>NC_053389.1:348441557-349673745 GCF_905171765.1 Bufo bufo
GTAATATATGATTTCACCATGTGTAACTGATCGTGGCTGAATTCCACAGCAAATCCACCCGCTACATGTAGAGTCTGATATAAATCCACAACTGGTAATCCCAGGGGTCGAGTGGAGGGGGAACGCGTGGGAACGGCGTTCCTGCACTTTTTTCATGGCAGGAACGCCGTTCCCTTTCAGCCTCAAGCCAGGAGAACGCGGCTGAAATCAGATTCACAGGGCACAGGGGGCGGAGACGGAGCGGAGGCGAGGCCCTGCGTGAAGTGCACTGTGCAGGGCAGGCTAAGGGAGGAGGGGGGAGAAGGGAGGAGGGGAGAGAAGGGAGGAGCGGTGCTGCTGCCTGCGACTGCCTCACTGTGACTCCTCTCATGGCGCCTGAGAGCTCCCCTCCTCCTATCCTGAGCCAGCCTGCGACGAGTGCGACTGTCTGCTGACTGAGGTGAGCGTCCGTCATGTGGCTGGACCATCCGACTGTGACTCCCTGAGTGAGTGTCTGTCAAGTGATCGATCAGCCAGGGCAGGATTAATGTGCACAGCCTGGTTGGGAGGCCCCCCTTACCCTGACCTTAGGCAAGTGACAAACTGCCCCCCCCCCCTCCTCAATCTTAGACAAGTGACAAACCCAGCTCTGCTACAAACCCAGCTCTGTGATTGTGATGCCTTGGATAGCTTCCACTGGACCCACAGCCAGGGTCCAGTGGAAGCTATCCAAGGCATCACATAGAGGAACTGCAGTTTGGCATTACAGATTTGTTGTAGTTGCTAATTGTAGATGTAGAAGAGCTGAGTTTGTCACTTGCCTAAGAATGAGGGGGGCAGTTTGTCACTTGCCTAAGGGAGGCAATAGCTACGCCCCTGCTCACCGCCACCTTCCTGGTCCTCGGCTATCGGCTGTGAGGGCTGCGCAGAGGGGCCGAGTGAGTCGCTCTGTGACGTCACTCCGTGCACAGCCTACAGCAGTAGAAGAGGAGCGTCTGCGTCCAGGAGCAGGAGAGGTAAGTTTATTTTTTTTTTTTTATTTTATACTAAAGGTGTATAGGCTGAATGGAGAGGCACTGACTGGAGGCTGGTGGAGGGGGCACTCGGGGCTGGTGGAGGGGGCACTCAGGGCTGGTGGATGGGGCAGCACTGGGCGCTAGTGAATGGGGCCCTGGGGGCTGGTAAGAGGCACTGGGCGGCTAATGGAGAGACTCTGGGGGCTGATATAGAGGACTGGAGGGCTGATGAGAGGCACTGGGGGGCTGATGAGAGGCACTGGGGGGCTGATGAGAGGCACTGGGGGGCTGATTAGAGGCACTGGGGGGCTGATTAGAGGCACTGGGGGGCCAATAAATGTTGCACTGAATTTTCAGTGAAATATATATAATTTTTTTTGGGGGGGGGGGGGGTTGCAGTGGATCTTGGGTGAGTTCCCACACTTTTTTTTCCCAGGACTTGACCCCTGGGTAATCCTCTGTGGAAAATATTTCCATTGGAATTACCCTAGGAAGACTGAGGGGGCCTTCCAGCTCTCTCATGGATTGTCACCCAGCTTTCCTGGTCTCCTAGTCCTGAGGAGAACATATCTCAGTATGGGAACATATAGAGAAGTTATCAGAGGATTTAGCCATTCAGGAGTCTTATGGCAGCTCCTAGGAGAACTGTGTGGTATACAGCCTGTCACCCAGCTTTCCTGAGGAGAATATATCTCAGTATAGGAACATATAGAGAAGTCATCAGATGATTTGGCCATTCAGGAGTCTTAGTTCTCATAGGAGCAGCAACCCGGCTTTCCAAGACTCCTGAATGGGTAAATCATATGATAACGTATCTAAATGTTCCTATACTGAGATATATTCTCCTCAGCAGACCAGGAAAGCTGGGTGACAGACAGCCTGTATACCACACAGCTCTCCTAGGAGCTGCCACCCGGCTTTCTGTGTGGTATACAGGCTGTCACCCAGCTTTCCTAGAAAGGGAAAGAACTAAGAAATGGCCGAATGGTAACTGCAGGGATGGAGCACGGTGCAGGAATGGCCACCAGTTGTGGCTAGCAGGAGCTCCGGCCTAATGACGGCAGCAGGTATGCAGCTCCCCGCTGGGTTCATGGCCATGCTCGAGGCCAACTTGGCTGTAGCAGGCAGCCATTACAAACTTTGAGCCTGGCGGATAAGTGCAGAGCGAATCATTTACCGCCGCAGAGCCGGCCGTGCAGGGACCTGGCAGCACTTGGTGTCCTGGGATGTTGCGCTGCCCGATCATGTCCCCTGCAATATACAGCAGGAGGAATGATGATGGGCTGATTGTCTTCCCTCCACTTGTCAGCGAGTGCAGCGCCGCTTCCTGTGCTCCCGCTCTGCCTCCCCTGCACTAACTCATCTTCCTCCCCCGAGGCTCTCTCACCGGGACACGGGCTCTGATGTCTGCCGGACAGTTATCACATAAGTACCGGCCGGGCTCCGGTAAAGGCTTCGCCATTTTCAACTACCCTGGAGATGACGCACGGCGACTTCAGCACGCTGCGACCGATAGACGGCGAGAGAGAGTAGCCAAACCACGATGGAGCCGAAAGCTGCGGGGTCCGGGCAGGGTGGCAGTCCGAGCCTGGGCGCAAGTGATTAAAAAAAAAAAAAAAGGTTTCATTTTGCTCGCGGTCCTAACCCTCCAGTGGCTGCGCCCGGCTGCTGGTGTGCTGGGCCTATTTTCAAGCAGGGGCAAATACCCAGGCGCCAGAACAAAATTCCTAGTCGCCATGGCGACCTGGCGCCTGGGATTTATCGAGCCCTGAGTTAAAAGACTACCTGGTTATATTAAGGACTCAACGGACGTCTTTAAATCCATGTATCACACGATTTGGTCATCAAAATACACGTGGGTAACTACGGACGTTGTCTCCTTATATCCATCTATCCCCCACCATATTGCACTAGAGGCATTAGAATACCATTTACATAAGTATAGTTCCCACTCACCAGACTTTACTGATTTTTGGGACACACACACCACATATGTCTTCCCAGGAGAAGGGGGACCTCGATACTAGTCAGCCATCAACATATAAGATACCACCTACCTCTGCTAATTATTATACTGTAGCCCAACACAATAAACCAAATTATTATAAACAAAACCAACAAAAATACACGAAAGGAGGAGAACTTACCAACTCTTGTCCTCACATATAGCAGACAATTTACAGAAATTAGACGCATTGTCAAGAATTGTCTGCCTATTTTATATGATGACGATGTTCTCTATGGCATTTTGAAGGATGGTTGTAGTATAGTCTCTAGAAGGGCTCCTACTTTTGCAAACCAGTTATCACCTTCATTGTATTGATCTTCTGAAACTAAACCAGGCTCTTGGGTACAATACAAGGGCTTCACTAAATGCGGTTCTCATCCTTGCAAAACCCTTGCAATTTTGTTTATAATACTAAGTCATTCCATAATGCAGACCATTCTCTGACTTTTTCAATCAAATCATACATTAATTGCAATAGCACAGGTGTCATTTACGTGATCCAGTGCACACTATGCGATTTAATGTATGTAGGCAGCACGTCACGCAAGTTTAAAAACAGGATTTTGGAGCATTTAAACTACATATCCAATCCCACTGCATTAAATATTTCCAGTGCTGCCAAACATTTTATCATTAAACATGATCGCAAAGTGAATTATTTTTGCGCTTTCGCTTTTGAGAAAGTCTCCTCTTATCCCAGGGGAGTCGATCTCAAAAAAGCGATTCTGCTAAGGGAAGCCTTTTGGATATTTAGACTGAACACCAGAATGCCTTCAGGTCTCAATTTAAAAAGAGAACTTATGTACCTTTATCAATGATTTGTTTTCTAGACATGATTATTATCTTCATTGAATACATTATTTTCTGGAATACATCATGCCATTGTTTGTCAATAGATTCACTTTTGATTTTAATATGTAATTTATATATTGTCTTATTATGTGTCTGTTCACACCATGCGGTTTTTGCTGCACTGACCTAGCCATTTGCCATTGCAGATTCTGTTCCTTGGTATGCTAGTCAGTGCCACACCCGCATAGGATTGCCTCCAGGCGTCTGATGCTGGCTGAGTCAATTTCTCTTCCACCCCCACTACAAGGGGGCGGAGCTTCTATAGGAAGCATATATATTGTCTCAGTTCAGCATCCACCTGTGTTGCGACTAAGGACTCTGTCCGAAACGTGTCAACTAGCATACCCCTCGTGTCTGCACTGTCTGTACCTGGAGTTATGTTATTGAAATAAACGGAAGATTTTACTGCAAAGCATCTATTGTGCCGGATTTGTTTTTCATCATTATGTCTTGGATTCCCTGGTTCTTTCGTGCACGCGGAGTATTCATGCATAAGGTGAACTGGAACCGCAACTTACTTGACAGCTATCTATGTATACACACTTAGACAGAGAATGCTATCGATCACTGATAACGCCTCCCCCGTGTATAACTATCACTGACTGCCAACTATGTATGTATACACACTTACACAGAGAATGCTATCAATCACTGATAACACCTCCACTGTGTACAACTATCAGTGACTGATAACTATCTACGTATACACACTTACACAGAGTATGCTATCATTCACTGATAATACCTCCACGTGTACAACTATCAGTGACTGATAGCTATCTACGTATGCACACTTACACAGAGAATGCTATCAATCACTGATAACACCTCCTCTGTTTACAACTTTTACTGACTGACAGCTATCTATGTATACACACTTACACAGAGAAGGCTATCAATCACTGATAACACCTTCTATGTGTACAACTATCACTGACTGACAGCTATCTATGTATATACACCTTCACAGAAAATGCTATCAATCACTGATAACATCTCCTCTGTGTACAACTATCAGTGATTGATAGCATTCTCTGTGTAAGTTTGCATACATACAGTAGATAGCTATCAATCACTGATAGTTGTACACAGTGGAGGTGTTATCAGTGATTGATAGCATTCTCTGTCAATGTGTGTATACATAGATAGCTATCAGTCACTGATAGTTGTACATAGGGGAGGTGATATTAGTGATTGATAGCATTCTCTGTGTAAGTGTGTATAAATAGATAGCTATCAGTCACTGATAGTTGTACACAGAAGAGGTGTTATCAGTGATTGATAGCATTCTCTGTGTCAGTTTGTACATACATAGCTGTCAGTCACTGATAGTTGTACACAACTATCAGTGACTGACAGCTATCTATGTATACACACTTACACAGAGCATGCCATCAATCACTGATAAAGCCTCCACTGTGTACAACTATCAGTGATTGATAGCATTCTCTGTGTAAGTTTAAATACATAGATAGCTATCAATCACTGATAGTTGTACACAGTGGAGGTGTTATTAGTGATTGATGTGATTGATAGCATTCTCTATGTAAGTGTGTATGCATAGATAGCTATCAGTCACTGATAGTTGTACACAGTGGAGGTGATATTAGTGATTGATAGCATTCTCTGTGTGTGTATGCATAGATAGCTATCAGTCACTGATAGTTGTACACAGGGGAGGTGATATCAGTGATTGATTGCATTCTGTGTGTAAGTGTGTACATACATAGTTGTCAGTCAATGATAGTTATACACGGGGGAGGTGTTATCAGTGATCGATAGCATTCTCTGTGTAAGTATGTATACATAGATAGCTATCGATCACTGATAACACCTTCCCCGTGTATAACTATCACTGACTGACAACTATGTATGTACACACTTACACAAAGAATGCAATCAATCAGTGATATCACCTCCACTGTGTACAACTATCAGTGACTTACAGCTATGTATGTACACACAGAATGCTATCAATCACTGATAACACCTCCTCTGTGTACAACTATCAGTGACTGATAGCTATCTAGGCCTAATCATACCCAGTGTCACCCATAGCCAGTCTCCTGCCCCCCTTAATCATACCCTGTCACCTTTACCGAGTCCCCTGCCCCCCTTAATCATACCCAGTGTCAACCAAAGCCAGTCCCCTGCCCCTTAATCATACCCAGTGTCACCCTTATCCAGTCCCCTGCCCCCTTAATCATACCCAGTGTCTGTCACCCTTATCCAGTCCCCTGCCCCCTTAATCATACCCAGTGTCTGTCACCCTTATCCAGTCCCCTGCCCCCCTTAATTAGACCCTGCCCCCATTTAATGAAAGATATTTGGTAAAAAAAACTAAACAAAACAAAAAAACAATAAGAACAGGTACTCACTATTTGAAGTCTTCTGCTCCCTCCCTGTCTGCAGAGCACCGACCACCGCCCTCACACATTGAGAGGATCCTTCCGCTGCTCTCTGTGAAGGCGCAGCACTTAGAAGCTGCGCCTGCACCCCTAAGCTCCTCCGCCACGCTCCGTAACCTGACCTGGCAGCTGCAGCGGCTCAGCTCGTCAGGCTCGCCTCACACAATCTCGGGCCGGCCTGCTGTTGGAGACCGACTGCGAGCTGTGTCGGCCGCCGGGCGCCCCTGTTGCCTTGGCGCCCTGTGCGGCCGCACAGCTCGCACCATCCAAAGGCCGGCCCTGAGTAGAAGTCACGATTGGAAGTCTGTAATCATGAGCAAAGTCACTAGCAGGGCTGGCAGCATTCATGGGACAGGATTGTTGCATGTGAGACAGATTAGATAACTCATGGAAATAAAAAGATACAATGTTGTGTGGGTCCATACGTGTTTCTTGAGGAACCCTAATTGTCTCTTCCGAATTCTGAGAGTTAGCAAAATGTCTCTTTAAGGTAAGATTTCGAGCCAGTTTATTTACATCAAGGATGGTTCTATATATGTCAAAATAACACATAAGAGCAAAAGACAACCCCTTGGACAGGACATTAATTTGATCTTGAGAGAGTATAATTGAGGAGATATTGATAACTTGAAAATTACTCAGTACTTTTTGCTGCGTGAGGGATAGCGAGCGTTGCTTGGCGTGTTTCCGCCCATCTCAGCGTTTTTTTTGAAGATCTCCTTGGAGCTCTCGCGTGATCATCTGACATATCGCTGTGTGCACCTGACATATCAATCTCCGGGCCTGTTCGCAGAGTCTCGGCCGCCGAATCGAACAAATCAGGTTCTGTCGAGCTGAACACCACTCTTGGCATACGTGTCTTTTTTCCACTAGACATCCTTTTCATAATAGATCGTGGCGTGTGTGCTCTAGTATGAGACCAGGTGTACACGGCATTAGAGATGTCACAAACATAAAATTTTCCGTTCGCGAACGCGAATTTCCGCAAATGTTCGCGGACGGGCAAACCGGGCGAACCGACATAGACTTCAATAGGAAGGCGAATTTTAAAACCCACAGGGACTCTTTCTGGCCACAATAGTGATGGAAAAGTTGTTTCAAGGGGACTTACACCTGGACTGTGGCATGCCGGAAGGGGATCCATGGCAAAACTCCCATGGAAAATTACGTAGTTGATGCAGAGTCGGGTTTTAATCCATAAACGGCATAAATCACCTAACATTCCTAAATTGTTTGGAATAACGTGCTTTAAAACATCCAGTGTGTGTATACGATCAGGTATGATGTTGTATCGATCAGGTAGTGTAAGGGTTATGCCCGCTTCACAGTGACAGACCAAACTCTGACAGACCAAACTCCCCGTTTAACGCACCGCAAACAACCGCAAACAGTCCATTTGCACCACCGTATACTCCTCATTTGCACAGGGTTCGATACCAAGCTAGCCATGTCCCGTTCCTTGTCCTCACTGATGTCATTGAAGGTCTCTTCCTCCACCCAGCCACGTACAAGACCAAGGGTCCCCGAAAGGTGACAACAAGCCCCCTGGGAAGCCTGCTGTGGTTGGTCTTCCACCTGTCACGAGGGTGTCAAGAGCCACACCTGACTCCGTTATACCCGGGGTCAGGAAGTCGCAGCGGGTGGCTGTGCGCTCTATGTATAAAGATAGTGCTGATTCTTAATGGTAGCTTTCTGGGTTTGCCTTGCAACCCTTTTTGGCTCACTCAGGGATCCGTAGCTCCTTCTTCTCAGCTGTTTCTTGTCCAGCAATCCCAACCTCCTTATATTCCCCTCTCCCACTTCTCTGGTTGCCAGATATAGAGCTTCCTGCCTGGACTTCTATACTGACCCACTGGAGCTGTGTAGCTGTGTTCCCTGGTTGTTGTTCCAGAACATTACCCTCCGGATCCCTGTTGGACTTTTGTTGTCTGCTGTTGTCATCCACCTGGGATTATATGTTTTGTCTGTGTTGTCTGTCCTCTCCTTGGTGTTTTCCTTTTAGTGTCAGTGGTGCGGACTAGTGTTCCCACCGCCCCGTTCACTACGTAGGGCTCATCTTAGGGAAAGCCAGGGTTTAGGCACTTGATCGGCGTACGGGTGAGGAACCCGTCTAGGGACGTCAGGGCAGTCAGGTGCCAGCCTCAAGGTGAGTCAGGGGTCACCACCTTTCCCTCTCCCTTGGACAGGGCCTTCCCATTTGCCTCCCTTTGCGTACGCCGGTCATGACACCACCTCCTCAAAGCCACCTTCCTCCTTTGATTCCTCTTCTTCAGACTCCTCTCTCTGCATTGCCGCAGGTCCAGCAATCGACGATGACAAGGCTGCTTCTGGTGGTGATGGTGACCACAACTCTTCCTCTTCATGCTCATCTACGGCCTGATCCAGCACTCTTCGCAGGGCACGCTCCAGAAAAAACACATATGGGATGAGGTCGATGATGTTGCCTTGGGTTTGACTGACCAGGTTTGTCACCTTAGCAAAAGGACGCATGAGCCTACAGCCATTGTGCATGAGCGTTCAGCAACTCGGCCAAAAAATAGCCAGCTCCGCAGAGGCTGTCCTATTTTTTTTAAATTAAAAAAATCTGTTCTTACCAGTTTAATCTCTGTATTGTCCCCTATCAGGGGCCGGTGTATGGAATAGATTTTAGGAACTGGGAGATGGAAAAAGATGGTTGGTCGGTCCTCTTACTTCCAATTTGGGGCACAGCGCGTGCGTCGTGCAATGTACTGTGCCACCCTATATGAGTGGTGTGTTAAGTAGTACTATTCTTATCAGTTTAATCCCTGTTACGTCCCCTATCAGGGGACGTGTATCGAATATATTTTAGACAACCGCAAAGAGTTGTCAATAGTTGACACACTCATGACATAAATTTTATTCCTCTATGCGTCAATCTTGGTGTAGTGATGACTGTGCTCGTGCGCACGTTTGGGAGATTGCAGGCAATGGCGGTTTTTCAAAGCCTATGATCATGCTGAGGTAGTTCAGTGACAGTTAAGTGACCCAGAAAACAATGATTCTGCAGTGTGGGCCCATTGTTGGCCTAGTAGGCTTTAATGATCACCTTAGATGATCACAAAGAAAATGTTATGTTTTTTCTATGCAAAATTATCCAGCTGATCGCTTTTGGTCTGTTCACAATGAAGCAACGACCTTATCATCTGGGGTGTGCCAACATTGCCAACACACTCATAGAGGTGATCGCTTCATTGTGATACGCAAGCCCCTTCACCACAACAAGGTAACGATCACGAAGGGGAATTGACACATGTATGTGACTTTTTTTTGTTTTGTTTTTGCAGCCACAGTGCAGCACCAGAGGCCAGAAAAATTAGGCATGTACACATGCCTGAAAAATTACGTAATGTAGCAGCGGCCGGAAAAATTTGTGTTTTCCAGGCAGAAAGTGCACTAAAACATTGCGGCTTGAACCCTAGTTGCTGGCAGAGAAGTCACACAAGTCATCCGGCATGCAGAGATTAAATACAGCAGCGTGTGGACCATTTTTAGCCCAAGGCATCTCATCAGGCCTTTTTTAGTCAAATGTATCCCCCACTGTCAGTCCCTTCGGTATCCATGCCTCATTCATCTTAATAAAGGTGAGATAATCTAGACTTTTTTGACCTAGGCGACTTCTCTTCTCAGTGACAATACCTCCTGCTGCGCTAAAGGTCCTTTCTGACAGGACACTTGAAGCGGGGCAGGCCAGAAGTTCTATCGCAAATTGGGATAGCTAAGGCCACAGGTCAAGCCTGCACACCCAGTAGTCAAAGGGTTCATCGCTCCTCAAAGTGTCGATATCTGCAGTTAAGGCGAGGTAGTCTGCTACCTGTCGGTCGAGTTGTTCTCTGAGGGTAGACCCCAAAGGGCTGTGGCGATGCGTAGGACTTAAAAAGCGCTGCATGTCCTTCATCAACAACACGTCTGTAAAGCGTCCTGTCCTTGCCGGCGTCGTCGTGGTAGGAGGAGGATTACTTTCACCTCTTCCCCTGTTAGATTCCCGTTGTGCTGTGACATCACCCTTATACGCTGTGTAAAGCATACTTTTTAATTTGTTTTGGAACTGCTGCATCCTTTCCGACTTCTGGTAATTCGGTAACATTTCAGCCACTTTCTGCTTATACCTGGGGTCTAGTAGCATGGCCACCCAGTACAGGTCGTTCTCCTTCAGCCTTTTTATACGAGGGTCCCTCAACAGGCATGACAGCATGAAAAGACCCCATTTGCACAAGGTTGGATGCTGAGCTACTCATGTCCCGTTCCTCATCCTCACTTATCTCATTGAAGGTCTGTTTTTCCCCCCAGCCACGTACAACACCACGGGTACCAGATAGGTGACAACAACGAGCACCCTGGGATGCCTGCTGTGGTTGGTCTTCCTCCTCCTCAAAGCCACATTCCTCTTCCTACTCCTCTTCCTCAGACTCCTCTTCCAGCGTTGCCGCAGGTCCAGCAAACGATGATGATAAGGCTGTTTCTGGTGGTGATGGTGACCACAACTCTTCCTCTTCCTCTTGACGCTCATCTATGGCCTGATCCAGCACTCTTCGCAGGGCACGCTCTAGGAAGAAAACAAATGGGATGATGTCGCTGATGGTGCCTTCGGTGCGACTGACTAGGTTTGTCACCTCCTCAAAAGGACGCATGAGCCTACAGGCATTGCGCATGAGCGTCCAGTAACGTGGCAAAAAAATACCTAGCTCCGCAGAGGCTGTCCTAGAACCCCGGTCATACAAATACTCGTTGACGGCTTTTTCTTGTTGGAGCAGGCGGTCGAACATTAGAAGTGTTGAATTCCACCGTGTCGGGCTGTCACAAATCAAGTGCTTCACTGGCATGTTGTTTCGCCGCTGAATATTGGAAAAATGCAGCATGGCCGTGTAGGAACGCCTGAAATGACCACACACCTTCCTGGCCTGCTTGAGGACGTCCTGTAAGCCTGGATACTTATGCACAAAGCGTTGTACGATCAGATTCAACACATGTGCCATGCACGGCACATGTGTCAACTTGCCCAAATTCAATGCCGCCAACAAATTGCTTCCGTTGTCACACACCACTTTGCCGATCTCCAGTTGGTGCGGGGTCAGCCACTGATCCACCTGTGCGTTCAGGGCGGACAGGAGTGCTGGTCCGGTGTGACTCTCTGCTTTCAAACAAGTCAACCCCAAGATGGTGTGACACTGTCGTATCCGGGATGTGGAATAGCCCCTGGGGAGCTGGGGGGGTGCAGTTGATGTGGAGCAAGACGCAGCAGCAGAAGAGGACTTAGCCGAGGAGGTTAGCAAAGAGGATGGAGTAGGAGGAGTAGAGGAGGTGGCAGCAGGCCTGCCTGCAAGTCGTGGCGGTGTTACCAACTCCTCTGCAGAGCATCGCATTCCATGCTTGGCAGCCGTCAGCAGGTTTACCCAATGCGCAGTGTAGGTGATATGACTATGCTTTGCAGACCAGGTATCAGTGGTCAGATGGACCCTTGCCCCAACACTGTGTGCCAGACATGCCATGACTTCCTTTTCCACAATAGAGTACAGGTTGGGGATTGCCTTTTGTGAAAATTTTTTTGGGCCGGGTACCTTCCACTGCGGTGTCCCAATAGCTACAAATTTTTTGAAGGCCTCAGACTCCACCAGCTTGTATGGTAAAAGCTGGCGGGCTAAGAGTTCCGACAAGCCAGCTGTCAGACGCCGGGCAAGGGGTGACTCTGTGACATGGGTTTCTTATGCTCAAACATTTCCTTGACAGACACCTGACTGTGGGCAGATGAGCAGGAACTGCTGAAGGTGAGAGGCGGAGTGGCGGGTGGTTGAGAGGGGGCAAGGAGGACAGCAGTGGTTGATGTGGCTGAAGATGCTGGACCAGGAGGAGGGTGGTGGCTTTGAGTTTCTATGCTGCTTTTACTCATCATGTGTTGACCCCATAGACATTTGTGATGTGAGATCATGTGCCTTCGCTAAGCAGTTGTACCTAGGTGGGTGTTGGACTTACCACGACTCAGTTTCTTTTGGCACAGGTTGCAAATGGCATCGCTGTTATCAGAGGCAGACACACAAAAAAAATGCCACACTGCTGAGCTCTGCAATGACGGCATTCTGGTGGTGGCAACAGCATGCGTTGATTGGCGTGCTGTCTGGCTGACCCCGGGTGCCGATACATGCTGTCTGACTGTGCCACTAGCTCCTTGCGACGACCTCCCCTGCTTCCAACTCGTCTCCTCCTCCTCTCTGTCTCCCCATCTGAACTTTCCCCCTGTTCTTCTTATCTTCGAGCGGGCACCCACGTGACATCCACGGACACATCGGCATCATCAACCGCTTCACTTGTATCCACTCAGCAAAGGAAGCAGCAGCGGGTACAAGATCATTGTATTCAGCGATATTGGTCCACTGTTCATCTAAAGTCAGAACCGCCAAATGTTTCCTGACAATCCTGCATATTTTAGGGTACTCAGGACTAGAGATGCCCCAAACTATTCGCCGGCGAATAGTTCCTGGCGAACATAGCTTGTTCGCCGTGGCGGGCGAACATATGCGATGTTCGGTCCGCCCCCTATTCGTCATCATTGTGTAAACTTTGACCCTGTACCTCGCAGTCAGCAGACACATTCCAGCCAATCAGCAGCAGACCCTCCCTCCCAGACCCTTCCACCTCCTGGACAGCATCCATTTTAGATTCATTCGGAAGCTGCATTCTTAGTGAGAGAAGGGACAGTGTAGCTGCTGCTGATTTAATCGGGAAATCGATAGCTAGGCCAGTGTATTCAGTGTCCACTACAGTCCTGAAAGACTCATCTGATCTCTGCTGTAGGGGCCTTTTTTTAGGGCTAGAACATCAGTCTGCTTTTTTTTTTTTTTTTCCCTGTGTAATCTAATTGCAGTTGCCTGCCTGCCAGTGTGTGTGTCAGGCTCACAGCGTATACTGTGCCCACTTGCCCAGTGCCACCACTCATATCTGGTGTCACAGTAGCTTGCATTTAAAAAAAAATAAAAACTTTTTGGACTGTAATATAATAGCAGTCAGTTGCTGGCACGCGCGTGTGTTTCATGCCCTGCAAGTGCATAGTGTCACCAGCGCAACTCATATCTGGTGTCACATTCGATTCCATTTAAAGAAAAACAACAATTTTGACTGTGAATAAATAGCAGTCAGTTGCACACACGTGTTTGTGTGTTTAAGGCCCAGCTGCAAGTCCATAGTGTCACTTCAGCGCATTCATTTCTGGTGTCACATTTGATTACATTTAAAAAACAAAACAATTTTGACTGTGAATAAATAGCAGTCAGTTGCACACACGTGTTTGTGTGTTTAAGACCCAGCTGCCAGTGCATAGTGTCACTTTAGCGCCATTCATTTCTGGTGTCACATTCGATTACATTTAAAGAAAAACAACAATTTTGACTGTGAATAAATAGCAGTCAGTTGCACACACGTGTTTGTGTGTTTAAGGCCCAGCTGCAAGTCCATAGTGTCACTTCAGCGCCATTCATTTCTGGTGTCACATTCGATTACATTTAAAGAAAAACAACAATTTTGACTGTGAATAAATAGCAATCAGTTGCACACACGTGTTTGTGTGTTTAAGGCCCAGCTGCAAGTCCATAGTGTCACTTCAGCGCCATTCATTTCTGGTGTCACATTCGATTACATTTAAAGAAAAACAACAATTTTGACTGTGAATAAATAGCAATCAGTTGCACACACGTGTTTGTGTGTTTAAGGCCCAGCTGAAAGTCCATAGTGTCACTTCAGCGCCATTCATTTCTGGTGTCACATTCGATTACATTTAAAGAAAAACAACAATTTTGACTGTGAATAAATAGCAGTCATTTGCACACACGTGTTTGTGTGTTTAAGGCCCAGCTGCAAGTCCATAGTGTCACTTCAGCGCCATTCATTTCTGGTGTCACATTCGATTACATTTAAAGAAAAACAACAATTTTGACTGTGAATAAATAGCAGTCAGTTGCACACACGTGTTTGTGTGTTTAAGGCCCAGCTGAAAGTCCATAGTGTCTCTTCAGCGACATTGAATTCTGGTGTCACATTCGATTACATTTAAAGAAAAACAACAATTTTGACTGTTAATTAATAGCAGTCAGTTGCACACACGTGTTTGTGTGTTTAAGGCCCAGCTGCAAGTCCATAGTGTCACTTCAGCGCCATTCATTTCTGTTGTCACATTCGATTACATTTAAAGAAAAACAACAATTTTGACTGTGAATAAATAGCAGTCAGTTGCACACACATATTTGTGTGTTTAAGGCCCAGCTGAAAGTCCATAGTGTCACTTCAGCGCAACTCATTTCTGGTGTCACAGTAGCTTGCACGCATAGTACAACTTAACTAATCTAAAAAAATGACAGGCAGAGGCAGGCCACCCCGCAGGGGTCGTCGTGGTCGTGGTGCTGTGATTCCCTTTGGCCCTAGAATAATGCCCAGTGTTCAGAGGCCACGTACCCTGAACTCGAAAAGTTCTGAGGACATAGTTGACTGGCTAACACAGGACACCCAATCTTCTACAGCTTCCGCTCGGAACCTTGACGCACCAATCTCCTCCAGCTCAGCTTCGGGCACCTCTCAAGTTACCACTCGCCCGCCTGCCGCCACCACCAACACTAGCACCACAGCCACTTCACTTGATCTGTCAGAGGAGTTATTTACACATCAGTTGGAAGAAATAAGTGATGCGCAACCATTATGGCCAGAGGATGTAGATAACAGGGATATATCTCAGTCAGGCAGCATTACACACATGGACGTACGGTGTGATGATGATGATGTTGTACCCACTGCTGCTTCCTTTGCTGAGTTGTCAGATACAAGTGAAACGGTTGATGATGACGATGTGTCCGTGGATGTCACGTGGGTGCCCGCTCGAAGAGAAGAAGAACAGGGGGAAAGTTCAGATGGGGAGACAGAGAGGAGGAGGAGACGAGTTGGAAGCAGGGGGAGGTCGTCGCAAGAAGCTAGTGGCACAGTCAGACAGCATGTATCGGCACCCGGGGTCAGCCAGACAGCACACCAATCAACGCATGCTGTTGCCAACACCAGAATGCCGTCATTGCAGAGCTCAGCAGTGTGGCATTTTTTTTGTGTGTCTGCCTCTGACAACAGTGATGCCATTTGCAACCTGTGCCAAAAGAAACGGAGTCGTGGTAAGTCCAACACCCACCTAGGTACAACTGCTTTGCAAAGGCACATGATCGCACATCACAAACGCCTATGGGATCAACACATGAGTACAAGCAGCACACAAACTCAAAGCCGCCATCCTCCTCCTGGTCCAGCATCTTCAGCCATGTCAACCACTGCTGTCCTCCTTGCCCCCTCTCAACCATCCGCCACTCCGTCTCTCACCTTGAGCAGTTCCTGCTCATCTGCCCACAGTCAGGTGTCTTTCAAGAACATGTTTAAGCGTAAGAAGCCAATGTCACAAAGTCACCCCCTTGCCCGGCGTCTGACAGCTGGCTTGTCTGAACTCTTAGCCCACCAGCTTTTACCATACAAGCTGGTGGATTCTGAGGCCTTCCAAAAAATTTTAGCTATTGGGACCCTGCAGTGGAAGCTACCCGGCTGAAATTTCTTTGCACAAAAGGCAATCCCCAACCTGTACTCGATTGTGCAAAAGGAAGTAATGGCATGTCTGGCACACAGTGTTGGGGCAAGGGTCCATCTGACGACTGATACCTGGTCTGCAAAGCAGGGTTAGGGCAGGTATATCACCTACACTGCGCATTGGCTAAACCTGCTGACGGCTGCCAAGCATGGAATGCATGGCTCTGCAGAGGAGTTGGTGACACCGCCACAACTTGCAGGCAGGCCTGCTGCCACCTCCTCTACTCCTCCTACTCCATCCTCTTCCATAACCTCCTCGGCTGAGTCCTCTTCTGCTGCTGCGTCTTGCTCCACATCAACGGCAACCCCCCAGCTCCCCAGGGGCTATTTCACATCCCAGATACGACAGTGTCACGCCGTCTTGGGGTTGACTTGCCTGAAAGCAGAGAGTCACACCGGACCAGCACTCCTGTCCGCCCTGAACGCACAGGTGGATCAGTGGCTGACCCCGCACCAACTGGAGATCGGCAAAGTGGTGTGTGACAACGGAAGCAATTTGTTGGCGGCATTTAATTTGGGCAAGTTGACACATGTGCCGTGCACAAGGCCTGATGAGATGAGCTGCCTTGAGCTAAAAATGGTCCACACGCTGCGGTATTTTATCTCTGAATGCCGGATGACTTGCGTGACTTGTCCGCCACCAACTAGGGTTCAAGCCGCAATGTTTTAGGGCACTTTCTGCCCGGGAAACATAAATTTTTCGGGCCGCTGCTACAGCAGCGGCTGCAACAATACCTAATTTTTCAGGCATGTGTACATGCCTAATTTTTCTGGCCTCTGGTGCTGCACTGTGGCTGCAAAAACCAAACAAAAAAAAGGCACATACATGTGTCAATTTCCCTTCGCGATCGTTACCTTGTTGTGGTGAAGGGGCTTGCGTATCACAATGAAGCAATCACCTCTATGAGTGTTTTGGCAATGTTGGCACACCCCAGATGATAAGGTCGTTGCTTCATTGTGAACAGACCAAAAGCGATCGCCTGGATAATTTTGCATAGAAAAAAACATTAAATTTCTTTGTGATCATCTAAGGTGATCATTAAAGCCTACTAGGCCAACAATGGGCCCACACTGCAGAATCATTGTTTTCTGGGTCACTTAACTGTCACTGAACTACCTCAGCATGACCATAGGCTTTGAAAAACCCCCATCGCCTGCAATCTCCCAAACGTGCGCACGAGCACAGTCATCACTACACCAAGATTGACGCATAGAGGTATAAAATTTATGTCATGAGTGTGTCAACTATTGACAACTCTTTGCGGTTGTCTAAAATATATTCGATACACGTCCCCTGATAGGGGACGTAACAGGGATTAAACTGATAGGAATAGTACTACTTAACACACCTTATAATAATAATAATAATAATAATAATACTTGTGGACGTAACAGGGATTAAACTGATAGGAATAGTGCTACTTAACACACCGCTCCTGTCTGGTGGAACAGTAGATTGCACGTGCAGTGCCCCAAATTGGACGTAGGAGGACCGACCAAGCATCTTTTTCCATCTCCCGGTTCCTAAAATCAATTCCATATACACGTCCCCTGATAGGGGACGTAACAGGGATTAAACTGATAGGAATAGTACTACTTAGCCCAGGGGGCTTGTTGTCACCGTTCGGGGACCCTTGGTGTTGTAAGTGGCTGGGTGGAGGAAGAGACCTTCAATGACGTCAGTGAGGACAAGGAACGGGACATGGCTAGCTTGGTATCCAACCTTGTGCAAATGGGGAGTTTGCGGTTGTGCAAATGGACTGTTTGCGGTTGTTTGCAGTGCATTAAACAGGGAGTTTGGTCTGTCACTGTGAAGCGGGCGTAACCCTTACACTACCTGATCGATACAACATCATACCTGATGTTTTAAAGCACGTTATTCCAAACAATTTAGGAATGTTAGGTGATTTATGCCCTTTATGGATTAAAACCAGACTCTGCGTCTCTACTCAGGACTATAGCTGGTGATACTATAGCTTGTGCCAAATCCAGAGCCGACCTTGTTTTTTCTGACAAGTCTCTATCTGCCGCTGGTAGAGGGAGACACTCTGACAGGCAAAGGGAAGAGTCTGTGTCTTTTATCACCAGCTATAGTCCTGAGTACTTGCAGTTGGAAAGAACTTCTTAGCAAACCAATATGAACAATATATACATACAATGTTGAGAAACACATCCAAAAAATATCCTAGTAGTGAACTGATTCAGGAAATGATCACTTTTAAAGTGTTGAAAATGATTTGCGGAAGATTAAAAATACTATTAAATATAGACGCCAGAATTTAACAAGAGAAGAAATAATAGCTTTGAAAACACATCAAAAAAATTATGATATTATTATCTGCCCTGCGGATAAAGGGGGATCAATAGTCATACAAGACATAGACAAATTCAACTCAGAGTGTTTGAGATAATTGGCTGACGTTTACACTTACTCAAAATCGAGAAAAAAGATCCAACTTATCAGTTTTATTTGGAGCTGGTTAATTTCTGTGAAGAAGGGAAAACTAGCGGCATTTTAAATGAAGAGGAATACTATTTTATACTGAATAAACATCCACGTATACCAGTGTTTTATTGTATACCTAAAATCCACAAGGACGCGACTAAACCACCGGGACGTCCCATTGTTTCAGGGATTGATTCCCTGACTTCTAATCTTTCGCAGTATATTGATGTGCTATTGCAGCCAAGGGTTAAGAATAGAGTTGAGCGAACACCTAGATGTTCGGGTTCGAGAAGTTCGGCCGAACTTCCCGGAAATGTTCGGGTTCGGGATCCGAACCCGACCCGAACTTCGTCCTGAACCCGAACCCCATTGAAGTCAATAGGGACCTGAACTTTTGGGCACTAAAAAGGCTGTAAAACAGTCCAGGAAAGAGCTAGAGGGCTGCAAAAGGCAGCAACGTGTAAGTAAATCCCCTGCAAACAAATGTGGATAGGGAAATGAATTAAAATTAAAATTAAAAAAATAAAAATGAACCAATATCAATTGGACAGAGGTCCCATAGCAGAGAATCTGGCTTCACGTCAGCAGAGAATCAGTCTCTTCATGCCATAGCAAAGAATCTGGCTTCATGTCAGCAGAGAATCAGTCTCTTCATGCCATAGCAGAGAATCTGGCTTCATGTCACCCACCACTGGAACAGGCCACTGTCACATATTTAGGCCCCGGCACCCAGACAGAGGAGAGAGGTCCCGTAACAGAGAATCTGGCCTTATGTCAGCACAGAATCTGTCTTCATGTCATAGCAGAGAATCAGGCTTCACGTCACCCACCACTGGAACAGGCCACTGTCACACATTTAGGCCCAGGCACCCAGGCAGAGGAGAGAGGTCCCGTAACAGAGAATCTGGCCTTATGTCAGCGCAGAATCTGTCTTCATGTCATAGCAGAGAATCAGGCTTCACGTCACCCACCACTGGAACAGGCCACTGTCACATATTTAGGCCCCGGCACCCAGACAGAGGAGAGAGGTCCCGTAACAGAGAATCTGGCCTTATGTCAGCACAGAATCTGTCTTCATGTCATAGCAGAGAATCAGGCTTCACGTCACCCACCACTGGAACAGGCCACTGTCACACATTTAGGCCCAGGCACCCAGGCAGAGGAGAGAGGTCCCGTAACAGAGAATCTGGCCTCATGTCAGCGCAGAATCAGTCTTCATGTCATAGCAGAGAATCAGGCTTCACGTCACCCACCACTGGAACAGGCCACTGTCACATATTTAGGCCCAGGCACCCAGGCAGAGGAGAGAGGTCCCGTAACAGAGAATCTGGCCTTATGTCAGCACAGAATCTGTCTTCATGTCATAGCAGAGAATCAGGCTTCACGTCACCCACCACTGGAAAAGGCCACTGTCACACATTTAGGCCCAGGCACCCAGGCAGAGGAGAGAGGTCCCGTAACAGAGAATCTGGCCTTATGTCAGCGCAGAATCAGTCTTCATGTCATAGCAGAGAATCAGGCTTCACGTCACCCACCACTGGAACAGGCCACTGTCACATATTTAGGCCCAGGCACCCAGGCAGAGGAGAGAGGTCCCGTAACAGAGAATCTGGCCTTATGTCAGCACAGAATCTGTCTTCATGTCATAGCAGAGAATCAGGCTTCACGTCACCCACCACTGGAACAGGCCACTGTCACACATTTAGGCCCAGGCACCCAGGCAGAGGAGAGAGGTCCCGTAACAGAGAATCTGGCCTTATGTCAGCGCAGAATCAGTCTTCATGTCATAGCAGAGAATCAGGCTTCACGTCACCCACCACTGGAACAGGCCACTGTCACATATTTAGGCCCAGGCACCCAGGCAGAGGAGAGAGGTCCCGTAACAGAGAATCTGGCCTTATGTCAGCGCAGAATCAGTCATCATGTCATAGCAGAGAATCAGGCTTCACGTCACCCACCACTGGAACAGGCCACTGTCACACATTTAGGCCCAGGCACCCAGGCAGAGGAGAGAGGTCCCGTAACAGAGAATCTGGCCTTATGTCAGTGCAGAATCAGTCTTCATGTCATAGCAGAGAATCAGGCTTCACGTCACCCACCACTGGAACAGGCCACTGTCACATATTTAGGCCCAGGCACCCAGGTAGAGGAGAGAGGTCCCGTAACAGAGAATCTGGCCTTATGTCAGCACAGAATCTGTCTTCATGTCATAGCAGAGAATCAGGCTTCACGTCACCCACCACTGGAACAGGCCACTGTCACACATTTAGGCCCAGGCACCCAGGCAGAGGAGAGAGGTCCCGTAACAGAGAATCTGGCCTCATGTCAGCGCAGAATCAGTCTTCATGTCATAGCAGAGAATCAGGCTTCACGTCACCCACCACTGGAACAGGCCACTGTCACATATTTAGGCCCAGGCACCCAGGCAGAGGAGAGAGGTCCCGTAACAGAGAATCTGGCCTTATGTCAGCGCAGAATCTGTCTTCATGTCATAGCAGAGAATCAGGCTTCACGTCACCCACCACTGGAACAGGCCACTGTCACACATTTAGGCCCAGGCACCCAGGCAGAGGAGAGAGGTCCCGTAACAGAGAATCTGGCCTTATGTCAGCGCAGAATCAGTCTTCATGTCATAGCAGAGAATCAGGCTTCACGTCACCCACCACTGGAACAGGCCACTGTCACATATTTAGGCCCAGGCACCCAGGCAGAGGAGAGAGGTCCCGTAACAGAGAATCTGGCCTTATGTCAGCGCAGAATCAGTCTTCATGTCATAGCAGAGAATCAGGCTTCACGTCACCCACCACTGGAACAGGCCACTGTCACATATTTAGGCCCCGGCACCCAGACAGAGGAGAGAGGTCCCGTAACAGAGAATCTGGCCTTATGTCAGCACAGAATCTGTCTTCATGTCATAGCAGAGAATCAGGCTTCACGTCACCCACCACTGGAACAGGCCACTGTCACACATTTAGGCCCAGGCACCCAGGCAGAGGAGAGAGGTCCCGTAACAGAGAATCTGGCCTCATGTCAGCGCAGAATCAGTCTTCATGTCATAGCAGAGAATCAGGCTTCACGTCACCCACCACTGGAACAGGCCACTGTCACATATTTAGGCCCAGGCACCCAGGCAGAGGAGAGAGGTCCCGTAACAGAGAATCTGGCCTTATGTCAGCACAGAATCTGTCTTCATGTCATAGCAGAGAATCAGGCTTCACGTCACCCACCACTGGAAAAGGCCACTGTCACACATTTAGGCCCAGGCACCCAGGCAGAGGAGAGAGGTCCCGTAACAGAGAATCTGGCCTTATGTCAGCGCAGAATCAGTCTTCATGTCATAGCAGAGAATCAGGCTTCACGTCACCCACCACTGGAACAGGCCACTGTCACATATTTAGGCCCAGGCACCCAGGCAGAGGAGAGAGGTCCCGTAACAGAGAATCTGGCCTTATGTCAGCACAGAATCTGTCTTCATGTCATAGCAGAGAATCAGGCTTCACGTCACCCACCACTGGAACAGGCCACTGTCACACATTTAGGCCCAGGCACCCAGGCAGAGGAGAGAGGTCCCGTAACAGAGAATCTGGCCTTATGTCAGCGCAGAATCAGTCTTCATGTCATAGCAGAGAATCAGGCTTCACGTCACCCACCACTGGAACAGGCCACTGTCACATATTTAGGCCCAGGCACCCAGGCAGAGGAGAGAGGTCCCGTAACAGAGAATCTGGCCTTATGTCAGCGCAGAATCAGTCATCATGTCATAGCAGAGAATCAGGCTTCACGTCACCCACCACTGGAACAGGCCACTGTCACACATTTAGGCCCAGGCACCCAGGCAGAGGAGAGAGGTCCCGTAACAGAGAATCTGGCCTTATGTCAGTGCAGAATCAGTCTTCATGTCATAGCAGAGAATCAGGCTTCACGTCACCCACCACTGGAACAGGCCACTGTCACATATTTAGGCCCAGGCACCCAGGTAGAGGAGAGAGGTCCCGTAACAGAGAATCTGGCCTTATGTCAGCACAGAATCTGTCTTCATGTCATAGCAGAGAATCAGGCTTCACGTCACCCACCACTGGAACAGGCCACTGTCACACATTTAGGCCCAGGCACCCAGGCAGAGGAGAGAGGTCCCGTAACAGAGAATCTGGCCTCATGTCAGCGCAGAATCAGTCTTCATGTCATAGCAGAGAATCAGGCTTCACGTCACCCACCACTGGAACAGGCCACTGTCACATATTTAGGCCCAGGCACCCAGGCAGAGGAGAGAGGTCCCGTAACAGAGAATCTGGCCTTATGTCAGCGCAGAATCTGTCTTCATGTCATAGCAGAGAATCAGGCTTCACGTCACCCACCACTGGAACAGGCCACTGTCACACATTTAGGCCCAGGCACCCAGGCAGAGGAGAGAGGTCCCGTAACAGAGAATCTGGCCTTATGTCAGCGCAGAATCAGTCTTCATGTCATAGCAGAGAATCAGGCTTCACGTCACCCACCACTGGAACAGGCCACTGTCACATATTTAGGCCCAGGCACCCAGGCAGAGGAGAGAGGTCCCGTAACAGAGAATCTGGCCTTATGTCAGCGCAGAATCAGTCTTCATGTCATAGCAGAGAATCAGGCTTCACGTCACCCACCACTGGAACAGGCCACTGTCACATATTTAGGCCCGGCACCCAGGCAGAGGAGAGAGGTCCCGTAACAGAGAATCTGGCCTTATGTCAGCGCAGAATCAGTCTTCATGTCATAGCAGAGAATCAGGCTTCACGTCACCCACCACTGGAACAGGCCACTGTCACACATTTAGGCCCAGGCATCCAGGCAGAGGAGAGAGGTCCCGTAACAGAGAATCTGGCCTTATGTCAGCGCAGAATCAGTCTTCATGTCATAGCAGAGAATCAGGCTTCACGTCACCCACCACTGGAACAGGCCACTGTCACACATTTAGGCCCCGGCACCCAGACAGAGGAGAGGTTCATTCAACTTTGGGTTGCCCCGCAATATAATGGTAAAATGAAATTAAAAATAGTATTGAATGAGGAAGTGCCCTGGTGTAGAATAATATATTGTTAAGGGGAGGTAGTTAATATCTAATCTGCACAAGGGATGGACAGGTCCTGTGGGATCCATGCCTGGTTCATTTTTATGAACGTCAGCTTGTCCACATTGGCTGTAGACAGGCGGCTGCGTTTGTCTGTAATGACGCCCCCTGCCGTGCTGAATACACGTTCAGACAAAAAGCTGGCCGCCGGGCAGGCCAGCACCTCCAAGGCATAAAAGGCTAGCTCTGGCCACGTGGACAATTTGGAGACCCAGAAGTTGAATGGGGCCGAACCATCAGTCAGTACGTGGAGGGGTGTGCACAGGTACTGTTCCACCATGTTAGTGAAATGTTGCCTCCTGCTAACACGTTCCGTATCAGGTGGTGGTGCAGTTAGCTGTGGCGTGGTGACAAAACTTTTCCACATCTCTGCCATGCTAACCCTGCCCTCAGAGGAGCTGGCCGTGACACAGCTGCATTGGCGACCTCTTGCTCCTCCTCTGCCTTCGCTTTGGGCTTCCACTGGTTCCCCTGTGACATTTGGGAATGCTCTCAGTAGCGCGTCTACCAACGTGCGCTTGTACTCGCGCATCTTCCTATCACGCTCCAGTGTAGGAAGTAAGGTGGGCACATTGTCTTTGTACCGGGGATCCAGCAGGGTGGCAACCCAGTAGTCCGCACACGTTAAAATGTGGGCAACTCTGCTCTCGTTGCGCAGGCACTGCAGCATGTAGTCGCTCATGTGTGCCAGGCTGCTCAGAGGTAAGGACAAGCTGTTCTCTGTGGGAGGCGTATCGTCATCGTCCTGAGTTTCCCCCCAGCCACGCACCAGTGATGGGCCCGAGCTGCTTTGGGTGCCACCCCGCTGTGAACATGCTTCATCCTCATCCTCCTCCACCTCCTCCTCATCCTCCTCGTCCTCCAGTAGTGGGCCCTGTCTGGCCACATTTGTACCTGGCCTCTGCTGTTGCAAAAAACCTCCCTCTGAGTCACTTCGAAGAGACTGGCCTGAAAGTGCTCAAAATGACCCCTCTTCCTCCTCTTCCTCCTGGGCACCTCCTCTTCCATCATCGCCCTAAGTGTTTTCTCAAGGAGACATAGAAGTGGTATTGTAACGCTGATAACGGCGTCATCGCCACTGGCCATGTTGGTGGAGTACTCGAAACAACGCAACAGGGCACACAGGTCTCGCATGGAGGCCCAGTTATTGGTGGTGAAGTGTGTCTGATCCGCAGTGCGACTGACCCGTGCGTGCTGCAGCTGAAACTCCATTATGGCCTGCTGCTGCTCGCACAGTCTGTCCAGCATATGCAAGGTGGAGTTCCACCTGGTGGGTACATCGCATATGAGGCGTTGAGCGGAAAGGCCGAAGTTACGCTGTAGCGCAGACAGGCGAGCAGCGGCAGGGTGTGAACGCCGGAAGCGCGAACAGACGGCCCGCACTTTATGCAGCAGCTCTGACATGTCGGGGTAGTTGCGAATGAACTTCTGCACCACCAAATTCAGCACATGCGCCAGGCAAGGGATGTGCGTCAAACCGGCTAGTCCCAGAGCTGCAACGAGATTTCGCCCATTATCGCACACCACCAGGCCAGGCTTGAGGCTCACCGGCAGCAACCACTCATCGGTCTGTTGTTCTATACCCCGTCACAACTCCTGTGCGGTGTGGGGCCTGTCCCCCAAACATATGAGTTTCAGAATGGCCTGCTGACGTTTACCCCGGGCTGTGCTGAAGTTGGTGGTGAAGGTGTGTGGCTGACTGGATGAGCAGGTGGAAGAAGAGGAGGAGGAAGCTGAGTAGGAGGAGGAGGAGACAGGAGGCAAAGAATGTTGCCCTGCGATCCTTGGCGGCGGAAGGACGTGCGCCAAACAGCTCTCCGCCTGGGGCCCAGCCGCCACTACATTTACCCAGTGTGCAGTTAGGGAGATATAGCGTCCCTGGCCGTGCTTACTGGTCCACGTATCTGTGGTTAGGTGGACCTTGCCACAGATGGCGTTGCGCAGTGCACACTTGATTTTATCGGACACTTGTTTGTGCAGGGAAGGCACGGCTCTCTTGGAGAAGTAGTGGCGGCTGGGAACAACATACTGTGGGACAGCAAGTGACATGAGCTGTTTGAAGCTGTGTGTGTCCACCAGCCTAAATGACAGCATTTCATAGGCCAGTAGTTTAGAAATGCTGGCATTCAGGGCCAGGGATCGAGGGTGGCTAGGTGGGAATTTACGCTTTCTCTCAAATGTTTGTGAGATGGAGAGCTGAACGCTGCCGTGTGACATGGTTGAGATGCTTGGTGACGCAGGTGGTGGTGTTGGTGGTACATCCCATGTTTGCTGGGCGGCAGGTGCCAACGTTCCTCCAGAGGCAGAGGAAGAGGCCGAGGCGGCAGCAGCAGAAGATGTAGCAGGGGGAGCCTGAGTGACTTCCTTGTTTTTAAGGTGTTTACTCCACTGCAGTTCATGCTTTGCATGCAGGTGCCTGGTCATGCAGGTTGTGCTAAGGTTCAGAACGTTAATGCCTCGCTTCAGGCTCTGATGGCACAGCGTGCAAACCACTCGGGTCTTGTCGTCAGCACATTGTTTGAAGAAGTGCCATGCCAGGGAACTCCTTGAAGCTGCCTTTGGGGTGCTCGGTCCCAGATGGCGGCGGTCAGTAGCAGGCGGAGTCTCTTGGCGGCGGGTGTTCTGATTTTGCCCACTGCTCCCTCTTTTGCTACGCTGTTGGCTCGGTCTCACCACTGCCTCTTCCTCCGAACTCTGAAAGTCAGTGGCACGACCTTCATTCCATGTGGGGTCTAGGACCTCATCGTCCCCTGCATCGTCTTCCACCCAGTCTTGATCCCTGACCTCCTGTTCAGTCTGCACACTGCAGAAAGACGGAGCAGTTGGCACCTGTGTTTCGTCATCATCAGAGACGTGCTGAGGTGGTATTCCCATGTCCTCATCATCAGGAAAAATAAGTGGTTGTGCGTTAGTGCATTCTATCTCTTCCACCCCTGGGGAAGGGCTAGGTGGATGCCCTTGGGAAACCCTGGCAGCAGAGTCTTCAAACAGCATAAGAGACTGCTGCATAACTTGAGGCTCAGACAGTTTCCCTGATATGCATGGGGGTGATGTGACAGACCGATGGGCTTGGTTTTCATGCGCCATCTGTGCGCTTTCTGCAGAAGACTGGGTGGGAGATAATGTGAACGTGCTGGATCCACTGTCGGCCACCCAATTGACTAATGCCTGCACCTGCTCAGGCCTTACCATCCTTAGAACGGCATTGGGCCCCACAAAATATCGCTGTAAATTCTGCTGGCTACTGGGACCTGAGGTAGTTGGTTCACTAGGACGTGTGGATGTGGCAGAACGGCCACGTCCTCTCCCAGCACCAGAGGGTTCACTAACACCACCACGACCATGTCCACGTCCTCGTCCGCGTCCCTTATTAGATGTTTTCCTCATTGTTCCCGTTCACCACAATTTTGAGAATGGCAAATTTGGGAATAGTTTTTCAACCCAGAACAAAAAATGTGCTTTTACGGTCACTACAAATAACTTGACCAGCTAAAACAGTACAGATTTGGTTGAATAGAAATGTGAGGCCTGTTTTTTTTTGCGCTGTGTGACAGGTATAGGTTTAATCACAGAATCAGACTTCTATCTGCATGGTAGCGTGTGTCTTAGGTTTTTCTGAATGACACTATCAGCACCTTCAATGTAAGATATCCTTTTTGGGATAGATTTCAAGTAGGCCTCATATAGCAGAAACTAGTTATTTTGAGAATGGCAAATTTGGGAATAGTTTTTCAACCCAGAACAAAAAATGTGCTTTTACGGTCACTACAAATAACTTGACCAGCTAAAACAGTACAGATTTGGTTGAATAGAAATGTGAGGCCTGTTTTTTTTTTGCGCTGTGTGACAGGTATAGGTTTAATCACAGAATTAGACTTCTATCTGCACGGTAGCGTGTGTCTTAGGCTTTTCTGAATGACACTATCAGCACCTTCAATGTAAGATATCCTTTTTGGGATAGATTTCAAGTAGGCCTCATATAGCAGAAACTAGTTATTTTGAGAATGGCAAATTTGTGAATAGTTTTTCAACCCAGAACAAAAAATTTGCTTTTACGGTCACTACAAATAACTTGACCAGCTAAAACAGTACAGATTTAGTTGAATAGAAATGTGAGGCCCGTTTTTTTTTTTGCGCTGTGTGACAGGTATAGGTTTAATCACAGAATTAGACTTCTATCTGCACGGTAGCGTGTGTCTTAGGTTTTTCTGAATGACACTATCAGCACCTTCAATGTAAGATATCCTTTTTGGGATAGATTTCAAGTAGGCCTCATATAGCAGAAACTAGTTATTTTGAGAATGGCAAATTTGGGAATAGTTTTTCAACCCAGAACAAAAAATTTGCTTTTACGGTCCCTACAAATAACTTGACCAGCTAAAACAGTACAGATTTGGTTGAATAGAAATGTGAGGCCTGTTTTTTTTTGTGCTGTGTGACAGGTATAGGTTTAATCACAGAATCAGACTTCTATCTGCACGGTAGCGTGTGTCTTAGGTTTTTCTGAATGACACTATCAGCACCTTCAATGTAAGATATCCTTTTTGGGATAGATTTCAAGTAGGCCTCATATAGCAGAAACTAGTTATTTTGAGAATGGCAAATTTGGGAATAGTTTTTCAAACCAGAACAAAAAATGTGCTTTTACGGTCACTACAAATAACTTGACCAGCTAAAACAGTACAAATTTGGTTGAATAGAAATGTCAGGTCTATTTTTTAGGCGCTGGGTGACAGGCTCAACTTGCCCCTGATGTAGTATATGGCCAAAAAATAACCACACTATTGATGGTTAAATGCACTTGGGTGACACAGGCTCAGCCTGCACCAGATGTAGTATATGGCCAAAAAATAACCAGACTGTTGATGGTTAAATGCACTTCGGTGACACAGGCTCAGCCTGCAGCTGATGTAGTATATGGCCAAAAAATAACCAGACTGTTGATGGTTAAATGCACTTCGGTGACACAGGCTCAGCCTGCAGCTGATGTAGGATATAGCACAAAATAACCACACTATTGATGGTTAAATACACTTGGTGATAGCTTGTGCTGGCGCACCACAAGTCACAAAATGGCCGCCGATCACCCCAGAAAAAAGTGATCTAAAAACGCTCTGGGCAGCCTCAAAAAAGTGAGCAAGTCAATATTAGCACTTCAATGATCCACAGCTGCAGATCGATCACAGAATGAAGTCTTTTGGAGGAGTTAATCTGCCTAATCTCGCCCTAACGTCGCAGCTGCAACCTCTCCCTATGCTTGAATCAGCAGAGTGACGTGCAGCGCTACGTGACCCAAGCTTATATAGAGGCTGGGTCACATGCTGCACTGGCCAATCACAGCCATGCCAATAGTAGGCAAGGCTGTGATGGCCTCTTGGGGCAAGTAGTATGACGCTTGTTGATTGGCTGCTTTGCAGCCTTTCAAAAAGCGCCAAGAAAGCGCCGAACACCGAACCCGGACTTTTACGAAAATGTTCGGGTTCGGGTCCGTGTCACGGACACCCCAAAATTCGGTACGAACCCGAACTATACAGTTCGGGTTCGCTCATCCCTAGTTAAGAATATACCGTCATACACAAAAGATACGACACAAATCATCAAGATAATAAAAAAGGTAGCACTTGGGGAAGATTGGATAATGTGTCACGGCCAGGCCCATGACCGTGACTTCTTACCGCATGCAGTTGCCGGCGGTTTTGCATGGGTCTTCAACCACGGGTGAGGGCCGCTTGTCTGTGGCCTCACTTGTGGTTGCCGCAGGCAACCAGTGTTGGGGTTTAGCAGCAGAGCAGCCTGAGCGTTGCTTGGCAGCTTGCTGCCCTGGCATGCGGTCACACCTAGCAACCTTTTTGTTAGGTGTGTGTGTTGTGTGCACTGTGTTGTATGTTATTGTGTGCACTTTCCCTTTATGTATGTGTGTTTTCCCTTCTGTGGCATTGGAAGGGTTAACTTCCTTCCCAGTGTGTGTGTGATGTCACTGGGTGTGTCCAACCTTTGGGTGTGGCCACTTTGGCCTATATATACCCTCTCTCTAGCAGGGCTCAGTAGGTTGCTTCAGTCTTGCTAGCTGAGGCAGCCTCCTGTGCTTTCCATTCCTCTGTGAGAGCCACCACTGTGGTCATAGGTTTAAGTTCAGGTTTTATGTCTTATTAAGTTTATGCTTACCTGTATGTGTCATGTCTGGGTGATGGTCTGTTGGGATTTTCCTATGTTGGTTTGTGCAGCTAATGGTTTTGGATTCTCTGTGTCAGGGATCCAGTCAGCAAGGCTGTGGCAGGTTGGTTGAGGTACTGAGTTCACCTGCCATTTCCATTAGTCTGTTTATGTTTCCCCTTTTTCCCAACAGCTTGGCCGTTGAGACTCCTGCTCCTCCGTGCCTAGGAGGAGTGGGTTGTCTTACTCAGCTCCTAGCTTAGGGCCATCTTGAGGGCTAGCAGGGACTTCTAGGTTCCAGAGCATGAGCCCTCCTACCATCAAGGTTGGCTCATGTAGCTAGGAGCCAGGGTCAGGTTAGGGATGCTTTTAGGAGGTGACCTGCTCCCTAATCCTGTCTTCTTGGTCAAGCAGCCATACCATCACCTGGCTGCACACGGCTGAGGATTTCCCCCATCCTCAGCCGTGACATAATGGGGACGTTGGACGTCCAATCATCATATACTGTTATCAACCATGAACAAGGTAAACGAGCAGTCAATACTCAGTTACAACAAGAAGGTAGGTTGGCCCCAGAACAGATTAAGTTTTTAATTGATGGCATCGATTTTATCCTGTCCCACAATTATTTTAACTTTAATGGCGATTATTTTTTACAAATCCAAGGGACTGCTATGGGCACCAGGTTCGCCCCCAGTTATGCCAATTTATTTATGGCCAACTGGGAGGAGAAAGTTGTGGCTCCCAGACTGGGGACGGACCCGGTGCTATGGCAAAGGTATATCGTTTACATTTTTTTCATTTGGAAGTCAGGTAAAGAGAAACTGGATGTTTTTTTTAGAAGAAATTAATTTTAATGAATATAATCTTAAATTCACGGGTGTTACAAGTAGGGAATGTTTGGAATTTTTAGATTTGCAGATTTATGTTGAAAATAAAAAATTTAAAAGTTGCACGTATATTCAGCCGTCAACTAGGAATAGTTATATTTTATACAGCAGTTGTCATCTCCCTAGTTGGCTCATTAATATTCCTCAAGGTCAATTTCGACGAATAAAACAAAATTGTACACTGAACGCCTAATTTGAACAAGAAGCTGTCAAAATGAAAAATTTGTTTTTTAAAAAAGAATATCCCGTTGAACTGGTAGACGGAGCATTGAACAAAGTGAGGAACATGAGCTGATTTTTTTGGTGAAAATAAAGCCCAGAAGGAACAGAAGGCAGACCAATTACGGTTAATATTACCGTACAGTCATGACCACAAAAAGATTAAGACCATCATACAAAAACATTGGCACTTAATACAAAAAGACAAAATAATAGGCTCTACCATCCCTACAAATCCCCTTATTACATTCATCAAAGCTGCAAATTTAGGCAATAAAGTAGCACCTACAATTAAAAATATGAAACATACCACTTCGATCCAAAGTTGGGCGAATATTTTTTTTTTTTTTTTATATGTGGGCAATGTAACAATTGCAAGATTACTACTTTTCCTCAAATAACTAGTGAAGTGATATCAACTACAAATAAGCACACTGTATACAACATTTTTTATCTTGTAATTCTGAAAATGTTATTCATATTGTAGAGTGTCGCCAATATGTTGGGAGGACCAAAAGGTCCTTGAAGAAACATATATCTGAACATATTGCTAACATTAGGAAAGGTCTGGAAACCCATTCATTAGCCAACCATTTTAGAATTGCCCACAATAAAAATCCATCAGGCCTAAAATTTGCGGCCATTGATAAAGTAGAAAAAGATTGGAGGGGTGGGAATCATATTGCCAAGATGTCTAGGTTGGAAACCCAACGGATCTTTGAGTCGAATACCCTGCTTCCTGGTGGTCTGAATGCAGAGTTTGAACTCTTTGGTTTCCTTTAGACATCAGGTGGGCGCCCCTTGCCGACGGCTAACCTTGCCAGGTATTTTTAATTCCTGGCTGGTTTTCCCTTAGTAAGGGGCCCCTACCCTATGCTTCGCCATTATCTTTGCTAAGAAGTTCTTCCCAACTGCAAGAAACAGACTTATGTTCAGATGGGATATTATGTTCAACACAATCAATTTTGGGATGTATAGTATATTTATGCTATAATATACCCCTATTTGGAGGAGGGATTATTGTGGAAGATCCATTTAGCTATTTTTATACAAAATCGCAACATTACCGCATCGGGACCGCATGGGACCCGATGCATTTTATATACCAATTGAAAGAACAACTAAGTCTGTGTAACTGTATGTTGTGATTCTGAGCTACAATATTGCTTTGGCATTTTTTGACTGGTTTTATTATTCCTATTTTCTTTATTTTACAATTAATGAGATGGTCATATTTATTCATATTTGTATACTGATGTCTAAGTTATTATTCACACATAGCAGCATTTACTATATTCGAGTCAAGGATCGATACTAAATTTACTATCTGGTTCTGACAACAAAAAGATCCAGACCAGACTTTGTATGACATCACAACCCCTATAAAAGAGGGGCATTCTGGGGGTACTTGCAACCACTGAGGAAGGGGTTATTTAATACCCCGAAACGCGTCTGGTTTTAATCCCCAAAGGATCTTTCGTCAAGTGTGATGAAGAAAATCTATACGAAAGTGCCCACCCAATACCGTCTGCCACGCAGTAGGTGACTAAAATCTTGTTGATATAAAGACAGTGTACAACTATCGAGGTCCACGTGCAAACAAGCCGCCGGCGCTGGAGTTTAGACGGAAGAAAGTTCGTAAGACTACGGTCGATTACACTTGAAGACTGACGTCCAGAGCAATTTTTGGGCACTTGCTCCATCGAATGCCTAGACCTATTGTATCCCTAGAACGAACCTATATCCTATAAAGTGCTAGATAATTGGTATAACGTCTCTAGATAGACCTATATAGGAGACTACAAATAGTTATAGAGATATACACAACCCGACGCGTTTCTGCCGCTATGACGGCTCATCAGGGGGTGATGATTAAGATGTGTCATATACCTAATGGATGTAGTTTAAAGAAACAGATCGTGGGTGAAGATCAAAAAGTAAAATAGTGATACTTAGCTCCCTTAAGGTCAGTAATAAACATCCACATCAGAAAGATATGCCTAAGGCTCATAATATGAAATAATAAAACAGGTATTACAGATATTGAGTCCGAAAATAAAGCATATCGATAATGTGTATAACATCACTTACTGATGTGGGTCCTGACCAGGCTAACGCCGTCCGATGTGCGATATGGGGGCTAACACGGCTGGCTTCTAGTAGATGCGCTGGTTTATTTAAAGCTTGACGCCTTTCCTAACTATCCGGCATCATTTACGGTAATGTGACGGTCGGATGGACGTCACATCCGGCTTTTGGAACGCATTTGGAGGACGTCATATCCGGAACTTGAGAAGTACGGAAATAACGTCACTTCCGGTGAGTTGGACCGCATGCTGCGGTCATATCCTTCGCTTGGAACGCATCTAATCGCTATCTGTGAATATTACTGACTACAGGTCTCTATATTGCCTCTATCAGAGTACAGTAGCTTGAATTGTTCCTAGGGCGCATCCATTGATGGAGTTATATGAAATACCAGTCATATATATATTTTTTGTTAGGTTTTATGTGAATAGATAAAAAAGAAAAATCAGTGGTTGCTGTTATATATAAACAGTAATGATGGGAGAGGACATGGTCACTCAAATTATAGTGACTGACCAAGTCCAATCCCAAAGATATATCATGACTAGATAAAGCGTCATAATAAAGAAAACGGCACTTCACGTGCCAATCGACGCAGCTTGGGGCTCGTATTAATACAAGAGGTAGAGGCAGGATTAGAAACCGTAAAGAGAAAAGAACGGGTCATAGAAAACAAGTGTAAGTGAGTCTCTCATTAAGACCCACTGGTGACTGGGACTGAAAGCGACATATCCATTCTGTTTCTGTTTGCAGAATTTTTCGGTCCCAGTCGCCTTTCCTCAAAGGTAGAGGAATAATCTCAATTGCAGAGAAAAACGATGGACTTTGCGTTGCCGTTGTGATGTTCATTCACATGGTTTGCAATGGGGGTGTCCTTGTGTTTGGCTATATCGTTGACGTGCTCGCAGATACGTCGTCTAAGCTCTCTAAAGGTTTTACCAATGTAATCCTTTGGACACGAACATTGTCCTATATAGATTACACCTTTAGTTTTGCAGTTGATAAAATCCTTTACTGTATGGATGTATTTGGTTACTGAGCAAGTCACCGTCTTTGTCTGGGTACCAGCAATTCACTTCTGTCTTTCTGTACTGCCACTTTAAAGGCTTCTTTTAAAACAGGTTGGGGTAACCCCTTTGTAGGAGTCTATTTTGGAGCTTCTTTGATTCATGATAAAAGATCTTTTTGATCTTCACCCACGATCTGTTTTCTTTAAACTACATCCATTAGGTATATGACACATCTTAATCATCACCCCCTGATGAGCCATCATAGCGGCAGAAACGCGTCGGGTTGTGTATATCTCTATAACTATTTGTAGTATCCTATATAGGTCTATCTAGAGACATTATACCAATTATCTAGCACTTTATAGGATATAGGGTCGTTCTAGGGATACAATAGGTCTAGGCACGAGGACAGGGCACCCCCACCATCAGGAGGTGTCCCTGGGCTGAGTTAGCCATAGGGTTGTAATTAGGGACATTTGATCCCTCTTACATCATTAACCCAGATATCTATAACAGAGTTACCTATACTTTCTCCCTGTAAATTCGACCTTAGATAAAGGAAGAGGAAAATTTATTTATTTATTTTTTGTTTTTGTTTCTGTGAATTGACACGGTATTAATCTGTGTAAATAAATTTCACCAGGGCAACTATAGCCTACTACCCATAAATTAAAGGTATTTTTAGCACAACACGTTTAATTCTCTGATTCTCATTAACCAACCTCATTCGATCCAACAGCGATTCTTATGGGATTCAGACTTTTATCTTCATGCTTAGATTCACAATCGAACAAACATCGATCCTCAAGATCTTGAGGTTTTTGATTCCACACCATTGATTGCTGCTATTGTGTATGCTGTTTTACCAATTGTTCGATTTATCAGTATATGCACTTTGTTTTATACAGCGATTTTTTATCGATTATGTTATCGATTTTATTGTGATATTATTTTATTGTAGATGTCCTCGATTTTTATGTTCTAGCCCCCATTTGGGTAGGACTAGGTATATCTATTAAATTCAGTATTGGTCGAGATATCAGAGAATGTCCAGTTCATTTTTTTCAGATATGTCAGATATGTAGATATTTATAAATAAAATAGAAGAGGTAATATTATTACCATAAAAAATAGTAATAATAGTAGTACCATAAAAATATAAGATCGATAATTGATTGGTGGAAGACTATATAATTAATAACATAAATAAATAAATGATGAACCAGTAAATGAGGAATAGATAAATAACCTAAATTTTATAAAAGCTCATGTGGGGAGAACCATTTGCTTGATGGAGTGGAGAGCTCAAGGATGATGCTGATGTTTTATGAGTGGGGGAGTGGCAGCAGTGGGAAGTGCCGATATCAGTGGATGATGTGTGATGAATGAATGGGAATAAATGATAATGGAGAGATATATGATGTGGTAATACCTGACTCAATGATTACTTCTAAGTTATTAGAATGGTGAAGAATGTGTTGTAATATGGAAAAACAGAAGGGACGATAACATGATATGGCAGTACCTGACACGAATATATAAATGATTGGGTACAAAAGAATACATGATTGCTGCTAAATAGTAAATTGGAAAAGGATCTGAAAATATGTGCTTTAATATGGAAGAGCAGAAGGGACAGTGAAGCGTTACTGGTAGTGGTGCGCACTGAGAGGTGGAACCAGCGTCAGATAGATATTTTCTTGTAGCTGGGCTGGAAGTGTACGTCCACCGGTGTGACTCTCCGGTTCCAGCCAGCGCTGAATGCCGGCCAGTCGAGCTCCAGCAGCGGGGGCTCCACATCCTACACCTCTGGGTCATAAGTGACACGGACACCGGGTCTTCCTGGCACCGGACCGCGGCAGCAGAGTTCAGGATCTCCGCCACTTCAAGCTAGACAGGAAGTCCGGTAACCGTTCCCGCTGCAGGTAGACTCGCTGCAGATAAGCTCAGCTATGACTGCCATGTAATTTGTAATTAGAAAGGTAGCGGAGGAGGATCAGCATAGTGTAGTGTCATTACATACTTTAGGTTAACACTGCCATCTACTGGCCTTGTTGTGTATTGGTGTTTGAAGTCGGGATTGGTTAGTCTCGCTATGGATTGGTTAGTCTCGCTATGCATCAATTGTTAGCGCAAGCGATGCTACATCTGTACTTTTATATGTATCTTATATATATAAAAATGAGTTTCAGCGCTAATTTAAATAATTTGTGCCACATCTACTGTGTGTGCATTTGATCTATATCAATGACATATACTCTACTTTATCCATACACGGTGTATGCTAGTCTGTGACATTATCAAAGCTACATCTCCAGTGTAATGTGTGCACATCCCAAATAGCTATTTTTCTTTATTTGCACATACACTTACAAATCCTACGCTACTGTACGTGTGACATACTTTGAAGCTTATATAACATTTGATATTATGAAGGCGGCATAAACGAGCCGTGTAAGTGGCCGTGTTGCTGATGGTGCACGCAGAGGCCCAGGTCCTGTGCGCAATGAAACTGAGTAAAATAATGTAGGCCTACAGGTGCGCTAACACTTAAATACATTATTTGAAATGGCCTTCCGGTCAGCTAACCTTAAAAAATATTCTTTTCTAGTCCATTAGGTGACAGCGGTGATATATTGAATATGTTGTGTATATAAAGCATTGCTTTTTTTTTTTTTTTTTAGGCGTCTCCCCCTCTTTCCGACCAATTTGTCATAAACCTGTGGAGGCCTAATGATACTCACCTGATCATGTATGTGTTGGCTCACTATTGGTCACCTTATTTTCCAAACGTATATTTTACCTGTTACTTTGTGTGAGATTTTATTCTTTTGACAAAGGGCTAGTGTTGCCAGAAACGTGTCAAGAAAACTCAGTCTTTTTTAATTGCATGTGTACATTCCAATAAAGTCTATGGTTCAGAGAAAGGCAGTGCTGGATCCTTGTTTTCCATTTTGGGAGTGTTCACTCACCGTGACACGACGTACCTACTGACATACAATTTAATCCTGGTTTGGAGCTGGTAAGAGAGTTATCCTTTTGTATATTTCTTTGTCTGTGGTATATACATTGCTTCAGCACAGGTAATCTTCTTACCACAGGTAATCCTCTCCTCCCAATCCCTTACCATTTCAATCAACAAAAACACAATATATCACAACAGCGCTTCCAAATGGAGGTCAAAACATACAAGGTCTCAATACTGAGTACACTAGTGAAAGAAGGAAGAACAATCACAGGCAACCTGTGGCATCAGGCTGCCTGTTTAAATAGCCCTGGCTGGTGAGTCACATGAAGTGTCCAGCATCACGTGACTCACAATACACAGCCCAACACAGCCGAGCACCGATCATCAATATCGGCACTCAGTGCCCTGCGCATGGAGAGGGGCGAGGATGCAGCCTGCGTCCTCGTCTCCATGCGCAGGGCACCGGCGGCGCTGCAAAGGAAGCACGCACCGCTGGCCCCTCGTTACTGTACCCCCCTTCCACGAGGGGCCACCGGACCCATAATCACTGGACTGGGTTTCTCCGGGTGAGCTAGATGGAATTTCTTCACCAACCTCTTAGCATGCATCTTTCTAGCTGGTACCCAAGACCTCTCCTCAGGACCAAAACCCTTCCAGTGAACCAAATATTGCAATGAATTCCGGACCTTTCTCACATCAATAATTCTAGAAATTTCAAATTCCTGTGTAGGGACTACATTAGACACATATTTTTGGAGTAAGGCTTTATGGAAAACATTATGGATACGAAAGGAATCAGGTAACCGTAACTTAAAAGACACAGGGTTAATGATGTCAATAATCTCATAAGGACCAATAAACCGCGGTGCAAATTTATTCAAAGGTACTTTCAGAGACAAATTCTTGGTGGATAACCACACTCCCAACCCAAAATCCACTCCTCGAGACCGTTTTTTATCAGCATTCGTTTTTTGACTCTCCTGGACTTTTCTCAGGTTCGACTGAACCTGGGCCCAGACTGTGCACAGTTCTCTAGCTATTACTTCAGCCTCTGGAATCAGGGCCGGCGCCACCAGTAAGGCGACTTAGGCAGTCGCCTAGGGCGCCATTTAGCAGGGGGCGCCCGTTGCGGTGTACACTGCGTGCGGAATTATTAGGCAAATGAGTATTTTGACCACATCATCCTCTTTATGCATGTTGTCTTACTCCAAGCTGTATAGGCTCGAAAGCCTACTACCAATTAAGCATATTAGGTGATGTGCATCTCTGTAATGAGAAGGGGTGTGGTCTAATGACATCAACACCCTATATTAGGTGTGCATAATTATTAGGCAACTTCCTTTCCTTTGGCAAAATGGGTCAAAAGAAGGACTTGACAGGCTCAGAAAAGTCAAAAATAGTGAGATATCTTGCAGAGGGATGAGGCACTCTTAAAATTGCAAAGCTTCTGAAGCGTGATCATCGAACAATCAAGCGTTTCATTCAAAATAGTCAACAGGGTCGCAAGAAGCGTGTGGAAAAACCAAGGCGCAAAATAACTGCCCATGAACTGAGAAAAGTCAAGCGTGCAGCTGCCAAGATGCCACTTGCCACCAGTTTAGCCATATTTCAGAGCTGCAACATCACTGGAGTGCCCAAAAGCACAAGGTGTGCAATACTCAGAGACATGGCCAAGGTAAGAAAGGCTGAAAGACGACCACCACTGAACAAGACACACAAGCTGAAACGTCAAGACTGGGCCAAGAAATATCTCAAGACTGATTTTTCTAAGGTTTTATGGACTGATGAAATGAGAGTGAGTCTTGATGGGCCAGATGGATGGGCTCGTGGCTGGATTGGTAAAGGGCAGAGAGCTCCAGTCCGACTCAGACGCCAGCAAGGTGGAGGTGGAGTACTGGTTTGGGCTGGTATCATCAAAGATGAGCTTGTGGGGCCTTTTCGGGTTGAGGATGGAGTCAAGCTCAACTCCCAGTCCTACTGCCAGTTTCTGGAAGACACCTTCTTCAAGCAGTGGTACAGGAAGAAGTCTGCATCCTTCAAGAAAAACATGATTTTCATGCAGGACAATGCTCCATCACACGCGTCCAAGTACTCCACCGCGTGGCTGGCAAGAAAGGGTATAAAAGAAGAAAATCTAATGACATGGCCTCCTTGTTCACCTGATCTGAACCCCATTGAGAACCTGTGGTCCATCATCAAATGTGAGATTTACAAGGAGGGAAAACAGTACACCTCTCTGAACAGTGTCTGGGAGGCTGTGGTTGCTGCTGCACGCAATGTTGATGGTGAACAGATCAAAACACTGACAGAATCCATGGATGGCAGGCTTTTGAGTGTCCTTGCAAAAAAAGGTGGCTATATTGGTCACTGATTTGTTTTTGTTTTGTTTTTGAATGTCAGAAATGTATATTTGTGAATGTTGAGATGTTATATTGGTTTCACTGGTAAAAATAAATAATTGAAATGGGTATATATTTGTTTTTTGTTAAGTTGCCTAATAATTATGCACAGTAATAGTCACCTGCACACACAGATATCCCCCTAAAATAGCTAAAACTAAAAAAAAACTAAAAACTACTTCCAAAAATATTCAGCTTTGATATTAATGAGTTTTTTGGGTTCATTGAGAACATGGTTGTTGTTCAATAATAAAATTAATCCTCAAAAATACAACTTGCCTAATAATTCTGCACTCCCTGTAAAAAAATAATAATAATTGGTTATATAAGTTCGGCCGGCGGCGCCCCTCATGCTGCGCCTCCTGAATCTCCGGTGGAGTCCTGAGCGCTTGCCACTCTAATTTGAATCTCCGGCCGCCGGCTCATTGCTGCGCAGCCTGCGCCTGCTGTGTGTCAGCTCTGTGCTTTTGTTAATGTAGCGTGGCCGAGCTCTGTTCGGTCCGCGGTAGGAGCTTTTGTTTCCTGTACCCGGCCGGACTGACAGGAAGTGCTCATTTAGTGTGCACTTCCTGTCAGTCTGGCCGGGTGCAGGAAACAAATGCTCCTGTACCGCGGACCGAAGAGAGCTCGGCCACGCTACATTAGAGGTGTGTGTGTGGGGGGAATAATGAGATTGACAAGGGAGGGGGGGGGGGGAATAATGACATTGACAAGGGAGGGGGGGGGGATAATGACATTGACAAGGGAGGGGGGGAATAATGACATTGACAAGGGAGGGGGGGGGAATAATGACATTGACAAGGGGGGGGGGAATAATGACATTGACAAGGGAGGGGGGGGAATAATGACATTGACAAGGGAGGGGGGGGAATAATGACATTGACAAGGGAGGGGGGGAATAATGACATTGACAAGGGGGGGGAATAATGACATTGACAAGGGAGGGGGGGATAATGACATTGACAAGGGAGGGGGGGGGGGGAATAATGATATTGACAAGGGAGGGGGGGAATAATGAGATTGACAAGGGAGGGGGGGGAATAATGAGATTGACAAGGGAGGGGGGGAATAATGAGATTGACAAGGGAGGGGGGGGAATAATGAGATTGACAAGGGAGGGGGGAATAATGAGAGTGACAAGGGAGGGGGGGTGGAATAATGAGAGTGACAAGGGAGGGGGGTGACGGGGTGGAATAATGAGAGTGACAAGGGAGGGGGGTGACAGGGTGGAATAATGAGAGTGACAAGGGAGGGAGTGGGGGAGAAGAGAGTGACAAGGGAGTCCCCAGAGCCAGACTGCAGCCAGAGTCCAGATCATCTTATTGTCCTGGTGGTAAGTAGACAATGCAATATGTTTATTATGTAATTGTTTAGTTATTAATACTACATTGGAAACTAATTTACCTCACATTTAGGGTCCATTCACACATCCATGTGTGTTTTGCGGATCCACGGATCCGCAAAACACGGACATCAGCAATGTGCGTTCCGCATTTTGCGGACCGCACATTGCCGGCACTAACAGAATATGCCTATTCTTGTCTGCTATTGCAGACAAGAATAGGACATGTTCTATTTTTTTCCGGATCGGAATTGCAATTCCGGATCAGGCCCGCACGTCATGCGGCCCCATAGAAATGTATGGGTCCGCAATTCCGTTCCGCAAAAAAAGACAGCTACAAGAAGCTGGATTAACCCTAAGGGAAACCTAGCAGTTCTTTTTATTTAAAAGCTGAGAAAGGGATGGAACATATGTGATGTCATGATATGGGCAGATTATCTGATAAGGGAAGGCGGCAATTTTTATCTTGCCTAGGGCGGCAAAAATCCTTGCACCGGTCCTGTCTGGAATTTGCAAAGAGGTCGGCGAACAAGAATTAAATTGCGGATGAAAACCAAGATTACATTAAAAAGGTGACACACCAGTAGATGAGTTCACCTGGTTGTTAATGGCGAACTCAGCCAGGGGCAGAGGTTTCACCCACAGCTGTTGATTGTCGGAGACATAACACCTCAAATACTGCTCCAGGGACTGGTTCAAATGTTCAGTTTGACCGTTGGTTTCAGGATGAAAGGCCGAAGAAAAAGACAGCGAGATGATACATTTCTGACAAAAAGCCCTCCAAAATCTGGATACGAATTGCACACTTCTATCTGAAACTACTAGTTATGAGCAAGCATGCTCGGCTGAACTGCTGTTCGGCTCGAGCATCGCTATGCTCACCAGATCCGAGTGCTCGGCCGAATAATTCGGGTGCTCGAATACAATTGAATACAATGGAAGTCAATGGGAGAACCCCAGGCACCCGCTGCTCGGAAGAGAAGAAGGTGTCTGGTTCATAAAAAAAGGTTAGAAATTGATGGAAACCCCATCAAAATGGTTTGGAAACAGCATTAAGAGGATAGCTGGGTGTATCTTAGACTACTATTATGTATGACATACAATAGACAACCAAACAAAGGCTAAATGCCAAAAGACAGGTATGTGCAAGCCATCCATCTATCCATGAGACAGATAACAGCCAGCATACCTTACAATGGCAGCCTTGTGCACTATGAGATATTTCCAAACCAGCTCTCATCTGACTGAGAACCAGTAAACCTCAAAGTTATTTTGCATCTGTTGGATGGCTTGGGTGGACCTGCACACCTAGATAAATATCATTAGGGCGACAAAAAGTTTTCTGATTGTCCTAACATAATATCTAATCAAGAGCAGAATAAAGAGTAGAACACGGCGGCACTACCAGACAGGCAAACTATACATATCCCAGCGGACGGTATGGCATCGGCCAAACAGCCTCTTAAGTTAAAGGCAAAATATTTCGGTGGTGCACAGCATACAAAAACACAAGTCCATAGGATGCGAATGATGAAGAAATGAAGATGCGGCACTCACCAGATTGCGAAAATAATGTGCAGGCTTTATTCCTTACTGCAAAATAACAGACAGGCAGGGGAGCGGAACGAGCCAATCACAGAGGTTTGGCGGTGACGGCCGTTTCGCGCTGGACTAGCGCTTCGTTAGTGAGGTTTGATGACCCCTGGGAGAGTACTGCTCCTACCCCATCCTCAGACGCATCAACCTCAACTATGAAAGGCCTATCTTGGTCAGGTTGAACCAATATTGGGGCATTAACAAAACATTTCTTGAGTGTTTCGAAAGCCTTTATGGCCTCTGGTGACCAATTCACTAAATCTGCCCCCTTCCTGGTTAGGTCAGTGAGAGGTTTAGCAATAACTGAATTTTTTTAAATACATTTTTGATAATAATTAGAGAAGCCCAAAAAGCGTTGCAATGTTTTAAGAGAGGAGGGCCTCACCCATTCCTGAATAGCCTGTACCTTCCCTGGATCCATCTTACAGGACTGGGGTGTGAGAATATATCCTAAAAACAAAATTTCCTGCACACCAAAAACACATTTTTCACCTTTCACAAATAGTTGATTCTTACGAAGAACCTCCAATACCTGTCTAGTGTGGTTAATGTGAGAATCCAAGTCAGGTGAATAAATCAGAATATCGTCCATATAAACAATCATAAATTTACCAATGAATTGTCTGAATATATCATTAACAAAATTCTGGAAAACTGCAGGAGCGTTACTTAGACCAAACGGCATGACCAAATACTCGAAATGACCCTCAGGAGTGTTAAAGGCCGTTTTCCACTCACCCCCCTCCTTAATTCGAATAAGGCTACCTTCACACTTGCGGCAGGATGGATCCGACATGCTGTTCACCATGTCGGATCCGTCCTGCGGCTATTTCGCCGTGCCGCCGGCGGCGGTCCCCATTGACTATAATGGGGACGGGGGCGAAGCTCCGGCGCAGCACGGCGGTGCACGGCGAAAGCCGCCGGACTAAAAAGCCTGACATGCAGTAATTTTAGTCTGGCGGCCTTTCGCCGTGCACCGCCGTGCTGCGCCGTGCTGCGCCGAAGCTCCGCCCCCGTCCCCATTATAGTCAATGGGGATGGAGCGGCGGTCCGGCGGCACGGCGAAATAGCCGCAGGACGGATCCGACATGGTGAACAGCATGTCGGATCCGTCCTGCCGCAAGTGTGAAAGTACCCTAAGATTGTATGCTCCCCTGAGATCAAGCTTACTGAACCAATGAGCCCCAAGAACCTGATCAAATAGGTCTGGAATCAAAGGCAAGGAGTACTGATTTTTAATAGTAATTTTGTTTAACTCTCTGTAATCAATACAAGGTCTCAGACCCCCATATTTTTTCTCAACAAAGAAAAATCCTGCCCCCATAGGTGACACCAAGGGTCTAATACACTGCTCGAAAAAATAAAGGGAACACTTAAACAACACAATGTAACTCCAAGTCAATCACACTTCTGTGAAATCAAACTGTCCACTTAGGAAGCAACACTGAGTGACAATCAATTTCACATGCTGTTGTGCAAATGGGATAGACAACAGGTGGAAATTATAGGCAATTAGCAAGACACCCCCAATAAAGGAGTGGTTCTGCAGGTGGTGACCACAGACCACTTCTCAGTTCCTATGCTTCCTGGCTTATGTTTTAGTCACTATTGAATGCTGGCGGTGCTTTCACTCTAGTGGTAGCATGAGACGGAGTCTACAACCCACACAAGTGGCTCAGGTAGTGCAGCTTATCCAGGATGGCACATCAATGCGAGATGTGGCAAGAAGGTTTGCTGTGTCTGTCAGCGTAGTGTCTAGAGCATGGAGGCGCTACCAGGAGACAGGCCAGTACATCAGGAGACGTGGAGGAGGCCGTAGGAGGGCAACAACCCAGCAGCAGGACCGCTACCTCCGCCTTTGTGCAAGGAGGAACAGGAGGAGCACTGCCAGAGCCCTGCAAAATGACCTCCAGCAGGCCACAAATGTGCATGTGTCTGCTCAAACGGTCAGAAACAGACTCCATGAGGGTGATATGAGGGCCCGACGTCCACAGGTGGGGGTTGTGCTTACAGCCCAACGCCATGCAGGACGTTTGGCATTTGCCAGAGAACACCAAAATTGGCAAATTCGCCACTGGCGCCCTATGCTCTTCACAGATGAAAGCAGGTTCACACTGAGCACATGTGACAGACGTGACAGAGTCTGGAGATGCCGCGGAGAACGTTCTGCTGCCTGCAACATCCTCCAGCATGACCGGTTTGGCATTGGGTCAGTAATGGTGTGGGGTGGCATTTCTTTGGAGGGCCGCACAGCCTTCCATGTGCTCGCCAGAGGTAGCCTGACTGCCATTAGGTACCGAGATGAGATCCTCAGACCCCTTGTGAGACCATATGCTGGTGCGGTTGGCCCTGGGTTCCTCCTAATGCAAGACAATGCTAGACCTCATGTGGCTGGAGTGTGTCAGCAGTTCCTGCAAGACGAAGGCATTGATGCTATGGACTGGCCCGCCCGTTCCCCAGACCTGAATCCAATTGAGCACATCTGGGACATCATGTCTCGCTCTATCCACCAACAGACTGTCCAGGAGTTGGCAGATGCTTTAGTCCAGGTCTGGGAGGAGATCCCTCAGGAGACCGTCCGCCACCTCATCAGGAGCATGCACAGGCGTTGTAGGGAGGTCATACAGGCACATGGAGGCCACACACACTACTGAGCCTCATTTTGACTTGTTTTAAGGACAGTACATCAAAGTTGGATCAGCCTGTAGTGTGTTTTTCCACTTTAATTTTGAGTGTGACTCCAAATCCAGATCTCCATGGGTTGAAAAATTTGATTTCCATATTTTTTTTTGTGTAATTTTGTTGACAGCACATTCAACTATGTAAAGAACAAAGTATTTCAGAAGAATATTTAATTAATTCAGATCTAGGATGTGTTATTTTTGTGTTCCCTTTATTTTTTTGAGCAGTGTATGACCTTTTTGTAAGCTTTCCTTCAAATAATCCTTCATAGATATTCGTTCAGGGCTGGACAAGTTATAAATGCGACCCTTTAGGTATTTGGATCCTGGAACAAGATCGATGGCGAAATCGAATGGTCTGTGAGAAAGAAAGGCACTCAGCCTTGGACATAGAAAAAACATCTGCGAAGTCACTAATGTATGGGGGAAGAGTTTTAGACTCTGCAGTGATTCCAGCCTGAATAACAGGTAAACAATACGAGTCACATTTAGGTCTCCATTTCTGTACTTCACCAGTGGTCCAGTTAATAACTGGGTTATGAATCTGGAGCCAAGGCATGCCCAAAACTAACTTAATGGGTAAAAAAAATGTATATCAAGAATGAATGGATTTCAGTATGGCAAACCCCCACAGTCAAGGCTACTTCCGGAGTACACAATTCTACAGTACCGCCCACTAAAGGAGTAGAGTCGATAGCACCAATGTGGAAAGGGTTAGGAAGAGATACTATGGGTACCCCGATGGAAATAAAAAAATCATGATAAATGAAATTAGAGGCAAATCTTGAATCAATAAACGCTTCCCCAGAACCCTTACAGGACCACAAAGAAACAATCACCGGCCCTAATATTTTCTTTTTAGCTACTTCTGGGAGTACCTTATCCTTCAGGACATCCGGCCTTGAAGATCTTCTGGAGGGAGAAATCTTAGGGCATAGTCGTACCCAGTGGTCGGATTTTCCGCAGTAAAAGCAGGTAACCATTTGGCGTCTTTGATCCCTTCTGGTCATTCCGAGTTGCATGGGTTTTTCTGGAGGATTCTCTAACCTGGCTCTCAAGCGTGATAAATACGGGTTGACCACCACCTGCGGAAATGTCAGTAGTTCCCGTTGTCTTTCCCTAATACGTCGATCTAGTCTAACAGCCAACGTCATCATCTGTTCTAATGTATCAGGGGAAGGATAACTGACCAACATGTCTTTTAATTTTTCAGAGAGTCCTGACCTAAACTGACACTTCAGTGCTGGATCATTCCAGCCAGAGGAAACAAATCACTTCTGGAATTGGATACAGTACTCCTCCACCGGTCTGTCCCCATGTCTAAGAGATTTTAACTGAGATTCTGCCACAGTCGATTTATCGGGTTCGTCATGCAATTGTCATGCCCTGCTCAGGCTATGTGCGAAGGTCTGCCAGATTAGCAGCACGTGTCTAGCCTTTTGTTTTGTTTTGGAGTCAAGCTAGATCCGCCTCCCTTCAGGTGCACTGGGTGAGGTTGTTGGTTTCAGTTTAAATCACACCCACTCCCAGTGTTCCCTGCGGGTTATAGCTTCTGTCTGGCTCTGTGTTTGCAAGGAAGGAAGGATTGGCTGTTCCTGCTCAAAAGATAAGTTGGTTTTTGTTCTCTTGTGGTTTGCTGGCTAGGCTGTTAGAGAGACGCCTGCCCCTCCAGGTTCAGAAGGAGCAGGCTGCCTCTATTCCCCTTTCATAATTTTAGGGATTTTTAGGGTATTCTCAGCCCAGGCACGAGGACACGTTATTCCAACCTTAAGGGTCTGAAAATGGGCTTAGCAGTAAAGGGAGAGCTGGTAGGGATTTATCAGGAGGTGACCTTGATCCCCAGCTTCTCGTCTAGAAACTTGTTTGTTTATTTATCTGTGTTTCTATATCCTGTCCGCCATGACATTATAACCCGCCAATACTTTGACTGCCATTGCTCAGCGGTTTTGAGATGGAGTCAATTGATGCGCTAGTTGATCGCATGCAGAGATTATCCCTAGAGGTTGCGAATCTACGCAATTCGGTCACACGGTGTCAGAATGCTCTGGCATCAGGTGCAAGTCAAATTTATGGGGAGCCTAAAGTCGCACTCCCTTATAGATTTGAAGGGGGTGTGGATGACTTTATCCGCTTTAAAGAATCATGCAAGTTGTATTTTCGTCTGCATCCATCTTCATCTGGTGATGAAAATCAGAGGGTTGGTATAATCATTTCTCTGCTAAAAGGGGACGCGCAATCCTGGGCCTTTTCTCTGCCGCCCGGTTCTCTGGCCCTCCGGTCAGTGGAAGAATTTTTTAAAGCCTTGGGATTAATATATGATGATCCAGATCGGGCCTCGATGGCGGAATCTAAATTGCGCAATTTATTACAAGGTGAACATACTGCAGAGGCTTATTGCGTTGAGTTTAGGAGATGGGCTACCGAGTCAGAGTGGAATGACCCCGCGTTACGTAGTCAGTTTTGTCAGGGGTTATCTGAGAGATTAAAAGATGCCCTTGCCTTTCATGAGTACCCGGATACATTGGAGAATGCAATGTCTTTGGCAGTACGGTTAGATAGATGTATTAGAGAGAGGTGTAAGGCTCCCTCCACGCAAGGGATCCCTTCTGTGAGTGGTTTAGTCTCACCTGCTCCCCAGGGTGATATAACATGTAACTCTGGGGTAGCGGATGAACCCATGCAGCTGGGTCAGGTATCTTTCCATTCTGGTCGTAGAGACTTTAGAAGGTTGCATAAACTATGTTATTACTGTGGAAAAAGTGGTCATTTTATTTTTTCTTGTCCTTTCGTTAAACCGCATGTTGATAAGAAAGAATCACCAAGAGGTTTACTTAAAGAAAAAAAAAAAAACATTCCTGACACTTGGTAGTGTGAATAGAGTGGTGGAGCAAGTAGATATGCAAGCACCTTGTAGTACTCGTTTTCTCCTTCCAACTATGGTGGCGCTAGACTCAAGAAATTTTTTTGTTGAAGTATTCATTGACTGTGGTGCTGGGGTAAACCTTATTGATTTTCTTTTTCTTCAAACTCTGGGTCTAAGTACTTGCACTTTAGAAAGAGAGATTCCGGTTTTCGCAATTGATTCTTCCCCTCTTTCTCAAAGGAGTCTCACTCATATTGCTCATGGTATTCTGTTAAGGGTGGGTGATTCACATGTTGAAATTATGTCTTGTTTTGTCATGAAGGACTTACCCGCTCCTATAGTCTTAGGGTTACCATGGTTGACAAAACATAACCCAATTATAGATTGGCAAGCAAGACAGATCATTGGTTGGAGTGAGTTTTGTTCAGATAATTGTCTTGGCACATCTATCTCTGGTGTGTCTACTACGGCTCTACCTCTATATCTCTCAGATTTTGCGGATGTCTTTTCGGATGGTGGGGCTCAGGAATTGCCCCCTCATCGTGACTATGATTGTCCAGTTAATCTCATCCCAGGGGCTAAGTTGCCAAAGTTTTGGCTTTACAATCTTTCTCAACCTGAAAGAGAGGTCATGCGGAAGTATATTGCCGTGAGTTTGGCAAAAGGTCATATTAGGCCATCTAAGTCTCCAGTGGCAGTGGGTTTATTCTTTGTAAAGAAAAAGGATGGATCGCTGAGACCTTGTTTGGATTTCCGGGATTTGAACCGTATTACGGTCCGTGATCCGTATCCCCTTCTTTTGATCTCCGATCTTTTTGATCAGATTGTTGGAGCCAAGGTGTTCTCCAAGTTGGATTTAAGAGGGGCCTACAATCTGATCAGAATCAAGGAAGGGGATGAGTGGAAAAAGGGCCTTCAACACACATGAGGGTGATTTCGAGAATCTGGTTATGCCTTTTGGGTTAACGAACGCACCAACCGTATTTCAGCGGTTCGTCAATGACATTTTTCATCATTTTGTGGGGAGGTTCGTGGTAGTTTACTTGGATGACATTTTTATTTACTCTCCTGATCTGAAGACCCATCAGGATCACGTGAGACAGTTTTGACGATCCTTCGGGAGAATAAATTATATGCCAAATTGGAGAAATGTGTGTTTTCTATGCAGGAGCTTCCGTTTTTGGGACATCTGCTTTCTGACTCTGGTTTTTGTATGGACCCCGAAAAGGTCCGGGTGGTTCTGGAATGGGACCGACCGGAGAATCAGAAAGCTTTGATGCGGTTTTTGGGGTTTACTAATTATTATAGAAAATTTATTTTGAACTATTCTACCATTGTAAAACCTCTGACCGATATGACTAAGAAGGGCGCCGACGTCTCTGTCTGCTCGGATGAGGCATTGCAGGCCTTTTCGACTATTAAAGAATATTTTGCGTCTGCTCCCATTCTGGTGCAGCCCGATGTGTCTCAGCCATTCGTGGTGGAGGTTGATACATCAGAGGTGGGGGTTGGAGCAGTGCTCATCAGAGGTGGGGGTTAGCAAATGGGTTCCGTGTGCTTTTTTTTCCAAGAAGCTCTCGTCGCCGAGAGGAATTATGATGTAGGAGATAGAGAATTGCTGGCCATTAAATTGGCCTTTGAGGAATGGCGTCACTGGTTGGAGGGGGCGTCTCACCCTGTTACTGTATATACGGATCATAAGAATTTGGCTTACCTTCAATCTGCCAAGCGTCTGAACCCTAGACAGGCCAGATGGTCACTGTTTTTTACCAGGTTCCATTTTGTAGTTACTTTTTGCCCGGGGGTTAAAAACGTTAAGGCAGATGAGTTGTCTCGCAGTTTTCCTGGGGGATGTGATTCAGAGGATCCTGCTCCAATTTTGGCTGATGGGGTGGTGGTCTCCGCTCTGTATCCCGAATTGGAGATGGAGGTGTTGGGAGCCCAGGAGGGGGCTCCTGGTTCTTGTCCCCCAGGGAGGTTGTTTGTTCCTGACGGACTGCGATACAAAGTGTTCAAGGAACATCACAATACTGTCCTTGCTGGACATCCTGGTGGTAAGTCCACCTTTGATCTTGTGTCCCGGAGGTTCTGGTGGCCCGGGTTATGTAAGAGCGTTGAGGATTACGTGGCAGCTTGTGAAACCTGTGCACGGTCAAAGGTTGCTCATACTCGACCTGCTGGTTCACTTCTTCCTTTGTCTATTCCGTCTCGTCCTTGGACGCACTTGTCTATGGACTTTATTACGGATCTGCCAAATTCCTCCGGGAAGACAGTAATTTTAGTGGTTGTTGACCGTTTTAGTAAAATGGCTCACTTTATATCGTTAGCTAGTCTGCCCAATGCCAAGACTCTTGCGCAGATTTTTGTGAATAATATCGTGAAATTGCATGGCATTCCTTCGGATGTGGTTTCTGATAGGGGCACACAGTTTGTCTCCAGGTTTTGGAGGGCGTTCTGCTCTCGGCTTGGCATTCAAATTTCGTTCTCTTCAGCTTTTCATCCGCAGTCGAATGGGCAGACAGAGCGTACTAATCAAAACCTGGAGACCCTACTTGAGGTGCTTTGTGGCTAAGAATCAGGAGGACTGGTCCTCATTCTTGTCCCTAGCAGAGTTTGCTTTGAATAACCGTAGGCATTAATCCACGGGTAAGTCGCCATTTTTTGGCGCATACGGTTTTCATCCTCAGTTTGGTACCTTTTCTGGAACTAGTTCCTCTGGGATGCCAGAGGAGGGGAGATTTTCTTCTGCCTTGTCTTCTATCTGGCGGAGGATCCAAGTGAATTTGGAGAAGATGGGTGAGAGGTATAAGCGAATGGCTGACAAGAGACGTATGACTGGTCTGGACCTGTGTGTGGGTGATCTGGTGTGGTTGTCTACTAAAAATATTAAACTGAGAGTACCATCTTGGAAACTGTGTCCAAGATTTATTGGACCATACAAAATATCTGCGGTGGTCAATCCAGTGGCGTTTCGGCTGGATCTTCCGCAGACTTGGAGGATCCATGATGTGTTCCACAGGTCTTTTCTGAAAAAATATGTGAAACCGGGCGATTGAACCATCGCCTTTGCCTCCTCCTCCTGTTCTAGTTGATGGAAATTTAGAGTTCAAGATCTCCAGGGTTCTTGACTCAAGAGTTCTTCGGGGTTCCCTTCAGTAGCTGGTACACTGGAGGGGATACGGCCCTGAGGAAAGGATGTGGGCTCCGGCTCGGGATGTTAGTGCCAGCCGTCTGGTGAAGGCTTTTCACAGATCCCACCCGGATAAGGTTGGGCCAGGGTGTTCGGAGGTCACCCGTAGAAGGGGGGGTACTGTCATGCCCTGCTCAGGCTATGTGCGGAGGTCTGCCAGATTAGCAGCACGTGTCTAAACTGACACTTCAGTGCTGGATCATTCCAGCCAGAGGAAACAAATCACTTCCGGAATTGGATCCCCCTGCAGCAAAGATATAATAATGCCTACTCTTTGCTGCTCGGAGTCTGAAGAATGAGGGCGTAAATGAAAATAAAGCTTACAGCTCTCCTTAAACGCTAAAAAATATTCACGATCTCCTGCAAAACGGTCAGGCAATTTAACATGGGGCTCAATATTTTGGATGGAGGAAGCCTCGCTAGGTGGAGCCTGACGCAACTCCTGCTGCTGTAGCCTCTCTCCCAACTCCTGCACCATCTAAACAAGACTGTACTGTATACCTGATCTAAGAGGAATAGCATAGATTCCATGGTATTTGGTATGGCATGTGATTCTGTCACGGTGGGATAGAGTGTGCGCAGCCCTAATCTCCACTCACACCTCTGTCCCTGCTTGCTTGCAAGATCCGCCCTAGGCGACGGGGTACAACTAGATGGCGGTCCCTAAACTGAGTATGTGCAGGGCCTTAAAGATAATAATACTGTACGGGAGAAAACAACAAACAAAGTGACAGGTAGGCACAGAGGGGTAGAAAATACAACAAGATAAATACGAGCCGAGGTCAGTAGCCAGGAGGTAACGTCAATACCAGGGAGGATTCAAAGTCGAGGTCAGAAAGCAAAGCCGAGGTCAAAACATACAAGGTCACAATACTGAGTACGCTAGTGAAAGAAGGAAGACCAATCACAGGCAACTTGTGGCATCAGGCTGCCTGTTTAAAAAGCCCTGGCTGGTGAGTCACATGACGTGGCCAGCGTCACGTGACTCAAAATACACAGCCTAACACAGCCGAGCACCGATCATCATTATTGGTGCTCAGCTCTCCTGTTGCTCGCCTGCTGCCATGGAGAAGAGGATGCAGGCTGCGTCCTCGCCCCTCTCCATGCGCATGGCGCCGGTGGCACTGCGAAGGAAGCACGCGTCGCTGGCCCCTCGTTACAGTGGACCTGGAAAAAATACTAAAATTGGCCTAGTTTTGTAGTCCAAAACACAAGTAGTCAGGGCCAGCAATACCATATTGTGGCACTTTATGCCACCCCAAAAGAGCCAAATACCACAGTCCATCACAAAATACTGCCTCCAGCAGCACAAAATACATCCCCAAAAACTTCCACTGGCTGGCCGTGAGGAGGGCTCAGGCGGCCCCTGGGCATCAGCCCACTGGGAAATTTCCCTGTAAGGTCTATATGGCCAATCCGCCCCTTTGTCCAAGTGTGCCTTAATCCCAGATATAGTTGGTGGAGTATGCATCTGTACCTTGTGTAAGCTGTCAGTATGTTTGTTGCTCATGTGTGAACTTTTAGAGTGTGTATGTGTCCCTTGTTTGAGCTGTCATAATTTGCATGCATCCCTTGCATGAGCTGTCAGAGTTTGTATGCTGCCCATGTGTGAACTTTCAGAGAGTGACTGTAATCCATACGTGAGCTGTCAGAGTGTGTACTGTATGTCCCGTATGTGAGCTATCAGTCTGTATATGTCCCTTGTGTGAACTGTCCGAGTGTGCCTGTGTTCCCCGTTGTCAGTGTTCTTTTGTTGTCCATGTGACTAGGCCTCAGGGGCGTGCATGAGTGTGGGTGGCTGAATGGGTACAATGGTCATTCTCACATTTTTTGCAGAGCTCCCTGGGTCGGCATGCAGTAACAGGAAGGGCACACCGGTTCTTCCCTTCACAGAACGCTCTGGTTCTGAGGTTCTCCTGCCTGATGTTGGTATAGGTGTCCTTGATGTTGCGGTTATATGGCACGAGACAGGGTTCTGGTTGTCATGACACTAGCACCTTGTGGTGCAAATGTAGTGTGGTTTAATGATGAGACCGGTGTTGGTATAACAAATCCATAATAGTTTACTAAAGATGGTCAGCAGGGGATCCACACAGGCACTAGTCACATGAAATGCAGTCTTTAAAGTTGATTCAAGTAGTTCCCAAAGGTTGTATATGGAGGCTAGCCTTTCTCTCTCTCAATCAGAATGGTCAATTTTTCCTTTTACCAGCCTAAAGGAATGCACTTTCTCTATCATCAGATATATATAAGCATATGATATCCACAGTATCCTCAGAGTAATACAGTCTCTGAACAGAGGGCCCTTCTGTCCTTGGGTTATGGTGGGCAGCTTGCTTGTGATGGACGAACATCAGCCGGGACGATCAAATGTTTGCGAACCACGTGTTCGTGGCAGGCCACTTTCACTTTAATGGCAGGCGAAATTGCAGCCACCAAATACTTACTAGGAGTGCACAAAAAAATCCCACAACATGGACAGTGACATACCAGAGGAGGATCAAAGGTAAAAATTCCCATAAAAATCTGTATTTTATTCAGGGGCCATTTTTATGCGTTTTAAAGGGAAACTCTCAAAAATGTGCTTTGCTGAAGCCTAGAAAATTTTTATTTTAGGCCACGGGAGTACTGGCCCTAAAAATTAGGCTTTCACCTGACAGAAAAGAACAAGTGATTATGTGGTTGAGGTACACTCACCTAAAGAATTATTAGGAACACCTGTTCTATTTCTCATTAATGCAATTATCTAGTCAACCAATCACATGGCAGTTGCTTCAATGCATTTAGGGGTGTGGTCCTGGTCAAGACAATCTCCTGAACTCCAAACTGAATGTCAGAATGGGAAAGAAAGGTGATTTAAGTAATTTTGAGCGTGGCATGGTTGTTGGTGCCAGACGGGACGGTCTGAGTATTTCACAATCTGCTCAGTTACTGGGATTTTCATGCACAACCATTTCTAGGGTTTACAAAGTGTCGAGTATTTATTTCATATAAGATATGAAATCATAAAAATTATGATTTCATATTTTTATGAAATATGAAAAATGAAAAAATGAAAAATGTAATTGGCGGACATATAAACGCCAGTTCTTTTATTGATGAGATCTAAAGTTAATTTGTGCAGCTAATGAAACAGGGTGCAATTAATTATATAAAATATAATTTATTATAAATACATGCAGCAAAAATGGCATACAAATGAATACAAGGATAATATCAAAATTGATCACAAGATGGTGCTCCACTATTTACGCTCACTTAATTTAGTACACCAAGTACAATACAATACTACTCTTTTCTTTTATCAAATTATTACCGATTAGTGTATTGGTTATCAAAATATTATAATGTAACAACAACAACAAAAAAAAACAATAGAAATGAATCTGTGGAAAATCCCTTATTGCTCAATCAAAGAATATGGCAGTAAGAGACACCTTATAAATACGCTCGTTGGCCTAACTATGGATAATAAAATCCGATCAGAGATTTAGATATGTCCCGTCCTGTGGTACGTTCCTGACGTGTGAAGTGATGCTGATAAATGAATCTTTGTGAAGTGATCCCTGATCTTCCAAACTGGATCAGATATCCTAATCCTTATCTATGCCCATCCCCTCTTGGATTAGGGATTTCCAATTAGATAAGGTGGGTGTGATGTATGTTAAACATGGGGATGATGTCATTTAATTGGCATTCCCTAGAAACTTCTGTCCATCTACCACTTGATGGCACTGTTGTATCATATAACAATTTTAAATATTTTAAGAATTAACACATATATATTGCTTTATTACACCACTTAAACTTTGACCTTTTCCACCTTAAATCAATTAGGAGGGTTTGTGTACCCTAACTGTCTTAACTATTGAGTAATGATGTTTGAAATAACATCAGCTCCTCTGAATCAGATTTATGCAAATTCAACCTAAACGCTCTCCACATCCTTTTAAAATTATATATCCTACTCAGTGAGATATACATGTTATAAAATATACATTAATAATATTTGGTTATAATACCTCAATATCACATAGTATATATGAATCATTAACAAGTTCAAACGCTAAATAAATGCACATAGGAATATATATATATATATATATATATATATATATATATATATATGAATATATGAATAGATATCTGTTCCACACCAGATGTGTTTTATGGACGTTTCTTATCAGATCATGGTTTAGCCATGAAACACCCATTGTTCCTCAGACAGACAAGTTTGTCTCAGAAGGTGTAGCCCCCCTGGGAATTCATTCAGCATTGCGACTTCCTCATCTTCCAGCGCCCCGCACTGTTTTTGGTTCAGAGGTCACTTACCCACCGACCAGGGATGTCGTCTGTAGATGATCCGGGCAGGTTACTCTCGTAGCTCGGCTCTCTGGCTCGCGGCGTCCCTCGTGGTTCCTGAGCGCGTCTACTGTGTGACGTAATAAGGACACGTGATCAGGGGAATAGTCACGTGATCGGGATCCGCCGGGCTGTTTGAATGAGGCAATTTTGTTAATGGAGCGCTCCTAAATGGAAGGTTCTTGGTTGTAAGATATTATTCCTTGTTTGTTTGCAGTGATCCTCCACACTCTTAAACACGTTTCGGGTCTCCACTTGGTCCCTTCATCAGTAAGTGGAGGACTCTCATCATCTGCATGATATTTATTGGGTTAGCAATTAAGAGTTCAATCAATCCAATTGAAGTTGATTTGGCAATTGGGTTGGTGTGTGGCTTGTTAGGGAAAATGTCTCAATGCAGAAACAGGGATAAAAGTAGAGGCAAGATCTAAGGATATGCTGATCTTAGAAAAATGGAATGCTCCATTTAAAAAGGACACTCCATCACTGATAGTCCCTGGGAAAGATGACTACTCCACTGCATCTTTTGGGAAAGTGCTATACAACAGACATCATATAGATGTACTACAAGTTATACGGCTAATATAGCCATATCCATCAATATATTCTTTCCATTTTTACCCATTTTTTATTTTCTATTTTTAATCATCTCTAATTCTACACGAATATCTATGGACTTGACCAATTAAGCTTTTTCACCAAGTCTGGTACCAGCTACTATATTACACACCACATTCTTTAATTACCCAATCCGGAACACACATCTAGTGTCCGGTGGTCTCAGAAACATACTTCTAATTTTATCTTCACTCTACGTCACACCTCTATCTACATACTTGTAACTCTATATACAAGTTTTTATACAAATATTTAGAATAAACATTTTTGGTCCAATCCCAAATACGAGTGTGCCTGCTACTTTCTCTACAAAATACTACATTTCCTTTGACTGGGTGAGTCAAACCAGCAGATAGGCACCTCTGCCATTCAATTGAAAAGTTCAGCCGCCTTTTATACTCACTATCTCTACGACTTCATCATCTTCCAGCTCCTGCTCCTCGACGGCATGATCAATGACACAACGCAATGCACGCTCCAGAAAGAAGGCGTAAGGCACGATGTCACTGATGGCACCCTGGCTGCGACTGACCAGTTTGGTGATCTCATTAAATGGCCACAGAAGTCTTCATGCGTCGCGCATGAGCAGCCACCGGCGCAGTAAAAATAATCTAAGCTCCTCAGAACCTGTCCTGCTGCAGAGTTTGTTCAGGTAGTCATTAACGGCACGTTACTGCTGGAGCAGCCTATCAACCATATACAAGGTGGAGTTCCAGCACGTTGGGTTGTCACAAATCGGACATCTGACAGGCAGGTGGTGTCGCCACTCAACGTCAGCAAGGCAACTCATGGCCATGTAAGATCTTCTAAAATGACCAGAGATTTTCCTGGCCTGCCGCAAGACGCCCTGGACCCCGGAGTATTTGGCAACGAATTGCTGCACGACTAAGTTCAGGACGTGTGCCATGCACGGCACATATGTCATTTTGCCCTGTTTTAGCGCACTCAGCAGATTTGCACCGTTGTCGCACACCACTTTTCCAACTGTCAAATTGAGCGGGGTTAGCCACTGATCGGCCTGTGACCGCAGAGCTGAAAGCAGGTCAGGACCGTTGTGGCTCTTGGCTTCCAGGCACAACAGCTGCAGCACAGCATGGCAACTTCTCACCTGGCACGTCGAATAGGAGGAGTCAGCCAAGGAGGAGACGGAGGATGGAGTAGGAGGAGGAGAAGAAGAAGCAGGCCTACATGCAATCTGTGGCAGTAACACCAAATCCACACAGGTGCCACGGGTTACATGCTTGACGGCCGTGCCCAGTGGGCAGTAAAAGTTATGTACATTCCCTGCCCGTATTTGCTAGATCACGTGTCTGTGGTCAGATGCATCTTGGCACCGACACTGTGTGCCAGAGATGTATTCAGTTGCCGCTGAACGTGGCCACATAGCCCTGGGATGCCCTTCTGGGAGAAATATTTCCTTCTGGGGACCTTCCATTGTGGTGTGCCAATGGCCACAAATTTTCTAAAGGCTTCCGAATGCACCAGTTTATATGGCAGTAGTTGGCGGACTAGCAGTTCTAGCGGGCTAGAGAGTTATCCGGGATCATCAACTTTTTACGCTCGAACATTTGGGCCACTGAAGCCTGCCTTCTGCCAGATGAACGTGACGATGGCACGGTGGAAGGTGGAGTGGAGGACAAATGGGAGGAAAAGGAGAAGAGGCAGGACGTGGAGCGCCGGGAGTATAACTTTGTGGGTTCTGACGACGTTGCTCCCACTGGGCTCGGTGATGGGAGGCCAAGTGCCTTCTTAAGGCGGTTGTCCCTAGGTGAGTGTTGGGCTTAATGCGACTTATGCGTTGACAGCACAGGCTGCAGATGGCAACACTATTGTCAGCAGCTGACAAGTTAAAAAAAAGCCCACACTGCGGAGCCATGTGCCGGCGTCCTGGGAGCTCAAGATGTGACCGTGCATGGTGGATGGCTCGCTCCAGATACATTTGCAGTCTGATTTTTTCCTCCTGTGCAATGCGAGTTCTGCCTGCTTCTCCTCCTTCTCCTCCCTATCTGCTGGTCCATCTCTCCCTCTGAACTCCCCTCCTCTTCTCTCTTGTGGGCACCCACGTGACGTTCATTGACACATCATCATCGTCACCACCACTGACATTAGAGATCTCGCGGAGTAGGCAGCAACAGCGGGGACCACCCTCCTTGGGCTCATCTGGGTACTGACGTCAGACCGCTGGGTGGCGGCAGGTCATTTTCAAAAAGTCCCTAGAGAAGAGCAGTATTTGTGGAATCAGGAATATTGTAGGGCCTCAATCAGTATGTGGTGGAAGCAGGTATATCGCACCCCTCAATCAGTATTTTGTGGAAGCAAGTATATAGAACCCCTTAATCAGTATTTGGTGGAATTAGGTATATCGCACCCCTCAATCAGTATTTTGTGAAAGCAGGTTTAAAGAACACCTGAATCAATATTTGGTGGAATCAGGTATATGGCACCCCTCAATCAGTATTTTGTGGAAGCAGGTATATCAAACCACTCAATCAGTACTTTGTGAAAACAGGTATATAGAAGACCTGAATCAATATTTGGTGGAATCTGGTATATCGCACCCCTCAATCAGTATTTTGTGGAACCAGCTATATCAAACCCCTTAATCAGTTTTTTGGGGGGCAACAGGTATATCACACCAGTTGCAATTAGTTATTCCAATAGCGTTTGTCTTTCTATATAGCTGCTTTTTCGCAGCAGAACCGCACACAACTGCTGCACAATACAAATGCACTATAATATACTTTCTATGTTAGAACGTATATTATAAGTATAGCACACCTATACCAGTACTTAAAAGGACTTTTGTCGCCCTATTAGCTAGCGTTTGGTGTCCCTAACAGTCTGTTCCCTGCTCAACAAAGCAACCTCTTCCTACACTGGCAAAACACAGAATGTAAAATGGCTGCCAGATCGGGTTCTGTTATTGGGTGGGGATGTGTCCATGTGATGAAATGTCTCAATTGGCTGTCCTGTCCCACCTGATGGATGTGTCATGGGTCAAAGTTCGGCGCAATGCAAAAGAATAAGGCGCATGTGAACATCGCTAAATGTTTGCATGTTCGTCGAATCCCGAACGAGCAAAGTTCGCCGCGAAACGACGGCCGGGCAAACTGCAAGGCAATCTCTACAGCTTGCAGCTTAGTGTTTCTACCACATGCAGAGGAGGCTGCAGCCAGATTAGTGGCATTTACCTTCTTTGCCAAAGTCGGCAATCCTTTCCTGTTGGCTAAGACTACTTTCACACTTGCGTTGTTGTTTTCCAGTATTGATAGCTAAATAGCCTTAGGCTATCATGATTCTGTTTCTGGCCCCATATAATTTATAAAATGTAACTTTTATTATCTACCTTTAAAATGAAGAAAGCAAGAATAGTGCGCCCATTTTAAATTAAAAGTAACAAGATGCTTTTGGTCTTGATTTTTATGTATTATTCCTTCTTTTGTTATCATTTAAGGGATTGCAGTTAGAGTGCAGAGAACGTACAGTATCTGGAATGCTGATACAGTATGTGATCTCTTTATGTCGATATATTTAGAATTATTGTAGCAGTTGTAATTAAACCACGCTACTTTCTATTTATTATTTGTTAGGCTTGTAGCTATTCAGATCACCCTCTAGTTGTATCAGGCTTTTTTCCAGACTGCATTTGCAATTGGGATTATACAGTATCTGTGCCACTGCTAAAACCCCCTATTGCTGCTTCATTCACACTCTCATTATTATCACTACCTGGATCAGTATGTTCCAGCGCCTGCAGTACGTCCTGATGATCCTAGAAACGAAATGCGGCTTGCTTGTTTAAAACAAAGAATTAGCTCCTCCGACATGTTTCGCAGAGTACACAGCATCCTCAGCGATAATGGAGCGAAACATGTCGCATTTAGTTTATTGCCGGGATCAGCGTTGAACTGAGGGGTTAAATGACTTGGTGCGATCACCATTCCCCATCATTGAGCCCACTCCATACAATGGAAAGAGATTTGTAACAAAGTAATTCGTAACACATCTAATTTCTTGTCAAAATTTGGCAAAGTTGCTGAATAGGATTTTTCAGAACTTTGCTCAAACAATCTGTGTAATGAAGCACAGGAAAAAAGAGTACACAGTATGTAGGAGGGAAGGGGGCTGCACAGATCATATGGGGTGGGCAATACAATTATATTATATATGGCATTGTTTTAATCATTATACTTTGCCATTTCCTCACTGATCACTGGTTTCTTATTTTTATATATAGCTCTGGTTGCCTGAATACCCATACTTATACTATTATGTCCCTTTGCCAGCCTCCTCCATTGTACATATTATGCCTTTTGAATCCACCTATTTTTTATGGCTCCTATTCTATCTTGTCATGGCTTCTTCCCCTCCTCTTCTCATTATTTTTCTTTTTCAGTTCATTAAATAAATAACGATTACTACTTCATTCTGAGTGTGCCCTGAATATTATACATATTATAGATTGTGCATATTGCTCCATTGGTGAGCTGTCAAAATGTAGCTGACAGAGTGTCTCTGTGTCCCATATGTCAGTAGTCTGAGTGTGTCTCATGTGTGAGCTACCAGAGTGCGCATGAGTGTGTATGTGTGAGCTAGATATTTTGCCTATGTGTCAGCTGTTACAGGACGCTTGTGTCCCATGTGTCAGCATGTGCATATCTTTCTTATTTGAGCGGTTGGTGTGCTTGTTGCCCATGAGTGACATGTCAGAGTGTGCATAGGTCTCTTGTGCAGTGTCTGATATGGTAGGATTATTTTGAACATAATTAAATCTTGAATATACCTAGGGTGCAATACTTGGTATAAGATCTAGATGGCATTAGAGGGGACCTTATGTATCTGGACAAGGAATTTCTCTGTTGAGATTTTACCACACTGTAGTATCCTAATTGTGTTTAGATGTATACTATCAGGATTAGAGTTGAGTGGACACCTGGATGTTCGGGTTCGACCGAACTTCACAAAAAAGAACTTGACCCGAACTTGAACCCGAACCCGAACCCCATTGAAGTCATTGGGGACCCGAACTTTTTAGTACTAATATGGCTCTAAAAATGTCATGGCAAGTGCTCTGCAACCAAATGTGGATAGGGAAATGACTTTAACCACTTAAGGACCACAGGTTTATACCCCCCTAAAGACCAGGCCCTTTTTTACAAATCGGCACTACACTACTTTCACCGTTTATTGCTCGGTCATGCAACTTACCACCCAAATGAATTTTACCTCCTTTTCTTCTCACTAATAGAGCTTTCATTTGGTGGTATTTCATTGCTGCTGTCATTTTTACTTTTTTTGTTATTAATCAAAATTTAACGATTTTTTTGCAAAAAAATGACATTTTTCACTTTCAGTTGTAAAATTTTGCAAAAAAAAACGAGATCCATATAGAAATTTTGCTCTAAATTTATAGTTCTACATGTCTTTGATAAAAAAAAAATGTTTGGGTAAAAAAAAAATGGTTTGGGTAAAAGTTATAGCGTTTACAAACTATGGTACAAAAATGTGAATTTCCGCTTTTTGAAGCAGCTCTGACTTTCTGAGCACCTGTCATGTTTCCTGAGGTTCTACAATGGCCAGACAGTACAAACACCCCACAAATGACCCCATTTCGGAAAGTACACACCCTAAGGTATTCGCTGATGGGCATAGTGAGTTCATAGAACTTTTTACTTTTTGTCACAAGTTAGCGGAAAATGATGATTTTTTTTTTTTTTTTTTTTCTTACAAAGTCTCATATTCCACTAACTTGTGACAAAAAATAAAAACTTCTATGAACTCACTATGCCCATCACGAAATACCTTGGGGTCTCTTCTTTCCAAAATGGGGTCACTTGTGGGGTAGTTATACTGCCCTGGCATTCTAGGGGCCCAAATGTGTGGTAAGGAGTTTGAAATCAAATTCTGTAAAAAATGACCTGTGAAATCCGAAAGGTGCTCTTTGGAATATGGGCCCCTTTGCCCACCTAGGCTGCAAAAAAGTGTCACACATCTGGTATCTCTGTATTCAGGAGAAGTTGAGGAATGTGTTTTGGGGTGTCTTTTTACATATACCCATGCTGGGTGGGATAAATATCTTGGTCAAATGCCAACTTTGTATAAAAAAATGGGAAAAGTTGTCTTTTGCCAAGATATTTCTCTCACCCAGCATGGGTATATGTAAAATGACACCCCAAAACACATTCCCCACCTTCTCCTGAGTACGGCAATACCAGATGTGTGACACTTTTTTGCAGCCTAGGTGGGCAAAGGAGCCCATATTCCAAAGAGCACCTTTCGGATTTCACAGGTCATTTGTTACAGAATTTGATTTCAAACTCCTTACCACACATTCGGGCCCCTAGAATGCCAGGGCAGTATAACTACCCCACAAGTGACCCCATTTTGGAAAGAAGACACCCCAAGGTATTCCGTGAGGGGCATGGCAAGTTCCTAGAATTTTTTATTTTTTGTCACAAGTTAGTGGAAAATGATGATTTTTTATTTTTATTTTTTTTTTCATACAAAGTCTCATATTCCACTAACTTGTGACAAAAAATAAAAACTTCCATGAACTCACTATGCCCATCAGCGAATACCTTGGGGTCTCTTCTTTCCAAAATGGGGCCACTTGTGGGGTAGTTATACTGCCCTGGCATTCTAGGGGCCCGAATGTGTGGTAAGGAGTTTGAAATCAAATTCTGCAAAAAATGACCAGTGAAATCCGAAAGGTGCTCTTTGGAATATGGGCCCCTTTGCCCACCTAGGCTGCAAAAACGTGTCACACATCTGGTATCTCTGTATTCAGGAGAAGTTGAGGAATGTGTTTTGGGGTGTCTTTTTACATATACCCATGCTGGGTGAGATAAATATCTTGGTCAAATGCCAACTTTGTATAAAAAAAATGGGAAAAGTTGTCTTTTGCCAAGATATTTCTCTCACCCAGCATGGGTATATGTAAAATGACACCCCAAAACACATTCCCCACCTTCTCCTGAGTACGGGGATACCAGATGTGTGACACGTTTTTGCAGCCTAGGTGGGCAAAGGGGCCCATATTCCAAAGAGCACCTTTCGGATTTCACAGGTCATTTTTTACAGAATTTGATTTCAAACTCCTTACCACACATTTGGGCCCCTAGAATGCCAGGGCAGTATAACTACCCCACAAGTGACCCCATTTTGGAAAGAAGAGACCCCAAGGTATTCGCTGATGGGCATAGTGAGTTCATGGAAGTTTTTATTTTTTGTCACAAGTTAGTGGAATATGAGACTTTGTATGAAAAAAAAAAATAAAAAAAAAAATAATAATTTCCACTAACTTGTGACAAAAAATAAAAAATTCTAGGAACTCGCCATGCCCCTCACGGAATACCTTGGGGTGTCTTCTTTCCAAAATGGGGTCACTTGTTGGGTAGTTATACTGCCCTGGCATTTTCCAGGGGCCCTAATGTGTGGTAAGTAGGTAAATGACCTGTGAAATCCTAAAGGTGCTCTTTGGAATGTGGGCCCCTTTGCCCACCTAGGCTGCAAAAAAGTGTCACACATGTGGTATCGCCGTATTCAGGAGAAGTTGGGGAATGTGTTTTGGGGTGTCATTTTACATATACCCATGCTGGGTGAGAGAAATATCTTGGCAAAAGACAACTTTTCCCATTTTTTTATACAAAGTTAGCATTTGACCAAGATATTTCTCTCACCCAGCATGGGTATATGTAAAATGACACCCCAAAACACATTCCCCAACTTCTCCTGAGTACGGCGATACCAGATGTGTGACACTTTTTTGCAGCCTAGATGCGCAAAGGTGCCCAAATTCCTTTTAGGAGGGCATTTTTAGACATTTGGATACCAGACTTCTTCTCACGCTTTGGGGCCCCTAGAATGCCAGGGCAGTATAAATACCCCACATGTGACCCCATTTTGGAAAGAAGACACCCCAAGGTATTCAATGAGGGGCATGGCGAGTTCATAGAATTTTTTTTTTTTTGGCACAAGTTAGCGGAAATTGATATTTTTAATTTTTTTCTCACAAAGTCTCCCGTTCCGCTAACTTGGGACAAAAATTTCAATCTTTCATGGACTCAATATGCCCCTCACGGAATACCTGGGGGTGTCTTCTTTCCGAAATGGGGTCACATGTGGGGTATTTATACTGCCCTGGCATTCTAGGGGCCCTAAAGCGTGAGAAGAAGTCTGGAATATAAATGTCTAAAAAATTTTACGCATTTGGTTTCCGTGAGGGGTATGGTGAGTTCATGTGAGATTTTATTTTTTGACACAAGTTAGTGGAATATGAGACTTTGTAAGAAAAAAATAATAATAATTCCGCTAACTTGGGCCAAAAAAATGTCTGAATGAAGCCTTACAGGGGGGTGATCAATGACAGGGGGGGTGATCAATGACAGGGGGGGTGATCAATGACAGGGGGGTGATCAGGGAGTCTATATGGGGTGATCACCACAGTCATTGATCACGCCCCTGTAAGGCTTCATTCAGACGTCCGGATGCGTTTTGCGGATCCGATCCATCTATCAGTGCATCCGTAAAAATCATGCGGACATCTGAATGGAGCTTTACAGGGGGGTAATCAATGACAGGGGGGTGATCAGGGAGTCTATATGGTGTAATCACCACAGTCATTGATCATGCCCCTGTAAGGCTTCATTCAGACGTCCGGATGCGTTTTGCGGATCCGATCCATCTATCAGTGGATCCGTAAAAATCATGCGGACGTCTGAATGGAGCTTGACAGGGGGGTAATCAATGACAGGGGGGTGATCAGGGAGTCTATATGGGGTGATCACCAGTCATTGATCACGCCCCTGTAAGGCTTCATTCAGACGTCCGGATGCGTTTTGCGGATCCGATCCATCTATCAGTGCATCCGTAAAAATCACGCGGACATCTGAATGGAGCTTTACAGGGGGGTAATCAATGACAGGGGGGGGTAATCAATGACAGGGGGGTGATCAGGGAGTCTATATGGGGTGATCACCACAGTCATTGATCATGCCCCTGTAAGGCTTCATTCAGACGTCCGGATGCGTTTTGCGGATCCGATCCATCTATCAGTGGATCCGTAAAAATCATGCGGACGTCTGAATGGAGCTTTACAGGGGGGTAATCAATGACAGGGGGGTAATCAATGACAGGGGGGTGATCAGGGAGTCTATATGGAGTGATCACCACAGTCATTGATCACGCCCCTGTAAGGCTTCATTCAGACGTCCGGATGCGTTTTGCGGATCCGATCCATCTATCAGTGCATCCGTAAAAATCATGCGGACATCTGAATGGAGCTTTACAGGGGGGTAATCACCACAGTCATTGATCATGCCCCTGTAAGGCTTCATTCAGACGTCCGGATGCGTTTTGCAGATCCGATCCATCTATCAGTGCATCCGTAAAAATCATGCGGACATCTGAATGGAGCTTTACAGGGGGGTGATCAGGGAGTCTATATGGGGTGATCACCACAGTCATTGATCATGCCCCTGTAAGGCTTCATTCAGACGTCCGGATGCGTTTTGCGGATCGGATCCATCTATCAGTGCATCCGTAAAAATCATGCGGACATCTGAATGGAGCTTTACAGGGGGGTGATCAGGGAGTCTATATGGGGTGATCACCACAGTCATTGATCATGCCCCTGTAAGGCTTCATTCAGACGTCCGGATGCGTTTTGCGGATCGGATCCATCTATCAGTGCATCCGTAAAAATCATGCGGACGTCTGAATGGAGCTTTACAGGGGGGTGATCAATGACAGGGGTGTAATCAATGACAGGGGGGTGATCAGGGAGTCTATATGGGGTGATCACCACAGTCATTGATCATGCCCCTGTAAGGCTTCATTCAGACGTCCGGATGCGTTTTGCGGATCCGATCCATCTATCAGTGGATCCGTAAAAATCATGCGGACGTCTGAATGGAGCTTTACAGGGGGGTAATCAATGACAGGGGGGTAATCAATGACAGGGGGGTAATCAATGACAGGGGGGTAATCAGGGAGTCTATATGGGGTGATCAGGGGCTAATAAGGGGTTAATAAGTGACGGGGGGGGGGGGTGTAGTGTAGTGTAGTGGTGCTTGGTGGGACTTTACTGAGCTACCTGTGTCCTCTGGTGGTCGATCCAAACAAAGGGGACCACCAGAGGACCAGGTAGCAGGTATATTAGACGCTGTTATCAAAACAGCGTCTAATATACCTGTTAGGGGTTAAAAAAAACACATCTCCAGCCTGCCAGCGAACGATCGCCGCTGGCAGGCTGGAGATCAACTCTCTTACCTTCCGTTCCTGTGAGCGCGCGCGCCTGTGTGCGCGCGTTCACAGGAAATCTCGGCTCACGCGAGATGACGCCTATTGGCGTTAGTGTGACCTGGGAGCGCCTTTCGGCGTTAGCGTGGCGGGAAGTGGTTAAATAACATAAAATACGTAAAAATAAAAAATAATAATCTTGATCTAGGAGGACGAGGTCCATATAGAGTAGGAGGTTGAGGAGGCAGTGGATGTGGCGGTGTATGTGGAAGCGGCGGTGGAGAAGGAGGAGGAGGAAGCCTACAATGGTTTTTGTTTTTAATTTAATTGTTATTATTTTTTTTTATTTAGGGTACACCCCAAAACATTGGGAAATATAACCTGTGATAACCCCCTCCAGTCGTGCTAAACACACGTTCAGACAATACACTGGCTGCAGGGCAGGCCAGCAACTCCAAGGCGTAAAGGGCAAGCTCAGGCTATGTGCCCAATTTGGAGACCCAGAAGTAGCAGGGAGCAGACCCATCAGTCAGTTCGTGTAAGCGTGTGCACAGATACTGCCCCACCATGTCGCACGTCCCCGTGATGTTCACGATCCAATTGGATATCTGCTCTATCAACTTTCGATGTTCTTTTCTGCGCCTACCATTTTGATCACGGATAGCGGCGAATCAGGGTTCCACGCCGTAGAGGGAGCGTGAGAAAGAGAGACCACATCCAAGGGAGGTTAATTTTTTTACATTAAATATGATCGAGCGGAAAAGTGGGACAAATTATTGAAGCGCAAATGTGTGACAAGTTGTTAAAGTTTAGGCATTGAATAAAAGGAGGGGGCGCGCATCAATTAAAGACGAATTTTTGACATTTAATTCCCTGTCATCTATGCAGAGCAGGGGTTTGTATACAGCAAAATTGGTAAAATGTCACCTTGTAACAGACGATTTTTAAAAAATTTATGTCCCTATCACCTATGCAGAGCAGGGGTTTAATCACGGCAAAAATGGTCAAATGTCACCCAACAATGTAACAGACAAATTAGTGAAATAATTTTACCTGTCTACTAGGTATAGTAGAGGTATATCACAGCCAAAAATTGGAAAATATCACCTGAGAATGTAACAGACAAATTAATGAAATGTTACCTGTCTACTAGGTAGAGCAGGGGTATATCACTCCCAAAAATTGGTGAATTTCACCCGAATATGTAACAGACAAATGAATGAATTTTTTTTTACCTGTCTACTAGGTACAACAGGGGTATATCACACCAAAAAATTGGTGAATTTCAGCCGAATATGTAACAAACAAATTAGTGAAATATTACCTGTCTACTAGGTAGAGCAGTGGTATATCACACCCAAAAATTGGTGAATTTCACCAGAAAATGTAACAGACAAATTAGTGAAATGACATAAAATAAAATACGTACAAATTAAAAAAAATAAACTTGATTTATAAGGTGGAGGTCCGTATGGAGTAGGAGTTTGAGGAGGCGGTGGACGTAGCGGTGTAGGTGGAAGCGGCGGTGGAGGAGGACGAGGTAGCCAACACTGGTTTTAATTTTTTTATTTTTTATTTTTAATTAGGGTACACTCGAAAAGAGAGTGAAATATCCTAAATACAACAATGAGCAATTGCGCTGTAGTATTACAATGGCTGGTAAAGGCCGGTATACATGTCTATTCTGCACAAGGTATGGACAAGTCCTGTGGGAACAATGCATGATTCATTTTAATGAACGTGAGCTTGTCCACATTGGCTGTGGACAGACGGCTGCGCTTGTCTGTGATAACGCCCCCTGCCGTGCTAAACACACGTTCAGACAATTCACTGGCTGCAGGGCAGGCCATCACCTCCAAGGTGTAAATGGCAAGCTCAGGCCATGTGCCCAATTTAGAGACCCAGAAGTTGAAGGGGGCAGACCCGTCATTCAGTACGTGTAGGCGTGTGCACACATACTGCTCCACCATGTTGATAAAATGCTGCCTCCTGCTAAGAGCCACTTGTGAATGACTGGCCGGAAACCCTATGAAATGATCCCTCTTCCTCCTCCTCCTTCTCCTCCTGTGCCACATCCTCTTCCATCATCACTAGCAGCGTTTTTTCAAGGAGGCATAGAAGTGAGATAGTAACGCTGAAAACGGCGTTATCTGCACTGGCCATGTTGGTGGAGTACTCGAAGCAGCGCAACAAGGAACACAGGTCTCGCATGGAGGCCCAGTCATTGGTGGTGAAGTGGTGCTGTTTCGCAGAGCGACTCACCCGTGCGTACTGCAGCTGAAACTCCACTATCGCCTGCTGCTGATCGCACAGTCTGGCCAGCATGTGCAAGGTGGAGTTCCAGCTTGTGGGCGCGTAGCATATGAGGCGGTGAGCGGAAAGGCCGAAGTTACGCTGCAACGCTGACAGGCGAGCAGCAGCAGGGTGAGAACACCGAAAGCGCGCACATACGGCCTGCACTTTCTGCAGCAGCTCTGACATATCGGGGTAATTTTTAAGGAACCTCTGCACCACCAAATTCAGCATATGTGCCAGGCAAGGGATGCGCGTCAAACCGGCTAGTCCCAGAGCTGCTACGAGATTTCGCCCATTATTGCACACCATTAGGCCGGGCTTGAGGCTCAATGTCACCAACCACGCATCGGTCTGTTGTTCAAGGCCCGTCCACAGCTCCTGCACAGTGTGGGGTTTGTCCCCCAAACAGATACGTTTAAAACTGCCTGCTGTCATTTACCCCTGGCTGCGCTGAAGTTGGTAGTGAAGGTGTTACGCTGACCAGATGAGGAGCCGGTAGAGGATGAGGAAGCGGAGTAGGAGGAGGAAGCAACAGGAGGCAAACTGAAGCGCCCTGCAATCCTCGGTGGTTTAAGGACATGCGCCAAACTGCTAACCACCTCAGGCCCAGTCGCCACTTCATTTACCCAGTGTGCTGTTATGGAGATATAACGTCCCTGACCGTGCTTATGTATCCGTAGTTAGGTGGACCTTGCCACAGATGGCGTTGCACAGTGCACACCTGATTTTGTCCCCCACTTGGTTGTGCAGGGAAGGGACAGCACGCCTGGAAAAGTAGTGGTGGCTGGGCACGACGTACTGTGGGACAGTCACCACCATAAGGCTTTTAAAACTCTCCGTCTCCACCAGACGGAAGGACAGCATTTCAAAGGACAATAATTTTAAAATGCTGGCATTCAGGGCCAGGGATCGCGGTGGGTAGGGGGGTACTTCCTCTTATGCTCCAGTGTTTGGGAGATGGAGAGCTGAACGCTTCCGTGGGACATTGTGGAGATGCTTGGGGACCCAGGTGGTGGTGTTTCTGGCAGATCCTCTGTTTGTAGGGTGGCAGGTGGCACTGTCACTCCAGAGGTGGATGAAGAGGCCGAGACTGCAGCAGAAGAGGAAGCAGGAGGAGCGAGAGACCTTTCTTGGTTTTTGAGGTGTCTACTCCACTGCAGCTCGTGCTTTGCACTTAGATGCCTGGTCATGCATGCTGTGCCCAGGTTGAGAACGTTTATGCCTCGCTTCAGGCTCTGATTGCACAGCGTGAAAACCACTCGTGTCTTGTCGTCAGCACATTGTCTGAAGAACTGCCACACCAGGGAACTCCTTGGAGCTGGCTTTGGTGTGCTCGGTCCCTTGCTGCGGTGGGCAGTAGCAGGCGTACTGTTTAGAGGATGGCCGCTCCGCTTTTGCACCCTGCTCCCTCATCTGCTGTGCTGGTGGCTCTGTGCGACCACCGCCTCTTCCTCCGAACTACACAGGTCACTCGCATGACCTTGATTCCATGTGGGGTCGAGGACCTTATCGTCCTCCACATCATCTTCCAACCAGTCTTCACCCCTGTCCTCCTTGTCGGTCTGCACACTTTCGAAAGCCCCAGCAGTTGGCACCTGTGTTTCGTCATCATCCGAGACGTGCTGCGGTGGTCCTCCCATGTACACATCTTGAAGCATAAGTGGTTGGGCATCAGTGCACTCAATATCTTCCACTTCTGGGGCAGGGCTTGGTGGATGGCCCTGGGAAACCCTGCTAGCAGAGTCATCAAAAAGCAGAAGAGACTGCTGCATGACTTGGGACTCAGACTGTTTGGCTGATTTGCAAGGGGGAGAGGTGAAAGACTGATGGACATCGGCTGCAGGTGCCAACTCTGATCTTTCAGCAGGAGACTGGGTGGAAGACAATGTAAAGGAACTTGAGGCACTGTCAGCAACCCAATCTACTATCGCCTGTACTTGTTCTGGCCTCACCATTCGTAGAGCCGCATTAGGCCCGACCAAATACCACTGAAGGTTCTGTCGCCTACTCGCACCTGGGGAAGGTGTTTCACTTGTGTGTGTAGCTGGAACAGATCGACCACGTAATCTCCCTGCAACAGGAGCTCCACCAACAGCACCACGAACGGGGCCACGTCCCTTATTTGATGATCTCCTCATATTTCGCAAATTTAGGATCTTGCCCTAAATAGGTGTTTTTTGAATAGCAGAATAGAACTTGCACACTGACTAATGCGGCAGGGGCCCAAGATGGAGGGTATTGCCAAAAAAAATTGTTTTTTAAAACCCAGAAAACTATTGAATTATTTCAAGCTTGTTTTTAACATTCACAGATGCAGCAAAGGCTTCAATATTAAGTACTTTGCCCAAAAAGGGTGTTTTTTTTATATTTAATATATTTATTTATTTTTCTGGGTCACTGGGCTCAGGGCAGGGTAAAAAATCTAGGTAGATCACTGAGTTAACAAGCACTTCTGATTAAAGATTCTGTCCTATTCTCTCCCTCACAGCAGCAGCATCCTATCCCTACACTAATCAGAGCCGAGTGACGTGCAGCACTACGTGACTCCAGCTTATATAGAGGCTGGGTCACATGGTGCACTGGCCAATCACAGCCATGCCATTAGTAGGCATGGCTGTGATGTCTTCTAAAGGCACAGAGTTAAACGCTGGCCTCCATTATATCCAAGGAATGCAGACACCAACATGCCTGCCGAGCCCACTCCACACCTCTCCTGGTGCCAAATGGCCACCAAAGAATGCAATGAGAGTCAACACTATACCTCTCCTGGTGCCAAGTGGCTTCCAGTGAATGAGGGAGAGCAGGCCAGGCTATATACTCACACTAATTAAAATCAGCCTATGGGGCAGACGAGCTGGTCAGGAGTGCATTACTGAGGTGTCAGCCACACCTCCAGTACAAACTGCAAAGAAAAAAGGGGGTCATCAGCACATCCCAATGCACTAGGGCACATTGCTATGGCTGAAAACAACACTGTAAAACAAAACATGCAATGCAACAGCTCTCTGCAAACCAAATAGAGTTGGTTCACTAGAGTTGGTTCAATAGAGCTGTGGTGCTTATGCGTGTGTTTTAATTTACTCTTACAGAGCTTGCACAGGGCAATGCTTCTGTCTTCCAGCAGTGTGGAGAAAAACTGTCAGACAGGAGATACTTACCAAGCTTGGCTGAGCTATGGCATTTTTTGGCCTAATGTACCTGTAAGCCGTGTACCAGGGTGGCCTCCCCAGGATACAGCGGATAGGGTATATTTCCACTGGACCGGGGGTCGAGTGGAGGGGTGGACCGTAGGCGCAAAAACGCAACGGGAGTATTTTTTTATAAAACAATAGTTTTTTTTATTATTTTTACAGTGACAACGCGTTTCGGGGTTCTGCGGACCCCTTTTTCAAGTCTAAAACAACATATACAAAAAAACACACAAATTAGAAGCACACTGGCGTGCCTCAGGTGACAGAAATGTCCGGTAAAAAAAGAATATAATACTGAATAAAAAGTAGTGGTAACATGACCGTCACGAGTAATCGTAGTAATAAAAGTGATAACATGACCGTCATGAGTCATGAAGTCGTGATTGAATAAAAGGGTACATAAATACATAGGTTTAAAGCAGTTAATGCTATAAGAAGTCAATAAATAAATATTGAGAATTGTAAAGATAAAACATAAAAAGATATATAAAAATATATATATATAATATAATACAAAATAAAATAAAATGTATATAGGCATATAAGTATAAATATCTAAACATATGCACACATATATAGAAATGGGCGCCGATTGGAATTAAGGCAGAATATTAGGATTAGGCGGCGCAATCGCGGGTACTATATATTAGATGGTAGACAGCTGATTTTTTATGGCGCGTCTGGGCGTGAATCCTGTTGGAAATGTCTAATGCCAATCAGTAGGTAGTATCATGGTTGGTTAAGAGGTAAATTGTGCCAAAAATAGGCTTTTAACTTATTTACCCTATGAGCGCCTTTTTCTCTCATTGGGCATTTTTTTACAGGATACAGCGGAGTCACAAACAAGGAAAGCAACTCTAACACCAGTTTTTGCCAAAACAGAATTTTACTAACGTGATATAAACATAACCACAAATGCTGAGAACATAAAATGTATTTACATACACCCAGCCCAAAGGCTGAAACCCCTGTTTTGCACAGCACGGCGCCCTCTGATGGATTCCAGCAGAAATCTCGTGGTATTTTACCTACTAGGGGGCATAAAAAAAATAACTGCCTTGCCGTACCTACTATTACCCTGAAACAAACACAAACAATTGGTTGGGTGCTTAGTATGGGCTGGCCTGTGGTGTAACACAACAGTTCATAATCTTACTGTGCTCTATATTATTCCCCCTCCCATAACTAGTCTGGTAGCACGTGCCTGTTTATTACTCCTGAGCAAAACGCTAAACTGGATAGAGTTCGTGGGGGTGTTTATCAGCTCCCAAATGTGCAATGTCCCTTTTAGTAATGGAGTCCTTGTACTACCAGTAGTAACTCTTTAGACCTGACACAAAGCAGAGACCCTAACTAGCTAACTACAGGCCTGGTCTAAGTCTCTAGGCGCCAACACTGCAGTGTGATGCGTGCACGATATTACCGACCCGGGTCTGCTCTTTATCCACTGATGTCTCTGAACCGAACAGCCAGTCTCTCCAGAAAACATGAGGTCCCACAGGGTATGCAGCTTGTTCCTTAGCTCTTGTCAGCCTTTCTGGAAGCAATCCTCCTTTCCCCGGACAGGATCTGGGTCTTAGACAATGATCAGCTTCACTCAGCTGCAGCTGTGGTCACAAAGGAGGTCCTCTCACTCCTGGATCCATTAGCTTCTCTGCTCACACACCGTTCCTCAGCTCTCAGCTCGCTCCTAAGATGGCTGCAGCTCCTTCTTCATGCTCTGAAGAATCACACCTCTCATGAATACAAAAATATATATGCAGTCAGTCAGCTGTGCCTAGGAAACAGCAGCATCTTGTGGCCAACAGTAGTGATGAGCGTCAGGGGCAATATTCGCAAATATTTGGAATTTTCTTGATAATGAAAAATCGGCAATATAATATTTGCGTAATGCGCACTAAATACAGGCGTGGGTCACTATAGCTAAATTTTTCAAGCTGCTAGAAGTTTCCTGAGATAGGAGAAAATGGTTGGCATGGCAGAACATTACAATAGCTTTATATGCAGATAGAGTGCTCCAATGTATTTGCGATTGCGAAATTGGCACTAATGATGTGAATATTTGCAATACGTGCAACTTCACATTTTAACAGGTCTGACTACTTATTAGTGATTGGTGCACTAAGTATTGTTGTGAACTTGTGACATCACAGCACTATTTATGTATGTACAGTACAGTATGATAGACCTGATTGCGTTTTTTGTTCATTTTCTTTTCTATTTTTAATTGCTACCTTATAATCCTGTTTTTATGGCTCAGGCCACCGTTTGCGGACATAAACCCATTCACTTAGGGACACATTTATTAAGACCAGTGTTTTAGATTACGGTCTTAATAAAGCCCTAAATAGGCGGTCGATCCTCCGAAGTTTTGAAGAGGAACAGGCTTCTCCATAACTTCGGTGCATCCAATACCAGTTCTAAATGTAAGACAGCTTCCGAGCTATCTTACATTTAGACCTTTTTCTATGCCTAAAACAGGCATAGAAAATGGTGAATGAGATGGGCCTGCCCTGCTGGCCTGTACCCTTCCCTGTCCACAATTTTAGATCTGGCTTGAACTGGGCGAAGTCGTAGATAGCAGCGCAACTAACCATTTTAATTTAGTAAAGACTAGGGATGAGCGAACCCGAACTGTATAGTTCGGGTTCGTACCGAATTTTGGGGTGTTCGTGACACGGATCCGAACCCGAACATTTACGTAAAAGTTCGGGTTCAGTGTTTTTTTTGAAAGGTTGCAAAGCAGCCAATCAACAAGCGTCATACTACTTGCCCCAAGGGCCCATCACAGCCATGCCTACTATTGGCATGGCTGTGATTGGCCAGCATGTGACCCAGCCTCTATTTAATCTGGAGTCACGTAGCGCCGCACGTCACTCTGCTCTGATCAGTGTAGGGAGAGGATGCAGCTGCTGTTAGGGTGAGATTAGGCAGGGATTTACTCAGCAAAAACACTTAATGAAGTGATCGATCTACAGCTGTGAATCATTCAACTTCTGCTAGTTAATTGCTCACTGTTTTAGGCTGCCCAGAGCGTTTTTCAGTCACTTTTTTCTGGGGTTATCGGCGGCCATTTTGTGTCTTGTGGTGCGCCAGCACAAGCTGCCACCAAGTCCATTTAACCATCAATAGTGTGTTTTTTTTTTTTTTTTGCTATATCCTACATCAAGGGCTTGGCTGTGCTTGCTATTTTATTGAGGGGTGAAATACAATTGCCAAAATAGCAATACCCTAAATCTGGTGTTCCAGCTGTGGCTGGACAAGTTTTATAGTGTCCGTCAAAGCATAGTTTTTGTTCTGGGTTGAAATTCAATTCCCAAAATAGCAATACCCTAAATCAGTGGTTTCTGCTGTTGCAGGCCAAGTATAAATCTGTCCATAAAAGGGTATATTACACTCAGCGTGCATCTCCAATTGTATTTTTGTTCCGTAAAAGGGTATATTACACAAACTGTTAAATTACAATTGCTGAAAGCATAAGCCTTTAAATTTGCACGCACTATTGTGCATCTCACATAGTGTATTTCTGTCCGTAAAAGGGTATATTACATTGAAGGTGAAAATTCAAGTGCTGATAGGGTCATCCTCAATAACTTCACATGCTAATGTGCATCATCAAGTCTAATTCTCTCCGTAAAAGGATACCTGTCATCCAGGGCCTAAATACTAGACCTACAATTTATATTCAGCTAAATCTGTGGTTACTGCTGTTGCTGGTCAAGTTATTTAGTGTCCATCAAAGCATATTTTTTGTTCTGGGTTGAAATTAAATTCCCAAAATAGCAATTCCCTAAATCAGTGGTTTCTGCTGTTGCAGGCCAAGTTTAAATCTGTCCGTAAAAGGGTATATTACATTGAAGGTGCAAATTCAAGTGCTGATAGGGTAATCCTCAATAACTTCACACGCTACCGTGCATCTCCAAGTCTAATTCTCTCCGTAAAAGGATTTAGGCCCTGTCATCCAGGGCCTAAATACTAGGCCTACAATTTATATTCAGCTAAATCTGGGGTTACTGCTGTGCCTGTATTAGTGTAATACGGTACTTAAATAGATAGCCAGATAGTGTTAGGTGCCTGTAAAAAAAGGCCTGAATTTGAATTCAATACATTGGGCCAAATAATTTTTTTCTTATTGTGGTGAACGGTAACAATGAGGAAAACATCTAGTAAGGGACGCGAACGCGGACATGGTCGTGGTGGTGTTACTGGACCCTCTGGTGCTGGGAGAGGACGTGGCCATTCTGCCACAGCCACACGTCCTAGTGAACCAACTACCTCAGGTCCCAGTAGCCGCCAGAATTTACAGCCATATTTGGTGGGGCCCAATGCCGTTCTAAGGATGGTAAGGCCTGAGCAGGTACAGGCATTAGTCAATTGGGTGGCCGACAGTGGATCCAGCACGTTCACATTATGTCACGGCTGAGGATGGGGAAAACCCTCAGCCGTGCGATCGCGGAAGATGGTGGTCGCTGCTTGGCCAGGAGCACAGAATTAGGGAGCAGGTCACCTCCTATCGCATCCCTAATCTGACCTTGACTCCTAGCTGCATGAGCCGACCTTGAAGGTAGGAGGGCTCATGCTCCGGAACCTCGGATCCCTAGTAACCCTCCGCAGATCCCTAAAGCTAGGAGCAGGGTAAGACGACCTGTTCCTCCTAGACACGGAGGAACAGGAGTCTCACAGGCCAGGCTACAATAAAGGGGAAACATATACAACTTATGGCAATGGCAGGTAAATGCCATAAGCACAAAACCCACCTGCCACATACACAAAGCCTGGAACCCATGCGCAAGTGCTGCTGTCCTAAAACACAAACGGACACAGCACAAACCACACATCACACAGGAACCCAGGACCATAAGCTGCAATAAACAAGCATACCACAACCTCAAACTCCATTACACCGAGTAACAAGATTTATGACCACAAGGGTGCTCTCAGTGGCAGATGGTATAAACCAAGGGGGCCTCCAGCTTACAAACAAAGCTAGAGTACCTCTCAGCTTCAGGTCTCCACTGAGGCTTTATAGCCCAAGTAGCCACACCCATACAGACAAACCCAGTGTACACACACACAGAAGGGAGTTAACCCTTCCAACACAAGGCAAGGGAAGACGGCCACTTAAAGGGGAAGTACACACATAAACACACACTTCACCTGTTGCCGCGGGCAACGGCATGCGTGGCAACCATGTCCTGGGGATCAGCCATAGAGCTGAGACACTGCCACCACATGCACACAAACACCACACGTTGCCACGGGCAACCAAGTGAAGGAAAGTGTCACAAAACACACCATAGGCCGTGACACATTATCTCCCACCCAGTCTTCTGCAGAAAGCGCACAAATGGCGCCTGAAAACCAAGCCCATCAGTCTGTCACATCACCCCCATGCATATCAGGGAAACTGAAAAGTTATGCAGCAGTCTCTTATGCTGTTTGAAGACTCTGCTGGCAGGGTTTCCCAAGGGCATCCACCTAGCCCTTCCCCAGCGGTGGAAGACATAGAATGCACTGACGCACAACCACTTATGTTTCCTGATGATGAGGACATGGGAATACCACCTCAGCACGTCTCTGATGATGACGAAACACAGGTGCCAACTGCTGCGTCTTTCTGCAGTGTGCAGACTGGACAGGAGGTCAGGGAGGAAGACTGGGTGGAAGACGATGCAGGGGACGATGAGGTCATAGACCCCACATGGAATGAAGGTCGTGCCACTGACTTTCAGAATTCAGAGGAAGAGGCAGTGGTGAGACCGAGCCAACAGCGTAGCAAAAGAGGGAGCAGGGGGCCAAAGCAGTACACCCGCCGCCAAGAGAGTTCGCCTGCTACTGGCCAACGCCACCTGGGACCGAGCACACCAAAGGCAGCTTCAAGGAGTTCGCTGGCGTGGCAGTTCTTCAAAGAATGTGCTGATGACAAGACCCGAGTGGTTTGCACGCTGTGCCATCAGAGCCTGAAGCGAGGCATTAACATTCTGAACCTTAGCACAACCTGCATGACCATGCATCTGCATGCAAAGCATGAACTGCAGTGGAGTAAACACCTTAAAAACAAGGAACTCACTCAGGCTCCCCCTGCTACCTCTTCTGCTGCTGCCGCCTCGGCCTCTTCCTCCGCCTCGGGAGGAACGTTAGCACCTGCCGCCCAGCAAACAGAGGATGTACCACCAACACCACCACCTCCGTCACCAAGCATATCCACCATGTCACACGGCAGCGTTCAGCTCTCCATCTCACAAACATTTGAGAGAAAGCGTAAATTCCCACCTAGCCACCCTCGATCCCTGGCCCTGAATGCCAGCATTTCTAAACTACTGGCCTATGAAATGCTGTCATTCAGGCTGGTGGACACAGATAGCTTCAAATAGCTCATGTCGCTTGCTGTCCCACAGTATGTTGTTCCCAGCCGCCACTACTTCTCCAAGAGAGCCGTGCCTTCCCTGCACAACCAAGTATCCGATAAAATCAAGTGTGCACTGTGCAACGCCCTCTGTGGCAAGGTCCACCTAACCACAGATACGTGGACCAGTAAGCATGGCCAGGGACGCTATATCTCCCTAACTGCACACTGGGTAAATGTAGTGGCGGCTGGGCCCCAGGCGGAGAGCTGTTTGGCGCACGTCCTTCCGCCGCCAAGGATCGCAGGGCAACATTCTTTGCCTCCTGAAGCCTCCTCCTTCTATTCGGCTTCCTCCTCCTCTTCTTCCACCTTCTCATCTAGTCAGCCACACACCTTCACCACCAACTTCAGCACAGCCCGGGGTAAACGTCAGCAGGCCATTCTGAAACTCATATGTTTGGGGGACAGGCCCCACACCGCGCAGAAGTTGGGGCGGGGTATTGAACAACAGACCGACGAGTGGTTGCTGCCGGTGAGCCTCAAGTCCGGCCTGGTGGTGTGCGATAATGGGCAAAATCTCGTCGCAGCTCTGGGACTAGCCGGTTTGACGCACATCCCTTGCCTGGTGGTGCAGAAGTTTATTCACAACTACCCCGACATGTCAGAGCTGCTGCATAAAGTGCGGACCGTCTGTGCGCGCTTCCGGCGTTCACATCCTGCCGCTGCTCGCCTGTCTGCGCTACAGCGTAACTTCGGCCTTCCTGCTCACCGCCTCATATGCGACGTGCCCACCAGGTGGAACTCCACCTTGCACATGCTGGACAGACTGTGCGAGCAGCAGCAGGCCATAGTGGAGTTTCAGCTGCAGCACGCACGGGTCAGTCGCACTGGGGAACAGCACCACTTCACCACCAATGACTGGGCCTCCATGCGAGACCTGTGTGCCCTGTTGCGCTGTTTCGAGTACTCCACCAACATGGCCAGTGGCGATGACGCCGTTATCAGCATTACAATACCACTTCTATGTCTCCTTGAGAAAACACTTAGGGCGATGATGGAAGAGGAGGTGGCCCAGGAGGAGAAGGAGGAGGAAGAGGGGTCATTTTTAGCACTTTCAGGCAAGTCTCTTAGAAGTGACTCAGAGGGAGGTTTTTTGCAACAGCAGAGGCCAGGTACAAATGTGGCCAGCCAGGGCCCACTACTGGAGGACGAGGAGGACGAGGAGGAGGTGGAGGAGGATGAGGATGAAGCATGTTCACAGCGGGGTGGCATCCAACACAGCTCGGGCCCATCACTGGTGCGTGGCTGGGGGGAAACGGAGGACAATGACGATACGCCTCTCACAGAGGACAGCTAGGCCTTACCTCTGGGAAGCCTGGCACACATGAGCGACTACATGCTGCAGTGCCTGCGCAATGACAGCAGAGTTGCCCACATTTTAACGTGTGCGGACTACTGGGTTGCCACCCTGCTGAATCCCCGGTACAAAGACAATGTGCCCACCTTACTTCCTGCACTGGAGCGTGATAGGAAGATGCGCGAGTACAAGCGCACGTTGGTAGACGCGCTACTGAGAGCATTCCCAAATGTCACAGGGGAACAAGTGGAAGCCCAAGGCGAAGGCAGAGGAGGAGCAAGAGGTCGCCAACGCTGCTGTGTCACGGCCAGCTCCTCTGAGGGCAGGGTTAGCATGGCAGAGATGTGGAAAAGTTTTGTCACCACTCCACAGCTAACTGCACCACCACCTGATACAGAACGTGTTAGCAGGAGGCAACATTTCACTAACATGGTGGAACAGGACGTGTGCACACCCCTCCACATACTGACTGATGGTTCGGCCCCATTCAACTTCTGGGTCTCCAAATTGTCCACGTGGCCAGAGCTAGCCTTTTATGCCTTGGAGGTGCTGGCCTGCCCGGCGGCCAGCGTTTTGTCTGAACGTGTATTCAGCACGGCAGGGGGCGTCATTACAAACAAACGCAGCCGCCTGTGTACAGCCAATGTGGACAAGCTGACATTCATAAAAATGAACCAGGCATGGATCCCACAGGACTTGTCCATCCCTTGTGCAGATTTGACATTTATACCTACCTCCCCTTAACCATATATTCTTGTACTCCAGGGCACTTCCTTATTCAATCCTCTTTTTTTAATTTTACCATTATATTGCGGGGCAACCCAAAGTTGAATGAACCTCTCCTCTGTCTGGGTGCCGGGGCCTAAAAATATCTGACAATTGCCTGTTCCAGTGGTGGGTGACATGAAGCCTGATTCTCTGCTATGACATGAAGCCTGATTCTCTTCTATGGGACATCTCTCCTCTGTCTGGGTGACGGGGAGTAAAAATATCTGACAATGGCCTGTTCCAGTGGTGGGTGACATGAAGCCTGATTCTCTGCTATGACATGAAGCCTGATTCTCTGCTATGGGACCTCTCTCCTCTGTCTGGGTGCCGGGGCCTAAATATCTCACAGTGGCCTGTTCCAGTGGTGGATGACATGAAGCCTGATTCTCTGCTATGACATGAAGCCTGAATCTCTGCTATGGGACCTCTCTCCTGTGTCTGGGTGCCGGGCCTAAAAATACCTGACAATGGCCTGTTCCAGTGGTGGGTGACATGAAGCCTGATTCTCTGCTATGGGACCTCTCTCCTCTGTCTGGGTGCCGGGGCCTAAATATCTCACAGTGGCCTGTTCCAGTGGTGGGTGACATGAAGCCTGATTCTGTGCTATGGGACCTCTCTCCAATTGATATTGGTTAATTTCTTTTTTTTTATTATTCATTTCCCTATCCACATTTGTTTGCAGAGGATTTACCTACATTTTGCTGCCTTTTGCAGCCCTCTAGCCCTTTCCTGGGCTATTTTACAGCCTTTTTAGTGCCGAAAAGTTTGGGTCCCCATTGACTTCAATGGGGTTCGGGTTCGGGGCGAAGTTCGGGTCGAGTTCGGATCCCGAACCCGAACATTTTCGAACCCGAACATCCAGGTGTTCGCTTAACTCTAGTAAAGACCCCATTAGTTTGTATTTAACATAGTTTGCAAGGCTGAAAAAAGACATCTGTCTATCCAGTTCAGCCTGTTACTGTAACTTGAATCCGCTAGATTCACTCCACACCGTAAAAAAATACATGTGCTATTTTTTTGTAGTGTGGAAGCATGGATCGAAATCCCCCAGAGGTGCTCTGAAAATTTAGACTAGCACATCCATAGTCACCAGTGCACATCCATAAAGCTAGCATGCAGACAGCAAAAAAAAAAGTATGGCAGCACGCCATTACACATACAAACAATAGAACTAGGGATTAGGGATTATTCTGAATTAAAGTGATACTATACCTACTATCCATAAAAAATGGAAGCTCTTTGCGCACATTTTTGATCAAACCTGTGTTGGGCCCAGGAGAGGCAGTTCTGTTAGGTACCCATCTGCGGAAGCCACCTTTATGATGGTAGATGGGCCCGACACACGTTTGATCAAAAATGTACACAAAGAGATTCCATTTTTTATGTATAGTAGGTATAGTATCACTTTAATCCAGAATAATCCCTAATCCCTACTTCTATTGTTTGTATGAGTAATGTTGTGCTGCCATACGTTTTCACTTGCTGTCTGCATGCTAGCTTTATGGATGTGCACCTGTGACTATGGATGTGCTAGTATAAATTTGTAGTATATATTGAGGGTAACTCCCTCCATTAGATTGAGCACTCCCCGTCCATCTGCCCAGGGCTTTTGAGTAGAGTATAAATATAGCTGGTTCCTACACTGCCCTGAACATTGTCGGCTTAGGTTAGGCCCAGGAGAGGCAGTTCTGTTAGTGTTAGGTACCCACCTGCAGAAGCCACCTTGACACCTGGTAGACAGGCCCGACACACGTTTGATCAAGAATGTGTGCAAAGAGCTTCCATTTTATATGTATAGTAGGTATAGTACCACTTTATTTCAGCATAATCCCTAGTGCTATTTTTGCATGTGTAATGGTGTGCTGCCATACGTTTTTGTTTGCTGCCTAATGTACTCTGTTATAAAGTGGTTGTCATATTTTTTGAAACCCAATAAACATATTAAAATGGAAATTTTGCATATGCAAATAGTCACTAAAACAGACATGTCCGCAGAGGTGACAGATTCTCTTTAAATGTTTATTAGTACATTAAATCAATTGTGCAACTTTAGTTCTTCTAGTTCAACAAGTTGAGCATATAAAGAAACAGTTATGCTTGCAGTTTATTCAGCAAATGAGGAAGTGGTAAAGGAAATATGCTGTTGGCTTTTTCTGAGAACTGTGAACCAGTAAAGTGGAGGAAGTTGCAGCTTTTTTGTTTTAGAAAATGTGTCAACCTACTACTGTTTTTACTACAGTTTTTAAGCCTATATCCTGGGTACTTGTATAATCTCCATACTTCATCGTCCTACTGAATAAGAAATTCAAGATTACACAAAGAAAGTTTTAGTTCTGGATTTTATTACTTATTGTCTGTTATGAACTGAACTTCAAAGCTTTTTATTAAACAAAAGTCAAATGGATTTTCGAAAGGTGCCATCATGCACTGAAGTGAGCTTGTGGAGTCCTGATGCTCTTATTGATTATTTTAGAAGGGTAAGTACTTTTTGAATATTGCTAATATTAACATACTGCAGTTGCCAAGATGTTTTAGCTCATTGTACTGTATCCCTATAAATCACATAGCAATGCTAGAAAAGTGTTAATTTAGTTTATTGCCTCATCTAAATTTTTTCAATGTTTCATTTGGTTGACAAAAGGAAAAGCATGACTAGCACCCTACGCAGGGAATACTTACAAATCATATAATGATATAGTGCATTCAATAAACAGGGTATAAAGAGGGGGATGATATTACAAATATAGTAAGATATATAAACATTCAGAACGTTTAATTTAAACTTAATTCATGGGTTAAAAAAAGCCAGAAAATAATTAGAGTGCAAAATAACTGAACAACAGCTCCTAGTTTTAATATACATTTTCTAAATAAAAAACTGTTTTATAAATCATGAATTTCAGTAATAATTATCAACACGATCAAGCATTTGAGTGTATTTTTCCCTTTTTTATGTACTTTCTCAGCATTTTTTGTGTGTGAATAGTCTGTACTAAAACTATGTTTTTTTTTTCTAGTGCAACCTTAAGGATTGTGAGAAGTTGGTTAAAAAGCAAGGAATTGATGGAAAAAGGTTTTTGGTAAGCTTTTAACCTAGTGTGGTCTAATATACAGTATATCAAACACAATAGAACATGGCAACTTTAATCTATTTTTGATACGCTCTGTTCACATACCTTTTGTGAACTACAGTACATACGTTCAGCATATGCTGGAAAATATTACTGGTGGACATGATGAGAAATCCATATGGCCCCATTCTTCACTTGCACTTGACCCATATACATCGGCAACTAGTTTTTTTTTTTTTACTATATAGAATTAAGCGATTCTATACCTTCATTAGAGGACTCAAACAGTAAGTGAACAGAGACTAAAGCAGAAAAAACTTGTTTTCTAACTGGTTAAGCTTCTTTTTTATGTTATGAACAGAAAATAGTGCCATTCAATATGAGAATTTACCATGCTGTAACTTTGGTAACAGCCTGGGGTAGCCAGCATACTCCCCAAATTTTGCTTACAGAACAGTAGTAAACCAGGTTGAGCAGGGAGCTCAGTCCAGCAAAGTTTGTTATAAAAAACTATAAGAATCAAATAAAATATACATAAAAGTATACAGCGCCAATGATTGTATCAGCTGCAGGCTGTTGCCTTCGTCAGGCTGTTGCAAACATTGGCTTGGCGGGAAGTTTGTACAGCCACCAGGAAGTCAAAATAACAAAGTGACAATTTTACAACAAGCAGACCCAGAGGATCAGAACAATAACACAACAAATGTATAAATATATGTCTACAAATAAATACATAATAGAAATAAGGGTAAAAGAAAATAAATATAAAATATAAGACATTAGATCATATTGCTACATTGACATAATAAACTAGTTGTTCAAAAGCAGAGTTAACACCCTAGAGGGGGGAAGGGGAGAATAATATCTGATCTCAAAACATGATTCATTCAGAAAAGGGAGGGGTAAAATAATGATCAAAAAGTGAAGGGAAACCTATATTCAATAAAAATATGTAAATGACTAAGGCCTCATTCACACATATGTCCTGCTGAATGCAAGGCGTCATTGGTTGCTATGATGCCGTGCGTTTCGTGCCGCAGCTGCTGTACAGTAATACACTCGTATGATCTATATGAGTGTATTACTGTACAGCGGCGGCTGCACGAAGCGCACGGCATCATAGCAATCAATGAAGCTGTGCACTCATTAGGATGGTCCGTGAAAATCCATGTATGTGAGAGTTCACATCAGATCTGAAGAACAGAAAAAAAACAGGATCATGTAAAAAAAAATGCAGTGCTCTGCTTTTAAGGATTACTATAAGCTCATAAGGGATACTGAAGTCTAAGGCACTGAAGTGACTTAAGTGTTACTCTAAAACTTGTCTAAAAATTGAATACTGGAAAAAAAGGGGAAGCTATTAATCAGCTAATGTGAAAATGAAACCAAAAATAAAAGCAAAAAATGTTACATTAAAACAATTGGTTAAAGATCAATTCAGAGAGAAAAGGCAATTCCCTAAATGAAAAAAAAAAAAAACATTTAAAAACCCCAAAGTAAGGGAAAATGTTAAATAGGCATGTATACAGTAGGTGTTTTGGTGAGATGGCAAAGGTGGTATGAAGGTACATCTCTCACAATACCATATATTAAGGAAAGTCACGTAAAGCTGTTCAATAATGGAACCAAGATTTAGGCCTCTTGCACACAGCCGTAGTCAGTCTGTTCCGTGCATTGGGGTCCGCAATTTGCAACGGGCAACGTCCGTGCGGCGGCTGGGTCATATCGATTCAACTTGAATGGGTCCGTGATCCGTCCGCACCACAAAAAAATAGAACAAAGAACTCCGTAGTGCTTCCGTGGGGTTCCGATCTGTGCTTCCGTTCCGCATCTCCGTGATTGCGGACCCATTCAAGTGAATGAGTCCACATCTGTGATGCTGAGTGCACACGGGCTGATGCCCGTGTATTACGGATCTGCCGTATGCGGGCCGCAATACGGCCACAGGCACACAACTTTTTCATGTGCAAGAGGTCTTATAAGGATTTAGATCTCACTTAGTATGTTCATTAGTTTCATTAACCCCTTAAGGACACAGCCTTTTTACACCTTAGGACCAGGCCATTTTTTGAAAATCTGACCAGAGTCCCTTTAAGTGCTGATAACTTTAAAACGGTTTGACTTATCCAGGCCGTTCTGAGATTGTTTTTTCGTCACATATTGTACTTCATGACACTGGTAAAATGGAGTCAAAAAAAAAATTTTTTTTGCACCAAAAAATACCTAATTTAACAAAAATTTGAAAAAAATTAGCAAATTTCAAAGTTTCAGTTTCTCTACTTCTGTAATACATAGTAATACCCCCAAAAATTGTGATGACTTTACATTCCCCATATGTCTACTTCATGTTTGAATTGTTTTGGGAATGATATTTTATTTTTTGGGGATGTTATAAGGCTTAGAAGTTTAGAAGCAAATCTTGAAATTTTTCCGAAATTTACAAAAACTCAATTTCTAGGGACCAGTTCCGGTCTCAAGTCACTTTGCGAGGCTTACATTATAGAAACCACCCAAAAATGACCCCATCTAAGAAACTACACCCCTCAAGGTATTCAAAACTGATTTTGCATACGTTGTTAACCCTTTAGGTGTTGCACAAGAGTTATTGGCAAATAGGGAGGAAATTTGAGAATTTCATTTTTTTGTCTAATTTTTCATTTTAACCCATTTTTTCCACTAACAAACCAAGGGTTAACAGCCAAACAAGACTGTATCTTTATTGCCCTGACTCTGCCATTTACAGAAACACCCAATATGTGGCCGTAAACTACTGTACGGCCACACAGCGGGGCGTAGAGTGAAAGGTGCGCCGTTTGGTTTTTGGAAGGCTGATTTTTATGGACTGGTTTATTTACACCATGTCCCATTTGAAGCCCCCTGATGCACCCCTAGAGGAGAAACTCCCTAAAAGTGACCCCATCTAAGAAACTACACCCCTCAAGGTATTCAAAACTGATTTTACATACGTCGTTAACCCTTTAGGTGTTGCACAAGAGTTATTGGCAAATGGCGATGAAATTTGAGAATTTCATTTTTTTGCCTAATTTTCCATTTTAACCCATTTTTTCCACTAACAAAGCAAGGGTTAACAGCCAAACAAGACTGTATCTTTATTGCCCTGACTCTGCTGTTTACAGAAACACCCCATATGTGGCCGTAAACTACTGTACGGGCACACAGCGGGGCGTAGAGTGAAAGGTGCGCCGTTTGGTTTTTGGAGGGCTGATTTTGCTGGACTGTTTTTTTGGCACCATGTCCCATTTGAAGCCCCCCTGATGCACCCCTAGATTATAAACTCCATAAAAGTGACCCCATCTAAGAAACTACACCCCTCAAGGTATTCAAAACTGATTTTACAAACTTTGTTAACCCTTTAGGTGTTGCACAAGATTTAATGGAAAATAGAGATACAATTTCAAAATTTCACTTTTTTGGCAGATTTTCCATTTTAATATTTTTTTTCCAGTTACAAAGCAAGGATTAACAGCCAAACAAAACTCATTATTTATGGCCCTAATTCTGTAGTTTACAGAAACACCCCATATGTGGTCGTAAACAGCTGTACGGGCACATGGCAGGGCGCAGAAGGAAAGGAACACCATATGGTTTTTGGAAGGCATATTTTGCTGGACTGGTTTTTTTGACACCATGTCCCATTTGAAGCCCCCCTGATGCACCCCTAGAGTAGAAACTCCAAAAAAGTGACCCCATTTTAGAAACTACGGGATAGGGTGGCAGTTTTGTTGGTACTAGTTTAGGGTACATATGATTTTTGGCTGCTCTATATTACACTTTTTGTGCGGCAAGGTAACAAGAAATAGCTTTTTTGGCACCGTTTTTTTTTTTGTTATTTACAACATTCATCTGACAGGTTAGATCATGTGGTAATTTTATAGAGCAGGTTGTCACGGACGCGGAGATACCTAATATGTATACAATTTTTTTTATTTATGTACGTTTTACACAATGATTTCATTTTTAAAACCAAAAAAATGTTTTAGTGTCTCCATAGTCTAAGAGCCATAGTTTTTTCAGTTTTTGGGCGATTATCTTAAGTAGGGTCTCATTTTTTGCGGGATGAGATGACGGTTTGATTGGCATCTATTTTGGGGTGCATATGACTTTTTGATTGCTTGCTATTACACTTTTTGTGACGTAAGATGACAAAAAATGGCTTTTTTTACACCGTTTTTATTTTTATTTTTTTACGGTGGTCATCTGAGGGGTTAGATCATGTGATATTTTTATAGAGCCGGGCGATACGGACGCGGCGATACCTAATATATATACTTTTTTTTTATTTATGTAAGTTTTACACAATGATTTCATTTTTGAAACAAAAAAAATCATGTTTTAGTGTTTCCATAGTCTAAGAGCCATAGTTTTTTCAGTTTTTGGGCGATTATCTTGGGTAGGGTATGATTTTTGCGGGATGAGATGACGGTTTGATTGTTACAATTTTGGCGTACATGCGACTTTTTTGATCACTTTTATTACCTTTTTTGGGAAGTAAGGTGGGCAAAATTTCAATTTCATCATAGTTTTTTATTTTTTATTTTTATGGTGTTCACCGTTCGGGTAAAGTAACATGACCGTTTTATAGATCAGGTCGTTACGGACGCGGCGATACCAAACATGTGTAGGGAATTTTATTTTTTTCATTTTTTATCAGTGATAAATGTGTTTTTTGATTTTTACTTTTTTTTCACTTTTATTCACTTTTTTTTGACCCAGACCCACTTGGTTCTTGAAGATCCAGTGGGTCTGATGTCTGAATAATACAGTACAGTACAATATATATTGTTCTGTACTGTATTTTACTTACACTGAACAGATCTATGCCATTCAGCACAGATCTGTTCAGCACCATGGACAGCAGGACGCCTGAGAGGCGTCCTGTTGCCATGGGAACCTTCCCCGTCTGCTCAGTACTGCTCAGAACTTCGCAGACGGGGAAGGGTAAGGAGGGGATCTCTCGGGGGGCTCTCTGGGGGCTCTCTCCCTCCCCATCGGGGGGCTGCAAAGGCACAGCAGCCCCCCGATGGGAGAGGGAGGGAGCTCCCTGCGCTGTTAACCTTTTCCATACAGCAGTCCGTACGGACCGCTGTATGGAAAGGGTTAAACGGCTGACATCGCATCGCAGATGTCAGCCGTTTATACCAGGGTGCCAGCAATGTGCTGGCACCCTGGTATCCCCACTAGACACCAACGATTATACAAGGGGAGGCGGGCGGGGGATCGCGATCCCGCCTGCCGCACCGCCCGCCTCCCGCACCGCCCACACCGCCCGCAACCCTCCCCCTGCACCTCCCGCCACCATAAAAATCATTCGGGGGTGCAGGGGGGGGTAAATAAAACTTTTTTTATGGCATATAAAGTTTCTGATCCCTGCAGTCAGGGACTGCGGGGACCAGAAACTTCAGAAATCGCAGCAAACCGCAGGTCTGAATTGACCTGCGGTTTGCCGCGATCGCCGACATGGGGGGGTCACGGGACCCCCCCGCGCATTTAGCCTAGGTGCCTGCTCGATGATTTGAGCAGGCACCGGGTTCCGATCACTGCCAGCCGCACGGCAGTGATCGAAAATACACAGGGCGTACATGTACGCCCTGTGTCCTTAAGTACCAGGGCACAAGGGCGTACCTGTACGCCCTATGTCCTTAAGAGGTTAAGCCCACTGGGGTGCAGTGTCTGGAACTTGAAGATCTAAAAAGATTCCCCATTAATAAGTTGCTGATATCAGTTCTTTGTGTGTTTGGGGATTTGTTGATGATGGTCAAACTTAGAAGTGCAGGATAGCTATTATGATAAAGATGAAAATGCTGAGAGACACTAGTTTGTGGTTTTAAGTGTCTTTTTCCCACTGCCGCAAGTGAAACTTCCCCTATTGGATCTTAGAGCACTCAGAGGAAGGATGGACAGTTTTATCCTCTGCATCATAGAGGTAGCTCCCTTGAGACTTTCCAATCAGTAGCTTCAAAAGAATTTAGGAATTTAGACAAGTAAATGAAGTAAAGGAAGTTTCATAAGTAAATGGTTAATCTCACCATCGGATACTTAGAGCTATATACTCCCTCAGGTCCAATGATTCAACTGTAATCCACCCAGCTGACAAAGGTTGTGGAACTGTTATACATAATTTCACAGATTATATCCAGAAAGCATCCAAAAATAATGTCAGAGGGACACTGACATTTATAGCTGTGGGTAAACGTATGGTTGACATTGTTAACTAAAAGCGTGTTTAAAAACATACTGCACCATCTTATGTGTTATGCTTTTTCATATTAGAAAGCTTCCAAAAATTGTGCCTTATCAGAGGTAGATGGTGTTTAAATACATATGGTGTTATGGAAAAAAGACACTGTGGACCCACTGTGCGAACTAAGCAGTTTGGCTTTGGGCTAAATCTAAGGGCGTTGTCCTGGCAGTTCCCTGTTATTCACCCTTTAACCCCTGTACAGGGAACAGGGTTTGGCCACAAGGAACTAACCAGGCAGCTACCTCCTGTAGTAGTCCTGGTATCAGTGGTGTACCTACCATATAGGCAGACCACACAGCTGCTATGGGGCCCGTGGCATGGGGGGCCCAGAGCGCATAAAAGGCCCCGCCCCCTACATCTGCAGACAGTTTATCGGACATTGAGGCAGCCTGCCCACTTGTCCTCCATTCAGTCCTGGCCGGGCCCTGTTTGCTTCCCCTATGCTCAGTCAGGGCCCCCCTCCGAACCTCCCTCGTCCCCCCTATTCTCTACACAGAAGGAGCACACACTGCTGATGTCCCGACCCTCCCTGTCAGGCTCAAGCAGACAGAACTTGACCGACCACGCCAACATCCATGAAGCCCCGCCCTGCCCTTGAATCCACGCCCCCACTTCCAGACGGGAAAGAATCTCAGGTAGGAAACTAGCTGTCTGCCACCTCCCTCTATCCTGCTGTTGTTACCTATTATCTCCCTCCTGGCCCCCACAGAACCTCACTTGTATGCCCCTCTACTACTTTCCCCACAGAATAGCTGCAACCATCTGTGGCCTCCAGCCACTATCATCTTCTATGTTCCCTGAAGTCCCCAGAGACTCCTTGCCACCTTCTGTGACCCAAAGAACCTGTACCAGTTTCTGTGCCCCCTTCTCATAACAGAGCACCTGCCACCTTTTGTATTCTTTGTCACCACCACCCACTCACAAAGCCCATGGAACCCTCTGTCCTCCTCCAATCTGTTTCTGTCCATCCATCAGTAACTGAGCGCCTATCACCTATTGGACTTCATGTGCCCAATCCCTTAGCACAAAGCCCTTGTCAACTTCTGCCCCCTGATCTAACATGCCACCTGCTTCTTTCCCCTTTCATATAAAAGAGCCCATGCCAGCTGCTGCTAACCTCCCTCTAATAACAGATCTTCTCCATCTCCCTTTGTCTTTTATGTTCACTCCCCTCATATAGTCTCTAGCAGCTTCTAATCTCCCACCCACTGCAGTGTCCCTGACATCTGCCTCCTCTAACAGTGCCTAGTGGCACTGACTCTGTGGCAATTATGGGACAAAATTGCTAATAGCTGCCCTGTCCCACGGTGTACAGGATATGGTGGCTTTATCTGTGTACATTGTATAAGGGTCCATTCAGACGTCCGTTGAATGGGTCCGGATCCGTTCTGCAATAATGCGGAACGGGTGCTGACCCATTCATTTTCAATGGGGTTGGAAAAGATGCGGACAGCACACAGTGCATCTGCATTTCCGGTCCACTGCCCCAAAGTTCCGGTCCGCGGCTCCAGAAAAAAATAGAGCCTTTTCTTAAATTTGTCCACAGCTGCAGACAAGAATAAGAATGATCTATTAAGTGCCGGCGATGTGCGGTGTCAGTGTTTTGTGGTCCGCAATTTGCGGACCGCAAAACACTATGGATGTCTTAACAGGATTATTTATCTGTATAGCATATTATGTTATTATTTGTGCATAGTGTATGGGAGAAGTACTATATGGTGCAGTTACTGGTGTGTGCAAGGTTTAACAACATTATTGGTGTGTAACGTGTAATATATCATGTTTTTTGTGTATAATGTATGACGTTCACGCTTTTATTTCTTGCACGTTATGACAGCAATATCAAGTTAAACTCTAAAGTCATTATTCATGATAAATGGCTATTTTTTCTCATGGTAAACTAAGCATCAGCAGCAAGGAGTTAAAGGGGTTATCCAAACCCTATAGCTCCCCCCAAAATGCCAGGGCACCTCATACAGCTAATACTTAGCCCGGTCCCGGCACCAGCGTCTTTGATGTCCACACGGCCGCCACTGCATCCCCCCCGTCATATGAATGAAAACATCTAGAGACATGGGGGCAGTCAATAGCAGGCCACAATGGGAACGAGCCTCCTTAGCATCACGGGTGATGCTAGGGAGGTTCATTTCCTTCAGGGCCTGCTATTGGCTGCACCCTCCCGAGCATAAGTATAAGGCTGCGTTCACACTTTCATTATTTGGTCAGTTATTTCGATCAGTTATTGTGAGGCAAAACCAGTAGTGAAGCCTACACAGAGATCAGGTGTAATTATTTGATCTGCACCTGTTCTGTGTTTTTGACCCACACCTGGTTTTGGCTCACAATAACTGATGGAAATAACTGATCACATAACTGAAGTGTGAACGCAGCCTTACCTGTATGCGGTGGCGAGACATTTTGGGGGGCATAATAGGGGTTGGATAACCCCTTTAACAGTTAGGATACCAGAGTTTTTTTCATTTTTGCATTTTCTTTATTCTTCCCTATCTTCCTTGAGCCATAACTTTTTTATTTTTCCGGTCACATATCCATATGAAGGCATATTTTTTGCGGGACAAGTTGTACTTTCTAATGCCACCATTTAATATGGCATGCAATGTTGTGGAAAGCTGGCAAAAAATTCCAAATGGATTGGAATTGGAAAAAAAAAACGCAATTCCTCCACCATTTTACGGGTTTTGTTCCTACGGCATTCCCTTTGTGGCGAAACTGACCTGTGCCTTTTATTCTCTGGGTCAGTAGGAATACAATGGGGATGTGGCAGGGGAGGAGCTAGGGCAGGTGGTAGGATGGGCTATGGATGGGTAGTGGGCGGAGTTAGGGGGCCTAATTAAGATTCTTGCTATAGGGCCCAATGATTTCTATGTACGCCCCTGCCTGGTATAGTTGGCTGCTGACTCATGGGGATCAGAGACCCTGATGTAAAGCACCAAGGACACAGGCAAAAGCGTAGTCTGAACACAGTCTAATAGTCAGGGCAGGCTGAGTACTTGCGTATTCCAAATAGCAGTACCAAGGTGAGGGAAGGCTGAGTACATGTGTAATCCAGGTCACAGTTCCAAGGTCAGGGCATGCAGCAAGGAGCGGAATCCGAAGACAAACAAGGTTTGGTACATGTATATTTAGACAAGATCACCTTCACTGGTACTAGCAAGGAATAACCTCAAAGTTCAGGCAAGGAGGTGGAACCACAGCCCAGCTAAATAGGGAGACTGATCAGCAAGTTAACCAGCACATGGACAGGGTCAGGGAGCATTAACTCTCTCAGTGCTGAAGGAAAATTTACAGAGCTCTAATCCCAATTCACACAAGGAGAGCAGAGCGATGTCCAAGACCGCGGCTGTCACAGACAACCAGCATAACAACAGCACAGTGTCATCATGGCAGCAGTAGCAGCCATGCGCTATAGAACATGGTGATAGGAAAGCAGACAGCACAGTGGCATGATGGCAGCAGCAGCTATATGGTTTGGAACATGATGGTAGGCAGGCAGACAGTGGTAGTGGCAAGATAGGGCAACATCACCGAGCCACACCCTGAGGATACTGAAAATCCTTCCTAATCCCTGCCTTGTTCTTTTTTGACAAAAATTCTGTTTTGGACACTGGCGGATGCTAACTTGGTCCATTTGGGAGTCGTGCTGAAAATCCCCTTTGAGATGATACTGGAGGCTGGGCAAGAGAGAACAGCGTGCGAATTGGCATACTGAGCCAGTTCAGGCCACTGTTCAAGTGTAGCTGCCCAGAAGCCCATGGGGTCAGGGAACAAGGTATGCACTGGAGAAAAGTCAGAGTTCAGGTAGGACTGAACTTGTGCATTGAGGTGGTAGGTCTCTGATTTGCCCCCACCTGGCACAGCACATTGAAACATTTCTCTCACATGTTGATGATACTGAACTGCCTGCTGCTGCTTCTGCTGTTTTTGGTAGTGAAGAAAGCAAGAAAGCAGGAGGTGGGTGACCCTGCAAAGGGTGGAGGAGAATGGGGGAAGGGGGGGGGGGGGGGGCAGGCGCCTGCTCACCGAAAACTGTGAATAGCTGCATACAGAATGTTTCCTGGTAACAAAGTGATTTGGCCTCCCTTTCAGCAGGAGGGAAACATTCCACCATTTTGCTTTGATAGTGAGGGTCCAAAAGCATGGCTGGCCTGTAATCATCATTATCTCCCTGCCCCTCCACCACCAACTCCTCCTTTTCCTCCTCCAGTGGCAGCTCCTCATCCTATTCTACTTCCATGGGACTTTATCCTTGTGGGTCCCCAACAATTACAGGATGGACAGCAAGGTACATACGTAAGCTGTCCCTTTGTTGCATCAGTATGGAAGATAGGAGGGATGAATGCAGCATAAACTATCAACATTTTGTGGCCTCTTCAATGGCTTCAGTATAAAACTGGTGTCTCTGATGAGCTGCCACTGCCTGACCTTGAAGAAATACATACTCCCTGCTGAGGTGGTCTGGTGCATGTGCAACGGGCGGCCTTCCCCTTAGGGCCCTATATATATATTATGACATATCCCAGGTGTAGGAATGCCGAGTGGTATATTGCGGCCTAAAATGTCTCTTTATGTGTGTCACGGTGCTCCTACCTGGATACGGCTGGACCCCAGGCTTTGGCTCCGAAGCAATAAATAGGGGGTATAACTGAGGGATTTGAAAGAATAATTGAGTCCAGACCCTGTATAAAGTTGAACATCAGCTTTACTTTGCATAAACATTAATCAGAAACAGTCTTCAAGCTTTGTCTTGGTCCCAGCAGGATTTAGCATTAAACTGGCAGGCTTGCTCAATAACTCTGCTTGCTTTCTCTCTTACACTGCTGTACTGACAGGCTTGCTGAATACTCTGCTTTCTCTGTATGCTGCATCACACTTTGTAGTCTGACTCTAGGCTAGGTCAGGGAATTTTCCTCCTGGCTCCTGAGGCTTTAAGCTTTGGCCTCACTGGCCAGCAGAGCTTAAGGTGCCCTGGCAGGTGTGGGCACGTTCAGCAGAGACGTGCCATGCACACCTTTCTCCTAGCAGGGGTAAGCTAGACTAACTAGAAACTGGGCCCCACCCTTCCTGTAGGAAGTGTTACAAGCCCACTCCCCTACAGAGGGGGGTTAGAATGGAATGGAAAGCTCCATTCTACCTAAGGATAGCTCTGCCATTTACGCTGCCACCTGCTGGTGAACCAGGTACATTACATGAACACATGTATATCACCCGTATCGGTGATATGAGAAACCGGCGCTGGGTGACGAACTAGAAAGTTGCTCCCAATAGAGCTTGAATGCTATATTAATGCTCCCTCTTATATTGTGGTAGGGTCTGTGAAAAAAGGGAAGTGTGCTGGGGTCAGCCTATTTGTATCCTATTCTGTGATAAAATGTGTATAAGTGGTGGGAAAATGTTATTAAAAGTGCTGCAATGTATATACAAAAAATTAAAGCATACACTGATATTATTTTGTCCGGTCCGTTACCTACATGGAGTCTTCTTTTGATTTGCTGTGCTCTTCTCCTGCTCGTGAGTGATCCTTTCTATGTGGGTGCTTGTTGAAAAAGCATCCTCCTTGTTCACCTCCTAACACCAGCGCTGCTCCGGCCGGAAGCACGCGCAGTGCGGGGGAACCTGTGATACCATTACCCAGGAAACCACTGCTGGTGAAGTCACCATGGAAAATACTGAAGCCTCTGTGGGTCAAAAAGCAACCGACGCATTTCAGAGCCTCTAAAATTTACATTACATGAACAGTTACATAACAGGATTAGGAATGCACATTGTGGAGGACCTGGAATACATAACATGATATTTTGTTAGCCAATTAAAGACAGTAGCAAGGTGCAGAATTGGTAACACCACTCTGGGGTGTTACACATGACAAAATCATACATATATAGCAAGTGGAATTCAAGAAAGTTAGAACGTCATGGATCAAGCGGTATAACGGCAGGCAATTTTATCGCTGCAAAGTCCAGGAGGGCGTTCCTTACCACATAACAATGGTTAAAATGGGAGGACAGACTCCTGCCAGCACCTTCCGCAAGTGTTGCATGACTAGGTTTATCATGTGTGCTATACAGGGAGCATATGTTATTTCCTTCACAAGCAACATGGCCAAAATGTTCTGGCCATTGTTGCTGACCATCTTGCCCAGTTGGAGTTGGTGGGGAGACAGCCAGCGGGTAGTTTGATGCGCTTTAGCAAGTGATCAGCTGTGCAGCTACTCTTGCCCATGCAGAACAACACTGCATGGCAACACTTCACTTTACACGTGTGAGAGGAGGAGGAGTGGGAACAAAGCTCTGCTCTGCTGCTTTTGAGGACAGGAGCATGACCATGGAGGAGGTAGTGAAGAAGGTAGTTAAGTGGCTGGTGTGGGAACTGGGAACCAAAAAAATCCACAGTTCTGATCGATATGGATATCAGAAGTCCAAATTTGTCACTAGTGTCATTTTAATCAAAGAAGTCACACAGTGCACCTTCACCAGTAAAAAACGTAACCTTTAAGCCTCATGCACACGACCGTTGTTTTGGTCCGCATCTGAGCCACAGTTTTTACGGCTTGGATGCGGACCCATTCACTTCAATGGGGCCGTAAAAGATGCGGACAGCACTCCGTGTGCTGTCCGCATCCGTTGCTCCGTTCCGTGGTCCGCAAAAAAAATATAACCTGTCCTATTCTTGTCTGTTTTGCGGACAAGAATAGGCAGTTATATCAATGGCTGCCCATGCCGTTCCGCAATTTGCGGAACGCACACGGACGCTATCCGTGTTTTGCGGATCCGCAATTTGCGGACCGCACAACACACAACGGTCGTGTGCATCAGGCCTAAATGGTATTTGTTAAAAATACCCAAATCCGTGCCTAAAATCTCTATCCACTTAGGCTGGGTATATATGGACTATTGCTGGGGAAAGGAAAATTATCTGACCCTCCAGCTTGCCCTATAATCTATTAACCCTGTCTACAAAATGGAATAGCCACCCGATAGGGGCTATCCCATGTCAGGATCCTCCTAATCACCCTGTATGGCCCTGACAAGGGATAGATACCGCCACCTACAGAGACCCACTGTATAACTGTCAGGTGTCAAACATAAGTGGTCTAAATGTACATCAAAAACAAAAAAGATTAATAATGATGTTTCATCAGAAAATTATAGTTTCACACAAACTCCATATATATTGGTATGCCCAGTAATTTCATATATATAATACTGTGTCCATGATGTAACAGTCTATGTCCCGACCCGTTTCCTTGATACGTTTTGCAGGTATCAGTTAATCAGGGGACTTACAATAAAATTTTATCCTTTCCAATACATCCCAAAATTGCTACCTTTTATGGACTTCCAAAAGTACATAAAGGTTTAGATCTATTGAAAGGAAGACCAATTGTATCTGGAGTTGGTAATTAGAGATGAGCAAATTTTTCAAAAATTCTATTCGGCCGGTTCGCCGAATAAAATATATATTTTTTTATTTGATCCGAATTTATTTGCGGTGAATCGCGTTAAAAACTGCTATTTCCTGGCTGCAGAGAGCCTTTATAGTGGTGTAAAACACTGTGCCTTGCAGTAACACACATAGGGAGTCTGCTTTGGTAGTGAAACAATATTGTAAGTCAGTATGACATGCAGATGATAGACGTCGCTCTTAGAATCACTGCACACTTCACTTATTTTGGCAGTCACGGGGCCAAAACTGACCAAATAACTCAAGTATGAACTCAGTCTTACAGGTCGATGTTAGTGCCAAGAAGAAGGGCACTCCTTTTACACCATTGTCAGCTGATTCCACATAGATGTCTACAGAACCTGTTCTATTAAACGCTTATATAAGTAGAGCCCCCTGACAGAGTGGAGAGAGTGTCAGCAGTAAGTTTGTGTTGACGTCACTGATTATTTTGCCCTTCCTCGGATCTGTCAGAACAATAACTCCCAAAAAACGGATCCTGTCTGTTTAACAGTAATAGTAATAGAGATGGCTTTGCGGTTCGCCCAGCGGTCGTTTCGCAGTGATCTTTGCTCGTTCACGATTCGCCGAACATGCGAACATATGGCGATATTCGCACGCGCCATATTTTTTTGCATAGAGCCGAACTTTGACCCATGACACATCAGGTGGGACAGAACAGCCAATTGAGATGATTTAGCACATGGACACACCCCCTACCCTAAAAATAAACCCGATCTGGCAGCCATTTTACATTCTGTTTTTTGCCAGTGTAGGGAGAGGTTGCTGTGTGGAGCAGGGACAGACTGATAGGGACACCAAACGCTAGCTAATAGGGCCACAAAAGTCCTTTTAAGGACTGGTATAGGTGTGCTATCGATAGGTGTGACTTACTGAGGGGTGTGATATACTTATAATATACTTTATAACATAGAAAATATATTATAGTGCATTTGTATTGTGTAGCAGTTGTGTGCGGTTCTGCTGCGATACTGCAGCTAGATAGAGGGACAAACGCTATTGGAATAACTAATTGCAACTGGTGTGATATTCCTGTTGCCGCCAAAAAACAAATTAAGGGGTGCGATATACCTGCTTCCACAAAATAGTGATTAAGGGGTTTGATATACTTGCTTCCACAAAATACTGATAAAAAGGGTGTGATACACCAGCTTCCATAAAATATTGATTGAGGCCTGCGAAACACCGGCTTCCACCAAATATTGATTAAGGGGTTTGATATACCAACTTCCAGCAAATACTCATTAAGGGGTTCTATATATCTGATTCCACAAAATACTGATAGAGGGGATTGATACGTCGGTTTCCACCAAATATTGATTGAGGCCTGCGATACACCAGCTTCCACCAAATATTGATTAAGGGGTTTGAATTTTCGGCTTCCAGCAAATACTCAATAAGGGGTTCTATATACCTATTTCCACTAAATACTGATAGAGGGGATTGATATACCGGCTTCCACCAAATATTGATTGAGGCCTGCAATATACCTGCTTCCACAAATACTGCTCTTCTATAGGGACTTTGTCACAGGGTCATTTTGAAAATAACAGGCAGAAGAGTCAGGCTATTCCGCAAGGCCGGAGCCTAAGTGGGAAGTTGGATAAGGTGCGTGCGATTACTTCAAAGGATGCACCAGTTGGTTGAGTGGCTCACTCAGCCTTCTGTTTCTGCACCCTCCTCATCCTCTGTATCTGCACCCTCCTCACTCTCTGCTGTGTGCACCCCCAAAGACACCACCACCACCACCACTATAGCCCTTCCACTCGAGTCAGAGGAATTATTTTCCCATCCATTCCCAGACCTTACCAATGCGCAACAATTTTTGGCATTGGATGAGGAATTGGAGGTAGCAACGGCTGCCACCCAGGGGTCTGACGACAGTACCCAGGTCAGCCCAAGGAGGGGGGTCCCCACTGTTGCTGCCTACTCTGAGATCTCTAATGTCAGTGGTGGTGAAGGTGAAGAAGATGACGTGTCAATGGACGTCATGTGAGTGCCCAGAAGAGAGGAAGAGGAAGGGAGTTCAGAGGGAAAGACAGAGCAGCAGGCAGAACTCGCATTGCACAGGAGGCAAAAAGCAGACTGCAAATGTATCTGGTGCGAGCCATCCACTATGCGCGGTCACATCTGGCGCTCCCAGGACGCCGGCACATGGCTCCGCAGTGTGGGCTTTTTTTAACGTATCAGCTGCTGACAATAGTGTTACCATCTGCAGTCTGTTCTGTCAACGAATAAGTAGCGGTAAGCCTGGGGACAACCACCTTAAGAAGGCACCTGGCCTCCCATCACCGAGCCCAGTGGGAGCAACACCGTCAGAACCCACAAAGCCACACTCCTTGCGCTCCACGTCCTGCCTCTTCTCCTTCTCTTCTCTCCTCCCGTTTGTCTTCCACTCCAACTTCCACCGTGCCGTCGTCGTGTTCATCTGACAAAAGGCAGGCTTCCGTGGCCCAAATGTTCAAACGTAAAAAGTTGATGACGCCGGATAACCCTCTTGCCCAACAGCTGACCGCTGGCTTGTCAGAACTACTAGCCCGCCAACTACTGCCATATAAACTGGTGGACTCTGAGGCCTTTAGAAAATTTGTGGCCATTGGCACACCGCAATGGAAAGTCCTCGGAAGGAAATATTTCTCCCAGGAGGGCATCACTGAACTATATGGCCACGTTCAGCGGCATGTTAACATATCTCTGGCACAAAGTGTCAGTGCCAAATTACATCTGACCACAGACACATGGTCTAGCAAACACGGGCAGGGAAGGTAGATAACTTTTACTGCCCACTGGGTGAACCTTCTGATGGCTGTCAAGCATGCAACCCGTGGCACCTGTATGCATTTGGTGGTACCATGCAGGCCTGACTCTTCTTCTCCTACTCCATCCTCCATCTCCTCCTCAGCTGACTCCTCCTTTTCCACTGCTACCGCCTCTTTCGCTGCACCCCCCAAGCTCCCCAGAATCTATTCAACAGGCAAGGTGAGACGTTGACAAGCTGTGATGCGGCTGCTGTGCCTTGAAGACAAGAGCAACTTTCAGATCGGCAGTCACAGGCTGGTCAGTGGCTAACCCCGCTCAATTTGACAGTTGGTAAAGTGGTGTGTGACAACGGTGCCAATCTGCTGAGTGCGCTGAAACAGGAACACGTGCCGTGCATGGCACATGTCCTGAACTTAGTCGTGCAGCGATTCTTTGACAAATACCCCGGGTCCAGGACATCTTGCGGCAGGCCAGGAAAATCTCTGGCCACTTTAGAAGACCTTACACGGCCATGGCTCGCCTTGCTGACGTCCAGTGGCGACACCTCCTGCCCATCAGACGTCTGATTTGTGTCAGCTCGACGCGCTGTAACTCCACCTTGTATATGCTTGATAGGCTGCTCCAGCAGCAACGTGCTGTTAACGACTACCTGTACAAACTCTGCAGCAGGACAGGTTCTGGGGAGGTTTCTTTTCACCATGCCAGTGGTTGCTCATGCCCGACGCATGCAGACTTCTGCGGCCATTTGATGAGATCACCAAACTGGTCAGTCTTCGCCAGGGCGCCATCAGTAACATCGTGCCTTACGCCTTCTTTCTGGAGCATGCATTGCATTGTGTCATTGATCAAGCCATCGAGGAGCAGGAGCTGGAAGATGAGGAAGTCGCAATGCTGAATGAATTCCCAGGGGGGGCTACTCCATCTGAGACAAGTCAGCAGGAGTCTGAAGAGAAGTCAGAGGAGGATGATGCCTGGGGGGAGGAGGAGGAGCAAGAAGAGCAGGCTTTAAACTTTTTTTGGATCCCTGGTGTTGTCCGTGGATGGGGGGAGGAAACCAAGGACAACATTCTCCTGGGCGATGAGCAGGTGCCAGGGCGCTCCATTGGTTCCAATTTAGTGCAAATAAGGGCCTTCATGCTCCAGTGTTTGAAGAGGGACCCCCGTATTAAAAGCATAAAGGTTAAGGACCAGTACTGGGTGGCAACGTACTTAGACCCCCGGTACAAACACAAAATGGCGGACATGTTACCAGCATCACAGAGGGCTATAAGAATGCAGCATTTCCAGGCCTTGCTGTGAGATGCTGCATTCTGCTGTTGCGGGCGCTGGCAGAGGAATTTCCACCCACAGAGAAACAGTTGCGGGTACCAATCCTACCACGCATGCAAGAAGAGGGCGGTTTGAAGATGTGTTGGTCACTTCAGATATGAGATCATTCTTGCAGCCAACCCATCGACAGCCTCCCCCCGGATCCAGCCTCATTGAAAGCCTAGACCGACAGGTGTCTGTCTACATCGGTTTAACAGCCGATGTGGACACTCTGAGAAGCGAGGAACCCCTGGACTACTGGGTGTGCAGGCTTGACCTGTGGCCAGAGCTGGCACAATTTGCCATGGAACTCTTGGCTTGCGCCTCATCCTGTGTCCTGTCCAAAAGGACGTTCAGCGCAGCAGGGGGATCGTGACCGATAAGCGCACTCGCCTATCTAACGATAGTGTGGACTACCTCAAATTTCTAAAAATGAATGAGGCATGGATCTCGGAGGAATGCAACACCTGTGACAACCAAGTTTAATTGAATTTCCTCATGCCAGCCCACATATATCCGCCACCACCCAGAACAAAGAGTGGTCCCGGTCTTATGTAAATACAGTGGCATAAAAGGCCTTTTCTGTCCGGTGAATGCCTAATGTTTGGGGCCTGTACTCCATTGGCCTGCAGTTAAATTGGTATCCAATGGCCGTCTAATATACCTCCAGCCACATAATCACTTGATCTTTTCTGTACGGTGAATGCCTAATTGTTGGGGCCTCGGAGGAATCCAACACCTGTGACGACCACGTGTTATCGAATTTCACCTATTATCATTTGAGGTTAATTGAAGAGGGGGGATTTCGTTAGCCATGTTTTTAATCCAATTTTATATTTTTAGTTATTTTAAACATATGTATTTGACATGTATTTGTACTGGCCTACAGTAAAATTGTTATCCAATGACCGTCTAATATACCTCCAGGCACATAATCACTTAATCTTTTCTGTATGGTGATTGCCTGATGTTTGGGGCCTGTACTCCAGTGGGCTACAGTAAAATTGTTATTCAGTGACCACATAATGTACCTCGAGCCACATGATCACAATTTCTTTTATGTCAGGTGAATGCCTAATTTTTAGGGCCCGTACTCCCGTGGCCTAAAATAAAAATTTTCAAGGCTCCAGCAGGGCACATTTTTGAGAATTTCCCTTTAAGACGCATAAACCGCATGGCCCATGATTAAAATTCATACTTTTTGTGGGATTTTTTGTCATTGATCCCCCTCTAGTATGTCACTGTCCATGTTGTGGGACTATTTGTGCACTTCTAGTAAGTATTTGGTGGCTACAAATATGACCTGAAGGTTTTTCAAGTTTGGCTGCCATTAAAGTGAATGGGGCCCGCCGCGAACTTGCAGTTTGCGAACATTTGATCACGTTCACGCAATCGTATTCGCGAATCGTCCCGGCCGATGTTCGTCCATCACTAGTCAGTAATCCATCAGTATTGCTAATGCCAAAAAAATCTAATAAATAAATAAAAAGGAAATTAAAACACTGCAGAAAAGTCTGTAATTTTCTCACTTCACCACACGACTTATAAGCCCCTTTTTTCCCCCACTAATACACGCCAAAAAGGGCTGTCATTTTCTCACTTCACCACACAACGGCAAATACTTTTTTTGTGCCACTAATACATGCCAAAAAGGACTTTAGAACATATAACTGCACCACTGAATGGCAAATATATTTTTCCTTTCCCACTAATACATGACAAAAGGGCTTTAGAACATATAACTGCACCTCTGAACGGCAAATAGGCCCTTATTTTTTTCCACTTATACACTTCACAAAAGGGCTTTAGAATATATAACTGCACCGCTGAATGGCAAATATATTTTACTTTTGCAACTAATACATGACAAAAAGGGCTTTAGAACATATAACTGCACCACTGAAAGGAAAATATATTTTACTTTTGCCACTAATACATGGCAAAAAGGGATTTAGAACATATAACTGCACCGCTGAACAGCAAATATATTTTACTTTTGCCACTAATACATGACAAAAGGGCTTTAGAACATTTAACTGCGATGCTGAACGGCAAATATATATTTCTTTTGCCACTAATACACGACAAAAAGCGCTGTAATTTTCGCACTTCACTACTAATAAGCCTTTTTTTCCCACTAATACAAGTCAAAAAATGTTTTAGAACATATAACTGCACAGCACAAGGGCAAGTAAGATGTAGAAATATTTTCTTGTAATAAACCCTGCTAATGGCTATATCAAACAGCACTCGCACCCCAATAACAAGAATGTTTGCTGGAATGACAGAGCTGTATAATAGCAATTTGGATCCCCAGTCAGTGCAGCAAGGTGTAATAGGATTGTTCCTATTACCCAGGCTGTAACCTCCACTACTGAACCCTGTTCAACATAAATGCTGTGGAATGATTCCTCCCTATCCTTTCCCTACACCTTGAATAATCTTTCCCTGCACGTGTAAATAATTTTTTAGCACAATTAAGTTTTTTCTACCACTGTCCCTAGTGCCTGCTGACATCTCTCCCTGCACTAAGTACACTGGTAAATGGCAGAATCCAAGATTGCTGAGGCTAATTATAGGGCTGTGACATCACAGGGCTATGAAAGATATAATAAAACAAAAAGGAGTCGGGTGAACAGGGATGTAGGACGGCAAAGGAGGGAATAGGATATGAGGCGCCAATGGATATTTGCAATGAATGGTAGTGAAAGGTCTAGATGTGATGACTCAAAGGGAATAAGGCAGCTCCCCAAACCATGAAAATCAGTGCACCCCAGTGAACTGCTGGAATGATAAGAGATAAGATAGAAAGGTGGTTATACAGTGCTGTTCCAGGTATATCCTGGGAGCACAGTGGGGGCGCCAGAGGGCCAGAGAGCCAGACACCGGTCTGCAGTATTTAATTATCGTCCAATGCCAGAGTGGTGAACAAAATTAACTCTTAATTGAGTAGTAAGGTAAAAGTGTACCAGGAAGTGAATAAAAAGTCTCTAAGTGACAAACAAATAGACAGTATAAAATTTGTAATTGTAGTATAAAATCATATATAAAAATCCATTATAGAATACATGGATTGTATTTAAATATACTTAACTTGGTGTATATCAACAAATCTCAGTGTATCACCTTTATGAACATAAAATAAGCACTGGTAATGGACTTACTTTACCGGGGAGGGAAGTAAAGGATAAGCACATAACACCTATACTTGTACCTCCCCTGCTGAGATCGCCCTGTAATGGTGGATGTGACTTCTATGTCCCCCAAAGGATGACACCAGGGCTCCAAGTTCCAAAGTAGAGGTCTGTAATATATAAAAAGTGTCATCCTTTGGGGGACGTAGAAGTCACATCCACCATTACAAGGCGATCTCGGCGAGGGAGGTACAAGTATTGGTGTTATGTGCTTATCCTATACTTCCCTCCCCGGTAAAGTAAGTCCTTTACCAGTGCTTATTTTATGCTCATAAAGGTGATACACTGAGATTTGTTAATATACACCAAGTTGAGTATATTTAAATACAATCCATGTATTCTATAATGGATTTTTATATATGATTTTATACTACAATTACTAATTTTATACTGTCTATTTGTTTGTCACTTAGAGACTTTTTATTCACTTCCTGGTACACTTTTACCTTACTACTCTATTAAGAGTTAATTTTGTTCAGCACTCTGGCATTGGATGATAATTGAATACTGCAGACCGGTGTCTGGCTCTCTGGCCCTCTGGCACCCCCACTGTGCTCCCAAGATATACCTGGAACAGCACTGTATAACCGCCTTTCTTTCTTATCTCTTAACATCACAGGGCTGGCTGGCTGCATGCATGGCATTATGTGTGATCCCGCCATCCCAGAGTTCCTTGCTCCATGTCTTCACACGTGCAGCAGCAATTTTAGGAAAAAATGCAATTCGTTACCATGAAGCGTGAGGAAATTCGGATTTGGTGCAAATTGAATAATTCCGTCAGCTTCAATTCTGTCATCTCTATTGGTAATCTCACCCAGAATGCGGTTACTTACAGCTATAAAATTTTGCGCCCTTTTGTGTTATCTCTAACCTCATATTTACAAGAGACAATGGATCTATTTAAGACACAGGAGGGAATTGTGGTTGAAGCATATGTGTGGTTGGCCTCTATTGGTGTTGAGGCCCTATACACATCTATCCCACATCTATCCCACATTCCATGGGATTAAGGGCCACTAAATATTTTTTGGACACCAAAAGTAATAATTTTCAGGGTCATAATAGTTTGTTTTCCGCCTGTTGGTATTTATTCTGACTCATAACTACTTCGTGTTCAGTTCAAAGTACTGCCACCAGCTCAGGAGATGGGTAGCCTGTGCGCGTCGACTTACGCTAACTTGCTCCTGGGCTGGTGAGAGGACACGATAGTATTCTCAGACCAGTACAGCAAATGGACCTCTCGAATCCTTTTATGGGTAAGATTTATAGATGATATTCTAGTGTTGTGGTCAGGGGAGAAACAGGATGTCACGGGTAGAGGGACGGGAATCAAGATAGAGTGTAGGTGCACCCCCTGAGCTGCCACCCGGTCCCCTGTACCTGCCTACTTGCACCACCCACCCTAGGTGACGGAGCACAACTGGGGCGACAGTCCCTAACCTACTAAGTGCAAGCAGAGAGAAAGAGACAGCAGAGAAGAGGACAGCCACTGAGAAGTTACAATAGGCGGACAAGAGGTAGAACAAAAACGGAAGGCGAGGCGGGTCAACTAGCCGAAGTCAATCCAGGAGGTCACGTCAGAACAAAGGAAGAGGCAAAGACAAATTCGTAAACAAGCCGAGGTCAAAATCCAAGAGGTAGCGTCAAGGTACAGGGAGCAGGCAGAAGAGGTATCAAGAGGCGGATCGAGGTTCAATTCCAGAGGTAGCTACCGTAAAAAACAATAAAGTACACAGCCTATAGGATGAAAATCACAGGCAACCTGTAGCCAGCAGGCCGCCTGTATTTATAGTGGGCAGTGAGGGTCATGTGACGTGACCAGCGTCACATGACTGACAGACAGACAAGTCGAGCACCGAGTGATCAGCTCGGTGCTCAAGGCAGACCTAGGAGCAGGGAGCCTCCTAGCTAGCAAAGCCGCCCTGGGAATGAGGCCAAACACAGATCCTTGCTCCTGAAGCTAAGCAGCAGGTCTATGGCTGATGGGAGACCGAGTGCGCCCCATTACACAGGAATTTTATATTTTTAGTAAAGCACTTAATCAGAGCATTATTGGTTTATTCTTTACTCATGAGATACAGAAGGAATCAGTTGCATTCTTGGATATTCGGCTATGGAAAAAGGATAAAGTCATCCATACATCCCTATACCGGAAAGATACCTCAACTAACAGTTTTCTACAATGGGGAGTTTTCACCCTACCCCTTTAACGAAAGGTATCGTCAGAATACGGAGGAATTGTACAAGAGATAAGGATTTTGAGAAAGAGGGCAACATCCTATATCATAGATTTCGGGAGAGAGGATATCCAGATACAATTATGAAGGATGCCTGGGAACATGCATGTAGGTATGATAGAACTACACTACTGACCCCCATAAATAGAAAACAGGAAGACAAAACCATACGTATTATTGGAACCTATGACTAAGGAACACATTGGTTCATAGTCACTTTTAAAGAAACCTGGTTAACAAATAGACAATTGGGTACCTTCCGATGTGGTCATTGTAGGGCTTCTCTGATTCTGGCAGATACAAAATATACTACACCCGTTCATTTGCTACCTGTAACACCGAAGGTGTAATACACTTATGTAAATGCACGTGTAACATAAAGTATGTGGGTAAGACATGTTAAGAGTTTAAAAAACAGACTTTAGAGCATATAGGGGATGTGAGAAATAAATGTGATAAACCCATCTCTAGACATGTAACTTTGAAACATAGTGGCGATGTCCGAGTTTTGTCTTTTTCTGTAATTGAGACAATAAATACTGGCATTAAAGGTGGAGATCTTGATACCATCTTGAAACAAAAAGAAGCCAGATGGACTTATAGATTGAATACCATAACCCCATTTAGACTGAATGAATATATTGACTTTGCATGTTTTATCTAAATATGAAATGCTAAACTAACCATTCTAAATTAGTGTATTCCAATGGGAGGAGTGATAGCAGTACAGAATAAGTGTAATCAAACATTGCAATCTAAGTATTCTATAATGAGGTTGGTAACCACCTCTTTGTCCCTACCCCTTTTGATAGTTGGCATTGACTGATAATACATGACCCTAATTATTCGAATAATACTTTTAATGTGTACCCAAGTATTTGTTGAGCAATTTAAGAGACCGTGGTCCATATGAGATGAGGTTATTGATATGCCTAATGATGATTTTATCCTGTCCTGTATGTAGAATCACAGTTGTGATCTACTTCCTGTATTTGCGTTCCACCATGCATTCCACCGCAAGCCGGGACTTCTGTTTTTTTTTAGAGCGCAAGGGTATTTAGAGGAACGTCGAGCTTATGCAGGTATAGACAGGCACCAGACTTTCGTTCATGGAGGCAGCCACTGCACAACTAATGCCAAAACGTAGGATTTAACTACAGCTAGAGCAAGTATATTCTATAACTTGATATATATTGTTGCTGACACACAAGTATGCTTTTGATTACCCTTATATGAGTAGCATGTACAGTTGTGTTCAAAATTATTCAACCCCCACTGAAATTGAGTGTTTTGGCCAGTTTGACATTGATTTTGATCATTTCAGTCATCTTGTTTACAATGAAATCAAAGAGGCACTTGTAAGTCAGACAAATATAACATAACATTTATAATGAAATAACCACAAATTTATTTTCTGTGCTCACATCATTATCAGTTTTATTCAACCCCAAGTGACATTCAAACTTAATACTTAGTACAACATCCTTTTCCAGTTATAACAGCTTTTAAACGTGAAGCATAGCTTGACACAAGTGTCTTGCAGCGATCTACGGGTATCTTCGCCCATTCTTCATGGGCAAAAGCCTCCAGTTCAGTCACATTCTTAGGCTTGCACGCTGCAACTGCTTTCTTTAAGTCCCACCAGAGGTTCTCAATCGGATTTAAGTCTGGTGACTGCGATGGCCACTTCAAAATGTTCCAGCCTTTAATCTGCAACCATGCTCTAGTGGACTTGGAGGTATGCTTGGGATCATTGTCCTGTTGAAAGGTCCAACGTCTCCCAAGCCTCAGGTTTGTGACGGACTGCATCACATTTTCATCCAATATCTCCTGGTACTGAAGAGAATTCATGGTACCTTGCACACGCTGAAGTTTCCCTGTACCTGTAGAAGCAAAACAGCCCCAAAGCATGATTGACCCCCCACCATGCTTCACAGTAGGCAAGGTGTTCTTTTCTTCATAGGCCTTGTTCTTCCTCCTCCAAACATAGCGTTGATCCATGGGCCCAAAAAGTTCTAATTTTGTTTCATCAGTCCACAGAACACTATCCCAAAACTTGACTTTTGGCCTACTGCAGTCGACTCTTCTTATTCTTTGGAGACAGCAAGGGAGTTCTGGCATGGAGGCCTTCATTACGCAGTGTGCGCCTTATTGTCTGAGCTGAAACTTCAGTACCCACATCTGACAAATCTTTTTTCAGTTCCTCAGCAGTCACACGGGGACTTTTCTCCACTTTTTCTGCCACGACCAGGTAGCGTTTCAACAGTGCCCTTTGCCTTGAATTTGCGAATGATGCTTCCTATGGTGTCTCTTGGTATGTTTAACATCTTTGCAATCTTCTTATAGCCATTGCCCTTCCTGTGAAGAGAAATCACCTCTTCTCTTGTCTTCCTGGACCATTCTCTTGACTTCACCATGTTTGTAAACACACCAGTAAATGTCTAGAAGGAGCTGAGTATCACAGTCCTTTTTTTTTTTTTTTTTTTTTTAATTTTATTGAATAAATCAATACAATACAAAAATGGGGCAGAGGAGAAGTAACAAAACTCCACTACTCTTACATATGAGAAAACAGATTACAGGTCTGTCAAATATCAAATATACAATAATTATGATGTGGCGAAATCCAAAAGGTTAATCAGTAGAAAAACATCCAATGGAAAATTTACTTTGGGAAAAGCACATTTGACATCAAGGCGTCAATTATTGTCACAGAATGTCTAAGAATTACCTTAAGTCTTATTGTTATGATTCATCCGAGACGGGCCAAAGCGGGAGCAATAGTACCTTCTGAACAGCTCAACAATAGTTAGTATAAGAAGGTGTAGGAAGGAAGTAGAGGGGTAAATAGATGGGATGAACCCTTGAGACTGTACTTCCAGGGAGATTGTTAATTGCGTTATCCCTAGTCTAATAGCCTCTAAAGGAAATCTATTGATTCCAGATTTTTAGAAACCTATGATGGGATCTCAGTTCCCATGAGGATAGCTCCTCTAGTCGGTAAATTTGATCAATCTTCTGATACCATTGATCCAAAGAGGGAACCTCAGAGGATAACCATAATATAGGGATCAGCAGTTTTGCAGCGTTCACCAGATGTTTGAAAATAAGTAAATTGGGGGGGGAGGGGTCACGAGGGTAAAGATTCAGGAGGGCAACTTCCGGAGAAGGAGTAATATTGGAATTGCAAATTCCATTAAAGATTTGAAAAATCTTTTCCCACCAACTTAGTAAAATTGGGCATGTCCACCATATGTGGATAAAAGCGCCCCTTTCTTTTGAGCATCTCCAACATGTGTCTGATGCTGAAGCTGAGTATAAACATGTCTTGTCGGGGGTTTTATACCATCTTGTGATGATTTTATAGTTATTCTCCAGAATCTTGACACACCTTGAGGTTTTATGTGAAGAGTTATAAATGATGAAGGTATCTTCTGGGGAGAGACTTTTATTTAGGTCTTTTTCCCAAAGCCTTATGAAAGCTGGCATTAGGGCAGCAGGAGGAGTTCTCAACCTGTTGTACCATTGTGAGATCATTTTATGTGGGGAAGAATCTCGAGAGATAACATGTTCAAACCAAGTAATAGGGCGTAGCAAAGTATGTAATTGGACGTTTTGAGACATGTATGCTCGCAGGAAGTGAAGCCCGTTAAAGCTAGAGCGTGGAATTTTTAAGAGATCACATATTTCATTTATGGAAAGTAGTTGATCCTCGTTATAGAGATCAGTTAATTTCAGATTAGACTGAACAATCTCAGTGGGAAGGCTGCTCTGTAAGGCCCGGGGGGCTAAATGAAATATATCACCTATTTTAAGGATAGGAGATGGGAGTGGGGAGCTTAAGGGTGATTTCTGTAAGGCGTTCCACGCATTTAGAGTGGCTTTCATAACCGGGGTAATATTAGGATGAGGGGGCAATGGAGACATGCGTCCCAGTAGAGCCGCTCTGAACGGAAGCCCCAGCAAGGTTTCCTCCATCGGGACCCAGGATTTCTGTTTGGGGGCCGTCAACCAGTCTACTACTCTAGTGAGTAGAATAGCTCTGCCATAAAGTTCAGGGTCTGGTAAAGCTATACCTCCCCTCTCTCTCGGGTAAGACAAAGATTTGTAGGACATTCTGGCCTTTTTCTTATTCCATATAAAAGAACGGAACATGGACTTAAGTTTAGAGTAATACGTGGAGGGGGCGGGTATTGGTAAGGTCTGTTGGAGGTAAGTAAGTTTAGGGATGATGAGCGACATTAATATGTTTTTCCTCCCAAACCACGAGAGTGTAGGGATATCAAGAGAAGTTAAATCTTCCGACAGTTTATTTTGGAGTGGGATATAGTTCAAGTTAAAGAGTTGATTGAGATCTGTACTCATTTTGATACCTAAATAAGTTAGGAAAGGGGAAGACCAATTAAAAGGCGAACACGCTTCTAGATGATTCTTCAAAGACTTTTTAAGTCCTGTGGAAATTATTAGTGATTTATTGTGATTCACCTTGAAATTAGAAAGTGATCCATTTGTTTCTAGATGGCCGTAAATCTTTGGGAGAGCTATTTCAGGATTGCTTATTATTAAAAGCAAATCGTCCGCAAAGGCGGCTATTTTGTGTTGTTGGTCACCTAGATTTATTCCAAGTATGTCACCATCTAACCGAATAGTCTGTAGAAGGGGTTCTAAGGCAAGGACAAACAGGAGGGGAGATAGAGGGCAGCCTTGACGGGTGCCATTACGAATCTTAAAGGAATCAGACAGGGTATCGTTGACCCTAACTGAAGCTGAAGCATGCTGATACATTGCTTTTATTGCAGATATAAAGGGAAGGGGAAAATTGCGAGATTGCAACGCTGAGTACATAAAGGACGAGTTGACTCTATCGAAGGCCTTCTCAGCATCTGTGCTGAGAAGGACCAGAGGTAGGCCTTTTCTCTTGACATAGTGGATGATGTTAAGAATACGGGCTGTGTTATCCTTCCCTTCTCTTTGTTTCACAAAACCCACTTGGTCTCTGTGGATTAGTGAGGGAAGGAATTTTGATAACCTATTTGCGAGCATCTTAGCTAGGAGTTTTAAATCTATATTAAGAAGAGAGATGGGTCTGTAATTGGGACATAGAGAATGGTCTTTACCTTCCTTGGGAATTAGAGTGATGTGAGCTTTGGTCATATCAGTCGATAATGGTATACCTTGCAAGGCGCCATTATATACTGGTAGAAGGTGCAGGATTAGTACTTCATGAAAAGACATGTAGTAGGGTATAGGGAGCCCATCAGGACCTGGGCATTTCCCCTTGGGGGAGTTTTTAATGGCTTCCAAAAGTTCCTCAGAAGAGAATGGGGAAGCTAAGTGAACTTTATCCTGTTCCGAGAGAGGGGAGTGCTAAGCCACCAAAATATGAATTAAGAGGTGGCGGGACTACCGTGTCACCTGAGAGAGATTGCGGCGAGTTGAGGTTGTAGAGGGATTCATAATAATCTCTAAATAAGGAAGCAATTTTACTTGGTTCAAAGGTTAACACACCTTCTGGGGTCTTTAGTTTATGTACATAATTATTTAGTTTCCTACGCTTAAGTCTGGACATCATATATCAGGAAGCTTTATTTCCGTGGGCAAATATTTTGTATTTGGAGTGTAAGTAAAGTTTGGCAGAAGCCATATTTAAAAGGTTCTTGATGGAGGCCCTACATGAGGAAAGTTCCATTAAGTGTGATTCCAACTGGGACTTTTTGTGGGCACTTTCCAGGTAACTAATTTTTTCATGAAGGGAATCCAACTGTTTTTGTTTCTCTTTTTTGAGATGAGCCCCTATACTAATACAGTGGCCCCTTATAAATGCTTTATGAGCATCCCAAATTGTTTGTGGCGATACCTCACGGGTGCAGTTTGTGGTGAAGTATTCTTCAAGAAGGCATTTCAGTTTAAATTTAATGACTGGTAAATTGGTGAGTTGTTCATTAAGTCGCCAGTGGCTGGTGGGTTTATGGTTAAGGGGAGATTTCATATGTAGATATATGGGGGCGTGATCAGATAAAATTATGGATCCCATTTCAGCTCTGGAACACAAATAGAGATGTTCCTTTGAGATGAATAGATAATCTAGGCGCTGATACGACCTGTGTAGTGATGAATAAAAGGTATAATCTCTGGAATCTGGATGTATGATGCGCCAGACATCAATTAGGTGAGCTTTGGCTAGTGCTCGTAATAGAGAACGAATGCCCTTTTGGGATTGGGCCGATTTGTGTGAGGAGGAGTCAATAAAGGGGTTTAGGACCAGGTTTAAGTCCCCCCCTACTACCGTAACGCCACCTGTAAAAGACTCTAATTTTAGTAGAATTGATTTAAGCCAAGGTATCTGGCGATGTCACTACCAGAGCTTTGAGACGTTCTCACAGCTCTATTTCTCCACCCCTGTGATGGTGTCACTACTAGAGCTTGGAGGAGTTCTCACTGCTCTGTTTCTCCGCCCCTGGGATGAGGTCTTTACTTTCTGTTTCCTTCCCCCCCAGCTGTTCCTCCTATGTTTGATTTCTCTGCCTTTAAATCACCCCTCCTCCTTTGTAGGGTGTGGATTATATTTCTCATTTAAGTTGTAGCTCTTGCTTGAGTATCTTCACTTGTATGCTATCATTTCACTGGACCTGTGTTCTGCTGCAGCAAGTACTCCGGATATTGCCAGCTGTCTTTGGATCCGTCTTCACTGCTGCTGCGACTCCTTCAGCTAAGTGTGCAGACATTGTAGTGTATCTGTTTGTTTTCTGACTGGATCCGAGGCGACCACGGTTCCCTCCATATACTGAGCAGGGCACTGGTGGCCGTGCCCCTTCCACTATTGTAGGGGTTACAGTGGTCATCAGTCTTAGGTACGCGGGCATGCCTCGTTCCACCATTTGGATCCGGGCATGTGCTTAGCAGCATAGGGAGAGCTTTGAGGGTCTGACAGGGGTCACCCTTTATCCTCCCTAGTTTGGGTCCGGTCAGTAGCTCTATTTACTGTGTATGCTCTTGTTGCTCACATACAGCCGTGACATTATAATCCACCAAAACCGTCTTTTTTTACATGAATCCGCTTTCTGGCCTGGTTGACCGCATGCAGGGTCTTTCTTTGGAGGTAGCGGATCTCCGTCAATCTATGACTCAGCTTCAAGCATTGGGCTCTGCTCCGGCCCATGGAGTCTGTTGCGAGCCAAAGGTCTCACTTCCGGAAACGTTCTCCGGGGGCAGTGAGAATTTTGTTCGCTTCAGAGAGGCATGCAAACTCCATTTTTGCTTGTGTCCCCATTCCTCTGGTAATGAGGAGCAGAGGGTGAGGATTGTCATCTCCATGCTCAGGGGTAATGCTCAGACTTGGGCTTTTTCGCTGCCATCAGGGGATCCCTCCCTTCGATCCGTGGAAAGATTTTTTGTGGCCCTGGGGCAGATATATGATGACCCGGATCGTGTTGCTCTGGCCGAATCTAACTTACGTTTTTTATGCCAGAACAAACTGTCTGCGGAGCTTTATTGTTCTGAATTTCGGAGATGGGCAGCTGATTCAGGTTGGAAAGATGCGGCACTCCGGAGTCAGTTCTGTCATGGTCTCTCAGAGAGATTGAAAGATGCGTTTGCTTTCCATGAGAGACCAACGTCCTTAGAGTCTGCCATGTCATTGGCGGTACGCCTTGACAGGCGTCTAAGAGAAAGAAACGAGACCTCTCTGTCCTGCCATTGTCAGTCTAGGGGCAGTGGTGCGGACTCATTCAGTGTGCAGGGGCCTCATCCTGTCTCGGTCCCCTCTGAGGAGGAGCCCATGCAGCTAGGTCGACTTGCCCCTGATAAAAGAGGATTTAGTCCTCAGAGTATGGTGTGTTTTTGTTGTGGGGGCATAGGTCATTTGGCAAATGTTTGTCCGTCTAGGAGATTCTTGAACTGTACTAAGAGCGATAATAAGAGAAAAACCTCAAAAGGTAAATCATCAAACTCTGCTTCATCTGCTACTTTGGGCAAAGTTGATGTAGGAATTGATGCTTTTCCTCTGACCTGCAGTTCCCGTTTTCTCCTGTCTGCCCGGCCTGGCGCTAGAGAGCAAAGTCATTTCTTGTGAGATTTTTGTCGATAGTGGAGCGGCCGTCAATCTTATTGACACTCAATTTGTAGCCATGCATGGTTTTCAGGTTTGCACATTAGAAAAGGATATACCTGTTTTTGCTATTGACTCTGCTCCACTCTCACAGAGATCTCTGAAGGGCATTGTTCACAATATCCGGTTAGCTGTAGGTGACACTCATGTGGAGGATATATCTTGTTTTGTCCTTAACGGATTGCCTTCTCCTCTAGTTTTGGGGTTACCCTGGCTCACTAGACATAACCCCACTATTGATTGGCAAGGAAGGCAAATAAATGAGTGGAGTGACTTTTGTAGAGAGAATTGTCTCACAGTGACTTTTGCAGAGGTGTCTACTAAAACTGTGCCATCATTTCTCTCTGATTTCTCGGATGTGTTTTCCGAGAGCGGTGTTCAGGAGCTACCTCCTCACTGGGAGTTTGACTGTCCCATTAACCTCATTCCCGGCGCCAAGCTGCCAAAAGCACGCCTCTACAATCTCTCACAACCGGAAAGAATCGCAATGCGAACCTATATCTCCGAGAGTCTCGATAAGGGGCATATTCGTCCCTCAAAATCACCTGTTGCCGCTGTTTTTTTTTTTGTTAAAAAAAAAGATGGCTCTCTGAGACCTTGCCTAGATTTTAGGGAGCTGAACCGTATCACGATTCGCGATCCCTATCCCCTTCCTCTGATCCCGGACCTCTTCAACCAAATTGTTGGGGCCAAGGTTTTTTCCAAATTGGATTTGAGAGGCGCGTACAACCTGGTCAGGGTCAGAGAGGGGGATGAATGGAAAACGGCCTTTAATACCCCTAACGGGCATTTCGAGAATCTCGTTATGCCTTTCGGCCTGATGAATGCTCCGGCCGTCTTTCAGCATTTTGGTAACAGTATTTTCTACCATTTAATGGGGAAATTTGTATTGGTGTATCTTGATGATATTTAGATTTTTTCCCCTGATGTTCAGACCCATCGGGATCATCTTTTTCAGGTTCTGCAGATTCTGCGGGAAAATAAATTGTACGCCAAGCTGGAGAAATGTCTTTTTATGGTATCGGAGATTCAATTTCTGGGTTTTCTCCTCTCTGCTTCTGGTTTTCGCATGGATCCGGAGAAGGTCCGTGCTGTACTTGAGTGGGAGCTTCCTGAGAATCAGAAGGCATTGATGCGCTTTCTGGGTTTTGCGAACTATTACAGAAAGTTCATTTTGAATTATTCCTCTGTTGTCAAACCCCTCACTGACATGACAAAAAAGGGGGCGGATTTTTCCTCTTGGTCGGAGGAGGCGCTTGCAGCTTTTTCTAAGATTAAAGAGAGTTTTGCGTCTGCTCCCGTCTTGGTGCATCCCGATGTTTCCTTACCTTTTATTGTTGAGGTGGATGCTTCCGAGGTGGGTGTGGGTGTGGTTTTGTCCCAGGGCCCTTCTCCTGCCAAAAGGCGACCCTGTGCCTTTTTCTCTAAAAAACTCTCCCCGGCAGAGAAAAACTATGATGTGGGAGATAGGGAGTTGTTGGCCATCAAGTTGGCTTTCGAGGAATGGCGCCATTGGTTGGAGGGGGCCAGGCACCCTATCACCGTTTTTACCGACCTAAGAATCTGGCATACTTGGAGTCGGCCAGGCGTATGAATCCGAGACAGGCCAGATGGTCTCTGTTCTTCTCCAGATTCAATTTTGTCGTTACATTCCGCCCTGGGATCAAAAATGTGAAGGCTGATGCTCTCTCTCGCTGTTTTCCTGGGAGGAGGAAACTCCGAGGACCCGGGTCCCATTTTGGCGGAGGGGGTAGTTGTTTCTGCTCTATATTCTGATTTGGAGGCCGAGGTCCAGGCTGCCCAGACTGAGGCACCTGCCCGTTGTCCTTCTGGGAAGTTGTTTGTGCCTCCTGAGCTACGTCACAAACTCTTCAAGAAGCATCAGGATACTGTTCTTGCTGGTCACTCCGGGAGTAGAGCCACGGTAGATCTCATTGCTCAGAGATTTTGGTGGCCGGCTCTTCGTAAGTCGGTGGAGGGTTTTGTGGCTGCTTGTGAGACGTGCGCTCGCGCTAAGGTCCCTCGTTCACGGCCTTCAGGTTCCCTTCTCCCGTTACCCATACCGTCTCGTCCTTGGACACACCTGTCCATGGACTTTATCACGGATCTTCCTCGTTCCTCAGGAAAGTCGGTGATCCTGGTGGTGGTGGACTGTTTTAGCAAGATGGCTCATTTCGTACCTTTCCCTGGTTTACCCAATGCTAAAACGTTGGCGCAAGCTTTTGTCGACCATATTGTTAAATTGCATGGCATTCCCTCTGATATTGTTTCCGATAGAGGCACGCAGTTTCTGTCCAGATTCTGGAAGGCTTTCTGTTCTCGTCTGGGGGTTCGGCTGTCCTTCTCTTCTGCTTTTCACCCGCAGTCGAATGGTCAGGCTGAGCGCCTCAATCAGAATCTGGAGACATATTTGAGCTGTTTTGTGGCAGAGAACCAGGAGGATTGGTGTTCATTTCTCCCTCTTGCTGAGTTTGCTCTGAACAACCGTCGTCAGGAATCTTCTGATAAGTCACCATTCTTTGGTGCATATGGGTTCCATCCGCAGTTTGGGACATTCTCGGGAGGGGCTCCTTCTGGTTTACCTGAGGAGGAGAGATTTTCCTCGTCTTTGTCTACCATTTGGCAAAAGATTCAGAGTAATCTTAGAAAGATGAGTGAGAAGTATAAGCGTGTGGCTGATAAGAGACGTGTGCCTGGTCCGGACCTGAATGTGGGTGATCTGGTGTGGTTGTCTACAATAAATATTAAACTGAAGGTTCCCTCCTGGAAATTGGGTCCCAAGTTTATTGGGCCTTATAAAATCTTGTCAGTCATCAATCCTGTTGCCTTCCGTCTTGATCTTCCACGGGTTTGGAAGATACATAATGTATTTCACAGATCTCTCTTAAAACCATATGTTCAGCCCATGGTACCCTCCTCTTTGCCTCCTCCTCCGATTTTGGTTGATCTGGAGTTTGAGGTTTCCAGAATTGTGGACTCTCGCATTGTCCGCGGTTCTCTTCAGTACCTCGTTCATTGGAAGGGTTATGGTCCTGAGGAGAGGATTTGGGTTCCGGTGTCGGACATTAAAGCCACTCGCCTCATCAGGGCATTTCATAGGGCTCATCCTGAGAAGGTTGGTCCTGGGTGTCCGGAGTCCACCCGTAGAGGGGGGGGTACTGTCACTACCAGAGCTTTGAGACGTTCTCACAGCTCTGTTTCTCCACCCCTGTGATGATGTCACCACCAGAGCTTGGAGGAGTTCTCACTGCTCTGTTTCTCCACCCCTGGGATGAGGTCATTACTTTCTGTTTCCTTCCTCCCAGCTGTTCCTCCTATGTTTGATTTCTCTGCCTTTAAATCACCCCTCCTCCTTTGTAGAGTGTGGATTATATTTCTCATTTGAGTTGTAGCTCTTGCTTGAGTATCTTCACTTGTAAGCTATCATTTCACTGGACCTGTCTTTGGATCCATCTTCTCTGCTGCTGCAGCTCCTTCAGCTAAGTGTGCAGACATTGTAGTGTATCTGTTTGTTTTCTGACCGGATCCGAGGCGACCACGGTTCCCTCCATATACTGAGAAGGGCACCGGTGGCCGTGCCCCTTCCACTATTGTAGGGGTTACAGTGGTCATCAGTCTTAGGTACACGGGCATGCCTCGTTCCACCATTAGGATCCGGGTATGTGCTTAGCAGCATAGGGAGAGCTTTGAGGGTCTGACAGGGGTCACCCTTTATCCTCCCTAGTTTGGGTCCGGTCAGTGGCTCTATTTTCTGTGTATGCTCTAGTTGCTCACATACAGCCGTGACAGCTGCGGCTTTCTGCAGTGTGCAGACCGACAAGGAGGGCAGGGGGGAAGACTGGGTGGAAGATGATGTGGAGGACGATGAGGTCCTAGACCCCACATGGAATGAAGGTCATGCCAGTGACTTTCATAGTTCGGAGGAAGAGGCAGTGGTCACATCAAGCCAACAGCACAGCAAAAGAGGGAGCAGGGTGCAAAAGCAGAGCGGCCGTCTCGAAGACAGTACGCCTGCTACTGCCCACCGCACCCAGGGACCGAGCACACCAAAGCCAGCTCCAAGGAGTTCCCTGGCATGGCAGTTCTTCACACAATGTGCGGACGACAAGACCCGAGTGGTTTGCACGCTGTGCCATCAGAGCCTGTAGCGAGGCATTAACATTCTGAGCCTGGGGACAACCTGCATGACCAGGCATCTACATGCGAAACACAAGCTGCAGTGGATTAAGCACCCTAAAAAACAAGAAATGGCTCAGGCCCCTCCTGCTCCCTCTTCTGCTGCTGTCTCGGCTTCTTCCTCCACCTCTGGAGTAACATTGTCACCTGCCGCCCAGCAAACAGAGGATGTGCCACCAACACCACCACCTCCGTCACCAAGAATCTCCACCATGTCACACGGAAGCGTTCAGCTCTCCATCTCCCAAACCCTGGAGAGAAAGCGGAAGTACCCACCTACCCACCCTCGATCCCTGGCCCTGAATGCCAGCATTTCTAAACTACTGGCCTTTGAAATGCTGTAATTCCGTCTGGTGGAGACGGACTGTTTCAGACAGCTGATGGCGGTTGCTGTCCCACAGTACGTTTTTCCCAGCCGCCACTACTTCTCCAGGCGAGCCGTCCCTTCCCTGCACAACCAAGTAGCGGATTAAATCAAGTGTGCACTGCGCAACGCCCTCTGTGGCAAGGTCCACCTAACCACAGATACGTGGACCAGTAAGCATAGGCAGGGACGATATATCTCCCTAACTTCTCATCTGGTCAGTGAAAGACATTCACCACCAACTTCAGCACAGCCAGGGGTAAACGTCAGCAGACGGTTCTAAAACTGATGTGTTTGGAGGACAAACCCCACACCGCACAGGAGCTGTGGAGGGTTATAGAAGAACAGACCGATGAGTGGTTGCTGCCAGTGAGCCTCAAGCCCGGCCTGGTGGTGTGTGAAAATGGGCGAAATCTCGTTGCACATCCTTGCCTGGCGCATGTGCTGAATTTGTGGGTGCAGAAATTTATTAACAACTACCCCGACATGTCAGAGCTGCTGCATATAGTGCGGGCCGTCTGTGCGCGCTTTCAGCGTTCTCATCCTGCTCGCCTGTCTGCGCTGCAGCTTAACTTCGACCTTCCCGTTCACCGTCTCATATGCGATGTGCCCACCTTGTGGAACTCCACCTTGCATATGTTAGAGAGACTGTACGAGCAACAGGAGGCGATAGTGGAGTTTCAGCTGCAGCACGCACGGGTCAGTCGCTCTGCGGAACAGCACCACTTCACCACCAATGAGTGGGCCTCCATGCGAGACCTGTGTGCCATGTTGTTCTGTTTCGAGTACTCCACCAACATGGCCAGTGGCGATGACGCTGTTATCAGCGTTACAATACCTCCTTGAGAAAACACTTAGAGCGATGATGGAAGAGGATGTGGCACAGGAGGAGGAGGAGGAGGAAGAGGGTCATTTAAAAGGGTTTCAGGCCAGTCATTTAGAAGTGGCTCAGAGGGTGGCTTCCTGCACCAGCCGAGGCCAGGTACACATTTGGCCAGCCAGGGCACAGTTCTGGAGGACGAGGAGGATGAGGAGGAGGAGGAACCATGTTCACAGAAGGGTAGCACCCAACGCAGCTCGTGGCCATCATTGGAGCGTGGCTGGGGGGATACGGAGGGCACAGATGATACACCTCCCACAGAGGACAGCTTGTCCTTACCTCTGGGCAGCCTGGCACACATGAGTGACTACATGCTGCAGTGCCTGCGCAACGACCGCAGAGTTGCCCACATTTTAAAGTGTGCAGACTACTGGGTGGCCACCCTGCTGGATCCCCGTTACAAAGACAACGTGCCGTCCTTAATTCCCTCACTGGAGCGTGGTAGGAAGATGCGCGAGTACAAGCACACGCTGGTAGATGCGCTGCTGGTGGCATTCCCACCTGACAGCGGGGCACAGTGGAAGCACAAGGCGAAGGCATACCCACTCAGTGTACATAAAAATACACAAAGGATGAACTGAGACTAAACTGGTTTGAGTAGCAAAATATAAATATACTTTATTCAATAATTCATAAAAAATATGTATGTGATGTAATATTGTAATTATTACATCACATACATATTTTTTATAAATTATTGAATAAAGTATATTTATATTTTGCTACTCAAACCCGTTTAGTCTCAGTTCATCTTTTGTTTGTGTATGTTTATGTACACTGAATGGGTATGTTACTGTAGAGTACTCTCCTTCACATAGGATCACTAAATGTGAACGCAAATCTATGTGTATTATGTGACTTACAGTACAGACCAAAAGTTTAGACACACCTTCTCATTCAAAGAGTTTTTTTTATTTTCATGACTATGAAGGCATCAAAACTATGAATTAACACATGTGGAATTATATACATAACAAACAAGTGTGAAACAACTGAAAATATGTCATATTCTAGGTTCTTCAAAGTAGCCACCTTTTGCTTTGATTACTGCTTTGCACACTCTTGGCATTCTCTTGATGAGCTTCAAGAGGTAGTCCCCTGAAATGGTCTTCCAACAGTCTTGAAGGAGTTCCCAGAGATGCTTAGCACTTGTTGGCCCTTTTGCCTTCACTCTGCGGTCCAGCTCACCCCAAACCATCTCGATTGGGTTCAGGTCCGGTGACTGTGGAGGCCAGGTCATCTGGCGCAGCACCCCATCACTCTCCTTCATGGTCAAACAGCCCTGACTTTCAAAGTTTTCCCAATTTTTCGGCTGACTGACTGACCTTAATTTCTTAAAGTAATGATGGCCACTCGTTTTTCTTTACTTAGCTGCTTTTTTCTTGCCATAATACAAATTCTAAGTCTATTCAGTAGGACTATCAGCTGTGTATCCACCTGACTTCTCCTCAACGCCATTGATGGTCCCAACCCCATTTATAAGGCAAGAAATCCCACTTATTAAACCTGACAGGGCACACCTGTGAAGTGAAAACCATTTCAGGGGACTACCTCTTGAAGCTCATCAAGAGAATGCCAAGAGTGTGCAAAGCAGTAATCAAAGCAAAAGGTGGCTACTTTGAAGAACCTAGAAAATAACATATTTTCTGTTGTTTCACACTTGTTTGTTATGTATACATATGTGTCAATTCATAGTTTTTATGCCTTCAGTGTGAATCTACAATTTTCATAGTCATGAAAATAAAGAAAACTCTTTAAATGAGAAGGTGTGTCACAACTTTTGGTCTGTACTGTATATATTTTAATTAGTCTGGTTGCTGTGGTTTTTCACAGATTTTTTGGTCGCGGACCCTATGGATTTAAAGGCAAGAGAGCGTAATTGGCAAACTCGTCTTGCACAAGTATTTAGTGATGTTAATTCATCGGATGGTGGAGGCGATCGGAGAAATGTGAGTGAACTTCAGGGCACATTAAAAACGCAACTCCACCGGAGGATAAAAATCTGGTGGAATAAGGCTTTTCTAGAGAATTATGTCCAGCGGAAACTTGTCCCCAGAGGTTTACACATTCAGGTGTTCCCATCCTTTCCCATTTTGGATGAAGGGTTTACCGATAAATGGGAGGAGATCTGCACTAAGAGCTCCTTCCAATTTATGGAACTTCTGATAGATCTTGATGCTGAAAGATTATGCCAACTTGATCAGGACATCACATCCACACAGGGCCAATTGAAAGGGATCCTCACGGATGAGGAGTGGAATTCCTTCCATCGTCAGCTGAATTTGCAATTGGACACATGGGAAAAGGAAATCCAAGATATGAAGACAAAGAAATTTGAGAGAGTTTCAGCTGATGTACAATCTAATCAGGTATACCGATGGAGATGTACACAACAAACACATACCCTGGCTCGTACGTCCTCGATATCCTCAGTATCAACAATTAGTGACATGGAATATCATGCCGGTGGAGGCGTAATTACGCGATGGAGAGGGAAGAGCAAGAGAAAATGGGATAATAGAGGACAGCCTAACAAAAGAAGGCAAGATGATCGAACTGGGGGAACACAAAAAGTTGACGGCCTGAAGGTAATTAACCTATCCAACCATTGCTTTTCTGATACTGATATTTCAGTATTACAGAAAGTTCTAACTTTCTTGCCATGTTCGTCTCTTGATGTTTTCACAGCGGTGAAAGATCTTCACCTCTTTAGACGTCTCTTGGTATTTAAGAAGTGGTTTTATAGATCTGAGGAGGATAATGATTTTAACACACTGGCAGAAAAGGAAGCATCGGAACAATCGGTAGAGACATCAGGTGAGATCCCTATGTTTTTGAAGAGACAGTCTGAGAGGTTTCCGTCACTGTGTGTCCGGCTGTTGGCCTCTTTGTGAGATCAGTAACCAATGAACTCCACAGGCTGTCTCGTAATAATATATGTGACAACCTAACATTAGACCAACGTTCATCTCTAAAAAAAATTACAGTCCTTTAAGGACGTTATCTATAAACCTGCTAATAAAGGTGGAAATGTAGTTGTCTGGCCTTGTAAAATGTATGAGGTGGAAGATTACCGTCAATTGAGGAATTCATCTTGCTATAAGAAACTTACATTTAATCCCTTGTCATCTTAAAGTACACAACTACGAGACCTTTTAGACAAAGCAGTGGAAGAAGGCATCATCTCTAAACAGTTACAAGAGGAACTCACTGTGGATAATCCTGTGATGCCGACACTATATCTCCTACCTAAAGTCCACAAAAATGTGGAAAAACCTCCAGGTAGGCCCATTATATCGGGATGTGGGGGGCCCTTCTAAAACGTATTAAAATTTCTGGATCACAAACAAAAACCACTTGTTGAATGCCTACCATCATATACTCGTGATACGGCAGACCTACTTCAGAAAATAGATGGGATTCATGTAGATTCTGGTATGTTCCTTGTGACGTGCGATGTGGAATCTCTGTATACCAGTATTAAACATGTGGATGGAATGAAAGCTACATTGTATTTCCTATCCATGAGCGATAACGATAGAGCCATGGTTGGATATCTCATGGAACTTTTACATTTTGTGCTGACGCACAATTACTTTACATTTAATGTCTCCTTCTACCTGCAGCTCCAGGGGATGGCTATGGGGGCGGCCTTCGCGCCTTCATATGCCAACCTTTTCCTGGGGCTGTGGGAAAGAGAGCTATTCATGTCGGATCAGGGTACGTAGATGGACCGGGTCATCTTTTGGGCCCTGTACATTGACGATATCTTCTTAATCTGGCATGGTTCCGCAGAGGAACTACAAGGATTCATGGTTAACTTGAATGCCAATGCTTACAACATTCATCTAACCTATAATTTTATTCCTAAGATGGTGGACTTCTTGGATTTCATGATTAAAACCGATGACTTTGGTTATCTACATACAGACGTATATAGAAAGGAGACATCTGCCAATATGCTATTGTGTGCATCGTCATCACACCCAATTCAGACCATTAGGGGGATTCCAATTGGTGAATTTATTAGGATAAGGAGGATATCTTCCAGTAATGCTGATTTCGAGAGACAAGCGGGTATTTTGAAAAATCGGTTCCTCGAAAGAGGATATAGTAAAAGATCTATTAAAAAAGTTTACAATAGAGCAAGGAATACACCACTAGAAAGTCTGGTGAATCCCAAAGTAAGGCTACTTTCACACTAGCGTTCGGGTGTCCGCTTGTGAGCTCCGTTTGAAGGGGCTCACAAGCGGCCCCGAACGCATCCGTCCAGCCCTAATGCATTCTGAGTGGACGCGGATCCGCTCAGAATGCATCAGTCTGGCAGCGTTCAGCCTCCGCTCCGCTCAGCAAGCGGACACCTGAACGCTGCTTGCAGCGTTCGGATGTCCGCCTGGCCGTGCAGAGGCAAGCGGATCCGTCCAGACTTACAATGTAAGTCAATGGGGACGGATCCGTTTGAAGATGACACAATATGGCTCAATCTTCAAACGGATCCGTCCCCCATTGACTTTCAATGTAAAGTCTGGACGGATCCGTTCAGGCTACTTTCACACTTAGAATTTTTTTCAAACTATAATGCAGACGGATCCGTTCTGAACGGATACAAACGTCTGCATTATAGGAGCGGATCCGTCTGAGCAGACATCAGACGGACCTGCTCTGAACGGTAGTGTGAAAGTAGCCTTAGGCATCAACCAGTTGAAATAGTGAGGTACATTACCAACTATCATTCCCAATGGGAAGATATGTATCAGCTGTTAAGAAGATTTTGGACAATTTTGAGGACTGATTTGGTCTTGGCAAAATACTTGTCTCCAAATCCATCTTTGGTAGCTAGGCGATCGAGAAACTTGCGCGACCATTTAGTTAAATCCTACTATACGCCTGCAGAGAGTGGTAGGATTTTTGGGTCTAGGGGACCGAAATGCGGTTGTTCCCCAAGTGGCAGATGCGTAGCATGTTCGAACATAGAGAAGGCTACTGATTTTACAAATTCAACTCAGACAAAAACATACCAGATCAGACACAGTATTACCTGTACGACAAAAGCAGTAGTGTATTATGCAACATGCCCATGTCAGAAAATTGATGTTGGCCTCACTACCAGGGAATTAAAAATTTGATTAAGGGAACACATCCGAGACATAGTGAAAGCTAAAGATGTCGATGAGCTAGTCAATCTGAAACCCATTCCTAAACATTTTAAGAAATTCCATCAGGGAAATCCGTCCCTCCTAAAAATATGTAGCATTGACCACGTGAATTTAGGGATGAGAGGTGGAAATGTTATGAAGATGCTTGCTCAGCGTGAGACGAGATGGATCTGGACCCTGGACACCATGCAACCAAGGGGCCTTAATGATGTCCTGGGTTTCGCTCCATTTCTTTGAGTGGCACACCATTTTGTTTTTATATGTATATTACATCACATATATATTTTTTATGAATTATTGAATAAAATATATTTATATTTTGCTATTCAAACCCATTTAGTCTCAGTTCATCCTTTGTTTGTGATTGTTGCACTGCTATACCTAGTAGACAGGTAAACAAATGTCACAAATTTGTCTGTTACATATTTGGGTGAAATTCACAAATTTTTGGCTGTAATATACCACTGCTCTACCTAGTAGACAGGTAAAAACATTTCACTAATTTGTCTGTTACATATTCGGGTGAAATTCATCAATTTTTGGCTGGGATATACCCCTGCTCTACCTAGTAGACAGGTTAATAAATTTGACAAATTTTTCTGTTACATTGTTGGGTGACATTTTACAATTTTTGCCGTGAATAAACCCCTGCTCTGCATAGGTAACAGGGCCCGAAATTTTTAAAAATCACCTGTTCCATTGGTGGGTGACATTAACCCTTTTCTGGCGATGAAAAACCCCTTCTTTGCATAGGTGACAGGGACTTAATGTCACGGCTGAGGATGGGGAAAACCCTCAGCCGTGCGATGACAGAAGATGTAGTCGCTGCTCGGCCAGGACGACAGAACTAGGGAGCAGGTCACCTCCTATCACGTCCCTAATTCTGACCCTGACTCCTAGCTGTATGAGCCGACCCTGATGGTAGGAGGGCTCATACTCCGTAACCTTGGGGTCCCTACTAGCCCTCAGGGTGGCCCTGAACTAGGAGCAGGGTAAGACGACCTGTTCCTCCTAGGCACGGACGAACAGGAGTCTTACTGGCCAAGCTGCAAAGAGAAGGGGAACATAAACAGACATATGGATATGACAGGTGAACCAAGCAGTTCCACACACTAGGAAAGGGGTTAACCCTTCCATCACCAAACAAGGTAAGTGTCACTTAAAGGGGGTGTAAAATAAACAATTACACTGCAGCTGTTACCGCAGGCAACGACATGCGTGGCAACCATGTCCTAAGAGTCAGCTAGAAGGCCGAGACACTGCCACCACATGTACACAACACCAAACGTTTCCACGGGCAGCCACAAGTGAAGGGAAGTGTCACAGTGCACACCTACATAAACCTCGTGCACACCAGACATAGAAAGTGAGCACAAAAACCACACTTTACCAGAGGAAACCGCATGCCGTGACAGTGAGCGCCTAGCAAGCGCTCAGGCCACTCCACTGCCAACAACCTTATGTTGCCAACGGCAACCACACGTGAGGCAAGATACAGAGCTCACACCTGTGGTTGACAACATAAAACAAACCGCTGACAGCTGCATGCGAACCAAGGAGTCACGACCACAACCATGGTCGTGACACTTAAATTTCTAAAATTCATTTTTAATTGGCCCTTTCATTTGATCCTTCAGCTTAAATAGCTTCTCCCACATTTCCGCCTGATCATATTGCAGCCATTTATCTCCCTTGGATGTGGTCTCTCTTTCTCACGCTCCCTCTCCGGCGTGGTACCCTGATTCGCCAATAACCGTGATCAACATGGTAGGCGCAGAAAAGAACATCGAAAAATGATAGAGAAGATATCCAAATGGATGGTGGACGTCACGGGGGCACCTCTGCATAGGTGACAGGAGCATAAATTTCAAAAAATCGTCTGTCACATTGTCAGGTGACATTTTACCAATTTTGCCAGATAGAAACCCCTGCTCTGCATAGGTGACAGGGAATTAAATTAAAAAAATTCTACTTTAATTGATGCGCACCACCTACTTTCATTCAATGCTTAAACTTTAACAAGTTGTCCCACATTTGCGCTTCAATAGTTTGTCCCACATTTCTGCTCTATCATATTTAATTTGAAACAATTAACCTCCCTTGGATAGGGTCTCCCTTTCTCATGCTCTCGTTTCGAATCTGGAACCCTGATTCGCGGATAACCATGTTCAACATGGTAGGCGCCGAAAAGAACATCGAAAGTTGATAGAGAAGGTATCCAAATGGATGGTGGACATCACGGGGGCACCTCTGCATAGCTGACAGGGACATAAATTTCTAAAATTCATCTGTTACATTGTCAGGTTACATTTTACCAATTTTGATGGATAGAAACCCCTGCTCTGCATAGGTGACAGGGACTTAAATTTCTAAGATTCGTCTTTAATTGGCCCTTACATTCGATCCTTCTGCTTCAATAGCTTCTCCCACATTTCCGACTGATCACATTGCAGCCATTAACCTGCCTTGGATGTTGTCTCTCTTTCTCAAGCTCCCTCTCCGGCGTGGAACCCTAATTCGCCAATAACCGTGATCAACATGGTAGGCGCAGAAAAGAACATCGAAAGTAGATAGAGAAGATATCCAAATGGATGGTGGACGTCACGGGGGTACTTCTGCATCGGTGACAGGGACATAAATTTCAAAAATTCGTCTGTTACATTGTCAAGTGACATTTTACCAATTTTCACGGATAGAAACCCCTGCTCTGCATAGGTGACAGGGACTTAAATTTCTAAGATTCGTCTTTAATTGGCCCTTTCATTCAATCCTTCTGCTTTAATAACTTGTCCCATATTTCCACTCCATCACATTGCAGCCATTAACCTCCCTTGGATGTGGTCTCCCTTTCTCACGCTCCCTCTCCGGTGTGGATCCAAATGGATCGTGAACATCACGGGGACGAGCGCCTATACGTACTGACTGATGGGTCTCCCCCCTTTGACTGCTGGGTCCCCAAATTGGGCACATGGCCTGAACTTGCCCTTTACGCCTTGGAGGTGCTGCCCTGCCCTGCAGTCAGTGTATTGTCTGGACGTTTGTTTAGCACGGCTGGAGGGGGTTATCACAGGTTATATTTCCCATTGTTTTGGGGTGCACCCTAATAAAAAAAAAAAAAAAAAAAAAGACTGTGTAGGCTACCTCCTCCTCCTCCACCGGCGCTTCCACCTACACCGCCACATCCACTGTCTCCTCAACCTCCTACTCCATATGGACCTCGTCCTCCTAGAACAAGATTATTATATATTTTTTTTAAGTATTTTATGTTATTTTAAGTCATTTCCCTATCCACATTTGTTTGCAGAGCCCTTGCCATGCTCTTAACCACATTTTTCTGCATTTGCAGCCCTCTAGCCCTTTCCATGACTTTTTTAGAACCAAAGTTCGGGTCCCCATTGACTTCAATGGGGTTCGGGGTCAAGATCGGGTCAAGTTCGGGTCCTGAACTCGAACTTTTTTGTGAAGGTCGGCTGAACCCGTCGAACCCAGGTGTCCAGGTGTCTGCTCAACTCTACACGTGATTGGAAAGTTTACATGTCTTCTGTGTTTTGTACCCACTCCTGCTTTTGGATTTCAAATCATGAGCATATCCTGATGCAAAATAGGGACTGTGTGATACAGGCCTTACGATTACTCCAAAGACAGGATCCATTGTGTTTCTCATATTTCCGTCCTTCTGACAGATCAGAAGAAGGGTAAAATTAATTGTGATGTCAACAAAGCCAAACAGGGAGAATAGTGGCCCAGAGTGTTGAGCGTGGTAACCGCATGAGGAGTCAACACAGTGGCCAAGTCACAGAGTGGTGAGGTGGCAACCGCATGAGAAGTCAACACAGTGGCTCAGTCACAGAGTGGTGAGGGTGGCAACTGCATGAGGAGTCAAGATAGTGGTCAGTCACAGAGTGGAGAGGGTGGCAACCGCATGAGGAGTCAACACAGTGGCCAAGTCACAGAGTGGTGAAGTGGCAACTGCATGAGGAGTCATCACAGTGGCTCAGTCACAGAGTGGTGAGGGTGTCATCCGCATGAGGAGTCAACATAGTGGTCAGTCACAGAGTGTAGAGAGTGGCAACCGCATGAGGAGTCAAAATAGTGGTCAGTCACAGAGTGGAGAGGGTGGCAACTTCATGAGGAGTCAACATAGTGGTCAGTCAGAGTGGTGAGGTGGCAAATGCATGAGGAGTCAACACACTGGCCCAGTCACAGGGTGAGGGCAACAGCAGTGGCAGTAAGAGCACAAGATGGTGGGTGGCAGTAGGAAAACATGGCAGCTGAGGCAGCAGGTGTGTGATATCAGCCGTGTGGCAGCATCAAAATAGTGGGTAAAGCAGGTGGCCAGAAGAAATGGGTCTCTTTTCACAAAGTTTTGGTGTAGCAACCAAAATGATCTAATCTGATGCATCAGGCACTGACGTGTGGAAATCCTGGTTGATCCACACAAAGGTCAGTCTCTCCACATTTTGGGTGGAATGGTGAGTTCTCCTTGGGGAAACTATGCCCCCAGCTGCACTAAACACCTGCTCTGATGCCACACTAGTGGCAAGGCAGGAAAGCTTGTCCAGGGCAAACTCAGCCATTTGCAGCCACAAATTATGTTTAACTGCCCAGTAGTCCAGGGGATCTTCGTTGTCGGGTGGCAGAGTGTAGTCCAAGTATGCCACCACCTGCTAGTTCAGCAAGTCCATGTCTTTCTGCTGCTGGTGGGTGGTTTCTTCAGTAGGCGGGTGAAGAAATATGCTCATTAGAGACTCCAGACTTAAGTTGCTGCTTATGGAGCTGGTGCTGCTCCTGCCCCCCACCCCCCTTCTGCAGCCATAGCAGTGGAAAGTGAGCACAGAGGGCCCCCCGCTCAGACCTTCGGACAGCGGCCAACTGACTACATAGGATGTCTTGATAGTAGTTGAGTTTATCCTCCCTCTCAGCGGGTGGAAAAAAGGCCCCCATTTTGGTGTATCAGCAAAGGTCTAACATGGTGGAAAGCCAGTAGTCATGCCTCTGCCGAATGGTGTTAATACGACTGTCACTACACAAGCAACTCAGCATGCATCTGGCCATTTGCGCAAGAGACTCGGATGAACTCCTTGCCTCCATCTCCACTGCATACTGCCATGGTGTGTCAGGGTCATCTGCCTTGTCCTCCTCATCACCCTCTAGCTCTTCTTGCTCCTCTCCTGTCACTTGTGGAAAAAAAACACCCATTTCTATACACATTACTTGTGCGTGAATGTTCTCCTCCATCTTTTCAGCCTCCAGAGGGCTCAGGAGGCGGTGACATCTCGTGTCCCCTGGCCAGCTAGATTTATCAGCATCTGCTCCAGGACAAGAAAGAGTGGAATTACGTGATTCATCCCATGGTCCTGGCGACTGACAAATAGAGTGGCATCCTCAAAGGCCTGTGCTAACGGCAGGTGTCACACATGAGCTGCCACTGGCTAACATCAAAGCTACATAGGGGAGTGCTGCTGTCCGTCTGCATCATCACAAAATCGTTTATGGCCTTCTTCTGCTCATATAGTCAGTCCAACATGTGGAAGGTGCCGTTTCAAAGGGTGTAAACATCACATATCAGGAGATGTTGGGGAATGCTATTCTGCCTTCGCAGCTCAAGGAGGGCGTGTTTTGCAGTGTAAGAGTGGCTGAAGTGCATGCATAGTTTCCTAGCCATTTTCAGGATGTCTTGCAGTAGGGTAGAAGACTTCAGTAACCGCTTTACAACCACATTAAAGATGTGCACCATGCAGGGCGCATTGGTCAGCCCTTCTTGATGCAGCGCCAACACAATGTTTTTCCCATTGTCAGTGACCATGGTTCCGATTTTAATTTGGGGTGGAGAGAGCCAGGATTCGATTTCCTCTTGAAGGATGCAGAGCAGTTCCTCCCCGATGTGACTCCATTCGCCTAGGCAAACTAGGTGCACGCATACTGTTGTCTTCTTGCAATTGTCTCAGTGATTGATTGTTGATGAAACGAGTGAGGAGGAGGAGGAGGAGCAGGGGCATCAGGATTGGTAGATTTTGGGAAGGAAATACAGCTCCCTTCTGTTGAGGTGGTGGAGCCTTGACTGCAGGAGAAGGGGTGCAGGCCACTGGATGATGCAATGTGTCAGGCTGTACCACTACATTATCATGAACCTTGCTTTATTAGGTAAAGTATTGATCCAAGGGTAGGCACAGGGGGAGGGGAAATAACATAGGGAGGGTAAAGCTTTCCCTAGTCATTCCCTATATCTCTCGCAGCCCAGAGACGTGCCCTGATGCAGAGAACTCGCTGTCCTCATGCCTAACCTAAAAAAAAATGGGTTCCTCAGGGGGTAAGTACCAAGAGGGTAATTGAAAAAATAATTATAGGGTAATTAAGGCAATGGTGATAGGGTAGTTATTAAATTAAGTAGATGAACAAGGTATAAACCAAGAGGAGTAGGGATACAGATAGACTCTTACCCCAAGGAGACTAATATGTCCCCTTGTCTAGTACATATTAGAAAAACGCAGCTACATGCCCAGACATTGATGCCTAAAAATAATTACAGATGTACAAATAAGGAACAAAGTCACGTTACTGATAATACTCATATGGCAGGAGTGCTGGTCGTCGAGAATCAGGGGCAGATTAAGTGCATCATAGGCCGGGGGCTGTCTATCCAACTTGGGCCCCTCTCTCTATTTTCCACTCACATCCCCCCTTTCATGTGCTGCCCAATAGTTTTTTTCTGTATGAAGAGACTGCAGTGCCCCGTGAGCCACCTCTTCCTAGGCCAGTGACATCACATTCATCAGTCACATGGCCTAGGAGCAGGTCAGTCCCATCCAAGTGAATAGGGATGAGTGCAATACCAAATGCTGCCACTATCAAATGGTCAGCGCTGTGCTTGGTACGCAGCAAGGAGGCCGAGGCCTCACTGGAGCACCACAGTCTCCTCAAACAGCTGATTGACAGTGGTGCCAGGAGTCGGACCCCCGCCAGTTTCATATTGATGACTTAGGCCACATGCACACGACAGTATTTTTTTACGGTCCGCAAAACGGGGTTCTGTTGGTCCGTGATCCGTGACCGTTTTTTCATCCGTGGGTCTTCCTTGATTTTTGGAGGATCCACAGACATGAAAAAAAAATTGTTTTGGTGTCCGCCTGGCCGTGCGGAGCCAAATGGATCCGTCCTGACTTACAATGCAAGTCAATGTGGACGGATCCGTTTGACGTTGACACAATATGTTGCAATTGCAAACGGATCCGTTCCCCATTGACTTTCAATGTAAAGTCAGGAGTTAATATACCATATGATCGGAGTTTTCTCCAATCCGATGGTATATTTTAACTTGAAGCGTCCCCATCACCATGGGAACGCCTCTATGTTAGAATATACCATGGGATTTGAGTTAGATCGTGAAACTCATATCCGACAGTATATTCTAACACAGAGGCGTTCCCATATTGATGGGGACGCTTCAAGTTAGAATATTCTACGAACTGTGTACATGACTGCCCCCTGCTGCCTGGCAGCACCCGATCTTTTACAGGGGGCTGTGATCCGCACAATTAACCCCTCAGGTGCCGCACCTAAAGGGTTAATTGTGCGCATCATAGCCCCCTGTAAGAGATCAGCTGCTGCCAGGCAGGAGGGGGCAGACCTGAGGGGTTAATTGTGCGGATCACAGCCCCCTGTAAAAGAGGCAGCAGGGGGCAGTCATGTACACAGTTCTCAGTATATTCTAACTTGAAGCGTCCCCATCACTATGGGAAAGCCTCTGTGTTAGAATATACTGTCGGATATGAGTTTTCACAAAGTGAAAACTCATATCTGAAAAAGCTTTTATGCAGACGGATCTGTGATCCGTCTGTGTGAAAGTTGCCAGCGGCCACGGATCACGGACGCGGATGCCAATCTTGTGTGCATCCGTGTTTTTTCACGGACCCATTGACTTGAATGGGTCCGTGAACCGTTGTCCGTCAAAAAAATAGGACAGGTCATATTTTTTGGACGGACAGGAAACACGGATCACGGCCGCGGATGAAAGTCAATGGGTCCGCAGAAAAGCACGGAAAACGGAACAACTGCCACGGATGCACACAACGGTCGTGTGCATGAGGCCTTATCCTGAAGATGTTATTTGTAGTTTACATAGGACTGCAGGTACCATCTACTATATTATCTGTACCCCAAGAGTTATCACTGTGTTATCTGTGGTGTTACATAGGACTGCAGGTGATATCTACTACATTATCTATACCCAGAGACTTATCACTGTGTTATTACATAGGACTGCAGGTGACATCTACTACACTATCTATACTCAGAGATATCAATGTGTTATTGGTTGTGTTACATAGGACTGCAGGTAACATCTACTACATTATCTATACCCAGAGTGTTATCACTGTGTTATCTGTGGTGTTACATAGGCCTGCTGGAAACATCTACCTTAGTTGTTCACAGTGATAAACTCTCTAACACCCCATATAACACAGGGATAACTGTCGGAGTGCAAACAATGTAGTGGATGTCACCTGCAGTCCTATGTAACACCACATGAACATGGTGATCAAGTAACAGCGCCGGACATATACAGGCTATGCCTTGATAAGTCCTCTATGTGGTGCTGTGCTGGGTAAGCCATCCTTGGCCAGACAAGTGGATCACTAGGGAGTTCATCCTCCTGCCGGCGTGTACACTTCCGGTAATGGGGAACTTATCAAGGGAGCCATGCATTTCACTGTGTGCGGCCAAACGAGTTGGCAAATGCGGCCCGGATTATGTGGTAAATATCAAAAGGATCCTCTTCATATGGCCAGATAATGTTATCTGATTACGTTCTGCCATTTGATATTGATTATAACATCAATAAAATTTGCAGGTAATCAGATGCTATGTGAAAATAGAGGGCCAAAGGAAAGATCCGATTTATTAAACAAAATAACATCCTGCTAGGATGTTGAATACATCACTAATTGTACCACCATGTTATTACTAAAGAAAAGGGGCAGGCACTGAGGAGGTCACTGTTGAAGAGGCGGGCACTGTGGAAATCACTTAAAGGGGCGGTCACTGTTAAAAGGGCGGGCATTGTTGAGGTCACTGTTAAAGGGGGGGACACTGTGGAGGTCACTATTAAAGGGGCGGGCACTGTGGAGGTCACTGTTAAAAAGGTGGTCACTGTTAACCACCTCAGCTCCCCTAGCTTAAACACCCTTAATGACAAGACCACTTTTTACACATCTGCACTACACTATTTTCACAGTTTATTGCTTGGTCATGCAACTTACCACCCAAATGAATTTTACCTCCTTTTCTTCTCACTAATAGAGCTTTCATTTGGTGGTATTTCATTGCTGCTGACATTTTAACATTTTGTGTTATTAATCGAAATGTAACGAAATCTTTGCAAAAAAAAATTTCACTTTCAGTTGTAAATTGTTTTTTAAAAAACGACATCTATATATAAATTTTTCTCTAAATTTATTGTTCTACATGTCTTTGATAAAAAAAAATGTTTGGGTAAAAAAAAAAAATAGTTTGGGTAAAAGTTATAGCGTTTACAAACTATGGTACAAAAATGTGAATTTCTGCTTTTTGAAGCAGCTCTGACTTTCTGAGCACCTGTCATGTTTCCTGAGGTTCTACAATGCCCAGACAGTAGAAAAACCCCACAAATAACACCATTTCGGAAAGTAGACACCCTAAGGTATTCGCTGATGGGCATAGCGAGTTCATAGAACTTTTTATTTTTTGTCACAAGTTAGCGGAAAATGATGATTTTATATATATATATTTTTTTCCTTACAAAGTCTCATATTCCACAAACTTGTGACAAAAAATAAAAACTTACAGGAACTCACTATGTGCATCACGAAATACCTTGGGGTGTCTTCTTTCCAAAATGGGGTGACTTGTGGGGTAGTTATACTGCCCTGGAATTTTAGGGGCCCTAATGTGTGGGAAGTAGTTTGAAATCAAAATGTGTAAAAAATCCCCTGTGAAATCCTAAAGGTGCTCTTTGGAATGTGGGCCCATTTGCCCACCTAGGCTGCAAAACAGTGTCACACATGTGGTATCGCCGTACTCAGGAGAAGTTTGGCAATGTGTTTTGGGGTGTCATTTTACATATACCCATGCTGGGTGAGAGAAATATCTCGATCAAATGCCAACTTTGTATAAAAAAATGGGAAAAGTTGTCTTTTGCCGAGATATTTATCTCACCCAGCATGGGTATATTTAAAATGACACCACAAAACACATTTCCCAACCTCTCCTGAGTACGGCGATACCACATATGTGACACTTTTTTGCAGCCTAGGTGGGCAAAGGGGCCCACATTCCAAAGAGCACCTTTCGGATTTCACAGGGCATTTTTTACACATTTTGATTTCAAACTACTTCTCACACATTAGGGCCCCTAAAATGCCAGGGCAGTATAACTACCCCACAAGTGACCCCATTTTGGAAAGAAGACACACCAAGGTATTTCGTGATGGGCATAGTGAGTTCATGGAAGTTTTTATTTTTTGTCACAAGTTAGTGGAATATGAGACTTTGTAAGAAAAAACTAAAATAAAAAAAAAACATTTTCCGCTAACTTGTGACAAAAAATAAAAAATTCTAGGAACTCGCCATGCCCCTCACGGAATACCTTGGGGTGTCTTCTTTCCAAAATGGGATCACTTGTGGTAGTTATACTACCCTGGCATTTTAGGGGCCCTAATGTGTGAAAAGTAGTTTGAAATCAAAATGTGTAAAAAATGCCCTGTGAAATCCGAAAGATGCTCTTTGGAATGTGGGCCCATTTGCCCACCTAGGCTGCAAAAAAGTGTCACACATCTGGTATCGCCGTACTCAGAAGAAGTAGGGCAATGTGTTTTGGGGTGTCTTTTTACATATACCCATGCTGGGTGAGAGAAATATCTCGGCAAAAGACAACTTTTCCCATTTTTTTATACAAAGTTGGCATTTGACCAAGATATTTATCTCACCCAGCATGGGTATATGTAAAATGACACCCCATAACACATTTCCCAACTTCTCCTGAGTACGGCGATACCACATGTGTGACACTTTTTTGCAGCCTAGATGCGCAAAGGGGCCCAAATTCCTTTTAGGAGGGCATTTTTAGACATTTGGATCCCAGACTTCTTCTCACGCTTTAGGGCCCCTAAAATGCCAGGGCAGTATAAATACCCCACATGTGACCCCATTTTGGAAAGAAGACACCCCAAGGTATTCAATGAGGGGCATGGCGAGTTCATAGAAATATTTTTTTTTTTGGCACAAGTTAGCGGAAATTGATTTTTTTTTGTTTTTTTCTCACAAAGTCTCCCTTTCCGCTAACTTGGGACAAAAATTTCAATCTTTCATGGACTCAATATGCCCCTCAGCGAATACCTTGGGGTGTCTTCTTTCCAAAATGGGGTCATTTGTGGGGTGTTTGTACTGCCCTGGCATTTGAGGGTCTCCGCAATCATTACATGTATGGGCAGCATTAGGAGATTCTGCTATTCTCCTTATATTGAGTAGTGTTGATCACGAATATTCGAATTTCAAATTTTTATCGCATATATAGGTACTTCGAAAATTCGCGAAAATTTCGAATATAGTTATATATATTCGTATATATATATATATATATTTTTTTTTTTCAGCACACATGATCCCTCACTGCTTCTAGCTTGTGGGCCAATAAGAAGGCTGCAATATACTTGACTTTAGGAGTAGTAGTGTTTGCGAATTTAGCTCTATATTCGTTTTTTTAGAATATTCGCTATATTGCTATATATTCTTGTTTTAGAATATTACGAATATTCGAAAAAATGAAGTTAGAGCAAAATAGAGAATATTCTAAAAAAATCGAATAGAGCAATTTAGCTAATATAGTGATATAATCTTCTTTGTCTAATAGTTGTAAATTGAAAAATTCGAATTCCGAAAATTTGCATATTACACAATCATTACCTTTCCGATTTTTCGAGTAAAAAAAAAATCGCGAATTTGCGAATTTTCAACGAATATTCTACAAAATATTCGCTAAATATCGCGAATTCGAATATGACCCCTGCCGCTCATCACTAATATTGAGCATACGGGTAATGAGATTTATTTTTTTCGTTCAGCCTCTGGGCTGAAAGGAAAAATGAACGGCACAGATTTCTTCATTCGCATTGATCAATGTGGATGAAAAAATCTCTGCCAAAAAAAAAAAGGAGGGCGAAGGCGTCTGCCAGAACATAGGAGCTCCGCCCAACATCCAAACCCACTTAGCCCGTATGCCCTGGCAAACCCGATTTCTCCATTCACATCAATCGATGTGGATGAATAAATCATTGCCGGGATTTTATTTAATTTTTTTATATATACAAAGTGTTTGCCAAAGCATATGAACACCGCCGCCCCCTCAGCTCATACGTATCATTTACTGCTGAGGAGAAATCTCGTCTTGCAGCGCCGCATACACCGACTTTTGTGTAATCTGACAGCAGCGCAATGCTTCTGTCAGAATGCACATCAGTGCTGCAGCTAGTCGATCGGTTGGTCCACCTGAAAGGTAAAAAAAACAAAACAAAAAAGAAAAAAACCAGGCCGCAACGCAATAAATTTATTAACTTTATAATAACATTTGAACGGAACATATAAACTTTATTTAAATTTTTGGACAGAACGTTAACTTTTTTGCTTACTAACTTTTTTGCTTACCGGTGATTTTTTTTTTTTATCTTTATAGGAAAAACCTCTCCTTCCCCATGGGACAATGTGCAAAGCGCAAATCGCCCAAAGATGTGGCGAAGTACATTATGCACTTTGTCCCAGGTGAAAGGAGAGGTTTGCAGCAGCTGTGAGTGAAAGGGCCCTAATAGCCCTGTGTGCCTGTCCTGTGAGATGCAATCCCTATTCTAAGTGTACCTGTGTGTGGTACTTCTGGAAACACTCCCCTAAGCATAGGGCAGGGTGGTCAGGGCAGTCAGGACAGAAATAGCGAGTGTCAAGCCTTATTCCACTCCTGCTACAGACACAACATCTTTTTCGGGGTGACGGTTGGGTTGAGGTACCAGCAACGACATTGGGGAAATGTTGCTCGTGTAGACGGCTCACTACACTGGTGGTTGGGGCCACGGAACCTCCTGGATACAGGAGGTTCTCGATGATCTCTTCCTGAAATTTGAGGAAGGATCCTGTTCTCCCAGCCTTACTGTAGAGAACAAAACTATTGTACATAGCCAATTGAATCAAATATACAGACACCTTCTTATACCAGCGTCGGGAAACTAAATAAGGAGCCAACATCTGGTCATTGAAGTCCACCCCTCCCATGAGCGCATTATAGTCGTGGACTGAGAGGGGCTTTTCAATGACACTGGTTGCCCGTTCTATTTGTATTGTCGTGTCTGCGTGAATGGAGGAGAGCATGTAAACGTCACGCCTGTCTCTCCATTTCACCGCGAGTAGTTCTTCGTTACACAAGGCAGCCCTCTCCCCCCTTGCAAGACGGGTGGTAAAGAGCCGTTGGGGGAAGCCCTGGCGACTAGGTCGCACGGTGCCACAGCAGCCAATCTGTTCTAGGAACAAATGCCTGAAGAGGGGCACACTTGTGTAAAAATTGTCCACATAAAGATGGTACCCCTTGCCAAATAAGGGTGACACCAAGTCCCAGACTGTCTTCCCACTGCTCCCCAGGTAGTCAGGGCAACCGACCGGCTCCAGGGTCTGATCTTTACCCTCATAGATCCGAAATTTGTGGGTATAGCCTGTGGCCCTTTCACAGAGCTTATACAATTTGACCCCATACCGGGCGCGCTTGCTTGGGATGTATTGTTTGAAGCCAAGGCGCCCGGTAAAATGTATAAGGGACTCGTCTATGCAGATGTTTTTCTCAGGGGTATACAAATCTGCAAATTTGTTGTTGAAGTGGTCTATGAGGGGCCGAATTTTGTGGAGCCGGTCAAAAACTGGGTGGCCTCTGGGACTAGAGGTGCTGTTGTCGCTATAGTGCAGGAAATGCAGGATGGCCTCAAATCGTGCCCTGGACATGGCAGCAGAGAACATGGGCATGTGATGAATTGGGTTCGTGGACCAATATGACCGCAATTCATGTTTTTTGGTTAGACCCATGTTGAGGAGAAGGCCCAGAAAAAATTTTCATTCGGAAACTTGGACGGGTTTCCACCGGAAAGGCTGGGCATAATAGCTTCCCGGGTTGGCGGCTATAAATTGAGTGGCATACCAATTTGTTTCTGCCACGACTATGTCCAAGAGCTCCGCAGTCAAGAACAGCTCAAAAAATCCCAGGGCCGAACCGATCTGAGCTGTCTCAACCCGAACTCCAGACTGGGCGGTGAAAGGGGGAACTAATGGTGCGGCTGAAGTTGGGGACTGCCAATCAGGGTTTGCCAGCACCTCAGGGACTCTAGTGACTCTACGGGCCTGTCTGTGCGGTGGCTGCGATGGGGTAACTATTGCACGTGCCACCGTACCAGCTTCAACTGCCCTTCTGGTGCTCGCCACTTTACCATGTTGTACGGCAGTGCTGGTACTAGGTCCAGGGTGGGCTGCGCTGCTGGTGTATGCCTCACCACATAATCCAACAGTGCCAGCCCCACTCTGCTGCCCTTGAAGCGGATCCTGCGCAACCTGTGGTGTAGCAACACGGGGATGGGTACGCCTGGTGCTATCAGGGACCTCAACCTCCTCATCCGAACTTTGGGTCAGACTGCCACTGCTTTCTACAGGTTCATATTCTGACCCGCTAGATTCGTCAGATGAGGGTTCCCATTCCTCATCCGACTGGGTCAGAATCCTGTAGGCCTCTTCAGAAGAATACCCCCTGTTTGACATTTGGACTACTAAATTTAGGGGGTATTCCCCGAGACTACCCAAGAAAAAAAGCAAGCCTGTCTTACAAATGGGAGGCTAGCGAAGTACCGGAGGCCGCTGCGATTGATAAAAAATATCAAAACTGATTTCTTTATCGCCGCAGAGCTTGTAAAGTGATTGTGCAGTGATCAAAAAAAATTTTTTTTTTTGTCACTGCGGCGGGGCGGGCGTGGGTGAACGCACTTGTTGGCGACCGATCAGGCTTGATCGGGCAAACACTGCGTTTTGGGTGGAGGGCGAACTAAGGTGACACTAATACAATTATAGATCTGACTGTGATCACTTACAGATACTATAAAAGTACAAATGCTGATTAGCGATATGCTAATCAGCGAATCAGTGACTGTGGTGCGGTGGGCTGGGCGCTAAACGATCGCTAACTACCTAACCAAGGGGCCTAAACTATCCTAAAACCTAACAGTCAATACCAGTGGAAAAAAAAAGTGACAGTTTACACTGATCACTTTTTTCCCTTTCACTAGGTGATTGACAGGGGCGATCAAGGGGTTAATTGGGGTGATGGGGGGTGATCTGGGGGATAAGTGTGCTGTTTGGTGTACTCACTGTGATGTCTGCTCCTCTGCTGGAACCAACCGACCAAAAGGACCAGCAGAGGAGCAGAGAAGCCATTTAACACCTTATATTAATAAATATAAGGTGTTATATGGCTTGTGATTCGTTTTTATTTTAATCGCCAGCCTGCCAGCGATGATCATTGGCTGGCAGGCTGGTGATGTAATACCCCTCTAACTTTTGCCGGCCCGCGATGCGCATGCGCGGGCCGGCTTTGAGTGTAATCTCGCGTCTCGCGAGATGACGCGCCGATGCGTGACTCTGCCTGAGACTGCCGCCTCCGAAACGCGATCCTGTGTTAGGCGGTCCGGAGGCGGTTAAAGGGGCGGGCATTGTGGAGGTCACTGTTAAAGTTGTGGGCACTGTGGAGGTCTCTATTAAAGGGGCGGGCACTGTGGAAGTCACTGTTAAAGGGGCAGATACTGTTGAGGTCACTGTTAAATGGGCGGCCACTATGAAGGCCACTGTTAAAGGGGTGGTCAATGTTAAAGGGGAGGGCACTGTGAAGGTCACTGTTAAAGGGGCAGGTACTGTGGAATTCATTGTTAAAGGGACGGGCACTGTGAAGATCACTGTTAAAGGGCGGCCACTATTAAAGGGGTGGGCACTGTGGAGGTCACTGTTAAAGGGGCAGGCATTGTGGAGGTCACTGTTAAAGGGGCAGACACTGTGGAGGTCGCTATTAAAAGTGCGGGCACTGTGGAGGTCACTGTTAAAGGGGTGGTCACTGTTAAAGGGACGGGCACTGTGGAGATCACTGTTAAAGGGGCAGGCACTGTGGAGGTCTCTGTTAAAGGGGTGGGCACTGTGAAGGTCACTGTTAAAGGGGCGGCCACTATGAAGGTCACTGTTAAAGGGGTGGTCAATGTTAAAGGGGCGGGCACTGTGGAGGTCTTTGTTAAAGAGGCGGGCACTGTGGAGGTCACTGTTAAAGGGACTGGCACTGTGAAGATCACTGTTAAAGGGCGGCCACTATTAAAGGGGTGGGCACTGTGGAGGTCACTGTTAAAGGGGCAGGCATTGTGGAGGTCACTGTTAAAGGGGCAGACACTGTGGAGGTCGCTATTAAAAGGGCGGCTACTGTGGAGGTCACTGTAAAAGGGGTGATCACTGTTAAAGGGGCGGGCACTGTGGAGATCACTGTTAAAGGGGTGGGCACTGTGAAGGTCACTGTTAAAGGGGCGGCCACTATGAAGGTCACTGTTAAAGGGGTGGTCAATGTTAAAGGGGCGGGCACTGTGGAGGTCTTTGTTAAAGAGGCGGGCACTGTGGAGGTCACTGTTAAAGTGGCGGGCATTGTGGAGGTCACTGTTAAAGGAGCAGACACTGTGGAGGTCACTATTAAAGGGGCGGGCACTGTTGAGGTCACTGTCAAAGGGGCAAGCACTGTGAAGGTCACTGTAAAAGGGGCGGCCACTATGAAGGTCACTGTTAAAGGGGTGGTCAATTTTAAAGGGCCAGCACTGTGGAGGTCATTGTTAATGGGGCAGGCACTGTGGAGGTCACTGTTAAAGGGGCAGACACACGGAAAAAGTAGACACCTTTAAACTTGTACTATCAGGCCACAATTTCACACCAACTCCATAATTTAGCATTAATGGATATACACTCACCTAAAGAATTATTAGGAACACCATACTAATACGGTGTTGGACCCCCTTTTGCCTTCAGAACTGCCTTAATTCTACGTGGCATTGATTCAACAAGGTGCTGATAGCATTCTTTAGAAATGTTGGCCCATATTGATAGGATAGCATCTTGCAGTTGATGGAGATTTGAGGGATGCACATCCAGGGCACGAAGCTCCCGTTCCACCACATCCCAAAGATGCTCTATTGGGTTGAGATCTGGTGACTGTGGGGGCCATTTTAGTACAGTGAACTCATTGTCATGTTCAAGAAACCAATTTGAAATGATTCGAGCTTTGTGACATGGTGCATTATCCTGCTGGAAGTAGCCATCAGAGGATGGATACATGTTCTCATTCTGTTTACGCCAAATTCGCACTCTACCATTTGAATGTCTCGACAGAAATCGAGACTCATCAGACCAGGCAACATTTTTCCAGTCTTCAACAGTCCAATTTTGGTGAGCTCGTGCAAATTGTAGCCTCTTTTTCCTATTTGTAGTGGAGATGAGTTGTACCCGGTGGGGTCTTCTGCTGTTGTAGCCCATCCGCCTCAAGGTTGTGCGTGTTGTAGCTTCACAAATGCTTTGCTGCATACCTCGGTTGTAACGAGTGGTTATTTCAGTCAACGTTGCTCTTCTATCAGCTTGAATCAGTCTGCCCATTCTCCTCTGACCTCTAGCATCTACAAGATATTTTTGCCCACAGGACTGCCGCATACTGGATGTTTTTCCCTTTTCACACCATTCTTTGTAAACCCTAGAAATGGTTGTGTGTATAAATCCCAGTAACTGAGCAGATTGTGAAATACTCAGACCGGCCCGTCTGGCACCAACAACCATGCCACACTCAAAATTGCTTAAATCACCTTTCTTTCCCATTCTGACATTCAGTTTGGAGTTCAGGAGATTGTCTTGACCAGGACCACACCCCTAAATGCATTGAAGCAACTGCCATGTGATTGGTTGACTAGATAATTGCATTAATGAGAAATAGAACAGGTGTTCCTAATAATACTTTAGGTGAGTGTATGTACATTTAATAGAATTTGAGCACCCTGTAGTATCAGGCTGCAATTTCACTCCAGAATCAAGGATGAATAGATGTAGTTACCGTATATACTCGAGTATAAGACGAGTTTTTTGGCACATATTTTTGTCCTCAAAAAGCCCCCTCGTCTTATACTCGAGTCTAGGTCTGTATTATGGCAACTTACATTGCCATAATACAGACCATGACATGTTGGGGCCGGAGAAGCTGTTACTACCTTTACAGCTGCTCCGGTCAGCTCCCAGCACATCCGCGCGGCAGGGCCGGGCCGACACAGAAGCAATAGCAGGCAGTGCGGGGGGCGGCGCTCACTCACCGACGTCACGCGCCTGGCGGCGCAGGCACGTGACGTCAGTGAGTGAGCGCCGCCCGCACGTGATTACTGCTGTTACCGGAGCTAAGACAGAGTAAGGTATCCAAGTAAAGAGATCAGCAATGATTAAAGTTACTGATTAGTTTATAAATGTACTCCTGGGGGCGTCGGGGAGGGGGATCTGTGGATGGCACTGCTATGGGGAGGGGGATCTGTGTATGGCACTGTTTAGGGGAGGGGGATCTGTGAATGGCATGGTTTAGGGGAGGGGGAATCTGTGGATGGCACTATTTAAGGGAGGGGGGATCTGTGGATGGCACTATTTAGGGGAGGGGGATCTGTAGATGTCACTGTTTAGGGGAGGGGGATCTGTGGATGGCACTGTTTAGGGGAGGGGGATCTGTGGATGGCACTGTTTAGGGGAGGGGGGATCTGTGGATGGCACTATTTAGGGGAGGGGGGATCTGTGGATGGCACTATTTAGGGGAGGGGGATCTGTGGATGTCACTGTTTAGGGGAGGGGGATCTGTGGATGGCACTGTTTAGGGGAGGGGGATCTGTGGATGGCACTATTTTGTGGAGGGGTGATCTGTGGCTGGCACTGTTTAGGGGAGTGAGATATGTGGATGGCACTGACCCTAGTCTTATACTCGAGTCAATAATTTTTCCCATTTTTTGGGGGTAAAATTAGGGGCCTCGGCTTATATTCGGGTCGGCTTATACTCGAGTATATACGGGTATATAGAAAAATATTAAACACCTGCCAAAACTTGTAGTATCAGGCCGCAATTTCACAATTAGGGATTAATGGATATATTTATATATAATACAACTTGAGCACCCTAAAATCTGTAGTCTCAAACCTCAGTTTCACCCCAATTAGACAATCAAGGATTAACATATTGAATTATATATAAAAGAACGCGAAGACCCTAAAATCTGTAGTATCCAGCCGCAATTTCACCCCTAATTAGACAATCAAGGATTAACAGTTTGAATGATATAAAGGAACGTGAACCCCACAAATTCTGTAGTATTAGACCACAGTTTCACCCCAATAGCAGAATTAAGGATTACTGGAATTACTGATGTATCAAAGAATGCAAACAACCTAAAATCTGTAGTATTAGATCACTTTTTGTAACCCCAATTAGTGCAGCAAGGTGTAATAGAATAGCCCCTACTAACCAGGCTTTACACAGTTCAATTGTCCCTGATCTCTTCCCTATAGTGTGGATAATGCTTTCCTATTATATCCCTACACTATTAATTAGCTGTCCCTGAACTGCTCAATAGTAATTTTTTTGATAATAAAGCATTTCCTAACACTGTCCCTAGTGCCTGTAATGTCTCTCCCTGCACTAAGTTCACTGAAAAACCTTTTATAGGGCTGTGACATCACAGGGGCTGGCTATTTGCTGATTGTCTGCATGGCATTATGGGTGCTCCTTCGTTCCCGGGCTTCTTACTTCCTCTTTCTAACACGTGCAGCTGCCATTTTAGGAAAAATATGATTTGTTACCATGAAGTGCAAGGAAATTTGACTTCGGGACAAATCAAATTTTTCCTGAAATTCGGATCGAATTCCAATTTTTCCTTTATATTCCCTCTCATACTGCCTCACTTTGCGTTTATACTACTTCCTGGATGAAGTGTTCACTGCTGGAGGCTGCTGCTGCTGTTTGCTCCGATAAGTCTTTTCCTTTATTGTGTTTCCTTGCTGGCTTGAATCTAGGTGACCCTGACTCTGTCCGTATTAAGTGCAGGGAGCCGGTGGTCGTGTCCCCTCACTATTATAGGATTTTCAGGTGTCACACAGTCTTAGGTATGTGGGCATGCAATCGTCTACCCGTGAGACCCTTGCATGTGCATAGCAGTCAGGGAGAGCTCTTAGGGTTTTAAAGGGTTCACCTATATGCTCCCTAGTTTGGGATCAAGCCAGTTGGTCGTTTATTTATAAGTTCCAGCTATCTGCAAAATTCCTCAGTGACAATATGTACTAACCTTTTATGTGGCACTGTATAAAAATGTTTTGGAGAAGTCCAGATATATGACATCCAATGACTCACCCCAGTTTGACAGGACCGATCCATTATAAACCAGTGCTGAAACTGTGTTATACACTTATTTTCATTGAGATACTCCAGAATGGCATCTCTTAAAAACCTTCAAACTGTTTACCCACAACAGATGTTAGACTTACCAGTCTATAGTTTCCAGGCTCTGTTTTTGACTCCTTTTTGAATACTGGCACCACATTTGCTAAACGCCAATCCTGTGGAACAGACCCTGTAATTATACAGTTCTTTAATATCAGAAACACAGAGGTGTATGCCATCTGGCCATGTCTATTTTAATCTTTTTAAGATGCTGCTGAGCTTCTTCCCAGGTCAAGCATGCCACATTTAATGCCTTTATTCTGACATTTAATTTTCCTTGGTGAATACAGTGAAGAAATATGTGTTTAAAAATGTTGCTTTCTCCTCATCACTCTGTACAATTCCTCCCTCATCACTCCTTAAAGGGCCAACGCCTTTAGGTTGAAATTGTTTACCAGCTATATAACAGAAGAACGTTTTAGGGATAGTTTTATTCCTTTTGGCAATGAGTCTCTCTGTCTCCAGTTATCTGTCTTTTACATATTCTAATTTTCTCCTTGTATTTTTTTTAGCACTTCCTTAATGCATTCCTATTTTAGTAATTGAAATGCTTTCTTTTTGTCATGCAGTGCTCCCTTTACATTTCTATTTATCCACATTGGGTTTTTTGTTCTTGACCCTTTTATTCCCATAAGGTATATACTTCTCACAATGAGACTTTAGAATGCTTTTAAAAATATCCAATTTTGTGACTGTATTTTTATTTATTTTTGAGGACACTGTCACAATTAGTCAGGCTGATGTACTCTCTAAGCTTGTCAAATTTTGCTTTCAGGTTTATGATGCGGCGAATAATAGAAGATCTGCCAACTTTGTGCACTAATTACGGTTGCCCTCGGGGTCCATGGTGTTTTCATCTAGCGCCATTGTGTCTCAGTTTATGACCCATTATGAATCACTATACAATCTGGACTCTTAGGGACAGAACTTAGCTTATTCCTAGACTGAGAGCTCCATAGATTCCTTTCTAGATGCAATGGTGCTGCTATCTCTAACAGAGGACCAGCTGCAGTTGCTGTCCTCCCCATTTACTATGGAGGAACTTCTTCAGGCTGTACATCTGTCCCCAAGTGGGAAAAGCCCATCCTATAATTCTTCCTGCTTCCCCACTTTTTGACAGTTTGTATCCAAACCTTAACAGGTACTCCCCTAACCCCAGATATGATCCAGGCCTACGTTACTCCTATACCCAAGGAGGGCAAGGATTCAACCTAATTGCCTTGATTGCGGTGAATGGAGACCTGTCTTTGCCTTTCTGGATAACAAATGGGACAAGGCAGGGTTTTTTGCATTGATGCAGGAGCCCTTATTGGATATACTCCGGACATACCCTCAAATTAGAGGTATCTCTCTTGGGGAGCAGAACTCAGGAGCACAAGACTGCGGCCTTTGCCGACAATCTTATGGTCATGATCACCAATCCAGAGATATCTCACAATAAAATATATCAACATTTTGGAAACTTATGGCTACCTATCACATTTTAAAGGGAACAGAAGAAATTCCTGATTATTTATTCTGGACTGAACCCAACCAGACAACAACGATTGGCCCACGGTCTCCCTTTGACTGGTCCCCCCCATATCTCACTTTCCTAGGAGTAAAGATTAGCCCAGATACCTCGCAATTATTCTCCCTTAATTACTCCCCTTTACTACATTCTATTATATCCAGTCTAGCCAAATTAGATCTTCCCACATTGTCATGGTTTGGAAGGGAAAACTTTCTTATGTCACTAATTTTGCCTCGCCTGACCTATCGACAACAGGTACTTCCTATTCCGGTTCCTAAGATCTATTATGATCCCTGATCTGGAGTTGTATGATAGGGCAGTTATGATGTCTTGAGCTCTGGACTGCTTGAGAGCTCCACCTCACCTTTTCAGTCTCTACTTTTGGGAACTGAGTCTCCACCTTCTATACGATAGTCCACCCCCCCTAGATTTAATTATTTGTCACTTTTATAAATAATGATTAATAGTACATAATGACGAATGAGCCCTAAACATGCCTTCTTTTCATAGACTTGGCAAGGGCACCGTAAAATACATATTGCGGCTTGAAAAGTGACAAATACAGTGGGTTTGTAGTATTAATTGGACAAGAGATAGAAGTTTGGGCATGTGAGTGCCAGGGGACTAGATACAGATAACAGCTGTGGTGTTGGGGCCTGGAGGACTATAGTATATAAAGATAGAAACTGGGGGAAAGAGGACAGAACGTGGAGAAAAGAATACAGATAGCAGCAAGTGGTGAGAGACACAGGATCTTCTTCCTATAGTACTTCCTGTGTCACTGTTCAGTTCTGTGTCACATGTGCAATTCTATGCAGTGTTATATTTGTCTATTGTACTGTGGGATTTTATCTAGCAGGAGGAGGTTTTGGTTGGCAATGGCTGGCTGCAACAGGGTTTAACAACTCTGTTCCATCCCTCCTGAGAGAGTGGACAGCTGAGCTAGGGAGGTTCCTCTCCTGCTAGAGAGTGAGAGCACCAACTCATAGAGCACCAACTCCGCTGAATCAAAGTAAGGACTCAAGTAGAGTCTTGGGATCAGAGACAGCAGAGTGAACTGAGACATCCAGCTTCTGCTGACCCTGCTGTGATAAAAAATGGGCCAAAGACGTCCTCCTCACCAATAGGCCACTAGGCCAGTAACATCTAAGTGCAGAATTACAGACATCCCATTTGCCACCATACCTCCTTAGCTGGTGCCAGAAAAGAATTGCACTAAAGTCTGCTGCTTCTGTTTGTATTTGCAAGTTCTGTGTTGCACTTACTAAAAGTACCTTGTTACGTTCAAGTCTGGCCTCATTCTTCAGTGGTACAACTTTCGTTGCAACAGAAATGTATGTAGAACACTGTAACACTACAACACTACACCAGGGCCACTACCATTCCTCGACACCAGCTCCCACAGAGGCTCGCTGCACTATTTGCTGCTACATGTCAGCCTAGCAGTTCTACATTACATTAAAAATCCCCTGCAAGAACAGAGAGACTATTTTTTTTTTATTTTTTTTTTATTTATTTTTTATTTATTTTTTTAGAAACCTCAAGTTTCTACATAGTCTTATTACCAGCACAGGACCCAATGGAATTCTGCTGCAAAGGCGGTGCTGGCTTTTTTTTTAGTGCATTATATCAGTCCGTGTTATTAAATGCATTGCATTATAGCCATTATATAAAAGCATTTTACGGTAATAGCACCATTTTTATATCAATTATTTTAAACAAAGAGTTCATAGAATTTTTACGACCAACACAATACGGTTAAATTGGTGGTAGGTGGATGTACTATTGCATCACATTGTGCGTTTCATAGTACAATTTTTTTGTTTTTTGTTTTATTAAATGCAAACATAGTTAATATAAATTTAATCGCAAACACTGCATAGTTACATTGGTGGTAGGCAGACACATTATTGTATTGCACCGTGTATTTTATAGATAGTACAAAAATTTCATTTTTTAACCAGTGTTATAAAAACACATGCATAGTTCATAGAAATTTCACAGCCAACTACGGTACATTATTCCCAATGTCAATAGCAGGGGTAACAGCATTTCTCCTGCTTCTCCTCCTTGCAACCCCAGAGAAACCTGTCAGTTCTATTCTCTCTGTCTTCACTACATCCTCCTAGTGGAACACTTTTGTTGCAGTTTTTTTTAGCCAAAGCCATAAGTGAATCTAGCAGGAAGTATAAGTCCTTAATTCATATTTTTCACTCACCCACTTCAGGAGTTGGCTCAAAAAACGGCATCAAAAACTGACAAAAAAAGTATGACACCACCCTTAGTATTGTATCACTGTACAAACATCAGGTCTCTTAAAAATTAGAGTTCAGCTACATGTTATTTAAAGACAAACACTAACAGTATAAACCGCTTTTGTTAACAGACGCTGTGCATGGTGTGACTTAAAAATAGTCATGAATCATTTCATCAAAATATTATCATATATTTAGTATTTTTCTATTTACAGGATATGTCTGAAAATGACATGCAGAAATTCCCCAAAACAACAGTACCGTGAGTATACAACGTTCTTTGTATTTAAAACCTTTAAGGTACCTTACACAATGTGGATTACACACGGATTTTCAGCTCAGATTTACATGCAGCAAAATGACAGCGTATTACAGCAAAGTTTGTAAGATTAGACAAATCTCATGAAACTTTGCTTCTTTCTTTTGTGCGGAAACTCACCTGATGTGCAGATATAGAAATCTGCAAAAAAAAATTTGTGTGCAGATTTCACCCTTTTCAATAGAAGGGTTTAGGTGTAAAGAAACAGTACTATACAGTAAAAAAAAATTGAATAAGTGCATGTCAAAAATGTGTGAAAAAAGCTAAAATAACTACCAAAAATGTATAAAATTCAAGCCCAAAAAATTTAAAATCCACAAAAAAATACAGTAAGGGTGAGGAAAACATAAAACTGTAATACACAGAAACAATGGTTTGAGAATACATACAGCAAATTATGTATTTGTATAATTATGCTCCTGGGGATAGGTCATCAATATAAAAAAGTGTACAAAAGCCTTTTAAGTTAGACACCTAAAAAAGTAAAACAACATCAGGGCTCTTCCACACATGCTGTTTCATAGTTTTAAAACACATTTACTGTATGAAATTCTGCTACTATTTTTTATTTTGTTGAAAGTTTTAAAAAAATATTATGTTTCTGTTTTTTAAGCACGCTGTGTTCTGAACGTAAAGCTAAACGATCATTTGAACGCACCATTAGACACAGAATAAAGCAAGGTTAGGGTCTTACATGGACAGTGTGAGGGTGCTTGCTGTGCTGTATTTTAAATGTGGCAAAAGAAAGCATAAAAAAATGCATGCGGTTTTCAGAAAGTGCATGCAGTTTTTGTAGCAACATACCTGTGGTTATGGTGCATTTTCACTCAGCAAGGTAAAACACACAGCAGACTTAAATTACATTAACCCCATAAGGACCCATTACGTACATATATGTCATATCTGGACGGGACTTAAAGACTAGTGACGTACATGTACGTCACAAGGTCCGCGGGGTTCTGAAAAATGATTGGGGCGGAATCGCGGCACCATGGCTGCTCTTACCGGCAGGCAGCCATGCCGGGTAAGGGCAGCATGGTGCTGCACCGCCCCCTGCAGCTCCAAGCACTGCGATTGGCTGGTCAATGAAGACCACCACATCGCAGCGCTGGAAGCAGGAAGAAGGAGGAAGAAGTGTTTAGTTAGAGCCCAGCCGGGCAGGTGTTTATTTTGTATGATTTATGTTTGTTTTTCTGAGGTGCCAAATAAAAGCAATGTTTGGACCTTAAACTTGGTGACTGGTGAAGATACTTGTGTGAATGACCCCCGGAGAAGAGCTAACCCCCCACAATATATATATATACATATTTCAGTTAGTGTCAGTTTAGATTTTTGCAGAGCACTGTAGTGAATTTTTATACTACAGTTTTTGCACACATGAACGATCTGTGTGCGTGCATGCAGCAGAGCACCGAACAGTAGCTTATATATATACGTTTATATATATACACTCACCTAAAGAATTATTAGGAACACCATACTAATACGGTGTTGGACCCCCTTTTGCCTTCAGAACTGCCTTAATTCTACGTGGCATTGATTCAACAAGGTGCTGATAGCATTCTTTAGAAATGTTGGCCCATATTGATAGGATAGCATCTTGCAGTTGATGGAGATTTGAGGGATGCACATCCAGGGCACGAAGCTCCCGTTCCACCACATCTCAAAGATGCTCTATTGGGTTGAGATCTGGTGACTGTGGGGGCCATTTTAGTACAGTGAACTCATTGTCATGTTCAAGAAACCAATTTGAAATGATTCGAGCTTTGTGACATGGTGCATTATCCTGCTGGAAGTAGCCATCAGAGGATGGATACATGTTCTCATTCTGTTTACGCCAAATTCGGACTCTATCATTTGAATGTCTCAACAGAAATCGAGACTCATCAGACCAGGCAACATTTTTCCAGTCTTCAACAGTCCAATTTTGGTGAGCTCGTGCAAATTGTAGCCTCTTTTTCCTATTTGTAGTGGAGATGAGTGGTACCCGGTAGGGTCTTCTGCTGTTGTAGCCCATCCGCCTCAAGGTTGTGCGTGTTGTGGCTTCACAAATGCTTTGCTGCATACCTCGGTTGTAGCGAGTGATTATTTCAGTCAACGTTGCTCTTCTATCAGCTTGAATCAGTCTGCCCATTCTCCTCTGACCTCTAGCATCCACAAGGCATTTTTGCCCACAGGACTGCCACATACTGGATGTTTTTCCCTTTTCACACCATTCTTTGTAAACCCTAGAAATGGTTGTGCGTGAAAATTCCAGTAACTGAGCAGATTGTGAAATACTCAGAACGGCCCGTCTGGCACCAACAACCATGCCACGCACAAAATTGCTTAAATCACTTTTATTTCCCATTCTGACATTCAGTTTGGAGTTCAGGAGATTGTCTTGACCAGGACCACACCCCTAAATGCATTGAAGCAACTGCCATGTGATTGGTTGACTAGATAATTGCATTAATGAGAAATAGAACAGGTGTTCCTAATAATTCTTTAGGTGAGTGTATATATGTATACACACACACACATATATATATATATATATATATATATATATATATAAATGAAAAAATTCCACAGCACTTCCAAGGCGTAAAAAAGTAGAAAAGGCTTTATTATTATTGAATAAAGCCTTTTCTACTTTTTTTACGCCTTGGAAGTGCTGTGGAGGTGGATCGCCCCACAGCCACTGGCACTCCGACCGCACCTACAGACAGCTGTGCTGCCCATACCTTTCGACCTTTATATATATATACAAATACCGTATGTATATATATATACATATATTGTAAGAAGGTACAAGGAATCATCGTGGATGATAGGTACGTGTCACCGAGGTTCCTGGCCTCGGTGGAGTAAGAGCTGTTTTTTATGTGTCAGCAGCAGTTGCTGTTTGACACCTTAATACTTAGTATGGCTGTATAGCTGATCCGGGATGGCCCTTACTGGGAGTAGTCAAAGTGCTGGGTGGGTGACTACTCCCCATGTTCCAGGCCGAGTTTTGCAAGGCCTAAAAACCAGCCAGCACTGCTAGGTGAGGAGGATTAACTCAGTCTGGCAGTGGAGCTCAGGAGGTATGTGTGCTGGGGCCGTGCTGGAGGGCTGAGACCCGTCTGTAAGGGAAACGGGCCCCCTAAAAGCCTGCTATGGACTGCTGAAGACAGAACTGCCAACGAGGTGATTTTTGCTATGTGTACTTTCCATTGTGTGTGAACTAACACCAAGACTGCAAAGTGACATTTTGTTTTTGCTTTATGTGTGAATAAACACGGAAGTTTGATTTAAGAACTGGCAATTTGCCTCTGTACTGTGTCCGCACACCCTGTCTACCAGAACGAATCCCCACAATTGGTGGAGGATGCGCGCAAGAGCAGTGAGGCTGACGTGAACACCAATATTTTTGGGTTCTGCAGTTTTCCAGGCACGGTTGTATGCCATACATTAAACCAGCTGTATTACAACCAGTGCCCCACGACAAAATGGAGGCTGTTGTGAAGGCCCTCATGGGGGCTAATCTGCAGCAGCAAGAGACAAACCTGCACCAACGCGAGGCTAATAAGCAGCAGCAGGAGACCAAGCAGTTGGTGCTACAACACGTGATGGCTTTGCAGACAGCAGGAGCAACCCCGAGCTTCCACGATGCTCGGAAAGCAGTCCGTGCCACGATTCCTAAGATGACCCCCGCAAACAACATCAAAACCTACCTGGAGATGTACGAGAAAGTGGCCATCAGGGAGAAGCTACCCCGAGACCAGTGGGCTGAGGTCATCGCTCCGTTCCTTGCATCCAATTCCCAGCGAGTGTATTTCAACTTGCCGGACGATCAAGCGGCCGACTACCAAAAAGTAAAGGGTGTGATTTTGGCAAGACTGGAGGTGAATGTGTTGGTCTGGGCCCAGCGGGTACATCATTGGGGGTTTAAGCCGGCAGAGCCTGCGAGACCCCAGTATTATGACTTTTTCCACCTCTTGCAAAAGTGGCTACAGCCTGATGTGCTAAGTCCGACGGCTATGTTGTATAGACTATTGGCTGATATGTTCTGGAGGGCTCTGCCAACCCCTCTCCAGCACTAGATCGGCCAGGTGTCTCCTGGCAATGCCCTGGAAATGGTGGAGCACTATGAGGCTACTAAGAATCTTACGGGGGGTTCTTTTGGGAGGGGGGCAGTCAAACCCCATAAATCTCCATCCCAGAACCAGCGACTTGTACCAACCAAACCCACCCGGGATGTACCCCCTACGAACCTGGCTCCGATAGTCTGCTGGTGGTGTCAAGAGCCTGGCCATGTAAGAGCTGACTGTCCACATCAGGTGGAACCCATGGATACTAACTATGGCTACTGCCAGTCGTTATATGCCAGGAAGCTGTGTTCAGCAGGTACCCCAGAAACTCTAAACCACTTGTGCCGGGTGGAAGTGGGAGACACTCCAGCGGAGGCTCTGCTGGACTCAGGGAGTCTGGTGTCCCTAGTAAGGGCTCCCCTGGTACGGTCCACGGAGTATACTGGCCGGAAAGTCGTAGTCATGTGCATCCATGGAGATTTAAAAGACTATCCCACCACTCTGGTGTCTCTAACCACAGGGGCCGGCAGGTGGACTCACGAAGTGTCAGTTGCCACAAATTTACACTATGAAATTATAATAGGGAGAGACATCCCGGGCTTCCTGGAACTGTGCCTTGCCGCAAGAGTGACAGATACCTATGAGACAGGGGTAACCACATCAGAGTGGCCTGGCTCCAGGGGGGGGCCAGAACCCTGGGAACCCGAGGCCCAAGGGCCAGCGGTAGGGGTGACCGCCACTTCAGTGGAAGAGGGGGGGACAACCCCACTGAATGTAATGTTGGGAGATGTAGAGGACTTTCTGCCGGGGCCTGAGCTGGCCTACCATAAAGGGGTATTCCCATCTTAATGATCATTGGTAAATCTGTTAATGATTTAACAGTGATAATTTTTCTAAATATATTTAATTAACTAATTCCCACCCCTTAGAAGAAAATTAACATATACTTTCCTGACTGTTGTCTTCCGTCTCCCCTGGTTACGACCACCGCTCTTCTCCGGAATCGCGGTGGCTGCGCTTGCGCAGACAACTTCTTCTTTTCTCCCGGCCGCCCGCAGTCCCGAAAGCGCATGCCGATGCCGCGCATGCGCTATGGTGATTTCTTCCGGGCCAGTATACTGTAGTATACTTGCAAGGAAGAAGTCACCAGGGCGCATGCGCGGCGGCGTGCACATTCAGTCCAGCGCGCAGCCCGGCCGGGAGAAGACTTCAATCAAGATGGATCCCGCCCCCTGCCGAAACCAGGAAGTGGACAGCGCGCTGGGAGCAGCTAAGTATGAAACAGTGTGATGGGAATAACCCTTTAATGTCTCTGGGGATAATTTTGGTACTGCATAACACTGAGACCCAACCCTATCCCAAGCTTGGGGAAATGTATTAATAGTAGATGGTGAACCACAACAACCAGGGGCAGAGTTAGTGTTTCCCCGTTTTGTGGTTCATCAGGATATGTTGTATCGGGTAAACCAACTGCGGGCTGAACATATTGAACAGTTAGTGGTGCCCCAGGCTTATCGCAAACTCATGTTGGAGTTAGCCCACCCACATGTTCTCGGGGGGCATCTGGGAATGTAGAAAACACAGGAACGGTTTTACTGGCCCAGTGTGTTTATAGAGGTGGACGAATTCTTTAAGTCTTGCCCGACCTGCCAGGCAACTAGCCCCCAGCACTTTTTCCACAGTGCCTTGGTACCTCTCCCGATCATCGAGGTACCATTTGAGCGAACTGCAATGGACCTCGTAGGCCCAGTACCAAAGTGCGCTAGAGGACACCAACACATCCTGGTCGTCCTAGATTACGCCGCTCGGTACCCGGAGGCGGTGCCACTGCGACCTATATTGGCTGAACTGATACCTAAGGAGCTAATGGAAATGTTCTCCTGAGTGGGGCTACCTAAAGAGTTTCTGACTGACCAGGGGATCCCTTTTATGTCTTAGGTCATGAGGGAGCTCTGTAAGTTGCTGCATATCAAACAGTTACATACGTCCGTTTGCCACCCGTTTGAAAGGTTTAATAAAACATTAAAAACCTTGTTAAAAAGAGTGGTGTCTAAAAATGGGAAGGACTGGGACCTTCTTCTGCCCTATCTCAGGTTCGCTGTGCAAGAGGTGCCCCAGGCCTCTACTGGGTTCTTGCCCTTCGAATTGCTATATGGCAGACATCCTCGCGGTTTGTTAGATGTAGCCAAAGAGGCATGGGAACAGCAACCCACTCCACATAGAAGTGTCCTTGAGTATGTTACCAAGATGCAACAGCGGATAGAAACCATTTTGCCTCTTGTCAGGGGTCATATGGAGGCCGCTCAGCGAGCCCAGAGTGGGATCTACAGTGCCTTGTAAAAGTATTCACCCCCTTGACTTTTTTTTTTGTATTTTGTTACATTACAGCCTTAAGTTCAATGTTTTGTTAATTTTATGTGATGGATCAGAACACAATAGTCTAAGTTGGTGAAGTGAAATGAGAAAAATATATAAATAAAACTATTGTTTATAAATATAAAACAGAAAATTGGCATGTGCATATGTATTCACCCTCCTTTGTTAAGAAGCCCATAAAAACCTCTGGTGCAACTACCTTCAGTAGTCACATAATTAGTGAAATGATGTCCACCTGTGTGCAATCTAAGTGTCACATGGTCTGTCATTACATATACACACCTTTTTTTTGAAAGGCCCCAAAGGCTGCAACACCTAAGCAAGAGGCATCACTAACCAAACATTGCCATGAAGACCAAGGAACTCTACAAACAAGTAAGGGACAATATTTTTAAGAAGTACAAGTCAGGATTAGCTTATAAAAAAATATCCAAATCTTTGATGATCCCCCAGGAGCACCATCAAATGTATCATAACTAAACGGAAAGAAGATGGCACAACAGCAAACCTGCCAAGAAACGGCCGCCCACCAAAACTCACAGACCAGGCAAGGAGGGCATTAATCAGAGAGGCAGCACAGAAACTAAGGTAACCCTGGAGGAGCTGCAGAGTTCTACAGCAGTGACTGGAGTATCTGTACATAGGTCGACAATAAGCCGTACGCTCCATAGCAGAGTGGCCAGAAGAAAGCCATTACTTTCAGCTAAAAACAAAAAGGCACGTTGTGAGTTTGCAAAAAGGCATGTGGGAGACTCCCAAAATTTATGGAGGAAGATGCTCTGGTCTGATGAGTCTAAAATTGAACTTTTCGGCCACCAAAGAAAATGCTATGTCTGGCGCAAACCCAAAACAACACATCACCCAAAGAACACCATCCCCACAGTGAAACATGAGGGTGGTAGCATCATGCTGTGGGGATGTTTTTCAGAAGCCAGGACTGGGAAACTGGTCAGAGTTGAGGGAAAGATGGATGGTGCTAAATACAGGGATATTCTTGAGTAAAACCTGTACCACTCTGTGCGTGATTTGAGGATAGAACGGAGGTTCACCTTCCAGCAGGACAATGACCCCAAACACACGGCTAAAGCAACACTTTAAGGGGAAACATATAAATGTGAAGTCAAAGCCCAGATCTCAATCCAATAGAAAATCTGTAGTCAGACTTAAAGATTGCTGTTCACAAGCTAAAACCATCCAACTTGAAGGAGCTGGAGCAGTTTTGCAAGGAGGAATGGGCAAAAATCCCAGTGGTAAGATGTGGCAAGCTCATAGAGACTTATCCAAAGTGACTTGGAGCTGTGATTGCCGCAAAAGGTGGCTCTACAAAGTATTGATTTTAGGGGGGTGAATAGTTATGCACATTGACTTTTTCTGTTATTTTGACCTATTTGTTTGCTTCACAATAATAAAAAAAAAATCTTCAAAGTTGTGCGCATGTTCTGTAAATTAAATGATGCAAATCCTCAAACAATCCATGTTAATTCTAGGTTGTGAGGCACTAAAATAAGAAAAAAGTCAAGGGGGTGAATACTTTTGCAAGGCACTGTATAATCGTCATGCTCAGGTCCGGATCTTTAACCCGGGTGATTGGGTTTTGGTTCTGGTGCTGACCGTGGACAGTAAGTTCCTAGCCAGGTGGCAGGGGCCCTACAAGGTACTTGAACAAAATTGGAGAGGTAAATTACAAGGTACACCAGCCAGGGAGGCAAAAGTCGGAGCAGGTGAATCTACTCAAACCATGGAAAGATAGGGAAACCTGTACTGAAGACAGCCCATGGCCAGGTTTTCTAGAGGAAGTGGTTTCGGCCCCTCTGTCTGAAGCAAGGGAAGCAGCTACCACAGTAAGAATTGTTGACAGCCTCTCCTCTAAGAAGGCTCAGGAGGTCAGAGGGATGTGTTTTCGGATCTCCCTGGACGCACTTTTCGGTATGATATTGTCACTGAGCCTCAGGTGAAAGTCTGGCTGCCAAAGAGAAAACTGCCTTCATCACAACTGAAGGGCTGTATCAGTACAGAGTGCTACCCTTTGGTCTGCATGGTGCCCCCGCCATTTTTAAATGGCTTATGGACATTGTGCTGCGTCCACATCGTCGGCACGCTTCGGCTTACCTGGACGATATTGTCATCCACAGTACCGATTGGGAAAGTCACCTACCCAAAGTGCAGGCTGTAGTGGACTCCCTTTGGAAGGCAGAACTAATCGCTAACCCCAAAAAAAGCGCTAGAGGAGACTAAATACCTGGGGTAAGTCATTGGGCGCGGAGTGATCAAACCCCAAGTAAACAAAATAGAGGGTATAAGAAATTATCCCCGACCTGTCACCACTAAACAAGTAAAGTCATTCCTAGAAATTATAGATTATTACATGAGATTTATTCTCCACTTTTCTACTGTAGCCGCGCCATTGACAGGGTTATTGAAAGGACGCAAGTCCGTGATGGTTCACTGGAATGACCGGGCCACTTTGAAGTCCAACCTGTGTGGGTCCACGGTTTTGGTGACTCCTGACTTCAAGCGGGAATTCATAGTGCAGACAGACGCCTCCGAAGTATGCCTTGGTGCTGTACTGTCTAAGGAAGTCAACGGGGAGAAGCACCCTGTTGTCTTCCTAAGCCGCAAGCTCACCCCAGCCGAGACCAGGTACAGTATAGTGGAGAAAGAGTGCCTAGCTATCAAGTGGGCACTCGAGTCTCTCTGCTATTATTTGTTGGGGAGAACATTCCGCCTGGTGACCGACCACTCCCCTCTCAAGTGGATGAGCCAGACCAAAGAGAAAAATGCCAGAGCCAGCAGGTGGTTCCTGTCCTTACAAAACTTTAAGTTCTCCTTAGAACATAGGGCAAGCCGGTTGCAGGGAAACGCGGATGCCCTGTCCCGAGTATACTGTATGGCATGTGTTCACCCCCTTAGGGTTGAACAAAGGGGGGAGGTATGTAAGAAGGCACAAGGAATCATCGGGGAAGATAGGAATGTATCACCAAGGTTCCTGGCCTTGGTGGAGTAAGAGCTGGTTTTTATGTGTCAGCAGCAGTTGCTGTTTTACACCTTAATACTTAGTATGGCTGTATAGCTGATCCGGGACGGCTCTTACTGGGAGTAGTCAAAGTGCTGGGTGGGTGACTACCCCCCATGTTCTAGGCCAGGTTTTGCCAGGTCTAAAAACCAGCCAGCACTGCCAGGTGAGGAGGATTACCTCAGTCTGACAATGGAGCTCAGGAGGTATGTGTGCTGGGATCTGAGGCTTGTGCCGTGCTGGAGGGCTGAGACCCGTCTGTAAGGGAAACAGGCCCCCTAAAAGCCTGCTATGGACTGCTGGAGGCAGAACTGCCAATAAGGTGAATTTTGCTATGTGGGCTTTCCATTGTGTGTGAACTAACACCAAGACTGCAAAGTGACGTTTTGTTTTTGGTTTCTGTGTAAATAAGCACAGAAGTATTGTAATTTGCCTCTGTACTGCGTCTGCACACCCTGTCTACCAGAACGAATCCCCACAAATATATATATATATATATATATATACACACACACACACATATATATATATATATATATATATATATATATATATATATAAATTGAAAAATAAATATTATTTTTACTGCATGTATTACCACTATGTATGTGCATATACAGTTGCAATAGAAAGTATGTAAACCCTTTGGAATGATATGGATTTCTGCACAAATACACACATTTCTGGTCATAAAATATGATCTGATCTTCATCTAACTCACAACAATAGACAATCACAGTCTGCTTAAATTAATAACACACAAAGAATTAAATGTTACCATGTTTTTATTGAACACACCATGTAAACATTCACAGGGCCCTGGCCTATTAAAAAACACACACCAGTTCTGGGTTTTTCTTTTCACAAGAAGCATTGCCTGATGTGAATGATGCCTTGCACAAAACATCTCTCAGAAGACCTACGATTAAGAATTGTTGACTTGCATAAAGCTGGAAAGGGTTCTAAAAGTATCTCCAAAAGCCTTGCTGTTTATCAGTCCACGGTAAGACAAATTGTCTATAAATGGAGAAAGTTCAGCACTGCTGCTACTCTACCTAGGAGTGGCCATCCTGTAAAATTGACTGCAAGAGCACAACGCAGACTTCTCAATGAGGTGAAGAAGAATCCTAGAGTGTCAGCTAAAGACTTACAAAAGTCTCTGGCATATGCTAACATCCCTGTTAGCGAATCTACGATACGTAAAACACTAAACAAGAATGGATTTCATGAGAGGATACCACAGAGGAAGCCACTGCTGTCCCAAAAAAACATTGCTGCATGTTTACAGTTTGCACAAGAGTACCTGGATGTTCCACAGCAGTACTGGCAAAATATTCTGTGAACAGAGGAAACCAAAAATTAAGTTGTTTGGAAGAAACACACAACACTATGTGTGGAGAAAAAGAGGCACAGCACACCAACATCAAAACCTCATCCCAACTGTGAAGTATGGTGGTGGGGGCATCATGGTTTGGGGCTGCTTTGCTGCACCAGGGCCTGGATGGATTGCTATCATCGAAGGAAAAATAAATTCCCAAGTTTATCAAGACATTTTGCAGGATAACTTAAGGCCATCTGTCCATCAGCTGAAGCTCAACAGAAGATGGGTGTTGCAACAGGGCAACGACCCAAAGCATAGAAGTAAATCAACAGCAGAATGGCTTAAACAGAAGAAACAGAAGAAAATACGCCTTTTGGAGTGGCCCAGTCACAGTCCTGACCTCAACCCAATTGAGATGCTGTGGCATTACCTCAAGAAAGGGATTCACACCAGACATCCAAAGAATATTGCTGAACTGAAACAGTTCTGTAAAGAGGAATGGTCAAGAATTACTCCTGACCGTTGTGCACGTCTGATCTGAAAACTACAGGAAACATTTGGTTGAAGTTATTGCTGCCAAAGGAGGTTCAACCAGCTATTAAATCCAAGGGTTCACATACTTTTTCCACCTGCACTGTGAATGTTTACATGGTGTGTTCAATAAAAACATGGTAACATTAAATTTGTTCACGATCCAATTGGATATCTTATGTATCAACTTTCTATGATCTTTTCTGCGCCTACCATGTTGATCACGGTTAGCGGCGAATCAGGGTTCCACGCCGGAGAGGGAGCGCAAGAAAGGGAGACCACATCCAAGGGAGATCAATGGATGAAATTTAATAGTGATCGTGTGGAAATGTGGGAGAAGCTATTAAAACTTAAGAATTGAAGGAAAGGAGGGGGCGCGCTGCAATTACTCACTCCTGACTCGGGGAGGTAGTGACGATAAATAACGATACAGACTCTTAAGATGCCCTGTTATTTGAATGATTAATAAAAAATTATAGGGAATGTCACTGGGGTATTTTGGATTTGGAAACGTTAGCCAGGAGAGGCCCTGCTGCCACTTTGTTGACTCTAGATAACTTCTGCCTGATCGCACGTCCCTGTGACGTCCACCATCCATTTGGATATCTTCTCTATCAGCTTTCGATGTTCTTTTCTGAGCCTACCATGTTGATCACGGTTATCGGCGAATTAGGGTTCCACGCCAGAGAGGGAGCGTGAGAAAGGGAGACTTCATCCAAGGGAGGTCAATGGCTGCAATGGAATGAAGTGGAAATGTGGGACAAATTATTAAAGCAGAAGGATTGAAATAAAGGGCCAATTAAAGACGGATTTTAGAAATTTAAGTCCCTGTCACCTATGCAGAGCACGTGTTTTTTATCGCCAGAAATAAGTTAATGTCACCCACCAATGGAACAGATAATTTTTTAAAATTTGTCAGCTATGCAGAGCAGGGGTTTATTCACGGCAAAAATAGTAAAATGTGAACCCAAGAATGTAACAGAAAAATTTGTAAAATTTATTAACCTGTCTACTAGGTAGAGCAGGGATCTATCACAGCCAAAAATTGTTGAATGTCACCCGAAAATGTAAAAGTAAAATCTGTGAAATTTATTAAGCTGTCAAATAGGTAGAGCAGGGGTATATCACAGCCAAAGATTGGTGAATTTCACCCTAAAATGTAACAGACAAATTTGTGAATTTTTTTTAACTGACTACTAGTTATAGGAGTGGTATATCACACGCAAAAATTTGTGAATTTCACCCGAAAATGTAACAGACAAATTAGTGATTTTTTTTAACCTGTCTATTAGGTAGAGCAGTGGTATATCACAACCAAAAATTGGGGAATTTCACCCGAAAATGTAACAGACAAATTAATGATTTTTTTTTACCTGTCTACTAGGTATAGGAGTGTTATATCACACCCAAAAATTGGTGAATTTCACCCAAAAATGTAACAGACAAATTAGTGAAATACGTACAAAAAAATAAAAAATTTATTTATTTGAGGTGGAGGTCCATATGGAGTAGGAGTTTGAGGAGGCGATAGACGTAGCAGTGTAGGTGGAAGCAGCGGTGGTGGAGGACGAGGTAGCCAACACAGTTTTTTTGGTTTTAATTTAAATTTATTTTTATTAGGGTACACTCCAAAAGAGTGTGAAATATCCAAAATACAAGAATGAGCAATTGCGCTGTAGTATAACAATGGCTGGTTAAGGCCAGTATACATGTCTATTCTGCACAAGGTACGGACAAGTCCTGTGGGATCCATGCCTGGTTCATTTTAATGAACACAAGCTTGTCCACATTGGCTGTGGACAGGCGGCTGCGCTTGTCTGTGATAACGCCCCCTGCCGTGCTAAACACACGTTCAGATAATACACTGGCTGCAGGGCAGGCCAGCACCTCCAAGACGTAAAGGGCAAGCTCAGGCCATGTGCCCAATTAGGAGACCCAGAAGTGATCAGCTGGCGACGGCCGTTTCGCACACCTTGCGCTTCCTCTGGCCTCTGACCTAATCACGCTACCTGTGTGCTCCTTTTTAACGCGTCTTTTGTTGCCTAGGCAACCACCGACGCTAATGAAAACCAGCAATCAATTGCCTCGCTTACTCAACTGTGAATTCAGGTATCGGACTAAAAACATCCCTGACATCTACTTTGTCTGCTTACATTTGCTAATCTAGGTGATTGCTACTATTCTTAATTATAAAAATACGCTTAAGTCATTGCGGTCATTCAATCCCAGGGGGCCCATCGCACCTGTGCTAATGATCCAATCCGCCTCCCTCTGCATGAGGAGGCGGTTTCTATCTCCCCCCAATGTTGGGACAGGGACATGTTCCAGGGCCGCAAACTTTAAACATTTTATATTACCATCATGTATGCTCAGTATATGTTCAATCTATCTTGGGCATCCTTTTCCTGACCTAACGGAATTAATATGTTCCCTGAACCTCTCATACATAGGGCTAATGGTCTTCCCTATGTAGAAAGATCCACAGGAACATAGTATTAGATAAACCACATATTTTGTTTTACATGTGGTGAATTGTTTAATCCTGTGTTTGATACCTGCAAAAAAGATGTATTTGCCCTGTAAAGCATATTGACAGAAAGAGCAATCGCCACATTTATAACTCCCTACTGGTATACGTTCAGTGAGCCAATTTTTTATTTTTGTTTCCCTCAGTCTACTCCTCACTAATTTGTCCCTAATCGTATGGCACTTTTTGAAGGTAATCAACGGTTTATTGCCTACTAAATCCTGTAGACCCTCCTCATTTTTGAGGATGTCCCAGTTTTTAAATATAACCTGTTTGATCGTATCAGCTAAAGGACTATATTTGAAAACAAAGGCAAATCTCTCTGTAGTGTTTTCTTCTCAGGCTGCCTTTTTACTTTTTAAGTAACTCCCTTTGTGTAAATTGACCTGCTCTTTTTATGGCTGCATCAAGATCAGTTTCTGGGTACCCCCTAGCTAAAAGTCTTTCCTTTAGTTCCTGGGCCTGCTCTGTATATCCTGCCTCTGTACTGTTGATACGCTTTAGATGTATGAATTGTCCATACGGAACTGCTTGTTTTACGCTAAGTGGATGATAGCTGTCGTAGTGAAGTAATGAATTTGTGGCGGTGGGCTTTCGAAAACCTGTAGTGACTATGGTGTCCTTATCTATTGTGACTAGAGTTGAGCGAACACCTGGATGTTCGGGTTCGAGAAGTTCGGCTGAACTTCCCGGAAATGATCGTGTTCGGGATCCGAACTCAACCCGAACTTCGTCCCCAACCCGAACCCCCTTGAAGTCAATGGGGACCCAAACTTTTCGGCACTAAAAAGGCTGTAAAACAGCCCAGGAAAGAGCTAGAGGGCTGCAAAAGGCAGCAACATGTAGGTAAATCCCCTGCAAACAAATGTGGATAGGGAAATGAATTAAAATAAAAATAAAATAAATAAAAATTAACCAATATCAATTGGAGAGAGGTCCCATAGCAGAGAATCTGGCTTCAAGTCAGCAGAGAATCAGTCTTCATGCCATAGCAGAGAATCTGGCTTCACGTCACCCACCACTGTAACAGTCCATTGTCATTTATTTAGGCCACGTCACCCAGGCAGAGGAGAGAGGTCCCGTAACAGAGAATCTGGCTTCATGTCAGCAGAGAATCAGTCTGCATGTCATAGCAGAGAATCAGGCTTTACGTCACCCACCACTGTAACAGTCCATTGTCATATATTTAGGCCCAGGCACCCAGGCAGAGGAGTGAGGTCCCGTAACAGAGAATCTGGCTTCATGTCAGCAGAGAATCAGTCTTCATGTCATAGCAGAGAGTCAGTCTTCACGTCACCCAACACTGGAACAGTCCATTGTCAGATATTTAGGCCCAGACACCCAGGCAGAGGAGAGAGGTCCCATAACAGAGAATCTGGCTTCATGTTAGCAGAGAATCAGTCTGCATGTCATAGCAGAGAATCATGCTTTACGTCACACAACACTGGAACAGTCCATTGTCAGATATTTAGGCCCAGGCACCCAGGCAGAGGAGAGAGGTTCGGTAACAGAGAATCTGGCTTCATGTCAGTAGAGAATCAGTCTTCATGTCATAGCAGAGAATCAGGCTTCACGTCACCCAACACTGGAACAGTCCATTGTCAGATATTTAGGCCCAGGCACCCAGGCAGAGGAGAGAGGTCCCATAACAGAGAATCTGGCTTCATGTTAGCAGAGAATCAGTCTGCATGTCATAGCAGAGAATCATGCTTTACGTCACCCAACACTGGAACAGTCCATTGTCAGATATTTAGGCCCAGGCACCCAGGCAGAGGAGAGAGGTCCTGTAACAGAGAATCTGGCTTCATGTCAGCAGAGAACCAGTCTGCATGTCATAGCAGAGAATCAGGCTTCACGTCACCCAACACTGGAACAGTCCATTGTCAGATATTTAGGCCCAGGCACCCAGGCAGAGGAGAGAGGTCCCGTAACAGAGAATCTGGCTTCATGTCAGCAGAGAATCAGTCTGCATGTCATAGCAGAGAATTATGCTTTACGTCACCCAACACTGGAACAGTCCATTGTCAGATATTTAGGCCCAGGCACCCAGGCAGAGGAGAGAGGTCCCGTAACAGAGAATCTGGCTTCATGTCAGCAGAGAATCAGTCTGCATGTCATAGCAGAGAATCATGCTTTACGTCACCCAACACTGGAACAGTCCATTGTCAGATATTTAGGCCCAGGCACCCAGGCAGAGGAGAGAGGTCCCGTAACAGAGAATCTGGCTTCATGTCAGCAGAGAATCAGTCTGCATGTCATAGCAGAGAATCAGGCTTCACGTCACCCACCACTGGAACAGGCCACTGTCAGATATTTTTAGGCCCCGGCACCCAGACAGAGGAGAGAGGTCCCATAACAGAGATTCAGGCTTCATGTCAGCAGAGAATCAGTCTTCATGTCATAGCAGAGAATCAGGCTTCACGTCACCCACCACTGGAACAGTCCATTGTCACATATTTAGGCCCAGGCACCCAGGCAGAGGAGAAAGGTCCCATAACAGAGATTCAAGCTTCATGTCAGCAGAGAATCAGTCTTCATGTCATAGCAGAGAATCAGGCTTCACGTCACCCACCACTGGAACAGGCCACTGTCAGATATTTTTAGGCCCCGGCACCCAGACAGAGGAGAGAGGTCCCATAACAGAGATTCAGGCTTCATGTCAGCAGAGAATCAGTCTTCATATCATAGCAGAGTATCAGGCTTCATGTCACCCACCACTGGAACAGGCCACTGTCAGATATTTTTAGGCCCCGGCACCCAGACAGAGGAGAGGTTCATTCAACTTTGGGTTGCCCCGCAATATAATGGTAAAATGAAAATAAAAATAGGATTGAATGAGGAAGTGCCCTGGAGTACAATAATATATTGTTAAGGGGAGGTAGTTAATGTCTAATCTGCACAAGGGATGGACAGGTCCTGTGGGATCCATGCCTGGTTCATTTTTATGAACGTCAGCTTGTCCACATTGGCTGTAGACAGGCGGCTGCGTTTGTCTGTAATGACGCCCCCTGCCGTGCTGAATACACGTTCAGACAAAACGCTGGCCGCCGGGCAGGCCAGCACCTCCAAGGCATAAAAGGCTAGCTCTGGCCACGTGGACAATTTGGAGACCCACAAGTTGAATGGGGCCGAACCATCAGTCAGTACGTGGAGGGGTGTGCACAGGTACTGTTCCACCATGTTATTGAAATGTTGCCTCCTGCTAACACGTTCCGTACCAGGTGGTGGTGCAGTTAGCTGTGGCGTGGTGACAAAACTTTTCCACATCTCTGCCATGCTAACCCTGCCCTCAGAGGAGCTGGCCGTGACACAGCTGCGTTGGCGACCTCTTGCTCCTCCTCTGCCTTCGCCTTGGGCTTCCACTTGTTCCCCTGTGACATATGGGAATGCTCTCAGTAGCGCGTCTACCAACATGCGCTTGTACTCGCGCATCTTACTATCACGCTCCAGTGCATGAAGTAAGGTGGGCACATTGTCTTTGTACCGTGGATCCAGCAGGGTGGCAACCCAGTAGTCCGCACACGTTAAAATGTGGGCAACTCTGCTGTCGTTGCGCAGGCACTGCAGCATGTAGTCGCTCATGTGTGCCAGGCTGCCCAGAGGTAAGGACAAGCTGTCCTCTGTGGGAGGCGTATCGTCATCGTCCTGCGTTTCCCCCCAGCCACGCACCAGTGATGGGCCCGAGCTGCGTTGGGTGCCAGCCCGCTGTGAACCTGCTTCATCCTCATCCTCCTCCACCTCCTCCTCATCCTCGTCCTCCTCGTCCTCCAGTAGTGGGCCCTGTCTGGCCACATTTGTACCTGGCCTCTGCTGTTGCAAAAAACCTCCCTCTGAGTCACTTCGAAGAGACTGGCTTGAAAGTGCTAAAAATGACCCCTCTTCCTCCTCCTCCTCCTGGGCCACTTCCTCTTCCATCATCGCCCTAAGTGTTTTCTCAAGGAGACATAGAAGTGGTATTGTAACGCTGATAACGGCGTCATCGCCACTGGCCATGTTGGTGGAGTACTCGAAACAGCGCAACAGGGCACACAGGTCTCGCATGGAGGCCCAGTCATTGGTGGTGAAGTGGGGCTGATCCGCAGTGCGACTGACCCGTGCGTGCTGCAGCTGAAACTCCACTATGGCCTGCTGCTGGAGTTCCACCTGGTGGGCACGTCGCATATGAGGCGGTGAGCGGGAAGGCCGAAGTTACGCTGTAGCGCAGACAGGCGATCAGCGGCAGGATGTGAACGCCGGAAGCGCGAACAGACAGCCCGCACTTTATGCAGCAGCTCTGACATGTCGGGGTAGTTGTGAATGAACTTCTGCACCACCAAATTCAGCACATGCACCAGGCAAGGGATGTGCGTCAAACCGGCTAGTCCCAGAGCTGCAACGAGATTTCGCCCATTATCGCACACCACCAGGCCAGGCTTGAGGCTCACCGGCAGCAACCACTCGTCGGTCTGTTGTTCTATACCCCGCCACAACTCCTGTGCGGTGTGGGGCCTGTCCCCCAAACATATGAGTTTCAGAACGGCCTGCTGACGTTTACCCCGGGCTGTGCTGAAGTTGGTGGTGAAGGTGTGTGGCTGACTGGATGAGCAGGTGGAAGAAGAGGAGGAGGAAGCTGAGTAGGAGGAGGAGGAGACAGGAGGCAAAGAATGTTGCCCTGCGATCCTTGGCGGCGGAAGGACGTGCGCCAAACAGCTCTCCGCCTGGGGCCCAGCCGCCACTACATTTACCCAGTGTGCAGTTAGGGAGATATAGCGTCCCTGGCCGTGCTTACTGGTCCACGTATCTGTGGTTAGGTGGACCTTGCCACAGATGGCGTTGCGCAGTGCACACTTGATTTTATCGGATACTTGGTTGTGCAGGGATGGCACGGCTCTCTTGGAGAAGTAGTGCCGGCTGGGAACAACATACTGTGGGACAGCAAGCGACATGAGCTGTTTGAAGCTGTCTGTGTCCACCAGCCTAAATGACAGCATTTCATAGGCCAGTAGTTTAGAAATGCTGGCATTCAGGGCCAGGGATCGAGGGTGGCTTGGTGGGAATTCACGCTTTCTCTCAAATGTTTGTGAGATGGAGAGCTGAACGCTGCCGTGTGACATGGTTGAGATGCTTGGTGACGCAGGTGGTGGTGTTGGTGGTACATCCCATGTTTGCTGGGCGGCAGGTGCCAACGTTCCTCCAGAGGCGGAGGAAGAGGCCGAGGCGGCGGCAGCAGCAGAAGAGGCCGAGGCGGCAGCAGCAGAAGAGGTAGCAGGGGGAGCCTGAGTGACTTCCTTGTTTTTAAGGTGTTTACTCCACTGCAGTTCATGCTTTGCATGGAGGTGCCTGGTCATGCAGGTTGTGCTAAGGTTCAGAACGTTAATGCCTCGCTTCAGGCTCTGATGGCACAGCGTGCAAACCACTCGGGTCTTGTCGTCAGCACATTGTTTGAAGAAGTGCCATGCCAGGGAACTCCTTGAAGCTGCCTTTGGGGTGCTCGGTCCCAGATGGCGGCGGTCAGTAGCAGGCGGAGTCTCTTGGCGGCGGGTGTTCTGCTTTTACCCACTGCTCCCTCTTTGTCTTTTGCTACGCTGTTGGCTCGGTCTCACCACTGCCTCTTCCTCCGAACTGTGAAAGTCAGTGGCACGACCTTCATTCCATGTGGGGTCTAGGACCTCATCGTCCCCTGAATCGTCTTCCACTCAGTTTTGATCCCTGACCTCCTGTTCATTCTGCACACTGCAGAAAGACGCAGCAGTTGGCACCTGTGTTTCGTCATCATCAGAGACGTGCTGAGGTGGTATTCCCATGTCCTCATCATCAGGAAACATAAGTGGTTGTGCGTTAGTGCATTCTATCTCTTCCACCCCTGGGGAAGGGCTAGGTGGATGCCCTTGGGAAACCCTGCCAGCAGAGTCTTCAAACAGCATAAGAGACTGCTGCATAACTTGAGGCTCAGACAGTTTCCCTGATATGCATGGGGGTGATGTGACAGACTGATGGGCTTGGTTTTCATGCGCCATCTGTGCGCTTTCTGCAGAAGACTGGGTGGGAGATAATGTGAACATGTTGGATGCACAGTCGGCCACCCAATTGACTAATGCCTGTACCTGCTCAGGCCTTACCATCCTTAGAACGGCATTGGGCCCCACCAAATATGGCTGTAAATTCTGGCGGCTACTGGAACCTGAGGTAGTTGGTACACTAGGACGTGTGGCTGTGGCAGAACGGCCACGTCCTCTCCCAGCACCAGAGGGTCCACTAACACCACCACGACCATGTCCGCGTCCGCGTCCCTTACTAGATGTTTTCCTCATTGTTACCGTTCACCACAATAAGAAAAATATTATTCGGGCCAATGTATTGAATTCAAATTCAGGCCTTTTTTTAAAGACACCTAACACTATCTGGCTATCTATTTAGGTACCGTATTACACTAATACAGGCACACCAGTAATGACAGATTTAGCTGAATATAAATTTGAGGCCTATTATTTAGGCGCTGGGTGACAGGTATACGTTTACTGACAGAATTAGACTTGGATCTGCACTGTAGCGTGTGAAGTTCTTGAGAATTACCCTATCAGCACCTTGAATCTAATATACCCTTTTAGGGATAGATTTAAAGTAGGCCTGATACAGCAGAAACCACTAATTTTGAGAATTGCAAAATTGGAAATTGTTTTTCAACCCAGAACAAAAACTGTGCTTTGACGGACACTAAATAACTTGACCAGCTAAAACAGTAATGACAGATTTGGATGAATATAAATGTGAGGCCTATTTTTTAGGCGCTGGGTGACAGGTATACGTTTAATCACAGAATTAGACTTGGATCTGCACTGTAGCGTGTGTGTGAAGTTCTTTAGAATTACCCTATCAGCACCTTGAATCTAATATACCCTTTTAGGGATAGATTTAAAGTAGGCCTGATACAGCAGAAACCACTAATTTTGAGAATTGCAAAATTGGGAATTGTTTTTCAACCCAGAACAAAAACTGTGCTTTGACGGACACTAAAAAAAACTTGACCAGCTAAAACAGTAATGACAGATTTGGATGAATATAAATGTGAGGCCTATTTTTTAGGCGCTGGGTGACAGGTATACGTTTAATCACAGAATTAGACTTGGATCTGCACTGTAGCGTGTGCGTGAAGTTCTTGAGAATTACCCTATCAGCACCTTGAATCTAATATACCCTTTTAGGGATAGATTTAAAGTAGGCCTGATACAGCAGAAACCACTAATTTTGAGAATTGCAAAATTGGGAATTGTTTTTCAGCCCAGAACAAAAACTGTGCTTTGACGGACACTAAAAATAACTTGACCAGCTAAAACAGTAATGACAGATTTGGATGAATATAAATGTGAGGCCTATTTTTTAGGCGCTGGGTGACAGACTCAACTTGCCCCTGATGTAGTATATGGCCAAAAAATAACCACACTATTGATAGTTAAATGCACTTTGTGACAGGCTCAACTTGCCCCTGATATAGTATATGGCCAAAAAATAACCACACTATTGATGGTTAAATGCACTTGATGAAAGCTTGACCCTGATGTAGGATATCGCAAAAAATAACCACACTATTGATGGTTAAATGCACTTGTGTGACAGGCTCAGCTTGCCCCTGGTGTAGTATATGGCCAAAAAATAACCACACTATTGATGGTTAAATGCACTTGATGAAAGCTTGACCCTGATGTAGGATATAGCAAAAAATAACCACACTATTGATGGTTAAATGCACTTGGGTGACAGGCTCAGCTTGCCCCTGATGTAGTATATGGCCAAAAAATAACCACACTATTGATGGTTAAATGCACTTGATGAAAGCTTGACCCTGATGTAGGATATAGCAAAAAATAACCACACTATTGATGGTTAAATGTACTTGGTGGCAGCTTGTGCTGGCGCACCACAAGCCACAAAATGGCCGACGATCAGCCCAGAAAAAAGTGACTGAAAAACGCTCTGGGCAGCCTAAAAACACTGAGCAATTGAATAGCAGCAGTTCAATGATCCACAGCTGTAGATCGATCACTGAATGAAGTCTTTTGGAGGAGTTAATCACTGCCTAATCTCGCCCTAACGTCGCAGCTGCAACCTCTCCCTGCACTTGTATCAGCAGAGTGACGTGCAGCGCTACGTGACCCAAGCTTATATAGAGGCTGGGTCACATGCTGCACTGGCCAATCATAACCATGCCAATAGTAGGCATGGCTGTGATGGCCTCTTGGGGCAAGTAGTATGATGCTTGTTGATTGGCTGCTTTGCAGCCTTTCAAAAAGCGCCAAGAAAGCGCCGAACACCGAACTCGAACCCAGACTTTTATGAAAATGTTCGGGTTCGGGTCCGTGTCACGGACACCCCAAAATTCGGTACGAACCCGAACTATACAGTTCGGGTTCGCTCATCCCTAATTGTGACCAGTACGTCAAGAAACTCTAATGTTCTACCTCCAAAATTCACAGTGAATTTCATGTTCATCTTATTCTGGTTATTAAGGAACTGGACAAAATCTTCACAAAAATAGTTTTATATGTTGCAGATAAGCATTAGAGATGGAACAAACGTACCGGTCTTCAAACACTGCCAAATACAAATTGGCGAAAGTGCAAGACACAGGCGTGCCCATGGCCGTACCATAGATCTGCCTATACCAGTATCCCCCAAACATAAACACGTTATTGCTGAGTACAAAATTAAGTGCTTCCTGGACAAACGAGCAATAGACATAACTCTTATCAGTTTTGCTCAAGACCTTGATGACCGCCTGTACACCCTCCCCATGGGGGATATGGTTGTACAGGCTTTCTATATCAAGTGACACCAAATTAAATTCATCTTGCCACTGGAAATGCCTCAATGCTTCCAGGAAGGAATTGGTGTCGCAAAAAATACGTAGGAGCATATGATAAGAGTGGTCTAAGCAGCCAATCCAGGTATTTGGATAATGACTCTGTCACCGACCCTATCCCCGCCACAATGGGGCGTCCCGGTGGATGGGTCGGTGACTTATGAATCTTAGGTACGAAGTACCAAGTAGGTCTTTTGGGGGATGGTGGCACAAGCCGATCCATGATACGGGCCGTAAAGAAATCCATCTCTATGTATCGTGTCAATAATTTGCAGAGCTGTACTTGGATAGCAGGAGTGGGATCCTTTTCAAGTTTAGAGTAAACTGAGGTGTCTCCTAACTGTCTGTGTGCTTCCTGTAAATAATATTCCTTAGGGAGAAGTACAATATTGCCCCCCTTGTCCGCTGGTTTCACTATGACATCCTCCCTATTGGATAACCTTTTAATTGCGGACCATTCTTCGTTAGTAATATTATTCTCTACTTTTGGATAAACCTGGCTGGACAATTGTGTACCTGGCGTTTGTGGGTGCAGGAACCCACCCTCGGAGCCACTTGTGAATGACTGGCCGGAAACCCCATGAAATGATCCCTTTTCCTCCTCCTCCTCCTGTGCTACATCCTCTTCCATCATTGCCAGCAGCCTTTTTTCAAGGAGGCATAGAAGTGGGATAGTAACACTGAGAACGGCGTTATCGGCACTGGCCATGTTGGTGGAGTATCGAAAAAGCGCAACAAGGAACACAGGTCTCACATGGAGGCCCAGTCATTGGTGGTAAAGTGGTGCTGTTCTGCAGAGCGACTCACCCGTGCGTGCTGAAGATGAAACTCCACTATTGCCTGCTGCTGCTCGCACAGTCTGACCAGCATGTGCAAGGTGGAGTTCCCCCTTGTGGGCACGTAGCATATAAAGTGGTGCTGTTCCGCAGAGCGACTCACCCATGCGTGCTGAAGCTGAAACTCCACTTTTGTCTGCTGCTGCTCGCACAGTCTGACCAGCATGTGCAAGGTGGAGTTCCACCTTGTGGGCGCGTAGCATATAAGGCGGTGAGCGGGAAGGCCGAAGTTACGCTGCAGCGCTGACAGGCGAGCAGCAGCAGCAGCAGGGTGAGAACGCCGAAAGCGCAGACAGACGGCCCGTACTTTATGCAGCAGCTCTGACATATCGGGGTAATTTTTAAGGAATCTCTGCTCCACCAAATTCAGCACATGCGCCAGGCAAGGGATGTGCGTCAAATCGGCTAGTCCCAGAGCTGCTACGAGATTTCACCCATTATCGCACACCACCAGGCCGACCTTGAGGCTCACTGGCACCAACCACTCATCGGTCTGTTGTTCAAGGCCCGTCCACAGCTCCTGCGTGGGGTGGGGTTTGTCCCCCAAACAGATACGTTTTAAAACTGCCTTCTGTCGTTTACCCCTGGCTGTGCTGAAGTTGGTGTTGAAGGTGTTACGCTGACCGGATGAGGAGCCTGTAGAGGATAAGGAAGCAGAGTAGGAGGGGGGAGCAACAGGAGGCAAACTGAAGCGCCCTGCAATCCTCGGTGGTGGAAGGACATGAGCCAAACTGCTATCCGCCTCAGGCCCAGCCACCACTGCATTTACCCAGTGTGCTGTTATGGAGATATAACGTCCCTGACTGTGCTTACTGGTCCACGTATCCGTAATGAGGTGCACCTTGCCACAGATGGTGTTGCGCAGTGCACACCTGATTTTGTCCCCCACTTGGTTGTGCAGGGAAGGGATGGCACACCTGGAAAAATAGTGGCAGCTGGGCACGACGTACTGTGGGACAGCCACCACTAGTAGGCTTTTAAAACTCTCCGTCTCCACCAGTTGGAATGACAGCATTTAAAATGTCAGTAATTTTGAAATGCTGGCATTCAGGGCCAGTGATCGTGGGTGGGTAGGGGGGTACTTCCTCTTCCGCTCCAGTGTTTGGGAGATGGAGAGCTGAACGCTTCCGTGGGACATTGTGGAGATGCTTGGTGACCCAGATGGTGGTGTTGCTGGCAGATCCTCTGTTTGCGGAGTAGCAGGTGGCACTGTCACTCCAGAGGTGGATGAAGAGGCTGAGACTGCAGCAGAAGAGGAAGCAGGAGGAGCCAGAGACCTTTCTTGGTTTTTGAGGTGTCTACTCCACTGCAGCTCGTGCTTTGCACTTAGATGCCTGGTTATGCAGGTTGTGCTCAGGTTGAGAATGTTTATGCCTCGCTTCAGGCTCTGATTGCACAGCGTGCAAACCTCTTATGTCTTGTCATCAGCACATTGTCTGAAGAACTGCCACGCCAGGGAACTCCTTGGAGCTGGCTTTGGTGTGCTCGGTCCCTTGCTGCGGTGGGCAGTAGCAGGCGTAATGTCTAGGGGACGGCCGCTCCGCTTTTGCACCCTGCTCCCTCTTCTGCTGTGATGGTAGCTCTGTGCGATCACCGCCTCTTCCTCCGAACTACACAAGTCACTAGCATGACCTTGATTTCATGTGGGGTCGAGGAACTCCTCGTCCTCCACATCATCTTCCACCCAGTCTTCACCCCTGCCCTCCTTGTCGGTCTGCACACTTTCGAAAGCCCCAGCAGTTGGCACCTGTCTTTCATCATCATCCGAGATGTGCTGCATGAGTTGGGGCTCAGACTGCTTGGCTGATTGCAAGGGCGTGAGGTGAAAGACTGATGGACATCGGCTGCAGGTGCCAACTCTGATCTTTCAGCAGGAGACTGGGTGGGAGACAATGTGAAGGAACCGGAGGCACTGTCAGCAACCCAATCTACTATCGCCTGTACTTGTTCTGGCCTCACCATTCGTAGAGCCGCATTAGGCCCGACCAAATACCGCTGCAGCTTCTGTCGCCTACTCGCAACTGAGGAAGGTGTTTCACTTGTGCGTGTAGCTGGCACAGATTGACCACGTCCGCTCCCTGCAACAGGAGCTCCACCAGCAGCACCACGACCGGGGCAATGTCCCTTATTTGACGCTCTCCTCATAATTCTCAAATTTAGGATCTTGCCCAAAATGGGTGTTTTTTTTTATAGCAGAATAGAACAGTATCTAAAGGGTGTATCTCACAATGACATATGCAGCAAAGGCTGCAAAATAATTTTTTTTGCCCTAAATGGATGTTTTTTTTAATATTACAATCGAACAACAGTATTTAAAGGGTGTATCTTACAACAACATATGCAGCAAAGGCTGAAATATTATTTTTTTTGCCCTAAATGGGTGTTTTTCAAATAGCAGAATAGAACCACAGTATCTAAAGGGTGTATCTCACAATGACATATGCAGCAAAGGCTGCAAAATTTTTTTTTTTGCCATAAATGGGTGTTTTTTTAATATTAGAATCGAACAACAGTATTTAAAGGGTGTATCTCACAATGACATATGCAGCAAAGGCTGAAAAAATATATATTTTTTGCCCTAAATGGGTGTTTTTCTAATAGCAGAATAGAATTACAGTATCTAAAGGGTGTATCTCACACGTACAGATGCAGACTAGGCCGCAATTAAAGATTTTTTTTTTAAACCCAGAAAATTATAGCTGTATTTCTAGTTTCAATTGCACACTGACTAATGTGACAGAGGCACAAGATGAAGTTTATTGCCAAAAATGGGTGTTTTTTAAAACCCCGAAAATTATTGAAGTATTTCAAGCTGCAGCAAGGGCTGTAAAATTGAGTATTTTGCTCAAAAACTATGTTTTTTAAAACCCAGAAAATTATAGCTTTATTTTTAGCTTAAATTGCACACTGACTAATGCGGCAGAGGCCCCAGATGGAGGGTATTGCCAAAAACGGGTGTTTTTTCAAAGCCAGAAAATTATTGAAGTATTTCAAGCTTGTTTTTAACAATCACAGATGCAGCAAAGGTTGCAATATTTAGTATTTTGCCCAAAAAGGGTGTGTTTTTTTACTAACAGAATATGACAGCAGTATATAATGATTATAGCTGTATTTCTAGCTTAAATTGCACACTGACTAATGCGGCAGAGGCCCCAGATGGAGGGTATTGCCAAAAATGGATGTTTTTTCTAAGCCAGAAAATTATTGAAGTATTTCAAGCTTATTTTTAACAATAACACATGCAGCAAAGGCTGCAATGTTAAGTATTTTGCCCAAAAAGGGTGTATTTTAAAACCCAGAAAATTATAGCTGTATTTCTAGCTTAAATTGCACACTGACTAATGCTGCAAAGGCACAAGATGTAGGATATTGCCAAAAAAGGGTGTTTTTTTAAAACCAGATTATTATTGCAGTATTTCAAGCTTGGATTTGAATGTCACAAAAGCACATATGCAGTGCTGGTGCACTGAGCTTGCATAAAATGGCCGCCGCCGCCCACCTAACTAACAGACGGATAAAAGTTATTTTTCTGTGTCACTGGGCTCAGGGCAGGGTAAAAAGATTGTGCACTGCACCCACACAACAAAATCTATGTAGATCGCTAAGTAGATCGCTTGGAGTTCTGATTAAAGATTCTGTCCTATTCTCTCAATCACAACAGAAGCATCCTATCCCTACACTAAGCACAGCAGAGTGACGTGCAGTGCTACGTGACTCCAGCTTATATAGAGGCTGGGTCACATGCTGCACTGGCCAATCACAACCATGCCATTAGTAGGCATGGCTGTGATGGCTTCTAAGGGCACACAGTTAAACGCTTGTTGATTGGTTGCTCTGCAGCCTTTCAAAAAGCTCTAAGAAATCACCAAACACCAAACCCGAACCCGATCTTTTACAGAAATGCTTGGGTTCGGGTCTGGGGTCTAAAAATCCTTTACAGTTCGGGTCCACTGAACCCTAGTTGTGACTTAGATGAAGATCAGATCACATTTTATGACCAATTTGTGCAGAAATCCATATAATTCCAAAGGGTTCACATACTTTTTCTTGCAACTGTACAGGGAGTGCAGAATTATTAGGCAAGTTGTATTTTTGAGGATTATTTTTATTATTGAACAACAACCATGTTCTCAATGAACCCAAAAAACTCATTAATATCAAAGCTGAATATTTTTGGAAGTAGTTTTTAGTTTGTATTTAGTTTTAGCTATTTTAGGGGGATATCTGTGTGTGCAGGTGACTATTACTGTGCATAATTATTAGGCAACTTAACAAAAAACAAATATATACCCATTTCAATTATTTATTTTTACCAGTGAAACCAATATAACATCTCAACATTCACAAATATACATTTCTGACATTCAAAAACAAAACAAAAACAAATCAGTGACCAATATAGCCACCTTTCTTTGCAAGGACACTCAAAAGCCTGCCATCCATGGATTCTGTCAGTGTTTTGATCTGTTCACCATTAACATTGCGTGCAGCAGCAACCACAGCCTCCCAGACACTGTTCAGAGAGGTTTACTGTTTTCCCTCCTTGTAAATCTCACATTTGATGATGGACCACAGGTTCTCAATGGGGTTCAGATCAGGTGAACAAGGAGGCCATGTCATTAGATTTTCTTCTTTTATACCCTTTCTTGCCAGCCACGCTGTGGAGTACTTGGACGCGTGTGATGGAGCATTGTCCTGCATGAAAATCATGTTTTTCTTGAAGGATGCAGACTTCTTCCTGTACCACTGCTTGAAGAAGGTGTCTTCCAGAAACTGGCAGTAGGACTGGGAGTTGAGCTTGACTCCATCCTCAACCCGAAAAGGCCCCACAAGCTCATCTTTGATGATACCAGCCCAAACCAGTACTCCACCTCCACCTTGCTGGCGTCTGAGTCGGACTGGAGCTCTCTGCCCTTTACCAATCCAGCCACGGGCCCATCCATCTGGCCCATCAAGACTCACTCTCATTTCATCAGTCCATAAAACCTTAGAAAAATCAGTCTTGAGATATTTCTTGGCCCAGTCTTGACGTTTCAGCTTGTGTGTCTTGTTCAGTGGTGGTCGTCTTTCAGACTTTCTTACCTTGGCCATGTCTCTGAGTTATGCACACCTTGTGCTTTTGGGCACTCCAGTGATGTTGCAGCTCTGAAATATGGCCAAACTGGTGGCAAGTGGCATCTTGGCAGCTGCACGCTTGACTTTTCTCAGTTCATGGGCAGTTATTTTGCGCCTTGGTTTTTCCACACGCTTCTTGCGACCCTGTTGACTATTTTGAATGAAACGCTTGATTGTTCGATGATCACGCTTCAGAAGCTTTGCAATTTTAAGAGTGCTGCATCCCTCTGCAAGATATCTCACTATTTTTGACTTTTCTGAGCCTGTCAAGTCCTTCTTTTGACCCATTTTGCCAAAGGAAAGGAAGTTGCCTAATAATTATGCACACCTAATATAGGGTGTTGATGTCATTAGACCACACCCCTTCTCATTACAGAGATGCACATCACCTAATATGCTTAATTGGTAGTAGGCTTTCGAGCCTATACAGCTTGGAGTAAGACAACATGCATAAAGAGGATGATGTGGTCAAAATACTCATTTGCCTAATAATTCTGCACTCCCTGTATGTATGAGCAAGGTCTGGATTTTTATTTTGGGAGTGATTTATCTCATTTGCATAATCAAACACAGGTTGATTCAATTGTGTGTCACAGTCACAACTATGTAACCGAAAATTTTGTGAAATTTATTAAACTGTCAACTAGGTAGAGCAGGGGTATATCACAGCCAAAAGTTTGTGAATTTCACCTGAAAATGTAACAGACAAATTAGTGAAATTTATTTACCTGTCTACTAGGTAGAGCAGGGGTATATCACAGCCAAAAATTTGTGAATTTCACCCGATAATGTAACAGACAAATTAGTGAAATGACATAAAACAAAATAAAATACGTAGAAATAGAAAAAAAATTATCTTGATGTATGAGGTGGAGGTAGCGGTGTAGGTGGAAGTGGCGGTGGAGGAGGATGAGGTAGCCAACACTGGTTTTTGGTTTAAATTTTTTATTTTTTTTAAAATTAATGTACACCCTAAAAGAGTGGGAAATATCAAAAATACAACAATGAGCAATTGCGCTGTAGTATAACAATGGCTGGGTAAGGCTGGTATACATGTCTATTCTGCACAAGGTACGGACAAGTCCTGTGAGATCTATGCCTGGTTCATTTTAATGAACGTGAACATTGACTGTGGACAGGCGGCTGCGCTTGTCTGTGATAACGCCCCCTGCCATGCTAAACACACGGTCAGATAATACACTGGCTGCAATTGTGCCCAATTTGGAGACCCAGAAATTGAAGGGGGCAGACCAGTCATTCAGTACGTGTAGGGTGTGCACACATACTGCTCCACCATGTTGCGGAAATGCTGCCTCCGGCTAAGACGTTCCATATCAGCTGGTGGTGCTGGTTGTTGTGGCGTGCTGTTAAAGCTTTTCCACATTTCAGCCATGCTAAACCTGTCTTCTGAGGTGCTGGTGGTGCCCCAGCTGTGTTGGCGACCTCTTCTTCCTCCTCTGCCTTCGCCTTGTGCTTCCACTGTGGTCCCACCGTCAGGTGGGAATGCCACCAGCAGCGCGTCTCTACCAGCGTGCGCTTGTACTCGCACATCTTACGATCACGCTCCAGTGACGGAATTAAGGACAGTACATTGTCCTTGTAACGGGGATCCAGCAGCGTGGCGACCCAGTAATCTGCTCTAGTGATGATCGGGAGGTGCCATATTCGATTTCGCGATATTTCGCGAATATTCGATTGAATATTCGTCTTATATTAGTCAAAATCGAATATTCGTCATTATTCTATTTATCGCGATTCTGAGTTTTCACGATCTCAGGAAAAACTCAGATCCAATGGTATTTTCTAACCCACAGGCGTTCCCACGCTTGTCGGGGAGGAGTATGCGAACAACTGTACAGATAGGAAAAAATAATGCGAAAATTCAAACTAACGAATATATTCACTATATTGCTATATATTCATTTTTTAGAATATTGGTCATTTTATTTTCCATATGAAAACATGATTCCTTCCTGCTTAAGTTGCTTGTGGACCAATGACTTATTGACCCACAAGAAAGAAGCAGGGAGAAATCATGTTTTCAGATGTTAAAAAATGACGAATATTTGATATAGTGAATATAATGCACTATATTCGTAATATTCGCGAATTTATGAAGTTGCGATATTCGCGATTAATATTCGCTATTCAAATATTCGAGCTCAACACTAATCAGCACAAGTTAGAATGTGGGCAACTCGGTGGTCGTTGCGGAGACACTGCAGCATGTAATCGCTCATGTGTGCTAGGCTGCCCAGAGGCAACGAAAAGCTGTCCTCTGTGGGAGGTGTATCGTCTGTGTCCTCCCCCCAGCCACACATCGGTGATGGCCATGAGCTGGTTTGGGTGCCACCCTGCTGTGAACACAGTTCCTCCTCCTCCATCTACTCCTCCTCATCCTCATCATCCTCAAGAACTGTGCCCTGGCTGAACAATTGTGTACCTGGCGTTTGTGGGTGCAGGAACCCACCCTCGGAGTCACTTGTGAATGACTGGCCGGAAACCCTATGAACTGATCCCTCTTCCTCCTCCACCTCCTGTGCCACATCCTCTTCCATCATCGCCATCGGTTTTTGAGGTGTCTACTCCACTGCAGCTCGTGCTTTGCACTTAGATGCCTCGTCATGCAGGTTGTGCTCAGGTTGAGAACGTTTATGCCTCGCTTCAGACTCTCATTGCACAGCGTGCAAACCACTTGTGTCTTGTTGTCAGCACATTGACTGAAGAACTGCCACGCCAGGGAACTCCTTGGAGCTGGCTTTGGTGTGCTCGGTCCCTTGCTGCGTTGGGCAGTAGCAGGCATACTGTCTAGGGGACAGCCACTCCGCTTTTGCACCCTGCTACCTCTTCTGCTGTGTTGGTGGCTCTGTGCGACCACCGCCTCTTCCTCCGAACTACACAGCTCACTCGCATGACCTTGATTCCATGTGGGGTCGAGGACCTCATCGTCTTCCACATCATGTTCCACCCAGTCTTCACCCCTGCCCTCCTTGTCGGTCTGCACACTGCAGAAAGTCACAGCAGTTGGCACCTGTGTTTCATCATCATCCGAGACGTGCTGCGGTGGTCCTCCCATGTACTCATCTTGAAACATAAGTGGTTGTGCATCGGTGCACTCAATCTCTTCCACTTCTGGGGCAGGGCTATGTGGATGGCCCTGGGAAACCCTGCTAGCAGAGTCATCAAAAAGCAGAAGAGACTGCTGCATGACTTGGGGCTCAGACTGCTTGGCTGATTTGCAAGGGGGTGAGGTGAAAGACTGATGGACATCGGCTGCAGGTGCTAACTGATCTTTCAGCAGGAGACTGGGTGGGAGAAAATGTGAAGGAACTGGAGGCACTGTCAGCAACCCAATCTACTATCGCCTGTACTTGTTCTGGCCTCACCATTCATAGAGCCGCATTAGGCCCGACAAAATAACGCAACAGGTTCTGTTGCCTGCTCGCACCTGAGGAAGGTGTTTCACTTGTGCGTGTAGCTGGCACAGATCGACCACGTCCTCTCCCTGCAATAGCTCCACCAGCAGCACCACGACCGGGGCCACGTCCCTTATTCAACGCTCTCCTCATTCTCCGCAAATTTAGTATTTTTCCCAAAATGGGTGTTTTTTTTAATAACAGAAGACAACAGCAGTATCTAACGAGTGTATTTCACACTGACAGATGATGCAAAGGCTGCTGATTTAGTATTTTTCCCAAAATGGGTGTTTTTTTTAATAACAGAATATGACAACAGTATTTAACGCTTGTATTTCACACTGACAGATGCAGCAAAGGCTGTAAAATTTTGTATTTTGCCCAAAAATTGTGTTTTTTAAAACCCAGAAAATGATTGCAGTATTTCAAGCTTAAGGCCTCATGCACACGACCGTTGTTGTGTTCCGTGTCCGTTGGTCCGTTTTCCGTTATTTTCTGCGGACCCATTGATTTTCAATGGGTCCGTTGAAAACTCGGATAATGCACCGTTTGTCATCCGCGTCCGTGATCCGTGTTTTCTGTCCATCCAAAAAATAGGACCTGTCCTATTTTTTTCACGGACAACGGTTCGCGGACCCATTCAAGTCAATGGGTCAGTGAAAAAACACGGAGGCACACAGGATTGTCATCCGCGTCTGCGTAAGTTTTTTTCCTATCATTTGCAAGGCAAACTTGACTTAGATTTTTTTTTCACTTTTCATGTCTGGTGATCCTCCAAAAATCAAGGAAGACACACGGAAACAAAAACGGAAACGGATCACGGAACTCCGTTTTGCGGACCGCAAAAAATACTGTCGTGTGCATGAGGCCTAAATTGCACACTGACAAATGCTGCAAAGGCCACAGATGTAGGGTCCTGCCAAAAATGGGTGATTTTTTTTAAACCCATACATACACTTCGCTATGGTAGTTAGGACTAGCGGATGCAGTATAGAGGCAAAGTACACAGTTCTTGAATCAAACTGCGGTGTTTATTTACACATTGATGTATAACAAAATGCAGATAAAGTGGATCACAAAACGCAGGTGGTTTGGTGTTTGTTCACACACAAGGAAAGTCCATAAACAATAAAAGTCACCTTTTCTCCTGATTGTTAATTCACACCCTGTTAGCAGTTCAGCCTCATCAAGTCCATAGGTGGACTGTTCGCCTTTAGAGGGGCCTGAGTCCTCCAGCCTGGCTCAAACCTCAAATCCCAGCACAGCCCTCAGTTCACGGCACACAGACTCCTGAGCTACACTGTCAGAGGGAGGTAAATCCACACACCTGGCAGTGCTGGCTGGTTTTTATGCCTGGCTAAAACCCGGCCTGGAACATGGGGAGTAGTCACCCACCCAGCACTTTGACTACTCCCAGTAAGAGCCGTCCCGGATGAGCTATGACAGCCATGCTAAATCTCAAGGCATCAATTAGCAATAGCTGCTACTGACACACAAAATACCGGCTCTTACTTCACCGAGGCCAGGAACTTCGGTGACACATACCTTCCATCCACGATGATTCCAGGTACTTTCTTACAGTGGGTACAATTTTTTTAAAGTATTGGGGGGAACAGAGAAAGGACCCGCCCTGGGTGCCAAACACCTTAGACACGCCACTGTTGTCTTTTATGTAGTTCTGTGTTCTATGTCAGTTTGGGGGATATTTCTTGAGTGCTAGGACCAGCTCTTGGTGAACAATCATGTCTTTCCTTATGCTACTTTTGTTATGCCGTGTCTTTCTGTTTGTAACTTTTCATGGATTGTTTGTGCTTTGCTAGGGTCTATATGGAGATTCTGTCTGTCTGTGTATGCTGGGTTCTGTGTCTCAACTGTGTCCCAGGTCCTCAGACTTAGTTCCTCTGGTGAGCCTCGTTTACCCCAGTCCGACATTGCACATCAATGACTTCCTGACCACAGAGTGATGAGTTGGCAGCAGCATGAGGAGACTACAGAGTGGTGAGTTGTCAGCAGCAGCATGAGGAGACTACAGAGTGTTGAGTTGTCAGCAGCAGCATGAGGAGACTACAGAGTGGTGAGTTGTCAGCAGCATTAGGAGACCACAGAGTGATGAGGTAGCAGCAGCATTAGGAGACTACAGAGTGGTAAGGTGGCAGCAGCATGAGGAGACCACAGAGTGGCCCAGTGACAGAGTTTTGAGGTGACCGCAGCATTAGGAGACCAAAGAGTGGTGAGGTGGCAGCAGCATTAGGAGACCACAGAGTGGTGAGGTGGCAGCAGCATTAGGAGACTACAGAGTGGTAAGGTGGCAGCAGCATGAGGAGACTACAGAGTGGTGAGTTGTCAGCAGCAGCATGAGGAGACTACAGAGTGTTGAGTTGTCAGCAGCAGCATGAGGAGACTACAGAGTGGTGAGTTGTCAGCAGCATTAGGAGACCACAGAGTGATGAGGTAGCAGCAGCATTAGGAGACTACAGAGTGGTAAGGTGGCAGCAGCATGAGGAGACCACAGAGTGGCCCAGTGACAGAGTTTTGAGGTGACAGCAGCATTAGGAGACCAAAGAGTGGTGAGGTGGCAGCAGCATTAGGAGACCACAGAGTGGTGAGGTGGCAGCAGCATTAGGAGACTACAGAGTGGTAAGGTGGCAGCAGCACGAGGAGACCACAGAGTGGCCCAGTGACAGAGTTTTGAGGTGACAGCAGCATTAGGAGACCAAAGAGTGGTGAGGTGGCAGCAGCATTAGGAGACTACAGAGTGTTGAGGTGGCAGTTGCATGGGGAGACCAAAAAGTGGCCCATTGACAGAGTGGTGAGTTGGCAGCAGCATGAGGAGACCACAGAGTAGAGAGGTGGCAGCAGCATGAGGAGACCACAGAGTAATGAGTTGGCAGCAGCATGAGAAGACCACTAGTGATGAGCGGCAGGGGCAATATTCGAAATCATGATATTTCATGAATATTTGGGCGAATATTCGCCATATATTCGAGAATTCGCAAATTCATGATCCCCAGGCATTATTTTCTTGATTGCGAAAATTCGCATAAAATTCGGCTAAAATATTCGCATAAAAATTTGCATGAACATGGTATTTTAAAAAAAAAAGAATATTTGAGATTACGAATATATTTTGCGATATTCTAAATATTCGCGAATTCTCGAAGTGCCGATATTTGCGATTAACATTCGCAATTCGAATATTCGTGATCAACACTAGAGACCACAGAGTGGGCCAGTGACAGAGTGGGGAGGTGGGGGGCAAAAGCCTAGCCAGTACCAGCACCTGATGTTGGGTGGCAGTAGGATAACCTGGCAGCAGGTGTGTGGTATCAGGCGGGAGGCAGCATCAGAATAGTAGCTGAAGCAGGTAGCCAGAAGAAACAGGTCTCTTTTGACAAAGTTTGGGTGTGTGTGACACGATGGATGATTTAGGCCTCATGCAAATGGCCGTTGTGCATCCGTTCCGTGCATTGGGGACTGAAATTTGCGGTACCCAATTCATGGGCAAAGTCTGTGCGGTGGCCGGGACAGATCGAGACCCATTCAACTTGAATGGGTCCGTGATCCATCTGCACTGCAAAAAAATAGAACAAGTTCTATATTTTTGCGGTGCGGAGGCACAGCCAGAAACACCACGGAAGCACTCCATAGTTCCGATCCACATCTCCGTGATTGCGGACCCAATCAAGTGAATGGGTCTGCATCCTTGATGTGGAGTGCACACGGGCCGGTGTGTGGTATCAGGCGGGAGGCAGCATCAGAATAGTAGCTGAAGCAGGTAGCCAGAAGAAACAGGTCTCTTTTGACAAAGTTTGGGTGTGTGACACCATGAATGATTTAGGCCTCATGCAAACGGCCATTGTGCGTCCATTCTGTGCATTGGGGACCGCAATTTGCGGTCCCCAATTCACGGGCAAAGTTCGTGCGGTGGCCTGGGAAGGATCGAGACCCATTCAACTTGAATAGGTCCATGATCCATCTGCACCACAAATATATATAAAGGCGGGTTCTCCTTGGGCTAACTATGGCCCACACCGCACGAAACACAAGCTCTGATGCCACATTACTGGCCGGGCAGGAAAGCATGTCTATGGCAAACTCGGCCAGTTGCGGCCACAAATCAAGTTTGGCTTTCTAGTAGTCCAGGGGATCTTTGATGTGGGGTGGCATGGTGCAGTGTCTAAGTATGCCACCACCTGCTGGTTCAGGTTCTGCTTCATGTCTAGCTGCTGATGAGGAGTTTCTTCACTAGGCGGATGAAGAAACTGCTCATTAGAGACTCTAAACTTAAAGGGGTTGTCTCATCATGGACAATGGGGGCATATCGCTAGGATATGCCCCCATTGTCTTATAAGTGCGGGTCCCACCACTGGGACTCACACCTATATCAAGAACGGAGCCCTGCAAGGTTGTGGCTGGAGGACTCCGGTCCGGACAACGCCAAGCAGGCTCCCCATAGAAGTGATGCGCGGTCCCAGCTCCCATTCATTTCTATGGGGCCAACTGAAATAGCTGAGCCTTAAACTGCGTGGCTCCGTTCTCAATATAGGTGCGGGTCCCAGCGGTGGGACCTGCACCTATAAGACAATAGGGGCATATCCTAGCGATATGCCCCCTTTGTCCATGATGAGATAACCCCTTTAAGTTGCTGCTGATGAAGCTCGTACTGCTTCATGTGAAGCCAAGATTCAATTTCTTGATGGAGTATGCGGAGAAGATCCTCCCCTGTGTGACTCAGTTAGCCCAGGCAAGCTAGGTGCAGAACAGCGTGACACCGCCATGCCCTGTACATGTGGTATGCTGCAGGACCACTCTGAATTGTCCCTGCAGTGAAGGCTGAGGACACGGTGGAGGATGAGGAGGCAGAAGCGGACATTGGTGCACGACCCACAACTTGAGAACGTGGAGGTGGCAGTGGCGTCACCTGGCCAAGTTACTGGTGTGGCTAGGCAGGAACCACATTTACTCAGTGGGCCGTAAAGGACATATATTGTCCTTGACCATAGTTACTGCTCCACACATCAGTGGTGCTGTGAACTTTAGCGGACACCGACAGGCTCAAGGACTGGCCCACTTTCTGTTCAACATACGTGTGCACGGCTGGTACTGCCTTTTTCGCAAAGAAATGATGGCTTGGGACTCTCTACCTTGGCTCGGCACAAGCCATCCCTTCTCTGAAAGGTGTAGAGTCCACCACTTGGAATGGGAGGAACTGCAGTACCAGCAACTTGGCCAGGATCACGTTCTGCTTCTGCGCTGTTGGATGAGTGCACGCGTACTGCTGTCTTTTTGCAGTTGGTTCGGTGATCGATTGCTGGAGAAATGACTGACGGGGAGTAGGAGGAGGAGCATCAGGACCAGTAGATGATGGAAAGAAATGACAGCTCACTTCGGCTTGACTGCAGGAAAAGGGGTGCAGGCCACTGGGTGACACAGCGGTTGCTGCGGCAGGCTGGACCACTACATGGGAGCCACGGTTATCCCAGGCCACGCTATGGTGACGCTGCATGTGTTGACGCAGGGCCGTGGCGCCAATATTGGGACCCTGGCCACACTTCACCTTCTGCCCACAAATTCGGCAAATGGCCAGGTTCACCTCCTCCGGCGACTTTATGAATAACTGCCACACCGCAGAGCATGGCATTTTCCCCCCAACAGTCCGTGCTGACTGCCTGCTACCATTCCCTTCGTGAATCCCTGCATCACTACTTTCCAGGCAGGTAGGCTCCAGCAAAGAGGGTGGTGTACCCCGGGCATGTTTGGCTTACACTGCTGCCACCCTGCTGACTCACGACCACACTACCATCCTGCTGGCTCAGCCGCTGCCTCACGCGTAAGCTGCCACCCTCTTCTCCTGATGATGATGAAGCCCCTTCTTTACCCGACTCCCAGGTGCGATCGGATACATTATCATCCACTGCTGTCTGCACTTCACTGATGTCCCCCTCAACGGTCTCAGGGCCAGGAGCCTGACCGTTCGCAACACCAGCGCCCATGCGACTCTCATCAACACTACTTGCCCGCCTATCAAAGGAAGTGGTGGATCTCTCCTCCAGATCTTGGCTGGGCAGAAGCGGCTGACTGTCCTCTAGAAGCTCGTGAAAAGTGAAGCCGGGCTGAGGGAACTGAAAGTGACAGAGAAAGGTTTAGGATGGGTGGGGGAACAGGGCCTGCTCCCGGGCCATGCCAACTAAGTGTTGTGTCAGAGGAACCCACCGACTCTTGGCTGGGGGTGTCTGATGTCACTTGCGACGCAGTCGAAGACCGTGTCAACCATTAAAGCACCGCTGGGTTGCTTGTCAAGACACAACCGCTAGATGACACTGGGAGATTAGGCCTGTCGCTCCGACTCCTGCAGCCACCCCCGCCTTCTTCTGCTGCTACTTCTGCCTGCGTTAAAAATATTTCACTTCTCGTTCCCTTTGAAGGGCCTGTCACTTGTCTGTCTGACATACTGTAAAATAAAATACACCCCAAAAAGGCTGTGTCACAATGTGAATTCACCGCAGAATGGCTAATAAGATGTACTTGAATTTAAAAAAGTATATTATAGAGGCTCACCCGCCTATAGGTGTGGATATGGTGCTCTTGTCGCGTTTGACCCACCCAAAAAGATAAATGAATATAATCAGATTAATTCAAGCGACAGGCACTCAACCTTTGGTACCACTCAGTGAAGTTGTGAGAGTTGAGGTTTAAAAAAAACACTGATGAAGGAGTGAGTCAACACTCCGAAACGCGTATGGTTTGAGCTATACACCTGTATACCCCAGGACCCACTCCAGATATCCATGGATATATAAAATAGGAAGAAACGCTTCTCCTTGTGTGACTATCTGTACCACTTCCGATATTAAAGACTTGACCGAACAACTGGAAACCGACATACCTGAACACGTGGGATGCTGAATTGTCATCTCCAGGACCACGCAAGACGCTAGGTATTACATCCAGCGCAACTGGGAGGTGAGGCACTTTGGTCGAAGCTGTCTTCAGGAAGGAGATAACAGCAAGCCAGTTACCAACTGCTCCATGGGATGCCACGTAGCAGCGGCGGCACTGACTGATGAGAACCACTAGTATAAAAGGTTTTCACTACACACCTGCTATTTAATGTTTGAATGGACACATTTACTAACAATCTACTGGTATGAGATACAACTAACTCAGCTAACAACTAAATGGAGATGTGTGTTGATTACTTACCAACAACAGTTTGAGGATTATCCTGAGGAGCACTTATATCCCTGAGGAGCATCTATACCACAGGGAATATACTAATACGTCCCTATTGTCTGTTACAACTTAGGCTACTTTCACACTGGCGTTTCTGGGTCCGCTTGTGAGATCCGTTTCAGGGCTCTCATAAGCGGCCCAAAACGGATCAGTTTAGCACCAATGCATTCTGAATGGATAAGGATCCGTTCAGAATGCATCAGTTTGCCTCCGTTCAGCTTCCATTACGCTCTGGAGGCGGACACCAAAACGCTGCTTGCAGCGTTTTGATGTCCGCCTGACGATGCGGGGCCAAACGGATCCGTCCTGACTTACAATGTAAGTCAATGGGGACGGATCCGTTTTCACTGACACAATATGGTGCAATTGAAAACGGATCCGCCTCCCATTGACTTTCAATGTAAGTCAAAACAGATCTGTTTGCATTATCATGAAAAAAAAAAAATATTTTTTTTTTGATTTTTGTGTTCATGGTAATGCAAACGGATCCGTTCTGAATGGATACAAGCGTTTGCATTATAGGTGCGGATCCGTCTGTGTAGATTCCAGACGGATCCGCACCTAACGCAGGTGTGAAAGAAGCCTTAGGCCCCTTTCACACGGGCTAGTATTCCGCGCGGATGCGATGCGTGAGTTGAACGCATTGCACCCGCACTGAATCCTGACCCATTCATTTCTATGGGGCTGTGCACACGAGCGGTGATTTTCGCGCATCACTTGCGCGTTGCGTGAAAATCGCAGCATGCTCCTCTTTGTGCGTTTTTCACGTAACGCAGGCCCCATAGAAATGAATGGGGTTGCATGAAAATCGCAAGCATCCGCAAGCAAGCGATTTTCACGCACGGTTGCTAGGTGACGATCGGGTTGGGGACCCGATCATTATTATTTCCCCTTATAACATGGTTATAAGGGAAAATAATAGCATTCTGAATACAGAATGCATAGTAAAATAGGGTTGGAGGGGTTAAAAATAAATAAAAAATAATTTAACTCACCTTAATCCACTTGTTCGCGCAGCCGGCATCTCTTCTGTCTTTATCTGTGAGCAATAGGACCTTTGATGACGTCACTACGCTCATCACATGATCCATCACCATGGTGATGGATCATGTGATGGACCATGTGAAGAACGCAGTGACGTCATCAAAGGTCCTATTGTTTACAGATGAAGACAGAAGAGATGCGGGCTGCGCGAACAAGTGGATTAAGGTGAGTAAAAAAAAAATTATTATTTTTTTTAACCCCTCCAGCCCTATTGACGATGCATTCTGTATTCAGAATGCTATTATTTTCCCTTATAACCATGTTATAAGGGGAAATAATACAATCTAGACTACAACTAACCCAAACCTGAACTTCTGTGAAGAAGTTCGGGTCTGGGTACCACAGTCGGTTTTTTATCACGCGCGTGCAAAACACATTGCACCCGCGAGATAAAAACTGAACATCAGAACGCAATCGCAGTCAAAACTGACAGCAATTGCGTTCCTACTCGCGTGGGTTTGCCGCAATGCACGAGGCCTTAGAAAGAGGCCTTAGAAGGCTACCATTAGCCAAAGACCTGGAGGCTATTCTGTACATCAACAACCGCACATATTTGAGTGCTACCGCTAATACCCCAGAGGGGGCTATTCATAAGAGAGACCAGGATAAAGGACTGTACAAGATTAGTCCATATACCCTTGTACTCGCTCTTCCTATATTATTTTATGTGCAACCCATTTCTTAACAGATTTTATGTGCAATATATTTCTTAACAAATTGTTTTATTTATTTTTATTGACTGTTAATATTGATAGTTTTTTTCATTAAACCTAAAGTTTTTTTAAACCTCAACTCTCACAACTTCACTAAGTGGTACTAAAGGTTGAGTGCCTGTCGCCTCAATTAATAAGATGTACTTGTATTTCCTATAAATATACCCCAAAAAAGGCTGTGTTACAATGTAAGTTCACTGCAGAACGGCTAATAAGACGCACTTGTATTTCCTACAAATACACCCCAAAAAAGGCTCACAATGTAAATTCACCATAGACTAGTTAATAAGACTATAAATACACTCTGAAAATAGCTGTATAACAATGTATGTTCACTGCAGAACGGCTAATAAGACATACTTATATTTCCTATAAATAAACCCCCAAAATGGCTGTATCACAATGTAAATTCACCGCAGAACGGCTAATAAGTAGTGTTGATCGAGCACTAAAGTGCTTGGGTGCTCGGATGCTTGGGCCGAACACCTCGGAATGCTTGGGTGCTCTACCGAGCACCTGAGCCCAATGGAAGTCAATGGGAGAACCCGAGCATTAAACTAGGCACCCCCTGCTCTGAAGAGGGGAGGGTGTCTGGTTCACATGAAAAGGTCAGAAATTGATGGAAACACCACAAAAATGGTTCGGGAACAGCATTAAGAGGATGTCTGGATGCATCATGAACTCCCAGGTCGCTGCTGGGAACGATGTTATCCGAGTATTACGCCACTTTTACAGACTGACTTTTACAGATAATACGCACAAAACCAAAGATAAAATCGATTTTAGAGAAAAAATTGTTAGGAAACATACTTTCCCGTATATACTTGTATATAAAGTGCAAGTACTGCCAAAAATTACAAGGAAGAGGCACTCCGATACAACCTGTATATCACGTAAAAGAGGGCCTTATTCACATTGTGGTACAATAGTTCAGGTAGTGGGACTTCTACATTCATAAAGCCTATGCACTAAGTGAAAGGGCTTCCAAAAATTACAAGGAAACGGCACTCCAATACAACCTTCATTACACATAAAGAAGTGCATCATGCACCCTTGAAAAATTATGATTGATGGCTTGCTGGTGAGCTGACCCTCTAAAAAATTATATGCGAGGGCCTGAAAGTGAGCTGACCCTGTAAAAGATTGTAGGTGAGGGCCTGCTGGTGAGCTAACCCGGTAAAACATTATATGCGAGGGCCTGCAGGTGAGCTGACCCTCTAAAAAATTATATGCGAGGGCCTGAAAGTGAGCTGACAATGTAAAAGATTGTAGGTGAGGGCCTGCTGGTGAGCTGACCCTCTAAAAAATTATATGCAAGGGCCTGTAGGTGAGTTGACCCTCTAAAAAATTATATGCGAGGGCCTGCAGGTGAGCTGACCCTGTAAAAGATTGTAGGTGAGGGCCTGCAGGTGAGCTGACCCTGTAAAAGATTGTAGGTGAGGGCCTGCAGGTGAGCTGACCCTGTAAAACATTATATGCGAGGGCCTGCAGGTGAGCTGACCCTGTAAAAGATTGTAGGTGAGGGCCTGCAGGTGAGCTGACCCTGTAAAAGATTGTAGGTGAGGGCCTGCAGGTGAGCTGACCCTGTAAAACATTATATGCGAGGGCCTGCAGGTGAGCTGACCCTGTAAAACATTATATGTGAGGGCCTGCAGGTGAGCTGACCCTGAAAAAGATTGTATGTGAGGGCCTGCTGGTGAGCTGACCCTCTAAAAAATTATATGCAAGGGTCTGCAGGTGAACTGACCCTGTAAAACATAATATGCAAGGGTCTGCAGGTGAGCTGACCCTCTAAAAAATTATATGCGAGGACCTGCTGGTGAACTGACCCTGTAAAAGATTGTAGGTGAGGGCCTACAGGTGAGCTGACCCTGTAAAAGATTGTAGGTGAGGGCCTGCTGGTGAGCTAACCCTCAAAAAAATTATATGCGAGGGCCTGCAGGTGAGCTGACCATGTAAAAGATTGTAGACGAGGGCCTGATGGTGAGTTGACCCTCTAAAAAATTATATGCGAGGGCCTGCAGGTGACCTGACCCTGTAAAACATTATATGCAAGGGTATATATGCGAGGGCATTATAGGCAACGAATAAGCACTTTCCTCACTTTGCTCATCCTCCTGACTTGTTGACCTAACCACAAACTCAGTGATTGACAACTGTGTCTCATCCTCTTCATCAACCTCTTGAGACAGTAATTGCCGTTGACTTATTGGCAACTGTGTCTCATCATAATCCACCTCATTAAACAGTAATTGCCATTCCCCACCGTCATCTTCTTGTGACTGTGGATGCTCAAGAGTTTGGGAATCTGGGCACAAGCTCTATCCCTCTGAAAAGAGCTCATTGGAATATCCGAGTGTGGGATCACTTTTTTGTCCAGACTCTCCATGGTGGGAGGAAGGAGGATCAGGGTGAAGATTGTGTTGAGCAGACTCTTGGCTACTGAGACTGGACTTAGTGGAAGACAGGGTGGTGCTTAAGCGACTGGAAGCATTATCGGCTGCAATCCAACCGACCACCTGTTCGCACTGGTCTGACTTCAAAAGTGGTGTTCTGCGCCACCCTGCAAACTGGGACATGAAGCTAGGTATCGTGGATGATTGTTTTTCTTGTGCTCTGACAGCAGGCACAGTTTCATCGCTCCCAGGGCCATGGCTTCTCCGTGCACCATCAGCATCACGGCCACTGCCCCGTCCCTTACTGCTCGCCTTCTTCATATTAAATGTTATATATGCTTGAAAGTCTGTCACACATACAGTAGCGTAGGATTTGGAAGTGTATGGGCAAACAAATTTAAAAAGGTATTTGGGATGTGGAAACTTCACACAGGAGTTATCCCGCAGATAAATGTCAATGCTGTCACCAGCGGCTAATAAAAAATTACAGGGAATGTCACAGGTATTTGGGATGAGGAAACGTTACACAGTAGAGGTACCACCGGTAATGTCACTGTCCGCAGCGTCTACAAAAAAAGTACACTGTATGTCACAGATATTTTTTGGATGCGCACACTTTACACAGGAGATGTGGTGCAGGTAATGTCACTGTCAGAAGCGGACACCCTCTATTATAAAAGTTCACTGTATGTCACAGAAATTTTTTCAGCACACGTTACACTGCAGATGTGGCACTGGTAATGTCACTGTCAGAAGCGGACACCGTCTATTGAAAAAGTACACTGTATGTCACAGATATTTTTTGTATGCGCACACTTTACACTGGAGATGTGATGCAGCTAATGTCACTGTCCACAACAGACACCGTCTACAGAAAAAGTACACTGGATGTCACAGATATTTTTGGGATGCACACACTTTACACAGGAGATGTGGTGCAGCTAATGTCGCTGTCTGCAGCGGCCTAACTATTGCACGGATGCAGGATGCGCTAAAAATACAGAATAAGTATGTGAACCCTTTGGAATTATATGGATTTCTGCACAAATTGGTCATAAAATGTGATCTGATCTTCATCTAAGTCACAACAATAGACAATCACAGTCTGCTTAAACTAATAACACACAAAGAATTTAATGTTACAATTTTTTTATTGCACACACCATGTAAAAATTCACAGTGCAGGTGTAAAAAGTATGTGAACCCTTGGATTTAATAACTGGTTGAACCTCCTTTGGCAGCAATAACTTCAACCAAACGTTTCCTGTAGTTGCAGATCAGACGTGCACAACGGTCAGGAGTAATACTTGACCATTCCTCTTTACAGAACTGTTTCAGTTCAGCAATATTCTTGGGATGTCTGGTGTGAATCGCTTTCTTGATGTCATGCCACAGCACCTCAATCGAGTTGAGGTCAGGACTCTGACTGGGCCACTCCAGAAGGTGTATTTTCTTCTGTTTAAGCCATTCTGTTGTTGATTTACTTCTATGCTTTGGGTCGTTGTCCTGTTGCAACACCCATCTTCTGTTGAGCTTCAGCTGGTGGACAGATGGCCTTAAGTTCTACTGCAAAATGTCTTGATAAACTTGGGAATTCATTTTTACTTCGATGATAGCAATCCGTCCAGGCCCTGACGCAGCAAAGCAGCCCCAAACCATGATGCCCCCACCACCATACTTCACAGTTGGGATGAGGTTTTGATGTTGGTGTGCTGTGCCTCTTTTTCTCTACACATAGAGTTGTGTGTTTCTTCCAAACAACTCAACTTTGGTTTCATCTGTCCACAGAATATTTTGCCAGTACTGCTGTGGAACATCCAGGTGCTCTTGTGCAAACTATAAACGTGCAGCAATGTTTTTTTTGGACATCAGTGGCTTCCTCTGTGGTATCCTCCCATGAAATCCATTCTTGTTTAGTGTTTTAAGTATCGTAGATTCGCTAACAGGGATGTTAGCATATGCCAGAGACTTTTGTAAGTCTTTAGCTGACACTCTAGGATTCTTCTTTACCTTATTGAGCAGTCTGCGCTGTGCTCTTCCAGTCATCTTTACAGGGCGGCCACTCCTAGGGAGAGTAGCAGCAGTGCTGAACTTTCTCCATTTATAGACAATTTGTCTTACCGTGGACTGATGAACAGCAAGGCTTTTGGAGATACTTTTATAACCCTTTCCAGCTATATGCAAGTCGACAATTCTTAATCGTAGGTCTTCTGAGAGCTCTTTTGTGCGAGGCATCATTCACATAAGGCAATGCTTCTTTTGAAAAGCAAACCCAGAACTGGTGTGTGTTTTTTATAGGGCAGGGCAGCTGAAACCAACACCTCCAATCTCATCTCATTGATTGGACTCCAGTTGGCTGACACCTCACTCCAATTAGCTCTGGGAGATGTCATTAGTCTAGGGGTTCACATACTTTTTCCACCTGCACTTTGAATGTTTACATGGTGTGTTCAATAAAAACATGGTAACATTTAATTCTTTGTGTGTTATTAGTTTACGCAGACTGTGATTGTCTATTGTTGTGAATTAGATGAAGATCAGATCACATTTTATGACCAATTTGTGCAGAAATCCATATCATTCCAAAGGGTTCACATACTTTTTCTTGCAACTGTATATATTGCTGCCACACACAACAGTCCTTAAAAGGACTTTTTGGGTCTATAAAGTTTTAGCAATTTAGCACAGGTTGCGCTAAAAATATATATTGCTGCTGCCACACACAACAATAGTCCTTAAAAGGACTTTTGGGTCTGTTAAGTTTTAGCAATTTAGCACAGGTTGCGCTAAAAATATATATTGCTACTGCTGAACTTCTAAATCGTTTCTTTTGCTGAATAAAGTCTTTCCTAAAACTGTCCCTAGCGCCTGTCATGTCTCTCCCTGCACTAAGTACACTGGAAAATGGCAGCAACCAAGATGGCTGAGGCTATTTATAGGGCTGTGACATCACAGGGGTTGGCTGGATGCTGATTGGCAGCATGCATGGCATTGTGGGTGATCCCTCGTTCCCAGAGTTCCTAGCTCCATGTTCTAATATGTGCAGCAGCCAATAAAATTTGATTTGTTACCACACAAAGCGTGAGGAAATTCGACTTCGGTGCGAATCAAATTTTTCCTGATATTTGGATCGAATTCCACTTCGTCAGCATCGATTCACTCATCTCTATTGACTGCACAAGCACTTTAAGCACTTTGATAGAGAAGTCTAATTTATATTGTGTAATAGGTATGCCTAATGGATCTTCTTAAGCCAAATGTGGGAAGTTGAGCCCAGCTAAGGAAAGCGTCCGCCTCCATCGAATAAATCTGCTTAGAAGTCTCGGAAAACGTTGCAAATGTGGGTTGGCTCAGTAACTATAGAAATCTGGAGTTGAAATACTGGAGATCCAGAAATGGTTTCTTTAGTGAAGCCAACAGTCTTTCAGGTCTATTCCCCGACCTGAAATATATATTTTCTGATAGATTAGGCTAATTGATTAAACGCTTCTTCATGTAACAGAGTATCTTTTTTAAACACTTCAGCTGCACAGTATAATTTGAAGGCATTATAAGCTTGTGTAAACCTATTTAAAAGTGGGGTTAAAGATGACAGCAGGATCCTTTTTTTATTCATTGTATAGGCTTTTCATTGTGATGGATTTTTTGTTTTTGTTTGGGAAAATAGCATATGCGTGTGTCTTACAATACAGAGTGTAGCGGTTTAAATCTCTGAGTGATAACATGAAATACTAGGCCGAAATCCATGTCATTGCATCTCCAGACAGTTAAAAAATAATTTTTTTTTTAAAGAAATGTGTCACCAAAATTGTATCTGCCAGTTAAAACCAGATAGTAACACATATCCTTTTTTCTATTCAATTTTTTTTTTTTTTAAATTATTCTATTCCCTGAATATTATTATGGGTAGAGTTGAGCAAGTCAAAGTATCCAAAGTGGACTTTGATCCGAATTTCAGAGAAAATTTTATTTGAATATCCTTGTGCTTTGTGTTAACGAATCAATTTTGCCTGAAATGGTGGCTGGTAAAAAAAAATCATACTCACCTCATCCATTTGAGCGCGAAGAGGCATCCGTGGCCATCTTGATTAAATATCCTGCCTGAAGTCTTGTGCACGGTGACTTATGATGTCACCATGCCGGCCAGTGAGTGACGTCATCACGCACGGCACGAGATTTCATGCGGGATCTTCAATCAAGATGGCTGCGGAGGCCTCTTTACGCTCTAATGGATAAGGTGAGTATTTTTTTTTTTACCGATTAACCCCTGAAAGCCATCATTTTTTATCTCAGAAGCCGCGATCAACCATGAACGTTGCAACTGAGGGGTTCAATGACGGGGTGGCACAATTGTAATTCCCCGTCATTGCGCCCGCTACTAACAAAGCGCTTTGTCACAAAGTAATTCAGCGAAGCAGCCGAATCAAAGTTTTGTAAACTTCACTCTTCTCTAATTATGGGTGCAGTTATGGGTGCAGCCAGCCAAGAAAATTGCTTTATGGCAGCTACAAGGGCCATAGACACATTGGACAGGAGTTGACCCCATTGACTTCTATGGGAGAGTTTCCTAGGCATGCTGTGCAGAGGTCATTGTACAAGGAAAGAATAGATACGATGTGACAATCACCTATTGTGAACGGTGGATCCTGTCTTATCTAGTACTCTAATCCTGCCTGTAATTATATGCCCTATGTTTACAGATATACAGGTAGCTGAAGTAAAGAGATCTGTATGGACCAACATGTGGCATCCTATTATTAGGCTTAGTGGCCAGTGGGAAAACTGTAGGATTTTATGTTTTTTGGTTTAATATAGATATTGACTTGTAAAATTAAAAATAGTTGTAACAGCGGCTGCTGTGCGTCGCTGTTCCCCTGCTTACCGCCGCAGTCCCGGGCGTTGTGTTCAGTGGTGATCTGTGGCCAGTGCTTCCCATTCACCTCTGCAGTCCTGGGCTCTGTCTGTGTGGGTGCTGCTGTTCTGGGATCCGCTCCACAATTTGCTCTCAGCCCTGGCCACAGCATGCTTGATGTTTGTTTCCTGCAGCACTTCCTTAAGGGCCAGCGCGCGTAACTTCCTGGTCTTTATGAGTTACGTCATGTGACCTCGCTGACCTATCCTAGCCCTCCTGCGCATATATAAGAGGCTCAGCCCCCTTCCCAGATGCCTCAGTGTCAAAGACCTTGTGTCCTGCTAAGGTTTCTGTTTTCAGCTTGTGTTCCTGACTCGTATTTGTATTCCTGAACTCTGCTACCTGTTATATCCCTACCTGCTGGCCTTGACTCCTGTTGCCGATCCGGATTGCCTGACCTGTACCTGTGCCACCTGCCCTGACCTTTTGCTTGTCTGACTATGCCTCTGCCCCATCCTTTGGTCCTGCACCTCTGGTACCTTCCTCAGGTACCTCGGGGTCCGCCTGAAACAGCTGCCTCATGTGCCTATCCTCCTCAAAAGGTAGCGACCTGGTATTCCCCTTGGGAAAGTCTATCCCCACCATCAGTGGTACTGTGAAGATCCAGGGGTTCACTTAGACAACGCCCTTAGAGGAGGTAGGGCACGTGGCACAGTGGGTTCACACTTGCTGGTTTGTGACAATAATATAATCAAAAATTCTTAAAAAATATGTTAAACATGAAAATGATTTAAATAATAGGTCATTTTCTGGTGACACAATCCCTTTAAGTTTGATAAAATAGCATTTTTTATCAAATTTACAATACAGTGGGTAGCTATTTCAAGTGATAACTTGAAATACTAGGCCAAAATCCATGTCTGTGTATCTCCAGAAAGTTCAATTTATTTTTGATTTTTTATGGTTTTGGAAAATAGCATAAACAGTACATGTGTCTTACAATACAGAGGGTAGAGGTTTACATCTATAAGTGAAAACGTAATATAATAGTCCAAAACCTGTGTCAGTGCATCTCCATAAACGTGGTGGTTTACATTTCTGAGTGATAACTTGAAATAGTCTGAAATCCGTGTCGGTGCATCTCCAGACTTTTTTTTTTTTTTTTTTGGAAAATAGCATATACTTGTGTCTTACTATACAGAGGGTAGCGGTTTATATCTCTCAGTGATATTATGACATACTAGGCCCAAATCCGTGTCGGTGCCTCTCCAGACAGCCTCAGAGAAACCTTTCAGTGGAGTACCTTCACTGTCCCTTCCTAGTGGGGGGCCTTCCTTTTTACTAGGAAGTTGCAAGAAAACCTCACCACACCTTACGGCATACTAGTCTAGAAAGTCCCCCTGTTGACTACATGTGTGAGAACATTCACCATTTGGGCTGCCCTGCTTCTACGATGACTTGAGGAAGAAGCTCAGATGGAGGCTGGGGACCCCATGCATAGCTGTGTTGGTAGTGGTAATAGTGGCACCACTAGCCATGGTATTGGTGGTGGGGACTGTGACAGTGGCTGTCGGGGTAAATGCAGAGCAGGGGAGGGGGAGCATGGAGCCCACCATCATATTGCACTGTCTGATAAAAGTGGCAGGAAGGGGGAGGACTCAGATGTTGAGTGTTGGACTTAGATGTGTATTGGACAGGACCTCATTGCTGGATTGGGATGCTGAGAAGGAGGGAACATCAGAGAAGAAGGGTGGTGGCGGGAGCAAAAAGAGAGGTGACGTACCTCCCAAAGAACATCCAGGGCCATGTCTGCTTTGGGATCTGGTGATGAACTGGCCATTGACCCTAAAGGGACTTTTCCTAGCTGGACAATGTCCAGGAGGCCACCCAAGCCCTCCTCACAGTCACGGGCCAGTCAGCATTAATTAAAGATAATCGCATCTGCCACTTATGCACCTGGCCTTCAAAAGAAAGTGCCCTCCTGCAGTCAACTGTATTGTCGTCCTCAGAACGGGGACAGCAGTATTATGTGGTGCACTGTGTATTCGGTTCTGCTGAGGCAGTATTCTTTGCTGCGCTACAGAATTTCTAGGCCTGCCTATTTATTTTGGTCCTGCCTTCTGTCAATTTGGACCCGCCTACAACATAGAAACCACAATTTTTTTTTTCCAGAGCCATTTTAAGTTCCCAGTCTGCCATTGCTGGTGATGCAGCTGATACTGTATGTGCAGTAGGCCCAAAACACGCCAGAGCTAAGCCAAGCTCAGCTGCTTCTAGCTCTGTGCGAGTATCTCCTGTATGGCATTTCTTCTCCACAAGGCCTGCACACAAAACCACAGCTGTATGCGCAAGATCTGCAACATTAAAATGGTTGTTCAAACACAAACATATGTACCACAGCAATATTACAGCACATAAGGCAGCATCACTGGATCCTGTGGGAAAATACCACTGGCGGTTTTCCCAAACATGCCTGTCCTCCTCCCGGTCCTCTTTGTGGCAGCCAATCGGCACCTCCAAGCAATACAGTGTCCTTGTCATAATCATCATCAGCTTTTTATTCTCCTGCTAAGACTCCTCCTTGTTCTCTGATGTATCATGAGACATCCATAATGGAATGGGCAAAACCTTATTGTGGATGCAAGTAAGGGGGGACATGGTGTCATGAACCCTCTAAGCTTGCATGCGCAATACTATAAAATCTGTACAGATCTTACCTGGGTTACAGATGCAGTTGTTGCAGTCTGTGGGTCCTCGAGGTCAGAAGCTGATTGGAAAAATGTTCGACAGTCATCTCAGTGCACCTGTAAAAGAAAGAGAGCGGTTAGCAGCTGCGCAGATTCGGCCGGACCTTGGAAGAATCCCCCTCCCACCCACCCTGGTAACGTATGTCACGGTATGTCACGGTGTTTGATTGGGGTAATAGTCGCTCTTTGAGCGGACTAGGTATTTTGTGGTTAATAGCAACTATTTGTTGGTGTTAAATGTTTGGAGAATTTAATTGGTTAATGAATTAAATTTAGGTAACCAAAAACACTGTGGCCAATTATCTACCAATTTGAGTAAAGAAATAGTTTATACTTATAATTCAGTCAGTGTCTGAGTTATTTGTTTAGGTAATGGATGGGTAATTATAACACCATGTTTGGCCATAAAAAAAAATTCTCGACCAGCAATTAGCTTGTCTAGAAGCTAAACTCTAAGTTGACCAAGTTGCTGATGGTGCAGTCTCTTCCGTACCATTTAGCAGTGCAGTGTACTCTCATGTGGCAGAGGGCTGCTCCTTGCTATTCTCGCTGTGCAGCAAGCTGCATACCACAGTGGACACCTAAAGCAGCTGTTATGGGCAGGGACAGTACATGTCTTTCACAGGCCACTGGGTCAATGTTTTTTGTGACAGCGGTGAGGCAGCAACACAGCAACATGATCAGGTCCTTTTGACCCCCTCCTCACATGCTTACTTTGGGCTGGCTCGCACACCAGTCACTTATCTGCCTCCTTCACCTTCCCCTCCATGGACATGCTCCCATCCCCATCAGCAGCAGGGCACTTCCACTCCCTCTCTTTCCTATCACATGTGTCAAGACAAGCATTGCCATGCAGTTTTGGAGCTGATTGACCTGGGTGAGAGTAGCCAGACAAAAGAGTAGTTGCTAAAGCACATCAAGCAGCAAAAATCCCACTGGCTGTCAACCCACCGACTCCAACTGAGAAAGGTGGTCAACGACAGACGAAAAATTGTGGCCTCCAGGCACCGCAGGGAAATAACACATACTCCCTGCATGGCGCATATCATTCACCCAGTCATGCAACAGTTTTAGAAAAATTACGCTGGCTTGCTCAATGTCCAAGAGATTGTCCTCAGTTTTCAACCATTCTGATGTGGCGAGGAACGTTCTCCTGGACTTGCAGTTACAGGCCAGTCTACGTCTACACCGCTTAATCCGCGACGTTCCAGCTCCCTGTAATTCAACAATGCTCATGCTAGAGCATCTGTACAAGCAGTGGAAAGCCGTGACCAATTTTGTCATGCACCAGACTTCCTCAGCAGGCATCATGTGTTGTTTCCAGGTCAGGCAGTGGCAGCTAATGCTATTCATGCTGCAGTTGTCCCTTTTCCCCCTCATATGTATCTTAGAACAGACACTGACATTAATGCAGCAGGGGGCGACAGAGGAAGAAGAACAGGTAAAGCATCTTGCTGTCCGCCCTGTGGCAGAAACTCCAATGGAGAATAAAGATAAGGAACTGCCACTGGAGAAGGAGGAGGAGCTGGTCACCCAATCGTCTCAGTGGAGGTGGAGTTGGAAAGAACTGGCTCCTTGGGCACGCTGGCCAGAATGGCGAGCTGTAAACCTGCTTGCTTGCTACCATGACAAGCATATTGCTGACATCAAGCGATCTTATGATTACTGGATAGCCAGGCTTTTAGACGCTCGCTATCAAAGCAAAATGCAGTAATGTTTTCCTCCCTTTGACAGGGAGGCCAAATTACGTTATTACCAGGAAACACTATGTATCCAGCTTTTGGCAGCTTTCGGCGAGAAGACGACTTCCACCAGCATGTTTGAGAGAGGGGCCCCTCTATGTCCCCCGCAGAGTCACCCATCTCCCGCCACCACAAACAGCAGAAGTGGTAGCAGCAGCCAAATAAGTCTCCTCAACATGAGGGACTCCGGCGCATACCCTGTTTCCTGACCCAATTTACTTCTGAGGAGTGGGAGGTGGGAGCGGGAGTGGGCCTTTTGAACAGCTTACTCTGAGACAGCAGCACTGTGCTTTCTGAGTGTGAGCTGCAGGCAGAAAGTCACCCTCCCTCTCACCCCTGCAGCTGACAGAAGTTGATTTTTACCTTCATTTTTTCAATCCCCGTTGGCTGAGGAGTGGGAGGGGCGTGGCCTAACCATATCAGTCTCTTAGTGGGACCTGGGGGCGAGGTTTTAATTTAATCTTTTGAGGGTGGACACATTTCCTACAAGAGTGACGCCCCTCTGGGCACCTTACTGGCTCATTTGCATATCAAATAAACTGGATTTTCAAAGGACAAAAATATCTATTGCTGGAACAAAGGCACATCTAGAAATAAGGTACTAAGTGCTATTAGGCCATGGCTTTACTTCAATAGCAATCATCCTGGTGACAGATTTCCTTTAAAGCTCACCTACAGCAGTGAAGAAAAATGGCTGGGTTGTTTGGAAACCTGGAGTAAAACTGTGTATGTGGAGGCTAATGGCCTGTGAGCTTCTATTGGCTGATAAGGGTTATGTGACCAAGCTTCTATTGGCTAATGTATTTTTTGGGAATATCTCATGAACGGCACATCCTAGAGAGATGAGACCTGGTCTAAAACCTTCCCAGACACCTGATGTACCTGTGTGCCAAATTTCGTGATTGTAAATGCGTTGGTGCGGATTCCTTTAGCGGACATACATACATACATACATACACACACACATACACTCAGCTTTATATATTAGATTTCCAGGACAATTGGAGCAACTTTGGTTTGGGTAGAATCAAATTGGGTCTAAAACTTTTTGAAAAATTCTGCAAACCTGAACAAACCGAATCTCAAAAGGTTCGCTCATCTCTACTACAAAAAATAAAATGAAATGACAAAATTGATCTAAGATATAATTAGAGATGAACGTCACTGATCAGTGGGTGCAGGATACACACAAGTAGACATTTTGTGCATACAGTACATGCAAAAGCAGTTGTAAACTAGTAAAAATAAACATTTAGTTAGATAAAAAAAATGCATTCTTTATACCTTTTTAACTTTTTTCACATTTTGTTGCGTTGCTAAAATTAAAAAGAAAAACAAAAAAACATTTTTTCCTCCATCATCTGCTCTCGACCCCATAATGAGAATGGAACTGAATTTTAGACATTTTTGCAAGTTTGCTGAAAAAGGAAAAACAAAAATGTGAATGCACGCACAAGTTTTAATTGTGAGAAGAACAAGTGGCTCATTCTAAAAGGGCCTAGATAAATTATCCCTTTTAATTGACCGTAAGAGTAGTGGCGGCAGAATATAATGGAACATACAAATCAGTAAATTGTCTGTTTATGGGTAGTAGTAGTGGTGGATGCATAGCTTTAACACAAGTGGCAGTAGGAGATTTGCAATATGATGTAGGAAGGCAGGAAGTACCAGGATGGCCGGAGGCATATGGAACATGATGGTAAGCAGATAACATAATAGACAGGCAGACAGGAGCAGTGGCATGATAGGGCACTGTCAGCAAAACCAGATCTATTCATTGGCCTTAGCTGGAGGAGTGTGAAAATCCTCTCGGATCCATGCATAGTTCATTTTGACAAAATTGATGTTTTGGACACTGGCAGAAGACAACTTGTTACGTTTGGGTATTGCTACTCCCCCTGCCATGCTGAAAATCCTCTCTGAGATGACAATGGATGCTGAGCAAGAAAATAATGCAGCATACTGAGGAAATTTAGTCCACTGTTCTAGTCTGCCTGCCTAGAACTGCATGGGATCAGTGGACAGGGTATGCACCAGAGACAGAGCAGAATCCAGGTAGGACTGAACCCTGGTGTTGAGGTAGTAGTTCTCCTTTTGCTTATTTGCCTCAGCCTGGTGTTGCACATGAAAAAAAAAAAAAATGTTTCCTGGTAAAAAAATATATATAATTTAGGTAATTTGGCTACCTTTTTCTTTGATAACGAACATCTAAAGCATGGCTATCCAGTCATCATCAGACTACTTCATGTGAATGATAGGCCTGTCAGTGCAAAAGCAAGCAAGCATTCTGGCCAGTATGCCCGAGGAGTCAGTTCTTTCTGGCTCTGCGCCCCACTGAGACGATTCGGTGTCATGGCCGTTTTTGTTGTGATCATCCTCCTGCTCCTCATCCTCCTACTCAATGGGAGTTTTTACTTGTAGCTCCCCAATAACTACAGGGCAGAATTCAAGATGTGTTAGCTGTTCTTCTTCCTCTGTCAGTCCTTGCTGCATCAGCGTGAGCATCTCTTCTAAGATAAATATGAGGGGATGAGATTGTCCATGCTGCAGTTGTCTCTACTGACAAGTTTTGTGGACCCTTCAAAGGGCTTCAGCACATAACAGGAGTCTCTGATGAGATGCCACTACTTGACCTCGAAACCACAGATGTTTCCTGCAGAGGCAATCTGGTGCATGACAAAATAATTCACATCTTTATGATGCTGGTACAGACGTGCTTGCATGACTAGATTAATCACATGCACTATGCAGGGAGCATGTGTTTTTCCCCCCAGATTCAGCACTATGAGAGGTGAAACCTGCCACAATTAAAAGGACATTGAAAAACCTAAAATTATAGTTAAAATGTTGTAACATTTTAATTTCATTTAAAGTCTGCAAAATGCATGCCAAAATTAAAAAGAAAATTAAATTCCTCCATTTGAATTTTCTTTTCCAACTCCAGAGTGGGTCATATGTGCCAAAATAAATGTTAAATAAATAACGTACGGTATTTCATTTTAAATTTCCACTTTGTCAATTAAATATCCTCTTCCTATATTGGGTTTTTCATGTCAAAATCATAAATCAAAAGAAAACACCAAGTAGAAGTTGTAAATGGTAGATTGAGATTTCAATTGCATCTCTTGCAGGCATTTTCCCTATCAAAAGTCAAATGAAAAGGAAATCCCATTTGAATTTTCATTTTAACATTGTGCTAACATTCAAATTTATTTAACCCCTTCCCGACATATGACGTAATAGTACATCATGGCGGCAGGTGCTTTCCCGCATTTTTACGTCATGGTGATCGGGCGGGCACCGGAGCGGTGCTCGCCTGATTACTGCAGGGATCCGGCAGTCCCTTATAGCCGGGCCCCTGCTGTATCCACCGGCATCGCTGTACAAGCCAATGCCGGGAAATTAACCCCTTCTATGCCGCGATCAGCGCTGACCGGGACATAGAAAGGATTTGAGGCGGATGAGGGAACCCATCGAGTCTCCGGGCTGCTGTGGGTGAGAAGGCAGCCCGATGCCATGCAGAGGCTGCCCAATGCCCTGTACGGCATCAGGACCTGCCTTCTACGGGTGACCAGGAGATCCAGCCTCAGGGGAATACACTAACAGGCAATGCATTACAATGCAGATGTATTGTAAAGCATTGCAGAGGGGATCAGACCACCAAAAGTAAAGTCCCAGAGTGGGACAGAAATAAAGTAAAAAAAAAAGAGTTTTTAATAAAAATAATGTTTCAAGCAAAAGAAGAAAAAAAAGCCCCTTTCCCCTGATTTTCTTTAAAAAAAAAGAAAAAAAAATAGAAAACACACACATACAGTATTAGGTATTGCCATGTCCATAACAACCAACTCTATAAATATATCACATGATCCACCCCGTCCAATAAACACCGTTACAAAATAAATTAAAAAAATGTTTAAAAAAAAGCTATTTTTGTCTCTTTACATCACAAAAAGTGCAACACTAAGCAATCAAAAAGGCATATTCCCCCCAAAATGGTATCAATCAAGCCGTCACCTCATCCCGCAAAAAATGAGAGAATCTACCTAAGACAATCGCCCAAAAAATTTAAAAACTATAGCTCTCACAACATGGAGACACTAAAGCATCATTTTTTTGGTTTCAAAAATGCAATTATTGTGTTAAATTAAAATAATAAAAAAAAAGTATACATATTAGATATAGTAGCGTCCATAACAAATAGATCTATAAAAATATCAAATGAATTAACCACTGAGGTGAACACAGTAAAAAAAAATATATATATACACTGCGTGCAGAATTATTAGGCAAATGAGTATTTTGATCACATCATCCTCTTTATGCATGTTGTCTTACTCCAAGCTGTATAGGCTCGAAAGCCTACTACCAATTAAGCATATTAGGTGATGTGCATCTCTGTAATGAGAAGGGGTGTGGTCTAATGACATCAACACGCTATATTAGGTGTGCATAATTATTAGGCAACTTCCTTTCCTTTGGCAAAATGGGTCAAAAGAAGGACTTGACAGGCTCAGAAAAGTCAAAAATAGTGAGATATCTTGCAGAGGGATGCAGCACTCTGAAAATTGCAAAGCTTCTGAAGCGTGATCATGGAACAATCAAGCGTTTCATTCAAAATAGTCAACAGGGTCGCAAGAAGCGTGTGGAAAAACCAAGGCGCAAAATAACTGCCCATGAACTGAGAAAAGTCAAGCGTGCAGCTGCCAAGATGCCACTTGCCACCAGTTTGGCCATATTTCAGAGCTGCAACATCACTGGAGTGCCCAAAAGCACAAGGTGTGCAATACTCAGAGACATGGCCAAGGTAAGAAAGGCTGAAAGACGACCACCACTGAACAAGACACACAAGCTGAAACGTCAAGACTGGGCCAAGAAATATCTCAAGACTGATTTTTCTAAGGTTTTATGGACTGATGAAATGAGAGTGAGTCTTGATGGGCCAGATGGATGGGTCCGTGGCTGGATTGGTAAAGGGCAGAGAGCTCCAGTCCGACTCAGACGCCAGCAAGGTGGAGGTGGAGTACTGGTTTGGGCTGGTATCATCAAAGATGAGCTTGTGGGGCCTTTTCGGGTTGAGGATGGAGTCAAGCTCAACTCCCAGTCCTACTGCCAGTTTCTGGAAGACACCTTCTTCAAGCAGTGGTACAGGAAGAAGTCTGCATCCTTCAAGAAAAACATGATTTTCATGCAGGACAATGCTCCATCACACGCGTCCAAGTACTCCACAGCGTGGCTGGCAAGAAAGGGTATAAAAGAAGAAAATCTAATGACATGGCCTCCTTGTTCACGTGATCTGAACCCCATTGAGAACCTGTGGTCCATCATCAAATGTCAGATTTACAAGGAGGGAAAACAGTACACCTCTCTGAACAGTGTCTGGGAGGCTGTGGTTGCTGCTGCACGCAATGTTGATGGTGAACAGATCAAAACACTGACAGAATCCATGGATGGCAGGCTTTTGAGTGTCCTTGCAAAGAAAGGTGGCTATATTGGTCACTGATTTGTTTTTGTTTTGTTTTTGAATGTCAGAAATGTATATTTGTGAATGTTGAGATGTTATATTGGTTTCACTGGTAAAAATAAATAATTGAAATGGGTATATATTTGTTTTTTGTTAAGTTACCTAATAATTATGCACAGTAATAGTCACCTGCACACACAGATATCCCCCTAAAATAGCTAAAACTAAAAACAAACTAAAAACTACTTCCAAAAATATTCAGCTTTGATATTAATGAGTTTTTTGGGTTCATTGAGAACATGGTTGTTGTTCAATAATAAAATTAATCCTCAAAAATACAACTTGCCTAATAATTCTGCACTCCCTGTATATAAAAACAGCACCAAAAATAGTGATCAAAAAGGTGTATGCCCCCCAAAATAGTACCAATCAAACCGAAACCTCATCCTGCAAAAAATTAGCCCCTACCTAAGACAATTGCCCAAAAAATTAAAAAAACTATGACTCTCAGACAATGGAGACACTAAAATATGATATTTTTTTTTGCTTAAAAAATGCTATTATTGTGTTGAAGTGAAATATAAAAAAATAAAAAAAATGTAGATATGTTAGATATTTCTGTGTCCGTAACAACCTTCTCTATAAAAGTATCACATGACCTAACTCCTCAGATGAACACTGTAAAAAAATAACAAAAAAACAATGCCAAAAAAGCAATTTTTTGTCACCTAACATCATTTAAAGTGCAACACCAAGCGATCACAAAGGCATTTGCCCCCCAAAATAGAACCCAACCATCATATCATCCTGCAAAAAATGAGCCCCTACCTAAGACAATCGGTCAAAAAATAAAAAAGCTATGGCTCTCAGACTATGGAGACACTAAAACATCTTTTTTTTTTTCAAAAATGCTATTATTGTGTAAAACTTAAATAAATAAGAAATATTATACATATTAGGTATTGCCACGTCCATAACGACCTGCTCTATAAAAATATCACATGACCTAACCCCTCAGGTGAACGCTGTAAAAACAAATAAATAAAAACTGCCAAAACAACAAATTTTTGGGGTCACCTTGCCTCATAAAGTGTAATAATGATCAAAAAATCATATGTACCATAAAAAAGTCAACTCTTCGTGCAAAGAATGAGCCCCTGCACAAGACGATTGGCAGAAAAAAAAAATATGGTGTTCAGAAAATGGAGACACAAAAACTTTTTTTTTTAAACAAACAAACTAAAAAGTAGACATATTTGATATCACCGCATCAGTAACAACCTGCTCTATAAAAATAGCACATTATCTAACCTGTCAGATGAACGTTGTAAATTTTTTTAAATAAAAACAGTGCCATTTTTTGTTTACCTTGCCTCACAAAAAATATATAGAGCAATTAAAAATCATATGTACCCCAAAATAGTACCAATAAAACTGTCACCTTATCCCCTAGTTTCCAAAATGGGGTCACTTTTGGGAGTTTCTACTGTAGGGGTGCATCAGGGGGGCTTCAGATGGGACATGGTGTCTAAAAACCAGTTCAGTAAAATCTGCCTTCCAAAAATCATGCAGCAGAGTTTTCCTTCTGCGCCCTGCCATGTGCCCTTACATCAGCTTACGACCACAGGTGGGGTGTTTCTGTAAACCTCAGAATCAGGATAATAAATGTTGAGTTTTGGTTGGTTGTTAACCCTCAATGTGTTAAAGATTTTTTTTAATTAAAATTGAAAATCTGCAATTTAGACATTTTATCTCCATTTTCCTTTAATTCTTGTAGAATACCTAAAGGGTTAACAAAGTTTGTAAAATTTGTTTTGAGTAACTTTAGGGGTGTAGTTTCTACAATGGGGTCATTTATGGGGGGTTTCTATTATGTAAGCCCCACAAAGTGATTTCAGACCTGAACTAGTCCATAAAAAGTGGGTTTTGGAAATTTTCTTAACATTTTTTAGAATTGCTTCTAACGTCCCCAAAATATAAAATTACATTTAAAAAATGATGCAAATATAAAGTAGACATATGGGGAATGGTAAGTAATTAATATTTTTTGAGGTATCACTTTCTGTTTTAAAAGCAGAGAAATAGAAATTTTGAAAATTGCGAATTTTTGGTCAATTTGGGATTTTTTCATAAATAAATGTAAACTGCATTAACTCAAATTTATGACTGTCATGAAGTACAATGTGTAAGAGAAAACAATCTCAGAATGGCTTGGATAAGTAAAAGCGTTCCAAAGTTATTACCACATAAAATGACTCATGTCAGATTTGCAAAAAATGGCCTGGTCAGGAAGGGATTAAATGACCAATGTTGTTATTTATATTTTTGCCTGAGCAGACAGTGACTCTGTATGTCTACTAGAGGGTTCTCTGCATGTACGCATTTCCAACAGCTAACACAGCTGCTGATCAGATCAAGTTTACAATTCCAATAGATGGCACTGTGACAGTAAACTCTTAGTACTGTGCTGAATGCATAGGGTAAGATTATCAATCTAATAGATGGCACCCTCTTTTTGAGGAGTGAATTATACTATGATTATATCATCAACTCTGCTGCACTGTTAACCCTCTAGATGCCTTGGGGAGCATCCGGCAGCGCTGGCAGAAGAAGGGAACTATTGGTTTCCTGTCCCTCCATTTCAGGCATTTCTCTGGGACATTACACTAGAGCAGAACTGCCAGAAGAGGCCTTTCTGCGTCGCTGTATGATCATTGTGGGAGCGCACCAGGTCAGGTATGAGGTATAACAGTGGGTACAGATATTCAGTATATACAGCAGTGTACTGCTGTGAGGTATGATGTAAAATTTATAGTGTAACTCACTTATCAGTACACTGCAGTATTTACTATAAATCTGTAGCCACTGCGTCTATTATACTTCTTTGTGTATACTATGTGACTATGTGTCAGGTGTGAGGTTTAAAAGATACAATGGGTACAGATATGTATGGACAGTCATATATAATGGTCACTGTGTGTGAGGTACGTGAGATATTGGGGGTTGCAGGTAAGGTTAGGTCAGTATTAGGGTAAGTATCAGAGTTTGGTCGGTATTAAGTTTAGGGTCGGTTTTAGGGTAAGGATTAGGTTTAGTATATTAGAGCCAGTATTAGGTTTAGGGTCATTATTAGGGTTAGGATTAATATTATGGTCCGTATTAGGGTTACTGTCATTATTAGGGGTAGTATTACAGTTAGGAGTCAGTATTGGGGTTATGAATAGTAATAAGGATTAGTAATAAGGTTTGGATCAGTATTATGGTTAGGCTCTGTGTTAGGATTAGGGTTATTATTATGGTTAGGGTCAGTATTAGGGTAAGGGGTCAATATTACAGTTTGGATCAGTATTAGGGCCAGGGGAAGGTTTTCGGGCACATGAACAGTCTCTACTCACCTGTCCCAGCGGGGTCACAAGATGATCATGCAGCGATGCAGACAGGCCTCTTCTGGCAGTTCTGCTCTGGTGGAATGTCTCAGGCTGTGCAATGACATCGCCTACGTCACAGAGAAGCACCCAGAATGGAGGGACAGGGAACCAATAGTTCCCTTCTTTCGCCGGTGCTGCTGGATGCTCAATTGTATTTGTGTCCAGTGGACAAAGAGACAATTGAGTGCACGGTCTCCAGAAACCAGGTGACTTCACCTGGTGCCTGGGGCCAGTGTCGAACTGGGGTGCCTAGGGCCCACCAGAAGAACTGATTCTGGGGTCCACCCTATAGCTACATGGAAATATTATGGTACAACATGTCATGTTGGACATAAACGCTATAGATTTGCTGCACACAAATATGTGGTGGCAGGTCCACAGAGTTTACATGTAAGTAAAGTGGATACGATTTTAAGGGGTCTCAGCCACATGTTATGAACAAGGTTCACTGCACAAATTGCACTGTGGTGTGGATTTTAATTCAGTGGTATGATTTGCTGCGGATTTTTCTGCTGCAGATTTACAAAAGGACGGACCCTCCCCTGTTCTTTTTTCAGGACTTCACACACATGAAGACTGCACCACACAGAACTGTATTATGCACTGCCATATATTAATATTGTAGGCTGTGATATAAAAAAAGTCACTGATTATGGCGCACAGCATTTTTGTACTATAATTTTTGACTTTTTAAGCTTCTTGGCACTTTAGTGAGGATGTGGTGGCTGTTGCTCCACAAAAGTATGACAGAGCAGATTAACCCCATAGATTATGCGGGCGATTAGGGCACCATGGCATCTAGGGGGTTAACAGGGCAGCAGAGTTGATGATATAATCATAATCATAGTATAATTCACTCTTCAAAAAGAGGGTGCCATCTATTGGATTCATAATCTTATCCTATGCATTCAGCACAGTACTAAGATTTTACTGTCACAGTGTAATCTATTAGAATTGTAAACTTGATCTGTGTTAGCTGTTGGAAATGCGTACATGCAAAGCACCCTCTAGTGGACATACAGAGTCACTGTCTGCTCAGTCAAGAATTAAATAATAGCATTGGTCATTTAAATACATTTGAATGTTAGCACAATGTTAAAATGAAAATGCTAATGGACTTTCCTTTTCATTTGACTTTTGGTAGGGGAAATGCCTGCAATTGAAATCTCAATCTACCATTTTAAACTTCTACTTGGTGTTTTCATTTGATTTATGATTTTGACATGAAATTTTCTTTTTAATTTTGTCATGCATTTTTGCAGAATTTTGATAAAATTTTAATCTTAAAAACACTATTTAAATTTTATGTTTTTCAATGTCATAATAATTTTGGCAGGTTTCACTGAGCACCTTTTTTAGTTGAGTTAACAGGGTGACAGCTGGTGAGATTTTTTGCTGTTTGCTGTACTTTAGCAAGTGAACAGCTTTGTGACTGCCCCTGCCATGTCATCTCCAAAATGACATGGCAATGCTTGACACATGTGATAGGAAGGAGAGGGAGTGATAGCGATGCTCTAACCTGCTGATGTTGGGAACAAGAGGATGTCCATGGAGGAGGAGTTAGAAATGGTGGATAAGTTCTTGCTATGGGAGGCCAAGGTGTCAACAGGATGTGGCCTTGCTGCTGGCTACCTCACCACTGTCATGAAGAATATTAACCCAGTGTGTCCTGAAACACATACTGTCCCTGACAGGTGTTTCAGGTGCCCATAACTTACTTTACTTTTGCAGATCTTGCACAGAACAATGCTTTTTCCTTGAGGCAGCTTGGAGAACTGCCAGATGGGAGAAACTCAGGAGATACTCGCACAGACCTAGCAGCAGCTGAGCTTGGCTTAGCTCTAGCATATTTTGGGCCTACTGCTCCCACAGTATCAGTGGCATCACCAGTTCCCAAAAGGAGATGGCCCTGGCAGTTCTTTGGGAGATTCTGGCCATACACCGACGAGCCAAAGGTTAACAATGTTTTGAACTTTTGACTTTCAGGCTCCATATCTCACCATTCACTACAGCTTTGAACGTGAGATTGCTATCATTTTATAGACAATCATCTTGCTTACATGCAAACTGAAATGCAGTTCTCTTAGCTTAGCGGAGCTGGCAGAAGCAGGAGCCGCTCCGCTCAGCTAATCCTGGAATAGTACATGGGTACAGTGTACCCTTGTGCTATGCCAAGAGTTAGTAATAGTCCAGGAAGCACGGGCAGGAGCAGAAATGTGCACTCCTGCAAGTTCTCATAGCGCTGCTGCGGCCCCATTGATAAAATGTACTCCGTACTCAGCGGTGTACAGAGAACATAGTTTTAAGCGCACCAGTGAAATGGTGCGTTTTAGGTAGGAAAAACAGTAGTAAAAATAGAAAATTCATTAATAAAGTATATTGGAGTAAGTTTTATTAGGGCATTAGGGATCAAAAAGTTTAGATAAAGGTTTAGTTACTCTTTAAACATAAACCAAATCCGTAATGTGAAAGCACAGAAACTGTTTTGCTATATTGCTCATAAAATACAGTATACTTCCCTTCACATGTGCACAAATAGAAAGTTCTTTTGCTGTTAGATAAGGAAGGATGTACAAACCACAGATAGAAAATGTCTGAACAAGTTAAGATGCAACAATACAAAATGTTTGCTGATATACATTTCCTTCAGTGTAAGGGTTTTTAGTAATAAGATTTATATACGGGGGAATCGCATGAGGAATTGCAGGAGTCGTCAAAACAGTGGGCCAGTCACAGAGTGGTGAGAGTGGGAATCCTATGAGGAATTGCATGAGTCGCCAAAACACAGTGGGACAGTCAGAGAGTGGTGAGTGTTGGAAACGCATGAGGAATCACATGAAGCAGCACGGTGGCTCAGTGGTTAGCACTGTTGCCTTGCAGCGCTGGGGTCCTAGGTTCGAATCTGACCAAGGGCAACATCTGCATGGAGTTTGTATGTTCTCCCTGTGTTTGCGTTGGTTTCCTCCCACACTCCAAAGACATACTTACAGTGCATCGAGGCTCGAAGGGTACATCATCATCATGAGTCGCCAACACAGTGGCCCAGTCACAAAGTGGTGAGGGTGGGAATCGCATGAGTCAGCACAGTGGCTCAGTCACAGAGTGGTGATCGCTATTCAAATATTCACGCTCAATCACTCCTAGCTCTAGCATCCTTTTGATCTCTTGTGACATAACTTCCTTACGAGCCTCAGGGATTCTATAGGGTTTTATGTTTACCCGAACATGTGGTTTTATTCGAACCTCATGCTCAATAGAATTAGTGAGGCCTGGCAAATCTGATAACAGGGTACCTATTCTGTTGTAGCAGTTCTTTGCACTGCTGATTATGTGATTTGGACAGGGTCTCTGCAATTGTGACATCCTGACTGTTACTTTATGCCTCTACCACCAAACAGGTTGTTTCAGGGGAGTTTCGATCTTTCCATGGTTTTAACAAGTTCACATGATACAGCTGGATAAGTTTTTTTTTCCCAGGCTGGTGAACTTTGTAGTTAACTTCCCCAACTTTCTCAACAACCTCATAAGGCCCCTGCCACTTAGCTAGGAATTTGCTTTCTACAGTGGGTACTAAAACTAGCACTCGGTCCCCTTGGCTGCCCTGTTATACACTCGAGCTTGGTTATATTGAGCCCTCAGGAGATGTTCTTTTACTATGGGCATGACCTTAGATATCCTCTCCTGCATTTGTGCAATGTGTTCAACCACACTTTTATAAGGGGTGGTCTCATTTTCCCAGGTTTCCTTCTCCACATCCAGCAACCCTCAAGGGTGCCGAGCATATAATAGTTCAAAAGGTGAAAACCCAGTGGAGGTTTGAGGAACCTCTCTAATAGAAAAAAAAGGTAAGGTAGCAGACAGTCCCAATCACGACCATCCTTCTCTAACACCTTTTTTAACATACTCTTAAGCGTTTTATTGAATTATTATACTAGACCGTCTGTCTGCGGATGATATACTGATGTTCGCAGTTGTTTAATTTTCAATATCCGATACAACTCTTTCATGACCTTAGACATGAATGGTGTTCCCTGATCAGTTAATATCTCTTTAGGTATACCTGTTTTGGCAAACATCTGAAACAACTCTCTCACTATGTTTTTTGACGAGGTATTCCTTAAAGGGACTGCTTCCGGGGTATCTGGTGGCATAGTCTACTACCACCAAAATATACTGCTGACCTCTAGCTGAATTTACTAGGGGATCTACGAGATCCATTGCAATCCGTTCAAATCGGACTTCAATGATTGGCAGAGGGACCAAGGGACTTTTGAAATGAATGACAGGGGCTGTTAACTGGCAGGTGGGACATGACTGGCAATAGTCTGCTATTTCCTTGTAACACCTAGGCCAATAGAATCTATGCAGGATGCGTTCTTGGGTTTTACCTTCCCCCAAGTGTTCCCCTATATATAATAAAGTCACAAAGGGTTGAGGGTGGAAATTGCATGAGTCGTCAGCACAGTGGCTCAGTCAGAGTGGTGAGGGTGGGAATCGCATGAGTCGTCAACACAGTGGCCCAGTCAAAGAGTGGTGAGTGTTAGAAATGCATGAGGAATCACATGAGTCGCCAACACAGTGGCCCAGTCACAAAGTGGTGAGGGTGGGAATCGCATGAGGAATCACATGAGTCATCAGCACAGTGGCCCCAGTCTCAGAGTGGGCCATGCTGATCGTCCTCCGTTGGCTTGATGAAAAATTCCCACAACCGCCAAGTATGGCATTCCCCCCTCCCCAATACATGCTGACTGCAGGCTATCGCTAGCTCCATGGACCCATGCACCGCTACTTCTTTCCAGGCAGGTAGGCTCCTGAATAGCAGGCGGTCTACCCCGGGAATGTTTGGCTATAGATCTCACACTGCTGCCACCCTGCTGACTCATGGCCACAATACCACCCTGCTGGCTCAGCCACTGCCTCACACGCAAGCTGCCACCCTCTTCTCATGATGATAATGATGATGAAACGCCCTCTTCACTCGGCTCCCATGCGGGATCGGCCACATCATTGTCAGCCACTGTCTGCACGTCACTGATGTCACCCTCACCAGTCTAAGGGCCATGTGCAACACCAGCTCCCACGCGACTCTCATAGTCGCTACTTGCCCACCTATCAGAAGAAGCAGCGGATCTCTCCTCCTCACCTGTCTGTCGGACATACTGTACTGTAACATTAACTGCACTGGTAAAAGAGCAATAGTTTCAGGCCGCAATTTAATGCCAACTCCGCAACTACTGAATGCCGCTTCTAATTAAGTGTAAAAGAACACCCTAAAATGTGTAGTATCAAATAAGTTTGGGTAAAAAACACAGATCAGGTGCAGATCTTTACATTAGGCTTAATGGTTTTGGCTCACATAAAAATGATAGTGATAACTGATCAAATAACTGAAGTGTGAACTCACCCTAAAGTGTGTAGTATCAGTCCACTATTTCACAACTCCGCAACTACTGATTGAATTAAGTGTGAAAGAATTTGACCCTTTTTGGGTTATCTGTTCTCGGCCTTTATACCTCTAGTATCTTTTTTTTTTTTTTTTTTTAAGCTCGAGGAGTGTGCTTTCTTCATTACTGTACTGAAAGTGCTGCCAATGACTCAAAATAATGTACTGCCAAAATAAAAGCCAAAGGACACAGCTATAGAACAAAAAATGATGGGCCCCAAAGCAAATTATAGGCATTAAAACCCAGACCAGACCCCAATAATAACGAAACAGACCTCATAATAGACTCTAAAATTAATGCAGATGCCAGATTCACCCCAAATTCATACAAACCCCAGATTAGACCCTAGTGTGGCTCACTAAACTCTCTTCCCTCAGATGTCAGATCACACCGCAAAATTCATGTGCTCCCCTCCCTTTCTCAGATCCCTGCAGACCTCAAATTGGACCCCAATATTCATGTACACCCCCACTCAGATCCTTGCAGACCCAAAAATATATGTGCCACCCTCCCTCCCTCTAATCTCTGCAGACCTCATATTAGACCCCAATATTTATGCGCCCCCTTCCCCCACAGATCCCTGAAGACTGCAGATTGGACCCCTAAATTCAGGAGCCCCCACTGCCCAGCAGATATTGCAACTTACCTCTACAACTCCAGACAGCTCCTCCACTCTGCAGCTCAGCTCTTCTTGCAACTCTGCACTGTAACCTGACATCTGCACAGAGTCAAGTCATAGTGCATGTCTACGTCTACAACTGACTTTGTACTAAGCAGCTGCTGGAAGAAGAGCAAAGAGGGGTGATTAATACCAGAAATACACTCACCTTTCCCTGGATTGCAACTCCTGTGTACTAATGAGTGCTTGTAAAATGACAGTGCTCATTAGTAATAGTGACCCCCCGGGGGCCCCCCCCCCCCCTACCTTGAGAATCCTGGACATCTTAATAAAATAAAGAATCCCAGCCAGACAGTTTCTTCAAGTCCCAAAAATAGGACGGCCAGAAAAAGGAGGACGGATAGTCACCCTAAGTTCCTGTAGGTGTTCAAATGCTAACCTCTGTTTTGTAAGACACACGTAGCACACTTGTATTCTGTATTGTTATACTATGAAAAAAAACTAAACTTGAACTGTCTGGATATGACCTAACACAGATATTGGTCTAGTATTTCACATTTTCACTCAGAGGTTTAAACCACTACCCTCTATAGTGTAAGACACACATTGCACACTAGTATGGCTATATTTTACAAAAGGAAAAAAATAAAAATAGAACTGTCTGGAGATACCCTTATACAGATTTTGGTCTAGTATTTCATGTTTTCACTTAGAGATTTAAAATGCTACCCTCTGTATTGTAAGACACACATTGCTATTTCCCTAAAATATCCTTTCCACTCTAATTTTAGTGACACAGAAGCTATAGAGCTGTAAAACTGGTGGACAGTATGTGAAGTGATTGCTACAGAGGAGACCAGGGCTCCAGCAGAGTCCCTGATTTTCAAGATGGGTGATAGAGTACTAAGAGAGCTGGCCATGTAGGCCAGAAGCCTACTAGATTAAAGACCCATCTCGAAACCTTTGTTTGCAAAATATATTCTGCACTTGGGTTTTACAGCCAAGAACTGATTATATAATCTTTGTAGGCATCTACAACACTGCTGGGTAGGGTCAGTAACATAGGCTGTCTCTGCCCAAGTAAATTCTTTGCATTCTGCCCCCAATCTGTGTACAAAGGAAATTAAGAAATAAAGGCATAAAGGCAATGCACCTTTGTAGTGTCCCACACCAACCCAGATTTGGGTTAACTGATAAAAAGACTTCCAGTTTTTTGTTTATTTTACCTGGTTATGAGATCTCCAGGGGTGGAATCTATAAGCTATTAGATAACAAGAGTAGATCAACATTAGGCCTGCGGATCCGCAGTACACGGGTACTGTTCCGTGTGCATTCTGCAAATTGCGGCCCCTAATGCATGGAACAGAACAAATAAGTTTGTGTGCAGGAGGCCTTAATGTGGACAAGTATAGGTGAGAGATCAGAGATGTCTCTGGGAAGGTACTGAATCTCAGTTACGCGGAGAAGAGTCTTTTCAGATCAAAAGGCATTGGCAATGTGGGGAAGAGTTCTAGGAGTAATAGAGTAGCATAAGTATGTCTGTCACAGCATAGCGACAACACAATATGTCTCTCCAGCCTACTACAGTACATTCAGCCACAGACCCAGCACAGATCCCCCCCCTACCCCACACAAGGATGATTTAGACCCTTCTTGCCTGGTCAACCTGGTCATCCTATCCAGCAGGATCCCTAACACTTTATTAAAGTCATCTGCACAGATCACTATATAATCATGTTAAATTTAGCGTAAATAGCAAAGCTTGTTTTAACAAGCAATTGAGTAAGTAAATCATCTGGGGAGAAATTATTACCATTGGAAAATAAAAAGTTTCTCTTAAGTGGATTATTCATGCCTCAAACGTTCCTTATCATAATTTTGAGATTATGAACCGCCATATTGTGTGTAAAGCAATAAAATGAACAATGATTTACAGACACACAGGCACAAAGTTGAATCCAAATATATAGGTGAAGTAGCCAATAAAAGTATACATGCTGTCAGGTAAAAAAATATAATAGTACGTAGTAGGTGTGAGGAATATGGATTATTATTTACTGTCAGTAAACCTCTAGCAGGCCACCGTTGTTTACAATTTCTCACCTCAATTCAGCCAGCCACAAACCCAGCTAATGGAACATGAAAAACCTCTCTGCAGGGGGTCTAGGCCATTCCCCAGTTCAATGAACATTATCAGACATCATGGAACCGGCGATTCATAAGGAATTATAAATCGCCCATCCATCACAGACATAAACCAGACGCAAATTTGTGTCCCTGTGGCCACGATGAACAGGCCAGTGGTCATAGTTTGGTGGTGGGATGCCAGGGAGGGGAGATATACATATCTCCACACAGAAACCAAATAACGGTACCATGCTTGGTAGCCGGAACCCAGGCAGATCCATTGGTCCCAGAACCACCTACCTGGAACATTCTGGTCTGGAGCCATGAGCCCTAATCGGTTTTGTGGCTCATGTGCTGCCAGCCCAGCAGAGGGGGAGTGGCCCCCTCCCAGAGTGACCCAAGTTTATTCTTTTATATGTAGCTTTATTCATTTATTCATTGGTACGTGATTTTTATTACCTAACCGATTTTATCACCCATCTCCATTTATTATTTATTCATTGTTAATTCTCTATGTAAACACAAATTATATTGTATTTAATCATGAACTACATAATATGAATGGACGAACTATATTGCATTTATTCATGCACTACATAATATGAATGGAATCGATATATACAGATTTTTTATATATATTTTTTTATATATTTATATATATTTTTATATATATATATTTTTTTTATTCTTAATTTTATGTTTATGTTTTTGTATGTTTTTTTTTTTCTTTATTCCTATTACTATTATTATCTTCATTTTTAGTCCCTCTTGTCCCCATATATTGTGTGTGTGTGTATATATATATATATATATATATATATATATTATATGTATGTTCACATGCATTATATATATATATGTGCATATATTCCTTTATACCTTTGTAACCTTTCATGTCCCATTGGTTGTCCATTTTATTGTATAGTATATAGTTTTGTTTTGCCTGCATACTACCGACATTCTAATATGCCCCTTGCTCCTTTGGGCATTAAATGTAAACTATCACGGGTTCTTGTTGACCCGCACTGTGCGTGCCACCAGAGCCCTGATGTCACGGACCGGAAACCACTACTTGCGCTCCACAGAGCGGAAGTCAGGGGCATTTCCGGTCCGATATTCTGAAATTCTTTTATACAAAAGGCAACCCTGAATATATGTTTCTAGTTCGTTCGGCTTACTCTATTATATTATATACTATATATTCTACAATTTGTTGTTATGTTACCACTATTCAAGATGCTTTATCTGTAATTACGATGTGGAACGCATGTGTGTTCCAAATACCAGAAATGTGGTCACACCACTTCCGGTCTTTCGAAAAACGCGCCCTTTTCTGGGTTATCAAGGTATAAATTCTTTTATTTCATTGTCATTTGGTTAAGTAATGCTCCTGAAGAAGGGGAATTGTTGTCCCCGAAACGCGTCGAGCCACATATGTATATTAAAGGTGATTGATCAGAAGCACTGGATTCTTGCTGCCTTCCATCACTACGACTCTACATGCGATCCTGGCCGGGGGGTTCAAGTCACCGGTGTTTTATGCTTATCCTGATGACTACCCCCCAGTGAAGTGAGTGTTACTTGTGTGAAATTGCCCTGAGGGGCACTTCACATTTTTATCATTACTAACTGTACCATTTATACTATTATTATTATTATTATTCTACATGGTTTTAGTCGGGCCTTTTCTATAGCTGTGTGTATTCAGGGTCTTCTATCCGGAGTACTTACTATCTGTACTTCATGCTATTGCTTTTAGATACATTTTGTGTCACATAGTCGTCATCACTGCGAGTGGTGCTTTCTATTTCATCTCTAACTGTACTTTGAAATGGGGTTTGGTGCTCTCTTTCCCTCACTTTGTCCTTGGGGTCTATACTGCAAGTGATTGACCCTGTTCAACACTGTTGATATATCACCCTGCACACTTATATATTATTCCCCTCCCAGAGGCCGGGAGATAGGGGCCGGCTACAGGTTAAGAGGCTTGTGCCAGCAAGCGGGTGTGTCTTTTTCTGAAGGGAGGTCACATCATGCCATGTGTTTAGAGGGACCTGCAACCAGCTGACACCACTGCTTCCCATGTGACCACAGCTAAAAACTCATCACAACCCAAAGGACTCCTATACCTGGTAAACTGACTTTTGTTCTGCTTAACCCCGTTTGTACCACGCCATCTGTAATAGTAACCTCAGACCACTGTATATATTCTTTGTGTGTATAGTGTTATTTCTAATGAGCCCTTAAGGCGATTAAGTATATAATTTAATCTTGTGCTGTCTTGTATCTCGATCACAAATCCCCACGTTCGTGTTTTGGCCTAGTAATACGCTACTGTGGGTTAGTTTTTCAACCTATATAATCCCATTAGCGGACCTGGCTTCTATCAAATGAGAAGCTGGTGGCAGTATAGCCGGGCTGAGGAAGTGCTGTTTCACTGGGGCAGTAAAAAGGCTCTCTCAGCTTGTTGCCTCTCTGTGCCTGCGTGGACAGGGGGTGTCTGTGTAAACTGTATCAAGCTGACCTTACCTACTCCTCCAGGAGGGCGTAACGTCACATCTTGGTAACTAGTGACCATACTGTATCTTGCTGGCTCTACGTATTTGACATCCGACGTCAGTCAGAGTACGGTATTCATCACAGTAGGATTAAAAGAAAAAGGGGAAAAAGCAAAAAAAGAAGGGAAAAAACAGAAGTGCCCTACAGTGAAGTAAAAACACAGTCCCAACCCCCCAACTTTGAGCACCCTCCTCACCCAAAAATATGAGAAGAGCTAGCTAAATACAGATCAGATGTGCCAGTCTCATACCACTATAGCAAAGCAAGACTGCCGGCAAATAACACCAGGTTAATGGCAGAAGATTTCTTGCTAGGGATTCCAGTAAGCTGGCAACCAACTATAGAAAAAAAACTCTTACTCTAGAAAGAGATCCACAGGAGATTATGATCATTGCCTGGACTAGACCAGATTTAGGGCCAAAGAGCAGTGTTGTGTGAATTTCAGAGTCAGTATCTCTGTTTTGGATTACCAGGTAAAGTCTCATGAGAATTGGCAACAATGTTTTTGAAAGTCTAGAAAGTGTTTTTTTCACTTAACAGCATGTTCTATTGAAAAATGCCGCAAACATGCATATAAAAACACTTGAAAAGTAATAGGGGCAGATTTACTAATCCTGTAGGTGGTGTAATGTATCAATACACAACTTTTTGCACTGTTTGGCATGGCTGCTTAGTTTGAAGACATTTTTTTATTTAAAAAAATAGGCAAAATCACTCCACTTTTCTAGCACAGTGTGCTTGATAAATTACTCCCTTTGACAGGATGTCTAGACAGGCACCAAGTTCATCACAAATGCTTATGACAGATGATAAATTTGGTGTATGACTAAACACTTTTGGCTAACTTTATACCAAATCTTGGTTGCCTCACTTTGCACCCAAACTTTATGACAGAATTATGTGGTGCAATCGTGGAGCAACACATTACATCTTTGACTACTTTCCTGAGATGCCATAACCCTTCACAGTGATCTTTCTAAAAATTAGATATGCCAAATCATGCCAATTTACACAATATGTGCACTCACAGTACTAAATGTTGACCATAACATTTTATCCTTGCATTTTAAAACACAGAAAAAGGTGTGTGTGGAGGAGGGGGGATGGGGAAGCAAAGAAAATTCTTTTAAATGTCCTTTAACAATTCCATCCATCTTTTTTCTTTTTAGAATGTTAATAAGAATTCAACAAGAAATGATTAAAAGGGAAGAAAAAAAAGGATTTTTTCCATTAAGGTAATTTTTTAAAACAAAATCTTATTTATTTATTTGACAATTAAAAAAGGCATACTAAACAAGCTCTTGGCTGCTTTTGGAATTTTGATTTACGAATATGTGGACATTTTTACATTTTACATGGCAATACAGTAAAACAAATCAAAACAAAAACAGAATAGAAAATGAAGAAACATAGCTAGTTATAATTCATTTTAATTCATCATTTGTTTTCCATTCTGTTTCATTGCAGTGACCATTTTCTGCTAATGGGAAGCACAACTATATTGGTTGACAAAATTTCAGTTGAGGAAAGACTTCTACAAAAAAATGCAGCAACACTTGTGTTGCAAATGTGGCAACACTTCTTGTTCTGTAAAATTGCCTTTAGAACGGAAAAATGGCAATACCAACATATATTAAAGTTTGTTTGCTGCTTCTGATTCACTAAGATGTAGTTATGGTTAAATATCTTTAAATGGAGACTGTCATCTCCAAAATCAGTTTCAAAGTAAGTGTTCTGCCATGTAGGATAGGTGTCCCAAAACATAACCATATCTTTCTTGTGAAAATCCAACCCTTTAGTCGCGACATGCTTTTTTATATTTTTAACCCCTTTCCGTCTTTGCTTTTTCATTTCTCACTCCTGGCCTTCTCGCAGCCATAACTTTTTTATTTTTCTGTACACAGTCATATGTTTTTTTCAGGACAAGTTGTATTTTCTAATGGAACCATATTATATTGAATATAATATAGCGGGAAGCTGAAAAAAAAATCCAAATTGCGTGGAATTGGAAAAAAACACAATTCTGCCACCGTTTTTTGAGTTTTGCTCTTATGGTGTTCCCTTTATGGTAAAACTGACCTGTTACCTTCATCTTCTGGGTCAGTACAATTACAGAAATAACACATTTATATAGTTTTTCTTATGTGTTAATACTTTAATGAATAGTCGAACAGACATAGGAATAGACAAACATAAAGAAACACACATTAGTTCCTTGAACTCATAACAAACAAAGTTTTCATGGAGGTCTATACTCAATATGTAATATACATAAAACATGTAAGTAATTTCTCTCCACACTCAGAACCTCAATTTTATACATTTTTCCTGCTGTTGATATGCCTTGTTTTTATCTCTTTGTATTGCACACACTCCACTTTCACATTCCTCTAGGCCAGTCTCATTTATAATTTTCTACGCCTGTTTTAGCCGTAGAAAATGTTCTAAATCTATGCCAGTAAGGACGTAGCATAACAAAAAAAAAAAAGGCCAATTCACAATTTTTTGTCACTTCAATTCCCACAATTTTTTTTTTTTTAAAGTGATCAGAAAGTCACACACACTTGAAAATGGTATCACTAAAAAGCACAGATCGACCCACAAAAAAAATCAGCCCTCACATAGCTCCATACACATAACTAAAAAAGGTTATAGGGGTCACAATATGATGATGAAAAAAAAACTTTTTCTCAAGTTTTTTTTTTTTTCAGTATTAAAACAAAATAAAAACAATACAAGTGTAAAAAAACTGTGGCAAAATTCTGCTTTTTCCAATCCCACTCCATTTGGATTTTTTCCTGCTTCCTAGTACATTGTTTGTAACTGTAAATGGTCCCATTAGAAAGTAAAACTTGTTCTTCAAAAAATAAGCCCTCATAAGGCTACGAGAACGGAAAAATAAAAAAGCTGGGGAGTGAAAACTGGAAAATCGCAAGGTCATCTAAGGGTAAATAGTAACCAAAGTAACAGATGCAGAAGAGGAAGGGAACTGAGATCAATTCCAGGGAATTGATTATATGGCATTAACATATCACACTGGGACAGTCTGTTATCTTATCTGGATGCGCACATTTCTTTTGTGCAGACCTTTGCTGACCAATAAGGCAAAAGGAGATGGCATAGATCCCCATTTACAACTCTCTTTAAGATCTTTAGAGGTATGCCCATTAGACTGTAGAGCAGGTGGGGCTACATCTAGGACCCAATGAGAGCCTGAGAGTGAACAGAAGGACTGGGCATAAGGGAGGAGGAGGTTTTATTACCTGTAGCAGTCAATAGAGGCAAGTCAAGCAGCACAAAAAGAAAAGTATTACAATTTTTGGAATGCTGTGGATTTCCCTTTTTTGTCATAAGGAATGATAAATATAGTTTGGATAAGGCAGGCTGGTTGTAATTCCCATAAAATTGACTTGGGCCACAGTATTGCAGGAAGCTGAATGATGATAAAGTAAGGAGGCAGTGAATTCAGTGTCCCCAAAGCCAGTGAGAAAAATGCAGGTATTACCTAAGTGGGTACTGGAGCAGAGATTCCCAGTGGAACAGATGCCTTAGAAAGACTGCTCCAGCGCAGCAGCACATGGGAAGATGGCCAACGAGGAAATAAAGCATGTGACAGTAGCAAGCTTGTCTGGGAGAACAAAGCAGGTGCGGAGGGAAAGCGGGAATTGTGAAATATAAGCCCCAGTCTTCAGTACCAATCTTCCTTCTAGCGATGCTAGAAGTAGTGTAGCTCAATCTAGGAAGCAAGCCTGGATCTCAGTGTGGCTTGCACTGTGGTACAGTGGTTCCGGACCAGAGGTTGTGCAGACTAATACAGGTCCAATAGTTTGCAAGCCTGTGGGGGACTGTAGAGGAACACTGCAGAATGTGAGAGAGCAGGTTAGAGCTGCTGTGTGCTACAGTAGAGCATTAGGGAGGAAAAGACTGAGGGATCATCTTCTTCAGTGGTTAGGCTCCACCCTCCCTTTGTATTTGACCTGAGTGCCACTGTCACTACCATTGCCCTTACTCCCACCACTGTGGCTAATACCAATAGCAACAACACAACCATGTCTCCCCCTGAACCTACAGTACTCCTCATGGCAGTCCAAACTCTGACTGTTCTCACACAACTCCTTAACAGTGAGACTCTTTTGACTATCCTCTGGAGTGTGTGGAAGGGTTTTTCTTGCCTTTTGTTAGGAAATAAGAAGAAGCCTCACTAGGAGAAGCAGTGATGATAGAGAGGACGCAACTAAAGGCTTCTCTGGGGTTATAGAGGCAGAAGGAATGTTGTGAGCCCTGGCTCCAAGCCACGATGACAGACTCAAAAGTGATCTTTATGTCATCCTGCTGTGACTGAGAGGAGTGAGCCATCCAGTCCACAATTTCATATTTTTTGTCCTCAATATTAATACTGCCTTTCGGATGCCAGCGAGAATTGTAGCCTACTACTACTGACTGGATGGCTGGTCCTGCTACTGCGGTTACTACCCACATTCTGACTCTCGGAGGACGAGGCCTGGGTCTTTTGTTTTGCACTATTCTGTTTTCCAGACATTTTATTATGAGGCCTCTAAATGAAGGCTCACAGGTCTCCTATGAATCCAAAGTCACAGGGTTTCTAAATGAAGAGTCAAGGTACACACAAATTATTGAATGGTACTAGCAAAATTGCAAGTACGTTTTCTGTAATTTAAAGACAGAGGCACAATTTAAAATTCTTTCCCTTCTACAAACACACTCTATACTGCTATTAACAATTTACTTTGGGAAACTTCTATGAACTACTGTATGTATGGTATCTCTTGTACAACATTTCATTGTATTGTACATTGTATTACATTGTATTGTACAGTGACAATAAAGGCATCTTATCTTATGTGTTTTATAACACCGGTTAAAAAATGACATTTTGTATTATAAAAAACATGGTGCAATCCAATAATGCATCCACTACCAACAATATAACATTGCACTGTTGGCAGTGATGTTCCTTTGAACTATGTAATTTGTGTTTAATATCACTGGTTCAAAAGTGAAATTTTTGTGCTATAAAATTCATGCTGTGATGTAATAATGCATCCGCCTACTGCCAATATAATGATGCATTGCTGGTGCTGAAATTTCTTTCAGCTCTGCATTTAATATGACTGGTATAAAATGGTATTATTGCTGTAAAATGCTTTTGCTATAATGCAAAACATTTAATAACACAGATGGATATAATGCACTGAAAATAAGCCTATGCAGAAGCCTGAGGTTTTTAGAGGAAAAAGGCTGTCTGTCTGTTCACCGAGCACAGTGCCATATATTGTACAGCGACTATGCTTGCTATCGCAGCTCATCTCCATTCACATTACACGGTCTAAGCAAAGCTGCAAGATATCCCAGTGCTAGTGTCTTCTCAAACAGCTGGACCCCCACCAATCAGATATTGATGATCTATCCAACGGTTAGGTCATTAGTTAAAACAAATCTCAGAAAAACCCTTAAATTTTAGGTTTTATAAGCATTGTTGGAAGGCATTATTTGTTTTCCTTAACTGTGCTGTAGGCCACAGTGGTGTTTTGCTGAAAGACTTTTTAATAGGGACGCACTGGTCTAATAATTATCAATATAAAAGTGGTATCTCTTGTGCAATAGTGGATATATTAGGTCCCAGACTATTTTGCCACTTATAGTAAAGAAGTATTCCAAGTTTCTCTTATTGATGGCTTATTCTCTGGATAGACCATCAATATCCAGGGCTGGCGCCACCCATAAGCAAGGTACGCTACCGCGTACAGCGCACTCTTGCTGGAGGCGCCGGCCCCTCGCCCGTGGTGCCGCCTCCTAGCTAATTTATTCACTTCACTTGCCTCTGTTTAATCTCGTACAGGCGCACTGGCAGAGGCATCGTCGAGCGAAGTGCGCATGCGCTATCTTCCAGCACACCTCGTTCGACGATGCCTCTGCCAGTGCGTCTGTGCGAGTATTAGGCGCTTCTCTGCAATTACACAGAGGCAAGTGAAGTGAATAAATTAGCTAGGAGGCGGCGCTGGGCGGGGAGGGGATCTGTGGTTGACTCTTAGGGGGATCTGTGGTGGATGACACTTATGGGGGATCTGTGGATGACACTGATGGGGTATCTGTGGATAACACTAATGGGGGATCTGTGGATGACACTGATGGGGGATCTGTGTATGACACTGATGGGAGATCTGTGGATGACACTTATGGGGGATCTGTGGATGACACTGATGGGGGATCTGTGGATGACACTGATGGGGGATCTGTGGAGGACACTGATGGGGGATCTGTGGATGACACTGATGGGAGATCAGTGGATGACACTGATGGGGGATCTGTGGATGACACTGATGGGGGATCCGTGGATGACACTGATGGGGGATCTGTGGATGACACTGATGGGGGATCTGTGGATGACACTGATGGGGGATCTGTGGATGACACTGATGGCTTCTGTGGATGACATGGTATGTAGCAGGAGGGAGAAAACGTGGCCTTACCACAATGAAGGGTACAGTCTGTATAAATAGGTGGCCGACAAAAAAAGAGGCGGGTTAAAGGGCGTGGTCAATACGCAGAGTCAAGGTGGGCGGCAACATAAGGTTTTGCCAATCAGTTGTGGATAGTAGCTCCAGCTCATGCAATTTTTTTTACATTACAGGTCAGAAACACAGAAAGGATACCCGACAGGAAAATTGCACGTACCTTTTCAACCATCAAGTCATGACACATGTGAGTTTAGCAGTGCAGCTTGATGGGGAAACATGCATTTTTTTACTTTCGCATAAGGCGTTAACATAATAAAATGTGAAAAAGTAAAAGGGTTTGAAGGATTTCATAATTCATTGCGAGAGTGACTATTTACATTAACAGTAACTCACACAAAAATTTATTTTTTAGTTAAAATGGTTCAAATATATAAAAAAAACTGATCCAAAGATTTTTTAAGCCACGAAAAAAAAAAAATACACATATTAGGGATCACCGCGTCCGTAACGACAGTCTTTATAAATATATCACATGATCGACCCCATACGATAAACACCATAAAAAATAAAAACTGTGTTAAAAAGCCATTTTTGTCACCTTACACCACAAAAAGTGCAACACCGAGCGATCAAAAAGGCGTATGTCCCACAAAATGGTACCAATAAAACAGTCACCTCATCCCGCAAAAAATGAGACCCTACATAAGAAAATCGCTAAAAAAATAAAAAATATATATAGCTCTCAGAACACGGGGACACTAAAGCATCATTTTTTGATTTTAAAAATGCCATTATTGTGTGGAAAAAAAAAAAGTGTACATATTAGGTATTGGCGCGTCCATAACAACATGCTCGATAAAAATATCACATGACCTAACCCCTCAGGTGAACACCGTAAAAAATAAAAAATAAAAACAGTGCCAAAAAGCAAGCAAAGTGCAACACCAAGCGATCAAAAAGGCATATGCCCCCAAAAATAGTACCAATAAATCTGGCACCTTATCCCCCAGTTTCCAAAATAGGGTAACTTTTTGGGAGTTTCTATTGTAGGGGTGCATCAGGGGGGCTTTAAATGGGACATGGCATCTAAAAACCAGTCCAGCAAAATCTGCCTTCCAAAAACCATACGGCGCTCCTTTTCTTCTGCGCCCTGCCGTGCGCCCTTACATCAGTTTACGACCACATGTGGGGTGTTTCTGTAAACCGCAGAATCAGGGTAATAAATATTAAGTTTTGTTTGGCTGTTAACCCTCAATGTGTTAAAGAAGAAAATGTAATAAAATGGAAAATCTGCCAAAAAAGTGAAATTTTGAAATTTATTCTCCATTTTCCTTTAATTCTTGTGGAACACCTAAAGGGTTAACAAAGTTTGTAAAATCAGTTTTGAGTAACTTGAGGGGTGTAGTTTCTACAATGGGGTCGTTTATGGGGGTATCCACTATGTAAGCCTCACAAAATGACTTCAGATCTGAACTGGTCCTTAAAAAGTGGGTTTTAGAAATTTTCTTAAAAATTTTAAGAATTGCATCTAAAGTTCTAAGCCCTCTAACGTCCTAAAAAATGATGCCAACATAAAGTAGACATATGGGGAATGTTAAGTAATAAATGTTTTATGAGGAATCACTTTGTTTTAAAAGCAGAGAAAATGAAATTTTTAAAATTGCGAATTTTTCAAACTTTTTGGTAAATTTGGGATTTTTTCATAAATAAAGGTGAAATATATTGACTCAAATTTATGACTATCATGAAGTAGAATGTGTCACGAGAAAACAATCTCAGAATGGCTTGGATAAATAAAAGTGTTCCAAAGCTATTACCATATAAAGTGACGCATGTCAGATTTATAAAATTTGACCTGGACACTGGGGCATCAATGACCCTTGGTCATGAAAAGGTTAACAAAGAAATTTGTGACTGTGTCAAAACTGTACTACTTAAATTGATAATATTACTTTGTTCTAAGTTTAGTAGTGTTGTCTGTGGTTTCTTCTTCTTCCTTCCCCTTTGTGTTTTCTTGTTCCTGTTTGGTGAATGTGATATGATAGGTCTTGTGTTTCCCTTTGATTGTGCATTGGTGGCGTGGTCTGATAGTTCCTCTGTCTCAAAGTGCATGTGTGGTTGGGTGAGTGTTGTTGTTGCTGCTCCTGTCTCGATTGTGGATTGTTGTATCTCAGATTGTATTGATGTTTCTGTGGGGTTTGTAATGCCCTGTTGTGGTCTGGTGATCGTGACTGTCTGTGTTTTAATCTTGGTGAATGGTGAGGTGGGGTTCTGTCTAAAAAAGGTTGCTGGACAAGTGTCTCAAATCTATTTCTTGTCGGTACATTGTGCCTTACGTGTTCAATAGGAGTGTTAGTTAAAGTGTCTCTATTACCAGAATGGTTCTCATTTTTCTTATTATGTGATTTAGGAACATTATTGTATTTTTGGATTTTTTTTAGAAATGATTTCTAACTCCGTTTTATTTAGGCTTTTGCATATTCTTTCTTGCCACAAATTGAAAGTATTGTCTTTTGGTAGTTGTTCTATTATTGTCTTCATTTGATTAATTCTATCTGTAACAGATCCCAAAATTTAAACTTTTCTTTTAATTATGAGTTCCACAAGTATTCGTGATTGTGCGTGGAGGAGGTTGTCCCACTCCAGGTTAAATTCTTCCCCACATAAGTCTTGTGCAGGTGTTTTAGTTAATTGAAGACCCTTGGGAATTTTGTTTTGTTCTAGGTATTGTCGTAATGATCTAATTTCCCAGTGATGTCTTAATTGTTTTAATACCAGACTCTCTAATTCCCTAAATGTATCATGGGTAGATCTTTCTTCAAATGATGTTGTTCCAGCTGTCTCTGATGTATCAAAAAGAAAGGTATCTACCTTTTGTTTTTTCAATTCCATATGGTTCCAAATATTCATACTGAGAATGGAAGGAGCTAAATTCACACAATGGGTGATGGAAGGCATAGTGTTAAATGTTATTAGTGTGAATAGCTCACTGCCTTCTCAGTGTGGGATAGGTGCTCTAGTCTATACTGATCACCCTTTCAGAAAGAAACAAAATAGCAAAAATGTAAATAAGACTGGCCCTCACGTCTATCTGTACCATATGGAACCCTATACCTTCCATCACCCATTGTGTGAATTTACATTCTCAGTATGGATATGTGGAACCATATGGAATTGAAAAAACAAAAGGTAGATACCTTTCTATTTGATACATCAGAGACAGCTGGAACAACATAATTTGAAGAAAGATCTACCCATGATACATTTAGGGAATTAGAGAGTCTGGTATTAAAACAATTAAGACATCACTGGGAAATTAGATCATTACGACAATACCTAGAACAAAACAAAATTCCCAAGGGTCTTCAATTAACTAAAACACCTGCACAAGATTTATGTGGGGAAGAATTTAACCTGGAGTGGGACAACCTCCTCCACGCACAATCACGAATACTTGTGGAACTCAAAAAGCCCAAAAGTCAGACTGCAAGATTAAAAGTTGAATATACAGAGGCAAAGATGAGGGGGTGGAGAGATGGAGAGCGCAACGGCTATTAATAATTAGTAATTCCACTCCCCTGTATTTTTTTGTGAAAACCTTAAATGCTTTTGTTCAGAGGAACCTTGGATATTCTTATTGTGCAGATTCCTGAAGGCACCCAACCCCCAAAATCTCCATCTATTGTTCTCCATGGCTCCGGCTCCATCAGGGAAAAGACACACATCATCCTGCAACAGGGATGGCAGCACACATCCCCCGACACCCACGGAAGTCCCTTTTGCAGAAGCGCGCAGCCCCCCGCCCCCCCCCCCCCCCCTGCAAACCTTGCCATAACTAAGGACAAACTAATAAACAAATAAACACAATATATAATGACAGGGATGGCAGCGTGCAGCCCTCCATAACCAGGGCGGCAGCGCACATCCCCTGATTACCCAAATAACTGCACACGTCGCGCAACAACTAAGAACTACTAATAACATTGTGAATACAGTAAATAAGCACAGGTGTAAGCACTACTTGTAGGAGATTGTCATGGCAATTATTTTTAATAGGAAACATTAAGGTTAATTGCCTTGTTAACAAATATGAAACTTTGTTTTGACAACCTGTCAACACCAATTAAACTTAATTGCCTGGGAGCTTTTCTCTGGGAGTGCATGTGACTTGAGGAACTAATGAAAACACACCCCCTGGTATAAAAGGATCAGCCAGAAAAGAAAATGTTTTTTTTTTTTTTGTGAATCAGAGATGCTGCAATAATTTTTTTTATTAACCCTGGGTGTTCTGGAGTGTCCCCCTGACCTCCTGTCATACTGCCCATTAACCCTTTCATCCCCTTTCTTCCATCACTGCTCTAGCTCTTCAGGGGCTGAAGCGGTGATAGAAAAGGGGGCAGTGATTTATATTGAGCCCTGAGCAGCTCCTGCTCCAGGTTCCGTCCATGAAAGGGTAAATATTACCCCTTTCATCCCCTTTCTTCCTTAGTATTACAGCGGTATTTAACCATTTGGTGTAGTATGGCCCTATAGAAGATTTTGAATACTGTATTTTTCCCCCTTTTTTAACCTATTGCGATATAGGTACATCAAAATGATTGCATGTCAGTTTAACCCTTTGTTGGGTGGAGGACCAAGACAAAAACTATAAGCTATTCAGAATTTTTCCAAAGAAGTGATAATATTTTTATTCTACCTAAAAATACATGTCATGGTATTTAGTGGTGAAAGAAGGAAATCACACTTTCATGCTTTAATGCAGAGATTAGTATGTGATAATTTGCTATTTGTCTGTTATTCATAGACTATGCATGAATTACATTCTGCTAAGAAATATGATACTTAATGTACCTGTAGTATGGCCTGGCAGTCAGGAAAGCGATCATGACAAGATTACCTAGTTTTTTTAAGTTGTAATATTACTGATTAAACATATAATTTCTGGAACAGAATTCATGAAAGTGTATAACATATAAAATGGGCCTTTCATATTTTAACCCTTTAGAGTCTATGAACTGACTAAGATAGATTTATACCTCATATAGCCCTAATGCATGTTTTGTTGTAATTGATCTCTGAATAAATAAATGAATAAATCACTGTTGTGTTTTCTTTGGTGGGTACTTGGTACTAGGGGGAAGGGGGGTGTTTCGGTGGTGGTTTGTGAGAGTGTGCCCGGGATGTGCAGATGCCCGGGATGCTAGCGCTTATGCCCTGCTTGCAGTAGGGTCACTCCGTTGGCTCTCAATTACAGAGAGTGTGAGGGTAGATCTGGTAGTGTGCAAGCAATTTTGGTGGATCTACAGTAACAATATCAAGAAAGGGAGCTCACTGAAATATAGCTCGGGCTGCTATACCACTTAGCTGCTTATTCAATAAATGATAAAAGGATGGCTTTTTATATATAATATATCCACATTTATTTTCCAGAATATATATAAAATACCATAAACTTCTTTAAAAACACTACGTAAAAATAAAAATAAACATAATATAAGGTATAGTATAAAATATAGTCTCGGTCCCTCTATTAACAGATGGAAAAAAAATCCACAGCGGTATTAGGCCTCTTTCACACTTGCGTTGTCCGGATCCGGCGTGTACTCCACTTGCCGGAATTACACTCCGGATCCGGAAAAACGCAAGTGTACTGAAAGCATTTGAAGACGGAACCGTCTTCCAAATGCGTTCAGCGTTACTATGGCACCCAGGACGCTATTAAAGTCCTGGTTGCCATAGTAGTAGTGGGGAGCGGGGGAGCAGCATACTTACAGTCCGTGCGGCTCCCCGGGCGCTCCAGAATGACGTCAGAGCGCCCCATGCGCATGGATGACGTGATCCATGTGATCACATGATCCATGTGCTTGGGGCGCCCTGACGTCACTCTGGAGCGCCCGGGGAGCCGCACGGACGGTAAGTACACTGCTCCCCTGCTCCCCACTACACTTACCATGGCTGTCAGGACTTTAGCGTCCCGGCAGCCATGGTAACCACTCTGAAAAAGCTAAATGTCGGATGCGGCAATGCGCCGAAACGACGTTTAGCTTAAGGCCGGATCCGGATCAATGCCTTTCAATGGGCATTAATTCCGGATCCGGCCTTGCGGCAAGTGTTCCGGATTTTTGGCCGGAGCAAAAAGCGCAGCATGCTGCGGTATTTTCTCCGGCCAAAAAACGTTCCGTTCCGGAACTGAAGACATCCTGATGCATCCTGAACGGATTTCTCTCCATTCAGAATGCATTAGGATAATCCTGATCAGGATTCTTCCGGCATAGAGCCCCGACGACGGAACTCTATGCCGGAAGACAATAACGCAGGTGTGAAAGAGCCCTTAAATGGAAAAAAAATTCTTATTGATACAAGCTTTCTCGTTGTGCAGTTCTTAATTATTTTGCCAAAAATATTTTGTCATATTGATGTTTTGGCAAAATAATTAAGAACTGCACAATGGAACTGCATATAAGTTTATGGTATTTTACATATATTCTGGAAAATAAATGTGGATCTGTCAGACAAACAAAGGGGAGAGGCTCAGGTGAGGCGTGCGGGGAATGGGTAGCTTGACAAGAGGCATATTGCGCAGAGCATTCCAGCGTACGCTGGGACCCTTTTATGGCTGGAGCCCTCATGTAGTTGACAACTTCTGCCAGACTAGTCTATCCGGGGTTGGTGATGAGGGCACTGTCTCTTCAGAGTGCCGCTCGCGATGTTGCGCGGGTGGGAAGCGTGTAGTGTGTAGGTGGGATGCATGTCCTGGCAGCTGCCATCATCCATCAACATATCCATGTAAACCTACCACCTGGACATCTTCAGTGAGGGGAACACTGACAGGGGCGACCAAGCAGCACCAGCGTTAGTGAGAGCGGGAGGGATGAGGGTATCAGGTATCAAGGATGAAGCCGCTCTGTCACCGCCGGAGATAATCTGAGCTCTGACAGCCGGGGGGAAGCCGAGGAAATAGGGCATCACTCTAGTGTAGCCCCCCTCCCCCTGTGTTAGACTGTACAGCACCTCTTTCACAGCAGAAGGCTTACCATTTCTTACGAGGCTTATGATTGGCCTTCTGCTGTGAAAGGGATTGTTAAGCATCATTACTGTACATACTTTAGGTTAACACTGTCATCTACTGGCCTTTTAGTGTATTGCTGTTACAGTTGTTTAGTTCAGAGGAGAAGTCACGATTCGTTAATATAGCTATGCGAAAACTGTGATCGCTAGGTGTGCTACATCTGTACTTCCTCATCGTCCTTACGAGATCGCAGACATGTTCAGTTAGTCTTGGAACATTTACTGGAGAATAATCTTTATATTAAACTGGAAAAATGTGAATTTGAACAAACAAAAATCCAATTTCTTGGATATATCATCTCCCCAGAAGGTCTGAGTATGGATCCTAATTAAATCAAAGCTGTAATATATTGGCCCACTTCAAGAAATCTTAAAGATGTTCAGCGATTTATAGGGTTTGCAAATCATCTTACCAATCACTTTAGTTACAAAGAAAAAACTAGTATTTTCATGGTCTCCATAGGCACAAGTTGCTTTTGACCAGCTAAAGACTTTTTTTACTTCCAATCCTGAATTGCCTTTTGTTGTTGAAGTAGACGCCTCTGACTCTGCTGTGGGAGCGGTCCTGTCTCAACGAGTTGGAGACAAGATTCAACTCCATCTATGTGCTTTTCTTTCTCATACCATGTCATCGGCAGAAAGAAATTGACATAGGAAACAAAGAACTGTTGGCAATTAAAGTTGCTTTCTCTGAATGGAGACATCTTCTGGAAGAAGCTAATCATCCAGTGACTGTCCTTACTGACCACAAAAATTTAGATTACATCCGTACAGCTAAGAGACTGTCTGCAAGACAAGCAAGATGGGCCTTATTTTTCTCTACATTTAATTTCATCAATTCTTATCGGCCAGGTTCAAGAAATGGCAAGGCTGATGCTTTGTCCAGGAATCTTGCTAAACTAAAACAGAGTATACTATTTTATCTTCCCAAAATTTTGTAGGAATACTGGACTCCAAAGAACTTTTAACCATGTTCAGAGATGGATACCAGAATGACTCTTTTCTCAACCATCCTTCTAAAGATATGGATCTTTCTTTTAAAGAGAGGTTTTGGAAGCAGGAACACTGAATATATGTCTTTAAATCTGCTCGAATTAAAGTCCTCCAATTGGTCCGATTCTAAACTTGCAGGGCATCTTGGAGTCATTAAAACTTATGACCTATTGCTCCGTTCATTTTGGTGGCCTAATTGTAAGAACGATGTTAGAAAATATGTTTACTCCTGTTTAACATGTGCACGAAACAAGACACCGCAATCTCCTCCTCTAGGTCTTCTTCAATAACTCCCAGTTCTATCTAGGCCTTGGGGATCAATTTCCATGGATTTTATTGTGGACCTTCCTCTGTCTAAAGAAATGACTACCATCCTTGTTGTTGTAGACCGACTCACAAAGATGGCCCATTTCATTTCAATTAGAGGAATTCCTACTGCAGAATTAATGATTAAGGAGATATTTAGGTTGCATGGAATTCCTGACAATGTAATTTCAGATAGAGGTGTTCAATTGACATCAAGATTTTGGAAGAACTTCTGTACAGCTTTAGGAGTTACAGTTATTTGTGTTCTGCTTTTCATCCTTAGTCCAATGGCCAGACGGAAAGTACAAACCAAACTCTTGAACAGTACCTCCGCTGTTTTATTTCCTACCTTCAAGATGATTGGGTGGACTATTTACCAACAGCAGAATTTTCCTACAACAACTCCAAACATACTGCTACATCTCTAAGTCTATTTTATGCTAACTCTGGCTTACATCCAGTATTTATTCCTAACCTCCCTCTTAGTATACCTATTCCTGCTGTTTCTCACAGACTAAAGAAATTGCAAGAAACCCAGAGGAAACTAACAGGGATGCTACAAGAAGCGCAAGAAGACTATAAGAAAGCAGCTGATAAACATCGCAAAGTTCCTCCTAGCTTTAAAGTTGGTGATAAGGTTTGGGTATCTACTAGAAATCTGAAAACACATGTTCCATCTCCAAATTTGGGTCAAAAATTCATAGGATCTTTACATATTTCTGTACAAGTTAACCAAGTTACCTTCCATCTCAAAATTCCCAACAGATTGAAAATACCCCCTGTGTTCCACGAGTCATTGCTGAAACTATTCAACGAAAACCCCTTTCCAGGGAGAAGTCAGCCGCCTCCTGCACCAGTAAAAGTCCAATGAGAGGAAGAATACATTGTTGAGAAAATTTTGGATTTTAGAATTTTCCGAGGTCACGTGCAATATCTGGTGCAGTGGAAGGGTTATGGACCAGAAGAGAATTCATGGGAACCAGAAAACAATGTTCAAGCCCCTAGGCTTACAAGGGGATTTCATCACAGACATCCAGAGAAACCAGCTCCTAAGATGTCAGGAGGCCATCCTGAAAGGAGGGGATTACTGTGCTCCAGGTGGCAGCTCTTCCAAATAAGCTATTCAGCTTTCTGGACAGCTCCTGTGCTAAACTGAAGCCTAGTTCCCTGTGCCTCTTGTTCTGTTCCCGCCTCCCTGGTTTGCTCCACCTTGTTCCCTGATTGGACAACCTATTTAAACCCAGCCTTGTACTTCCTGCTTTGTGAGATTATTGTACTCTCAGCCTGTAATCAAGCTACGCTCATCCTGTGCATTGACCACTGGCTTCCTCCTGACTACAGTATTTGCCTACTCCTCTAATACTGACGCTCATCCTGTGCATCGACCACTGGCTTCCTCCTGACTACGTTATAGGCCGTGCAATAACCCCAAGTAGTTGCAATAAAAGACTCCGATCCAGACCCGGACCATTACAGGTGGAGTGTTATGTAGTAGTAATCCTATAGGAGAGTAAATGTTACAATACTGACATGTGGCACTGTACAGAAGCCAGAAGAGGATACAAGAAGAGACAGGTGCTGGGTCTATAACACCTGATTGGTGGTTCAGATTGAGATTAAGGCTACTTTCACACTAGCGTTCTATGCGGATCTGTCATGGTTCTGCAAAAATAATAATAATGCAACCGCATGCATCCATCATGAATGGATCCGGTTATATTATGTCTTCTATAGCCATGACGAATCCGTCTTGAATACCATTGAAAGTCAATGGGGGACGGATCTGTTTTCTATTGTGCCAGAGAAAATGTTTGGCTCTGCTTCGTCAGGCGGACAGCAAAACGCTGCAGGCAGCATTTTGGTGTCTGCTTCCTGAGCGGAATGGTGACTGAATGGAAGTAAACTGATGCATTCTGAGCGGATCCTTTTCCATTCAGAATGCATTAGGGCAAAACTGATCTGTTTTGGACCGCTTTTGAGAGCACTGAACGGATCTCACAAACGGAAAGCCAAAATGCTAGTGTGAAAGTAGCCTTAGAGAGAGGCGCTACATGTGACTGAGGAGTAAGTTTTTTTTTTGTCAGAGAGAGCAGCTGAGGAGAGTGACTGAGAGGATGGCACCAGAGCTGTTAGGCCTATTTCACAAGGGCAAGAATTCCACGCGGGTGCAATGCGTGAGAATGCGCGGGTGCAATTACATGGAATCCATAAGGGGTGTTGCATAATGGGGTTACTTCTCACGAGTTTCCACTGTATTGGTCTCTTCAAAAGCAATATGGTACATGTAAATAGTGTTGAGCGCGAATATTCTTTTTTTTTTTTTTTTTATTGTTATATTTTTTTCTTTCCCACTTCCCTAAAGTTGTTATTACCTGTCCTTTGGATTCCTGGCTTCCTGGCTTCCTGGCTGCTCCAGTCAGTGCCCGTTGCCGCTTCTGCCGACTTCCGTGCTCATGGAGCGTCCCCATCACCATGGGAACGTCTCCATATACTAGAATGTACTGTCGGATACGCGATTATTTAAATCACATATTAATCGCGATAACAAGAATAATGACGAATATTCGATTTCGACGAATATAAAATGAATATTCTATCGAATATTCGCAAATTTCGTCGAAATCGAATATGGCACCTGCCGCTCATCACTACATGTAAACTAATCTATCACAATCCACACTTGAAAAGCCAAAAAGTGCTCCTTCTTTCTAAGCCATGCATTGTGTCCATACAGCATTTTATACCCACATGTATGGCCTTTACACATCCAGTAGAACCCATATAGCAATTTAAAGGGTATGAGAGTCCCTGATAGTGCAAGCTGGGCATAACATATTGGGAACTGTATTGTCGTATCTGTGGGATATTTGCAATTTTCATTTTGCACTGCCTGCTGTGCATTTTCTTTTTATAAAACATTTGTGAGGTCAAAATGCTCATTATACCCCTTGATAAATGCCTTGAGGGAAATGGTCTCCAAAACTGTAAATGAGGCTGACTTAGGAAGGTAAAAGCTGTCCCTGTCTGCAAGAAATTACCGTAATATTATTCTGAAAGATTAAAATTAGTGGCTGAAGTCTTAGTGTAAAGTTTCTGTTACACATACGATGTAACAAATAATTATCGAGAATTAACCAAACATTCCTGATAATTACCGGTTCATCAGCAGAGACAAGTACAGCAATCATCTCCTGTGTTTAGGGGATGAACAATCACTAGTGCAATCTCTTGTCCTCAAAAAGATTCTTTGTTTATGGACAGCAGATGCCTGTTTCCACAGGAAGATCTGCTGCCCAGAAGAAATTATTTTGTGAGCCAGCCAGACGATATGATCACCCAAAGAACGAGCAAACTTGGGGTGATTGCCAGTACCTTTACACTTGGCAATTATCGAGAATAAGCATTTCTACAAACAACCATCCCTGGTAAATGACCTAATAATCGGTCCATGTAAAAGGATCTTAAAGGTGTATTCCCATCTGGGACATTGATGGCATATCGCTAGGATGTGCCATCAATGTCAGATAGATGTGGGTTCCACCTCTGGGACCTGCTTTTATTTCCAGAACAGGACCCTCAAAGTGAACAGAGAGCAGCCACCCTTGTTCACTACTATGGGACTTCTCGGAACTCCCATAGTGATGAATGGAGAGCTCTCGTATCACTTTGGGATCCCTGTTCTCTAGAAAGCACTTCCCGACAGGCATCTAGGCATACACGTATATGCATGGGACATTTACTCAGCAGCACTCTTGAAACATGTTTTTTTACAAAGGCTGTGATAGAATTTTTTTTTATATATATATATATATATTTGCTAAAAAAAAAAAACTTCCATATTTCGTTCTCCTTCTTATTACTTTCTCTTTTCTTATTTCTTCCTTAAAGGCCAGTCTGAAAACTGGGATGGAACAGACTCTGACTCATTTGTGAGTATTTTCTTTATATTATTTTTATATAATGAATTGTTATGGCATTACTGCAGGAATCTTTGAAAGTCTTCAGCTGATTCAACCTCTGCACTGCAAAGGACATGGATTGTGGATTGAAAACTCACAGCGCAATTAAGTTTAGGATTTTTCCACAATGTGTGGATGAGATTTCTGACACTTTGCTGATATTGTAAACTCTGTGGATGTCCCCACACGTAATTCTGTAGGGGGCCACCAGCAGTATTTACTCCATGTGTGGCAATACTATTTTAGTTTTAATAGACCTAAACCAGTGAATATACAACTGGTGAAAGGAACATCACATTTTAGCATTCTCTCTGACAAACAGATACCTGTATAATATACATTCTAAACTCATTTTTTCACAGTATACCTGCTACTTAATAAAAAAAAAGAATAGACCAGAATTTAGAATGATCACAATATAAAATATTGTGGGGGACGCACACAGATAAATCACATTTCTGCAACTTTTGACAACTGTTTGCGGTTGTCTAAAATCCATTCAATACACGTCCTGAGAGGGGACGTAAAAGGGATTAAACTGATGAGAATAGTACTACAGAAAACACCACTCATATCGGGTGTGACAGTAAATTGCACGGCGCAGATGCAGTGACCGTGAATTAAAACAAAGGGGAGGGAGCCAGCGTTTTTTTAACCATCTCCCCGTTCGAAAAATCAATTCAATAAATGGACTCCAGATTGGGGACGTAACAGGGATTAAACTGATGAGAAGAGAACTACAGAAAATACCACTCATATCGGGTGTGAGAGTAAATTGCACGGCGCAAATGCAGTGACCGTGGATTCAAACAAAGGGGAGGGAGCCAGCGTTTTTTTAACCATCTCCCCATTCGAAAAATCAATTCAATAAATGGACCCCAGATTGGGGACATAACAGGGATTAAACTGATAAGAAGAGAACTACAGAAAATAACACTCATATCGGGTGTGAGAGTAAATTGCACGGCGCAGACGCAGTGACCGTGGATTCAAACAAAGGGGAGGGAGCCAGCGTTTTTTTAACCATCTCCCCGTTCGAAAAATCTATTCAATTCACCTTTCGAGGACCCTTGGTGTTGTACGTGGCTGGGTGGAGGAAGAAACCTTCAATGACATCAATGGGACATGGCTAGCTTAGTATCCAACCTTGTGCAAATGGGGAGTTTGTGGTTGGGCAAATGGACTGTTTGCGGTTGTTTGCAGTGCATTAAAAGGGGAGTTTGGTCTGTCAATGTCTGTGAAGCGGGCGTAACCCTTACACTACCTGATCGATACAACATCATACCTGATCATATACACACACTGGATGTTCTAAACCACGTTGTTCAAAAAAATTTTGGATTGTTAGGTGATTTATGCCCTTTATGGATTAAAACCCAACTCTGCGTCAACTATGTAATTTTCCATGGGAGTTTTGCCATGGATCCCCCTCCGGCATGCCACAGTCCAGGTGTTAGTCCCCTTGAAACAACTTTTCCATCACTACTGTGGCTAGAAAGAGTCCCTGTGGGTTTTAAAATTCGCCTGCCTATTGAAGTCTATGGCGGTTCGCCCGGTTCGCCCGTTCGCGAACATTTGAGGAAATTCGCGTTTGCCGTTCGCGAACTGAAAATTTTATGTTCGCGACATCTCTATTTACAACCCGTGTCTCTCGACAAAAATGGAAGCTGTCGTGAAAGCCCTTGTGGAGGCTAACTTGCAACAGCGAGAAGCTACTAAGCAGCATCAGGAAACCAACCAGCAGCTATTGCAACATGTGATGGCTTTACAAGCGACAGGAGCATCCCAGAGCGTCCACAATGCCCGAAAAGCGGTCTGTGCGGCAATCCCTAAGATGCCCCTTACAGACCTAGCTCCGATAGTCTGCTGGCGGTGTCAGGAGCCTGGCCACATAAGGGCCGACTGTCCCCATCGGGGAGGACCCATGGATACTAACTATGGCTACCGCCACTCCTTGTATGCCAGGAAGCTGTGTGCAATAGATACCCCAGAGACTATAGACAATAGCCACCTGTGCCAGGTGGAAGAGGGAGACACTCTGGCGGTAGCTCTGCTGGACTCAGGGACTCTGGTGTTCCTGGTAAGAGCTTCCCTGGTGCAGCCCGCTGAGTATACTGGCCGAAAATTCGGGGTTGTGTGCATCCATGGAGACTTAAAGGACTATTCCACCACCCTGGTGTCTCTGTCCATGGTGGCCGGCAGGTGGACTCACGAGGTGGCCGTCGCCACCAATTTACATTATGAACTTATAATTGGGAGAGATTTCCCGGGTTTCCTGGCACTGTGGCCTGAAATTAAAGTTACCGATACCATTGAGAGTGGTGTAACCCCAGTAGAGAGGTGTCACGGACGGTGTTGCAGAAAACAAGAAGTAACAAATAAAGATCCGACTGACTTGATCCCAAACTAAGGAACAAATGGGTGAGCCCTATAATAGCCCTAGAGCTCTCCCTGACTGCTCAGCCCATGCAAAGATCTCTATGATAGAAAGTTGCATGTCCACGTACCTGAGTGACATCTAAAACCCCTATAATAGTGAGGGGACACGACCACCGGCTCCCTGCACTTAATACAGAGGGAGTCAGGGTCACCTAGAATCAAGCCAACAGGAAAACACAAATAAAGGAATAGACTTATCTGAGGAACCAGCATTTGCAACTTCTAGCAGTGAGCACAATCCAGGAAGTAGTATAAACCGCAAAGTGAGGCAGTATGGGAGGGGATATAAAGGGAAGCAATCACTGCTAATAGATGACAGCTGGAAGAGGCAGAAGAGATGTCAAAGCGAAACCAAAACAAAAGAACATCATGCAGGAGGTACTGAAGAACATCTGTCAGAACTTCTCAGAGATCTGGCAGTGACAAGAAGCCTTGCTCAGGGGGGAGGCCATAACCCTCGGAACCTGAGACCAAAGGTTCAGTGGTAGGGGTGGTCGCCACTTCGGTGGAAGAGGGGGATTCAACCCCACTGAGTGTAATGGTGGGAGACGTGGAAGATTTGCCGCCGGGTCCCGAGTTGGCAGACCTCAACGTCTCCGGGGAAAATTTCGGTACAGCACAGCACCGAGACCCAACACTATCTCGGGCCTTGGAAAATTTTGTAATAGTTGATGGTGAACCTCAACAACCGGGGGCCGAGTCGATACGAAGATGCGGTATCGGGTAAACCAACTACGGGGTGAGCATGTTAAACAGCTGGTGGTGCCCAAGACATATCGCAAGATCGTGTTGGAGCTACCCACTAACATGTTCTTGGGGGTCATCTGGGATGGCAGAAAACGCAGGACCGGATACTACAGCGGTTTTACTGGCCCAGTGTGTTCAGAGAGGTGGAAGAGTTTTGTAAGTCTTGCCCAACCTGTCAGATAACTAGCCCCCAGCCACATTTTCATAGTCCCCTGGTACCTCTTCCGATTATCGAGGTTATTGAGGATCTCATAGGCCCAGTACCCAGTACCGAAGTCCGCTAGAGGGCACCAACACATCTTGGTCGTCCTAGACTATGCCACTCCTGGACTATGCCACAGTACCTGGAGGCGGTGCCCCTGCGACATACATCGGCCAAACTCAGAGCTAAGGAGTTAATGGAGATGTTTTCCCGAGTGGGGTTACCTAAAAAGGTTCTGACTGACCAAGGGACCGCTTTTATGTCAAAGGTCATGAGGGAACTCTGTAAATTACTGGACATAAAACAGCTACGGACATCCGTTTATCATCCGCAAACGGACGGCCTGGTAGAAAGGTTTGATCAAACATTAAAAAACATGTTAAAAAGAGTGGTGTCTAAGGATGAGAGGGATTGGGACCTTCTTCTGCCCTATCTCATGTTCACAGTGCAAGAGGTGCCCCAGGCTTCTACTGGCTTCTCGCCCTTCAAACTGCTATATGGCCGACATCCTCGCGGTCTGTTGGACATAGCCAAAGAGGCATGGGAACAACAACCCAAACCGTATAAAAGTGTAATTGAATATGTCACCCAGATGCAAGAGCAAATAGAGACAGTATTGCGCTTTTTAGGGAACATATGGAGGTAGCCCAGCGAGCCTAGAGTAGGGTCTATAATCGGCAGGCTCGGGTCCAGATCTTAAACCCGGGAGATCGGGTTTTGGTTCTGGTACCGACGGTCGACAGTAATTTCCTGGCTAGGTGGCAGGGACCCTATGAAGTACTCGAAAAAGTTGGTGAGGTAAACTGCAAGGTACACCAGCCAGGGTGGCGAAAGCCGGAGCAGGTGCACCATGTGAATTTACTCAAACCATGGAAAGATAGGGAGACCAGTACAGACGACAGTCAGCGGACGGGTTTTCTAGGGGAAGAGGTTCCAGCCCCACAGTCTGATACAAGGGAAGAAGTTGCCACAGTGAATATTGCTGAGAGCCTTTCCTCTAAACAGACTCAGGAGGCCAGGGAATTTGTCAGCAGGAACATAGACGTGTTCTCGGACCATCCTGGACGCACTTCTATCATCCAACATGACATTGTCACTGAGCCTCAGGCCAGAGTCCAGTTGAAACCATACCGGGTACCTGAGGCTTGATGACAAGCCATCTCGGAAGAAGTGCAGCTAATGCTACAACTAGAAGTAATTGAGGAGTCCAAAAGTGAATGGGCCAGTCCAAAAGTCTTGATTCCCAAGCCAGATGGGACGTTCCGGTTCTGTAATGATTTCTGCAAACTAAATGAGATTTCCAAATTTATGCATATCCGATGTCTTGGGTAGATGAGCTTATTGAGAGGTTAGGCCAAGCCCGGTATTTTTCAGTTTTGGACCTCACCAAAGGGTACTGGCAGGTACCCTTAACATAGGCTGCAAAAGAGAAAACTGCCTTCATCACACCAGAGGGGCTGTATCAGTATAAGGTGTTACCCTTTGGTCTGCACGGCGCCCCCGCCACTTTTCAACGGCTCATGGACATTGTGCTGCGTCCACACCATCGGTGCGCTTCAGCTTACCTGGACGATATTGTCATCCACGGTACCGACTGGGAAAGTCACCTACCCAAGGTACAGTATAGTGGAGAGAGAGTGCCAGGCTATCAAGTGGGCACTAGAATCTCTCTGCTACTATTTGTTGGGGAGAAAGTTCCGCCTGGTGACTGACCACTCACTCCCCTCTCAAATGGATGAGACAGGCCAAGGACAGAAATTCCCAGGTCCCCCGGTGGTTTCTCTCTTTACAGAACTTTAAGTTTTCAGTGGAACACAGGGCAGGCCAGTTACAGGGAAACACGGATGCCCTGTCCCAGGTATACTGTCTAGCGTGTGTTCACCCCCTAGGGGTTGAATAAAGGGGGGAGGTATGTAGGAAGGTACAAAGGGTCGTCATTTATTGTAGGTATGTATCACAGAGGTTCCTGGCTTTGGTGAAGTAAGAGCCGGTATTTTCATGTGTCTGCGGCAGCTAATGCTGATTGACACTTTTGCTATTTAGTATTGCTGTAAATAGCTGATCTGGGACGGCTCTTATTGGGAGTAGTCAAAGTGCTGGGTGAAGTGACTACTCCCCACATTCCAGGCCTGGTTTTGACAGCACCTGGCTTTCTTTAAAAAGGCAGCTGGGCTCAGCAGCAGTGTTGTGATCTGAGGCCTGTGATGGGCTGAAAATCTGAGACTCGTGTGTTGGGAGAGCAGGCCACCTAAAGCCTGCATTTAGACTGCTGGAGGCAAAACCGCCGACAAGGTGACGTTTTTTGTTATGCATGAACTTTCTACTCGATGTGAACAAACATCAACCTTGCAAAAAGTGTTTTTTGTTTGACCTTATGTGTGAATAAACATGGACATTTGAATTACGAACTTGTACTTTGCCTCTCTACTGCACCCGCTCATCCCATCTTCCAGAGCGAATCCCCACAATATACAGTCCTGATCAAAAGTTTAAGACCACTTGAAAAATTGCAAAAAATCATATTTTACATTGTTGTATCTTAACAAGGTTCCAAGTAGAGCTTCAACATGCAACAAGAAGAAATGAGAGTGAGACAAAACATTTTTTGAGCATTCAATTAATTGAAAATAACGATTAAACTGTTTTTCAGCTGATCCAAATTTTAGCACCACATGCCTTTAAAAGGCCAAATCTGTGCAAGGTTGTGGATTCATTGTCATTTTCTGTCAGGTAGTCACACGTTGTGATGACAAAGGCAAAAAAACTCTCCCTTTTTTAACGTGGTCGGGTTGTTGAACTGTATAAGCAGGGTCTCTCACAGCGCGCCATCGCTGCTGAGGTGGGACGTAGTAAGACTGTCATTTGGAATTTCTTAAATGATCCTGAGGGTTATGGAACAAAAAAGTCAAGTGAAAGACCCCAAAAAATTTCATCAGCACTGAGCCAGAGGATCCAATTGGCTGTCCGTCAAGACACTGGACGATCCTCGACCCAAATTAAGGCCCTTACTGGTGCTGACTGCAGCCCCATAACCATCAGACAGCATCTGAGACTGAAGGGCTTCAAAAACAAAAAACGTCTTCAAAGACCTCGTCTCCATGAACGCCACAGAACTGCTCGTTTGGACTTTGCAAGAGAGCACCAAACATGGGACATTCAAAGGTGGAAGAAAGTTTAGTTCTCTGATGAGAAAAAATGTAACCTTGATGGTCCTGATGGTTTCCAACGTTACTGGCATGACAAGCAGATCCCACCTGAGATGGACAAGGGACTTCTTCCAGGAGAATAACATCATTCTTTTGGCCCATCCTGCGTGTTCCCCCGATCTAAATCCAATTGAGAACCTTTGGGGATGAATGTCAAGGGAAGTTTACAAAAATGGACAACAGTTCCAGACAGTAGATGGCTTTGTGCGGCTGTCTTCACCACTTGGAGAAATGTTCCCACTCACGTAATGGAAACGCTTGCATCAAGCATGCCGAAACTGATTTTTGAAGTGATAAACAATAACGGTGGAGCTACTCATTACTGAGTTCATGTTTGGAAGTTGCATTTCTGTTTTGGGGGGGTTTAGTTTTTTTTTAGAGGTGTGGTCCTAAACTTTTGATCAGCTGAAAAACACCCTGTTTCAGTTTATTCGTTGTTTTCATTAAATTGAATGCTCAAAAAATGTTTTGTCTCACTCCCATTTCTTCTTGTTGCATGTTGAAGCTCTACTTGGAACTTTGTTAAGATCCAGCCATGCTAAATATGATTTTTTTGCCATTTTTGAAGTGGTCTTAACCGCCTCCGGACCGCCGAACGCAGCAACGCGTCCTGGAGGCGGTCGATTTATTCCTCCTGGACGCATATACGCGTCCTCTCGCGAGACGCGAGATTTCGGTCAGAGCCGGCCCGCGCTTGCGCATCGCGGGCCGGCAAAAGTTCGAGGAGTATTTCGTCAGCAACCTGCCAGCCAATGATCGTCGCTGGCAGGTTGCTGATTTTTTAAAAATCGAATCACAAGCCATCTAACACCTTATATTTATAAATATAAGGTGTTAAATGGCTTCTCTGCTCCTCTGCTGGTCTTTTTGGTCGGTTGGTTCCAGCAGAGGAGCAGACATCACTGTGAGTACCCACCAACACCACACTTAGCCCCCAGATCACCCTCCATCACCCCCATCACCCCAATTAACCCCTTGATCGCCCCCTGTCAATCACCTAGTGAAAGGGAAAAAAGTGATCAGTGTAAACTGTCACTTTTTTTTTCCCACTAGTATTGACGGTTAGGTTTATGATAGTTTAGGCCCCTTGGTTAGGTAGTTAGCGTCAGTTAGCGCCCAGCCCACCGCACCACAGTCACTTATTCGCTGATTAGCATATCACTAATCATCATTTGTACTTTTATAGTATCTGTAAGTGATCAAAACTGATCACAGTCAGATCTATAATTGTATTAGTGTCACCTTAGCTCGCCCTCCCCCAAAACGCAGTGTTTGCCAGATCAGGCCTGATCGGTCGCCCACACGTGCGTTCACCCACGCCCGCTCCACCGCAGTGACAAAATTATTATTTTTTTGATCACTGCACAATCACTTTACAAGCACTGCGGCGATAAAAAAAAATCAGTTTTGATAATTTTTATCAATCGCAGCGGCCTCCGGTACTTCGCTAGCCTTCCATTTGTAAGACAGGCTTGCTTTTTTTCTTGGGTAGTCTCAGAGAATACCCCTAAATTTAGTAATCCAAATGTCAAACAGGGGGTATTCTTCTGAAGAGGCCTACAGGATTCTGACCGAGTCGGATGAGGAATGGGAACCCTCATCTGACGAATCTAGCGGGTCAGAATATGAACCTGTAGAAAGCAGTGGCAGTCTGACCCAAAGTTCGGACGAGGAGGTTGAGGTCCCTGATAGCACCAGGCATACCCGGCCCTGTGTCGCTAGACCACAGGTTGTGCAGGATCCGTTTCAAGGGCAGCAGAGTGGGGCTGGCGCTGTCGGATTACGTGGTGAGGCATACACCAGCAGCGCAGCCCATCCTGGACCCAGCACTGCCGTACAACATGGTGAAGTGGCGAGCACCAGAAGGGCAGTTGAAGCTGGTACGGTGGCACGTGCAGTAGTTACCCCGTCGCAGCCACGGCAAAGACAGGCCCGTAGAGCCCCTAGAGTCCCTGAGGTGCTGGCAAACCCTGATTGGCAGTCCCCAACTTCAGCCGCACCTGTAGTTCCCCCTTTCACCGCCCAGTCTGGAGTTCGGGTTAAGACAGCTCAGATTGGTTCGGCCCTGGGATTTTTTGAGCTGTTCTTGACTGCAGAGCTCTTGGACTTAGTCGTGGCAGAAACAAATCGGTATGCCACTCAATTTATATCCGCCAACCCGGGAAGCTTTTATGCCCAGCCTTTCCGGTGGAAACCAGTCCAAGTTTCCGAAATGAAAATTTTTCTGGGCCTTCTCCTGAACATGGGTCTAACCAAAAAGCATGAATTGCGGTCATATTGGTCCACAAACCCAATTCATCACATGTCCATGTTCTCTGCTGCTATGTCCAGGACACGTTTTGAGACCATCCTGCGTTTCCTGCACTTTAGCGACAACACCACCTCCTGTCCCAGGGGCCACCCAGCTTTTGACCAGCTCCACAAAATTCGGCCCCTCATAGACCACTTCAACCAGAAATTTGCAGATTTGTATACCCGTGAGCAAAACATCTGCGTAGACGAGTCCCTAATACATTTTACCAGGCGTCTTGGCTTCAAACAATACATCCCAAGCAAGCGCGCCCGGTATGGGGTCAAATTGTATAAGCTCTGTGAAAGGGCCACAGGCTATACCCACAAATTTCGGATCTATGAGGGAAAAGATCAGACCCTGGAACCGGTCGGTTGCCCTGACTACCTGGGGAGCAGTGGGAAGACAGTCTGGGACTTGGTGTCACCCTTATTTGGCAAGGGGTACCATCTTTATGTGGACAATTTCTACACAAGTGTGCCCCTCTTCAGGCATTTGTTCCTAGAACAGATTGGCTGCTGTGGCACCGTGCGACCTAGTCGCCGGGGCTTCCCCCAACGGCTCATTACCACTCGTCTTGCAAGGGGGGAGAGGGCTGCCTTGTGTAACGAAGAACTGCTCGCGGTGAAATGGAGAGACAAGCGTGACGTTTACATGCTCTCCTCCATTCACGCAGACACGACAATACAAATTGAACGGGCAACCCGTGTCATTGAAAAGCCCCTCTCAGTCCACGACTATAATGCGCTCATGGGAGGGGTGGACTTCAATGACCAGATGTTGGCTCCCTATTTAGTTTCCTGACGCACCAGATGCTGGTATAAGACGGTGTCTGTATATTTGATTCAATTGGCTGCATATAATAGTTTTGTTCTCTACAGTAAGGCTGGGAGAACAGGATCCTTCCTCAAATTTCAGGAAGAGATCATCGAGAACCTCCTGTATCCAGGAGGTTCCGTGGCCCCAACCACCAGTGTAGTGAGCCGTCTACACGAGCGACATTTCCCCAATGTCGTTGCTGGTACCTCAACCCAACCGTCACCCCGAAAAAAATGTTGTGTCTGTAGCAGGAGTGGAATAAGGCGTGACACCCGCTATTTCTGTCCTGACTGCCCTGACCACCCTGCCCTATGCTTAGGGGAGTGTTTACGGAAGTACCACACACAGGTACACTTAGCATAGGGATTGCATCTCACAGGACAGGCACACAGGGCTATTAGGGCCCTTTTACTCACAGCTGCTGCAAACCTCTCCTTTCAACTGGGATAAAGTGCATAATGTACTTCGCCACATCTTTGGGCGATTTGCGCTTTGCACATTGTCCCATGGGGAAGGAGAGGTTTGTCCTATAAAGGTAAAAAAAAAACAAAAAAAAAAAAACACCGGTAAGCAAAAAAAGTTAACGTTCAGTTCAATAAAGTTTATATGTTCTGTTCAAAAGTTATTATAAAGTTAATAAATTTATTGCGTCGCGGCCTGCTTTTTTCTTTTGTTTTTTTTTACCTTCCAGGTGGACCAACCGATGAACCAGCTGCAGCACTGATGTGCATTCTGACAGAAGCATTGCGCTGCTGTCAGATTACACAAAAGTCAGTGTATGCGGCGCTGCAAGACGAGATTTCTCCTCTGCAGTAAAAGATACGTTTGCCGAGGCATATGAGCTGAGGAGGCGGCGGTGTTCATATACTTTGGCAAACACTTTGTATATAAAAAATAAATAAAAAAATACCAGCAATGATTTATTCATCCACATCGATTGATGTGAATGGAGAAATCTGGTTTGCCAGGGCATACGGGCTAAGTGGGTATGGATGTTGGGCGGAGCTCCTATGTCCTGGCAGACGCCTTTCCCCTCCTTTTTTTTTTTTGGGCAGAGATTTTTTCATCCACATTGATCGATGCGAATGAAGAAATCTGTGCCGTTCATTTTTTCTTTCAGCCCAGAGGCTGAACGGAAAAAATAAATCTCATTACCCGTATGCTCAATATAAGGAGAATAGCAGAAACTCCTAATGCTGGCCATACATGTAATGATTGCGGAGACCCTCAAATGCCAGGGCAGTACAAACACCCCACAAATGACCCCATTTTGGAAAGAAGACACCCCAAGGTATTTACTGAGGGGCATATTGAGTCCATGAAAGATTTAAATTTTTGTCCCAAGTTAGTGGAAAGGGAGACTTTGTGAGAAAAAAAAAAAAAAACAATTTCCGCTAACTTGTGGCAAAAAAATAAATCAATTCTATCAACTCGCCATGCCCCTCATTAAATACCTTGGGTTGTCTTCTTTCCAAAATTCCCAGCTCCGCAGAGGCTGTCCTCTTTTTTTTTAATTAATAAAATCTGTTCTTACCAGTTTAATCTCTGTTTTGTCCCCTCTCAGGGGCCGGTGTGGTGTATGGAATAGATTTTAGGAACCGGGAGATGGAAAAAGATGCTTGGTCGGTCCTCCTACTTCCAATTTGGGGCACTGCGCGTGCGCCGTGCAATTTACTGTGCTACGAGATGAGTGGTATGTTAAGTAGTACTATTCCTATCAGTTTAATCCCTGTTATGTCCCCTATCAGGGGCCGGTGTATGGAATAGAATTTAGGAACCGGGAGATGGAAAAAGATGCTTGGTCGGTCCTCTTACTTCCAATTTGGGGCACTGCGCGTGCGCCGGGCGAATTTACTGTGCTACCAGATATGAGTGGTATGTTAAGTAGTACTATTCCAATCAGTTTAATCCCTGTTACTTCCCCTATCAGGGGACGTGTATGGAATAGATTTTAGGAACCGGGAGATGGAAAAAGATGCTTGGTTGGTCCTCTTACTTCCAATTTGGGGCACTGCACGTGCGCCGTGCAATGTACTATGCAATCCCAATATGAGTGGTATGTTAAGTAGTACTATTCCTATCAGTTTAATCCCTGTTATGTTCCCTATCAGGGGACGTGTATGAAATAGAGTTTAGACAACAGCAAAGAATTGTCAATAGTTGACACTAGGGTTGTCCCGATACCACTTTTTTAGGACCGAGTACAAGTACCGATACTTTTTTTCAAGTAGTCACCGATACCGAATACCGATACTTTTTTTAAATGTCATGTGACCGTTTTGGGGGATCTGTGGATCTGTGGATGACGCACTGTCATGTGGGGGATCTGTGGATGGCACTGTTATGGGGGACCTGTGGATGGCACTGTTATGGGGGATCTGTGGATGGCACTGTTATGGGGATCTGTGGATGGCACTGTTATGGGGGATCTGTGGATGGCACTGTTATGGGGGATCTGTGGATGGCACTGTTATGGGGGATCTGTGGATGGCACTGTTATGGGGGATCTGTGGATGGTGCTGTTATGGGGGATCTGTGGATGGCACTGTTATGGGGATCTGTGGATGGCACTGTTATGGGGGATCTGTGGATGGCACTGTTATGGGGGATCTGTGGATGGCACTGTTATGGGGATCTGTGGATGGTACTGCTATGGGGTGGGATATCTGTGGATGGCATTGTTATGGGGTGGGGGGATCTGAGGATGGCATTGTTATTTGGTGGGGGATCTGTGGATGGTGCTGTTATAGGGGATCTGTGGATGGAACTGTTATGGGGAGGATCTGTGGATGACACTGCTATATGTCATCCACAGATCCCCCTCATAACAGTGTCCCCCAATACACCGGGCCCCGCCGCTCACCGAAGTATTTATAAACGTGAACCCTTATCCTGTTGTTAAGTTGAACTAACGCTGCGCTCTCCCATGTTCCCCTGTATCCCCTGTATCCCCACAGCACTTACTTAAGCTTCCATAGCAGGCAGAGCGGACGGCACCAGTAACGTCACTCACTGACGTCGCGCGTCTGCTCTGCCTGCTTCATTCATAAAGTGGGCGGAGCAGGCGCTCTACGTCAGTGAGTGACGTTACTGCTGCCGTCTGCTCTGCCTGCTATGGAAGCTTAAGTAAGTGCTGTGGGGATACAGGGGAACATGGGAGAGCGCAGCGTTAGTTCAACTTAACAACAGGATAAGGATTCACGTTTATAAATACTTCGGTGAGCGGCGGGGCCCGGTGTAAGAGTACAGTGACTGCACCGGGCCCCGCCCATAGTTACGCCCATAGTATTCTATTTATGTATCGGGGCGGGGTATCGGCGGCTGAGTACCGCCGAGAAAACTCGGAATCGGTCCCGATACCGATACTAGTATCGGTATCGGGACAACCCTAGTTGACACACTCATGACATAAATTTTATTCCTCTATGCGTCAATCTTGGTGTAGTGATGACTGTGCTCGTGCGCACGTTTGGCAGATTGCAGGCAATGGCGGTTTTTCAAAGCCTATGGTCGTGCTGAGGTAGTTCAGTGACAGTTAAGTGACCCAGAAAACAATGATTCTGCAGTGTGGGCCCATTGTTGGCCTAGTAGGCTTTAATGATCACCTTAGATGATAACAAAGAAAATTAATGTTTTTTCTATGCAAAATTATCCAGCCGATCGCTTTTGGTCTGTTCACAATGAAGCAACGACCTTATCTCATCTGGGGTGTGCCAACATTGCCATTGCCAACACACTCATAGAGGTGATCGCTTCATTGTGATACGCAAGCCCCTTCACCACAACAAGGTAACGATCACGAAGGAGAATTGAGGTGAGGTAATCTAGACAATTTTGACCTAGGCGACTTCTCTTCTCAGTGACAATACCTCCTGCTGCACTGAAGGTCCTTTCTGTCAGGACACTTGAAGTGGGGCAGGCCAGAAGTTCTTTCGCAAATTGGGATAGCTCAGGCCACAGGTGAAGCCTGCACACCCAGTAGTCAAGGGGTTCATCGCTCCTCAGAGTGTCGTTATCTGCAGTTAAGGCGAGGTAGTCTGCTACCTGTCGGTCGAGTCGTTCTCTGAGGGTGGACCCTGAAGGGCTGTGGCGATGCGTAGGACTTAAAAAGCTCTGCATGTCCTCCATCAACAACACGTCTGTAAAGCGTCCCGTCCTTGCCGGCGTGGTCGTGGTAGGAGGAGGATTACTTTCACCTCTTCCCCTGTTAGATTCCCATTGTGCTGTGACATCACCCTTATACGCTGTGTAAAGCATACTTTTTAACTTGTTTTGGAACTGCTGCATCCTTTCCGACTTCCGGTAATTCAGTAACATTTCAGGCACTTTCTGCTTATACCGGGGGTCTAGTAACGTGGCCACCCAGTACAGGTCGTTCTCCTTCAGCCTTTTTATACGAGGGTCCCTCAACAGGCACGACAGCATGAAAGACCCCATTTGCACAAGGTTGGATGCCGAGCTACTCATGTCCCGTTCCTCGTCCTCACTGATCTCACTGAAGGTCTGTTCTTCCCCCCAGCCACGTACAACACCACGGGTACCAGATAGGTGACAACGAGCACCCTGGGATGCCTGCTGTGGTTGGTTTTCCTCCTCCTCAAAGCCACATTCCTCCTCTGACTCCTCTTCCTCAGACTCCTCTTCCAGCGTTGCCGCAGGTCCAGCAAGCAATGCTGATAAGGCTGTTTCTGGTGGTGATGGTGACCACAACTCTTTCTCTTCCTCTTCACGCTTATCTACGGCCTGATTCAGCACTCTTCGCAGGGCACACTCCAGGAAGAAAACAAATGGGATGCTGTCACTGATGGTGCCTTCAGTGCGACTGACTAGGTTTGTCACCTCCTCAAAAGGACGCATGAGCCTACAGGCATTGCGCATGAGCGTCCAGTAATGTGGCAAAAAAATACCCAGCTCCGCAGAGCCCGTCCTAGCACCACGGTCATACAAATACTCGTTGACGGCTTTTTCTTGTTGGAGCAGGCGGTCGAACATTAGGAGTGTTGAATTCCAACGTGTCGGGCTGTCGCAAATCAAGCGCCTCACTGGTATGTTGTTTCGCCGCTGAATATCTGAAAAGTGCACCATGGCCGTGTAGGAACGCCTGAAATGGCTACACACCTTCCTGGCCTGCTTGAGGACGTCCTGTAAGCCTGGGTACTTATGCACAAAGCGTTGTACGATCAGATTCAACACATGTGCCATGCATGGCACATGTGTCAACTTGCCCAAATTCAATGCCGCCAACAAATTGCTTCCGTTGTCACATGCCACTTTGCCGATCTCCAGTTGGTGCGGAGTCAGCCACTGATCCACCTGTGCGTTCAGGGCGGACAGGAGTGCTGGTCCGGTGTGACTCTCTGCTTTCAGGCAAGTCAACCCCAAGATGGCGTGACACTGTCGTATCCGGGATGTTGAATAGCCCCTGGGGAGCTGGGGGGTGCAGTTGATGTGGAGCAAGACGCAGCAGCAGAAGAGGACTCAGCCGAGGAGGTTAGCGAAGAGGATGAAGTAGGAGGAGTAGAGGAGGTGGCAGCAGGCCTGCCTGCAAGTCGTGGCGGTGTCACCAACTCCTCTGCAGAACAACGCATTCCATGCTTGGCAGCAGTCAGCAGATTTACCCAATGCGCAGTGTACGTGATATACCTGCCCTGACCGTGCTTTGCAGACCAGGCATCAGTGGTTAGATGGATCCTTGCCCCAACACTGTGTGCCAGACATGCCATGACTTCCTTTTCCACAATAGAGTACAGGTTGGGGATTGCCTTTTGTGAAAAAAAATTTTGGCCGGGTACCTTCTACTGTGGTGTCCCAATAGCTAAAATTTTTTTGAAGGCCTCTGACTCCACCAGCTTGTATGGTAAAAGCTGGCGGGCTAATAGTTCCGACAAGCCAGCTGTCAGACGCCGGGCAAGGGGGTGACTCTGTGACATTGGCTTCTTACGCTCAAACATTTCCTTGACAGACACCTGACTGTGGGCAGATGAGCAGGAACTGCTGAAGGCGAGAGGCGGAGTGGTGGGTGGTTGAGAGGGGGCAAGGAGGACAGCAGTGGTTGACGTGGCTGAAGATGCTGGACCAGGAGGAGGATGGGGGCTTTGAGTTTGTGTGCTGCTTGTACTCATGTGTTGATCCCATAGGCGCTTGCAATTTGAGATCATGTGCCTTTGCAAAGCAGTTGTACCTAGGTGGGTGTTGGACTTCCCACGACTCAGTTTCTTTTGGCACAGGTTGCAAATGGCATCGCTGTTATCAGAGGCAGACACACACAAAAAATGCCACACTGCTGGGCTTTGCAATGATGGCATTCTGGTGGTGGCAACAGCATGCGTTGATTGGCGTGCTGTCTGGCTGACCCTGGGTGCCGATACATTCTGTCTGACTGTGCCACTAGCTCCTTGCGACGACCTCCCCCTGCTTCCAACTCGTCTCCTCCTCCTCTCTGACTCCCTATCTGAACTTTCCCCCTGTTCTTCTTTTCTTCAAGCGGGCACCCATGTGACATCGACTGACACATCGTCATCATCAACCGCTTCACTTGTATCTGACAACTCAGCAAAGGAAGCAGCAGCGGGTACAACATCATCATCATCACACCGTAAAAAAGAAAGATATCTAGTCACCAGTCCACAAAAATGTTCCGCTGCAGGTCCGAGGAGTGTTGTGGGGTGAATCACACTTTCATGCAGTATACAGGGAGTGCAGAATTAATAGGCAAGTTGTATTTTTGAGGATTAATTTTATTATTGAACAACAACCATGTTCTCAATGAACCCAAAAAACTCATTAATATCAAAGCTGAATATTTTTGGAAGTAGTTTTTAGTTTGTTTTTAGTTTTAGCTATTTTAGGGGGATATCTGTGTGTGCAGGTGACTATTACTGTGCATAATTATTAGGCAACTTAACAAAAAACAAATATATACCCATTTCAATTATTTATTTTTACCAGTGAAATCAATATAACATCTCAACATTCACAAATATACATTTCTGACATTCAAAAACAAAACAAAAACAAATCAGTGACCAATATAGCCACCTTTCTTTGCAAGGACACTCAAAAGCCTGCCATCCATGGATTATGTCAGTGTTTTGATCTGTTCACCATCAACATTGCGTGCAGCAGCAACCACAGCCTCCCAGACACTGTTCAGAGAGGTGTACTGTTTTCCCTCCTTGTAAATCTCACATTTGATGATGGACCACAGGTTCTCAATGGGGTTCAGATCAGGTGAACAAGGAGGCCATGTCATTAGATTTTCTTCTTTTATACCCTTTCTTGCCAGCCACGCTGTGGAGTACTTGGACGCGTGTGATGGAACATTGTCCTGCATGAAAATCATGTTTTTCTTGAAGGATGCAGACTTCTTCCTGTACCACTGCTTGAAGAAGGTGTCTTCCAGAAACTGGCAGTAGGACTGGGAGTTGAGCTTGACTCCATCCTCAACCCGAAAAGGCCCCACAAGCTCATCTTTGATGATACCAGCCCAAACCAGTACTCCACCTCCACCTTGCTGGCGTCTGAGTCGGACTGGAGCTCTCTGCCCTTTACCAATCCAGCCACGGGCCCATCCATCTGGCCCATCAAGACTCACTCTCATTTCATCAGTCCATAAAACCTTAGAAAAATCAGTCTTGAGATATTTCTTGGCCCAGTCTTGACGTTTCAGCTTGTGTGTCTTGTTCAGTGGTGGTCGTCTTTCAGTCTTTCTTACCTTGGCCATGTCTCTGAGTATTGCACACCTTGTGCTTTTGGGCACTCCAGTGATGTTGCAGCTCTGAAATATGGCCAAACTGGTGGCAAGTGGCATCTTGGCAGCTGCACGCTTGACTTTTCTCAGTTCATGGGCAGTTATTTTGCGCCTTGGTTTTTCCACACGCTTCTTGCGACCCTGTTGACTATTTTGAATGAAACGCTTGATTGTTCGATGATCACGCTTCAGAAGCTTTGCAATTTTAAGAGTGCTGCATCCCTCTGCAAGATATCTCACTATTTTTGACTTTTCTGAGCCTGTCAAGTCCTTCTTTTGACCCATTTTGCCAAAGGAAGGGAAGTTGCCTAATAATTATGCACACCTAATATAGGGTGTTGATGTCATTAGACCACACCCCTTCTCATTACAGAGATGCACATCACCTAATATGCTTAATTGGTAGTAGGCTTTCGAGCCTATACAGCTTGGAGTAAGACAACATGCATAAAGAGGATGATGCGGTCAAAATACTAATTTGCCTAATAATTCTGCACGCAGTGTATATATGGGGTTCGGAACGCGCGTATCATAAAAAGACGGTCTACAAACAGTTTTTTTCTTTCTCCTTCTCCTTTTAGAAATAAAACGAGAGCTGCAAATGTCCTATTTGTGGATATCCTGCAACTAATAAAAATTATAATAGTGTAAATCCGTACGGTTGTTTTACCCTGCAATGCACAGATTGTACTTACACGGCACTCCACCAACAAAAAGCGTATCTACGATATCCTCCGCAGATGGCGGAGATCCACGTTCATACACCACCAAACAGGGCTAAAACCACGGACTTGATTTCAGCACACACCAGATGAGTCTGCTAGTATTCCCAATTTCTTTTCCTTAAAAGTTTCTGTGGATACAAGTGGCTCCTACCATAGTGGAGCTCCGATGACTGTTTTAAAAGGTTTATTAGTACATACTTACAAACATGAACTTTAAAATTCGCATTAAAAATCCCAGCGTCTTATTCTTTGCCCGACCCAGGTTTCGCTCCTTAAGCTTCGTCAGGGGCAATAAGACGCTGGGATTTTTAATGCGAATTTTAAAGTGCATGTTTGTAAATATGTACTAATAAACCTTTTAAAACAGTCATCGGAGCTTCACTATGGTAGGAGCCACTTGTATCCACAGAAACTTTTAAGGAAAAGAAATTGGGAATACTAGCAGACTCATCTGGTGTTTGCTGAAATCAAGTCCGTGGTTTTAGCCCTGTTTGGTGGTGTATGAACGTGGATCTTCGCCGCAAATAATCTAACCACCTGCGGAGGATATCGTAGATACGCTTTTTGTTGGTGGAGTGCCATGTAAGTACAATCTGTGCACTGCAAGGTAAAACAACCGTACGGATTTACACTATTATAATTTTTATTAGTTGCCGGATATACACAAATAGGACATTTGCAGCCCTCAGTTTATTTCTAAAAGGAGAAGGAGAAAGAAAAAAACTATTTGTATACCGTCTTTTTATGATACGCGCGGTCCGAACCATATATATACATCATCATCACACCGTACGTCCATGTGTGTAATGCTGCCTGACTGAGACATATCCCTATTATCTACATCCTCTGGCAATAATGGTTGCGCATCACTCATTTCTTCCAACTGATGTGTAAATAACTCCTCTGACAGAACAAGGGAAGCAGCTGTGGTGCTTGTGTTGGTGGTGGCGGCAGGCGGGCGACTGGTAACTTGAGAGGTGTCCGAAGCTGAGCTAGAGGAGGATGGTGCGTCAAGGTTCCGAGCGGAAGCTGTAGAAGATTGGGTGTCCTGTGTTAGCCAGTCAACTATGTCCTCAGAAATTTTCGAGTTCAGGGTACGTGGCCTCTGAACACTGGGCATTATTTTAGGGCCAAAGGAAGTCACAGCACCACGACCACGACGGCTCCTGCAGGGTGGCCTGCCTCTGCCTGTAATTTTTTTTCCGATTAGTTGTACTATGCGTGCAAGCTACTGTGACACCAGATATGAGTGGCACTGTGCACTGGCAGTAGTTGGCACAGTACATGCTGTAGGCCTGACACACATGCTTGCAGGCAACTAACTGCAATTATATTACAGTCAAAAAAGTTTATTTTCTTTTTAAATGTAATCTACTGTGACACCAGATATGAGTGGCACTGGTGGCACTGTGTACTGGCAGTAGTTGGCACAGTACACGCTGTAGGCCTGACACACATGCTTGCAGGCAACTAACTGCAATTATATTACAGTGAAAAAAGTTTATTTTCTTTTTAAATGTAATCTACTGTGACACCAGATATGAGTGGCACTGGTGGCACTGTGTACTGGCAGTAGTTGGCACAGTACACGCTGTAGGCCTGACACACATGCTTGCAGGCAACTAACTGCAATTAGATTACAGTGAAAAAAGTTTTTTTTTTTATTCAAGCTACCTTGACACCAGATATGAGTGGTGGCACTGGGCAAGTGGGCACAGTATACGCTGTGGGCCTGACACACACGCTGGCAGGCAACTGCAATTAGATTGCAGAGGAAAAAAAGGGCTTTTTGGGGTGCTGTCAGGACGCTGTCCTTACAGCAGAGATCAGATGAGTCAGGACTGGAGTGGACACTGAATGCACTGGCCTAACTATCGATTTCCCTATTAAATCAGCAGCAGCTGCACTGTCCCTCCTCTCACTAAGACTGCAGCTTCCGAATGAATCTAAGATGGATGCTGTCCTTGCATTTTGCTAGGAGGTGGGAGGGTCTGGGAGGGAGTGTACGCTGCTGATTGGCTGGAATGTGTCTGCTGACTGTGAGATACAGGGTCATTAGGAACCCAGCTCTAAGTTGAATTCGCAATGCGATTAATATAACCTTTATTAATCGCATTGCGATTACAACTTAGATCTGAGTTCCTAATGGTTGTATTGCTAGAATTGACGAATATAACGAATATAGCACTATATTCTCAATCTTATATTCTAGCAATACAACAACCATTAGGAACCCAGCTCTAAGTTGAATTCGCAATGCAATTAATATAACCTGTATTAATCGCATTGCGATTACAACTTAGTCAAATTTGTGACACTGTAGCTTCTGAATGAATCTAAAATGGATGCTGTCAAGGAGGTGGGAGGGTCTGGGAGGGATGCTGATTGGCTGGAATGTGTCTGCTGACTGTGAGGTACAGGGTCAAAGTTTACACAATGATGACGAATAGGGGGCGGACCGAACATCGCATATGTTCGCCCGCTGCGGCGAACGCGAACAATCTATGTTCGCCGGGAACTGTTTGCCGGCGAATAGTTCGGGACATCTCTAGTCTTAAACTTTTGATCAGGACTGTATATATATATATATATATATATATATATATATATATATATCCATCCAACAAAGAAAAAACAGCAGCACTATATGGTGAATCCTGGTGCAAGTTCCTCAGACTACGGGCAAAGTAGTCATCAATGGTAGTAGTTCTCCAAAAAAGAGGCAGCACTCCAGTGTAAAAGGTGAAACGACCCGCTTTATACCCCTTTGCAACGTTTCAACTGCTCATTGCAGTCTTTATCAAGCATACAAGCTGGTGCCAAAACATCCACATTTATACCCACAATCCCTTGTGAGTCAATTAGTGATAATGACAGAATCAAATATACAAAATGTTATAAAATACATAATCAAGTATAAAAATGATATAGAAGATACAAAACATGTAATCAAATCAGTGACATGACAACGTGTGATACATCTCGTGTTACTATGATTCAAAAATCACATACTTAATTGCATATTCGCATAAAGTGCCATGTGCATTCATCAGTTTGATCACCTGTGTGTATTTAGATACCCGATCAATCGGCCACATAAATTATATAAGAGACAACTTACACAGCAGTGTACTTGGATGGCGCTCATCTCGGCGTCCCTGGTCTGTCTATGCGCATGCCCGGTAACCAGGAAACCAGTACACACTTGGTCACGCGACCCGTCACCTGACCACGTGTGATCAGTGACGTCAGTCGCGAGGCGTGCACCGGCAACCCGACTCCACCATAGGTGCATGTGACGAACCAGGAAGAGGCACTCCAGCTACCAGGCCACCAGGTCACATGACAACGTCACATGAACCGTAACCCGCCAACCGGAAAGCATCCCAAAAGCCGTCAAGTCACAGCCACCCAGGGCGAACAGGGCATCGCTAAAGCCAGACCTGAAAGGGAAAAAAATCACATGTGGGGCATGATAAGGTAGTCTAGTGCTGTTATACACATCATGAAGCGATAATCCAGAAAGAATGAGATATCAAGCCGTCTATATAGGAAGAAATGGAGTCATAAGTTCCCAAAAGGAAACAATGTCTCAGTATAGGTAAAGGATAAAGGATAATAGGAGAGAGGGTGTAGTTTATGCGGATATGCCACATTAGTGACCATCAGCACACACCAATTATGGCACCAAGGTGTCAAGTGCGGTCAGCACCCAACATCCTCAGAGCCAAGGTCCACCCTTTTTCCTCCTCATGAAACTATAAGTGACAATCTTCCATTCATGACTTATCCACAATACATTTGTCTTGATTTATAAATTATAGTTCCAACCAGGCTCCCTATCATGAGACTAAAAACACCGTAGATGGCTGCCATCGTTTTCCACTGCTGTGATGAACTTGAAAAAATCTATCAGATCTGATAAAATCTGAAATAAAAAGAAGAAAAGAACATGATAAGTAAAATATTTGACACCGTAAGTGATCATTGTTAGAGGTAAGAAAAATGAATATGGCGGCACTGCCCACACTTGATTTACAGCCCTGGATTGCGGGAAGCCGGTTCTGTGGTATAATGAACTTCGTTTGTGGTGCTCAGCGTGAAAGAGGTCAGGTACAAACAATTCACTATGTGTAGAGAAGAGAGGAAAAGATTTGCGGCACTCACCGAAGTAGATATTCTGTTGCGGCTTTATTGAAACTTCATACGAAGACAGTGCATTATGGGATCCTGGGGCGGACACTCTGTAGCAAATGGTAGCGGCTGCGGCCAGAGGAAGCGCGATCTCATGCACAAAACATCCGTAGCCGCTACCATTTGCTACAGAGTGTCCGCCCCAGGATCCCATAATGCGCACTGTCTTCGTATGAAGTTTCAATAATGCCGCAACAGAATATCTACTTCGGTGGGTGCCGCGAATTTTTTCCTCTCTTCTCTACACATAGTGAACCAGAAGTGATCATACTACCAGAGTACCGAATACAAACCGGATTCCAAAAAAGTTGGGACACTAAACAAATTGTGAATAAAAACTAAATGCAATGATGTGGAGATGGCAAATGTCAATATTTTATTTGTAATAGAACGTAGATGACAGATCAAACGTTTAATCCGAGTAAATGTATCATTTTAAAGGAAAAATACGTTGATTCCAATTTTCACGATGTCAACAAATCCCCAAAAAGTTGGGACAAGTAGCAATAAGAGGCTGGAAAAAGAAAATTTGAGCATAACGAAGAGCTGGAAGACCAATTAACACTAATTAGGTCAATTGGCCACATGATTGGGTATAAAAAGAGCTTCTCAGAGTGGCAGTGTCTCTCAGAAGCCAAGATGGGTAGAGGATCACCAATTCCCACAATGTTGCGCAGAAAGATAGTAGAGCAATATCAGAAAGGTGTTACCCAGCGAAAAATTGCAAAGACTTTGCATCTATCATCATCAACTGTGCATAACATCATCCGAAGATTCAGAGAATCTGGAACAATCTCTGTGCGTAAGGGTCAAGGCCGTAAAACCATACTGGATGCCCGTGATCTACGGGCCCTTAAACGACACTGCACCACAAACAGGAATGCTACTGTAAAGGAAATCACAGAATGGGCTCAGGAATACTTCCAGAAACCATTGTCAGTGAACACAATCCACCGTGCCATCCGCCGTTGCCAGCTGAAACTCTACAGTGCAAAGAAGAAGCCATTTCTAAGCAAGATCCACAAGCTCAGGCGTTTTCACTGGGCCAGGGATCATTTAAAATGGAGTGTGGCAAAATGGAAGACTGTTCTGTGGTCAGACGAGTCACGATTCAAAGTTCTTTTTGGAAATCTGGGACGCCATGTCATCCGGACCAAAGAGGACAAGGACAACCCAAGTTGTTATCAACGCTCAGTTCAGAAGCCTTCATCTCTGATGGTATAGGGTTGCATGAGTGTGTGTGGCATGGGCCGCTTGTGCAGCACGCCAGACCCGCAGGGTATTGCGATAGTGAGGTCACGGTTATGGGCAATCGAGGGTTACTCACTGTATTGGAGAACCCTGGGCAGGCATGCGGCAGTGAAGGAGAGGTAGACACAAGTTCCTCTGGGGCACACTCCGTATGTAGGGACCAGGCCTGATGGTGGATGAGGTGCCCTGGATGTTACAGGTATTTTGAGTGACTGAAGCAAGGTCCCTTTTTGGTTTTGTGACGCCAGTGCCTGTAACGGTGGCACACCGATTTATAGTAGTAATAAGTGAGGTACACAGGTGGTATAGTGAACCAAACGTTGCTTTACTTAAACAGTCCAACTTTGTACATCAAGATGGTAATGCAGTCCCTTATATCAAGTGCTTCACAAGCAGGCTTCAATACAAATACTGGCAGGTATAATTCTGTGCAAGATACTCAGAGGGTAATCCACAACACACTCAGAATCAGGTTGTACCTTTCCTCAGAAATAGTGTACGCTGTTCTTTAGAACTCCTGTCTGGTTTCTATCCCAAGGCCCGGATGCCTAAATGCTGGCTTAAATCCTTGGTAAAATATATCTTCCTCCCGTATGGATTCTTGCTCTCACTCTATAGTTCCTCTGCCCATTAGCTTACTTATCTGAGCTGATGACACTGTCTCTGCTTGACTTGAGGGTAACTGCAGGTTTTCTCCCAGGAGGTTCTGTCCTACAACTGGGGTATCTCAACTGAGCTAATCCTAGCCTCAGGAGCTTCAGGTAGACGAAGTGACTCCTCTAGTCCCCTGGAATGCACTACCACTCCCCTGTCTGGGCCTACCTATATATATCTAGGGCTCTCTAGCTCCCTCTAACGTCTGGGAGGCTAAACTGCACCCTGACAGGTCTGACACCCAGTTAACACAGGGAAATGCATACACATGACATTAAATGTAATAAGGCACATTAACCCTTGTGTAGTGCCCACCTTTGCCTAGTGGGACACTACATACAACCACGCTATAACGTTGCCCGACCTCGGCGCAACATGGAGGGGCCCTGCCCGGCTGGATACTGCAGCCTGAAAGACAAAATAGAGAACAGGCATACGCAGCAACAATATAAAGATTAACAAACAGTGTCACTGAAAGGAATGGTGAAAAGGGGCGTCGTTCTCTTCTCTCAGGATAATGTAAGGGAACAGGGGCGCTGACCTGGTGCAGCGTATCAATAATACCAGGATAGTCCATTATAAACTTTGAATGCAAATTATCCATAATAATGCGAACAACCATAAGTCCTTGGAGGCTCACAGGATTTCATGAGTCCGTACCCAGGCTTGCAAAGGGTTAAACAGGGGTTTCCCGTGAGGGGCTACCTGGGCCCATAATGTAGTCCCCAAACCTCACAGGTGGGTGTCCCCTGGTAGAACGAGTGGACCTCCTTAGTGGCAGGGATTCTTCCTGCCTGGACTCAGGAAGGTCAGGGGAGCTCACCGCCTCTGGAGCCACTTCAGGAGCTCTCTGGGGTAAGATGTCCTAAGACGGAGGACCAACAGGAACAGGAGCAGGAACCAGTAAATTCAACCAAGGCGTGAGGGCCCAGTGGAGCGACTCTTTATCATGGATCAAGTTCTCCACAGCCTGCATAGGGTCCATAGGTGGAGCCGGCAACTCTTCCTCAGAAGGCTCAGGCTCCATTTCCTCTGCCGCTGGTTCTCCTTCTATACAAGGCTGTTCCTGTGAATGACTTGGGGACCTTTTCCTTCTCTGGAGACCTGGTAAATGTGGGCTGCAGCATTAGGTATGGCAGTAATAACGTAGGGAATGCTTTCCCATTTGCTGTCCAACTTGCTGGTCCGGTGGTTGTTTTTTAACTACACCTTGTCTCCAAGAGCCATGGTGTCACGGATGGTGTACAGGAAACAAGACAATGCAATACAATAATGACTCACTGGATCCAAAACTAAGGAACAAAAGGGAGACCCCTACATGAGTCTTGCCACTCTCCCTAATTGCTCAGCCTATGCGAACACCTCAAAGGTGGATGGGCGCATATCCACGTACCTCGGCTATCTAATACCTGAAGACCCTACAATAGTGAGGGGACACGACCACCGGCTCCCTACACAAGACACGGAGGGAGTCAGGGTCACCTGAAAATCCAGCAGACAGAAAATCACAAATAAAGGAACAGCACTTATCTTGCAGAGGACTGAGGAATAGAAACAGCATAAACACACACTCCAGGAAGTTGTATAAGCCGCAACCTAATGCATCCTGGGGAGGAACTTAAAGGGAAGCAATCACTCCAACTGCATGACAGCTGAGATAGACTAACGAGATGAGGAACTTAACCAAAACAAAGAAACTCAAGGAAGAGGATCTGGAAAGCTCCTGTCAGAGCTTCTCAACTATCTGGTTGTGACAGTACCCCTCCCTCTACGAGTGGACTCCGGACACTCAGGGCCCACCTTCTCAGGATGGGACCTATGGAAAGCCCTGATGAGACGAGTGGCCTTAATGTCCGTCACTGGGACCCACATCCTCTCCTCAGGACCATAACCCTCCCAATGAACGAGGTACTGGAGGGAACCGCGGACAAGACGAGAATCCACAATCCTAGAGACCTGAAATTCAAGTTTCCATCAACCATAATCGGAGGAGGAGGCAAAGGCGAGGGTACAATAGGTTGAACATAAGGTTTCAATAAGGACTTATGAAAAACATTATGGATCTTCCAAGTCTGAGGAAGATCAAGACGGTAGGCAACAGGATTGATGACAGACAGGATCTTGTAAGGCCCAATAAACCTAGGACCCAACTTCCAGGAGGGAACCTTCAATTTGATATTCTTGGTAGACAACCACACCAGATCACCAACATTCAGGTCCGGACCAGGCACACGTCTCTTATCTGCCACACGCTTATATCTCTCACTCATGTTCTTTAGATTATCCTGAATCTTTTGCCAAATAGATGACAAAGACGAGGAGAATCTGTCCTCATCAGGTAAACCAGAAGACCCCTCTCCCGAGAAAGTCCCAAACTGCGGATGAAACCCATATGCACCAAAAAATGGTGACTTATCAGAGGACTCCTGACGACGGTTATTTAAAGCAAACTCAGCAAGGGACAAAAAAGAACACCAATCCTCCTGATTCTCCGCCACAAAACAGCGCAGATATGTCTCCAGATTCTGATTGACGCGCTCTGTCTGGCCATTCGACTGCGGGTGGAAAGCAGAAGAGAATGACAACCGAACCCCCAAGCGAGAACAGAAAGCCTTCCAGAATCTGGAAACAAACTGCGTGCCCCTATCAGAGACTATGTCTAAAGGAATACCATGCAATTTGACAATGTGGTCAATAAATGCCTGCGCCAGCGTCTTAGCATTGGGCAAACCAGGAAAAGGGATGAAATGCACCATTTTGCTAAAGCGGTCCACCACCACCAGAATCACAGTCTTCCCCGAGGAACGAGGCAAGTCCGTTATGAAGTCCATGGACAGATGTGTCCAAGGACGGGAAGGAATGGGTAAGGGAAGGAGAGGACCTGATGGCCGTGAATGAGGGACTTTGGCACGAGCGCAAGTCTCGCAAGCTGCCACAAAACTCTCAACCGACTTACGAAGCGCAGGCCACCAGAATCTCAGAGCGATGAGATCCAGTGTGGCTCTTGCCCCCGGGTGCCCAGCAAGGACCGTATCGTGGTGTTCCTTAAAAATCTTGTGTCTCAAAGCGAGAGGCACAAACAACCTCCCAGGAGGACAAAGATCAGGAGCCTCTGACTGGGCTGCCTGCACCTCTGCCTCCAATTCAGGAAAAAGAGCAGAGACCACCACACCTTCAGCCAAAATGGGACCCGGGTCTTCAAAATTCCCACCTCCCGGAAAACAACGTGACAGGGCATCTGCCTTCACATTCTTAACCCCAGGGTGGAACGTGACAACAAAATTAAACCTTGAAAAGAACAAAGACCATCTGGCCTGTCTCGGGTTCAGGCGCTTGGCTGACTCCAAGTAGGCCAGATTTTTATGGTCAGTATACACGGTAATAGGGTGTCTGGCTCCCTCTAGCCAATGGCGCCATTCCTCAAAAGCTAACTTGATGGCCAACAATTCCCTATCTCCCACATCATAATTTATCTCTGCGGAGGAGAGTTTCTTCGAGAAAAAGGCACATGGTTGCCATTTGGCAGGAGAGGAACCCTGAGACAAGACCGCACCCACCCCTACCTCAGAAGCATCAACCTCAACTATGAAGCGTAACGAAATATCAGGTTGTACCAGGATGGGAGCGGAAGCAAAACTCTCCTTGATATTAGAAAAGGCCTTACGCGCCTCTACCGACCATGAAGAAAAATCTACCCCCTTTCTGGTCATATCAGTGAGTGGTTTAACAACAGAGGAATAATTCAAAATAAATTTCCTGTAATAATTGGCAAAGCCCAAAAAACGCATCAGCGCCTTCCGATTCTCAGGAAGCTCCCACTCAAGCAAAGCGCGGACCTTCTCGGGGTCCATGCAAAAACCAGAAGCGGAGAGAAGAAACCCCAGAAATTGAATTTCTGGAACCGCAAACACACATTTTTCCAGTTTCGCGTATAATTTATTCTCCCGCAGGATGAGCAAGACCTGACGTAAATGTTCCTTATGAGTCTTGAAATCAGGAGAAAAAATCAAAATGTCATCCAAATACACTAATACAAATTTTCCCATTAAATGATAAAAAATGCTGTTCACGAAATGCTGAAAAACGGCTGGGGCATTCATCAAACCAAAAGGCATAACCAAATTCTCAAAATGGCCCTCAGGGGTATTGAAAGCAGTCTTCCATTCGTCTCCTTCTCTGACCCTGACCAGGTTGTATGCCCCTCTTAGGTCTAATTTGGAAAAGACTTTAGCCCCAACAACCTGGTTAAACAGGTCCGGGATCAGAGGAAGCGGATAAGGGTCACGAATAGTGATACTGTTCAGCTCCCTGAAATCCAGACAAGGTCTTAAAGAACCATCTTTTTTCTTAACAAAGAAAAAACCAGCGACAACAGGTGACTTCGAGGGTCGTATGTGTCCTTTTCTCAGACTCTCAGAGATATAAGCACTCATAGCGACGCTCTCATGTTGGGAAAGATTGTATAAACGAGATTTAGGCAGCTTGGCGCCTGGGATGAGATTAATAGGGCAATCGTACTCCCTGTGCGGGGGCAAATCCTGAACTCCACTCTCAGAGAAGACATCCGAAAATTCAGAGAGGAAAGGTGGTACAGTCTTAGTAGAAACCTCAGAAACAGATGTCATGAGGCAATTCTCTCTGCAAAAGTCACTCCAACCATTTATTTGCCTCGCTTGCCAATCAATGGTGGGGTTATGTTTAGTGAGCCAGGGTAGCCCCAACACTAGAGGAGTAGGCAAACCGCTAAGGACGAAACATGACACATCCTCAACATGAGCATCACTCACAATTAAACGGATATTGTGAACTATGCCCTTTAATGATTTCTGAGAAAGTGGGGTGGAATCAATAGCAAAAACAGCAATATCCTTTCCCAAAGTGCATACCTGGAAACCATGATTTATTGCAAATTGATTATCAATGAGATTGACAGCTGCTCCACTATCCACAAAAATCTCACAAAAAATGCTTTTGCTCTCTAGCGCCACCCTAGCAGGCAGGACAAAACAGGAACTACAAGCAAACGGAAAACCTTCAATTTCCGCCTTAACCCTGCCAATAGTAACAGACGGAACATTTTTAAAAGATTTTTTCCTTTTTGTTTCTTTATTACTCCCAGAAAACTGCCTGAATCTCCTAGAGGGACAAACATTTGCCAAATGATTTATACCTCCACAACAAAAACAAACCCTCCCATGCGGGCTGAATCTTCTATTTTCAGAGGCAATCAACCCCAACTGCATGGGCTCCTGCTCAGAAGGGGCTGACAGCGACTGAGACCCCTGCGCACAGAAAGAGACCGCTGCACTGTCCCGGGACTGAGTATGACAGGAAGGAGAGATCTCTCCTCTCTCTCTAAGACGCCTGTCAATACGAACGGCCTGAGACATAGCAGAATCCAAGGAGGTAGGTCTCTCATGAAAGGCAAATGCATCTTTCAATCCCTCAGAAAGACCATGGCAAAATTGACTTCGGAGTGCAGCATCATTCCAACCAGTATCAGCTGCCCATCTCCGAAATTCTGAGCAGTATATCTCTGCGGATTGTTTACCCTGGCATAACAGACGTAGTCTAGACTCAGCCAGAGCAATACGATCCGGATCATCATATATCTGACCCAGGGCTAAAAAGAATTCATCCACTGAACGGAGGGGCCGTGCCCCCTACGGCAGCGAAAAGGCCCAGGATTGAGCGTTACCCCTGAGCAGCGATATAATGATCCCCACCCTCCGTTCTTCATCACCAGAGGAATGGGGAAGAAGGCGAAAATGGAGTTTGCAAGCCTCTCTAAAACGCACAAAATACTCACTACCCCCGGAGAACGTATCCGGGAGCGAGATCTTAGGCTCAGAACAAACTCCATGAACGCAAGCTGAACCGGTCCCTTGAAACTGAGAAAAAGTCTTACGGAGATCAGCTACCTCCAATGAAAGACCCTGGAAGCGCTCAGCCAAAAGTGAAACCGGATCCATGCTTGAGACAGTTTTGGGCGGCTTATAATGTCACGGATGGTGTACAGGAAACAAGACAATGCAATACAATAATGACTCACTGGATCCAAAACTAAGGAACAAAAGGGAGACCCCTACATGAGTCTTGCCACTCTCCCTAATTGCTCAGCCTATGCGAACACCCCAAAGGTGGATGGGCGCATATCCATGTACCTCGGCTATCTAATACCTGAAGACCCTACAATAGTGAGGGGACACGACCACCGGCTCCCTACACAAGACACGGAGGAAGTCAGGGTCACCTGAAAATCCAGCAGACAGAAAATCACAAATAAAGGAACAGCACTTATCTTGCAGAGGACTGAGGAATAGAAACAGCATAAACACACACTCCAGGAAGTTGTATAAGCCGCAACCTAATGCATCCTGGGGAGGAACTTAAAGGGAAGCAATCACTCCAACTGCATGACAGCTGAGATAGACTAACGAGATGAGGAACTTAACCAAAACAAAGAAACTCACGGAGGAGGATCTGGAAAGCTCCTGTCAGAGCTTCTCAACTGTCTGGTTGTGACACAGGGGTTCTGCATGGGCAGTCTGGTCATAGTCCTTTTTGCTGGCGTTCCCGGACATTTTCCATGCATTCTTGCACGATTACTTTGGCATTAAGAAGACGCCTTTGGTGCTCCACTACCCAATCAGTCCTGGGCAGTGGGTTGATCACATGCGGCACTTGTACCCCCAGGGAGTGATCCGCAGGTAATCTCCCTTGTCGCCCAAACATCAGATAGAACGGGGTGTAACCGGTGGAACAATGGATGGTGTTGTTATAGGTGTACATAAGCTGTGGCAACAGAGTAGGCCAATCACCCCTCGTCTCAGAGGGTACTGCTCTCAGCATTTCAATGAGAGTCTTATTCATTTTTTCACAGAGTCCGTTACCTTGCGGATGATAGGCGGTGGTCCGGACTTTCTGGCAGTTGTGCAGCAGGCACATCTCATGGAACAGCTGCGACTCAAACGCGGACCCTTGGTCGGTGAGGATACTTTCTGGGCAGCCGTAGGGCAGCAGGAAATGCTTCCAGAACGCCTCCGCTGTAGTCTTAGCTGTCAGGTCTTTCACCGGCACTGCTACGACAAACTTAGTGAAGTGATCAATTATAGTCATGGCATACGTATACCCAGAGCGACTCGGTTCCAACTTCACATGATCAATAGCGACAAGTTCTAAAGGAGCTGTACTTACAATAGGATGGAGAGGCGCCCTCTGGTCATGGCACTCAGTTCGCCCCACAGCGCAGGCAGTGCATTCTCGGCACCATTTCTCGATATCTTCTCTCATCCCAATCCAATAGAACCTTCTACGTATGGTGGCCTCAGACTTTTGCACACCGAAGTGTCCGGACTGGTTGTGGTACATATCCAGTACCAGGCTGGCATCCCGACGTGGCAGGAGAATTTGGTAAACTCTATCACAGGACACTGGATCCAGACTCCTTCTGAGCAACAGGCCTCTTTGAAGGAATAGTTGGTGGCGGTGTCTCCACAGTCTCACTAGTTCTGGGTCTGCACTCTTCCTGCGGATTCTCTCAGGGATTTTCCCACTGGTAAGGAAGTCGAGCAGCTCACCGAGGACTCTACTTTCGGACTGGAGCTTAATCCATATTTCTTGATCGCCTCTGGACTCAGGATCATCTGATGAGGGAGGATCAGCAGCAGAGAGATTTTCAGTACGGATATTATCCTGCTGGGCAAATTTATTGTAGAACGCGGGCATTTCCACTTCTTCCCAGGCATCTTTCGGTTCATCTGGGGCCTCTGTAGTGGGAATCCGCGACAGAGCATCGGCATTATCATTGGAGCGGCCTGCCCGGTATTTCACAGCAAAGTCATAGTTGGCAAGGCGGGAGGCCCATCTTTGCTCCAGTGCCCCTAATTTGGCTGTATTCAGATGTGCCAGGGGATTATTGTCCGTGAAGGCAACAAATGGTGTGGCAGCGAGATAGTCTTTAAACTTTTCGGTCACAGCCCACACTAAGGCAAGAAACTCCAGCTTGAAAGAACTGTAATTCTGGTCATTCTTTTCAGCTCCCTTCAGGGATCTGCTGGCGTAGGCAATTACCCTTTCTTTGTTATCTTGCACTTGAGCCAACACGGCCCCCAGGCCTCTTTTACTGGCATCTGTGTAGAGGTGGAATGGCTTCTGATAATCTGGGTAACCCAGAACAGGGGGTTCAATCAACTTCTTCTTCAGGAGTTGAAAGGCAATTTCTCGTTCTTGGCTCCATTCAACAGGAATAGGAGTTTTCGGGCTCTTCTTTGGATGCCCCCTCAGGAGTTCCTGGATGGGATCCGCAATTTGTGCGAAATGCGGGATGAAACGCCTGTAGTACCCTGCAAAACTGAGGAAGCTTCTCACCTCCTTCACGGTCGTAGGAGTAGGCCAGTTGCGGACAGCAGCAAGTTTATCAGGATCAGGCTGTACTCCTTCGGCACTGACAACGTGCCCAAGGTATTTGACCGCTGGTTTCAGCAGGTGGCACTTGGATGGCTTGATTTTGAGGCCATATTTAGCAAGAACTTGAAACACCTCACCCAGGTGCTTTAAATGGTCCTCATACGTCTTGGAGTATACAATGACGTCATCCAGATATAAGAGTACAGTCTCAAAATTCCTATGGCCTAAACAACGTTCCATCAGCCTCTGGTACGTTCCTGGAGCGTTACACAGTCCAAACGGCATATAATTGAATTCAAACAGGCCCATAGGTGTAGTGAAAGCAGTCTTTTCTCGATCTTCTGGGGCCATGGGTACTTGCCAGTACCCACTGGTTAAGTCCAAGGTGGAGAAATAGGCTGATGACCCCAGGGCAGTCAAGGACTCTTCAATGCGTGGCAATGGATATGCATCTTTGTGGGTGATTTGATGAATTTTTCTGTAATCCACGCAGAACCTTATGCTGACATCTTTTTTCCGGACAAGTACTTGGGGTGCAGCCCAGGGACTATGACTGTCCCGGATTATATTAGAGTCTTTCATCTCTTTTATCATCTCTTTCACAGACTGATAGGTAGTAGGCGGTATGGGTCTGTGCCTCTCCTTAATAGGAGGATGAGAGCCAGTGGGTATGGTGTGTTTGATTACACTGACCTCTCCGTAGTCCGTGGAGTGCTTGCTGAAAGCCTGGTGGTGCTCCTTCACCAGCTTCAGGACTCCCTCTATTTGCTCCTTTGGGGTGGATTCGTCCCCCACATGTAGTTCTTCCCACCAGGATGTTGTAGGGGTGCTGCTGCTCTGTGTGGTCTGGAACGCCTCCGTGGCAGGCAAACGGATCACATCCTGAAAAGACACCTGAAAAAGCTGAGCAACGGGGCAGTGTTTAAGGAGAGTAACGGGATGATCACCAAAGTTAATTAAACGGACAGGCACTTTACCTTGAGACATGGTCACCAGGCTCTTGGCTGTCCGTACGAAGGGATGATTTTCAAAGGGAATAGGTTCCACTAGGGCTTGATAGTCCTGGCCCTGGATCCCTAACACCGCACGGCACCACAGGATGATCTGGGAATTTGGAGGCAGAATTACCGGCCGGTTATCCCGGATCCAGACAGTGCAAATTTCCCCTTTCTTGTTGGCGAACCTTTGTTGGGCACACAGCACACTGATAGTCTTTTGAATAACTCTCCTAGAAGCAGGTGAGGCTGAAGATATAGTTTGATTCAATGCTTCAAGTACTTCGGAGTAGCAACTTTTCAGGACGTTAGTCCCTAGGATCACAGGGTGTCCTCCTTTATCTCCTGCTTGCACCACAATCACGCCTTGCTGTGGTAAGGTGGCTTCTCCCACCTGAAGGGTAGGTTCCCAATACCCATGCACTTTCACTGGCTTACCGTTGCTGGCAATGATATCTAGCCAGGACTCTGGTGGCTGGGTGAGGAGACTTGGATCCCAGAATTTGTCAAAGGCAGGCCGTTGAATGGTGGTGACCTGTGACCCAGTGTCCAACAGGGCTTCAAAGGGTATCCCGTTGATACATATATTGACTTTTGGATGGGATCCTACATACTTAGGCATCCAGCTTGGATCCTTTGGACCTACTGTTCTACCTCCCGAGGGGCGGTCTTCTGCCTCAGGGGTTGCCCGTTTAACTGCCAGCACATTGATTCAGTATGTACATATTTCTTGCAGTGGTGGCAGACAGGCTGTTTTCTACTTCTGGGCCGGTACCTCGGTCGCCCATCAGGCTCTTTTGGGTATAAATCTCCATATGCAGGTGGGAGCCTTGGAGGAAAAGGACCTTCGTCTTCCAGTAACAATGGTCTCTCCCACTCCTCTATTTTCTTGCACACTTTCTCTAGACTTAGAGTAAGATGGTTCACTTGCTCCATGAGGGCTGCCACTACATCTGTGACTGGAGCTTGGGTGGCCTGACTGACCCCTGCAGACCCCACATTCACAGTCTTTGGCTGACAAGCCTGGGGTTCATAGGAGGCTGCTGGCCTGGGAGCAGGGTTCTGGCCTAATATACTGATGGCCAATTCCTTAAAGTCCAGAAAATCACAGTGGGGGTGTTGGGCTGACAACATGCGTAGCTGGCCCTTTAAGTGCTCAGTACCTATGCCCGCAATGAATTGCTCCCTAAGAGTCCGGTCCTGGTCCTCAGCTTCTTTAGGATCCACTTGGACTACAGCTCTCAGTGTCTCTTGTAAGGACAGGGCAAAATCGTGGAGCGACTCTCCAGGCTGCTGCTTTCTGCTGAAGAAACGCATTTTAACTTCTGACACCGTTCTGGCCTCAAATGTGGTGTCCAAGCGATCAAAAATCTGTTCCAGGCTACTCTTCTCAGAGCGGGGCCACGACATGACTTCCCTGCGGGCGGCCCCTTCTAACTGAGCTAGGAGGATCTCCATTTGTTGTTCAGCAGTTATGGGATAAAGCCGGAACAAGGCCAGTATCTGCTCCCTAAAGTCCTTTAACTTATGGGCTTCCCCTGAATAACGTGGGAACCAGGGGGCCCCAAAATAGTACGGCATGGTTAGCGGCATCATGCTTGACGGTGCCGCGGTGGCAGGGGCCCTAGGGTCGGCTGTGGGTACTTCAGAAGACACGACTGGGGCCACCTATCCGATTTCCTCAGGTGTGGACATGGCGTTGCTAGGGGGTATGGCCCTTTAAATGTAGCAGAGCGGACCGGAGCGGCAATGGTAATAACTTTTTTTTTTTTTTTAGAAAAGTCTTTGGTGACTAACGGGGCTACCTCCGGTGCCCTGGGAGGAGTCGGGAAGGTTTCGGTAAGGTGATCGGAGGAGCCGGCACAAGTTTTAAGTCTGTACTTACTCCGGTGGTGCTCGCTCCAAGTCTCGCGAGATGCTTGGCTACGGGCATTGAGCGTCCTGCGTACAGCGTTAGCAGGTGGGCGCGGCCTCTCGTAGCTCCGGGACTCAGGTAGGCGGCACTTTTTCCTCCAGACAGGGCGGCGTTCTTCCTCCTTGCTGGCTGGGTGATGACTCCGCCTGGTTCTTTTCGCGCCAAAGTCCTCTTTTTCGCGCCAAACGGTTCCACAAGGCGCACTTATAATCCACCTCAGGTTAAGTAGGCAAAATCGCTGTCTATTCACTGACAGCAAGCAGTGGCTCAAATAAGCAGGAAACAGTCCAGAAAATATTATCTTCACACTGCTAATTTTTACAGTTCTTTGGCCCAGCAATTTTTAATAAAGCAATAGGGCTTGGTCACTTTAAGGCAATTTTTAGCACACAGTTTTATATCTGCAATGGCGCAGGAATGTTCGTTATCCTGTTCGTGACGCCAATTTATGCAGCACGCCAGACCCGCAGGGTATTGCGATAGTGAGGTCACGGTTATGGGCAATCGAGGGTTACTCACTGTATTGGAGAACCCTGGGCAGGCATGCGGCAGTGAAGGAGAGGTAGACACAAGTTCCTCTGGGGCACACTCCGTATGTAGGGACCAGGCCTGATGGTGGATGAGGTGCCCTGGATGTCACAGGTATTTTGAGTGCCTGAAGCAAGGTCCCTTTTGGGTTTCGTGACGCCAGTGCCTGTAACGGTGGCACACCGATTTATAGTAGTAATAAGTGAGGTACACAGGTGGTATAGTGAACCAAACGTTGCTTTACTTAAACAGTCCAACTTTGTACATCAAGATGGTAATGCAGTCCCTTATATCAAGTGCTTCACAAGCAGGCTTCAATACAAATACTGGCAGGTATAATTCTGTGCAAGATACTCAGAGGGTAATCCACAACACACTCAGAATCAGGTTGTACCTTTCCTCAGAAATAGTGTACGCTGTTCTTTAGAACTCCTGTCTGGTTTCTATCCCAAGGCCCGGATGCCTAAATGCTGGCTTAAATCCTTGGTAAAATATATCTTCCTCCCTTATGGATTCTTGCTCTCACTCTATAGTTCCTCTGCCCATTAGCTTACTTATCTGAGCTGATGACACTGTCTCTGCTTGACTTGAGGGTAACTGCAGGTTTTCTCCCAGGAGGTTCTGTCCTACAACTGGGGTATCTCAACTGAGCTAATCCTAGCCTCAGGAGCTTCAGGTAGACGAAGTGACTCCTCTAGTCCCCTGGAATGCACTACCACTCCCCTGTCTGGGCCTACCTATATATATCTAGGGCTCTCTAGCTCCCTCTAACGTCTGGGAGGCTAAACTGCACCCTGACAGGCCTGACACCCAGTTAACACAGGGAAATGCATACACATGACATTAAATGTAATAAGGCACATTAACCCTTGTGTAGTGCCCACCTTTGCCTAGTGGGACACTACACTTGCATGTCTGGAAAGGCAACATCAATGCAGAAAAATATATTCAGGTTCTAGAACAACATATGCTCCCATCCAGACGTCATCTCTTTCAGGGAAGACCCTGGATTTTTCAACAAGATAATGCCAGACCACATTCCGCATCAATCACAACATCATGGCTGCTTAGGAGAAGGATCCGGGTACTGAAATGGCCAGTCTGCAGTCCAGATCTTTTACCTATAGAGAACATTTGGCGCATCATAAAGAGGAAGGTGCAACAAAGAAGGCCCAAGACGATTGAACAGTTAGAGGCCTGTGTTAGACAAGAATGGGAGAGCATTCCTATTTCTAAACTTGAGAAACTGGTCTCCTCGGTCCCCAGACGTCTGTTGAGTGTTGTAAGAAGAAGGGGAGATGCCACACAGTGGTGAAAATGGCCTTGTCCCAACTTTTTGGGGATTTGTTGACACCATGAAATTCTGATTCAACATATTTTTCCCTTAAAATGGTACATTTTCTCAGTTTAAACTTTTGTTCCGTGATTTATGTTCTATTCTGAATAAAATATTAGAAGTTGGCACCTCCACATCATTGCATTCAGTTTTTATTCACGATTTGTATAGTGTCCCAACTTTTTTGGAATCCGGTTTGTACTTATAATATACAGGGTGGGCCATTTATATGGATACACCTTAATAAAATGGGAATGGTTGGTGATATTAACTTCCTGTTTGTGGCACATTAGTATATGTGAGGGGGGAAACTTTTCAAGATGGGTGGTGACCATGGCGGCCATTTTGAAGTCGGCCATTTTGAATCCAACTTTTGTTTTTTCAATAGGAAAAGGGTCATGTGACACATCAAACTTATTGGGAATTTCACAAGAAAAACAATGGTGTGCTTGGTTTTAACGTAACTTTATTCTTTCATGAGTTATTTACAAGTTTCTGACCACTTAGAAAATGTGTTCAATGTGCTGCCCATTGTGTTGGATTGTCAATGCAACCCTCTTCTCCCACTCTTCACACACTGATAGCAACACCGCAGGAGAAATGCTAGCACAGGCTTCCAGTATCCGTAGTTTCAGGTGCTGCACATCTCGTATCTTCACAGTATAGACAATTGCCTTCAGATGACCCCAAAGATAAAAGTCTAAGGGAGTCAGATCGGGAGACCTTGGGGGCCATTCAACTGGCCCGCGACGACCAATCCACTTTCCAGGAAACTGTTCATCTAGGAATGCTCGGACCTGACACCCACAATGTGGTGGTGCACCATCTTGCTGGAAAAACTCAGGGAACGTGCCAGCTTCAGTGCATAAAGAGGGAAACACATCATCATGTAGCAATTTCGCATATCCAGTGGCCTTGAGGTTTCCATTGATGAAGAATGGCCCCACTATCTTTGTACCCCATATACCACACCATACCATAAATTTTTTTGTTCCAACAGTCTTGGAGGGATCTATCCAATGTGGGTTAGTGTCAGACCAATAGCGGTGGTTTTGTTTGTTAACTTCACCATTCACATAAAAGTTTGCCTCATCACTGAACAAAATCTTCTGCGTAAACTGAGGGTCCTGTTCCAATTTATGTTTTGCCCATTCTGTAAATTCAGTGCGCCGATCTGGGTCATCCTCGTTGAGATGCTGCAGTAGCTGGAGTTTGTAAGGGTGCCATTTGTGAGTAGCTAATATCCGCCAAAGGGATGTTCGACTAATGCCACTCTCCTGTGACATGCGGCGAGTGCTACGCTGTGGGCTCTTGCTGAATGAAGTTAGGACAGTCACTGATGTTTCTTCATTAGAGACAGATTTCATGCGTCCACATTTTGGCAAATCCAACACTGAACCAGTTTCACGAAACTTAGCAAGCAGTTTGCTAACTGTAGCATGGGAGATGGGTGGTCTCGTAGGGTGTCTTGCATTGAAATCTGCTGCAATGACCCGGTTACTGCGTTCACCAGACATCAACACAATTTCTATCCGCTCCTCACGTGTTAACCTCGGCGACATGTCAATGGCTGTAAACAAAGAGAAACTTGTAAATAACTCGTGAAAGAATAAAGTTAGGTTAAAACCAAGCACACCATTGTTTTTTGTGTGAAATTTCCAATAAGTTTGATGTGTCACATGACCTTCTTCCTATTGAAAAAACAAAAGTTGGATTCAAAATGGCCATCTTCAAAATGGCCGCCATGGTCACCACCCATCTTGAAAAGTTTCCCCCTCACATATACTAATGTGCCACAAACAGGAAGTTAATATCACCAACCATTCCCATTTTATTAAGGTGTATCCATATAAATGGCCCACCCTGTATTTTCTAACATAGAAAGTATATTATAGTGCATTTGTATTGTGCAGCAGTTGTGTGCGGTTTTGCTGCGATACCGCAGCTTTATAGAGGGACAAACGCTATTGGAACAACTAATTGCACCGGGTGTGATATACCTGTTGCTCCCCCAAAAAACTGAATGAGGGCTGCGATATACCTGTACATAAAGGTTCGGACCGGGCGTATCATAAATATTCGGTATAAAACAGAATTCTTTTTTCTTCCTCCCTTCAAAAAGTAACCAAGGGTAGATCCGTAGGTTTAAACTGCCCTGTGGTGCACAGATTATACTTACACGGCACTCCACCAATATCAAGCGTATCGCAGATATCCTCTGTTAGCTGGTTGGTTCTCTGCGGGGAAGATGCGCGCTCACACGCTGTTAAACAGGGCTCAACCACGGATTTAGTGACAGCACCTGGTGAGTCTACTGGGATTCCCAACTTCTATGGTTCAAGATTTTCTGTCTGCTCCACCACACCATTCATACAACCAAGTGTGAGGGAATTTTTATTTATTTATTTATTTATTTATTTTTTTCTCTTCCACCTTCCTGAGCTGGAACAGACAGCCAACCTTCCTTCCTAGCTTCCAAGACCACAATGATGAGATATACCTGTTGCCCCAAATAAACAGGGTGGTGTGATATAACTGTTGTGGCAAAAATATTGATTGAGGAGTGCGATATACCTGCTTCCATAAAATACTGATTAAGGGGTTTTATATACCTGTTTCCACCAAATATTGATTGAGGCCTGCAATATACCTGTTTCCACAAAATACCGATTAAGGGGTTTGATATACCTGTGTCACACCGGTGACAGGTTTTAGAAGGTCTGAAAGATTATCTGCACATTAGTGATCTGACAGCCTCTTTTGGTTTTGGTTTAACTTTGTGTGTTGCTTGTATGTCCACACCTCCTGTTCAGGTGTGGATCATGTGACCTTTACCTCCCCCTAGTTAGTCTGACTTTACCCATCACTCCTTGCTTTGGATGACTTTATTTGGTTTTTGGAAGAGCTGGATTTTGGTTCTAGTTAAAGTCCTGTTCATCCATCATCCATCAGCCTCAGAAGTTAAGTGTTCCGCTTGTTGTATTTTGTATTCCCCCCCACCTTTGTTGTTTACTAGGCCTCAGCGAGACACTGGTTCTTCACCAGGGAAGGAGCGGGTTGTCTCTGCCCTGTCATTACCATTAGGGCAACCGAGGACCACCAGGGTTTTCTAGGTTCCTGTGTATGGGCATCTCTACCATCGAGAGGTGCCCATACGGATAGGAGCTAGGGCCAGGAGCAGGGTTTTATAGGTGGTGACCCTTTTCCTTCCCTAGCGGTGAGGCCTAGTGTCTTTTCCCTTTCTTATGTTGTCTTTTGGTGTTCTCCCCTACTACATCCGTGACAACCTGCTTCCACAAAATACTGATTGAGGGCTGTGATATACCTGCTTCCACAAAATACTGATGAAGGGGTTCGATATAACTGTTTCTACCAAACATTGATTGAGGCCTGTGATATAACTGCTTCCACAAAATACTGATTAAGGGGTTTGATATACTTGCTTCAACCAAATATTGATTGAAGACTGCAATATACCTGCTTCCACAAAATACTGATTAAGGGGTTCGATATACCTGTTTCCACCAAATATTGATTGAGGGGTGTGATATACCTGTCTCCACAAAATACTGATTAAGGAGTTCGATATACCTGTTTTCACCAAATATTGATTGAGAGGTGCGATATACCTGATTCCACAAAATACTGATTAAGGGGTTTTATATACCTGTTTCCACCAAATATTGATTGAGGCCTGCAATATACCTGCTTCCACAAATTACCGATTAAGGGGTTTGGATATACCTGCTTCCACAAAATACTGATTGAGGGCTGCGATACACCTGCTTACACAAAATACTGATGAAGCGGTTCAATATACCTGTTTCTACCAAATGTTGATTGAGGCCTGTGATATACCTACTTACACAAAATACTGAATAAGGGGTTCGATATACCTGTTTCCACCAAATATTGATTGAGGGGTGCGCTATACCTGCTTCCACAAAATACTGATTAAGGGGTTCGATATACCTGTTTCCACCAAATATTGATTGAGGCCTGCAATATACCTGCTTCCACAAATACTGCTCTTCTCTAGAGACTTATGCACAGGGTCATTTTGAAAATGACAGGCAGAGGAAGAGGCAGGCCGTTCCGCTGGGGTGATAGGGTATGGGCAGGTGCACCATGCTGGAGCCTAAGTGGGAAGTTGGATAAGGTGCGTGCGATTACTTCAAAGGGCGCACCAGAGTTGGTTGAGTGGCACACTCAGCCTTCCGCTTCTGCACCCTCCTCATCCTCTGTATCTGCACTCTCCTCACTCCCTGCTGTGTGCAACCCCAAATACACCACCACCACCATAGTTCCTCCACTCGAGTCAGAGGAATTATTTTCCCATCCATTCCCAGACCTTACCGATACGCAGCCATTCTTGACATCGGATGAGGAAGAGGAGGTAGCAACGGCCGCCACCCAGCGGTCTGATGACAGTACTCAGATCAGCCCAAGAAGGGAGGTCCCCGCTGTTGCTGCTTACTTCGAGATCTCAAATGTCAGTGGTGGTGAAGGTGACGATGATGACGTGTTGATGGACGTCACGTGGGTGCCCAGGGCCTTCTTTAAAGCGGGGAAAAGGCGCAGCTTCCCAGGGCCTAGTTGCTCCTGGGGGCCCAAGGTAGCTGCCTCTTGAGCCCCACTGTCCACTGGAGGACCTTTCATGGGTCTATACTTTATTAACTAAGTAGCAGGACATGTAGGGCATACATGGGGGATGTCCCTGCACTTACTATTATTTCTGGGCACTGCTCCCTTGCGCCGCTGTGGCTCCAGATACATTCTCCGGTGCTGTATGCTAAGTAACCGCATCGGAACACCAGGGAGGAGACATCAGCTTTTCTCTGTGGGCGTTCCTTCTCCCTGGATGTGAAGTTCTGTGCTGCGATTGGACAGCACAACAGCCAAAAAAAACGGAACGGACATGGAAAGAAACAACGTTCGTTTGTATGTAGCCTTCGTGTGCATGTAATTCCTCTAGCGCCGTTCTATGAAAACAGTAGGTTTAAAGAGCACACAAAATGTTTGAAATAACTTCATTATTAACTTCAACTTTTCTTCATATATAACACTGCCACCTCCGCAGCAGATAGTCCATGTACAAAACAGGTAACATAGTAACGTAGTATATCAAGCCTCAAAAAAAGACATTTGTTCATCCAGTTCGGCCTGTTATCCTGCAATTTGATTCAGAGGAAGGCAAAAAAAACAGAGAGGTACAAGCCAATTTACCCCACTTAAGGGGTGAAAAATTCCTTCCCGACTCCAATAAGGCAATCAGAATAACTCCCTGGACCAACGACGCCTCTCTAGTAGCCATAGCCTGTAATAATATTACACTCCAGAAATTCATCCAAGCCCATCTTGAATTCTTTAATTGTACTTACCATCGCCACCTCCTTATGCAGAGAGCTCCATAGTCTCACTGCTCTTGCCGTATAGAATCCTTTTCTATGTTTGTGTACAATCTTTCTTTCCTCCAGATGCACAGGCTGTCCCCTCGTCACAGTCATAGTCCTAGGGATAAATAGATGATGGGAGAGATCTCTGTACTGCCCCCTGATATATTTATACATAGTAATTAGATCTCCCCTCAGTCGTCTTTTTTCTAAAGTGAATAACCCTAATGTTGATAATCTTTCAGGGTACTGTAGTTGCCCCATTCCAGTTATTACTTTAGTTGCCCTCCTCTGAACCCTCTCTAGCTCTGCTATGTTGAATAAAGTATCATAATATGGCGGCATGCATAAGATAGTGGTTCAACTGTTCAATGTTGTCATTCAACATAAAATGGTGGATATATTTTTCTATCTGTACTCTCACTTTAAGTTATTTAAGCACTTTATGATCTCTCTGAGAGGTATATCTGAGGTTAACCAATAGTTCACTTGCTCTACTTGGTTTGCAATTTGCTCTATACAATTGCTTATGATCTGGTATGAGTAGTTCACATTTGTATGCAATATTTTTGGATTTTATGATTGTATGGTTGTAATTTGTATGGTGGAACTTTGTAGTTTGCAATTGTAATTTGGTGGAACTGTAAGTAATCATACATATAACCAGTTCAGTATACAGTTCTAATCACTATATTAACAGTAGGAACATTATATAACTGTTTTAAATACCTATTTTGGCCTCTCTACTTCCATAAAACACAACTCTTAGTGGAGTTAATGTTGGGTTCAGCTTCTCTCCTCTGGTGTAATGATTCTAGCAGCTCCTGCTAGGGGAATTTCCCACACAGGCTGTGTGTGAGGCTGGCTGTAATTGGTCAAAACGCTTGCTGTGTGTGAGGCTGGCTGTGATTGGTCAAGACTCCTGCCCAGCAACAACAGTTTAACTCTATGTTTTCTGTTGTTGCTGCTGTGTCATTGAGATTACCTTACATTATATAATGAATCTTAAAGGCAAAATATCTTTTCTGCTTCTGTGAACACAATATATAACAGTTTTATCACATCCAAACATGAAGTCACTGTAAATAACTCTGCTTTTGTCTTTAACACACAAAACATAGGAACTGTATTAAGGTTATTGGCAGGTCTAGCTGTATGCACATATAAGCCATATTAGCAACTTAGGACAGGTATTAGCTGGCCAGCTACATGTTGTGCCTGGAAGCCAAGAGCCACACCGGTCCTGCACTGCTTTCAGCTCTGCGTTCACAGGCCGATTAGTGGCTAACCCCGCTGAATTTGACAGTAGGTAAAGTGGTGTGCGACAACACGTCCTGAACTTAAGCTACTTTCACACTAGCGTTGTTTGAACCTGGCATTCAATTCCGTCACCGGAACTGCCCGCCGGATCCGGAAAAACGTGTGAAAACAGATTACATTTGAATCCTGATCAGGATTTTGATCACAATGAAAAAAATAAATGCATTGGAAAAAACGGATCCGCCATTTAACTTTAGCTTTTTTTTCAAATTTTTCGGGTTTAACATGCAAAAGCCGGATCCGAGGTTAATGCAAGTCAATGGGAAAAAGGCCGGATCCGGCGTTCAGTCAAAGTGTTCCGGATTTTTGGCTGGAGGTAAAAATACAACATGCTACAGTTTTCTGAAAAGCCTGATCAGTCAAAAAGACTGAACTGAAGACATCCTGATGCATCCTGAACGGATTACTCTCCATTCAGAATGCATTGGGATAAAACTGATCAGTTCTTTTCCGGATTTGAGCCCCTAGGACGGAACTCAGTGCCGGAAAAGAAAAACTCTACTTAGGGCTCTTTCACACCTGCGTTATTGTCTTCCGGCATAGAGTTCCGTCGTCGGGACTCTATGCCGGAAGAATCCTGATCAGGATTATCCTAATGCATTCTGAATGGAGAGTAATCCGTTCAGGATGCATCAGGATGTCTTCAGTTCCGGTACGGAACGTTTGTTGGCCGGAGAAAATACCGCAGCATGCTGCGCTTTTTGCTCCGGCCAAAAATCCGGAACACTTGCCGCAAGGCCGGATCCGGAATTAATGCCCATTGAAAGGCATTGATCCGGATCCGGCCTTAAGCTAAACGTCGTTTCGGCGCATTGCCGGAGCCGACATTTAGCTTTTTCAGAGTGGTTACCATGGCTGCCGGGACGCTAAAGTCCTGACAGCCATGGTAAGTGTAGTGGGGAGCGGGGGAGCAGTGTACTCACCGTCCGTGCGGCTCCCCGGGCGCTCCAGAGTGACGTCAGGGCGCCCCAAGCGCATGGATCACGTGATCCATGTGATCACGTCATCCATGCGCATGGGGCGCTCTGACGTCATTCTGGAGCGCCCCGGGAGCCGCACGGACTGTAAGTATACCGCTCCCCCGCTCCCCGCTCCTACTATGGCAACCAGGACTTTAATAGCGTCCTGGGTGCCATAGTAACACTGAAAGCATTTGGAAGACGGTTCCGTCTTCAAATGCTTTCAGTACACTTGCGTTTTTCCGGATCCGGCAGGCACCTCCGGCAACGGAAGTGCATGCCGGATCCCAACAACGCAAGTGTGAAAGAGGCCTTAGTCGTGCAGCGATTCGTTGCCGAATACCCCGGGGTCCAGGACATCTTGCGGCAGGCCAGGAAAATCTCTGGCTATTTTAGAAGATCTTTCACGGCCATGACTCGCGAAACCACTTGCCCGTCAGACGTCTGATTTGTGACAGCCCAACGCGCTGAAACTCTACCTTGTATATGTTTGATAGGCTGCTCCAGAAGCAACGTGCTGTTAAGGACTACCTGTAATAAGTCTGCAGCAGGAAAGGTTCTGGGGAGCTTGGTTTCTTTTCACCGCGCCAGTGGTGGCTGCTCATGCGCGACGCATGCAGACTTCTGCGGGCATTTGATGAGATCACCAAACTAGTCAGTCGCAGCCAGGGCACCATCAGTGACATCGTACCTTACGCCTTCTTTCTGGAGCGTGCATTGTGTCGTTTCATTTATCAAGCCGTCGAGAAGCAGGAGATGGAAGATGAGGAAATCTCAATGCTGAATAAATTCCCAGGGGCGGTTACTCCATCTGAGACAAGTCAGCAGGAGTCTGAAGAGGAGTCAGAGGAGGATGGTGGCTGGGGGGAGGAGGAGCAAGAAGAGCAGGCTTCAAGAAGGGGGCTTTAAACTTTTTGGGGATCCCTGGTGTTGTCCATGGCTGGGGGGAGGAGACTGAGGACGACATTCTCCTGGGTGATGAGCAGGAGCCAGGGTGCTCCACCACTTCCAATATAGTGAAAATGGGGGCCTTCATGCTCCAGTGTTTGAAGAGGGACCACCGTATAAAAAGCATAAAGGGCAAGGACCAGTACTGGGTTGCAACGTACTTAGACCCCCAGTACAAACACAAAATGGCGGACGTTACCAGCATCGCAGAGGGCTGTCAGAATGCAGCATTTCCAGGCCTTGCTGCAAGAGATGCTGCATTTTGCTGTTAAGGGCGCTGGCAGAGGAATTTCAACCAACAGCGAAACAGGTGCGGGTACCAATCTTACCGCACCTGCAAGAAGAGGGCAGTTTGAAGATGTGTTGGTCACTTCGGATATGAGATCATTCTTGCAACCAACCCATCGACAGCCGACCTCCGGATCCAGCCTCAGGGAATGCCTAGACCGACAGATGTCCGACTACATTGGGTTAACGGCCGATATGGACGCTCTGAGAAGCGAGGAACCCCTGGACTACTGGGTGTGCAGGCTTGACCAGTGGCCAGAGCTTGCACAATTTGCCATGGAACTCTTGGCTTGCCCCTCATCGAGGCATGGATCTTTGAGGAATTCAACACCTTTGACGACCACGTGTAATAGAATTTCCTCATGCCATACTTGTCTTATGTAAATATAGCGGCATAAAAGGCCTTTTCTGTCAGATGAATGCCCAATTTTTGGGGCCTGTACTGGCCTACAGTAAAACTTTTATCCTGTGACCACCTAATGTACCTTCAGCCACATCATCACAATTTCTTTTTAAAATACATATTTTTTGTGGGAATTTTTGCCAATGATCCCCCTCTGGTATGTCACTGTCCATGTTGTAGGACTATTTGTGCACTTCTAGTAAATATTTGGTGGCTGCAAATATGACCTGAAGGTTTTTCAGGTTCGCCTGCCATTAAAGTCAATAGGGCCCGCCAGGAACGCGCGGTTCACACACATTTGATCGCGAACACGCATTTGCGAACCATCCAGGTTGATGTTTGTCCATCAGTATTGGTCAACAGGTTTTACTCTCTGCGTGGTGTGTGTGAGTGAGAGATTATATATGTGATTGATTGATTGGTAAAACTACAAGGATACAAATAGCATGTATAAGTATTAAATATAAGATAGCATGTACTATAACATTTATATTAACAATGAAGGCACATGGTGAAATGGATGCCTATACATATGATTGCATGGCTAGATAACAGTAGTAACTCCCTGAATAACAATTACAAACTGACTGAACAGCTCAGCATTACACAATATCCCTGAAACAGAGGTAGATCTCTTACCAGATATGCTTTTTCAAGGATAGTGGAGTGGATTTTGAGAAGGAGACATGCATAGGACACTATGATATTGGCAACAGGGAACTTTTGGCTATTAAGTTGGCCTTTGAGGAGTGGCGTCATTTTTTGGAGGGGGCGGTTCATCCCGTCACGGTGATTACTGATCACAAAAACTTATTATATCTGGAGTCTGCTAAACGCCTCACCCCTAGACAGGCTCGGTGGTCGTTATTTTTTACTAGGTTTAATTTTGTAATAACCTATCGCCCCACAATTTACTCTTAGCTGCTATGCAATAAACCTGACAGTAAAACAAGTTATAATGTATAAGCTATAGTATACTGCTCTGACTTGTTATAAAGTACAATAAAGTCAGGCACAAACACACTCAGCAATGCACACAGATAACTTAACAGGCCTTACAGATGCTCCCTCATTTATCTTAAGTCATACACTTAAGACAAACACACACTTGCAAACAAACGCTCGCACGCTCACAAACTCGCATTTCCAGTCTGCTTATATAGCTGCTACTCCCAGACAACTCAAAACCAGATTGCTGATTTTTTTCCCCTCTGGATTCCATAATCCATGTATTTATTATTTAAGGATAAATTACTCACTTATTGCTATCTTTATCTCCGTTCTCCATACTTATATATAATATAATCCATAATTTAGGATGATGATGACTATGAGGATCCAGATGAGCCAGAGAAAAATGCAGACTATGAATCCCCAGCTCCAGAAGATGAAGACAGTGAAAACAGTGATGGTTATGAACCACCTCCAACTAATAATGATATTCTACCAATTAGCACTCCAAAAAATACTTCTTCCAACCAAGATTACATTGGTAAGTTATTTTAGTATATATGTATATTACTCTATGAGTCCTTAGTTACAATTTGCATGAGGATAGTGAGGAATATGGCATATGGCTCAAAATTAGTTCAAGATAAATAATAGAAAGTATTTTGGTTATAGAAAGTTATCCCCTATCAACAGGGTAGGGGATAACTATCAGATCTTTGAGGGTCTAGTGACGCGCTTTTCCAACCAGCCTCTCTGTCCATTTCAGAAAGGCTTTGCGGGGTCCTGGGTACCCATTCTCATGACTGGTGGTGGTCCCATTGGGAGGACACCCATCAATCTGATAGTTATCCCCTATCCTGGGGATAACTTTCTATAACCTGAATACCCCTTTAACTGAACATGCTGACAGAATGAAAGTTTATCATCAGACGCCAATGCAAGGGTAACAAAGTATAGTAGAGTCATACCATACTAATGTGTATTACTTTGGAATATAGTAAAAAATGTGAGTCAGATATACCAAAGAACATTAGATTATGTTTAAACACATCGGGGCACATCTTTAAATTGCCTCAAATTTATGATCACTTAATAAATAAGCTTCATCATATTTGGCTTAAGTCTGACCTCTAGTGGTTGTTTTCTTGTAAAACAGGTTCAGAAGTTGCACAAATTCCCCCTCAAAACATATCAGAAAAATAAGGCTGGTCAGGAATGGAGTACAAATAAGAATTCAAGTGCAAAAAAAGGTGTGCCAAGATATATACATCGTAAATAAGGGGCAAAACAAACACAACTCGAAAATTTGTCTCAAAATAAGAATTAGATGAACAAGGCGCAAATGCCTCCTAAACAGGTGCAAAATCAGTTGTTAAATGAGACTTAAAAAAATAAGACAGTCTAAGGCTACATTCACACGTCAGTATTTTTCTATAATCCGATTTTCTGTCCGTTTTTTGCGGATCCGTTGTTCCTGAAAATGTTTCCGTATGTCATCCGTATGTCATCCGTTTTTTGCGGATCCGCAAAAAACGGAAACATGTATAAATTTCAATAAGCAAATAAAGTTGTTTGGATTTCTTGAAAAAAATAAAAATAAAATTTAAATGTAATTTCCAGGAACGGATTCCGTATAAAACGGATGACATACGGAATGACATCCGTATGTCTTCCGTTTTTTGCGGATCCATTGACTTTGTATTGTACCAGGATCCGATTTTTCAGGAAAAGAATAGGACATGTTTTATATTTAAACGGACATGCGGAACGGAACAACGGAAACGGACAGCACACATTGTGCTGTCCGTTTTTTTCCAGGACCCATTGAAAATGAATGGGTCCAGATCTGGTCCAGATCTGTTCCAGAAAAAACGGAACAGATCAGGAAAGAAAAAACAGACATGTGAATGGACCCTAAGGCCCCTTTCACACGAGCGAGTATTCCGCGCGGATGCGATGCGGGAGGTGAACGCATTGCACCCGCACTGAATACTGACCCATTCATTTCTATGGGGCTGTGCACACGAGCGGTGATTTTCACGCATCACTTTTGCGTTGCGTGAAAATCGCAGCATGCTCCTCTTTGTGCGTTTTTCACGTAACGCAGGCCCCATAGAAATGAATGGGGTTGCGTGAAAATCGCAAGCATCCGCAAGCAAGTGCGGATGCGGTGCGATTTTCACGCACGGTTGCTAGGAGACGATCGGGATGGAGACCCGAATCTTATTATTTTCCCTTATAACATGGTTATAAGGGAAAATAATAGCATTCTGAATACAGAATGCTAAGTAAAACAGGGCTGGAGGGGGTTAAAAAAAATAAAAAATCATTTAACTCACCTTAATCCACTTGCTCGCGATGCGGGCATCTCCGTCTGACTCTTTTACTGTATAGGACCTGTGGAGAGCATTAACTATAGTTTAAGGACGTGGGATGACGTCACTCTGGTCATCACATGGTACGTCACATGATCTTTTACCATGGTGATTCAGCTTAGATGCTCTCCATAACTCCCGTCAAAGTAAATGGTGAGAGCCATGCACATGCACTACCACAATGTTGAAGCTGTGTGGCTCCAGAGGGAGCTATAATTCCCAGGGATCTTTCTTAAACTACTGACCTAGAATCTTTGTTTTAACGCTGACAAATGAATCTTTAAAACAAGACCAAGATTGTGGTGCTAGCCCCTATGAAGCAGGTTCCAGTGAGAACTATAGGAATGGGAGTGCTGCAGTGGTCGCCAGAGAACAAGGGCAGTGTTCTTGACTCTGAAGACAAAGTAGTGGTAGCACTTATTGGTTAAATAGCTAAAGGGGCACAACTGGCAGATTAAATCCTGCCTGTTATGTATATCTCCAGGTTATGGGAATGCCGTTTTTAAACCTCCCTATCACACTTTGAAATCTGCCAGTTATGCCCCCTTTAGCTGTTCCGATTTTCTCAGAAAAACACTTTTATTCATAATGTTAATTAGCTTCTGAAGGTGCCCAGGGGCGGCGTTCATGAGGCCGTTGCCCAGCCCCTCGTCGCTTTTCATATGAAACCCCTCCCCTTTCACCCCTCTGGCCCGCCCTAGGTTCTTCTGATTACGTCCTCCTCTTAGTGAGAAATCCAGCGCCAGCACTGTTCAACAAATTCGCTGCGCCTGCGTACTTCATTAAACGCTCTTGTGCCTCTACCCATAATGGGGAATGAAGTGCGCTGGCGCGGCGAATCTGTTCAACGGCAATGGCGGTGGATTTCTCACTAAGAGGAGGACATAATCAGAAGAACCTAGGGCAGGCCAGAGGGGTGAAAGGGGAGGGGTTTCGTCTGAAAAGCGACGAGGGCCCTGGGCAACGGCCGCATGAATGCCGCCCCTGGGCACCTTCAGAAACTAATTAACATATTGAATAAAAGAAAATCAGCGATGGACAGCAATATGGAAGGTAGCATTCTAATATGGAGAATGTAATGGAGATTCTGATGTTAGTGTTCTATAATGGTGAAAGACTCCCTTTAACCAATAAGCACTCCAAGCATCTTATCTTCAGTGGCAGGAATGTTGCTGAAGTGCTCCCTATCCCATCACATGATGACATTACACCATGCCTCCTCCCACTCTTGGGATGTACAGTGGGAGATGATGAGCACGCTGCAGCTTAAAACAAGCCTGAATCAGGTGAGACCTGCTGTCATATGCAAATTGTCACAATGCTCCGCATTAGGCTGCCAGGAGCCTCATCTTCTCACTGCAACATTATGCTGCACTAGCAGGCTCCTGTGAGTTTTATCACTTCACTGGAGTATTTTAGCATTGTCCCATGGCCCTCCATATCCCCTCATGAGTGAAGGTGAAAGTGACAAAGTGACATATACGGATAATGAGCTAGGGATGCTGTAAGGCACATTTACAACAGGGTCAGGTTCTGGAAGAAGTAGCTCATATCAGGGCAGATGCTCTGGGTCTAGGTCTATTAGGGCCAAAGCAAGGTCCACCCCAACTAGGGCTTTATAAGCACAGTGCAGATTTATCACATGTTTGCACTCAGTGACCTCTGCAACACCCCACCATTGCATCAGATTGGTGGGTGCCACAGTGTACTCTGTGATTTATATACCCTCTTAGCCATGAGGAGTTGTGCAATAGTTTCATAAAATATCATTGTGTGTTATTCTGTGTATGCATTTTAATTTTAGATTGAATAATGCCTCATTCACACGTCAGTGTTTTGGTCAGTGATTTCCATCAGTAATTGTGAGCCAAAACCAGGATTGGAGCCTCCACAGAGATAAGGTATAAGAGAAACTTTTGCACCTGTTCTGTGTTTAGAGCAGCACCTGGTTTTGGCTCAAAATCACTGATGGAAATCACTGACCAGAACACTGATGTGTGAATGAGGCATAAATAAAGCTAAGTTTTACTTATTACCCTGTATACTTTTGGATTTTGATTGCTGGTGGAATTCCATGGTACACACTGATAGCTTTTTGCAACTTTGGTCTTTTTTGTATACTACTGTAAAGCTATTGTGGATTTTCAGTGTGGACTCGGCACTAAGGCCCCAAAAATAAGTAATAGTGTATTGGTGGAATAAATATACCAATGATTGCTTAATCTTGTTCTATTGTAAAAAAGAAACTTGCTTATGCTACTATCATTTCTTTGATCCTTGAATATACCACCTCTTTGACGTCAAATACCAGAATGAGAAGGAATTAAAATGAATGAAATACAGGTTCTACTGGCTTTTTTCCCATAAAACTATATATAAATCTTCTCAGCTCCTCCTGCCTTATAACATGTCACCTGCAGCTCAGACACAGTGTTCAACAGGACAGGTTCCCTTTAATCCTAAATATAAATTACCTATAAAGTGATTTTGTATTTAATAATAATAAACTGGAAGATTACATCTAATCTTCTTGAAATATGCAGATAATCTATGAAAAGATAATAACATTTAGAAGTTGGAAAAAAGTATTTTTTTAGCCTTATTCCTGTCACGGATGAGGTATAGGAGAAAACACCACACTGACAACCAGAAAGGAAAGGGAAAGCCACTAGGCCTCAACGCTAGGGAAATGAAAAGGTCACCTCCTAGAGAACCCTACTCCTTGCCCTGACTCCTAACCGTATGGGCACCCATTGAAGATAGGAATGCCCATACACTGGAACCTGGGACCCTGGAGACCCTAAAGATCCCTATGGATATTGGCAGTGCTGAGACAACCAGTTGCTTCCCAGATGAAGAAACAAGTGTCTCCCTGAGGCCTAGTAACAACCAACAAGGAAGGGAAAACAAAACACAAACAAACGCGACACTTAACTTCAGTAGTGAGATGGACGAGCAGGAACTCCAGCTCTTCCAAAACCAAATTAAGCTATCTTACCGCACAGTCAGAAGGGTGGGGTAAGACTAAATAGGGTAGAAGTAATGACTACTAAGCTACACCTGAAACAAGGAATGTGGTCATTAACAACAACAACACTGAATCAAGAGTAATTAAAGAGGCTGTTAAATTCATCCACACTCCACCAGTCTCCTTGATCTCCTGACATCTGTCACAGGAGGGACTGTGACAATTCCACTGAATGGATTTCAAAACAATTTACTACAAACTCTGGCATCAAACAGTAATTAGTGATGAGTGAACTTGTGTTTTCATGTTCGGCGTACAAGGTTCGGGTTATCTCAGAATTCCGTTATGGATTCCGCTAACACAGAGCATTAGTTATAGTCCGTGGTAGTGGAATCCATAACAGAATTCTTAGATAACCCGAACCTTGTATGTCGAACTTGAAAACACAAGTTCGCTGATCCCCTACAGTAATCTAGGAAGCTAAGGGAAAGGTCTCATGCACACGGCCGTTGCCCGGACATGGCCGTATTGCAGCCCGCAAACAGTGGGTCTGCAATATGCGGGCACTGGTCGTGAGCTCCCTGCAAGACGGATGCGGACCCATTTACTTGAATAGGTCCACAATACAGAGCTTCGGTGCTGAACGGAGGCACGGAACCCCACGGGAGCACTATGGAGTGTTTCCGTGGTGTTTCTGTCTGTGCCTCAGCACCGCAAAAAAATAGAACATGTTCTATTTTTTAGTGGTGTGGATGGCTCACGGACCCATTCAAGTTGAATGGGTCTCGATCCATCCCGGCCACCGCACACACAGACGTTGCTTGTTGCAAATTGCGGTCCGCAATGCTTGGAACGGCCGCACAACGGCCGTGTGCATGAGGCCAAACAATGATGTTGCATTGAACATTGATTATACAATAATTTAGGAGACGAGTGTGTGATGGCAGAGAATATTTGTGATAATTTTAATCTGGTTAGGCTAATTTCAGACCTGTGACCAGGTGTTCCAGCCGGCAGACAATGGAACGGCAAAAACTGCTGCATGTTTGCCATGTAGAGGCCAGAGAACTATTTTTATGCTGAAGATGTTAGACTAAACTTTGGCGTCATTCTCTTTTCATTGCTTCTTTTCTATAAAATTGTGATTTCTTATATTTCAGACAGGCCAGTCCCAAGTGATTCTGTAAGATATCCTCCAAATCCTCCTACAAGAACTGGAGTGTCCACTTTTACATCACATGGCAACACTGTATGTATTTTTATAATGTAAACATATAACCGTGACTACTTGAACATATTTCAAAGAGGAAGCTGATGATTATGTGTAATACTGTTTTCAAAACAGAAAAAATACTTTATTAGTGTAGTATATTCATGTGTGACAGATACAATGCAGATTTTCTGTTGCAGAACCGTGTATTATAGCACCAATAGAGTAAGGACTCATTCATACAACCATATTTATGTGTCCGCATCGGTTCCACAATTTTGTGGAATGGGTGCGGACTAGTGATGAGCGAGCAGGCTCGGCTGAATATCGGTTCGGCTCGAGCATCTCTATCCTTGGCACATGGCGGTACTCAGCCGAGTACCGCATGTGCTCGAGCGCCATGCTCGAGTCTCCTCCCCGCATGTTTCACGGCTGCTAAGCAGCCAATAAATGTGCAGGTAAGTACTGCCATCATTGTAATGCCAGTAGCCTTGTTGGCTGCTGGCATTACAGTGATTGGCTGGCCGAAACGTGTCATCGAGTGGTATATAGCACCCAATGACACGTGCTTGGATCAGTCATAGTCAGAAAGAGCAGAGAGTAGGAAAGGAAAGGGAGTGTAGGGAGCGAAATTCTCAGTTATTATTCGAAGAAAGCTTTTCAAAGACCCAAAAGTCCTTTTAAGGACTACAGTAGGTGAACCCGATTTTGTGTCAATCTCGCTCTCTTTCTCGGCGAGATTGAGCACCTACGAGCCCCATCGCGGGAGCCAGCGCCGAGCTGGCTTGCCGCGATGGAGACAGAGCCGTCATAGAAGCGACGGGAGATCCGACTTGGATTCCCGCCAATTCTACACGTGTGCGGCGTTTGTTATGAATTCTGAGGGGGAAGTCCCCGCCGGATTTTAAATAAAAATCCGGCATGGGTCCCCCCCTCAGGAGCATACCGGGCCCTTAGGTCTGTTATGGGTTGTAAGGAGAGCCCCCCCTACGCCGAAAAAAACGGCGTAGGGCGTCCCCCTACAATCCATACCAGACCCGTATCCAAAGCACGCTACCCGGCCAGCCAGGAAGGGAGTGGGGACGAGCGAGCGCCCCCCCCCCCCCCCCTCCTGAGCCGTACCAGGCTGCATGCCCTCAACATGGGGGGGTTGGGTGCTCTGGGGCAGGGGGCGCACTGCGGCCCCCCCACCTCAGAGCACCCTGTCCCCATGTTGATGAGGACAGGGCCCCTTCCCGACAACCCTGGCCGTTGGTTGTCGGGGTATGCGGGTGGGAGGCTTATCGGAATCTGGTAGCCCCCTTTAATAAGGGGGCCCCCAGATACCGGCCCCCCACCCTAAGTGAATGAGTATGGGGTACATCGTACCCCTACCCATTCACCTGCAAGAAAAGTGGTAAAAACACAAATAAACCACACAGTGTATTAAAATATTTTATTTTTCTGCTCCGGAGGCCGCCCCCTGTCTTCTTTATTAGCTCTTTTACCAGGGGGGGGCTCTTCTTCTTCCGCTATCCCGACGGGTCTTCTCCGCTATCCGGGGGGTCTTCTCAACTCTCCGGGGTTCTCCTTCTGTCTTCGCCGCTCTCCGTTGTTGACTCGGCGCACCCCGGTTCTTCGTCTCGCTAAATTTTTATTTAAAATCCGAGATCTCGCCAGACGAAGAACCGGGGTGCGCCGAGTCAACAACGGAGAGCGGCGAAGACAGAAGGAGAACCCCGGAGAGTTGAGAAGACCCCCCGGATAGCGGAGAAGACCCGTCGGGATAGCGGAAGAAGAAGAGCCCCCCCTGGTAAAAGAGCTAATAAAGAAGACAGGGGGCGGCCTCCGGAGCAGAAAAATAAAATATTTTAATACACTGTGTGGTTTATTTGTGTTTTTACCACTTTTCTTGCAGGTGAATGGGTAGGGGTACGATGTACCCCATACTCATTCACTTAGGGTGGGGGGCCGGTATCTGGGGGCCCCCTTATTAAAGGGGGCTCCCAGATTCCGATAAGCCTCCCGCCCGCATACCCGACAACCAACGGCCAGGGTTGTCGGGAAGGGGCCCTGTCCTCATCAACATGGGGACAGGGTGCTCTGAGGTGGGGGGGCCGCAGTGCGCCCCCTGCCCCAGAGCACCCAACCCCCCCATGTTGAGGGCATGCAGCCTGGTACGGCTCAGGAGGGGGGGGGGGGGCGCTCGCTCGTCCCCACTCCCTTCCTGGCTGGCCGGGTAGCGTGCTTTGGATACGGGTCTGGTATGGATTGTAGGGGGACCCCCTACGCCGTTTTTTTCGGCGTAGGGGGGGCTCTCCTTACAACCCATAACAGACCTAAGGGCCCGGTATGCTCCTGAGGTGGGGACCCATGCCGGATTTTTATTTAAAATCCGGCGGGGACTTCCCCCTCAGGATTCATAACAAACGCCGCACACGTGTAGAATTGGCGGGAATCCAAGTCGGATCTCCCGTCGCTTCTATGACGCGCTTGCTGGGATGTGCTGTCACTATTCCAGTGAGTGCGAGATCTCGGCACCATGTCGCCGAGTATCAGCGCGACGCTGTCGTGCTAAAAGCACAATATCACAAACACCTACTGTACTGTGTGTGTGTTTTAGAGCAGCAATATATTTTTACCTGTGCTAAATTGATCAGTCTCAAGGACATCCGTGCTGAGGAAGGGACAGATAGTGCAGGGAGAGAAATTTGCTGTTTTTACTACCAAAAGCTTTTCAAAGACCCCAAAGTCCTTTTAAGGACTACTTTGTATGTGTTTGACAGCAGCAAGATATTTTTCTTTAATACCTATTAGTGACATATACTGTACATCATCCGCAGACTGTGTCTTTTTGCGTAAATTCAAATAATCAGTGTCACATTTATTGTCTATAGTGTGCGTTTAATACACATCTGTGACATATACAGTACTCCATCCGAAAACTGTTTCTTTAGTGTAAATGTAAATAATCAGGGGCCAGTCCTCATCTACTGTCTCTGTAGTGTGTGCGTGTAAAAGACATCCCTGACATATACAGTACTGCACCCGAAAACTGTTTCTTTAGCGTAAATTCCAATAATATGGGCCTAATCTAGTGTCCATAGTGTGTTGTTTTCTGTGACATATACAGTACGCCATCCGAAAACTGTTTCTTTATGGCAAATTCCAATAATCTGGGCCTAATCTAGGGTACATAGTGTGTTATTTTCTGTGACATATAAATTGCGCCATCCGAAAACTGTTTCTTTAGCGTAAATTTAAATAATCAGGGGCCAGCCCTCATCTACTGTCTCTGTAGTCTGTGCGTGTAATACACATCTGTGTCATATACAGTACCCCATCCGAAAGCTGTTTCTTTAGCGTAAATTCCAATAATCTTGGCCTAATCTAGTGTCCATAGTGTATTGTTTTCTGTGACATATACAGTACGCCATCCGAAAACTGTTTCTTTAGGGCAAATTTAACTAATCTGGGCTTAATCTAGTAACCATAGTGTGTGGATTTATGTGACATATACAGTACATCATCCGAAAACTGTTTCTTTAGCGTAAATTTTAATAATCAGGGGCCAGTCCTCATCTACTGTCTCTGTAGTGTGTGCGTGTAAAACACATCCGTGACATATACTGTCCTGCATCCGAAAACTGAGTTATTATTGGAATTTGCAATACACTGGGCCTAATCTAGTGTCCATAGTGCGTTGTTTTCTGTGACATAGTACGCCATCCGAAAAACTGTTTCTTTAGGGCAAATTTAACTAATCTGGGCCTAATATAGTGTCCATATTCTGTGGGTTTCTGTGACATATACTGTCCTGCATCCGAAAACTGTGTCTTTAGCGACAAAACTGTGTCTCTAGTGACAAAACCATTAATATGAAGAAGGCGAGCACTAAGGGACGGAGAAGTGGGCGTGATGCTGATGGTGCACGCAGAGGCCGTGGCCCTGGGCGCAATTAAACTGTGCCTGCTGCCAGTGTACCAGAAAAAAATATATATCCACTGTACCCAGCTTCATGTCCAACTTAGCTGGGCGGTGCAGGACAACACTGTCCAAGTCGGACCAGTGCGAACAGTTGATCGGTTGGATTGCTGAAGATAATGCTTCCAGTCGGTTAAACACCACCCTCTTTTCCACCAAGTTCAGTCTCTGTAGCCAAGAGTCTGGTCACCCGAATCCTCACTCTGATCATCCTTCCTCCCACCATGGAGAGGCTTGCCAAACGAGTGATCCCAAACTCGGATACTCCGAGGAGCTCTTTCCAGGGCCACTATTACATTTGGCCCTCGCGCCCAGCATGCTTGAAGAGGGACCTGAGATATTGTTCCCGATTCCCAACCTCTTGAGCCTTCACAGTCTCAAGAAGATGACGGTGGTGAACGGCAATCATTCGTTCACGAGGTGGATGATGATGAGACACAGTTGTCAATCACTGAGGTTGTGGTTAGGTCAAGTCAGAAGGATGAGCAGAGTGAGGAAGTGGAAGAGGAGGTGATTGACGATGAGGTCACTGACCCAACATGGGAAGGTGAAAAGCCAAGCGAGGACAGCAGTACAGAGGGGGAAGGAATCGGCAGCACCACAACAGGCTGGAAGAGGCAGTGGGGTTGCAAAGAGGAGAAGTCGTCCCATACCAAACAGGCCCACAACCGTTACACCTAGCACTCCTAGCACCCCTATGCATAAATCTACCTTGTAAAGGGGTAGGTGTTCCACAGTATGACGCTTTTTTGATGAAACTGCAGACGACAAAAGAGTGGTAGTTTGCAACCTGTGCCGTACCAAAACGAGTCAGGGTGTGAACATTAGCAACCTCACCACCACCAGCATGATCCGCCAGATGGCATTCAACACCCTAATAAGTGGGCTGAATGCCTGGGTCCACAATCTGGGACTGAGGGGTCACACCACTGCCTCCTCTTCCCCTGTGTTACGCATTGCTGGCCAATCCCTTGTCGAAGGCGCAGGCCCGGATGCCCCTCAGCCTGCACCTGGACCTTCGCATGAACCATCAGCAACAACATCCACTTCCCTGTCCCAGTGCAGCGTCCAAATGTTCATAACACAGTTAATTGAACGCAAGAGCAAATACCCACCCACAGGCCATAGCACTAAATGCACAACTTTCGAAATTACTGGCCCTTGAAATGTTGCCATTTAGGCTTGTGGACACTGAGGCCTTCCGCAGCCTGATGTCGGCGGCCGTCCCTCGGTACGCAGTCCCCAGCCGCCACTATTTTTCACTGTGTGCTGTGCCCGCCTTATACCAGCATCCCAGAACATCACTCGTGCCCTGACCAACACACTTACTGGAAAGGTCCACTTCACCATGGACACATGGACAAGTGCTGGTCGCCAGGGACGCTACATTTCCCTGACCGCACACTAGGTGAATGATGTGGAGGCTGGGAACGAGTCGTACCATGGGATAGCACAGGTGCTACCCATGCCCAGGATTGCGGGCCCTACGTTCATCAGGGTCTCCGCCAGCAGCTATGTTACTGGCTCCAACCCCCACTTCTCCTCCTCCACTTCCACCTCTAGCAGCAGTCAGCCATCAGTCGCTAGCTGGAAGCAGTGTAGCACTCCTGTGGGTAAGCGTCAACAGGCCATGCTGAAGCTGATCTGCTTAGGGGACAAACAGCACACCGCCGCAGAGCTGTAGCAGGGTATAGCAGGGTATAAGGGACCAGACCGAGCTGTGGCTCTCACCACTCAACCTACAACCAGGCATGGTTGTGTCTGACAATGGCCGTAACTTGGTGGCGGCTTTGGAGCTCGGCAACCTGACACACATCCCATGCCTAGCCATGTCTTAAACTTAGTGGTTGAGCGGTTTTTCAAAACCTCCCCCAATTTGCCAGAGCTACTAGCGAAGGCGCGCCGCGTGTGTGCCCATTTCCGCAAGTCGTCTACAGATTCATCCGGTCTGTCAACGCTACAGCAGCGCTTGCGGCTTCCAGCTCACCGACTGTTGTGCGACATAGCACGTGCTGGAACTCTACATTTCCCATGTTGGCCAGGCTTTGTGAGCAGCAGAGGGCAGTTGTGGAATACCAGCTGCAACATCGTCGCCTTTCAAGTCTAGTGCCACTATTCACAAGTGAGGAGTAGGCATTGATGTCAGACATCTGTGAGGTTTTAAAAAACTTTGATGAATCCACACAGATGGTTAGTGGCGATAATGCTATTATTAGCATAACCATCCCAACGCTGTGTCTACTCAAATGATCTCTGCTCACAATTAAGGACGACGCTCTGAATGTGGCAGACAAGGAAATGGGGGAGGACTTTACATAGGGTGATAGCTAGACCACCCACAGTTCGTCTACTCAGCGCAAATTGGTCCATGAAGAGGAGGAGGAGGAGGAGCTGGAGACAGTTGCTACAGAGGGTAGTACCCATGGAACTTTAATTCCATCTGTTCAGCGTGGATGGGCTCCACAAGAGGAGAGCTGAGCTGATGATGAACATAAAGGCAATTTCAATCTATCATTTATAATGTACTCAATCTACTGTAGTGTATTCCCATGCACCTTTTCCACCACAAAAAAAAAGAGTATTTGGTTGAATCTTGTTTTCTCCTCCTCCTCATCCAGATTGTATATATTCCCTCCACAATTTTTTTTTTTAATAGGGTCAGCTCAACTGCAGGCCCTCAACTCAAATTTTTTAATAGGGTCAGCTCAACTGCAGGCCCACAACTCTAATTTTTTTAAGGGGTCAGCTGAACAGCATGCTCTCACATATAATGTTTTAGAGCATCAGCTGTACAGCATGCACTCGCATATAATGTTTTAGAGCGTCATTTGAACAGCATGCACTCGCATATAATGTTTTAGAGCGTCAGCTGAACAGCATGCACTCGCATATAATGTTTTAGAGCGTCATTTGAACAGCATACACTCGCATATAATGTTTTAGAGCGTCAGCTCACCTGCAGGCACTTGCATATAATGTTTTAGAGCGTCAGCTGAACAGCATGCACTCGCATATGTTGTTTTAGAGTGTCAGCTCAGCAGCACGCCCTCGCCCCTCATGTTTTGGATGGTCAGATCAGCAAGCCCTTGCTCCGAATGTTTTTGAGGGTCACCAACAGCCCATCAATCATAATTTTTCAAGAGTGTGTATGATGCCCTCCTTCATGTGTAATAAAGGGTGTATTGTAGTGCCGATTCCTTGTAATTTTTGGCAGCCCTTTCACTTAGTGAATAGGCTTTATGAGTGTAGGAGTCCCACTACCTGAACAATTGTACCACAATGTGAATGAGGCCCTCCTTTATGTGATATATGGACTGTTTCGGAGTGCCTCTTGCTTGTAATTTTTTGCAGCACTTGCACTTTATATACAATTCAATATACAGGAAAGAATGTTTCCTAACAATATTTCCTATAAAATAGATTTTTACATACTGTGTCTCCTCCGGGATGGCGCCAACATATATGGACATACAGTATATTGGCTATTCACACTGTGTTCTCCTCCAGCAGATGATGCTTTTCTCTGCACCTATACTTGTTTTTAACTCATGTATTTATTACGTTACTAATACAAATTTACATTGATTGCAAGCGGTATGGCATCTATCTTATAGGTATTAGTGTAAATGTTGCCTTTGATCAGTCTGCAGCCTAGTGTAAATGCTACAGTTGAAAAGTGCTCTAGTAGACTGCATTAATTTGGTCCCAATTGTTGGGAACAATTGGCTCATATAATTGAGCAGCCGATGAAAGAGCTAACGCTCCTTTGTCGACTGATGGCCACCTTTCATCAGTCGGTTCATAGTGTAGGGCAGTGGTGGCACTCAGAGCCTTCTCTGTGGGCACCCTGGAAAAATTCTATGATGTACCAATATGCCTTAGACTTTTTCTGCCATTCATCAGCACAGAGTGCACTATGAACAGCACAGGTAGCACATTGAATTTAGGCAGACTATTATACTGTAGCTAAATTATAACGTCCATGGAATATATACTACGGATGTAGCAAGGGTAACACACATGCTCTAAACTAAATGCAACTAAATGCGTTAGGCAATTGCTTTTCAATGGCTTTTGTTTCAAGATAACGCGATGAGTTAAGAAATTTGAGTTAAGAGTGTGTGTGTTACCCCTGCTACATCTGTATATTGGACTGTAGTATTCAGGTTAAATTGCAGTGTTGACACTTTGCAATAAATAAGTGGGTTTTGGGTTGCAGTTTGGGCACCTGGTCTCTAAAAGGTTGTAGGGTAAACTAGGCACTGGTCAGTTTGCAGTCTAGTGTGTGTGTTTTCGTGTTTAACATGCAAAAGTCTTGATTTTTAAATTAGTAACAAACAGTAAGTCATTTTACTTCTGGGTGACTCTAATATGGTTCTATGTTACAAGTGGATTCAGCAGAAAACTGGCCATTTCATTCAGTACATTGGAAGTTTGCTGCAATATATTAAATTTGATGGGTATTTGAAAATCTGCATTTTTTAACCCTCCACCTTTCTTAATTCAAAATGTGTTAGAAATTAATGTTCTTATCAGGTTCCTATTCAGTAAATATATAGTATCTCACAAAGGTGAATACACCACTCACATTTTGTAAACATTTTATTATATCTTTTCATGGGGCAACACTCAAGATATGACATTTTGATACACTGTGTTACAAATATGGATTATTGTTCAATGTCAACCATGTTTCCACACCAGCCATCAGCTGTCCGATAGCAGAGGTAGTGACTTATGTATTTTTACTGAGCTGAGCTTATATTGCTTGAAACTATGCACCATATGTATATTTTTGTCTGTTCTCATTACTATTTTTAAAAAATGTTTTTTTTTTCTATACTGGGTTTATTGGAATCATGTTCACACCTTGCAGTTTTTGTTTTCATGGCCAATATCACTATATTTTTATGTACTCTTTAAATCTATATGGAGCTGCTTGTTGCAGTTTTCTTTGACCATAACAAAAATCTATTTCTTGCACTGAAGCCCCTATATGCTACCCCAATCTACCAGTATTTTTATTAATGTCTAACATGAATTGAACAGACGCCTGCCTTGCCTTTCAGTGTGATTACGGCCTTGCATACACCTGGATTTTTTTCCCCTCCCTGAAATTGGGGGATGGGCTCTCAAGACAGGGATATATATAGCCGCTCTCACACAGGCTAGACATGCCAGTCATGAATAAGAACCCACCTGTTCGAAACGCGTAGATTGCCAACAGGACCTGTGAATAAGTTTTATTGCTGTCTCTTTGTCACTGAAAATAAAGAAAATTTTCTCTCAAGAAAGCAGTGGTGCTGGAAAATTCTTCCCTTTTGCTACTACCAAGGCCTTACCTTCACTTCCATGCACCCGAGGTGGAACATCTACATCATCACAAAATAAGGGTGAGCTGGATATTTCCATTATCTAGCAGAGGTAGTGAACTCCACAGGGGAACCCCTGCTTCAAAGCCCAGCCAACAGTGCACTGATTTATATCGAAAAAATACAGACAGGAATAGTATCCTGCATTATCGCAGTGCACATCCTCCTTCTCTTAAAAAATCGATTCCAAAATTGCAATATATGAGAGTGAAGAAGATTGTGACAGATTCGAAAATGCAGGATGTGAGAGTGAATGAGATGACGTCCCGATTTCTGGAGAGAGGTTATCCTCATGATATTTTATCCACGGCAATAAGTGCTAGCGGGGTGCGATCTCCATCAAGAGATAACAGTAAGCGCATAGCACATATATATAAATATCATCCACTGAATCACCAACTGGACAATGTGGTGCGCAAACACTGGCATATTTTGGAGAAGGTGTACTCCACTATAGTAGAATTTAAAAACCCACCACTTATATGTAATAGACGCAATCCCAGTTTGAGAGATCGCCTCGTTCGCTCAGATATTGGCACTATGGAGAAGGCCCCATTACAGAGTACACTCACTAATCAGAAGGGAGGAACTTTCCCTTGTCTCCACTGTATGCAATGCAGCTGTAATGGTCACGTACACACACACACAGGGGGAAGGGAAGTGACCACTGCGCTCCACCCTTACCCCTGGCCCTGCCTACTTGCCTCGCGAGTCCTAATGACAGGGGACAACTGGACGGCAATCCCTAACTTGGAGTAAGTGCAGGGATGACAGACAGACAAACAACAGGACGTGAACGGACCGAGTCAATACCAGGAAAGCTGCAAAGTACAAATGGAGCAAGCAGAGAATTGTCAGGAGAAGCCGGGGTCATAAATTCCAGGAGAGCAGAGAAGTACAAGAGGAGTCCTAAGAGAGTAGTCAGGTGGGAGCCGAGGTCACAATACCAGGACGGATGCGCAGTACAGGAGGATCAGGCAAAAGGATGGTCAAGGAACAGGATCAGGTAAGTATTCAGCAGTCCAACAAATACCAGGAACCTAGAAATTAACAGGCAACCTGTAGCCAGCAGGCTGCCTGTATTTATAGTGGGGAGTGAGGGTCATGTGACGTGGCCAGCGCCACATGACCGACAGACCAACCAGTCGAGCACCGAGTGATCAGCTCGGCGCTCAAGGCAGACTTAGGAGCAAGGAGCCACCCAGCTAGTAAAGCCGCCCTGGGAATGAGGTCAAACACAGAACCTCATTCCAAAAGCTAAGCAACAGTTCTGCGGGCAATGGGGGACCGAGTGCACCTTCGGAACCCCGTGACAGTACCCCCCCTTTTACGAGGGGCCACCGGACCCAAGACTTCAGGCGATGGCTTTTCAGGGTGTTCTAAATGAAATTTACGAACAAGTCTAGGAGCATGAACCTCCCTGGCAGGTACCCAAGATCTCTCTTCAGGTCCATACCCCTTCCAGTGAATCAGGGACTGCAAGGAATTACGCACCTTCCTGACATCCACTATTTTAGACACCACATACTCGACAGCATCATTAACAAGAACTGGCGGAGGCGAGGCTTTTGATGGTACTACCGGTTCAAAATATTTTTTAAGCAGAGATTTATGGAACACATTATGAATGTGGAATGACTCAGGCAGCTCCAACCTAAAAGATACCGGGTTAATCACTTCCGTGATCTTATATGGTCCAATAAAACAAGGAGCAAATTTTTTAGAAGTTACCTTGAGAGATAGATTCTTGGAGGACAACCATACTTTATCCCCAACCTGAAAGTTTACCCCCCTTGAACGTCTCCTATCGGCCTTGAGTTTTTGAGAACATTGAGCCTTTTCTAGGTTCGATTGAACCCGGGCCCAAACTGTGCACAGTTCGGAGGAGAGTTTATCAGCTTCAGGGTTAGAGGAGGAGACGGACGACCCAGAATGAAAACGGGGATGAAAACCATGGTTACAAAAGAAAGGGGAGACCCCAGCAGAAGAATTGACACGGTTATTCAGAGCAAATTCAGCCAATGGAAGGAATTTGGCCCATAATTGCTGGTCATCAGCAACATACAACCTCAGGAATTGTTCCACAGACTGATTAAGGCGTTCAGTGTGCCCATTACTCTCAGGATGGTAGGCGGAAGAAAAAGACAACGAAATTTTACATCTTTGACAGAAGGCTCTCCAGAATTTGGACACAAACTGCACACCCCTGTCCGAAACAATATTTTCCAGGATACCATGCAATCGAACAATTTCTTTCACAAAAATAGACGCCAGGGTTTTGGCATTCGGGAGTTTAGACAGGGGAATGAAATGGACCATCTTGCTAAACCTATCCACCACTACCCACACTACAGTCTTACCCTCCGCCAGCGGTAGGTCAGTTATAAAGTCCATCGAGATATGGGACCAGGGTCTACTGGGAATGGGTAGGGGTCGTAGGTTACCAGCAGGGCGAGTCCTAGGTGTCTTGGACCTGGCACAAACCTCACAGGCTGACACATAGGACTTGACATCCCTAGTTAGAGTGGGCCACCAATAAGATCTAGAAATTAGATCCTTAGTGCCCTCAACACCCGGATGTCCACAAAAGGCAGAATCGTGACACTCACCCAACAGCTGGAGACGAAATTGTACGGGAACAAACAACTTATCTGTTGGGGTGGATACCGGTGCCAGATGTTGTTCGGACCTAATGCGAGCCGAGATATCCTGGGTAAGAGCTGCTAAGAAGATTTTTGCTGGTAGGATGGATTCAGGTGGTACCTCAGTAGGTTGAAAAGCCTGGGAGCTCCGAGATAATGCGTCCGCCTTCACATTTTTACTTCCCGGCCTGAACGTGATGGAAAAATCAAAATGAGTAAAAAACAGAGCCCATCTGGCTTGACGGGGATTCAACCTCTTAGCAGACTCGAGAAACATAAGGTTTTTATGGTCAGTGACAACAGTTACACAATGCCTTGCCCCCTCCAGAAAATGCCTCCACTCCTCAAATGCCCATTTAATGGCCAGCAGCTCCCTATTCCCTATGTCGTAGTTTCTCTCCGTGGGAGAGAATTTCCTGGAGAAGAAGGCACATGGTCTCAGATTAGTGAGGCTGGCAGGACCTTGTGAAAGGACTGCTCCTGCGCCGTCCTCGGACGCATCCACCTCCACAATAAAAGGTTTCTCCTGATCAGGCTGGATCAGAATGGGAGCGCTACTGAATGCCTTTTTTAATTTTTCAAATGAAGAAATGGCCTCAGTAGACCAATTCTCCAAATCCGCCCCTTTCTTAGTAAGGTCGGTCAACGGTTTAGCAATTACGGAAAAATTCATAATAAATTTACGATAGTAATTGGCGAAACCTAAGAACCGTTGTAAGGCCTTTAAGGATGAAGGTCTTACCCATTCCTTAATTGCTAGTACCTTACCAGGATCCATCTTGAAGGCGTGAGGAGTCAGAACATGCCCTAGAAACAGAATCTCCTGCACACCAAAGACACATTTCTCTTGTTTAGCGGATAGCTGATTCTCCCTCAACACCTCTAATACTTGTCTAACATGAGACACATGGGATTCGAAGTCAGGAGAGAATATCAAAATGTCGTCAAGATAGACAATAACAAATTTACCTAAGAATTCCCTAAGAATGTCATTCATGAAGTTTTGGAACACAGCTGGGGCATTGCTGAGTCCAAAAGGCATCACCTGATATTCAAAGTGTCCTACCGGAGTATTGAACGCCGTCTTCCATTCGTCTCCCTCCTTGATTCGGATTAGATTGTATGCCCCTTTCAGGTCAATTTTGGAAAACCAGGTTGCCCCCAGGACCTGGTTAAATAAATCCGGAATCAATGGGAGGGAGTATCTATTCTGGACAGTGATTTTATTTAATCTCCGGTAATCGATACATGGCCTAAGACCACCATCTTTTTTCTTAACGAAGAAAAACCCCGCCCCCATAGGAGAGACAGAAGGTCTAATATGCCCTTTACCAAGGCTCTCCTTAATATAATCTTCCATGGCCTTGCGTTCGGGCATAGAAAGATTATAAATTCGTCCTTTAGGAAACTTGGCCCCCTCTACTAGCTCTATGGTACAATCATAAGGTCTATGGGGGACTAGAACCTCTGGGGTTGGTGATGAGAATACATCAGAATATTCTTTAACAACAGAGGGTAAAGTATCAGACTTTACTGAGACCCCAGCCTGTACCACGGACAGGCACGAGTCACACTTAGGCCCCCATCTCACCAACTCTCCATTGGACCAATCTATAGTGGGGTTATGTAGTCGGAGCCAAGGCAACCCTAGTACCACCTCAGCAGGTAGGTTCTCCAGGACTAGAAGCGAACATCTCTCTGAGTGGCACACACCCACGGTTAGAGAAATCTCTGAGGTACATAAGCTCACCGTACCACCAATAAGAGGAGTAGCATCAATAGCCATGACATGGATAGGAGTTGGTAAGGCAAACATAGGAATACCCAATCTAACAGCATACTCAGAGTCAATAAAGCTAGCCGCTGAGCCAGAATCAATAAAGGCCTTACCCGCCCATTTATCTACTCCCAGAGAAATCGTAATGGGTACCGAAAGCTTACATTTAGAAAATTCAGGGTGTACCTGGTCTTTAGGTTGCCTTGCCTTAGGAGACTTGACAGAGAGGACCTTCTTAGGACACTGGTTGATCCAATGGTCAGAATCTCCACAGTAAAAGCATTCTCCACGTCTGCGGCGAAGATTCCCTCGGGTCATGCCAACCTGCATGGGTTCCTCGGTGGAGACCTCAGCATTGTCTCTGGGATAGGCCTCTGGCTGGACCACCATCTGGGAAGAGAACTGTTGTTCCTGTCGTCTCTCTCTAACCCGTCGGTCAAGTCGGACAACAAGGGTCATCATCTCCTCTAAGGTCTCTGGAAGTTGATAACTGACCAGAAGATCCTTTAATTTATCAGACAGACCTGACCTGAACTGACTCTTCAGGGCTGGTTCGTTCCATCCTGAGGGGACACACCACCTTCTGAATTGGGTGCAATAATCCTCCGCTGGTAAATTGCCCTGAACCAGTGCCTTTAGAGCCGTCTCGGCTACTAGAGCCCTGTCTGGTTCATCATAGAGGGTACCTAGGGCCTGAAAGAACCCCTCCACAGAATATAAACAACTGGCGCCAGCCGGTAAAGAGAACGCCCAGTCCTGGGGATCACCCTGTAATCGGGAAATGATAATGCCCACGCGTTGACTCTCGGGGCCAGAGGACACGGGGCGCAAACGGAAGTAAAGTTTACAACTCTCCTTAAAAGAGAGAAACTTCTTCCGGTCTCCAGAAAAGGTTTCTGGGAGCTTAATCTGGGGCTCAAAATGCGGACTGGAGGCCTGAGGAGTGGAAGAGCCTTGCCCTAACTCAAAAGAGCTGAGTTTTTCCCCTAACTCCTGCACCATCTGCGTCAGATTAGAGACATAGTCAGTCAGGGTCACCAGAGGATTCATAATACAGTGGTTATTGGGCCTGTTACTCTGTAACGGTCGCGTACACACACACACAGGGGGAAGGGAAGTGACCACTGCGCTCCACCCTTACCCCTGGCCCTGCCTACTTGCCTCGCGAGTCCTAATGACACAGGGGACAACTGGACGGCAATCCCTAACTTGGAGTAAGTGCAGGGATGACAGACAGACAAACAACAGGACGTGAACGGACCGAGTCAATACCAGGAAAGCTGTAAAGTACAAATGGAGCAAGCAGAGAATTGTCAGGAGAAGCCGGGGTCATAAATACCAGGAGAGCAGAGAAGTACAAGAGGAGTCCTAAGAGAGTAGTCAGGTGGGAGCCGAGGTCACAATACCAGGACGGATGCGCAGTACAGGAGGATCAGGCAAAAGGATGGTCAAGGAACAGGATCAGGTAAGTATTCAGCAGTCCAACAAATACCAGGAACCTAGAAATTAACAGGCAACCTGTAGCCAGCAGGCTGCCTGTATTTATAGTGGGGAGTGAGGGTCATGTGACGTGGCCAGCGTCACATGACCGACAGACCAACCAGTCGAGCACCGAGTGATCAGCTCGGCGCTCAAGGCAGACTTAGGAGCAAGGAGCCACCCAGCTAGTAAAGCCGCCCTGGGAATGAGGTCAAACACAGAACCTCATTCCAAAAGCTAAGCAACAGTTCTGCGGGCAATGGGGGACCGAGTGCACCTTCGGAGCCCCGTGACAGCAGCAATGTGCAGAAAGGTCAGTATTTTCAACATCCACAAACAGGAAAATCCTATAAAATCAAGGGTTATTATAAATGCGAAACAACAAATATGGTAAATTTAACCATGTTGTATATAGGGGAGACAATGCAGAAAGTAAAAGACCGGATCAACAAACACAAATCGACAATAAGGAACAAGAATCTTTTATTCCCTATACCGTTACATTTCCATAATCACAATCATTCCATATCACAATTGAAATACCAAGTCACTGTGTACATTTACCACGGAGAGGGGGGGGATCTGAAAAAGTTGTTACTCAAAAGGGAGGCATTCTGGATCCACACCCTTGATACTTTACATCCCAAGGGTCTGAATAGGGATTATGAAGTGATGTGTTTTTAATTAGATTTTTTATATGTTTCCTTGCAGACTACTACAACACGATCATGATGGGAGGAGACTCTTGCTATAAATATTTATAAGGGCACCTGTTCATCGTAGTATTCGCAAGGGTGTTACAAATGTGTTGATACTAATTGTGATGTGATGTCATTTCCTGTTTAAATTGATTGGCAGGGTCAGGTGACTAAGCCTATAAATATGTGATATCTTCAGTTGTTAAACATGCAGTTGAGGAAGGCTGGACGGGCCGAAACGCGTCCTGTGTATGGATCAATCTGTGTATGGATCAATAAAGCATTGAAAAAATCGATACGCCTGCTGGGATTTACTCTGATTCTGCAGAATCAGTACACTGAGATGTGATGGAAACTGGGGTTTTGCAGTTACTATCCAGTACTTTAACAGCACTGCGAGTCTCTAACTTTGATGACAATATTCACAGCCAAAATATTGGTTTCACCAATTAGCCACTGAGCACAGTCCCTTCAGCGTAGCTCCACTAAAAGCACTGTCTCTTTACACTCCGTCCACCTCTGGACTGAAATACATACAGCTTGGCTGCACAGGAAAGTTCTACAGTATCTCAACACACTCTCAATAAAGCACAGATGCCTGTCTTTTCTCTTGCCAAGATGGCTGCTGCTCTCTGTCTTGTTACAGCCTGCTTCTCTTCTCACACACTGGAAAAACAGGCAGGCTGATATCATCATTGGGGGCGTGTTACTCCAGCCTATATTACAGTAGTTGCTGTCTTAAAGGACCAGAAACACATAAACACATATACATTTAACTTTACCACAGTTTACACAGACTAATGAAACTTGGGACATCATTGGACTGTTTCTTACATATTACCCCCCCCCCCCCCCACACACACACACACATACTTTAAGATTGGCAGTCCCTGCCAATGACTGAATATCAAGAGGGTTGTACTTTTTTGCACAGAGTGGTAGTGTACCGTTGTATGGTAGGCTAAACAAACTCATCCTGCGCATACCGAATAGGGGGAGTGGCAGCATTTGGCCTAGTGGTACGTCTGAGGACCATTGGTATACTCTGGGGTGCTGCAGCCATGGGCTGAGAAGGACCAGCGGACTCCGCACCGTAGGGGGCACAGGCTGGAGGCACAGTAGTCACAGGTGGAACATCCTCAGGAGCAGGGATAGGCAAACAATCATCCTCATCGTCATAGGCCCATTCCACACCACCAGTCTCTGACTGTGGGAGCTCGTTGACATTGGCAGTTCCGTCGCAATTTGTCTCTTCAGAATGACACAGGTGGAGCATATTTCAGTGAAGTACTCAAACACAATCAGCTCCTTCCTTCTGGACATCATACATTGGTCCATTTGCATACTTGCGGCCAACAACACGATACGGCACAGCCTCCCATCTGCTTTCCAATTTCACTTGGGGCTTCTTGACACGCACCAGCACCAGCTCGCCTGGCTGGAATGGTGCTTCTTGCACCAGTGTCTTATCAGGATAAGAATTTTATTGCAGACGCTGCCGCACCAATCGATGGACTGTCTCAAGTCTCTGCTGGTGCGCCCGCACCCAGGAGTTTGGATCCCTTGGAGGGAACCCATCCACATCATTCAACTGTAATTCTTCTATACTTCGCCCAGGCCGTCCAAAGAGGAGAGTATGGGGGAATACCCCGTTGTAGAATGGACCTGATTGTTATAGGCCCACACCATCTCAGACAAGAACTGAGGCCACTGTACCTTCTTGTCTTCCTCCAGAGTCCGCAGCATCTGTAGCAGAGTTCGGTTGAATCTTTCAAAGGCCCCGTTTCCTTAGGGATGGTATGGAGTTATGTGTGACTTCTTTATCCCATAGATACATTAAACTTCTTTCATTACCTGTCCTTCAAAGCAGGCGCCCTGGTCGTGGTGGATGCGTTGGGGACACCCATACACTCAAATGAAATCTTGGCACAGAGCCCGTGCCACTGACTCATCTGTCTGGTCCTTGGTGGCGGTCCCCCCCGCAAATTTGGTGAATTGGTCCATCATTACAAGGCAATACTGGTGTCCGCTGTTAGATGGGCCCACCATAATTATGACAATTTCCAAAGGTTCCTGGGTCACTATGGTTTATAGGGGAGCTCTCTGTTCTATTGCCTTATGGACCTCGCAAGTTCGACAGCTGTGGCATGCTTCTTCGACCATTTGACGGAGACCAGGGCAGTAAATCAGTCGCTGTAACCAACGAAAGGTCTTCTCATGACCAAAATGTCTATTCTTATTATGAGCCTCAACCGCCAACAAGCGAGCCAATTCACTAGGCACCATAATTTGGTATCGAATGTCGATTTCAGAAGGTAGATAGACCTTTTGGCATAGCACTCCATTTTTCATCTCCAACTTCTCCCACTGACTCAGGACTGATAATATCTCACATGTCAGTTGTTCTCTTTTCTCTCTACAGGGCTTCTTGCCTTCCTCAACACACTTGATCATTTGTGTCAGCCCCTCATGGGCCCACTGTATCTGTGCCCATTCCTGTCGTGAGAAGCCAAAGAAAGGAGCCATTTTAGTCCCTTCCATCTCACACTGAATAGCGGCCACCAAGGCCTGTGAAAATATGTAGAAATCAGGCACCTCCACATGCTCCAACTCATGATCCACATCTTCAGTGGGGGTCTGGGCAGTTACCCTAGAAAGTTTGTCGGCATTCTGGTTCTCTATCTTGGACCGATACTTAATGCGATAATTGAACTTAGACATTTGGGTTATCCACCTCTGTTCTAAAGCCCCACGCTTGGCATTGTCCAGGTGAGCTAGTGGGTTGTTGTCAGTTAGTACTAAAACTTCAGCCCCGGTCAAATACTGAGAGAATTTCTCTGTCATGTCCCATACCAGTGCCAACAGCTCCAACTTAAATGAACTATAATTCTCGGGATTTCTTTCAGAATCCCGCAAAGGCCAGCTGGTGTATGCTATGACACGCTCCTGGCCATCCTGAAACTGGGAAAGCACCGCTCCGAGACCATACAGGCTTGCATCCATATATAGTTGGAATGGCAAGTGGTAATCAGCATACTCCAAGATTGGGGCCGTTGTCAGAGCATCCTTCAAATCCCGAAGGCTTGTTTCTGTTCAAGTCCCCACTTCACGGACCGGTTTTTCGGACCACCGGATGTGCCTCGTAGGAGAGCATTAAGTGGTGCTGCTACCCTGGCGAAATCCTTAATAAACCGTCGATAGTAACCGGCTACTCCAAGGAACTTCCCTCACTTCTCTCAGGGTAGTCGGTTTCTTGTCCCTCGACTGTCTCGTCTCGTCTCCTGATACGCGATGAGCCAAGTAATCAATTTCAGATTGGAACAACCGACATATACTGGGTTTCAATTTGAGCCAGTGTTCCCGCAATCATTGAAATACTTGCCCCAACTGGTGGAGATGGTCTTCAAAGGTTGCAGAATACACTATAATGTCGTTGAAGTAGATCAGAGTGAACTCAAAATTGAAGTCACCAAGACATTTCTCCATCAATCGCTGAAACGTTCCGGGGGCATTTGTCAACCCGAAGGGCATCCAGTTAAATTCGTATAGCCCAATGGGCAAGATGAATGCCGTCTTCTCCTTGTCTTTCTTGGCCATCGGCACCTGCCAACACCCACTAGCCAGACCTAGCGAGGAAAAGTACTGGGCTCTCCCTAGCGCCGAGAGGCACTCCTCAATCCAGGGTAAGGAGTAGGACTCTCGTATGGTGTAGGCGTTCAATTTCCGTTAGTCTACACAAAACCGGATGGACCCATCTTTTTTTCTTACTAACACCACCGGAGCTGACTTTGGCTTTCTTGGATGATCCCACCCTGCAGCATCTTAGTCAACAGGATTGGATGGGTTTCTCCTGTGGTAATCTCATGGTAGATCCCTGTCGTACATCCAAAATCTTTATCATGACGTGCGAAGGTTGCTCGGTTCTCCCACAACAGTTCATCTACCTTCTGGACCTGTTTAAGCGAACACAAAAAAGTCTCCATCTTCATCTGTTTTTGAATTGCACAGCCATTCCGTTGAGAGGTGGGGCCCTCATCTTCTCCCATGGACACAGTTACGGTCCACTCATCCCTTTCAGCCGGCTTCAGCTGCATTGAAGTTACTTTCCTTACTTCCTCCGGAGTCACATAGATGTTAGCCAGCAACCTTCCTGGGGTCAGGTCTACACTCTGGTCCTGAGTGTTTACACATCGGAGTGGTACTTTCCCATTGCGAACTACTGCCAAGGAATGGGCTACTAGTAGATCAACACCCCCTTCAGCTGCCTGCAGTGGTACTACCAACACAGCTATGCCTTCTAGTTTCCAACAGGTGCTTACAGACATGGACACTATTATAGAAACATAGAAACATAGAATGTGTCGGCAGATAAGAACCATTTGGCCCATCTAGTCTGCCCAATATACTGAATACTATGAATAGCCCCTGGCCCTATCTTATATGAAGGATGACCTCATGCCTATCCCATGCATGCTTAAACTCCTTCACTGTATTTGCAGCTACCACTTCTGTAGGAAGGCTATTTCATGCATCCACTACTCTCTCAGTAAAGTAATACTACAATTCCACTGGGTGGAAATGTAACTTTTGTATGCAAAGAGATTGAAATTCGAGCCATTGGACGCTGTGCATCTGAACTTTTCTGTAAGCCACATCAGCCTCTGGAACGCTGTTTAAATAGGCCAATGGTGGTGGTTTCTTTCCAATAACCGTGGTCCATGACCTTTCTTTTCAAAATGACAGGGGCCTTTACTTCATGTGACTCCCGTACCACCACAATGCCTTTCTTCCCTAGATCTTGACCACATAACCGGACATTCATCCAGGCCACTACCACCACAGGGGACTAGTAGCTGGTTAGCTGCGATCACTCGTACAAATGTATGGGGATCATATTCCACATGTTGCCGAAAGTACCATTCATAACAGTCTCTATTCAGAGTCGTTACTTGGAAACCCGTGTCAATCATCCAGGTAACGAAATACCGTTCAATTCCATCTATATGATGGGACTTGCAGCGATTAGGTCCTCATCAGGGCATTCTCCCCACATAGTCTCCTTCCCAGTCTCCCCTACTACACGCCCTACAGCCACAGGGGACTTCAGTTTTACCGGTGCTCTCTCATAAGCTTGTCGCTACTCTGGACATCTAGCAGCAACGTGGCCCATCCATCCACACTCCCAGCAGCATATCTTCCGTCGCTCTGGCCATTGGTTCGGGCCCCTTTGGTTTCTCTTGAGTGCTATACTAAATTATTTGGACCCCTTTGGTAGGTTCTGTCCTCATCCCTCAAGTGGGGTTGTGGGTGATTCTGACCTTCTTCGCGTGGACGGCCCACCCCTTCGTCTCTAGTTTTATGGAAGTCTGCTATTCTCATAGAATTTTCAGCACAACTGGTTTGCAGGGGTTCCATTTGCTCTTGCTATTTCTGCATTACTGTGAGAATTTCTTTAACCGTCCCTTTTTCTACTGTTTCTGGTCCAGAGCTAGCCCCCTGCGACAAAATGACTCCAACTGCGGTCTGAGGCTTCAGGACCATACTATTGGCATGTGAGATGGCCTCTACCTGTACATCATGAAATTTAGCATCAGTCTCTCGTCGTATAATGTCCTGCATGGTAACAGTCAAACTGCCCTCATGGATCCCCAGGACAAATTGGTCACGGAGAGTCCGATCAGGGTTACAGAAGGCTGGCGAGCTCTCTCTGTCCTTCCCTTGAATATCTTGCCGCCCCTCACTCTACATGAGCTCCCAGCTTTCACCCTGCCAAACATTTAACATCAAGGGCACCCAAACTACCACCAGACATACGCTCGAGAGTGTCAGGGAGTGCTCTGAGGGAAATAAAGGGTCCCCTCCATTCATTGGTGCACGGCCCCAGGGAGTGCCAGAGTGAGGACAGCCATTGTAAATCACTATCACTCCCATCCTTCTCCAATCCCTCTACCTGTGGGCTGCCTGCTGGATATTCATGCCCCGCCACACTAAATGCATGTAATATAATTATTTTAAAAAAATTACCTCTGGTGACACCTCTCTGTTTCAGTGCCTGTTCCAGAGACCCTGAAGTGAGCGGCAGCTTTGCTATTACTGGCTGGTAGGTTCAATGGACTGTTACAGGTACTGTGTGCAGGGTGGCAAATTAACCCTTTTAGTACCGGGACACTTTTCACCTTAAATCCCAGGCCGATTTTTGCAAATCTGGCATGTGTCACTTTATGTGGTAATAACTTTGGAATGCTTTTACTTATCCAAGCCATTCTGAGAATGTTTTCTTGTGACACATTGTACTTCATGACAGTGGTAAATTTGAGTCGATATATTTCATATTTACACAAAATTTAGAAAAATTCACATTTTTCTACATTTCAATTTCTTTACTTTTAAGACATATAGTAATACCTCATAAAATGGTTATCAGTCAACATTCCCCATATGTCTGCTTTATGTTGTCATAATTTTGTAAATGTAATTTAATTTTTTTAGGACGTTAGAAGGCTTAGAAGTTTAGAAGCTATTTTTCTAATTTTCAACGACATTTCCCAAACTATTTATTTAAGTAGCAATTCAGTTATACAGTGATTTTGAAGGGCTTACATAATGTAAACCACCCATAAATGACCCCATTTTAGAAATTACCAACTTTGTTAACCCTTGAGGTGTTCCACAAGAAGTAAAGGAAAATTTAGGTATTTCAAAATTTCACTTTTTTGGTAGATCTTTTCATGTTAATACATTTTTTCTTGCAACACAGCAAGGGTTAACAGTAGTGATGTCGCGAACATAAAATTTTCAGTTCGCGAACAGCGAACGCGAACTTCCGCAAATGTTCGCGAACTGGCGAACCGGGCGAACCGCCATAGACTTCAATAGACAGGCGAATTTTAAAACCCACAGGGACTCTTTCTGGCCACAATAGTGATGAGAAAGTTGTTTCAAGGGGTCTAACACCTGGACTGTGGCATGCCGGAGGGGGATCTATGGCAAAACTCCCATGGAAAATTACGTAGTGGACGCAGAGTCGGGTTTTAATCCATAAAGGGCATAAATCAACTAACATTCCTAAATTGTTTGGAATAACGTGCTTTAAAACATCCAGTGTGTGTATACGATCAGGTATGATGTTGGCACTGGCAGTGGGCACACTACAGTCAGTGGAAGAGGGCCTGACACACTGACTGGCAGCAGGCAAGCAACTGAATTTAGACTACTGTCTAAAAATTAAATGCCTTATTTATCGGCAAGCTACTGTGCCACCCGGTATCAGTGGTTGGCACTGGCAGTGGGCACACTACAGTCAGTGGAAGCGGGCCTGACACACACTGGCAGCAGGCAAGCAACTGAAATTACACTAAAGTGTAAAAATTAAATGCCTTATTTATCGGCAAGCTACTGTGCCACCCGGTATGAGTGGTTGGCACTGGCAGTGGGCACACTACAGTCAGTGGAAGAGGGCCTGACACACACTGGCAGCAGGCAAGCAACTGAATTTAGACTACTGTCTAAAAATTAAATGCCTTATTTATCGGCAAGCTACTGTGCCACCCGGTATCAGTGGTTGGCACTGGCAGTGGGCACACTACAGTCAGTGGAAGCGGGCCTGACACACACTGGCAGCAGGCAAGCAACTGAATTTAGACTACTGTCTAAAAATTAAATGCCTTATTTATCGGCAAGCTACTGTGCCACCCGGTATCAGTGGTTGGCACTGGCAGTGGGCACACTACAGTCAGTTGAAGTCGGCCTGACACACACTAGCAGCAGGCAAGCAGCTGAAATTACACTAAAGTGTAAAAATTAAATGCCTTTTTTATGCAAAGTCCTGTGCCAGCCGGTATGAGTGGTGGGCACTGGCAGTGGGCACACTACAGTCAGTGGAAGTCAGCCTGACACACACTGGCAGGCAACTAACCTTAGATTAAAGTGTAAAAATTAAGTGCCTATTTTTTAAGCAAAGTCCTGTGCCACTCGGTATGACAGGGGTGGGCACTGGCAGTGGGCACACTACAGTCAGTTGAAGTCGGCCTGACACACACTAGCAGCAGGCAAGCAGCTGAAATTACATTAAAGTGTAAAAATTAAATGCCTTTTTTAAGCAAAGTCCTGTGCCAGCCGGTATGAGTGGTGGGCACTGGCAGTGGGCACACTACAGTCAGTGGAAGTCAGCCTGACACACACTGGCAGGCAACTAACCTTAGATTAAAGTGTAAAAATTAAGTGCCTATTTTTTAAGCAAAGTCCTGTGCCACTCGGTATGACAGGGGTGGGCACTGGCAGTGGGCACACTACAGTCAGTTGAAGTCGGCCTGACACACACTAGCAGCAGGCAAGCAGCTGAAATTACATTAAAGTGTAAAAATTAAATGCCTTTTTTAAGCAAAGTCCTGTGCCAGCCGGTATGAGTGGTGGGCACTGGCAGTGGGCACACTACAGTCAGTGGAAGTCAGCCTGACACACACTGGCAGGCAACTAACCTTAGATTAAAGTGTAAAAATTAAGTGCCTATTTTTTAAGCAAAGTCCTGTGCCACTCGGGATGACAGGGGTGGGCACTGGCAGTGGGCACACTACAGTCAGTTGAAGTCGGCCTGACACACACTGGCAGGCAACTAACCTTAGATTAAAGTGTAAAAATGAAGTGCCTTTTTTTTAAGCAAAGTCCTGTGCCACACGGGATGACAGGGGTGGGCACTGGCAGTGGGCACACTACAGTCAGTTGAAGTCGGCCTGACACACACTAGCAGCAGGCAAGCAGCTGAAATTACACTAAAGTGTAAAAATTAAATGCCTTTTTTATGCAAAGTCCTGTGCCAGCCGGTATGAGTGGTGGGCACTGGCAGTGGGCACACTACAGTCAGTGGAAGTCAGCCTGACACACACTGGCAGGCAACTAACCTTAGATTAAAGTGTAAAAATTAAGTGCCTTTTTTTAAGCAAAGTCCTGTGCCACACGGAATGACAGGGGTGAGCACTGGCAGTGGGCACACTACAGTCTGTGGGCCTGCAGCTCCTCACACACAGGCAGGCCAGGCAACTGCAATATGTATATAAAGGAAAAAAAAAAAGCAGACTAATGTTGCAGCCCTAAAAAGGGCTTTTTGGGGTGCTGTCAGGACGCTGTCCTTACAGCAGAGATCAGATGAGTCTTTCAGGACTGGAGTGGACACTGAATTCACTAGCCTAGCTATCGATTTCCCAATTAAATCAGCAGCAGTTACAGTCTCCCTCCTCTCACTAAGACTGCAGCTTCAGAATGAATCTAAAATGGATGCTGTGCAGGAGGTGGGAGGGTCTGGGAGGGAGGGTATGCTGCTGATTGGCTGGAATGTGTCTGCTGACTGTGAGGTACAGGGTCAAAGTTTGCTCAATGATGATGTATAGGGGGCGGACCGAACATCGCATGTGTTCGCCCGGCAGAGGCGAACGCGAACAAGCTATGTTCGCCGGGAACTGTTCGCCGTCGGATAGTTCGGGCCATCTCTAGTTAACAGCTGATACTGCAGTTTACAGAAACACCCTATTTGTGGCAGTAAACTGCTATATGGATATGTGGCAGTGGTCAGAAAGAAAAGAGTGCCACATGGATTTTGGAGGCATATTTCGCTAGAATGGTTTTTAGGCACCATTTTGTATTTGAAGAGACCTTGACGTACCCCTACAGTGGAAACCCTCAAAAAGTGACCCCATTTTGGAAACTACACCCCTTAAAGAATATATTAATGGGGGTACTGAGCACTTTGACTCCCTAAGCGTTTTACGGAATTTGGAAACACTTGACTGTATAAATAAAAAGTTTTGTTTCTTCCAATAAAATGTTGCTTTAGCCCCAAATTTTTCATTTTCACAAGGGGTAACAGAAGAAAAAGTGGTGAACTGCTGTGGGGGCACATGGCAGGACTTAGAAAGGAAGGAGTGCCATGTGGCTTTTGCAGCGCAGAATTTGATAGATAGGTTTATGGGCGCCATTGGTTTTTGTTATTTAAGTGATTGTCTTATGTTGGGGCTAATTTTTGGCGGCATGAGGTGATGTTTGATTGGTACCATTTGGGGTACATAAGACTTTTTGATCGCTTGGTATTAAACTTTCTGTGAGGCAAGGTGAAAAAAAATTTTGGTATAGTATTTTTTTCTTTTTTCTTTTTTACAGTATTCACCTGAGGGGGCATATAATGTGATATTTTTTATAGAGCAGGTTGTTACAGACACAGCGATACCCAATATTTATATACTTTTTATTTTTGTTAAGTTTTACACAGTGAAATCATTTTTGAACAGAATAAAATCTTGTTTTTGTGTTGCCATTTTCTGAGAGCCCTATTTTTTTTATTATTTGGGCGATTATCTTAAGTAGGGGTTCATTTTTTTGGGATGAGATGACGGTTTGATTGGTACCATTTTGGGGTACATAAGACTTTTTGATCACTTGGTATTACACTTTGTGAGACAAGGTACATTTTTTTTTAACTTTATTTTTCGGAAAAGAATGCATTTTTTTTACTTGAAACTTTTTTCACTTTATTTTTTGTCCCACTCTGGGACTTCCACTTTTGGGGGTCTGATCCCCTGTACAATGCATTACAAGACTTCTTTAAAGTGTTGAGAGAACATGCTCGGCCGAACTGCTGTTTGGCTTGAGCATCGCTATGCATGGCACATGGCGGTACTCGGCCGAGTATCGCATGTGCCCGAGCGTCATGCTCGAGTCTCCTTCCCGCACGACCCAACCCAATTATCCCCGGATAGGGGAAATCTAGGGCACTGCAGGAGGTTCCTGAACACGGGATCGCCCCTATCCGGGTGGCTATTCCGTTCTTTAGGCAGAAATAAATATCTTAGGGCCATACTCAGGGACAGGCCCAAGTAAGAAGCCATTATCCTGCCTAGAACAAAGTGTTCTTTAGGTATCTCACTGAGAAATTGAAATAATTCTTCAGAGCGCAATAACTGCATATCCACCCATGAAGTGTCGATTTTTCATTTTCTTTTTGTGTTTGTCTTTATGAGAGTTTGTTATTTTATACGTATTATACAATTAAGGCTACGTTTTATGGCAGGTGGTACCCTGTGATTATACAATTTATACATACCATCCGTGTTTATTCTCCCTCTGACGGGATATCATCTTAGCTTTGATTACACAATACCTTCTGTGTGTAAGGGCCAGAGATTGGAGAAATATAAGTGAAAATCATTATACACTGCTCAAAAAAATAAAGGGAACACTTAAACAACACAATGTAACTCCAAGTCAATTACACTTCTGTGAAATCAAACTGTCCACTTAGGAAGCAACACTGAGTGACAATCAATTTCACATGCTGTTGTGCAAATGGGATAGACAACAGGTGGAAATTATAGGCAATTAGCAAGACACCCCCAATAAAGGAGTGGTTCTGCAGGTGGTGACCACAGATCACTTCTCAGTTCCTATGCTTCCTGGTTGATGTTTTGGTCACTTTTGAATGCTGGCGGTGCTTTCACTCTAGTGGTAGCATGAGACGGAGTCTACAACCCACACAAGTGGCTCAAGTAGTGCAGCTTATCCAGAATGGCACATCAATGCGAGCTGTGGCAAGAAGGTTTGCTGTGTCTGTCAGCGTAGTGTCCAGAGCATGGAGGCGCTACCAGGAGATAGGCCAGTACATCAGGAGACGTGGAGGAGGCTGTAGGAGGGCAACAACCCAGCAGCAGGACCGCTACCTCCGCCTTTGTGCAAGGAGGAACAGGAGGAGCACTGCCAGAGCCCTGCAAAATGACCTCCAGCAGGCCACAAATGTGCATGTGTCTGCTCAAACGGTCAGAAACAGACTCCATGAGGGTGATATGAGGGCCCGACGTCCACAGGTGGGGGTTGTGCTTACAGCCCAACACCGTGCAGGACGTTTGGCATTTGCCAGAGAACACCAAGTTTGGCAAATTCGCCAAATGAAAGCAGGTTTACACTGAGCACATGTGACAGACGTGACAGAGTCTTGAGACGCCGTGGAGAACGTTCTGCTGCCTGCAACATCCTCCAGCATGACCGGTTGGCATTGGGTCAGTAATGGTGTGAAGTGGCATTTCTTTGGAGGGCTGCACAGCCCTCCATGTGCTCACCAGAGGTAGCCTGACTGCCATTAGGTACCGAGATGAGATCCTCAGACCCCTTGTGAGACCATATGCTGGTGCGGTTGGCCCTGGGTTCCTACTAATGCAAGACAATGCTAGACCTCATGTGGCTGGAGTGTGTCAGCAGTTCCTGCAAGACGAAGGCATTGATGCTATGGACTGGCCGTTCCCCAGACCTGAATCCAATTGACCACATCTGGGACATCATGTCTCGCTCTATCTACCAACGTGACGTTGGTAGATAGAGCGAGACATGATGTCCCAGATGCTGGGTTGCACCAGATGCTGGGTTGCACCACAGACTGTCCAGGAGTTGGCAGATGCTTTAGTCCAGGTCTGGGAGGAGATCCCTCAGGAGACCGTCCGCCACCTCATCAGGAGCATGTACAGGCGTTGTAGGGAGGTCATACAGGCACGTGGAGGCCACACACACTACTGAGCCTCATTTTGACTTGTTTTAAGGACATTACATCAAAGTTGGATCAGCCTGTAGTGTGTTTTTCCACTTTAATTTTGAGTGTGAATCCAAATCCAGACCTCCATGGGTTGAAAAATTTGATTTCCATTTTTAAATTTTTGTGTGATTTTGTTGTCAGCACATTCAACTATGTAAAGAACAAAGTATTTCAGAAGAATATTTAATTAATTCAGATCTAGGATGTGTTATTTTTGTGTTCCCTTTATATTTTTCAGCAGTGTATTTTTCCCATCATTTTCAATACTTTTTCTATAGAGGGTGTCTGCAGTGACTTGTGACATCTGTCCAATACCTTCTGTGTAGACATGGGCGGATATTCGGGTTCGACGGGTTCGGGCGAACTTCACAAAAAAGTTTGAGTTCGGGACCCGAACTTGACCTGAACTTGACCCCATGGAAGTCAATGGTGACCCGAACTTTTGAGCACTAAAATGGTTGTAAAAATGTCATGGAAAGAGCTAGAGGGCTGCAAATGGCATCAAAATGTGGTTAAGAGCATGGCAAGTGCTCTGCAAACAAATGTGGATAGGGAAATTACTTTAAATAACATAAAATACGTAAAATAATATATATAATCTTGATCTAGGAGGACGAGGTCCATATGGAGTAGGAGGTTAAGGAGGAGGTAGATGTGGCAGTGTAGGTGGAAGTGGCGGTGGAGGAGGAGGTAGCCTACACTGCTTTTTAGTTTTTAATTTTTTTTAATTTTTTTTAATTAGGGTACACCCCAAAACATTGAGAAATATAACCTGTGATAACCCCCTCCAGTCGTGCTAAACACACGTTCAGATAATACACTGGCTGCAGGGCAGGTCAGCACCTCCAAGGCATAAAGGGCAAGCTCAGGCCATGTGCCCAATTTGGAGACCCAGAAGTTGAAGGGGGCAGACCCGTCATTCAGTACGTGTAGGCGTGTGCAGACATACTGCTCCACCATGTTGGTGAAATGCTGCCTCCTGCTAAGACGTTCCATATCAGCTGGTGGTGCAGGCTGTTGTGGTGTGCTGACAAAGCTTTTCCACATTTTGGCCATGCTAACCCTGCCTTCTGAGGTGCTGGCGGTGCCCCAGCTGCGTTGGCGACCTCTTCCTCTGTCTTCGCCTTGTGCTTCCACTGTGCCCCCGCTGTCAGGTGGGATTGCCACCAGCAGCGCGTCTACCAGCGTGCGCTTGTACTCGCGCTTCTTAGGATCACACACCATTGATGGAATTAAGGACGGTATGTTTCCTTGTAACGGGGATCTAGCAGCGTGGCCACCCAGTAATCAGCACAAGTTAGAATGTGGGCAACTCAGCGGTCATTGCGGAGACACTGCAGCATGTAATCGCTCATGTGTGCCAGGCTGCCCAGAGGCAACGAAAAGCTGTCCTCTGTGGGAGGTGTATCGTCTGTGTCCTCTGTATCCCCCCATCCACGCACCAGTGATGGCCATGAGCTGGTCTGGGTGCCACCCTGCTGTGAACATGGTTCCTCCTACTACATCTCCTCCTCCTCCTCATCCTCCACCTCGTCATCCTCCAGAACTGTGCCCTGGCTGGACAATTGTGTACTTGGCGTTTGTGGGTGCAGGAACCCACCCTCGGAGCCACTTGTGAATGACTGGCCGGAAACTCTACGAAATGATCCCTCTTCCTCCTCCTCCTCCTGTGCCACATCCTCTTCCATCATCGCCAGCAGCGTTTTTTCAAGGAGGCATAGAAGTGGGATAGATACGCTGAGAACGGCGTTATCGGCATTGGCCATGTTGGTGGAGTACTCGAAACAGCACAACAAGGAACACAGGTTTCGCATGGAGGCCCAGTCATTGGTGGTGAAGTGGTGCTGTTCCGCAGAGTGACTCACCCGTGCGTGCTGCAGCTGAAACTCCACTATCGCCTGCTGCTGCTCGCACAGTCTGGCCAGCATGTGCAAGGTGGAGTTCCACCTTGTGGGCACGTCGCATATGAGGCGGTGAGTGGGAAGGCCGAAGTTACGCTGCAGCGCTGACAGGCGAGCAGCAGGGTGAGAACGCTGAAAGTGCGCACAGACGGCACTTTATGCACCAGCTCTGACATATCGGGGTAATTTTTAAGGAATCTCTGCACCACCAAATTCAGCACATGCGCCAGGCAAGGGATGTACGTAAAACTGGCTAGTCCAAGAGCTGCTACGAGATTTCGCCCATTATCGCACACCACTAGGCCGGGCTTGAGGCTGACTGGCACAAACCACTCATCGGTCTGTTTTTCAAGGCCTGTCCACAGCTCCTGCGCGGTGTGGGGTTTGTCCCCCAAACAGATACATTTTAAAACTGCCTGCTGTTGTTTACCCTTGGCTGTGCTGAAGTTGGTGGTGAAGGTGTTACGCTGACCGGATGAGGAGCTGGTAGATGATGAGGAAGCAGAGTAGGAGATGGAATCAACAGGAGGCAAACTGAAGCACCCTGCAATCCTCGGTGGTGGAAGGACATGCGCCAAACTGCTATCCGCCTCAGGCCCAGCCACCATTGCATTTACCCAGTGTGCTGTTATGGAGATATAGTGTCCCTGACCGTGCTTACTGGTCCACGTATCCGTAGTGAGGTGCACCTTGCCACAGATGGCGTTGCACAGTGCACACCTGATTTTGTCCCCTACTTGGTTGTGCAGGGAAGGGATGGCTCGCCTGGAAAAGTAGTGGAGGCTGGCCACGATGTACTGTGGGACAGCCACCGCCATAAGGCCTTTAAAACTATCCATCTCCACCAGACGGAATGACAGCATTTCAAAGGCCAGTAATTTAGAAAAGCTGGCATTCAGGGCTAGGGGTCGCGGGTGGGTAGGGGAGTACTTCCTCTCCAGTGTTTGGGAGATGGAGAGCTGAACGCTTCTGTGGGACATTGTAGAGATGCTTGGTGACCCAGGTGGTGGTGTTGCTGGAAGATCCTCTGTTTGCGGGGTGGCAGGTGGCACTGTCACTCCAGTGGTGGATGAAGAGGCCAAGACTGCAGCAGAAGAGGAAACAGGAGGAGCCAGAAACCTTTCTTAGTTTTTGAGGTGTCTACTCAACTGCAGCTCGTGGTTAGCACTTAAATGCCTGGTTATGCAGGTTGTGCTCAGGTTGAGAAAGTTTATGCCTCGCTTCAGGCTCTGATTGCACAGTGTGCAAACCACTCGTGTCTTGTCGTCAGCACATTGTCTGAAGAACTGCCACACCAGGGAACTCCTTGGAGCTGGCTTTGGTGTGCTCAGTCCCTTGCTGCGGTGGGTAGTAGCAGGCGTACTGTCTAGAGGACGGCCGCTCCGCTTTTGCACCCTGCTCCCTCTCCTGTTGTGCTGGTGGCTCTGTGCGACCACCGCCTCTTCCTCCGAACAACATAGGTCACTCACATGACCTTGATTCCATGTGGGGTCGAGGACCTCATCGTCCTCCACATCATCTTTCACCCAGTCTTCACCCCTGCCCTCCTTGTCAGTCTGCGCACTGTCGAAAGCCCCAGCAGTTGGCACCTGTGTTTCGTCATCATCCAAGATGTGCTGCGATGGTCCTCCCATGTATCTTTTTTATGTAGCTTGATAAAGACTATTGTCGAAACGTTGCTGCTGTACTTTTGGTGGAATAAAGAACACTGACTAAGGAAGCTTTTGGAGTGCCGTGACTATCTTCATTTTTACTGGTAAACTTTGGGGGTCTTTGAGGCCGAGACCTGACGCCACGAGCACCGCCGCTAAGTATTTTTGAGCTTATAACAAGTAAGTGGTGCTGTCCTACTACGCATTTTTTCTGGTCCTCCCATGTACTCATCTTGAAAGATAAGTGGTTGGGCATCGGTGAACTCAATCTCTTCCACTTCTGGGGCAGGGATAGGTGGATGGCCCTGGGAAACCCTGCTAACAGAGTCATCAGAAAGCAGAAAAGACTGCTGCATGACTTGGGGCTCAGACTGCTTGGCTGATTTGAAAGGGGGTGAGGTGAAAGACTGATGGACATCGGCTGCAGGTGCCAAGTCTGATCTTTCAGCAGGAGACTGGGTAGGAGACAATGTGAATGAACTGGAGCCACTGTCAACAACCCATTCTACTGTACTATCGCCTGTACTTGTTCAGGCCTCACCATTCGTAGAGCCGCATTAGGCCCGACCAAATACCGCTGCAGGTTCTGTCGCCTACTCGCACCTGAGGAAGGGGTTTCACTTGTGCGGGTAGCTGGCACAGATCGACCACGTTCTCTCCCTGCAACAGGAGCTCCACCAGCAGCACCATGACCTGGGCCACGTCCCTTATTTGACGCTCTCCTCATATTTCTCGAATTTAGGATCTTGCCCTAAATGGGTGTTTAATTAATAGTAGAATAGAACGACAGTATGTACAGGGTGTATCTCACACGCCCTGAACCAGACTAGGCCTCAATTATTTGTTTGCCCAAAATGGCTGTATTTCAAACACCTGAACAGAACCCCTGTATTTAAAAGCTGTATCTCACACGCCCTGACTCACACTAGGCCGCAATTAAAGATTTGTGCCCAAAATGGCTTTATTTCAAATACCTGAATAGAACCCCTGTATTTAAAGGGTGTATCTCACATGCCCTGACCCACACTAGGCCGCAATTAAAGATTTGTGCCCAAAATGCCTTTATTTCAAATAACTGAATAGAACATCTGGATATAAAGAGTGTATCTCAGACGCCCTTACCCACACTAGGCCGCAATTAAAGATGTATGCCCAAAATGGCTGTATCTCAAATACCTGAATAGAAGCTCTGTATTTAAAGGGTGTATCTCACACGCCCTGAACCACACTAGGCCGCAATTAAAGATTTGTGCACAAAATGGCTGTATTTGAAATACCTGAATAGAAGCCCTGTATTTAAATGGTGTATATCACATGCCCTGACCCACACTAGGCCTGCAATTAAAGATTTGTGCACAAAATGGCTGTATTTAAAATATCTGAATACAACCCAAATGTATAAAGGGTGTATCTCACAATGACATCTGCAGCATATTTTTTTTTTTTCCCAAACGGGTGTTTGTTTAATAACTGAATATGACAGCAGTATATAACCCTGGAATTTCAAACATCTTGATGCTGCAAGGGCGCAACAATTGTGTATTTTGCCCAAAAAAGGGTGTTTTATTAATAGAAGAATATAACCCCTGTATATACAGGGTGTATCTCACATGCCCTGACCCACACTAGGCCACAATTAAAGATTTATGCCCAAAATGGCTGTATTTCAAATATCTGAATAGAACCCAAATATATAAAGTGTGTGTCTCACAATGACATCTGTATCAAAGGCTGCCAAATAAAAAAAATTTGCCCAAACTCGTGTTTGTTTAATAACTGAATATGTTTTTTACCCAAAAAAAGGGTGTTTTATTAATAGAAGAATATAACCCCTGTATATGCAGGGTGTATCTCACATGCCCTGACCAACACTAGGCCGCAATTAAAGATTTATGCCCAAAATGGCTGTATTTCAAATAACTGAATAAAACCCAAATATATAAAGGGTGTGTCTTACAATCACATCTGCAGCAAAGGCTGCCAATTATTTATTTTTTTGCCCAAACGTGTGTATGTTTAATACCTGAATATGACAGCAGTATATAACCCTGGAATTTCAAGCGTCTTGATACTGCAAGGCCTGAAAAATTGTGTATTTTGCATAAAAAAAGGTGTTTTATTAATAAAAGAATAAAACCCCTGTATATACAGGGTGTATCTCACACGCCCTGACCCACACTAGGCCACAATTAAAGATTTATGCCCAAAATGGCTGTATTTCAAATATCTGAATAGAACCCAAATATATAAAGGGTGTGTCTCACAATGACATCTGCATCAAAGGCTGCCAAATAAAAAAAAATTTCCCAAACTCGTGTTTGTTTAATAACTGAATATGTTTTTTACCCAAAAAAGGGTGTTTTATTAATAGAAGAATATAACCCCTGTATATGCAGGGTGTATCTCACATGCCCTGACCAACACTAGGCCGCAATTAAAGATTTATGCCCAAAATGGCTATATTTCAAATAACTGAATAAAACCCAAATATATAAAGGGTGTGTCTTACAATGACATCTGCAGCAAAGGCTGCCAATTATTTATTTTTTTGCCAAAACGGGTGTTTGTTTAATACAAACCGGATTCCAAAAAAGTTGGGACACTATACAAATTGTGAATAAAAACTGAATGCAATGATGTGGAGGTGCCAACTTCTAATATTTTATTCAGAATAGAACATAAATCACGGAACAAAAGTTTAAACTGAGAAAATGTACCATTTTAAGGGAAAAATATGTTGAATCAGAATTTCATGGTGTCAACAAATCCCCAAAAAGTTGGGACAAGGCCATTTTCACCACTGTGTGGCATCTCCCCTTCTTCTTACAACACTCAACAGACGTCTGGGGATCGAGGAGACCAGTTTCTCAAGTTTAGAAATAGGAATGCTCTCCCATTCTTGTCTAATACAGGCCTCTAACTGTTCAATCGTCTTGGGCCTTCTTTGTTGCACCTTCCTCTTTATGATGCGCCAAATGTTCTCTATAGGTGAAAGATCTGGACTGCAGACTGGCCATTTCAGTACCCGGATCCTTCTCCTACGCAGCCATGATGTTGTGATTGATGCAGAATGTGGTCTGGCATTATCTTGAAAAATGCAGGGTCTTCCCTGAAAGAGATGACGTCTGGATGGGAGCATATGTTGTTCTAGAACCTGAATATATTTTTCTGCATTGATGGTGCCTTTCCAGACATGCAAGCTGCCCATGCCACACGCACTCATGCAACCCCATACCATCAGAGATGCAGGCTTCTGAACTGAGCGTTGATAACAACTTGGGTTGTCCTTGTCCTCTTTGGTCCGGATGACATGGCGTCCCAGATTTCCAAAAAGAACTTCGAATCGTGACTCGTCTGACCACAGAAAAGTCTTCCATTTTGCCACACTCCATTTTAAATGATCCCTGGCCCAGTGAAAACGCCTGAGCTTGTGGATCTTGCTTAGAAATGGCTTCTTCTTTGCACTGTAAAGTTTCAGCTGGCAACGGCGGATGGCACGGTGGATTGTGTTCACTGACAATGGTTTCTGGAATTATTCCTGAGCCCATTCTGTGATTTCCTTTACAGTAGCATTCCTGTTTGTGGTGCAGTGTCGTTCAGTTCCTGCATGTACTTGGGGCAACTGTCTTCAGTTCCTGCATGTACTTGGGGCATTTTCCCTTCAGTTTCGTCTTCAGCAAGTGAAATGCATGCTCAATAGGATTCAGGTCAGGTGATTGACTTGGCCATTGCATAACATTGCACTTCTTTCCCTTAAAAAACTCTTTGGTTGCTTTTGCAGTATGCTTTGGGTCATTGTCCATCTGCACTGTGAAGAGCCGTCCAATGAGTTCTGAAGCATTTGCCTGAATATGAGCAGATAATATTGCCCGAAACACGTCAGAATTCATCCTGCTGCTTTTGTCAGCAGTCACATCATCAATAAATTCAAGAGAACCAGTTTCCATTGGTAGCCATACATGCCCACGCCATGACACTACCACCACCATGCTTCACTGATGAGGTGATATGCTTAGGATCATGAGCAGTTCCTTTCCTTCTCCATACTCTTCTCTTCCCATCACTCTGGTACAAGTTGATCTTGGTCTCATCTGTCCATAGGATGTTGTTCCAGAACTGTGAAGGCTTTTTTAGATGTCGTTTGGCAAACTCTAATCTGGCCTTCCTGTTTTTGAGGCTCACCAATGGTTTACATCTTGTGGTGAACCCTCTGTATCTGGTGAAGGCTTCTCTTGATTGCTGACTTTGACACACATACACCCACCTCCTTGAGAGTGTTCTTGATCTGGCCAACTGTTGTGAAGGGTGTTTTCTTCACCAGGGAAATAATTCTTCGGTCATCCACCACAGTTGTTTTCAGTCGTCTTCCGGGTCTTTTGGTGTTGTGAGCTCACCGATGCGTTCCTTCTTTTTAAGAATGTTCCAAACAGTTGTTTTGGCCACGGCTAATGTTTTTGCTATCTCTCTGATGGGTTTGTTTGTTTTTTTCAGCCTAATGATGGCTTGCTTCACTGATAGTGACAGCTCTTTGGATCTCATCTTAAGAGTTGATAGCAACAGATTCCAAATGCAAATAGCACACTTGAAATGAACTCTGGACCTTTTATCTGCTCATTGTAATTGGGATAATGAGGAAATAACACACACCTGGCCATGGAACAGCTGTGAAGCCAATTGTCCCATTACTTTTGGTCCCTTAACAAGTGGGAGGCACATATGTAAACTGTTGTAATTCCTACACCATTCACCTTATTTGGATGTAAATACCCTCAAATTAAAGCTGACAGTCTGCAGTTAAAGCACATTTTGTTTGTTTCATTTCCATTGTGGTGGTGTATTAAGCCAAAAATGTTAGAATTGTGACAATGTCCAAATATTTATGGACCTGACTGTATAAAGGGTGTATCTCACAATGACATCTGCAGCAAAGGCTGCCAAATAATTTTTTTTTGCCCAAACGGGTGTTTAATACCTGAATATGACAGCAGTATATAACCCTGGAATTTCAAACGTCTTGATGCTGCAAGGGCGCAACAATTGTGTTTTTTGCCCAAAAAAGGGTGTTTTATTAAAAGAAGAATATAACCCATGTATATAAAGGGTGTATCTCTTATGCCCTGACCAACACTAGGCCGCAATTAAAGATTTGTGCCAAAAATGGGTATTTGATTAATAACTGAATATGACAGCAGTATATAACCCTGGAATTTCACACGTGCTGATGCTGCAAGGCTAGGAAAATTGTGTATTTTGTCCAAAAAAGGGTGTTTTTAAAAACCCAGAAAATTATGGCTGTATTTCTAGCTCAAATTGCACACTGACTAATCCTGCAAATGCACCAGATGTTGTATATTGCCAAAAAAGGGTGATTTTTTTTACAACCAGATTATTAGTGGATTGGATTTCAATGTCACAAAAGCTCAGATGCAGTGCTGGTGCACTGAGCTTGCATAAAATGGCCGCCGCCGCCGCCGCCCACCTAACTGACTTCTAAAAGTAAAAAAAAATTCGGTCACTGGGCTCATTCAGGATAAAAAAATTGTGCCCTGCACCCACACAACAAAATGTATGTAGATCGCTGAGTTAGATTCACGTTTTGAACAAAGATTCTCTCCTATTCTCTCCCTGAAATCACCAGCCGCATCCTCTCCCTACACTAATACCAGCAGAGTGACGTGCAGCGCTACGTGACTCCAGCTTATATAGAGGCTGGGTCACATGCTACACTGGCCAATTACAGCCATGCTATTAGTAGGGCACACAGTTAAACGCTTGTTGATTGGCTGCTCTGCAGCCTTTCAAAAAGCGCCAAGAAAGCGCCGGACACCGAACCCAGACCCGAACTTTTACTGAAATGTTTGGGAACGGGCCGAGGTCCAAAAATCCTAAAGATCGGTACGAACCAGAACTTTACCCTACTTCTGTGTGTCAGGACCAGAGATTGGAGAAATAAGTAAAATATATTTTCCTTTTTCCATACTTTTACGTACTTTTTCGATATACTGTGCTTGCTGTGAACTGTGACATCCGTACCACATCTTGTGTGTCAAGCGTGCATATAACATTTAATATGAAGAAGGCGAGCATTAAGGGACGGGGAAGTGGCCGTGATGCTGATGGTGTACGCAGAGGCCATGGCCCTGGATTGTTGAAACTGTGCCTTCTGCCAGAGCACAAGAAAAACAATCCACGATACATAACTTCATGTCCCAGTTTGCAGGGCGTAGCAGGAGAAAACTCTTGACGACAGACCAGTGCGACCAATTGGTCGGTTGGATTGCAGCAGATAATGCTTCCAGTCGGTTAAGCACCACCCTGTCTTCCACCAAGTCCAGTCTCAGTAGCCAAGAGTCTGGTCAACAGAATTCTCTCCCTGATCTTCCTTCCTCCCACCATGGAGAGTCTGGCCAAACAAGTGATCCCACACTCGGAAATTCCAAGGAGCTCTTTTCATCGCCATTACTTGATTTGGCCGTCTCGCCAAGCACGCTTGAAAAGAGGGACAATTACTGTCTCAAGAGGTTGATGAAGCGGATGAGACACAGTAGTCAATCACTGAGGTTGTGGTTAGGTCAACAAATCAAGAGGACGATCAGAGTGAGGATGTGGAAGAGGAAGTGGTGGATGATGAGGTCACTGACCGAACCTGGGAAGGTGGAACGCCGAGTGAGGCCAGCAGTACAGGAAGGGGGAAGGATCTGCAGCACCGCAACAGGCTGGAAGAGGCAGTGGGGGTGGCAAAAGGGAGAAGGCGGGCCACACCAAAGAGGCCCGGAACTGTTCCACGAAGCACCCCCTTGCATAAATCTCCCTTGTGAGAAAAAGGGGCAGTAACAAATTAAAATCTATATTTAATTATGACGATTAAGAAATATGATGGAGAGCCCCTACTAGACAAACCACATAAACAATGACGAACAATAGTAAGATCACTTTAGGTCAGGTTCATTTAGGCCCATGAAAAGGACCCAAAGTGGAAGTGACCAAGATACATATACATTTAGAGGCCCTGGGTGGTGTACCCAAGGTCTACTGGTATGCCAATAGGCAGAAAAAACAGGGTGGGTCTTACCGGTAAGGATGCCCGGGTCGTGTGCTCCACTGTTCAAAACAGGTGTCTTTGAACCTGGTTGCGACCGTCAGTCGGTTAGGTCTTGATGGCTGAGGGCCACAGGGAAAAAAAAAAACTAACCCTGTTATTGCCCTACTTGGCCTATTGAACCCTAACCACCTAACACGAGGTCCTGGCCCCGCAAGGGGTGGCCCCGTCCGGAACCTGACCCTGAAACATGCACCCTAGATGGCCCTGTGAAAATGGGGAAAAAGGCCAAAGAGGGGCTATGATTATCAGGATGGTACGGTGTATAAAGGGAAAAAGAGTCCTTAGGACTAATATGAGGATGTATTCATAGTCCCAAGGGCATATATGGGGATATATTCATGGTCCCTACGCGTTTCATTAATGAATATATGGCAACCTATGATAGATACAATTCATCTGCTTCTACACGACCCCCTAATCTCCCTTGCCAAGGGGCAGGTGTTTTGCAGTACGGCGCTTTTTTGAGGAAAGTGCGGATGACAAAAAAATAGTAGTTTGCAACCTGTGCCACACCAAAATGAGCCGGGGCGTGAATACTGGCAATCTTACCACCACCAGCATGATCCGCCACATGGCATCCAAGCACCGTAATAAGTGGGAAAAACGCCTGGGTCCACAATCGGTGTCTGCGGGTTACACCACTGCCTCCTTTTCCCCTATAGTACGTGCTGGCCAATCGCCTGTTGAAGGTGCAGGCGAGGATGCCTCCTGCCCTGCACCTGGACCTTCGCAATCACCATCAGCGACCACATCAACTTCCCTGTCCCAGCGCAGCGTCAAAATGTCATTACCCCAGGCATTTGAACGCAAGCGCCAATACCCAGCCACCCACCCACAGGCCATAGCACTAAATGCACACCTTACAAAATGACTGGCCCTGGAAATGTTGCCATTTAGGCTTGTGGACACTAAGGCCTTCTGCAGCCTGATGTCCCGCGATACGCAGTCCCCATCCGCCACTCTTTTTCAAGGTGTGCCGTGCCCGCCTTACACCAACATGTGACCCGAAACGTCACACGTGCCTTGACCAGTAAGGCAGTTACTGGGAAGGTCCACGGTCGAGCACCCGAACATCCTGATGTGTTCGGACCGAGCACCCGAGCACTACGGTGCTCGATCAACACTACTTCTGTATTGTAATGCATTGACTGTAAATGTATTACTCACTGTAATACACTTACAGCTTCCTGCCTGTGAGATCCAGGGGGCTGGATCTCACAGTCTCTCACGGAAGGAAACCACGATGACTAAGGAAGGCATCGGGCTGCCATCCCTGCCATCGGGTCCCCGTCACAGCAACGCGGAGTCCCGATGGACACCCTGCACCTGGCAGGATACCGCACGTGCCGTGACCGCGGCAGTGCAAGGGTTAATGCGCCAGCATCGTTGTTTTCACCGATGCCGGTGCATACAGCAGGGGTCCGGCTGTCAGTGACTGCCGGACCCCTGCAGCTGATCGAGCGGGCGCAGGAGATCAGAGCACCATAGCTGTACTGCGCTGGGATTTCTATCCCAGTTTCCAGCGCCGTACATGTAAGGAGCTGGTATCCTACGGGTTGAAGAGCCTAGAGATATGCTACTTTAGCACTGTAATAAATGCTTATTTAACTTGCTACACCACACAGACCAGATCAACTATGGGGTCCATAACATAGTCTACAAACCTCTAACATAAATTATTACAGTAGTGTTAGTAGTAGTAGTAGTAGTAGTAGTAGTAGTAGTAGTAGTAGTAGTAGTAGTAGAACCAGGAGCCTGCAGCAACCAGTCACCAGCCAGCAACACTACAAACTAAATACCGGTAGGTATCTCATTTGCATTCACGTTGTTGCACTGGGTAACTAGCACAATGTTATCTGCTGTGACTGCGCACAGGAGTAAAGCAAGAGTGCTGCTCCTACTGACTTCATACACCTCTGGTCATGGTCATGGTCATATCGTTAATTTTCCTGATTACAACTCTACTTTTATTGTATTGCACAATGTATTAATATAACTGTCCCTACATGTACTGTATATCAACAGCATGCAATTGTGAACAGAAATAACAGGATCATATGTGAAAATAATACTACTGTTTTTATACAGTTCCCAGGATTCCAGTCTTCGAGTCAAGATGGTCCTAAGCTCAAAAAGTCAACAAAATGTATGTGGTATATCTCATTTACAACAACAGCACCAGAAGAATGCCATATTGGTCCTAAAATAATATTTATATGTTTGGTTTTGTAAAGTACATAAAGATGAACTTTTACTCGTTACTATAATAAAATAGATACACTACACCAAAAATACATAAAAGAAAAATTAAAGTAAATTACATACTATAGGGTCCCCTAGATCGGAACCATGAGGCAATACAAGGCCCATAGAACACAGCAAGGAAAAAATGGAATAATATCACCAATCTAGATGCCTTGGTGTACTTCATTAGATGTACAGTAATCCGACACCAATCCCAAATGGCTATTGGACAGTTTCTGACAGTTTTTCTAGTACCTTGGTGCACTTCAATGGATGCGATATGGGCATGCAGAAGGGTAGCTCTTATCCTCTTATATAGTTAGGACATCAGGAACAACTGACCCTAGAACACCCTATTAGTGGGAAGGGGGCTAGGAATGCCCTGCCTATCTATGCAGAGCTGTATAGATAGGCAGGGCATTCCTAGCCCCCTTCCCACTAATAGGGTGTTCTAGGGTCAGTTGTTACTGAAGTCTTAACTATACAAGAGGGTAAGAGCTACCCGTCTGCATGCCCATATGACCTTTTAAACAGACCTTGAGACATAATGTAGGGTTATAGCTGCCTTCAAATAGTTTGTACCAGTGGCACAGATTTCTTTTCCCATTTGGAAAGAGCTATTTTGCAGAACTTTCAACCAGTATTGCATCACCTAAGACTCCTTAAACCTACAGGGAATTCTCCATAAGGTGAAATAGTATCTCTGACCCAGATTACCGACAAAGGCCTCTCACCCAGCTCCAGGTTTACACCACTGTTTAGTTTTCTGTTCTACTGAATCGTCAGAAGAACAGAAAAAGAAACAACAAAAAAACAGATCCTGCATTGTAGACATTTGTTATGCTCAGTTCTACACATTTTGCATCCATTTAGCCATTTTCATCTGAGATCCGTTATTTTACACAGAAAAAAAAAAAATAAACTGTAGGATTTGTTTTTCCATTTAAAATAATGGATCTCAAACGGAAATGGCTAAAATAGATGAAAAATGTGCATAAGGCTCATGCACATGACAGTAGCTGTTTTTGTGATCCACAAATTACGGATTCACAAAACACAGATAACTGCATTACAGCTTTTTGCAGAATGAAATGTCTTGTCAGCTGTAGAACAGTCCTATCATTGCCCTTAATACGGACAAGCATAGGACATGTATATTTTTGTGGGTGTGGACATATGAATGCGGAGAGTACGTGGTGTGTTGTCCACATCTTTTGTAGCACCATTGAAGTTAATGAGTCCACATCCAACTCGCAAAAAAATGCGGATCAGGTGCGGACAAACAACACGGTTGCAGGTCCGTGCCCATATTGCAGTCAGAAAACAGCTGGTGTGCAATATTTGGGCACCGGCTGTGTGCGCACCGTATCACAGAGGAGGCACAATCTGGAAGATACAGTGCGGAACGGAGGCACGGATCAGAAGCCCGTAGAAGCACTAGGAGGACTTCTGTGGGTTTCCTGTCAGTAATTCCACACCGCCCAAAAAAATTTGCAGTGCAGACCGTTAGACGCAGATTGCGGACGCCATTCAAGTGAAACGATCCCCATAGCTTAAGATTATAGCTAAGCAAGACACTCATCTGCAGACAGCTGTTTCATGGTGATTGCCCTCTACAGTACAGAGAAGAGAGAAGCAGTTTAAACCAGGATCACATCACCGCTTTGTTTTCGATTCTTCTGATCGTCAGAAAAACAGGAAAAAAGAAAACAAATCCTGTATTTTAAAGGAAACCTGTCACCTAGATTTAGTGCATAGAGCTGGGGACATGGGCTGCTAGATGGCCACTAGCACATCTGCAATACCCAGTCCCCATAGCTCTCTGCACTTTTATTGTGTTAAAAAACCTTTTTGATCAATATGCAAATGACCTGATATGAGTCCTGTATCCGGAGATGAGTCAAGCGGAAAGGAGCCCAGCACCACCCCGTGTCCTCCGAATCTCCTCCTTGCTGGCTGACGTCACAGAGCTGGAGCGCCGAAATCTCGCAATGCGCGAGCTAGCGCATGCGTAGTTCGTTCCCTGTGCTGATGCCAGCACAGGGAATGAACATGATGCCGACACTGCGCATGCGCTAGCTCGCGCATCGCGAGATTTCGGCGCTCCAGCTCTGTGACGTCAGCCAGCAAGGAGGAGATTCGGAGGACGCGGGGCGGTGCTGGGCTCCTTTCCGCTTGACTCATCTCCGGATACAGGACTCATATCAGGTCATTTGCATATTGATCAAAAAGGTTTTTTAACACAATAAAAGCGCAGAGAGCTATGGGGACTGGGTATTGCAGATGTGCTAGCGGCCATCTAGCAGCCCATGTCCCCAGCTCTATACACTAAATCCAGGTGACAGGTTTCCTTTAAAATACAGGATTTGTTTTCTTTTTTCCTGTTTTTCTGACGATCAGAAGAATCGAAAACAAAGCGGTGATGTGATCCTGGTTTAAACTGCTTCTCTCTTCTCTGTACTGTAGAGGGCAATCCCCATGAAACAGCTGTCTGCAGATGAGTGTCTTGCTTAGCTATAATCTTAAGCTATGGGGATCGTTTATTATACTGAAAGACGCCTATAAGATGGCGACGCAATGGTTAGTTGTGCCGCTATCTGCGACTATCTGCTACCTGCCAGCCAGTCCCCTTCCCCGCCCACAATTTTAGAACTGGAGTTAGCGGGCAAGGGGACTGGCCGGCAGCCCTGTCTCATTCATCATTTTCGAAGGCCCCTTTCTAAGGCCCCTTTATAACCATGTTATAAGGGAAAATAATAAAATCTACAGACCACCTAACCCGAACCCGAACTTCATTGAAGAAGTCCGGGTTCGGGTCTGGGTACCACATTGTTTTTTATCATGCGCGTGCAAAACGCATTGCACCTGCGCGATAAAAACTGAACAATGCAACGCAATTGCAGTCAAAACTGACTGAAATTGCGTGCGCACTCGCGTGGGGTTCCCGCAATGCACATGCAACGCATCCGGAGCAAATCCAGAATGCCTGTGTGAAAGAGGCCTAAGCCTGTTTTAGGTTGAGAAGGTTGAATGTTGACTCAGAGGATAGCCACCTTACAACAAGTAGAACCAGATCTACCGATTTTCTTCTTTGGAAAGAGTGCTAATTTGCATACAATTATTGCTTTTTAAAACAAACTACTTTTTTCAATTAAATTGTACACCAATGTGGCCTTATGGAGGCTTGTTTTAGAGTAACTTTCGGTTCACTTTTATTAACTGTTCCTGGGAGTGACGGCAAAGCAACACTTTTTTCCCATTGTTTCATTACATTTGCCGTGCAGCATAAATAACTAACCTTTAAGGCCTCATGAACACGACCGTGTCTACAAACCACAGCTCCACAAGATACAAATGCGGTCAGTGTGCATGCTACATTTTTTTGCAGACCCATTGACTACAATGGGTAAGTGATTCGCACTTTGTGGACAAGTATAGAACATGTTATATCTTTTCTGGAACGGACACATGGATGCGGAAAGCACACAGATGACTTCCATGTGATTTCGGCATCTGTGTGTTGATACTGCAAACGATGGAACATGTCCTATATTTGTCCGCAAAGTGCATACCCATTGTCTGCAAAATGAACATGGTTGTGTGTACAGTATTATGCCTTATTATATGGGTCAAAAATTATTATGCAATACCAAATCTATACCGGGTAACTTTTGCACAATAATTTTTTTTATTTTTCGATGGAGCTGTGTGAGGGCTTGTGCTTTGTGGGCCAAGCTGTTTTTATTGGTACAATTTTGAGGCACATATGACTAAATAATGACTTTTTAGTTAGTTAGTTTTTAATTATTTTTTCCAGCATCCCCAGTGCAGGATAAATAATACATTTGTTTTATAGTATATATCGTTATGGATGCAGAGATAATTTTTAATAGGAAAATGATGTGTTATATTCTTAAACATTCTCATTTTATTTATCTTTTTTCAGTATAGTCCCACTATGGGGCTTGGCTACTAGGGAATTGATCACTTATAATACAGTGCATTGATTCTATATTATGCAACACGGACATGCATTCTATTACACCCTGCCTCTAGCAGGATATATGGGTGTGCAAAGATAGTGGATATGAAGACATTAATTAGTGCCCCCAATGTGATGACAACCCACTGTCAACCCGTAATCACGTTTTCTCTGTCAAAAGGCCTGATTTAGAGTTGCCTCTGACACCTGCTGTATGCCAATGCTGGCACACTCTGCTGATGATGAATGGTCAGCTCCTGAACCTGTGCCATTTTGATTCCATAACAGTATGCTATATCATGTTATGGCCAATCTGACCATGGCATAATAGTTGGAGATGAGCAAGGTTCTAAAAAACAACAAAAAAATGGTTATGTGGACATTGCCACTGATGGCGTTGCGCAGCGCACCCCATGATTTTCTCCAGCGCTTGTTTGAAGGGCAGAGATGGGCCACCTGGAAAAGTAGCAGTGACTGGGAGCCACGTCAGCCATCGTCCTCAGGTTTTTAAAACAGTCAGTCTCCACCAGATGGAATGGCAGCATTTCAATGGCCAGGAAATTTTTTAAATACTGGCATTCAGGGCCAGGGCTAACAGGTGGGTAGCGGGTACTTCTTCTTTCTTTCCAGTGTTTGGGGGATCGTCAGCTGAACGCTTCCATGGGACAGTATGGAGATGCTTGGTGACACTGCTGGTGAAGGTGGTGGTGTTGCCGTCACATCCTTTTTTTGCGGGGTGCCAAGTGGCCCTGTCACTCCAGAGAGAGAGGAAGAGAGGAAGAGGCTGAGACTGCAGCAGAAGAGGGAACAGGAGGAGCATCAGATCTTTTGTGGTTTATCAGGTGTCTGTAGATGCCTGATCATGCAGCTGATGCTTAGGTTTAGAAAATGTATGCCTCGCTTCAGGCTCTGACTGCATAGCGTGCAAACCACCCATCTCTTGTCGTCAGCACATTGCCTGAAGAACTGCCACGCCAGGGAGCTCCTTTGAGATGGTTTTGGAGTCCTCTGTCCCTCGGCACGGTGGGCAGTAGCAGGCATACTGACTAGGAAATGGCCAGTGTGGTTCTGCACAATGCTCCCTCTTTTGCAGTGTGGCTGGCGCTGTGTGACCACCACCTCTTCCTCCAAACTTCACATGTCACTCAGAGGACCTTGATTCCATGTGGGGTCTAGAACCTCATTATTCTCCGCATCATCTTCAACCCACTTCTCACCTCTGCCCCTCTGCACACTGCAGAAAGCCACAGCAGTTAACACCTTTGTTTCATCTTCAGAGACGTGCTGCGGCGGTCCTCCAATGTCCTCATCCTCAGACATAAGTGGTTGGGCATCAATGCACTCAATCTCTTCCACTTCTGTGGCTAGGCTAGGTGGATGGCTCACGGAACCCCCGCCAACGGAGACATCAAAGAGCATAAGTGACTGCTGCATGGCTTGCATGGCTGATGTGCAAGGGGTTGACGTGGAAGAGAGATGCCCATGGGCTGCCGGTGCCAACTCTGCACTTTCAGCAGGGGACTGCGTGGAAGACAATGTGAAGAAACTGGAGGCAGTGTCAGCCATTCAAACTACTACCTCATCTACTGGCCTCAACATTCATACGCCTACAAAATAATGCAGAACGCCCTGTCGTCTGCGTGCACCAGAGGAAAGTGTTTCATTTGGGCGCGTAGCGGACACAGATTGACAACATCCTCTCCCTGCAGCAGGAGCTCCACCATCAACACCACAACCACATCTCTTATCTGATGCTGTCCTAATTTTTTTAGGTCGCCCACAAAACTGGCTGACAGATGAACAATTGTTCAAATGGGGTGTTTTGCGCTCTAAAAAATGGCTATAGGTCACTGACAGAATTAACAGCTAGATTAAGCATTGTATTTCTGTGTCACGCATGAAAAGGAGATGTTTTGCACCCCCAAAAATGGCTTTATGTCACTGACACAATTAACAGACTCATTAACAATTCTATTTGTGTGACGGATGCAAATGCAGTGTTTAGAACTAGAGATGAGCGAATCGAAGCTGACTTAGTGGAATTCGATCTGAATTTCAGGAAAAATTTGATTCGCACCGAAGCCGAATTTCTCGCGATTCGTGGTAACGAATTGCAATTTTTCCTAAAATGGCAGCTGCACGTGTGAGGATATGGAGAAAAGAACTCTGGGAAGGCGGGATCACCCATAATGCCATGCATGCAGCCAAACAGCAACAGCCTGTGATGTCACATCCCTATAAATAGCGTCAGCCATCTTAGATTCTGCCATTTACCAGTGTACTAAGTGCAGGGAGAGACGTCTGCAGGCGCTAGGGACAGCGTTAGAAAACTTCATTGTGCTGAAAAAAACGATTTACAAGTGCAGGGCAAGATTATTCAAAGTGTAGGGAAAGGATAGGGAGGAATCATTCCACAGGATTTATATTGAACTGGGTTCAGTAGGGGAATGTTACAGCCTGGGTAATAGGAACAATCCTTTTACACCTTGCTGCACTGCCTGGGGATCCAAATTGCCATTATACAGCTCTGTAATTCCAGCCAACCGTTCTTATTAGGGTGCAAGTGCTGTTTAAAACAAGCATTAACAGGGTTTATTACAGGGAAATTTTTCTACGTCTTATTTGCCCTTGTGTGGTGTAGTTATATGTTCTAAAGCATTTTTTGGCTTGTATTAGTGGGAAAAAAGGGCTTATGGTAAAGTTGTGTGGTAAAGTGCTAAAATTGCAGCCCTTTTTGTTGTGTATTAGTGGCAAAACTAAAATATATTTGCCGTTCAGCGGTGCAGTTATATGTTCTAAAGCCTTTTTTGTCCTGTATTAGTTGAAAAAGAAAAATATATATTTTCCGGTCAGTGGTGCAGTTATATATTAAAAGCCTTTTGTGGCGTGTAATAGTGGAAAAAGAAAAAATATATTTGCCGGTCAGCGGTGCAGTTATATGTCCTAAAGCCTTTAGTGCCGTGTATACGTGAAAAAAAAAAATAAGGGCCTATTTGCCATTCAGCGGTGCAGTTCTAAAGCTCTTTTTGGCGTGTATTAGTGGCACAAAAAAGAATTTTTGGGGATGTTTTAATTTCCTTTTTATTTATTTGACCTAACAGTATGTCAGACAGAGAAGTGCAAGGCCCTGCACAGGGGAGTGGCAGCAGCCTAAATGTTTCTGGCGCAGGCAGAGGTTGCAGCAGAGTAAGGGGTCGTGGCAGCAGGAGTCGCAGTGAGAATCCGGCGTCTAGCGGTTGTGTCTTGACCTGCAATCCAGTGGTTCTTTAATGGTTGACTCGGTCATCTCTGTTTTGGATCCACTCCTGTTTTTTTTGTCATTAGCAATACTGATGGATTACTGATAGAGTTAAGCGGACACCTGGAAGTTCGGGTTCGACGGGTTTGGCTGAACTTTGCAAAAAAAGTTTGTGTTCGGGACGGGAACTTGACCCCGAACCTGAACCCCATTGAAGTCAATGAGGACCCGAGCTTTGGAGCACTAAAATAGCTATAAAAAAGTAATGGAAAGGGCTAGAGGGCTGAAAAAGGCAGCAAAATGTGCTTAAGAGCATGGCAAGTCTTGATCTAGGAGGACGAAGTTCATATGGAGTAGGAGGTTAAGGAGGCGGTGGATGTGGCTGTGTAGTTGGAAGTAGTGGTGGAGGAGGAGGAGGTCGCCTACATTGCTTTTTGGTTTTTAATTATTTTTTTATTTTTTTAAATTAGGGTACACCCCAAAACATTGGGAAATATAACCTGTGATAACCCACTCCAGTCGTGCTAAACACACGTTCAGACATTACACTGGCTGCAGGGCAGGCCAGAACCTCCAAGGCGTAAAGGGCAAGCTCAGGCCATGTGCCCAATTTGGAGACCCAGAAGTTGCAGGGTACAGACCCATCAGTCAGTTGGTGTAGGCGTGTACAAACATACTGCCCCACCATGTCGCACGTCCCCGTGATGTTCACGATCCAAATGGATATCTGCTCTATCAACTTTCGATGTTCTTTTCTGCGCCTACCATGTTGATCACGGTTAGCGGCGAATCAGGGTTTCACTTCACGCCAGAGAGGGAGCTTGAGAAAGGAATAGCACATCCAAGGGAGATCAATGGATGAAATTTAATTGTGATCGAGAGGAAATGTGGGAGAAGTTATTAATACTGAAGAATCGAAGGAAAGGAGGGGGCACGTGGCAATTACCCACTCCCGACTTGGGGATGTAGTGTCGATAAATAACAATACAGGACTCTTAAGATGCCCTGTTATTGGAATGATTAATAAAAAATTATAGGGAATGTCACTGGGGTATTTTGGATTTGGAAACGTTAGACAGGTGAGGCTGTAACATCCCAGAGTATGTCACTAAAACTCTTTCTCCCCGCTGCAACATGTCAGGTGCATATGTATTGTCATCTTGTGTAGTCTAACATTGCATTTTCCATTATATGTATTTTCTATGCCTGTTTCATATTATTGCTGTAAATTTCCATGTACACCAGCAGGTGGCAGCAGTATGTAACAGGATCTTAGCCAGTTTAGCATAGCTAGACTGGAATAGTACATTCCAATCTAGCTCCCCCCCCTCTCTGAGGAGGAGTGGAATGTTCCCACATCCTGCCTCATGGGGAGGAAGGAAAGTTCTAGTTAGAGTGTACCAGCCACCCCGGCTAGGGGAAGGCTGTGTTAGTAGGAGCTCCCAGAAACAGGGATCCCAAGACAGGATCGAGCCTCGGCTGAGGCCAAGATCACTCTTCCCAGCCTGAGCCATCAGCCTGAGCTGGTTGACAAGAAAAGCAGCCATCTCCAGCCTCCAGGAAGAAGCATTCCCTGTGAGCCAAGCTGTGAGTACATATCCAGAGACCAGGAGAAGCCAAATTCCTCCTCAGCTAGTCAGGCCCATATCAAGCAGAAGACAGACAGAGCAGAAGATAAATACCTGCCAGATTCTCCGGGCATATAGTATAGGAGCAGAAGAGGCATTAACCCCTGCCATACATTGCCAATACCTGCTGGGACCTAAAGACTATTGCTGTACTCATATGGATTTATGCTGCACCCTTTCAGTAAAGACAAGTTGGATCATATTACCTGTTTGGATCTCATTCATTCCTCAATTACTCCTACTGACCACACTCAATTTATTGCAAGTGAGCCAGGATCCAGGAGTCCAGCCGTACCCAGGTAGGAGACACTGTTGCCATTACACAGAGACATTATCCCCACTCTGGCATTCCTCACCTGGTACGTGAGTTGCAACATCTTAAAGGGCCCTGAGACTATAACCTGCGCACATTGCAATTGGCGTCACAAACTAAAAACCATTAATTTTGCGCCAGTGTTCATTAGTCACAATCCGGCTTACTGCAAGGCCCTGCTGCCGCTTTGTTGACTCTAGATAACTTCTGCCTGATCGCACTTCCCCGTGACGTCCACGATCCGTTTGGATATCTTCTCTATCAACTTTCAATGTTCTTTTCTGAGCCTACCATGTTTATCACGGTTACCGGCAAATCAAGGTTCCACGCCGGAGAGGGAGAATGAGAAAGGGATACCACATCCAAGGTAGGTCAATGGCTGCAATGTGATCAAGCTGATATGTGGGACAAGTTATTAAAGAAGAAGGATCGAATGAAAGGGCCAATTAAAGATGAATTTTACAAATTGAATTCCCTGTCACCTATGCAGAGCAGGGGTTTTTCATCGCCAGAAATGGGTTAATGTAACCCACCAATGGAACAGATGATTTTTTAAAATTTCGGTCCTTGTCACCTATGCAGATCAGGAGTTTATTCATGGCAAAAATGGTAAAATGTCACCCGACAATGTAACAGAAAAATTTGTGAAATTTATTAACCTGTCTACTAGGTATAGCAGTGGTATATCACACCCAAAAATTGGTGTATTACACCCGAATATGTAACAGACAAATGAGTGAAATGTTACGTGTCTACTAGGTAGAGCAGGGGTATATCACACAAAAAAATTGGTGAATTTCACCAGAAAATGTAACAGACAAATTAGTGAAATGTTTTTACCTGTCTACTAGGTACAGCCGGGGTATATCACACCCAAAAAGTGGTGAATTTCACCCAAAAATGTAACAGACAAATTATTGAAATGTTTTTACCTGTCTACTAGGTACAGATGGGGTATATCACACCCAAAAAGTGGAGAATTTCACCCGAAAATGTAACAGACAAATTAGTAAAATGACATAAAATAAAATACGTAAAAAAAATAAACTTGATTTATGAGGTGGAGGTCCATATGGAGTAGGAGTTTGAGGAGGCAGTGGACGTAGCGGTGTAGGTGGAAGCGGTGGTGGAGGAGCACGGGGTGCCAACACTGGTTTTTGGTTTTAATTTTTATTTATTTTTTATTAGGGTACACTCCAAAAGAGAGTGAAATATCCCAAATACAACAATAAGCAATTGCGCTGTAGTATAACAATGGCTGGTTAAAGCTGGTATACATGTCTATTCTACACAAGGTACGGACAAGTCCTGTGGGATCCATGCCTGGTTCATTTTAATGAATGTGAGCTTGTCCACATTGGCTGTGGACAGGCGGTTGCACTTGTCTGTGATAACGCCTCCTGCTGTGCTAAACACACATTCAGCCAATACACTGGCTGCAGGGCAGGCCAGCACCTCCAAGGCATAAAGGGCAAGCTCAGGCCATGTGCCCAATTTGGAGACCCAGAAGTTGAAGTGGGCAGACCGGTCAATCAGTACATGTAGGCGTGTGCACACATACTGCTCCACCATGTTGCTAAAAAGCTGCCTCCTGCTAAGACGTTCCATTATCAGCTATTGGTGCTGGTTTTTGTGGCGTGCTGACAAAGCTTTTCCACATTTCGGCCATGCTAACCCTGCCTTCTGAGGTGCTGGTGGTGCCCCAGCTGCGTTGGCGACCTCTTCCTAATCCTCTGCCTTTGCCCTGTGCTTCCACTTTGTCCCCCGCTGTCATGTGGGAATGCCACCAGCAGCGCGTCTACCAGCGTGCGCTTGTACTCGCGCATCTTACGATCATGCTCCAGTGACAGAATTAAGGACGGTACGTTGTCCTTGTAACTAGGATCCAGCAGCGTGGCCACCCAGTAATCAGCACAAGTTAGAACGTGGCCAACTCGGCGGTCGTTGCGGAGACACTGCGGCATGTAATCACTCATGTGTACCAGGCTGCCCAGAGGCAACGAAAAGCTGTCCTCTGTGGGAGGTGTTTTGTCTGTGTCCTTTGTATCCCCCCAGCCACGCACCAGTGATGACAATGAGCTTGTTTGGGTGCCACCCTGCTGTGAACACGGTTCCTCCTCCTCCATCTCCTCACCATCCACCTTGTCATCCTCCAGAACTGTGTCCTGGCTGGACAATTGTGTACCTGGCGTTTGTGGGTGCAGGAACCCACCCTCGGAGCCACTTGTGAATGACTGGCCGGAAACCCTATGAAATGATCCCTCTTCCACCTCCTCCTCTTGTGCCACATCCTCTTCCATCAACAGAAGCATTTTTCAAGGAGGCATAGAAGTGGGATAGTAACGCTGAGAACAGCGTTATCGGCACTGGCCATGTTGGTGGAGTACTCGAAACAGCGCAACAAGGAACACAGGTCTCGCATGGAGGCCCAGTCATTGGTGGTGAAGTGGTGCGTTCCGCAGAGCGACTCACCCGTGTGTGCTGTAGCTGAAACTCCACTATCGCCTGCTGCTGCTCGCACAGTCTGGCCAGCATGTGCAAGGGGGAGTTCCACCTTGTGGGCATGTCGCATATGAGTCAGTGAGCTGGAAGGCCGAAGTTACACTGCAACGCTGACAGGCGAGCAGTAGAAGGGTGAGAACACCAAAAACGCACACAGACGGCCCGCACTTTATGCAGCAGCTCTGACATATCAGGGTAATTTTTAAGGAACCTCTGCACCACCAAGTATGCTGTTATGGAGATATAGTGTCCCTGACCGTGCTTACTGGTCAACGTATCCGTAGTTAGGTGGACCTTGCCACAGATGGCATTGCGCAGTGCACACCTGATTTTGTCCCCCACTTGGTTATGCAGGGAAGGGATGGCTCACCTGGAAAAGTAGTGGCGGCTGGGCACAACGTACTGTGGGACAGCCATCGCCCTAAGGCTTTTAAAACTCTCCGTCTCCACCAGACGGAATTACAGAATTTCAAAGGACAGTAATGTTGAAATGTTGGCATTCAGGGCCAGGGATCGTGGGTGGGTAGGGGGGTACTTCCTCTTCCTCTCCAGTGTTTGGGAGATGGAGAGCTGAACGCTTCCGTGTGACATTGTGGAGATGCTTGGTGACCCAGGTGGTGGTGTTGCTGGCAGATCCTCTGTTTGCGGGGTGGCAGGTGGCAATGTCACTCCAGAGGTGGATGAAGAGGCCGAGACTGCAGCAGAAGAGGAAGCAGGAGGAGCCAGAGACCTTTCTTGGTTTTTGAGGTGTCTACTCCACTTTGCACTTAGATGCCTGGTCATGCGGTTGTGCTCAGGTTGAGAACGTTTATGCCTCGCTTCAGGCTCTGATTGCACAGCGTGCAAACGACTCGTGTCTTGTCATCAGCACATTGTCTGATGAACTGCCCCACCAGGGAATTCCTTGGAACTGGCTTTGGTGTGCTCGGTCCCTTTGTGTGGTGGGCAGTAGCAGGCGTACTGTCTAGGGGACGGCCACTCCACTTTTGCACCCTGCTCCTGCTCCTTCTGCTGTGCTGGTGGCTCTGTGCGACCACCGCCTCTTCCTCCGAACTACACAGGTCACTAGCATGACCTTGATTCCATGTGGGGTCGAGGACCTCATCGTCCTCCACATCATCTTCCACCCAGTCTTCACGCCCTTCTTGTCAGTCTGCACACTGCAGAAAGCCACAGCAGTTGGCACCTGTGTTTCATCATCATCCGAGACGTTCTGCGATGGTCCTCCCATGTACTTATCTTGAAACATAAGTGGTTGGGCATCGGTGCACTCAATATCTTCCACTTCTGGGGCAGGGCTAGGTGGATGGCCCTGGGAAACCCTGCTAGCAGAGTCATCAAAAAGCAGAAGAGACTGCTGCATGACTTGGGGCTCAGACTGCTTGGCTGATTTGCAAGGGGATGAGGTGAAAGACTGATGGACATCGGCTGCAGGTGCCAACTCTGATCTTTCAGCAGGAGACTGGGTGGGAGACAATGTAAAGGAACTGGAGGCACTGTCAGCAACCCAATATGCTATCGCCTGTAGCCTCACCATTTGTAGAGCCGCATTAGGCCCGACCAAATACCGCTGAAGGTTCTATCGCCTACTTGCACCTGAGGAAGGTGTTTCACTTGGGCGTGTAGCTGGCACAGATCGACCACGTCCTCTCCCTGCAACAGGAGCTACACCAACACCAGCAGCACCACGACCAGGGCCACGTCCCTTTCTTGAAACTCTCCTCATTTTTTGCGGTCACCCACCAAAGTAACAGATGTTTTTTACTAAATTAAGTACCTTGTGAACAATGCAGAGCAGGGGTTTTTGACGGCCAAAATGGGTTAATGTCACCCAACAATGGAACAGACGAATTTTTGAAATTTTAGGTCCCTGTCACCTAGGCAGAGGAGTGTTTTTTTTATGGGAAAAATGGCTTAATGTCACCCAACAATGGAACAGACAAATTTTTTAAACTTATTGCCTGGTCTTCTATGCAGTGCAGGCAGCAAAGGTACTTTATTGCCCAAAAAAAGTTTTTCTCACACACAATGAAACAGATGGATTTAACTGTATTTCTTTAACTACCAGATATGCAGCACAGGGCAAAAAGGTACTTTATTGCCAAAAAATAGTTTTTTTTTAACCCTAAATGAAACAGATGGATTTAACTGAGATTGTATTTAAATAAAAAATGGTGTATATGTCACCCCTGCAATGGAACAGATGGATTTGCTGAATTTATGTGCCTGCCTGTCACATGTGCAGGCCTCAGAGGTACTTTACACCCAAAAATGGGAATTTGAAGCCCAAAAATGTAACAGCGGTATTTACTGATTTTAATTGACTGACAGGAACACAGCGAAGGCCGCAAATGTACTTTATAGCAACAAATTTTCTCATTTTTCAACAAAAAATTTAACTGCAATATTTGGCAGTTTTATTGGACTGTCAGGAATGCAGCACAGGGCAAAAAAAAGTACTTTATTGCCCCCCAAAAAGGTTATTTTGTAACCCTAAATTAAACAGATGGATTTAACTGAGATTATATTACACCGTCACAAATGAAGCACAGGTTTTTTTTTACATAAAGAATGGTGTATATGTCACCCCTACAATGGAACAGATGGATTTGCAGAATTTATGTGCCTGCCTGTCACATGTGCAGTCCTCAGAGGTACTTTACACCCAAAAATGGGAATTTGAAGCCCAAAAATGTAACAGTGGTATCTACTGGTTTTATTTGACTGACAGGATTGCAGCGCAGGCCACAAATGTACTTTCTAGCACCAAAAAATTTAATTTTTCAACAAAAAATTTAACTGCAGTATTTGGCGGTTTTTTTGGACTGTCAGAAATGCAGTACAGGGCAAAAAGGTACTTTATTGGCCCCAAAAAAGGGTTTTTTAAATTATAAATGAAGCAGATGGATTTAACTGAGATTATATTTCAATCTCACAAATTAAGCACAGTGTTTTTTTACAAAAAAAAATTGTGGATATGTCACCCCCACAATGGAACAGATGGATTTGCTGAATTTATGTGCCTGCCTGTCACATATGCAGTGCAGGCCTCAGAGGTACTTTACAACCTGTAAGTACAGGTAAATATGTAAATATGTCACCCCACAATGGAACAGATGGGTTTAACTGATTATATTTCACTCTCAGTAATGCAGCACAGGGGTACTTTACAGAAAAAAAATTGGGATATGTCACCCCCTGGGTCCCTGAACTCACAGACAGTATTATTTTTCCTTCCCCTGGCACATATGCAGTGCAGGTGCACTTTAAAAATTTGTATATGTCGGCCACTGAACTACAAGAACAGGATTGTCCCTGGCACATATGCAGTGCTGGTGCACTGTGTTGCACAAAATGGCCGCCGACGCCTACCTAACTAACAAACGGATTAAAACTTTTTTTTCAGTCTCACTGGGCTAAGGGCAGGGTACAAAAATGTTGCATTGCACCCCCAAACAAAAAACGCTGTAGATCGCAGACTTCACACTAAGTGCAAATATCAGAGTCTTTCTTAATATCTCTCTCACCGCAGCAGCATCCTATCCCTACAACTAATAAGAGCAGAGTGACGTGCGGCGCTACGTGACTCCAGCTTATATAGAGGCTGGGTCACATGCTGCACTGGCCAATCACAGCCATGCCATTAGTAGGCATGGCTGTGATGGCTTCTAAGGGCACACGAGTTAAACGCTTGTTGATTGGCTGCCCTGCAGCCTTTCAATAAGTGCCATTAAATCGCCGAACACTGAACTCGAACTTTTACGAAAATGTTCGGGTTAACGTCCGGGTACAAAAAAAACTAAAGTTCGGTACGAACCCAAACTTTACAGTTTGGGTTCCCTCAACCCTAATTACTGACCAAATGCTGACCGAGTGAAGTTGGATGCTCAACAGACAGGATCAGTTTTTTGTGGGTTACTGTTCTGACGAATCAGAGGAAGGGCAAAATAATCAGCGACGTAGACACAAACTTACTGCTGACACCCTCTCCAGTCTGTCGGGGGGTATTACTTGTATAAGCGTTTAATAGAACAGGCTCTGTAGGCATCTATGTGGAATCAGCTGATGGTGTAAAAGGAGTGTGCTTCTTCTTGGCGCCAACATCGACCTGTAAAGCTACATGCACACGACCGCGTGTGTTTTGCGGTCAGCAAATTGCGGATCCGCAAAAAAAACACGGATGATGTTCCGTATGGCATCCGTTTTTTTTGCGGATCCGTTTTTTTTTTGCGGATCCATTTTAATAATGCCTATCCTTGTCCGCAAACTAGAAAAAAATAGGACATGCACTATTTTTTTTTTGCGGAGCAACGGAACAGACATACTGATGCGGACATCACACGGTGTGCTGTCCGCGTTTTTTGCGGACCCATTGAAATGAATGGGTCCTCATCCTATCCGCAAAAAAAACGGAACGGACACGGAAACAAAATACGGTCGTGTGCATGAGGCCTAAGGCTGAGTTTCTACTTCAGTTATTTGGTCAGTTTTGGTCCCGTGACTGCCCAAATAAGTGAAGTGTGCAGTGATTCTAAGAGCGATGCCTGTCATCTGCATGTCATACTGACTCACAGTATAATTTCACTACCACAGAAGACTCCCTATGCTTGTTGGGCCTCATGCACACGACCATTGTTGTGTTCTGTTCCACAAAATGGGGTTCTGTTGTTCCGTGATACGTTTCCGTTTTTGTTTCCGTGTGTCTTCCATTATTTTTGAAGGATCACCAGACATGAAGGAAAGTAAAAAAAAATCTAAGTCACGTTTGGCATGCAAATGATAGGAAAAAAATGGACGCGGACGCGGATGACAATCTTGTGTGCCTGCGCGTTTTTTCACGATCCCATTGACTTGAATGGGTCCGCGACCCGTTTTCCGTGAAAAAAATAGGACAGGTTATATTTTTTTTACGGACTGGAACCATGGATCACGGACGCGGATGGCAAACGGTGCATTAGCTGAGTTTTCAACGGACCCATTGAAAGTCAATGGGTCCACAGAAAATCACGAAAAACTGAACAACGGACACGGAATAAAAAAACGGTCGTGTGCATGAGGCCTTAATGCAATGCACAGTGTTCTACACCACTATAAAAGCTCTGCAGCCAGGAAGAAGCAGTTTTTTTAACAAAATTAACCATGAATAAATTCGGATCAAACCCAATTTTCCCCCAAAAATTTACCGAATCGGCGAATGGAATTTTTGAAAAATTTGTTTATCTCTATTTAGAACCCCAAAAAATGTCTTTATGTCATCAACATGATTAAAAGACTAAATAACTCTCCTATTACAGTAAGGGCTCATTCAGACGGCCGTATGCTGTCCGCAAAAATACTGAATGCTATCCGTTTTTTTGCGGATCCGCAAAAAAACGGATCTGCAAAAAAACGGATAGCATTCAGTATTTTTGCGGACCCATAGACTTCAATGGGGCCATGTCCTGATTTTCACGGACAAGTATAGGACATGTTTCATTTTTTTTGCGGATCCGCAAAAAAACGGATAGCATTGAGTATTTTTGCGGACAGCATACGGCCGTCTGAATGAGCCCTAAGACAGATGCAAAGGAGGTGTTTTGAACCCCAAAGTTATGGTTTGTGGAATCCATAACGGAATTCTTAGACAACCAGAACCCGAACCTTGTACGCCAAACTTGAAACACAAGTTCCCTCATCCCTAATACACACATCACTGCTGTACACACAAACAAAGCACTGCTACATATGCATCTTTCTCACAAGCACACTATTATCTTTAGTAATCAGTATCCCCTTCAGGACGTGATTGAGTGGAATTACATAATTGATCCTGTAGTCCTAGTGACTGACAAATAAAGTGGCCTCCTAAAAGGGCCTGAGCTAACAGCAGGTGTCACACATGAACTGCCATTGTCTAATGTCAAAGTTATACCGTGGAGTAGTCCTGTCCATCGGCATCATCAAGAAATATGTCACAGGATTCCTCTGCTCATACGGTTGGTCCAACATGTGGAGGGTGCAGTTCCAATGTGTGAAAATGTTGCATATGAGACGATGTATAGGAACACCATTCTGTTTTGCAGCTCAAGAAGGGCGTGTTTTGCATGGTAAGAGTGGCTGAACTGCATGCACAGGATTTTTTTCCCGCTATCGGTGACCATGGTTGACAAGGAGACAGCCAGGATTCAATTTCTTGGTTGATGACATGGAGTAGTCCCTGGTGTGACTCCATTTACCAGGCTGACCAGGTGCAGAACCGCATGACAACGCTGTTCTTTGCATAGGTTTTATGCTGGAGAACCACTTTGAGCCTACAGCAGAGGCTGAGGACAAGATGGAGGATGAGAAGGCAGAGGACTGGCCCACCTTCTACTCAACATACGTGTGCAGTGCTGGTACAGCTTTTTTAGAGAAGTAATGATGGCTTGGGACTTTCCACCTTGGATGGACACAAGACATCAGGTCTCTGAAATGCCCACCTTCTACTCAACATACGTGTGCAGTGCTGGTACAGCTTTTTTAGAGAAGTGATGATGGCTTGGGACTTTCCACCTTGGATGGACACAAGACATCAGGTCTCTGAAATGTTTCACAATATGAAAAGGGAGGGACTGTAGTACCAACAACTTGGTTAGGTGCACATTCAGCTTATGCACGTATACTGTTATTTTTCTGCAATCGTCTCGGTGATGAACTGCTGGTGAAACATGCGATGAGGACTAGGAGGAGAATCAGTAACAATAGATGAAGGGAAGGAATGACAGCTTCCTTCTGCTGATTTTGAGGAACCCTGACTGATGGAGAAGGTGTGTAGGTCACTGGGAGATGCAGCGTCAGACTGTACCACTACATTAGTGCCACGTTTTTCCCAGGCCACTTTATGGTGACGCTACATACATTGATGCAGGGCCATGGTGCCAACATTAGCAATCTGACTGCGCTTCAACTTCTGCCCTCGTATTCTGCATACCACCACACTAACGTCCTCCCATGACTTAATAAAAAGTTCCAACACTGTCGAGTATGGCATTTTGCCCCCAACACTCCATGCTGACTCCCTGCCTCTGCCTTTAAGAACCTGTGCACGGTTAGTTGTTTCCTGACAGGTAGGCTCCTGAGTAGCAGATGTTTGCTTCCAGATCTCCCACTGCCTCCACTCTGCTGGCTCAGAGGCATGCTGCCATCTTGTTGCTATCTCACAGGCCTACTCCCACCCTTACCCCTGATGATGATGCCTCTATTCACCCGGCTCCCACTTGCGATCGGCTACATTATCATCCATTAATATCTGTTCATCACTTATATCACCCTCACCAGTCTCATGGCCACGTCCCTGACCACTCGCAATATATCCTCCTACCCAAAAGTCATCATCGTTAGTTGCACGCCTAAGGGAGGATGCAGCAGACCTCTGCTCCAAGTCTGTGCTGGCCTGTAGCTGCTGACTGTCCTCACTAAGCTCGCCCTTGCTGAAAAGCTCAGCAGAGCCGGCAGCATGCATAACTTCCAGACCAGATGCAGCAGCAAAAGAAAGAGGCAGTTGCAGGACGGTGAGAGCACAGATATTGTTCCTCGGCCAGTTTAACTAAGTGTGGTGTCAGAGGAACCCACCGATTCCTGGCTGTGTGTATCTGTTGTCATCTGAGATCATGTCGAAGAGCGAATCAACCATTTCAGTACAGGTGGATTGTAGTTCAAAACACGACCACTGGATGACAGTGGCCTGTTGCTGCGGCTGCTACTACCACAACCCCTTCTTCTTCTGCTACTAGTGCCAAGTACAGCAACATTTTTGCCACTGCTCATTCTTTTTAAGGGCCCAGGCAACTGTCTGTTGGCCATAGTGTACAGTAACTAAATCAATAATGTGACATATTAAGTAATGTATAAATGGCACAGCAGATGAACTATATAAAACACGCCTATATGTGATACCGCTGGTTGACGGTATGAGTGTGATGCACAGTATCTCTATGTATAACTGAACAGATTGATTATTAATGGCGCAACGTATGAACTAGGTACATGCTCCTATATATTAACCGCTTTACGTCCGCCCATAGGATATAAACGTCCTATGGGTGGACGTCTATTTCTGAAAGCACGTTTTAAAACGTCCGTTCAGAAAGTGCAGCTGCACGCTAATCGTGCAGCTGCTGATCGGGTTGCCCACTGTCAGTGACAGCAGGGCAACCCTAAGACAAGGCAGGGAGAGTGCCCAGGTGTCCCTGCCTTCTGGATCGCTGCAGACACAGCGCTCACCGAGCGCTGTGTCTGCAGAGAAGTAAGCGCTGTGCGCTTCCTGTTCCGGCCCGGCGGTCATGTGACCGCCGTGACCGGAGAGTGCAGGGGCTGTGTGAGGTCTCTCAGAGACCTCGATCAGCCCTGCTCTGAGGCTGTACAGCGCTGGATTGCTGCTGTACAGCCTCTCTAGGGGTGCATTTGTCCTGTAACTGGGGCTACTATGTCAGCCCCAGTTACAGGAGAAATCAACAGTGAAAAAAAAAAAAAAAGTGAAGCAAATGTCCCCCAGAGGTCTTGTATGACCTTATGGGGGACGAAAAGTGTAAAATAAAAAAAATAAAAATAAAAGGTTGAAAAAAAATATATAAAAAAAAGTTTCACATGTAAAAAAAAAAAGTCCCCAAGTAAGGAATGAAAAAAAAAAGTTAAAAATAGAAAAAATTTAAAAAAGTATACATATTAGGTATTGCCGCGTCCGTAAAAACCAGCTCTATAAAAATATCACATGACCTAACCCCTCGGGTGAACACCGTAAAAAAAAAAAAAAAAAAAAACTGTGTCAAAACAAGCAATTTTTGTCACCTTGCATCACAAAAGGTGCAACACCAAGTGATCAAAAACGCGTATGTCCCACAAAATAGTACCAATAAAACCGTCACCTCATCCCGCAAAAAATTAGCCCCTACATAAGAAAATCTCTCAAAAAATAAAAAAACTATAGCTCTCAGAACATGGACACATTAAAACATAATTTTTTTGTTTCAAAAATGCTATTATTGTGTAAAACTTTAATAAATGAGAAAAAGTATACATATTATGTATCGCCACATCCGTAACAATCTGCTCTATAAAAATGTCACTTGACTGAACCCCTCAGGTGAACGCTGTAAAAATAAATAAATAGAAACTGTGCTAAAACAACCAATTTGCCCCATAAAGTGTTATAATGAATGATCAAAAAATCATATGTACCCAAAAATAGTACTAATAAAACTGGCACCTTATCCCCTAGTTTCCAAAATGGGGTCACTTCTTGGGAGTTTCTACTGTAAGGGTGCATCAGGGGGCTTCAAATGGGACATGGCATCTAAAAACCATGTGGAGTTCCTTTTCTTCTGCGCCCTGCCGTGTGCCCATACAGCGGTTTATGACCACATGTGGGGTGTTTCTGTAAACCGCAGAATCTGGGTAATAAATATTGAGTTTTGTTTGGCTGTTATCCATCGATGTGTTAAAGAAAAAAATTGATTAAAATGGAAAATCTGCCAAAAAAGTGAAATTTCAAAATTTGATCTCCATTTTCCTTTAATTCTTGTGGAACGCCTAAAGGGTTAACAAAGTTTGTAAAATCGGTTTTGAATACCTTGAGGGGTGTAGTTTCTACAATGGGGTCATTTATGGGGGTATCCACTATGTAGGCCCTACAAAGTGACTTCAGACTTGAAATGGTCCTTAAAAAGTGGGTTTTGGCAATTTTCTTGAAAATTTGAAGAATTGCTTCTAAACTTCTAAGCCTTCTAACGTCCTAAAAAAATAAAATGACATTTCCAAAATGATGCCAACATAAAGTAGACATATGGGGAATGTTAAATAATAAATATTTTATGAGGTATCACTTTCTGTTTTAAAAGCAGATAAATTGAAATTTAGAAAATTGCGAATTTTTCTAATTTTTGGGTAAATTTGGGATTTTTTCATAAATAAAGGTGAAATATTTTGACTCAAATTTATGACTATCATGAAGTACAATGTGTCACGAGAAAACAATCTCTGAATGACTTGGATAAATAAAGGCGTTCCAAAGTTATTACCACATAAAGTGAGATATGTCAGTTTTGCAAAATTTGGCCTGGTCAGGAAGGGGGCAAATGGCCCAGATGGCAGGTGGTTAAACTAAGTCTGATGCACTGTCAGTCTATGTTTAACAGAACAGGTTAAGAATGAATGGCGCAACAGTGGAACAAGGTGCACAGGATGATTACACATAGCCTGCACTGTCCATGCAGTCTCCCTATGCACTCCCTACAGTGTCTAAAAAAACCTCCCTTATGATCTCTCTACTTTGTCTGTGCACTGTTCCTATCCAATATTCTACAATTAAAAGATTGCTTAAACACTGTCCCTAGCACTTGCCAAGTCTCTCCCTATGCTCAGTTCACAGTAAAATGGCCGGAGACCGGGAGGGATTAGGCTTTTTATAGGACTGTGACATCACAAGGGATGGCTATAAGCGGTTTGGCTGGCTGCACACCATTATGGGTCATATAGAGTTCCCGGGCTTCTTTCACTTTGTAACATGTGTAGCCGCCATTTTAGGAAAAAAATAATAATTATTACCGTGAAGCACGATGAATTTCCAATTCATGACGAATCAAGGTTTTCCTGAAATTCAGATGGAATTCAGTTTGTTTCACTTCGATTCAATAAACACTAATTATGACAATACCAAATATATATATAATGTTTTCATGATTTACTACTTTAGCTTCATAAAATCACTATTATTATTATTTATTGTTTTGAATCACCATGTCTAAGACCCATAACATTTTATTTTTCTGTTGAAATAAATAATTCTCAGCCCATCCTGTGTACTTCACAACTCCTGGCAATCTTGTCCAGTTGTCAATGCATCGAGAACAGCAGAAATCACTGAACTGGTATCCAGTAGGGGAGCAGGACACTGGAGCAATATCTCCCTGACATACCGTTTAGGGTCCATTCACACGTCCGTAAGTGTTTTGCGGATCCACAAATTGTGGATCCGCAAAACACGGACACCTGCAATGTGCGATCCGCAATTTGCGGATCCGTACATCACAGACACTATAATAGAAAATGTCTTTTCTGGTCCGCAATTGCGAACAAGAATAGGACATGTTCTATTCTTTCCAGGAACAAAATTGCGTATCCCGAAAAAATGGATCCCGAAAAAACGGATGCGGATCCCGAAAAAATGGATGCGGATCCAGGAAATGTGGATTTGCATCCGTTCCAGCCCCATTGAAAGTGAATGGGTCCGCAAATTGCGGAACGAATGCGGACCCAAATTACGGACGTGTGAATGGACCCTTAGGCCTCATGCACACGACCGTTGTGTGCATCCGTGGCCGTTGTTCCGTTTTCCATGATTTTCTGCGGACCCATTGACTTTCAATGGGTCCGTTGAAAACTCGGAAAATGCACCGTTGTTCATCCGCGGCCGTGATCCGTGTTTCCTGTCCGTCAAAAAAATAGGACCTGTCCTATTACACCCCCCTCCCTCCCCAGTTTTAAATTCATTGGTGGCCAGTGTGCCCCCCCTCCCTCCCTCCCCTGTATTACATTCATTGGTGGCCAGTGTGCCCCCCTCCCTCCCCTGTATTACTGTACATTCATTGGTGGCCAGTGGGCCCCCCTCCCTCCCCTGTATTACTGTACATTCATTGGTGGCCAGTGGGCCCCCCCTCCCTCCCCTCCCTCCCCTGTATTACTGTACATTCATTGGTGGCCAGTGGGCCCCCCTCCCTCCCCCTCCTAATTAAAATCCCCCCCCATTATTGGTGGCAGCGGAGAGTTCCGATCGGAGTCACAGTTTAATCGCTGGGGCTCTGATCGGTAACCATGGCAACCAGGACGCTACTGCAGTCCTGGTTGCCATGGTTACTTAGCAATTTTTAGAAGCATTATACTTACCTGCGATGTCTGTGACCTGCCGGCCGCTCCTCCTACTGGTAAGTGACAGGTCTGTGCTATAAGCAATGCGCCGCACAGACCTTTCACTTACCAGTAGGAGGAGCGCCCAGCACTCTTAGCGTCCGGCCACTGTTAGCGCATCGCCCACCCTACTGCTGATCAGCTTCGTACCGCTGATTAGCACGTTTGAATCTTTTATTTATTTATTTTTTACACTTTTTGGGATTTTCAAATTTATTTTGTTATTTATTTATTTATTTTCTGTTAGGTGTAGGGCAAAGTACGCGAACACCCGTCCCCCACACACACGCACACTGAATAAAGTTTTCCACATACGCACACACACGCACAGACACTCCCCTATGGCCCGCCGGACATTCTCGGCCGAGGAGGCATACGCCCTGCTTGCCATCCCAATCCGAAAGTCCCAGTGTGGACGAGGATGACCCCACTTTCCTCTTGTCATCCGCATCCTCCTCATCATCTAGCGATGATGATGATGAGCCCCCAAGGCGGCGGAGCAAGGGGACCACCATGCCAGGGACCCTGTGGGCCACACTAGTACGAGCAGCTCTGGGGCTCGTACTAGTTTTCCAGCCTAGCAGATAAGTCCACCTGAGCCCCCTACTGGTCAACTTGTCTGGTGTACCCCAGAGCATTTTGAGCCTGAGTAATGCCATAGAGTGAGTGCTCGCTTCTATTATAATTTTTACCTATTCATTACATTGAGGTAGGGTGTCCTCAATTTTAGTTTGTAGCACCGTACCACCTGCAATCAGCAGTGAGCCACTTCATCCAATTCATTACATTTTGAGCCTGTGATTCCTGATTTTGTTGGCCAAGCAGGAATCCAGATTCCCACAGTGGGCTTCACTGAATATGACTATTTTAGTCTTTTTTTCAGTGACCACTTTGTGAATCTGATGGCGGAGCAAACGAACTTGCACGCCCAACAGTTCATTGCTCAACACCCGGGCTCCTTTTTGGCTAGGGCCGGTGGCTGGACTCCGGTCAGTGCAGCCGAGATGAGGACGTTTTGGGGCTGCACATGGGCCTAGTAAAAAAAAACAGTGTCAGGCATTACTGGAGAGGGGACGTCCTCTACCAGACCCCACTTTACAGTACGGCCATGACATGTACCTGGTTTGAAGCCATCCGGAAATGCCTGCATTATGCAGATAATGCAGCATGTCTCCCCCAAGGTGATCCTGCCTATGACCGCCTGTACAAAATCAGGCCGGTCATCGATCACTTCGGGGCCAAATTTTTGGAGGCCTATGTACCTGGAAGGGAGGTCGCGGTTGATGAGTCTCTCATTGCTTTCAAGGGGAGACTCATTTTCTGCCAGTATGTTCCCTCTAAGCGGGCGAGGTATGGCATGAAGCTGTACAAACTTTGTGAGAGTACCTCAGGGTACACTTACAAGTTTTGTGTGTACGAGGTGCAAGATTCCCGTATTCAACCCCCAGAATGTCCCCCCACTCTGGGTGTTAGTGGGAAATTTGTGTGGGACCTTATGCACCCACTGCTCGATAAAGGTTATGTCAGGACCATGGTCATGGTCGTGACTCCTGGACCCGCATGCAGTTGCATGCGGTTTGGTCTGTTGTCAACCACATGGTGAGGACTGCTGGTATTTTACCTCACATGTGGTTGCCGCTGGCAACATGATTGTTTTCACAGTATAGCAGCCTGAGCTGTTGCTAGGCAGCTTGCTGTGAAGGGCATGCGGCGGTAGCACCTGGCAACCTCTCTTTGGTTTGTGTGCAGTTTCCCTGTTTGTTGTGCACGAGGTTGCTGTATGTGTGTACTGTGAGACTTTCCTTCACTTGCGGTTGTCCGTGGCAACGTGTGGTTTAGTGTACATGTGGTAGCAGTGTCTTGGCCTTATGGCTGTTCCCTAGGACATGGTTGCCACGCATGTCATTGCCGGCGGTAACAGCTCCAGTGTGTTTATTGTGTGTGTATTCCCCTTTAAGTGGTTTCACTTCCCTGGTTGATGTTGGAAGGGTTAATTCCCTTTCCTGTCTGTGTCTGTGTGGGTGTGGCCACTTTGGGCTATAAAGCCTCTGTGGAGACCTGTAGCTGAGGGGTACTCCAGCCTTCTAGTAAGCTGGAGGCATCCTCTTGCTCTCTAATACCATCTGCCAGTGACGGCCACCCTTGTGGTCATAAACCTATGTATGATGTTATTTTATGTTTATGTGGTGTCTGTTATTATTGCAGCTATGGATCTGGGTTCCTGTGTGTTTATGTGTGTGTGCTGTGTCCTTTTATGTTTGGGTGTGGACATCAGCTTGTTAGCACGGGATCCAGTCAGTTTTTCTGTGGCAGGTAGGTGTGGAAGTGCTTTTCAATCTCCTGCCATATCCATAGGCTGTTTATGTATTTTGTCCCATGCAGCTTGGCCAGTTTTAGACTCCTGTTCGTCCGTATCCAGGAGGAACAGGTTGTCTTATCCAGCTCCAAGCTCAGGGATCTCTAGTAGGGAAGCGAGGTTCCTGAGTATGAGCTCTCCTACCATCAGGGTCGGCTCATACAGCTAGGAGTCAGGGTCAGATTAGGGATGCGCTAGGAGGTGACCTGCTCCCTAATTCTGTTGTCCTGTCAAGCAGCTTCCACTTAATATAACATCACACAGATTAGAGTTATCCCCACTCTAGTCCGTGACAGGTTACCACCCATACGTGGATAACTTTTATACTAGTATCCCCTTGTTCCAGTCCCTCGCCGCCAGATCCACGTCCGCTTGTGGGACCGTGCGGAAAAATCAACGCGGACTCCCTACCCACCCCCTCCAGGTACCTTTCCCCTTACCAGTGGAAACCTGTTGCTGGTCAGATATAAGGACAAGAGGGATGTCCTTGTACTGTCCACAATTCATGGTAACGGCATCACCCCTGTCCCTGTGCGAGGTATCGCAGCAACGGTCCTCAAGCCCGATTGTATCGTCAACTACAATCAGTATATGGAAGGAGTTAATCTCTCTGATCAAGTCCTCAAGCCATATAACGCCATACGCAAAACCCGGGCATGGTACAGAAAAGTTGCAGTCTACTTGGTACAGGCTGCCTTGTACAACTCTTTTGTGCTGTCTTGGAGCGCTGGCAACACAGGGAAATTCCTCCAGTTCTATGAGGCAGTCCTCAAGGCCCTGATCTTTTCTGACCGGGAGAGGGCAGGCCGGAGTACCTCGGGAACTGGAGGCACCCGGATCGTCCCTGGCCAACACTTTCCAGGTGTGGTCCCCCCATACTGTAAAGAAGGGACGGTCCCAAAAAAAAATGCAGAGTGTGTCACAGGAGGGGGATACAGAAGGACACCACCACTCAGTGTGACACGTGCCCCGATCATCTAAAAAAAAAAATATAAATGACCATAATGGGTTTTTTTTTGTTTATAAAAGGATAATATAGTGTAAAACTAAAATAAATAAAAAAGTAGACATATTAGGTATCGCCGCTGATAGGAAATCTCAACGTCCCACTTGGTACCCCTGGTACCGAACTTCTAGTATCGGCTTGGTTTGAGTATTGTTCTGACGTCAGGAGAGCGTTCATTCAGTACATCATTGTTGTGTCTGTTATTCCCTACTGCGCTTCAGCCGCGTCCGTAAGAATCTTTTCTATAAAAATACCCCATGACCTAACCCCTAGCAAGCAATCAAAAATTCATATGCCCCCCAAAATAGTGTAAAAAAAAACGTCCTCTCACCCCACAAAAATATGAGCCCCTACATAAGATAATCAGCTAAACAAATTAAAAAAATGACTACTGCAGATACTAAATGTTTTTTTTGTTTTGTTTATAAAAGGATAATATAGTGTAAAACCTAAATAAATGTAAAGAAAATGAACATATTAGGTATTGCCGCGTCTGTAAGAATCTGCTCTATAAAAATACCCCACGACCTAACCCCTCAGATGAACACGGTCAAAAAATAAAATAAAAACGTTGCCAAAACAGCTATTTTTGGGCAAATTTTCCATTTTAAGCCGTTTTTTTTCCAGTAACAAAGCAAGGGTTAACAGCCAAACAAAACTTAATATTTATTACCCTGATTCTGCAGTTTACAGAAACACCCCATATGTGGTCGTAAACTGCTGTATGACCAAACGGCAAGGCGCAGAAGGAAAGGAATACCGTATGGTTTCTGGAAGGCAGATTTTGATGGCCTTTTTTTTGTGGCAACATGTCCCATTTGAAGAACCCCTGATGCACCCCTAGAATAGTGACCCCATCTAAGAAACTACACCCCTCAAGGTATTCAAAACTGATTTTACTAACTTTATTAACCCTTTAGGTGTTACTCAACATTTTTTGGCAAATGGAGATGAAATTTCAGAATTTCTATTTTTGGTAACCTTGCCTCACAAAAATGTAATATAGAGCAACCAAAAATCATATGTACCCTAAAAATAGTCCCAACAAAACTGCCACCTTATCCCGTATTTTTTAAAATGGGTTCACTTTTATGGAGTTTCTACTCTAGGGGTGCATCAGGGGGGCTTCAAATGGGACATGGTGTAAATAAACCAGTCCAGCAACTTCTGCCTTCCAAAAACCACACGGCGCTTTTTTCCCTCTACGCCCTACCGTGTGCCCGTACAGTAGTGGATTAAAATGGAAAATTTGCAAAAAAATCTATTCTGAAATGTTATCTCCATTTGCCATTAACTCTTGTGGAACACCTAAAGGGTTAACGATGTTTGTAAAATCAGTTACCTTGAGGGGTGTAGTTTCTATAATGGGGTCATTTTTGGGTGGTTTCTATTATGTAAGCCTCACAAAGTGACTTCAGACCTGAACTGGTCTTTAAAAAATTGGGTTTTTGAAAATTTCTGAAAAATTTCAAGATTTGCTTCTAAACTTCTAAGCCTTGTAACGTCCCCAAAAAATAAAATGTCATTCCCAAAATAATCCAGACATGAAGTAGACATATGGGGAATGTAAAGTAGTAACTATTTTTGGAGGTATTACTATGTATTATAGAAGTAGAGAAATTGAAACTTGGAAATTTGCTAATTTTTCAAAATTTTTGGTAAATTTGGTATTTTTTTATGAAAATAAAAATGTATTTTTTTTTACTCCATTTTACCAGTGTCATGAAGTACAATATGTGATGAAGCAACTATCTCAGAATGGCTTGGATAAGTCAAAGCGTTTTAAAGTTATCGCCACATAAAGTGACACTGGTTAGATTTGCAAAGAATGGCCTGGTCCTTAAGGTGAAAATGAGTCCGGTCCATAAGGGGTTAAGCCTCCTGCACATGACCATATTCCTTTTTGTGGTTCACAAATCACGGATATACAAAACATGAATACTGATCGAGAGTCTGCTGTGTTTTTTTACTCCTTCAACAATGTCCTATCCTTGTCCGCATTTATTTGCGGAGCGCAGAATGAATTTACGAATGCAGACAGCACACTGGTGTGCTGTCCACATTGTTTGTGGCCCCGTTGCGATAAATTAGTCTGCATCCGATGCACAAAAAACAGATTGGATACAGGCCAAAACTACAGCTTTGCGTATGATCCCTTACTCTCAGGAGCACTGCTGGCTGGGCAGAATTATTTTTGGGGGCACTGTGTGGTAATAGTGCAGCGTACTCAAGTTGTGTGCAATAGGTGTTTCTGGGTGATGTAGTGCAATATACACTAACCTGGTACAGCTGACTCTCTGCAAGGGCAGGTATAGGTAAAGATAGTTCGTGACGCCAGTGCCAAGTAAACGGTGGCACGCCGTTTGCGGATGCAGGAATAAATTGAGGAAACGTAGTATTAAAACAGAACTCCAACTTTAGTAGTTTTGCAAGCAGAGACAATATTGGAAATGCAGTTCCTAAGCATACAGTCGATTTTGCAATTCGGTCGATGCAGGCAATTCAGTTATAGCAGGGTAATTACAGAGTGTTGAACACAGGACTTGCAGCACAGGAGCTTGCACTCTAATTCTGTCTGATCCTGGAATACAGCAATTCTTCACCAAGGCCCATTAACCTAATTCTGGCTTTATATCCTTGGCTATGGCTTCTATAAGTACCTCCTCTGTCTTTCTGAGTACCTCTGGCTTTCCTGATCTTTGCCTCTGTCTCTCTCAGCTGCTGGAAACTTCCTCAGGTTCTTGATCTAACATATTCCTGTTTCTGCATATGGGAATTCAGGAGGGAATCTTCTCCTGAACAGCAGGCTTCAGGCCTGGACTTGTCTCAGACATTGTCTAATCTCCAACTGTAGATTACAGACACTAGACTCCGTCTGTCTTGCACTTCCCTGTCTGGGCCTTATATAAACTAGGGCTCCCTAGCTCCCTCTATGGACTAGAAGCTGGAATGACACCCCTAGCAGGCCTGTACATGCAAGTTTCAGTAACCGGAAAATACATACATTACATGACATTTTATAAAACTGACATATAACAACTTCCCCATAATTAGGAGGGATGACAGCACACCAAGTGACACTTTGGTAGTGACGGGTATTACAGTTCCCGTACACTACATACCCCACTGCTTTAAGCTGAGTACGACCTCGTACTCCATCATGGGTCGCCCAACTGGAATCTCTACCTGAAATAGAAAATAGAGACATGCAGGCATACATACATGTAATTCATCTGCATTTGCATTTACATCAGGTCCAATTGGCAAAGGTGAAGGGTAGTGACAAGGGGCGTCGTTCTCTTCTCTCAGGATAATGAATGGAACGGGGGCGCTGACCTGGCACAGCGTAACATTATAACCAGGATAGTCCATGACAATGAATAAGTCCATGATAGAACAGCAAAATGGATAAAACAGTATAAAAGTTCTTGGAGGCTCAAAGAACAAACATGAGTCCTTACCCAGGTTATTTCTTATTAATCACAGAGGCTCTCATGCGGTGGAGTCCATCTCTGGGCACATTTCCTTTTAAAAGAATAAGAATCTCAGAGGCTCAGGTACTTTTGAGTCTGTCTCCGGGCACGGTTCCTTAGTATGAAGTTGCACAATAAAAGGACAGCAAAGACAAGTGCTGTAAGACCCCTGATCAACCTGAAAAGGGGGTGAAGGGTAAAAGGTGCAACTAAAGGAACAGGCACAACTTGGCGTGGGGTAACAAAAGCAGGCAGGAGATCCTGGAAACAAACGTGGCCTTGCTGACTTTGTGATTTCAGTGGTCAACACCTACCACTGAGCCGTGGACAAACTGGCAGCCGCAACAAAGGGCCAGCAACATAGGACTCCTGTCCTGGAAGGGTTAACATCAAACTTCTGCAGTGAAACAAATCAAAGGCCTAGCAGGCTGATTACAGTGGCATATCATATCCACTTGGCTCCGCTGGCAGGTATCGTCTGTAGTACTCTTCTACAGGCGGGTGTTCCCACATAACAGTGTCAGGGGGCAGCTGTAGGGTAAAGGGGCCCCTAATAGGTATTGGCCCCATAGGCCTAGGGGTGAACCCTCTGGTGGACCTTGCCGGTCCTGACATGATCACTGCAGGGTGTAACGTGCTTGGCACCGCCGCAGCAAGCGGTCCGGTGCTCTGGGTGCAGCAGTTTACGGCAATCGCGGGTCCGGTCTGGGGCACTGACGGAGCGGTGGCAACAGAAGGCGGTCTACGGGTGGTGACAGGCACCCTTACCTCATCCTTCCTCGGCGGTGTCTGGATCCTGGCGGTGTACCTCTTGCGCAACTCCCGCAACTTCTCCTCCAGATGGACGATCTGCTCACCGATGCTCTCTGTGTCGGAGTCGCTGTCATCTGCTGGCGCCGCCGGCGCAGGTACAGTCACCGATGGTGCGGACTCGGCCTCTGCAGGTTCGGGCGATGCGTCTGGTCTCCGACCCCTCCGGATGCTCTTAAAGGTAGCACTAAGTCCTTTTAACTGCTCCAGCTCCGATATTGTCTTCTCCCGACGAGGCAGCTCGGGGGAAGGATAGGGGCTCACCCATTTCTCCAACACGGTTGGCTGCCAGAAGACATTAGGCCCAATGAAGGAGCTCCGCTCCTGAAAGGCGTGATGGGCCGGCTCTGGAGAGCGTTCAGGTTCCCGCTCGCAGCCAGAGTAGTCTTCTCCTTCTTCTGCCTCCCAGTCCTCAGGAGTAGTGATGTCGCGAACATAAAATTTTCAGTTCGCGAACAGCGAACGCGAACTTCCGCAAATGTTCGCGAACTGGCGAACCGGGCGAACCGCCATAGACTTCAATAGACAGGCGAATTTTAAAACCCACAGGGACTCTTTCTGGCCACAATAGTGATGAGAAAGTTGTTTCAAGGGGTCTAACACCTGGACTGTGGCATGCCGGAGGGGGATCTATGGCAAAACTCCCATGGAAAATTACGTAGTGGACGCAGAGTCGGGTTTTAATCCATAAAGGGCATAAATCAACTAACATTCCTAAATTGTTTGGAATAACGTGCTTTAAAACATCCAGTGTGTGTATACGATCAGGTATGATGTTGTATCGATCAGGTAGTGTAAGGGTTACGCCCGCATCACAGACATTGACAGACCAAACTCCCCTTTTAATGCACCGCAAACAGTTCATTTGCACAACCGCAAACTCCCCATTTGCACAAGGTTGGATACCAAGCTAGCCACGTCCCGGTGATGTCATTGAAGGTTTCTTCCTCCACCCAGCCACGTACAACACCAAGGGTCCCCGAAAGGTCAATTGAATTGATTTTTCGAACGGGGAGATGGTTAAAAAAACGCTGGCTCCCTCCCCTTTGTTTTTATCCACGGTGACTGCGTCTGCGCCGTGCAATTTACTGTCACACCCGATATGAGTGGTATTTTCTGTAGTACTATTCTCATCAGTTTAATCCCTCTAACGTCCCCGACTCCCCAATCTGGGGGCCATTTATTAAACTGATTTTTCGGACGGGGAGATGGTTAAAAAAACGCTGGCTCCCTCCACTCTGTTTTAATCCACGGTGACTGCGTCTGCGCCGTGCAATTTACTGTCACACCCGATATGAGTGGTATTTTCTGTAGTACTATTCTCATCAGTTTAATCCCTCTAACGTCCCCAATCTGGGTGCCATTTATTGAATAGATTTTTCGAACGGGGAGATGGTTAAAAAAAACCTGGCTCCCTCCACTCTGTTTTAAACCACGGTGACTGCGTCTGCGCCGTGCAATTTACTGTCACACCCGATATGAGTGGTATTTTCTGTAGTACTATTCTCATCAGTTTAATCCCTCTAACGTCCCCAATCTGGGTGCCATTTATTGAATAGATTTTTCGAACGGGGAGATGGTTAAAAAAACGCTGGCTCCCTCCACTCTGTTTTAAACCACGGTGACTGCATCTGCGCCGTGCAATTTACTGTCACACCCGATATGAGTGGTATTTTCTGTAGTACTATTCTCATCAGTTTAATCCCTCTAACATCCCCAATCTGGGGGCCATTTATTAAATAGATTTTTTGAACGGGGAGATGGTTAAAAAAACGCTGGCTCCCTCCACCGATATGAGTGGTATTTTCTGTAGTATTATTCTCATCAGTTTAATCCCTGTTACGTCCCATATCAGGAATTGCCTTTTATGAAAAAAAATTTAGGCCGGGTACCTTCGACTGCCTTCACAGTGACAGACCAAACTCTCATACACTAAACTGAATTGATTTCAGGAACCGGGAGATGGAAAAAGCAGCTTGGTCGGTCCTCTTACTCCCAAATTGGGGCACTGCGCGTGCACAGAGCAATGTGCTGTGACACCCTATATGAGTGGTGTCTTAACTAGTACTATTGCTATCAGTTTAATCCCTGTTACGGACCCTATCCGGTCGAATTGATTAACCATTGTCGAATCCCCCATTGACATCCCCCTTATAAGCTGTGTAAAGCATATTTTTTAGTTTGGTTTTGAACTGCTGCATCCTTTCCGACTTTTGGTAATTTGGTAACATTTCTGCCACTTTCTGCTTATACCGGGGGTCTAGTAGCGTGGCCACCCGATCGCTTTTGGTCTGACCATAATGAAGCAACGGCCTTATCATCTGGGGTGTGGCAACATTGCCAACACACTTTTATAGAGGTGATGATGATTGCTTCATTGTGATACGCAAGCCCCTTCACCACAACAAGGTAACGATCACGAAGGGGAATTGACACTTGTATGTGCCTTTTTTTTTTGGTTTGTTTTTGCAGCCACAGTGCTGCACCATAGGACAGAAAAATTAGGCATGTACACATGCCTGAAAAATAATGGCACTGTTGCAGACGCTATTGTAGCAGCGGCCGGAAAAATTTATGTTTTCCAGGCAGAAAAGTGACTAAAACATTACGGCTTGAACCCTAGTTGGTGGTGGAGAATTCACGAAAGTCATCCGGTATGCAGACATTAAATACAGCAGCGTGGGGACCATTTTGAGGCCAAGGCATGTAATCAGGCCTTTTGTTAGTCAAACGTATCCCCCACTGTCAGTCCCTTCGGGATCCATGCCTCATTCATCTTTATGAAGGTGAGGTAATCAACACTTTTTTGACCGAGGCGACTTCTCTTGTCAGTGACAATGCCTCCTGCTGCACTGAAGCTCCTTTCTGACAGGACACTTGAAGCAGGGCAGGCCAGAAGTTCTATCGCAAACTGGGATAGCTCAGGCCACAGGTCAAGCCTGCACACCCAGTAGTGAAGGGGTTCATTGCTCCTCAGAGTGTCGATATCTGCTGTTAAGGCGAGGTAGTCTGCTACCTGTCGGTCGAGTCGTTCTCTAAGGCTGGATCCCGAAGGGCTGTGGCGATGAGTAGGACTGAAAAAGCTCCGCATGTCCTCCATCAACAACACATCTGTAAATCGTCCAGTCCTTGCCGCCGTGGTAGGAGGAGGATTACACTCACCTCTTCCCCTGTTAGATTCCCGTTGTGCTGTGACATCTCCCTTATAAGCTGTGTAAAGCATATTTTTTAGTTTGGTTTTGAACTGCTGCATCCTTTCCGACTTTCGGTAATTTGGTAACATTTCTGCCACTTTCTGCTTATACCGGGGGTCTAGTAGCGTGGTCACCCAGTACAGATCGTTCTCCTTTATCCTTTTTATACGTGGGTCCCTCAACAGACATGACAGCATGAAAGACCCCATTTGAACAAGGTTGGATGCAGAGCTTCTCATTTCCCGTTCCTCGTCCTCACTGATGTCATTGACGGTCTGTTCTTCCCCCCAGCCACGTACAACACCATGGGTCCCAGATAGGTGACAACAACGAGCACCCTGGGGTGCCTGCTGTGGTTGGTCTTCCTCCTCCTCAAAGCCGCCACATTCCTCCTCTGACTCCTCTTCCTCATACTCCTCTTCCAGCGTTGCTGCAGGTCCGGCAAGCGATGATGACAAGGCTGTTTCTGGTGGTGATGGTGACCACAACTCTTCCTCTTCCTCTTCACGCTCATCTACAGCCTGATCCAGAACTCTTCGCAGGGCACGCTCCAGGAAGAAAACAAATGGGATGAGGTCGCTGATGGTGCCTTCGGTGCGACTGACTAGGTTTGTCACCTCCTCAAAAGGACGCATAAGCCTACAGGCATTGCGCATGAGTGTCCAGTAACGTGGCAAAAAGATTCCCAGCTCCGCAGAGGCTGTCCTAGCACCCCGGTCATACAAATACTCGTTGACGGCTTTTTCTTGTTGGAGCAGGCGGTCGAACATTAGGAGTGTTGAATTCCAACGTGTCGGGCTGTCGCATATCAAGCGCCTCACTGGCATGTTGTTTCGCCGCTGAATATCGGAAAAGTGCGCCATGGCCGTGTAGGAACGCCTGAAATGGCCACACACCTTCCTGGCCTGCTTGAGGACGTCCTGTAAGCCTGGGTACTTAGACACAAAACGTTGTACGATGAGATTCAACACATGTGCCATGCACGGCACATGTGACAACTTGCCCAAATTTAATGCCGCCAACAGATTGCTTCCATTGTCACACACCACTTTGCCGATCTCCAGTTGGTGCGGGGTCAGCCACTGATCCACCTGTGCGTTCAGGGCGGACAGGAGTGCTGGTCCTGTGTGGCTCTCTGCTTTCAGGCAAGTCAACCCCAAGATAGCGTTACACTGTCGTATCCGGGATGTGGAATAGCCCCTGGGGAGCTGGGGGGAATCAGTTGATGTGCAGCCAGACGCCGCAGCAGAAGAGGACTCAGCCGAGGAGGAAATTAAAGAGGATGGAGTAGGAGTAGAGGAGGTGGCAGTAGGTCTGCCTGCAAGTCGTGGTGGTGTCACCAACTCCGCTGCAGAGCCACGCATTCCATGCTTGTCAGCCGTCAGCAGGTTGACCCAATGCGCAGTATACGTGATATACCTGCCCTGACCGTGCTTTGCAGACCAGGTATCAGTGGTCAGATGGACCCTTGCCCCAACACTGTATGCCAGAGATGCCATGACTTCCTTTTCAATGACATGGTAGAGGTTTGGGATTGCCTTTTTTGAAAAAAAATTTCGTCCGGGTACCTTCCACTGTGGTGTCCCAATAGCGACAAATTTTTTGAAGGCCTCAGACTCTACCAGCTGGTATGGTAAAAGCTGGCGGGCTAAGAGTTCCGTCAAGCCAGCTATCAGTCGCCGGGCAAGGGGGTGACTTTGTGACATTGGCTTCTTATGCTCAAACATGTCCTTGACAGACACCTGACTGTGGGCAGATGAGCAGGAACTGCTGAAGGTGAGAGATGGAGTGGCGGGTGGTTGAGAGGGGGCAGGGAGGACAGCAGTGGTTGACGTGGCTGAAGATGCAGGACCAGGAGGAGCATGGTGGCTTTGAGTTTGTGTGCTGCTTGTACTCATGTGTTGATCCCATAGGCGTTTGTGATGTGAGATCATGTGCCTTCGCAAAGCAGTTGTACCAAGGTGGGTGTTGGACTTCCCACGACTCAGTTTCTTTTGGCACAGGTTGCAAATGGCATTGCTTTTATCAGAGGCAGACACACAAAAAAAATGCCACACTGCTGAGCTTTGCAATGACGGCATTCTAGTGGTGGCAACAGCATGCGTTGACTGGCGTGCTGTCTGGCTGACCCCAGGTGCCGATACATGCTGTCTGACTGTGCCACTAACTCCTTGCGACGACCTCCCCCTGCTTCCAACTCGTCTCCTCATTCTCTCTGTCTCCCCTTCAGAACTTTCCCCCTCTTCTTCTCTTCGAGCAGGCACCCACGTGGCATCCGTGGACACATCGTCATCATCAACCGCTTCACTTGTATCTGACACCTCAGCAAAGGAAGCAGCAGCGGGTACAACATCATCATCATCACACTGTACGTCCATGTGTGTAATCCTGCCTGACTGAGACATATCCCCGTAATCTACATCATCTGGCAATAATGGTTGCGCATCACTAATTGCATCCAACTGATGTGTAAATAACTCCTCTGACGGATCAAGTGAAGCGGCTGTGGTGGCTGTGGTGGTAGTGGCGACGGGCGGGTGCGTGGTAACTTGAGAGCAGGTGACCGAAGCTGAGTTGGAGGAGGATGGTGCGTCAAGGTTCTTAGCGGAAGCTGTTGAAGATTGGGTGTCCTGTCTAAGCCAGTCAACTACGTCCTCTGAATTTTTCGGGTTCAGGGTACGTGGCCTCTGAAAACTGGGCATTATTCCAGGGACAGTGGAAATCACAGCACCACGACCACGACGGCCCCTGCGGGGTGGCCTGCCTCTGCCTGTCATTTTTTTTTTAGATAAGTGGTACTACGCGTGCTAGGTACTGTGCCACCCGGTATGAGTGGTTGGCACTGGCAGTGGGCACACTACAGTCTGTGGAAGTGGGCCTGACACACACTGGCAGCAGGCAAGCAACTGAATTTAGACTACTGTCTAAAAATTAAATGCCTTATTTATCGGCAAGCTACTGTGCCACCCGGTATCAGTGGTTGGCACTGGCAGTGGGCACACTACAGTCAGTGGAAGAGGGCCTGACACACACTGGCAGCAGGCAAGCAACTGAAATTACACTAAAGTGTAAAAATTAAATGCCTTATTTATCGGCAAGCTACTGTGCCACCCGGTATGAATGGTTGGCACTGGCAGTGGGCACACTACAGTCAGTGGAAGAGGGCCTGACACACACTGGCAGCAGGCAAGCAACTGAATTTAGACTACTGTCTAAAAATTAAATGCCTTATTTATCGGCAAGCTACTGTGCCACCCGGTATCAGTGGTTGGCACTGGCAGTGGGCACACTACAGTCAGTGGAAGCGGGCCTGACACACACTGGCAGCAGGCAAGCAACTGAAATTACACTAAAGTGTAAAAATTAAATGCCTTATTTATCGACAAGCTACTGTGCCACCCGGTATCAGTGGTTGGCACTGGCAGTGGGCACACTACAGTCAGTGGAAGCGGGCCTGACACACACTGGCAGCAGGCAAGCAACTGAATTTAGACTAATGTCTAAAAATTAAATGCCTTATTTATCGGCAAGCTACTGTGCCACCCGGTATCAGTGGTTGGCACTGGCAGTGGGCACACTACAGTCAGTAGAAGCGGGCCTGACACACACTGGCAGCAGGCAAGCAACTGAAATTACACTAAAGTGTAAAAATTAAATGCCTTATTTATCGGCAAGCTACTGTGCCACCCGGTATGAGTGGTTGGCACTGGCAGTGGGCACACTACAGTCAGTGGAAGAGGGCCTGACACACTGACTGGCAGCAGGCAAGCAACTGAATTTAGACTACTGTCTAAAAATTAAATGCCTTATTTATCGGCAAGCTACTGTGCCACCCGGTATCAGTGGTTGGCACTGGCAGTGGGCACACTACAGTCAGTGGAAGCGGGCCTGACACACACTGGCAGCAGGCAAGCAACTGAAATTACACTAAAGTGTAAAAATTAAATGCCTTATTTATCGGCAAGCTACTGTGCCACCCGGTATCAGTGGTTGGCACTGGCAGTGGGCACACTACAGTCAGTAGAAGCGGGCCTGACACACACTGGCAGCAGGCAAGCAACTGAAATTACACTAAAGTGTAAAAATTAAATGCCTTATTTATCGGCAAGCTACTGTGCCACCCGGTATGAGTGGTTGGCACTGGCAGTGGGCACACTACAGTCAGTGGAAGAGGGCCTGACACACACTGGCAGCAGGCAAGCAACTGAATTTAGACTACTGTCTAAAAATTAAATGCCTTATTTATCGGCAAGCTACTGTGCCACCCGGTATCAGTGGTTGGCACTGGCAGTGGGCACACTACAGTCAGTGGAAGCGGGCCTGACACACACTGGCAGCAGGCAAGCAACTGAATTTAGACTACTGTCTAAAAATTAAATGCCTTATTTATCGGCAAGCTACTGTGCCACCCGGTATCAGTGGTTGGCACTGGCAGTGGGCACACTACAGTCAGTTGAAGTCGGCCTGACACACACTAGCAGCAGGCAAGCAGATGAAATTACATTAAAGTGTAAAAATTAAATGCCTTTTTTAAGCAAAGTCCTGTGCCAGCCGGTATGAGTGGTGGGCACTGGCAGTGGGCACACTACAGTCAGTGGAAGTCAGCCTGACACACACTGGCAGGCAACTAACCTTAGATTAAAGTGTAAAAATTAAGTGCCTATTTTTTAAGCAAAGTCCTGTGCCACTCGGTATGACAGGGGTGGGCACTGGCAGTGGGCACACTACAGTCAGTTGAAGTCGGCCTGACACACACTAGCAGCAGGCAAGCAGCTGAAATTACACTAAAGTGTAAAAATTAAATGCCTTTTTTATGCAAAGTCCTGTGCCAGCCGGTATGAGTGGTGGGCACTGGCAGTGGGCACACTACAGTCAGTGGAAGTCAGCCTGACACACACTGGCAGGCAACTAACCTTAGATTAAAGTGTAAAAATTAAGTGCCTATTTTTTAAGCAAAGTCCTGTGCCACTCGGTATGACAGGGGTGGGCACTGGCAGTGGGCACACTACAGTCAGTTGAAGTCGGCCTGACACACACTAGCAGCAGGCAAGCAGCTGAAATTACATTAAAGTGTAAAAATTAAATGCCTTTTTTAAGCAAAGTCCTGTGCCAGCCGGTATGAGTGGTGGGCACTGGCAGTGGGCACACTACAGTCAGTGGAAGTCAGCCTGACACACACTGGCAGGCAACTAACCTTAGATTAAAGTGTAAAAATTAAGTGCCTATTTTTTAAGCAAAGTCCTGTGCCACTCGGTATGACAGGGGTGGGCACTGGCAGTGGGCACACTACAGTCAGTTGAAGTCGGCCTGACACACACTAGCAGCAGGCAAGCAGCTGAAATTACACTAAAGTGTAAAAATTAAATGCCTTTTTTATGCAAAGTCCTGTGCCAGCCGGTATGAGTGGTGGGCACTGGCAGTGGGCACACTACAGTCAGTGGAAGTCAGCCTGACACACACTGGCAGGCAACTAACCTTAGATTAAAGTGTAAAAATTAAGTGCCTATTTTTTAAGCAAAGTCCTGTGCCACTCGGTATGACAGGGGTGGGCACTGGCAGTGGGCACACTACAGTCAGTTGAAGTCGGCCTGACACACACTAGCAGCAGGCAAGCAGCTGAAATTACATTAAAGTGTAAAAATTAAATGCCTTTTTTAAGCAAAGTCCTGTGCCAGCCGGTATGAGTGGTGGGCACTGGCAGTGGGCACACTACAGTCAGTGGAAGTCAGCCTGACACACACTGGCAGGCAACTAACCTTAGATTAAAGTGTAAAAATTAAGTGCCTATTTTTTAAGCAAAGTCCTGTGCCACTCGGTATGACAGGGGTGGGCACTGGCAGTGGGCACACTACAGTCAGTTGAAGTCGGCCTGACACACACTAGCAGCAGGCAAGCAGCTGAAATTACATTAAAGTGTAAAAATTAAATGCCTTTTTTAAGCAAAGTCCTGTGCCAGCCGGTATGAGTGGTGGGCACTGGCAGTGGGCACACTACAGTCAGTGGAAGTCAGCCTGACACACACTGGCAGGCAACTAACCTTAGATTAAAGTGTAAAAATTAAGTGCCTATTTTTTAAGCAAAGTCCTGTGCCACTCGGGATGACAGGGGTGGGCACTGGCAGTGGGCACACTACAGTCAGTTGAAGTCGGCCTGACACACACTGGCAGGCAACTAACCTTAGATTAAAGTGTAAAAATGAAGTGCCTTTTTTTTAAGCAAAGTCCTGTGCCACACGGGATGACAGGGGTGGGCACTGGCAGTGGGCACACTACAGTCAGTTGAAGTCGGCCTGACACACACTAGCAGCAGGCAAGCAGCTGAAATTACACTAAAGTGTAAAAATTAAATGCCTTTTTTATGCAAAGTCCTGTGCCAGCCGGTATGAGTGGTGGGCACTGGCAGTGGGCACACTACAGTCAGTGGAAGTCAGCCTGACACACACTGGCAGGCAACTAACCTTAGATTAAAGTGTAAAAATTAAGTGCCTTTTTTTAAGCAAAGTCCTGTGCCACACGGAATGACAGGGGTGAGCACTGGCAGTGGGCACACTACAGTCTGTGGGCCTGCAGCTCCTCACACACAGGCAGGCCAGGCAACTGCAATATGTATATAAAGGAAAAAAAAAAAGCAGACTAATGTTGCAGCCCTAAAAAGGGCTTTTTGGGGTGCTGTCAGGACGCTGTCCTTACAGCAGAGATCAGATGAGTCTTTCAGGACTGGAGTGGACACTGAATTCACTAGCCTAGCTATCGATTTCCCAATTAAATCAGCAGCAGTTACAGTCTCCCTCCTCTCACTAAGACTGCAGCTTCAGAATGAATCTAAAATGGATGCTGTGCAGGAGGTGGGAGGGTCTGGGAGGGAGGGTATGCTGCTGATTGGCTGGAATGTGTCTGCTGACTGTGAGGTACAGGGTCAAAGTTTGCTCAATGATGATGTATAGGGGGCGGACCGAACATCGCATGTGTTCGCCCGGCAGAGGCGAACGCGAACAAGCTATGTTCGCCGGGAACTGTTCGCCGTCGGATAGTTCGGGCCATCTCTACTCAGGAGCTCGCTTGGGACGGGTCACGGCAGTTGCATAAGGGCCTCGTAGGCTCTCGGCAGGGGTGTACTCCACTTCCTCTCCCTCGCGGAGGCTGTGCTGGTACGAAGGGAGGTAGTCTCTTTTGACAGACCTTCGATTAACATAGAGGTCTCTGCCAGTTAGATAGTCCTGAATAAACCCGTAGCCACGGGGTTTGTCAAATGACAGCACCACTCCCTTTCTCCTTTCCAGGCGGGGTTGGGTGTGCGTATGCTTCTCATGTATGGACTTGGTTAGTTCCTCATAGATGATTTTGGTCTTTGTATTCCGCTTTATAGCGGCCTCCCGGATCTCCGCCATCAGGGAGGACCATTTAAAAGATGGTTGGAAAAAGTCCCTCCACGAGCCATAGCAGGGCTCGGGTTCTTTCTCCCTTGGGCGGCAGGCGGGTTGCTCCGGTCCCGGAGAGTAGGCCGCCCCCCAGGTATTCCAGTATATGGAAGGCGGTGTCCATGCTGGCAGACATGCAAATGTCCAGATAAGCCGTGGCGCCTGCCCTTGACCTTCTTCCCGCTTTTTCCTCAGAAAGGCGCCAATTTTTCCCGCCTTTTCGGGATGAAGGTGACGCAGCAATAAATTCAGCAAGCCCAGCAGCCATCTTTGCAATAAACGCTGTCTATTCACTGACAGCAAGCAGGAATGTAAAAAGTCCACAAAACCACATTCCAATGCGGCGGTTTTCTTCCTCTGTGCAGCGCTACACTGCACAGCGCTTTTTAGAGTTTTTTGGTACACTTTGGGTATGATTTTCAGTCCACAAAGTCCACTTGCAATAAACAGGCAAATTGTCACTTTGGTCACAGGGCAACTGTATAAGGCACAAAGTTCACGCTTCTTGCACTATAAAGCGTGCGTATCCTGTTCGTGACAGCCAAAAGAGAGGTGCAGCGTACTCAAGTTGTGTGCAATAGGTGTTTCTGGGTGATGTAGTGCAATATACACTAACCTGGTACAGCTGACTCTCTGCAAGGGCAGGTATAGGTAAAGATAGTTCGTGACGCCAGTGCCAAGTAAACGGTGGCACGCCGTTTGCGGATGCAGGAATAAATTGAGGAAACGTAGTATTAAAACAGAACTCCAACTTTAGTAGTTTTGCAAGCAGAGACAATATTGGAAATGCAGTTCCTAAGCATACAGTCGATTTTGCAATTCGGTCGATGCAGGCAATTCAGTTATAGCAGGGTAATTACAGAGTGTTGAACACAGGACTTGCAGCACAGGAGCTTGCACTCTAATTCTGTCTGATCCTGGAATACAGCAATTCTTCACCAAGGCCCATTAACCTAATTCTGGCTTTATATCCTTGGCTATGGCTTTTATAAGTACCTCCTCTGTCTTTCTCAGTACCTCTGGCTTTCCTGATCTTTGCCTCTGTCTCTCTCAGCTTCTGGAAACTTCCTCAGGCTCTTGAGCTAACATATTCCTGTTTCTGCATATGGGAATTCAGGAGGGAATCTTCTCCTGAACAGCAGGCTTCAGGCCTGGACTTGTCTCAGACATTGTCTAATCTCCAACTGTAGATTACAGACACTAGACTCCGTCTGTCTTGCACTTCCCTGTCTGGGCCTTATATAAACTAGGGCTCCCTAGCTCCCTCTATGGACTAGAAGCTGGAATGACACCCCTAGCAGGCCTGTACATGCAAGTTTCAGTAACCGGAAAATACATACATTACATGACATTTTATAAAACTGACATATAACAACTTCCCCATAATTAGGAGGGATGACAGCACACCAAGTGACACTTTGGTAGTGACGGGTATTACAGTTCCCGTACACTACAATAGTTATTGAAGGAGGAATGTTCTGTTTGGTACTGGTATTTTCCGTGGGTAGATATCTTTTTCTGCAGCATAGTATTGAGATGCACAGTATTTGGGACTTTAAAAAGGCGGGCAAACTCTGCAGAGATGAGTCATGGCTGAAAGAAGTCATTGTGGCAGTCCATTCTCTGAATGCAGAAGATGAGGATAGAGAACATGTAGATAAGAGGAGACATCACTGGATGTAATAGATATCTAGCGCTGTATTCTCCTGTATGTTTGGTAGTGTGGAATATAACAGGTAAAGTCATTAATCAGGAGTTCTAATGTGATGTCTGTTATTTTGACAGGAAGATTAGTGCTGCATGTTGCGCTATTCTTTCTGTCAAATCTGAAGGAATTGCAAACAAAGGCTCAGAATAGAGCCTTTAACTGCAGGGTAAAAATAGCCTTATTATTATTATAACGTTTATCACTATCGCTTCCACAGAAGTCAGTAGCGACTATGGCATCTAAGCAGTTAGAGAGAGGAAGGGGTTCCAAAATCACATTAAATTGGGAAAAGAAAAAACAACACATGTTGACTTTGTCTTCAGTTTTTACCTTTTTAGCAGCAGATCTACTAATTCTAGGGTTTCTCATCTGCCATCCAAGATGGCTGCACCACTTCTTAGTCTATCTGATGCACACTGTTCATCAGCATCCCTAGACACTTCCAACTTCTCAAGCCCTGCTATTGAATTGGACAACATAGTTCATGTGAGCAGTAGTAGCTAATCCAAAGGCAACAGGAAGTGTATTGGGCTATGAAATGCACAGTATGTATAAGGCAGTCTGAAAAGCCACCTGGTGTGATTATCTTGGATTGCAGAAGAGTAGAAAAAAAGGAGGCCTCCCTGTAAATGTTCTGTTTCCCAGTTAACATGAACACTGTATTAAATATTGAAATCACCCTCTTTCCCTATTGACATATAATAATAATAATAATAATCAATAAAAATCAACATAATAGTAAGGGCTCTTTCACACCTGCGTTCTTGTGTTCCGGCATAGAGTTCCGTCGTCGGGGCTCTATGCTGGAAGAATCCTGATCAGGATTATCCCCATGCATTCTGAATGGAGTGAAATCCGTTCAGGATGCATCAGGATGTCTTCAGTTCCGGAACGGAACGTTTTTTGGCCGGAGAAAATAGGGCAGCATGCTGCGCTTTTTGCTCCGGCCAAAAATCCGGAACACTTGCCGCAATGCCGGATCCGGAATTAATGCCCATTGAAAGGCATCCGGCCTTAAGCTAAACGTCGTTTCGGCGCATTGCCGGAGCCGACATTTAGCTTTTTCTGAATGGTTACCATGGCTGCCGGGACGCTAAAGTCCTGGCAGCCATGGTAAAGTGTAGCGGGGAGCAGTGTACTTACCTTCCGTGCGGCTCCCCGGGCGCTCCAGAGTGACGTCAGGGCGCCCCAAGCGCATGGATCATGTGATCACATGGACACGTCATCCATGCGCATGGGGCGCTCTGACGTCATTCTGGAGCGCCCCGGGAGCCGCACGGACTGTAAGTATACTGCTCCCCCGCTCCCCACTACTACTATGGCAACCAGGACTTTAATAGCGTCCTGGGTGCCATAGTAACACTGAACGCATTTTGAAGACGGTTCCGTCTTCAAATGCTTTCAGTACACTTGCGTTTTTCCGGATCCGGAGTGTAATTCCGGCAAGTGGAGTACATGCCGGATCCGGACAACGCAAGTGTGAAAGAGCCCTTAGCCAAAAATGTTCGAACTATTAAGATATATAAAATAAATTCCTATGCAGTGAATTCCATACAGAAATTTTTATTTATTTTTTTGGTCACCATGCCCCCTAAAAAATTTGAATAAAAAGTGATCAAAATGGCATATTTACCCCAAAATTTTACCAATATAGACTACAGCTTTCCCTGCAAAAAACAAGCCCTCATACAGTTTTGTAGATGAAAACATTAAAAAGATATGGGTATCAAAAAATTCTGATGCAAAGAAAAATTGTACTTATTCCAAGGGTTTATTTTTTAAAAGTAGTAAAACAAAATAAAACCTATGTAAATTTGGTATCAGTATAATCGTACTGACCCACAGAATATGTTTGTCATGTCATTTGTAGGTTTAAGTGAATGCCATAAAAAGAAAGCCTCTAAAAACATGGTGGAAATACATTTTTATTTTAGAATTTTTTTTCTTCCATTTTTTCTTTGAAGTTATAGTAAATTAAATGGTGCCATTAAAAAATACAAACAAAAAAAGTTGCTAAATAATAAAACATTTTTTTTTAAATGTATTCCACCAACTCAAAGCTTACTGATATGTACCCTAAAATGATGCCTAAACGTTTCCAACTCATTTTGCAAACAAGCCATTAAAGCTATGTATTTATTTATGTACAGTAGATATAAAAATAAAAAGTCTGATGACTATAAGGAGGCAAAAATGAAAGGTAAAATCTAATTAAGGCTCCATTCACATAGTCAGGCCTAGTTCACACTTCAGGAATGGAGGTTACACAGAGGTATAATGGAAAGATTTGCACCTGTTGTGTTTTTGACCCACACCTCAGTGATGGGAATCACTGACCAAATCACTAAAGTAGATGTATATAGATAAAGACAGCACTCCTAGTGAAAAGGTGATGTGTTCATCTTTAAAGGGGTGATGGGTGCTTCTTTAAAGGGGTTGCCCGAGTTATTATTTTTTTTGTCCTTTGTATGTTTCTAACTAGGCACATGTAAAGGCTTTACCATGCACTTATTGCATCTACAGTTGTTGCTTTCTCATATTTCACTGAGGGTCACATGACCTGTGATGTCAGCTTCTCTCTCTGCTCTGATGAGGTTTTGTGCACAAGCCTGAGAGAGCAGATATGTGACTGTACACGAGACGTCACTGTGCTGGCTACAAACCCCTGCACTGCCGTCTGCTCTCTCCATGGATTCTTCAGGAAAAACTTTAACCCCTTCAGCAGCACAGACTCAGGGCGGAACACTCGGGGCCTGATCCGGAATTAATGCATGTCAATAGGAAAAAATGCTGGATCCATCTCTCCGGTGTCATCAGGAAAAACGGATCCTGCATTTATATTTTTCACAGTCTGAGCATGCGCAGACCGCAAAAACGGATCCGTTTTTCCGGAACACTCGGGGCCGGATCCGGAATTAATGCATGTCAATGGGAAAAAATGCCAGATCCGGCATTCCGGCATGCTGCGGTATTATCTCCATCCTGAAAAGTTAAAAAGACTGAACTAAAGACATCCTGATGCATCCTAAATGGATTGCTTTCTATTCAGAATGCATTAGGATAAAACTGATCAGTTCTTTTCCGATATTGAGCCCCCAGGACGGAACTCAATGTCGCAAAAGAATAACGCTAGTGTGAAATTAGCCTTAGTTATATATTGCTACCCATCAGATTTACAGTGCTATTTTTTTTTTTCATAACTCGCACAACCCCTTTAAAATCCCTGGGCAATCAAAAAGTATGAGCAAAATAGAGACAGCATGTCCTATTTTAAGCTGGTGTTTATGCCAAATACATTGTTTTGGTTGAAGGACCTTTGTCAAGCATGCTTTATCCGGACACTACAAACCGTTCCATTATACTTTATCTATGTGTAGTCCACACTCCTGGAGACTCACAAACACTGGTTGACATTAGAGTTGAGCGAAAACCTGGATGTTCGGGTTCGAGAAGTTCGGCCGAACTTCCCGGAAATGTTCGGGTTCGGGATCCGAACCAGATCCGAACTTCGTCCCGAACCCCAACCCTATTGAAGTCAATGGGGACCCGAACTTTTGGGCACTAAAAAGGCTGTAAAACAGCCCAGGAAAGAGCTAGAGGGCTGCAAAAGGCAGCAACATGTAGGTAAATCCCCTGCAAACAAATGTGGATAGGGAAATAATTTAAAATAAAAATTAAAAAAATAAAAATGAACCAATATCAATTGGACAGAGGTCCCATAGCAGAGAATCTGGCTTCACGTCAGCAGAGAATCAGTCTCTTCATGCCATAGCAAAGAATCTGGCTTCATGTCAGCAGAGAATCAGTCTCTTCATGCCATAGCAGAGAATCTGGCTTCATGTCAGCGCAGAATCAGTCTTCATGTCATAGCAGAGAATCAGGCTTCACGTCACCCACCACTGGAACAGGCCACTGTCACACATTTAGGCCCCGGCACCCAGACAGAGGAGAGCGGTCCCGTAACAGAGAATCTGGCCTTATGTCAGTGCAGAATCTGTCTCCATGTCATAGCAGAGAATCAGGCTTCACGTCAGCCACCACTGGAACAGGCCACTGTCACACATTTAGGCCCAGGCACCCAGGCAGAGGAGAGAGGTCCCGTAACAGAGAATCTGGCCTTATGTCAGCGCAGAATCTGTCTTCATGTCATAGCAGAGAATCAGGCTTCACGTCACCCACCACTGGAACAGGCCACTGTCACACATTTAGGCCCAGGCACCCAGGCAGAGGAGAGGTCCCGTAACAGAGAATCTGGCCTTATGTCAGCGCAGAATCTGTCTTCATGTCATAGCAGAGAATCAGGCTTCACGTCACCCACCACTGGAACAGGCCACTGTCACACATTTAGGCCCAGGCACCCAGGCAGAGGAGAGAGGTCCCGTAACAGAGAATCTGGCCTTATGTCAGCGCAGAATCTGTCTTCATGTCATAGCAGAGAATCAGGCTTCACGTCACCCACCACTGGAACAGGCCACTGTCACACATTTAGGCCCAGGCACCCAGGCAGAGGAGAGAGGTCCCGTAACAGAGAATCTGGCCTTATGTCAGCGCAGAATCTGTATTCATGTGCAGCGTACTCAAGTTAGGGTTAATAGTGTTCCTGGGTGTTGTAGTGCAATTGTGACCACTAACCTGAGACAGCTGACTCTCTGTAAGGCAGGTAATGATAAGTAATGTTCGTGACGCCAGTGCCAATTAAACGGTGGCACGCCGTTTGCTGATAGCAGGAATAACTGAGGAATCACGTGATGTTAAAACAGAACTCAAACTTTAGTAGTCATCATACATGGACACAGATGGAAGCGCAGTTCCTTTGAAGACAGTTGGTTTCAATACATTTGATGCAGGCAATATATAGCAAGGTGACTTCAGAGTGTTAAACACAGGACTTGCAGTACAGGCGGCTTGCACTCTATTCCTGACTGATCCTGGAACTTAGAAACTCTTCTCCAAGGCCCGATGCCCTAGCTCTGGCTTATATCCTTGGTTTTATAATGATCAAGTACCTCCTCTGTTGTCTTTAGTACCTCTTGCTTTTCTGGGCTTGCCTCTGTCTCTCTCAGTTTCCTCAGGCTGGTTAACTGTGGTGTTCCTGCTTCTGCATATATGAACTCAGGAGGGGAACCTTCTCCTTGGATCTGGAACCCGATTACAGGGACTGCAATACCCTCTCCTGGTCTGCAAGCTCCAGGCCTGGACTTAACTCAGACATAGTCTGATCTCTAACACAGTCTAAATCTGCTATTCCTCTCCCTGACTGGGCCTTATATAACCTAGGGCTCCCTAGCTCCCTCTAGTGACTCAGAGCTGGAATGACACCCCTAGCAGGCCTGTACATGCACATTTTACAGTAACAGGAAAGTACATAGCATTACATTACATTATATTTTATGAAGATGACTTATACCAACCTCCCCATAAATAAGGGGAAACGACAGCACACAAGTGACCCTTCTGTAGTGACGGGCATTACAGCTCCCGTACACTACATACCCCGCTGCTTTAAGCTGAGTACGACCTCGTACTCCATCAGGACCCGCCCAACTGGAATTTTCACCTGAAATAGAAAAAGTCACATGCAGGCAATATATATACGTAATTCATCTGCATTTACGTTCATATCAGGTCCAATTGGCAAAGGTGAAGGGTAGTGACAAGGGGCGTCGTTCTCTTCTCTCAGGATAGTGAATGGAACTGGGGCGCTGACCTGGCACAGCGTAACATTATGACCAGGATAGTCCATATGTGCAAATTGTCCTTAATAGAACAGCAGAAAAGATAAAACAGTATAAAAGTTCTTGGAGGCTCAAAGAACAAATATGAGTCCGTACCCAGGTTCCTTTCTTATAAATCACAGAGGCTCGCAGGCAGTGGAGTCCATCTCTGGGCACATTGACTTAAAAACAAAGATCTCAGAGGCTCAGGTACTTTTGAGTCTATCACTGGGCACAAATCCTTGGAATCCAGTTGCACAATAAAAATGACATCTAAAAACAAGTGCTGTAATACCCCTGATCAACCTGAAAAGGGGGTTAAGGGTAAAAGGTGCAACAACGGAACAGGCACAACTTGGTGTGTGATAGCAGAAGCAGGCAGGAGGTCCTGGAAACAAACTTGGCTTTGTTGACTTTATTATTTCAGTGGGTGACCACTACCACTGAGCCGTGGGTAAACTGGCAGCAGCAACAAAGGACCAGAAACAAAGGACTCCTGTCCTGGAAGGGTTAAACTTTCAAAATCATCCCTTGGCGAAATAAATCAAAGGCCTAGCAGGCTAATTCACAAGGGCGCATCATAGTTGCCAAGCTCTGCTGGCAAATAAGGGCTGTAGTAGTTCTCTACAGGTGGATGTGCCCACATTACAGTGTCAGGGGGCAGCTGCAAAGTGAAGGGACCCCTAATAGGTATTGGCCCCATAGGCCTAGGGGTAAAGACTCTTGTGGACCGTACCGGTCCCGGCATAATTATAGTAGGCTGTGCTGGATTAGATACCGCCGCCTCAATCGGTCCGGTGGGCTCTGTGCAGCAAGTCACAGGATTAGCGGGACTTCTTTGGGGCCTTGACGGAGCAATGTTAGCAGAAGGTGGTTTACGGGTGGTGACAGGCACCCTTACCTCGTCCTCCTTAGGCGGCGTCTGGATCCTGGCGGTGGCAATCTTGCGCAGCTCCCGCAACTTTTCCTCCAGCCGGACGATCTGGTCACCTATACTTTCAGTCTCCGAATCGCTGTCCTCTGCTGGCGCCGCCGGCGCAGGTACAGTGTAGGATGCGTCGGACGCGGCCGCTGCAGGCTCCGGTGGCGCATCTGGTCTCCTACCCTTCCGGATATTCTCCAGGGTAACGCGAAGTCCTTTTAAATTTTCTATGTCTTGGATGGTTTTCTCCCGGCGAGGCAGCTCGGGGGACGGATAGGGACTCACCCATTTCTCCAACACGGTTGGCTGCCAGAATACATTAGGACCAATGAAAGAGCCCCGCTCTTGGAATGCGTGATGGGCTGGTTCTGGAGAGCGCTCAGGTGCCCGCTCGCAGCCAGAATAGTCCTCTTCTGCCTCCCAGTCCTCCGGTTCCTTCTTGGGACGGGTCACGGCAGTCGCATATGGGCCTCGCAGGCCCTCGGCAGGGGTGAATTCTACCTCCTCTCCCTCGCGGAGGTTATGCAGATGCTCAGGGAGGTAACCTCTCTTGACAGACCTCCGGTTGACGAACAAGTCTCTGCCAGTAATGTGGTCTTGTATGAACCCGTAGCCACGGGTTTTGTCAAAGGACAGCACCAACCCCTTTCTCCTTTCCAGGTGGGGTTGGGTATTGGAATGACGGTCATAAATGGACTTGGTCAGTTCTTCATAATATATTTTGGTTTTAGTATTCCTCATTATAGCGGCCTCCCGGATCTCTGCCATTAATGCGGACCACTTGAAAGAGGGCTGAAAGAAATCTCTCCCAGAGCCATAGCAATGCTCCGGTTCTTTCCCCAGTGGCGGGCAGGCGGGTCTCTCCGGTCCCAGAGAGTAGGCCGGTGGAGCCTCCTCTGGCTCAACACCAACGACATCCGTCTTCAATAGCTCAGGCGCAGACATCTCAGCAGAGCAGTCTTTACTCTCCAACATGCTCGATCCTTCTACGGAGAGCGACAGGGTGGCGCCAATAAGTTCAGCCAGATCCTCCCATTGCACTGGGAGGCCGCCCCCCAGGTATTCCAGTATGTGGAAGGCGGAGTCCATGCTGGCAGACATGCAAATGTCCAGACAGGCGGTGGCGCCTGACCTTGAACCTTTTCCCGCTTTTTCAGTAAAAAGGCGCCAACTTTTCCCGCCTTTTCGGGATGAAGATGACGCAGCAGTAAATTCAGCAAGCTCAGCGGCCATCTTTTAGCAAGAAACGCTGTCTATTCACTGACAGCAAGCAGGATGGTAAAAAGTCCATAAAAACACACTCCAATGTGGCGATTTCCTTCCTCTTGATAGCACAACACCGCACAGTGCTTTTTGGAGGTTTTTAGGGACACTTTTGGTATGTTTTTCAGTCCACAAAGTCCACTTTAAATAAGCAGGCAATTTGTCACTTTGGTCACAGGGTAACTGTATAAGGCACAAAGTTCACGCTTCTTGCACTAGAAAGCGTGCGTATCCTGTTCGTGACGCCAAAAGAGACGTGCAGCGTACTCAAGTTAGGGTTAATAGTGTTCCTGGGTGTTGTAGTGCAATTGTGACCACTAACCTGAGACAGCTGACTCTCTGTAAGGCAGGTAATGATAAGTAATGTTTGTGACGCCAGTGCCAATTAAACGGTGGCACGCCGTTTGCTGATAGCAGGAATAACTGAGGAATCACGTGATGTTAAAACAGAACTCAAACTTTAGTAGTCATCATACATGGACACAGATGGAAGCACAGTTCCTTTGAAGACAGTTGGTTTCAATACATTTGATGCAGGCAATATATAGCAAGGTGACTTCAGAGTGTTAAACACAGGACTTGCAGTACAGGCGGCTTGCACTCTATTCCTGACTGATCCTGGAACTTAGAAACTCTTCTCCAAGGCCCGATGCCCTAGCTCTGGCTTATATCCTTGGTTTTATAATGATCAAGTACCTCCTCTGTTGTCTTTAGTACCTCTTGCTTTTCTGGGCTTGCCTCTGTCTCTCTCAGTTTCCTCAGGCTGGTTAACTGTGGTGTTCCTGCTTCTGCATATATGAACTCAGGAGGGGAACCTTCTCCTTGGATCTGGAACCAGATTACAGGGACTGCAATACCCTCTCCTGGTCTGCAAGCTCCAGGCCTGGACTTAACTCAGACATAGTCTGATCTCTAACACAGTCTAAATCTGCTATTCCTCTCCCTGACTGGGCCTTATATAACCTAGGGCTCCCTAGCTCCCTCTAGTGACTCAGAGCTGGAATGACACCCCTAGCAGGCCTGTACATGCACATTTTACAGTAAAAGGAAAGTACATAGCATTACATTACATTATATTTTATGAAGATGACTTATACCAACCTCAGCACACAGGAAAGTACATAGCATTACATTACATTATATTTTATGAAGATGACTTATACCAACGACAGCACACAAGTGACCCTTCTGTAGTGACGGGCATTACAGCTCCCGTACACTACACATGTCATAGCAGAGAATCAGGCTTCACGTCACCCACCACTGGAACAGGCCACTGTCACACATTTAGGCCCAGGCACCCAGGCAGAGAAGAGAGGTCCTGTAACAGAGAATCTGGCCTTATGTCAGCGCAGAATCTGTATTCATGTCATAGCAGAGAATCAGGCTTCACGTCACCCACCACTGGAACATGCCACTGTCACATATTTAGGCCCAGGCACCCAGGCAAAGGAGAGAGGTCACGTAACAGAGAATCTGGCTTCATGTCAGCACAGAATCAGTCTTCATGTCATAGCAGAGAATCAGGCTTCACGTCACCCACCACTGGAACAGGCCACTGTCACACATTTAGGCCCCGGCACCCAGACAGAGGAGAGGTTCATTCAACTTTGGGTTGCCCCGCAATATAATGGTAAAATGAAATTAAAAATAGTATTGAATGAGGAAGTGCCCTGGAGTAGAATAATATATTGTTAAGGGGAGGTAGTTAATATCTAATCTGCACAAGGGATGGACAGGTCCTGTGGGATCCATGCCTGGTTCATTTTTATGAACGTCAGCTTGTCCACATTGGCTGTAGACAGGCGGCTGCGTTTGTCTGTAATGACGCCCCCTGCCGTGCTGAATACACGTTCAGACAAAACGCTGGCCGCCGGGCAGGCCAGCACCTCCAAGGCATAAAAGGCTAGCTCTGGCCACCTGGACAATTTGGAGACCCAGAAGTTGAATGGGGCCGAACCATCAGTCAGTACGTGGAGGGGTGTGCACAGGTACTGTTCCACCATGTTAGTGAAATGTTGCCTCCTGCTAACACGTTCCGTATCAGGTGGTGGTGCAGTTAGCTGTGGCGTCGTGACAAAACTTTTCAACATCTCTGCCATGCTAACCCTGCCCTCAGAGGAGCTGGCCGTGACACAGCTGCGTTGGCGACCTCTTGCTCCTCCTCTGCCTTCGCCTTGGGCTTCCACTGGTTCCCCTGTGACATTTGGGAATGCTCTCAGTAGCGCGTCTACCAACGTGCGCTTGTACTCGCGCATCTTCCTATCACGCTCCAGTGCAGGAAGTAAGGTGGGCACATTGTCTTTGTACCGGGGATCCAGCAGGGTGGCAACCCAGTATTCCGCACACGTTAAAATGTGGGCAACTCTGCTGTCGTTGCACAGGCACTGCAGCATGTAGTCGCTCATGTGTGCCAGGCTGCCCAGAGGTAAGGACAAGCTGTCCTCTGTGGGAGGCGTATCGTCATCGTCTTGTGTTTCCCCCCAGTCACGCACCAGTGATGGGCCCGAGCTGCTTTGGGTGCCACCCCGCTGTGAACATGCTTCATCCTCATCCTCCTCCACCTCATCCTCGTCCTCCTCGTCCTCCAGTAGTGGGCCCTGTCTGGCCACATTTGTACCTGGCCTCTGGTGTTGCAAAAAACCTCCCTCTGAGTCACTTTGAAGAGACTGGCCTGAAAGTGCTAAAAATGACCCCTCTTCCTCCTGGGCCACCTCCTCTTCCATCATCGCCCTAAGTGTTTTCTCAAGGAGACATAGAAGTGGTATTGTAACGCTGATAACGGCGTCATCGCCACTGGCCATGTTGGTGGAGTACTCGAAACAGCGCAACAGGGCACACAGGTCTCGCATGGAGGCCCAGTCATTGGTGGTGAAGTGTGTCTGATCCACAGTGCGACTGACCCGTGCGTGCTGCAGCTGAAACTCCACTATGGCCTGCTGCTGCTCGCACAGTCTGTCCAGCATATGCAAGGTGGAGTTCCACCTGGTGGGTACGTCGCACATGAGGCGGTGAGCGGGAAGGCCGAAGTTACGCTGTAGCGCAGACAGGCGAGCAGCGGCAGGGTGTGAACGCCGGAAGCGCGAACAGACGGCCCGCACTTTATGCAGCAGCTCTGACATGTCGGGGTAGTTGCGAATGAACTTCTGCACCACCAAATTCAGCACATGCTCCAGGCAAGGGATGTGCGTCAAAACGGCTAGTCCCAGAGCTGCAACGAGATTTCGCCCATTATCGCACACCACCAGGCCGGGCTTGAGGCTCACCGGCAGCAACCACTCGTCGGTCTGTTGTTCTATACCCCGCCACAACTCCTGTGCGGTGTGGGGCCTGTCCCCCAAACATATGAGTTTCAGAATGGCCTGCTGACGTTTACCCCGTGCTGTGCTGAAGTTGGTGGTGAAGGTGTGTGGCTGACTGGATGAGCAGGTGGAAGAAGAGGAGGAGGAAGCTGAGTAGGAGGAGGAGGAGACAGGAGGCAAAGAATGTTGCCCTGCGATCCTTGGCGGCGGAAGGACGTGCGCCAAACAGCTCTCCGCCTGGGGCCCAGCCGCCACTACATTTACCCAGTGTGCAGTTAGGGAGATATAGCGTCCCTGGCCGTGCTTACTGGTCCACGTATCTGTGGTTAGGTGGACCTTGCCACAGATGGCGTTGCGCAGTGCACACTTGATTTTATCGGACACTTGTTTGTGCAGGGAAGGCACGGCTCTCTTGGAGAAGTAGTGGCGGCTGGGAACAACATACTGTGGAACAGCAAGTGACATGAGCTGTTTGAAGCTGTGTGTGTCCACCAGCCTTAATGACAGCATTTCATAGGCCAGTAGTTTAGAAATGCTGGCATTCAGGGCCAGGGATCGAGGGTGGCTAGGTGGGAATTTACGCTTTCTCTCAAATGTTTGTGAGATGAAGAGCTGAACGCTGCCGTGTGACATGGTTGAGATGCTTGGTGACGCAGGTGGTGGTGTTGGTGGTACATCCCATGTTTGCTGGGCGGCAGGTGCCAACGTTCCTCCAGAGGCGGAGGAAGAGGCCGAGGAGGCGGCAGCAGCAGTTGAGGCCGAGGCAGCAGCAGCAGAAGAGGTAGCAGGGTGAGCCTGAGTGACTTCTTTGTTTTTAAGGTGTTTACTCCACTGCAGTTCATGCTTTGCATGCAGGTGCCTGGTCATGCAGGTTGTGCTAAGGTTCAGAACGTTAATGCCTCGCTTCAGGCTCTGATGGCACAGCGTGCAAACCACTCGGGTCTGTCGTCAGCACATTGTTTGAAGAAGTGCCATGCCAGGGAACTCCTTGAAGCTGCCTTTGGGGTGCTCGGTCCCAGATGGCGGCGGTCAGTAGCAGGCGGAGTCTCTTGGCGGCGGGTGTTCTGATTTTGCCCACTGCTCCCTCTTTTGCTACGCTGTTGGCTCGGTCTCACCACTGCCTCTTCCTCCGAACTGTGAAAGTCAGTGGCATGACCTTCATTCCATGTGGGGTCTAGGACCTCATCGTCCCCTGCATCGTATTCCACCCAGTCTTGATCCCTGACCTCCTGTTCAGTCTGCACACTGCAGAAAGACGCAGCAGTTGGCACCTGTGTTTCGTCATCATCAGAGACGTGCTGATGTGGTATTTCCATGTCCTCATCATCAGGAAAAATAAGTGGTTGTGCGTTACTGCATTCTATCTCTTCCACCCCTGGGGAAGGGCTAGGTGGATGCCCTTTGGAAACCCTGCCAGCAGAGTCTTCAAACAGCATAAGAGACTGCTGCATAACTTGAGGCTCAGACAGTTTCCCTGATATGCATGGGGGTGATGTGACAGACCGATGGGCTTGGTTTTCATGCGCCATCTGTGCGCTTTCTGCAGAAGACTGGGTGGGAGATAATGTGAACGTGCTGAATCCACTGTCGGCCACCCAATTGACTAATGCCTGCACCTGCTCAGGCCTTACCATCCTTAGAACGGCATTGGGCCCCACCAAATATCGCTGTAAATTCTGCTGGCTACTGGGACCTGAGGTAGTTGGTTCACTAGGACGTGTGGCTGTGGCAGAACGGCCACATCCTCTCCCAGCACCAGAGGGTCCACTAACACCACCACGACCATGTCCACGTCCGCGTCCCTTATTAGATGTTTTCCTCATTGTTCCCGTTCACCACAATTTTGAGAATGGCAAATTTGGGAATGGTTTTTCAACCCAGAAAAAAAAGTGTGCTTTTACGGTCACTACAAATAACTTGACCAGCTAAAACAGTACAGATTTGGTTAAATAGAGATGTGAGGCCTGTTTTTTTTTGCGCTGTGTGACAGGTATAGGTTTAATCACAGAATCAGATTTCTATCAGCACGCTAGCGTGTGTCTTAGGTTTTTCTGAATGACACTATCAGTACCTTCAATGTAAGATATTCTTTTTGGGATAGATTTCAAGTAGGCCTCAAATACCAGAAACTAGTTATTTTGAGAATGGCAAATTTGGGAATGGTTTTTCAACCCAGAAAAAAAAGTGTGCTTTTACGGTCACTACAAATAACTTGACCAGCTAAAACAGTACAGATTTGGTTAAATAGAGATGTGAGGCCTGTTTTTTTTTGCGCTGTGTGACAGGTATAGGTTTAATCACAGAATCAGATTTCTATCAGCACGCTAGCGTGTGTCTTAGGTTTTTCTGAATGACACTATCACCAGCTTCAATGTAAGATATTCTTTTTGGGATAGATTTCAAGTAGGCCTCAAATATCAGAAACTAGTTATTTTGAGAATGGCAAATTTGGGAATGGTTTTTCAACCCAGAAAAAAAAGTGTGCTTTTACGGTCACTACAAATAACTTGACCAGCTAAAACAGTACAGATTTGGTTAAATAGAGATGTGAGGCCTGTTTTTTTTTGCGCTGTGTGACAGGTATAGGTTTAATCACAGAATCAGATTTTTATCAGCACGCTAGCGTGTGTCTTAGGTTTTTCTGAATGACACTATCAGTACCTTCAATGTAAGATATTCTTTTTGGGCTAGATTTCAAGTAGGCCTCAAATACCAGAAACTAGTTATTTTGAGAATGGCAAATTTGGGAATGGTTTTTCAACCCAGAAAAAAAAGTGTGCTTTTACGGTCACTACAAATAACTTGACCAGCTAAAACAGTACAGATTTGGTTGAATAGAAATGTCAGGTCTATTTTTTAGGCGCTGGGTGACAGGCTCAACTTGCCCCTGATGTAATATATGGCCAAAAAATAACCACACTTTTGATGGTTAAATGCACTTGGGTGACACAGGCTCAGCCTGCACCAGATGTAGTATATGGCCAAAAAATAATCAGACTGTCGATGGTTAAATGCACTTCGATGACACAGGCTCAGCCTGCAGCTGATGTAGTATATGGCCAAAAAATAACCAGACTGTTGATGGTTAAATGCACTTCGGTGACACAGGCTCAGCCTGCAGCTGATGTAGGATATAGCACAAAATAACCACACTATCGATGGTTAAATACACTTGGTAATAGCTTGTGCTGGCGCACCACAAGTCACAAAATGGCCGCCGATCACCCCAGAAAAAAAGTGATCTAAAAACGCTCTGGGCAGCCTCAAAAAAGTGAGCAAGTCAATAATAGCACTTCAATGATCCACAGCTGCAGATCGATCACAGGATGAAGTCTTTTGGAGGAGTTAATCTGCCTAATCTCGCCCTAACGTCGCAGCTGCAACCTCTCCCTATACTGATCATAGCAGAGTGACGTGCGGCGCTACGTGACTCCAGCTTAAATAGAGGCTGGGTCACATGCTGCACTGGCCAATCACAGCCATGCCAATAGTAGGCATGGCTGTGATGGCCTCTTGGGCAAGTAGTATGACGCTTGTTGATTGGCTGCTTTGCAGCCTTTCAAAAAGTGCCAAGAAAGCGCCGAACACCGAACCCGGACTTTTACGAAAATGTTCGGGTTCGGGTCCGTGTCACGGACACCCCAAAATTCGGTACGAACCCGAACTATACAGTTCGGGTTCGCTCATCCCTAGTTGACATCACTAATACAGTGTTCATTTTAGGACATGATTAGATATCACAGTCAAATATCAGAATAATTTCAGTTTGAGGCAAATTACTCTCCCTCACATCTGACCTCTGACAAGTAGATAAAAATACAGAAAACTAGTACCCTCTTACTGCCCCAGACTCAATCTTGAACCCAAAACCCACAAGATATAGACCTTACCATTGAGCCACAGGCTCAATATTAGGGGTGGATTTTCTCTGGTTGTGCGATTTAGCATGCAAATACCCAGTGTATCTGGAAATCATTCTTCGGGTCCATTCACATGTCCGCAACTTGGGTCTGGATCCATTCTGTAAAATTGCGGGTGCAGACCCATTTATTTTAAATGGGGCCGGAACGGATGCGGAAAGCACACTATGTGCTGCCGGCATCCGCATTTCCGGATCCGCAATTCCTTTCCCGAAAAAAATAGAACATGTCCTATTCTTGTCCGCAACTGCGGACAAGAAAAGTCATTTTCTATTATAGTGCCGGCTATGTGCGGTCCACGAAATGCGGAACACAAAACATCTACGGACATCTGAATGGACCCTTACTTTGATCTTGAACTCAAAATCAGACATCACTTGAATTTATCATATATCTATCTATCTTCTGTCTGCTACTTTGTCTTGAAATCCTAAACCTTTGTGTTTAAGAAATAGAGGCTTTACCATTGAACCACTGGCTAAGCTATTAAGATGGGATTTTCTATGGCTATATCTCTATGTAGGAAATACAAAGTAAAGTACATGTGAAACTGATGGTGAAGTATGTAAAACACGTGAGAAAAGTCAGACATTAAATTCAAACATTTGAATTTGTCATCTAGCTAGTATATTTTAAAACAACTAAAAATGTATCCAACTTTTCTGCTGGCATGCTTTTAACCCCAAACGTACTAGATATGAAACAGATGCATTAACATTAAAAAGGCTTTATGAGACTTTAAGGCCTCTTTCAGATGGGCGTTGCGGGAAAATGTGCGGGTACGTTGCGGGAACACGCGCGATTTTTCCGCGCGAGTGCAAAACATTGTAATGCGTTTTGCACTTGCGTGAGAAAAATCGTGCATGTTTGGTACCCAAACCCGAACTTCTTCACAGAAGTTTGGGCTTGGGATCGGTGTTCTGTAGATTGTATTATTTTCCCTTATAACATGGTTATAAGGGAAAATAATAGCATTCTGAATACAGAATGCATAGTAAAATAGCGCTGGAGGGGTTAAAATACAAAATAATTTAACTCACCTTAGTCCACTTGATCGCGCAGCCCGGCTTCTCTTCTGTCTCCTTCTTTGCTGATTGCAGGAACAGGACCTGTGGTGATGTCACTCCGGTCATCACATGGTCCATCACATGATCCATCACCATGGTAAAAGATCATGTGATGGATCATGTGATGACCGGAGTGACGTCACCACAGGTTCTGTTCCTGCACACAGCTAAGATGAAGACAGAAGGAGATGCCGGGCTGCGCGATCAAGTGGACTAAGGTGAGTTAAATTATTTTTTATTTTTTTTAACCCCTCCAGCGCTATTTTACTATGCATTCTGTATTAAGAATGCAATTATTTTCCCTTATAACCATGTTATAAGGAAAAATAATAATGATCGGGTCTCCATCCCGATCATCTCCTAGCAACCGTGCGAGAAAATCGCACCGCATCCGCACTTGATTGCGGATGCTTGAGATTTTCACGCAACCCCATTCACTTCTATGGGGCCTGCGTTGCATGAAAAATGCTGAATATAGAGCATGCTGCAATTTTCACGCAACCCCATTCACTTCTATGGGGCCTGCGTTGCGTGAAAAACGCAGAATATAGAGCATGCTGCGATTTTCACGCAACACACAAGTGATGCGTGAAAATCACTGCTCATGTGAACAGCCCCATAGAAATGAATGGGTCGGGATTCAGTGCAGGTGCAATGCGTTCAACTCACGCATCGCATCCGCCCGGAATACTCGCCTGTGTGAAAGGGGCCTAATACTGATCATCAGTATCTGATCAGTGGGGATCCAACACCTGGGACTAGGAATGAGCGAATCGACTTCAGATGAAACATCTAAAACCGATTAGCATAAAATTATACTGTACGGAGCGAGTGCTCCGTACAGCATTAGAATGTATTGGCTCAGATGAGCCGAATTTATTACTTTGCGAAGTCTCGCCAGACTTCTGGTAATAACTTCAAATTTTAATTTCTACTGTTAAAAACCTTTTCCCGAACTCAGATTCGGTTCCAAGGTACCAATGAAGAATGTGTTCTTACTGACTTAGGAAAAACAGTAATATATAATATAGGTGTCAGAGTCAGATATCAGAGTGAGAAGTCAGAGGTCAAGCAGAGTGATTTGCCTCAAACTGACATTATTCTGATATTAAACTATGATCCTAAAATGGACACTGTTCACTGATCAAACACTGACTATGTGAAATTGGCCTAAGCTGGCATGCTGCAGAATTAAAATTCATACCACAGGTATGATGTGTTTTTTTATCCTGTTTGCATGTACTCTTAATGTGCATATACATTTGTTTACTCTTCTATTATAGCACTAGCTCCAAGTGTAGACAGAACAACCAAGCCAAGTATTCAAGCAAATGCTGGTAAATTGTCTTCCACTTCAGGTCAGTGAACAAAAATGTGCTTAACTGTTTATACTTATGCTATAAAGCTTCTTTCGCACATGTAGGGAAATCTGTCAACTGGTTTGCACCATTTTTGTGTGATAAAAAAAATATGTGGCCTCAGAGGCTATTGGTTCCCTGGCATCAGTGATATGCATGTCATGTTACATTTCCAATCCTACAGGGACTGGAAGCAGAGGAGAAGAGAACTTGCTGCTGGACCTAGAGTGCCAGTGAAAACTTTTTCACACTTTTAGCACCTTCATTTGGAATATTATCTTGAGAATGGAGATAAAATTATTTTACCCAACCCTACCATAATCCAGGACTAACAGTTTCCATTCTGAAACAAATTTCATAATCCATTATTTTTGGTCCAGGTAATGTCTGTTAAACAGTAGAGTAAATAAATGATATGCAGTTTCCCAGTAATCAATGATATACAGTACAGCAAATGGTGGTGATAATCAAAAATCAACGGCTTGGCTTATTGTAAACTTTTTCATGATTATTTGACATGCACAATAATCTGACTGGACATGCTTAAGACTACCAAACTGCCATATTATTGAATTGGCCAAAAGAAAAAAAAAACTGACAGGTGCAATGGCAGTGAGAATAAAAGTACTCTGATAAAATATCAGCATGGACAAGAAAGTATTTAAAGGGTATATACACCTTCAGGGGCATTTATTTTATGATTGCATTGTACTCATTTTGGGCTACAAATCATATTTTCCCTTACGCTTCCTCAACAGCACTGACATGAGGATAGACCTGCCCCGAGGATAGGAAGAAAAACACAAAAGCCCACAATAAAAATAATCTCCTCCTCTACCTTCTTCAGTTATTATTTCCTGTCTCTCAGGAACCTTCTGCCAGTGGGTGCTACTGTTTCTTTACTCGGGAGTGCTCTCCCTCTTCATTCCTTGGTATAGGTCCTTCCTATAAGACAACCTTGGCTGGTAATAGCATTCCTGACATATGGGATTGGCGCAGCATGGCGGCCCAAGCAGTCGGGATTCTCTAAACGCTTCTGGTGAGCTCCTTCCGGCACAAAGACTTACTTCCAGCACGTGGAGGTCCCAGCCTCAGCATGGGGGCAGGAGATAAAAAAAATCTGGAAATTGATAGTGTTTATCTCGCAGTTCATCCTGGAGGCTGCTACTGTGTGCTCCTATTACTGGAATGCTAATGCCATATCTAGACGATATTGGCCCTTCATATTCAGATGGTAATTTAGATTCTGTCTTCTCTTGGTTGGTTAGTAAACAGAGAAAAAGAGGACCTGTTACCCAGCCAACAAAAGATCTTCCTAGGAGTCTTTTTATTTTTTTTTTTTTTTTTTTTTTTTTTTTTTTTTTTTTTTTTTTTTTTTTTTTAAATCAGATATTTCTTTATTAACATTTTCCAGTCTTATTTTATCACATTAACATGATATTTTGTAGACCACAGATGTATACATTATCTGTCATATATAGTATATAATATATACATTCTATTACACATATCTACATAGGACATGGCATAAATCCACATATAGCCTCTGGTATCAAAAGTATCTTCAATGTGAGTACAATTATCCATCCTAAACAAATAAACCCATACCTCCCCCCCCCCCCTCCCTAATCCCTTTAAGGCAGGACACACTCCTAAAACATCTTCCTTAGTCATCACTCTCGGGGTGTCGGCACCACATTACTCTTAAATAAGCCATCTACCATCATCTAATTCCAATCAGCGATGTTCCATATAACATCCTAGTCCATCATCAATCTTCCCATACAGCCACATTCTAGTTCCAGGTAACCCCCTCACTATCAGGCTTCTATAAATGCCCCACACACCTGCCACCATCCAATATTCTATATATATCATCCATTCTCACTGCATTCACCTTGTCATAGAAAAAGTCCTTGTAAGTGCCAGCCAGGAGCTACAGCACCCAGAATTATCAATCCAGCTGCCCCAGATTGCTTCGAATTTGGACAGACACTTCCTTTTTTGATATACTCCTCTTTCTAGACGAATCACAATATTTAATCTAGCAACATATTCTGATATATCAGGAGGTATGGGCTGGATCCACTTTGCTGCCAATGTTTTCCTAGCTTGATATAACATTCTACCTATTCCAGTAGTTATAACAGACTGTAAATTATTATCTGGTACCAGGCCTAATACACACAGTTTGGGATCCAACTTAAAACTAGCACTATATACTTTGTTCACCAGATGTAGTATTGCTTTCCAATAAGATGACAGTGATGAACATGACCACATCATGTGTAGAAGGTCAGCTTCATCACTTCCACACTTCGGACAGGCTGGACTATTTCTGTAGCCTATTTTATGCAAGAACACTGGGGTCTTATATACCCTATGTATTAAATATAGATGGGATAACCGTGCTGCCTCACTAAGGGATAAAGTAGGGGTAAGTTCCACCGCCTCAGTCCACTGCTCATCCGTGAGTACCCCTAGATCTTTTTCCCACTGACGTCTACTTGTTAATGGATACCCTTTAAGAAAGTCCTCTAATAGGGCCTGATACACCCTGGAGATTGCTCCCTTCACTGAACCAGCTGCAACCACCATATTCAATGTCTGGCTTGACATAAATGTCACTGGGGCTATCTTAGATTGAGCTTCTAAAGCATGTCTAAGTTGTAAGTATCGATAGAACTGTGAAGAGGGCAGCCCATATTCAGAGCACAATTGTTGGTATTGTTTTAAAGTTCCTTTAAAATAAATATGGCTCAGATTCCATACCCCTTTTTTATTCCACTGGGAGAATCCATTCAGATTTTCCAATTCCTGAAGTGCGGGGTTATGCCATAAGGGCGAGATGTTCATCAATCCTGTCATCCCTAAAATACTCTTTGCCTTATTCCATACTTTCCTCATAAGAATCAAGGTCGGAATATTTCCCATTTCTCCTTTTATTTCTCCTTCAATGGCTACCAACGGGGGAGACCTATTTGCAGCCCACTTTATCAGCTGACCACTCTTCCCTCCCATGTCATCTATTACCCCCCACCCTTTAAAATGTTGGAGTTGAGCCGACAGAAATGTTATATCAGCATGGAGGGAGGAGGGGCTGGGGGCCGGCATCTTGTTTTGTAATGGCAGCGGGGCCCGGTGCAGTCACTGTATTCTATTGCACCGGGCCCCGCTCACTGTACTAATCGTATCTAACTGCAGGCAATGTTTAACTATAGAATATCTTCAATCCAGCAGTCTGTACTTACATCCGTAGCAGGCAGGAGGCAGGAGGGGGGGGGGGGGGGGGAGATCTGTGAATGACACATAGCATAAGATGCTATTTATTTGTCATCCACAGATCCCCCCCATAGCAGTCATGCCATCCACAGATGCCCCCATAACAGTGTCAGCCATTGACGCCCATTACAGTGTCAGCCATTGACACCCATAACAGTGTCAGCCACAGATCCCCCATAATAGTGTCATCCACAGATACCCCATAATATTGTCAGCCACAGACCCCCATAACAGTGCCATCCACAGACCTCCATAACAGTGCCATCCACAGATGCTCATAACAGTGTCAGCCGCAGACCCCCATAACAGTGTCAGCCACAGATCCCCATAACAGTGCCATCCACAGATGCTCATAACAGTGTCAGCCACAGACCCCCATAACAGTGTCATCCACAGATCCCCCATAACAGTGCATCATCCACAGATCCCAATAATAGTGTCATTCACAGGCTACCATTAGTTCAAAGCCCACCAAAAGCACACCTTTTGGCTAAAAAAAAATTTTTTTCTTATTTTCCTCCTCAAAAACCTAGGTGCGTCTTATAGGTTGGTGCGTCTTATAGGGCGAAAAATACGGTACTTTTGTTTCTGAGATAAAAGAGTAAATAAAAAAAAATCAGTCTGTGCGTTGTGTTTTCTTTGAATCCCATCATCTGACAGCACATGTGTAGTTCTTATCTTTGTTTTGCTGACTTCATAACATAGTAACATAGTAAAACCATAACATAAGGGGTCATTTTTTAATCTTATGCCAGGTCTAAATAAGTGGACATGGCATGGGCGGGGAAGGGGATGGGCCGGAAAGCTCATCTGATTTACCATTTTCTATAGCTAGGAAGCTGTCGTACATTTAGAACTGACGCTGGATGTGCCGAAGTTATGGAGCGGTGACTTTTCATAACTTCGGCAGATCAACCATCAGCTATGGGCCTTTATTAAGACTGGTGTCTAAAACGCCGGTCTTAATAAATGTGCCCCATACCGTAGTTTATAAAGCATAAAATAGACATCTGTCTATCCAGTTCAGCCTGATATTCTGCAAGTTGATCCAAAGGAAGGCAAAAAACAAAAAAACCTTGTGAGGTAGAAGCAAATTTTCCTCACTTTAGAGGAAAAAAATTATTTCCCGACTCCAATCAGGCAATTAGAATAGCTCCTTATATCAACAACCCATCTCTAGTAACTATAACCTGTAATATTATTACACTTCAGAAATACATCCAGGCCCTTCTTCAACTCTTTTAGTGAATTCACCATCACCACTTCCACAGGCTACATGCACACGAATGTTGTTTGTTTCCGTGTCCGTTCCGTTTCAATGGGTCCACAAAAAATGTGGACAGTGCTGTCCACATCAGTATGTCCGCTCTGTAGCCCCGCAAAAAAACTAGAACATGTCATATTCTTGTCCGTTTTAGGCATTTTTACAATGGATCTGCAAAAAAAAACAAAAAACGGATGTAATGCGTTTTTTTTTTGCGGATTCGCAATTTACGGACCTCAAAACACATACGGTCGTGTGCATGTAGCCTAAGGCTACTTTCACACCTGCGTTAGGTGCGGATCCGTCTGGTATCTGCACAGACGGATCCGCACCTATAATGCAAACGTTTAGATCCGTTCAGAACGGATCCGTTTGCATTACCATGAACAAAAAAAATAAAAAATTTTTTTTTTTTTTTGTTCATGATAATGCAAACGGATCCGTTTTGACTTTACATTGAAAGTCAATGGGGGACGGATCCGTTTGAAAATTGAGCCATACTGTGTCAACTTCAAACGGATCCGTCCCCATTGACTTACATTGTAAGTCTGGACGGATCCGTTTGCCTCCGCACGGCCAGGCGGACACCCGAACGCTGCAAGCTGCGTTCAGGTGTCCGCCTGCTGAGCGGAGCGGAGGACAAACGGTGCCAGACTGATGCATTCTCAGCGGATCCGCATCCACTCAGAATGCATTAGGGCTGGACGGATCCGTTCGGGGCCGCTTGTGAGAGCCTTCAAACGGAACTCACAAGCGGAGCCCCGAACGCTAGTGTGAAAGTAGCCTAAGGCGGAGAGTTCCATAGTCTCACTTCTCTTATAGTAAAGAATCCTCTTCTATGTTTCTTTAGAAACCTTCTTTCAGAGGATGTCCTTTCGTCACAGTCCGGGGTGTAAATAAATCATTGGAGAGATCTCTGTACTGACCCCTGATATTTATACATAGTAGTTATTAGATCTTCCCTCAGTTGTCTTTTTTCTAAACAATCATTATAGCTCAATTCTTATCAACCAGATAAGACTGTGGCCTAAATGTGTTTATGAGGTCATTAGGTCAGAGATAAGAACTACACATTAGCCGTCAGATGATAGGATTTTAAGAAAACACAAAGAGACAACTTGTATCTAATATTTCAGAAACTCCTGAATATTTTTAGACCAAATGAAAATATTATCTGTAGCCCAAAATGAGTAAAATGCAATCATAAAATAAATTTGAATCATTTCAATGTATTGTCAAAATTTGAGAAAAAATATTGGGGTCATTTATCAAACTGGTGTAGAGTATAACTAGTTTAGTTGCCTATAGCAACCAATCAGATTCCACCTTCCATTTTACAATGGAGCTGCCAAATCTATAGACCTGATAAAAAGAAGCTTGCCAACGCACATGATAGCAGTGGCGAAGCTATTAATCACAATGAAATGGAGAGCAGTGGAGCCTCTGACCATAGCTATGTGGTATGAGAAAATGAATGATCTCTGTCGCATGGAGGAGCTAGTTGGGTGGGAATGCAATAGCAGAGAACACTACCTGAAAACTTGGCAACTTTGGTTGTCCCACATGAAGGAGAGATATCTTTCAGGAGACAGTACCATGACACCTGTCACGAACAGTAGTTAGGAAGACCTTATCCAGATGGTGGGATGCACTAGTACCTTTAAGTGTATCTGTAGATACACCTATAATAATAATATTACATCTAAAGATGCAGATGTTATAAGAAGCAAATTAGAGCTGGAGACGACACCCCTACCCCAACATATATGTTAAATACATCTTGTAGCCTCACCTTCAATTCACTATGCTCTAGTATCGCTACAGAAGGTTATAGTTACACCCTACGTATTATGACAGGCACGAACCCCAGACAAATAAGACTCTTACTCTGTCTCATGGTGTAACAGAATTTATTTTGTATTAATGTACAGTTTTCTAATGCATAATCTACTACTTGGAGATGTATTGAGTAGGGAACCTGACATATAATAAAAAGAGATTTAACAACAACAAAAATGAAAGATGAAATCCAATTGGTTGCTAGGGGCAACTAAGCCAGTTCTACTTTACATCAGTTTGATAAATTACCCCATATGTGCTTCTTTTTCAGAAACAGGGGCACTTCTGTCCAATGGCACTTTAAATGAGGAAAAAGTTGAAATAAATTTTGGGTCCAAATTGAACAAATTGATCTGTAGATTTGAGTACAAATAAATTTGACCCAAATCAAAAGTGTTCAAATTGCTATGAAAGGTTATGTATGACATTCAGACAGGTAGCCAGTGACCAACATTTTTCAAGCTCTTAAACCTTATTCAAGCTCTTCAATACCAAGACAGCTCAAGTGACAGTGAGAAATATGACTGTGGGTACATGCATGGTAGCTGATGGTAGAAAACAGCCTATTTATAAACAGGCTACACTGACTGATTTCTTTGGGTGTATCGGAAGGCTTGTTTTGAACAAAAATGATCCCTTTTTGGAGATATATATAATATATAGTCTATCTCCACAAATTTCATTGCCACAAATACATGTGCTGGTGACACTGAAGAAGCAATGGCTTTTGTTTTTACAAAAACTGTGAATAAAAAAATTCTGCCTTTTAAGGGAGCAGCAGCAGTACAGTATAGGACCAGAAAAATAAAGAAGGAGATGTTTGGCTGTGTAGGGGTAGTAGTAGTGACAGCTGTAGCAGTACAGATTGGAACCTGATGGACAAGGCAGGAGATATACGGCCATGTAAGGGTAGTAGTAGTGGAAGCCGGGACATTAATGGCTGCAATGGCAACAGTACAATATGGGACATCATAGACAGGCTCACAGTGGGATCATTGGGCTAGTGTTATAGTAAGTAGCAGTTCCCACTGTCAACAAAGGCAGGTCTTTTAATTGGCATCCGTCAAGGTGTGTGAAAATCTGTATACTATCAGCATCAGGGTTAATATTGTAAAAGATGGTAGCAAATAGGAATGAGCCACACTGAGTAGTAAAAGTGAAGAATCCTATATAATATATGACCTAGTGAAATGTCTTTCATCCTGTAGCTCTCTGGTAGTGATATCGTTTTGTGTCTAGTAGCAAATTCTAGATATGCTATGGCAACTCAGATGCTACTAGTACACAGTAGACTGCAGAACTACCAGCAGCTGGAGAGCCAAATGCAGGGTAGCTTCCAAGTAACTGGTTGGCAAACAATGGTCTGGGTAACTGTTACAGTTGGGAACAGTAAGCCCTGAACTCCACCAGCACCACTGTCCCTACCTACTTGTACAATCCATTCTAAACATCCCGCAACTGGAGAGCAATCCCTACTTAACTAAGTGCAGGGGTTTAAGCTGGAACAAAGCAAGGAGGTGCACGGTACATTTTCCCACTCCGTCTTCTGAGTGGGCATTCTCCTCCAGGTGTGAAATTCCATACTGTAAGAACTATGCCCTTCTTCTACTGTTGTATACTGTTCATCCATCATTAGAATATGTTCACACATTTTTGTGGTTTATTATGTTTTATGTTTTGAAAATTGTGAACTTATTGTTAATTTTTTTCTTCAGGAAAAAATCTCTCAAGCAAAGCAAAGGTAATTATAAAATAAAGTCCCTCCGAAGCAAGCATTGTTTTATATATATATATATATATATATATATATATATATATATATATACACACAGTATATACAGTACAGACCAAATGTTTGGACACACCTTCTCATTCAAAGAGTTTTCTTTATTTTCATGACTATGAAGGCATCAAAACTATGAATTAACACATGTGGAATTATATACATAACAAACAAGTGTGAAACAACTGAAAATATGTCATATTCTAGGTTCTTCAAAGTAGCCACCTTTTGCTTTGATTACTGCTTTGCACACTCTTGGCATTCTCTTGATGAGCTTCAAGAGGTAGTCCCTGAAATGGTTTTCACTTCATAGGTGTGCCCTGTCAGGTTTAATAAGTGGGATTTCTTGCCTTATAAATGGGGTTGGGACCATCAGTTGCGTTGAGGAGAAGTCAGGTGGATACACAGCTGATATTCCTACTGAATAGACTGTTAGAATTTGTATTATGGCAAGAAAAAAGCAGCACTCAGGGCAGCACTGTTATTCACTCCATTTGCAGAGCAGGTGGAGGGGCACAAATATTCACAAGGAAAACATCAGAGATTGTTGTTATTGCAGGCAGGGGCGTACCTAGAGCATTTGGCACCCGGGGCGAACCCTTTGTTTGGCACCCCCCCCCCCCTTCCCCCCCAAGAAAGTTAAGAAAACATGCACAAACTTTTTTCAATGTTTTCAATAATATTTATAAATAAAAATAAAACCCCTTAATAAAATAAACCTCTGCACACCCCCTTAACGAAATAAACCCATTAACCCCCCTTAATAGACCCCTTAACCCTTCCTTAATAAAATAAAAACCTGCACCCCCTTAAACCCCAGTATAATAAACATTGGTGGCGCAGTGCGCGCCCCCCTAACATAATAAACATTGGTGGCGCAGTGCGCCCCCCCTCCCTAGTATAATAAACATATAAACATTGGTGGTGCAGTGCGCCCCCCCCAACACCCTAGTATAATAAACATTGGTGGCGCAGTGTGCCCCCCCAACATAATAAACATTGGTGGGCAGTGCGCCCCCCCTCCCTAGCATAATAAACATATAAACATTGGTGGTGCAGTGCGCCCCCCCCAACACCCTAGTATAATAAACATTGGTGGCGCAGTGTGCCCCCCCAACTTAATAAACATTGGTGGGCAGTGCGCCCCCCCTCCCTAGCATAATAAACATATAAACATTGGTGGTGCAGTGCGCCCCCCCCCAACACCCCAGTATAATAAACATTGGTGGCACAGTGCGCCCCCCCCCCCAACATAATAAACATTGGTGGGCAGTGCCAATGAGGGTTAAAAAAATAAATAAAAATTAACTCACCACCTCCAATTGATCGCGTAGCAGCCGGTCTCATGTACTTTCTTCAGGACCTGTGGTGATGTCACTGAGCTCATCACATGATACATCACATGATCCATCACCATGGTAATGGACCATGTGATAGAGGCTGGAGCTCAGTGACGTCACCACAGGTCCTGAAGAAATTACAATGAGACCGGCAGCATCTACGCGATCAATTGGAGGAGGTGAGTTAATTTTTTATTTTTTAACCCTCATTGGCACTTCCCACTGAGCCACCAATGTTTATTATACTGGGGGGGGGGGGGGCCGCACTCAATGTTTATTATACTGGGGGGGGGGGGCGCACTCAATGTTTATTATACTGGGGGGCCACACTCAATGTTTATTATACTGGGGGGGGGGGGCGCACTCAATGTTTATTATACTGGGGGGGGCCGCACTCAATGTTTATTATACTGGCCTGTTAATACAAATGCAGGAGGCGGGTGCCGGAATCAAATAGCGGCACCCGACCTCTATGACAGGGAGCGGCACCTGAGGGGTTAACTGCCGCTGATGAGGCTGATCGCAGCTCCCTGTCATAGAGGTCGGGTGCCGGCTATTTGATTCCGGCACCCGCCTCCTGCATTTGTATTAACAGGTCAGTTATCTTCATTGGTGGCGCAGTGGCCACAGCCCCTCCCCCGGCCCTGTCCCTCTTCTTATTGGCCTCGGCCACAGCAGCACAGGGGGAGGGAGAGACCATCTGGAGCCCTGCCCCTATCACAGCGCCACGCCTGGCCCACTCGCCACATTTTTTTTTTTTTTATCCTCAGTCGCGGCTGGCACCCCCCTTGTGAGTGGCACCCGGGGCGGGCCGCCCCCCGCCCGTCCCCCCGCCCTTGGTACGCCACTGATTGCAGGTAAACAGAGGGCAGAAGAGAACTAGGGAAAAGAGAAAATAGATTTTATTTTTTTGCCTAAAACTTTTTTAGCTTATGTATATATTGTTGACCATCAGAATTACAGTGCTATATATAATTTTTTTTTACATAACTCGGACCACCCCTTTAACCCCTTAGGGACCGGGCTCATTTTCCCCTTAAGGACCAGGCAATTTTTTGCAAATCTGACCAGTGTCACTTTATGTGGTGATAACTTTAAAATGCTTTGACTTATCCAGGCCATTCTGTGATAGTTTTTTCGTCACATATTTTACTTCATGACAATGGTAAAATGGAATCAAAAAAATTATTTTTTATTTATAATTTTATTTTATAAATTACCAAAAATTTGGAAAATTTTGAAAATTTCCAAGTTTCAATTTCTCTACTTCTATAATACATAGTAATACCTACAAAAATAATTATTACTTTACATTCCCCATATGTCTACTTCATGTTTGGATAATTTTGGGAATGACATTTTATTTTAAGTTTAGAAGCAAATCTTCAAAAACCCACTTTTTAAGGACCAGTTCAGGTCTGAAGTCACTTTGTGAGGCTTACATAATAGAAACCACCCAAAAATGACCCCATTCTAGAAAGTACCCCCCTCAAGGTATTCAAAATTGCATTTAAAAACTTTGTTAACCCTTTAGGTGTTCCACAAGAATTAATGGAAAATAGAGATAACATTTCAAAATTTCACTTTTTGGGCAGATTTTCCATTTTAATAATTTTTTTCAGTTACAAAGCAAGGGTTAACAGCCAAACAAAACCCAATATTTATGGCTATGATTCTGTAGTTTACAGACACACCCCATATGTGGTCGTAAACTGCTGTACGGGCACACGGCAGGGTGCAGAAGGAAAGGAGTGCCATATGGTTTTTAGAAGGCAGATTTTGCTGGACTGTTTTTTTGACACCATGTCCCATTTGAAGCCCCCCTGATGCACCCCTAGAGTAGAAACTCCAAAAAGTGACCCCATTTTAGAAACTACACCCCGCAAGGTATTCAAAACTGATTTTACAAACTTTGTTAACCCTTTAGGTGTTCCACAAGAATTAATGGAAAATAGAGATAACATTTCAAAATTTCACTTTTTTGGCAGATTTTCCATTTTAATCATTTTTTTCTAGTTACAAAGCAAGGGTTAACAGCCAAACAAAACTCAATATTTATGGCTCTAATTCTGTGGTTTACAGAAACACCCCATATGTGGTCGTAAACTGCTGTACGGGCACACAACAGGGCTCAGAAGGAAAGGAATGCCATACAGTTTTTGGAAGGCAGATTTTGCTGGACTGTTTTTTTGACACCATGTCCCATTTGAAGCCCCCCTGTTGCACCCCTAGAGTAGAAACTCCAAAAAAGGGACCCCAATTTAGAAACTATACCCCTCAAGGTATTCAATATTGATTTTACAAACTTTGTTAACCCTTTAGATGTTCCACAAGATTTAATGGAAAATAGAGATAAAATTTCAAAATTTCACTTTTTTGGCAGATTTTCCATTTTAATAATTTTTTTCCAGTTACAAAGCAAGGGTTAACAGCCAAACAAAACTCAATATTTATGGCTCTGATTCTGTGGTTTACAGAAACACCCCATATGTGGTCATAAACTGCTGTACGGGCAAACGGCAGGGCGCAGAAGGAAAGGAATGCCATGCGGTTTTTGGAAGGCAGATTTTGCTGGACTGGTTTTTTGACACCATGTCACATTTGAAGCCCCCCTGATGCACCCGTAGAGTAGAAACTCCAAAAAAGTGACCCCATTTTAGAAACTACAGGATAGGGTGGTAGTTTTTTTGGTACTATTTTTTTTATGATTTTTGGTTGCTCTATATTAAACTTTTTGTAAGGCAAGGTAACAAGAAATAGCTGTTTTGGCACCGTTTTTATTTTTTGTTATTTACAACATTCATCTGACAGGTTAGATCATGTGCTATTTTTATAGAGCAGGTTGTCACAGATGCGACAATACCAAATATGACTACTTTTTTGGTTGTTTGTTTCTGTTTTACATAACAAAGCATTATTTTTGGCCTTTGAGGAGTGGCGTAATTTTTTGGAGGGGGCGTTTCATCCCGTCACGGTGATTACTGATCACAAAAACTTATTATATCTGGAGTCTGCTAAACGTCTCACCCCTAGACAGGCTCGGTGGTCGTTATTTTTTACTAGGTTTAATTTTGTAATAACCTATCGCCCGGGGGCAAAAAATACTAAGGCGGATGCATTGTCCCGAAGTTTTCCTGGAGGGGGTGATGTTGATGTACCAGAGCCCATTTTGCAAAAGGGGGTGGTGGTCTCTGCATTACACTCAGATTTGGAGGGGAGGGTGTTGGAAGCTCAGGGGGACGCCCCGGCCTCCTGCCCCTCGGGTAAACTGTTTGTGCCGGAAAATTTATGACTGGAGATACTAAAAGAACACCATAACTCCACACTGGCAGGACACCCAGGTAGTAGGGCAACCTCTGAGTTAGTGTCTCGTTGGTTCTGGTGGCCTAAATGGCGCCAGGAGGTGTTGAATTTTGTGTCTGCATGTGCTACCTGTGCTCGTTCTAAGGTAGATCATACTCGTCCGGCAGGGCGTCTTTTACGTCTGGCCATCCCCAACAGGCCTTGGACGCACCTATCAATGGATTTCATTACGGATCTACCAGTATCAGCGGGGAAGACTGTTATTCTTGTAGTTGTTGACAGATTCAGTAAAATGGTGCACTTTATTGCTCTTGCCGCATTGCCTAATGCTAACACACTGGCTCAGGTTTTTATTGACCACATCGTGAAGCTTCACGGGGTCCATTCCGATATTGTTTCGGATCGTGGTACCCAATTTGTTTCTAAATTTTGGAAAGCTTTTTGTTCTCGTTTAGGGGTTCATCTGTCGTTTTCTTCATCTTTCCATCCACAGTCCAACGGTCAGACTGAACGTACCAATCAAAACCTAGAGACATATTTGAGATGCTTTGTTTCCGAAAATCAGGAGGAATGGTCATCTTATTTACCGTTAGCCGAGTTTGCCATTAATAATCGTCGTCAAGAATCTACCGATAAGTCACCATTTTTTGGTGCGTATGGTTTCCATCCTCAGTTTTGTACGTTTAGTGAGGGGGGGGCCGTCTGGGATTCCCGAGGAGGAACGATTTGCGTCTTCACTTTCTTCAGTGTGGCAGAGTGTGCAAGAAAGTTTGAAGAGAATGGGTGGTAGATACAAACGTGTGGCTGATAGGAAGCGCTCTGAAGGTCCGGACCTTGGGGTGAATGACTTGGTGTGGTTGTCTACCAGAAATATCAAGTTGAAGGTTCCTTCGTGGAAATTAGGTCCGAGATTTATTGGTCCTTATAGGGTAATTAAGATCATTAACCCGGTGGCTTTTCGTCTGGAGCTACCTCAGACTCTAAGGATCCATAATGTCTTCCACAGGTCTCTGCTTAAGAGATATGTAGAACCTCCTGAACCATTGCCGCTACCGCCTCCACCGGTGGTTGTTGATGGCAGTCTTGAGTTTCAGGTAGAAAAGATTGTTGATTCACGATATGTTCGCCGCTCTCTTCAGTACCTGGTGCACTGGAAAGGTTATGGTTCCGAAGAGAGAATGTGGGTTCCAGCATCAGAGATAAAAGCGGACAGACTCATTCGGGCTTTTCATAGCTCCCATCCGGAGAGGCCTGGTCTTGAGGGTCCGGGGGCCCCTCGTAGAAAGGGGGGTACTGTCACGACTGTGACTGATCCAGACAGGTCTGGGAGGAGAAGGTCGCAGCGATTTGCTACTCACGATAGCTTGTGAGTTTGCTCCGTGGTTCAGGGTATGTCATCCAGGTTTTGCCTTGTGAACCTTTTTGTCCTGACTGGGAGTTTGTAGGCATCCTTCTCAGGTGAGTCCTGTCTGCCACTCCCAGATACTATATTAGTTTCAGTTTCACTTGCAGTCATTGCCAGATATAGTCCTTACTTCCAGTGCTACTCTGACCTTTGAAGGAGATCGTTTGATGGTGTTGCTGTGGAGCTCTTGTCCGGCGTGGACTGTCGTGTTTGGGATCGCCTTCTCTGCTCGTGACTGGATAAGTCTATCTCTGCTGTTGTTTGTTTGTTGCTGTCTTCCCCTGTTGTTTTCCTAGACGTGAGTGATGGTGACTAGCTCTCCCATCGGCCTTTCCCCAGTCCAGTCTTGTTAGGGCGACTGAGGGTTTAGGCATCCTGCTCGCCGCACGGGTTCACACCCCGTCTAGGGTATCAGGGCAGACAGGTGCCAGCTTAGGGTTAGTCAGGGGTGGCCATTTTATTTCCCATCCGTAGATATGGGTCCCCCTTCCCCTCCGTCTGGTGCGACACGACTGCTGCTGGGATAGCGGTCGTGACAGAAACTCCATCCTTCTCCATCTGTCAAATCTAGTGTATGAGATGTTTCTCTTTTGTGGTAGTCGGTATTACTCAAGTGTGTAAGGCTGTTATTATGGAGCATCAGTTGATATTATAAGAGGAGTATAAGAGAGGAGAACTACAACTCCCAGCATGTGCAGAATATTATTATGGGGCATCAGTGGCCATCACATAGAGATGGATATAAGAGGAGAGAACTACAACTCGCAGAATGTTGGAATGTTATTGTGGACGTTACAGAAAGCGAGTGCAAGGTTCCCGTCTTACTGAGATCGCCTTGATGTTTGTCAGACGGGCCCAAATAATTTTGTACAAAATGTATTTGCCAAGCATCTCAAATTTATTAGCGTAGCATTAGCACCAGGATACTTTCTATTACTTTGGCATCATTGTGCTTTATTTTGTTTGCATAGAGTTGTTGCATTGTATTTTTTTTGTTTGTGCTTTCAGCCATGGCAACGCGCACCTGCGCACTGGATGTGCTGACTGACCCCCAATTTTTCTTTGCAGTTTGTATTGGAGGTGTGGCTGACTCTGTTAGGCCTCTTTCAGACGGGCGTTGCGGGAAAATGTGCGGGTGCGTTACGGGAACACCCACAATTTTTCTGCACGAGTGCAAAGCATTGTAATGCGTTTTGCACGCGTGTGAGAAAAATCGCGCATGTTTGGTACCCAAACCCGAACTTCTTCACAGAAGTTCGGGCTTGGGATCGGTGTTTTGTAGATTTAATTATTTTCCCTTATAACATGGTTATAAGGGAAAATAATAGCATTTTTAATACAGAATGCATAGTAAAATATCGCTGGAGGGGGGGGCGTGGCCAGCTATGCAGGAGTGAAGACGTGCGGCTGTGAGCTCCTCCACAGCACCGGAGCTAATCCACCGCCAGCGACCCTTTAAAGATGGGCAAACTACCCAAGAAAGCCAAGGCTCGTTCTGTAGCCCCCGGGCGTCTCCACAGGGGGACATCTCCAGGCTTTTCGCCCGGCAACCTGCAACTCCAGGCCCCGACCTGACTGAGCGCGCCAAGCGCTTCCAAGATGGCGCCGCCGGCCCTGGAGAATCTCAGCTCTCAGCAGCAGCTGAGCCTGAGGCTGAGCACCGGAACCAACGGCTGTACTCACCGGATAGAAGGAGAGTCAGATCTGCATCGGTGCCGTCCTTGGGCAGTGGCTCTGACCGGACCCAGATGTTGCATGCCCAGGTGGAAGGGGACCCTGAAGCACGCGCTGATCCCTCCTCTTCAGCCCAGAACAGAGGCCTAGCAGTCGCAGTGATGTCTCCCTGCGACCCGGCGATCCAGGTTAGTGAGGAGGAGTTCCCCCCGCTTCAGGGGACTTCTCAGGTGACCCCTCACCCTGTCGCCTGGGGCCCTAGAACCCCCACCTCTCCTGCAGCCCCACTGAGCCCACCAGTGAGATCCCCCACTGGGTCCCCTTGGTCGGGTACCTCAGCCAGCCTTATGGGGCACCCCCAGTCACAGAGAGACACTTCTCACAGGGGGCAACCTGAAAAGGATGATGAAAAGGCCTCAGATTCGCCACAGGCTGCGGCCTCCTCCCCGTATATGCTGCGGGAGCCCCCTTTAACTCATTCTCCTGAGCCGTCCCTAGCAAATTCCCCACACTGGTCCACGGGTTTGTCGTGGGACGGATCTCACCCACGCCAGGAGGGCATCGCATCATCGGGCACACAGACACTGGCTGCCCCTGCAGTACCGGCCTCATGGGGCTCTCCACCCTTGCCCCAGAGATCTGGGTCTCCTGTCCCTCTTCCGGATGAGGACTCCCGGCCACCTACTATGGCGGACTTACGCAACCTGATGTGCTCACTCCCCACCAAGGTGGACCTCTCTAGTTTTGCAGCTAACATTTTACAGGAATGTAAAAAAGAATTCACGCAAGTACGCTCTGAGATGGCCTTGATTGATACAAAATTGGACACTGTTCAACAGGAACATGATCACCTATCTGCAGACGTGCAGGTATTGAAAGACAAGCTGCAAGCCCACGATGCACAGATACACGCCTTGCAATACCATCTGGATGATGTCGAAAATAGGAGCCATCGCAATAATATTCGGATCAGAGGTCTCCCGGAGTCTATAACACAGGCGGTTCTTTTACCCACCATTGTAAAAATTTTCAATGACCTCCTGGGACGTCCGCCAAGTTCCAGCATTGAAATTGACCGAGCCCATAGGGCATTGAGGCCTCCCAACCCTGACCCCTCAAAACCAAGGGACGTCATATGCAGAGTTCATTTTTATGCCATCAAAGATCAGATTCTGCTCAGGGCTCGACAGATGTCGTCTTTGTCCTACGACGGTGTCCCCTTTATCTTGCTGCAGGACTTATCCCGTTACACCCTGGCCTAACGTGCTGCCTTGCGCCCACTGTTACACCTTCCCAAAGAGCGCAGTATCCCTTACCGCTAGGGCTTTCCTTTTGCTCTATTTGCCGGCCCTAAAGACCAAGTCGTCACCCTGCGGGACCCCACGGATCTTTCCCATTTTCTCCAGCAGCTGGACTTGCCACCGGTTGAATTGGGACCCTGGCCTTCCCTCCTCCCGCCTGCCTCTGAGTCGAGGGGGCGACAACGTCCATTATCTGTTGAAAAAGCGCTCAGCTCTTCTGCTCAGGCCTCAAGGGGACGACGCCAGAGAGGACCAGATTACTCAAGTCGTAGATCCTCACCTCCCCTTACCACCTGAGGGGATCCCTGCTTTAGCTACCTGGGACTACTAATGATCTAATATACTGATTGTTTCTTATTGGTTTTTAGCTGTTTGCTCATTTTCTTTATCTGTATTTATGCTCCAATTTTGCTGGTGCTTATAAGTCTTCACTTGCATCCATTGGTGCTGTGGGGGGCCAGCTCCTGTTTGGCTGACACTTTTTCCCCCGAATAACCGGAGACTCTCCCTTGGGGTATCTTCCCCAGGTGACAGCCTCTTTAGACCTCTGGGTCACATAAAAACCCCTTTTCGGGGTACTCCACCTGTTTGTTTGTTTATAACTGTTGTTCTTCTCTTTTTGTTTTTTATCGGTTGTCTCCCCGTGCCTTCCTCGTGTTTTTTCCCTTTCCCCCTCCTCCCGTACTAATGGGGTCTCTGAAGATTGCATCATTCAACGCGAAGGGCCTCAACACACCCGAAAAGCGGACCAGGTACTTCACCACTTTCATCGCCAAAAGGTACATATTATCTGTTTCCAAGAAACGCATTTTAAGGAGGGTAGCGCCCCGAACATCCGACATCGACACTACACCACCTGGCACTTTGCAAATAATGCGGTGAATAAGACCAAAGGAGTCGCCATAGCGATCCACAAGTCTTTACCCCATCAAGTGCTAGCTTGTACTGCCGACCCAGATGCAAGATACCTGGCCCTCACATTACTGATTGGTGGCCAGGAATTAACTTTCCTTAATGTATATGCCCCTAATCAAAATCAAGCTCTCTTCATTGTAAACCTCATTGATAATGTCATACCGTTGCTTAGGGGGACAGTTATCTTATGTGGCGACCTTAATCTGACACTTGACCCAACACTTGACAATTCGACGGGACGTGCATCCCTCACATATCCCACCATTAAAAAGGTAAAACGGGCACTGCTCCAACTGCAACTGAGAGATGCCTGGAGGATCCAACATCCATCTGATAAGGATTACACCTTTTATTCCGCCCCCCATGGCTCATATAGTCGTATTGATCATATCCTTATTCAGCAATCGGCCCTATCTTGGCTTGATTTCACACAAATAGGAAATATCCTTTGGTCGGACCATGCCCCCATATACTGCTCCTTGAATTTGCCCTTCCTCTCTAGACAGGAGTGGACATGGCGATTGAACGAGAGTCTCCTTCTGGACGCGGGGTGCGCTGCTGACCTTGCTAGCAGTATAACGAACTTCTTAGCGGATCATAAGGAGGATTCTACTCCAATACCGATCCGATGGGAGGCCTTGAAGTGTGTTCTTCGAGGTGTACTCATTAAGCACGGCTCCCGCCTCAAGAGGGAGAAAGCCCATTCACTTAAACTTGCTCTGCAAAAAGTCACATCCCTGGAATTGGCCCACAAACGAGCACTTACCCTGCAAACCTTGCATGATCTCCAGAATGCGCGTATGGAAGCTAAGCGCCTCCTAGATGCATCCTACAAACGTATGGTACACATTTGCAGGAGTAAATTCTACGAGTACGGGAATAAAAGTGGCCGTATGTTGGCAAGGGCTCTAAAGGGAAGACTGGCAGCCTCCCATATCCCCGCTATCAAAAACGCCCAGGATCGTTTGATCCACACAACCACTGATATTGCGGCTACTTTTCACTCCTTCTACTCGAAGCTTTACAACCTGCCCCAGACATCCTCTCCAGCAGTGGGCAAACACCCCGACCTACCTCTCTTACTTCCCAAGCTTTCTGAGCTTGATTCTGCCACGATGGAGGCTCCATTCACAGACACTGAACTCCATATGGTACTTAAGTCGCTCACGGGTGGTAAGAGTCCAGGCCCTGACGGGTTCACGGCTAGGTTCTATAAGGCCTTTTCCTCTAATCTTTCCCCTATTATGCTCCAGGTTTTCAATGGGGTGTCTCCTGGGCTCCCCTTCCCGGCGCAGACCACAGAGGCACACATTACGGTCATCCCGAAGCCAGGAAAGGACCCGCACCTGTGTGCCAGCTATCGTCCTATCTCCCTTTTAAATGTAGATCTCAAGATCTTCGCCAAATTAATGGCGAACAGATTGAGCGCTTATCTGCCTTCCCTGGTTTCTGCTGATCAGGTTGGGTTTGTGCCGGGGAGGGAGGCCCGGGACAACACTCTTAAAACCCTGGACATTATCCACTATGCCAAGTCCAAAAAGACCCCCCTCATGGTACTTTCCCTAGACGCAGAAAAGGCCTTTGACCGGATATCTTGGCGTGCCATCCATGAGACCCTTTCACATATAGGTCTGGGCCCAATATTCCTGTCAAAGATCCTGACACTGTACCAACATCCTACTGCTAGAGTCAAAATAAATGGTGCCCTTTCCCCCCCCTTCCCAATCCACAATGGGACACGACAGGGATGTCCACTGTCCCCCTTACTATACGTCCTGGTTATGGAACATCTGTTAGCTTCTATTCGGGCCAATCCAGACATAACAGGGTTAAAGATCGGATCACGAGAGTATAAATGTGCGGCGTTTGCGGACGATCTCCTTCTCTACATAACCAACCCACGTATATCTTTGCCGTCCTTACTTCGGGAAATAGCTCAATTTGGTACCTGGTCCAATTTTAAAATTAATATGTCCAAGTCAGAGGCCCTGGATGTCTCTTTACCGAGCGATCTGGCTCCTGCTCTTAAGGCTTCCTTTCCCTTCACCTGGCCACCCAAAGGCATAACATATCTGGGGATCAAAATGACAGCAGACCTCTCATGTCTCCATAAATTGAACTTTACGCCACTCCTCGTGCAGTTTCAAAAAGATTTAGACGGTTGGCGTAAACGAGACTTTTCTTGGTTTGGAAGGATTAGTATAGTAAAAATGACCCTTTTACCAAAACTACTGTACCTTCTACAAACTATTCCCATCCGCATACCGTCCACCTTCTGGTCCCAACTCCGTAGGTGCTTCACACAATTTGTATGGGCTCCTGGCCGACCACGAATCAAATGGGAGATAATGACCCGCACCAAAGAAACGGGAGGGGTGGGTCTGCCAGATTGCAGACTGTATTATCATTCTGCAGCATATGCCCGACTGTTGGACCTGACATGGGCTGAATCGCCCAAGGCGTGGGTGCAAATTACAAAAGACACTTCAATGTGTGCGGTATCAACCCTCCCATGGCTAATGGGCTCTTCAAGCCAGACGTCGTCACATTTGTCCTTCTCTGCTCATCATACCCTTGCAACTTTAGCATCCATTAGTCGTGCGACCTCATTGATTGACCCAAAAGGCCCTCTGGTGCCAGTCACTGACCATCCTAGATTTCCTCCAGGGCACTCTTCCAAACATTTTCTTCAAAGCTCAAGATCCCGACCGATCAGGTTCTATAAAGTTCTCTCTGGCCCTGCACTAAAACCCCTGCCCCAGATTTTAGAGGCTCCACTAACCCGCAATTCCTTTGAATACCTGCAGCTCCAACATTTTCACACCTCTCTAAGTAGAACTCACACTCTGGCCAGGAAACTCACTGAGTTTAAAAGGATGTGTATCTCCTCCTCAGCGATCTTACACCCCATATCCTCAGTATACAAACTTCTGATACATCAGCGATCCTCGTGCCTTCCTCCATATTGTCAAGCCTGGGAGAGGGATTTGGGGGATCATTATACCCCAGCCCAGTGGAACAGATGCTTCCTTCTAGCACACAAATCTACGGTCTCGGCCAAAGCTCAGGAAACGAGCTACAAAATTATATCTAGATGGTACAGGGTACCTGCGCTACTTCATAGATGGTTCCCGACGGTATCGGACCGTTGTTGGAGATGTCTTACAGAGGAAGGCACGATGATTCATGTGTGGTGGAACTGCAGCGGCTTAAGGCCTTTCTGGAATTTCGTTCATAAAATTATTAAAGAGGTCACGGGTATCCCTATCCAAAACTCCCCAGAAGCTCTCCTACTTTTTGATAGTGTCCTGAATGTCCCAGCATATAAGAAATCCCTCCTAAAATACATGGTTCAGGCAGCAAAGGCGGTGATTCCCAGGCATTGGAAATCCCCTTCTCCCCCTTCGTCTGAGGAGTGGTTTGACGAAATTGCCTTGTATCAGAGGTTGGAAGATCTCATTAGTATTACGCCCGCAGACATCACACGATATGTGCAGACTTGGGGCCCCTGGGAAATCTTTCGCTCTTCAACCGCATTTCGTGATGCGCAGGTCTAACCGCTTCAGTAGAATTGTACCCGTTCCCCTTCCTTTCCTTCCCCCTACTCCCTTGTCCAATGTCTTGTCTGTCTATATGTTACTGAGATTTCACATGTCCATTTAGATATGTCTAACTCATATTCTCCCATGAGCCATACTATGTGATAATGGGTATTTACCCAACACAGTTTTGTGGACATGATGTTTAAATTGTTAAACGCTTTTTACATTTGCATATGTCTTTATTTTGGCTGTACCGAAAAATTTCAATAAAAATCTTAATTGAAAAAAAAAAAAAAAAAAAATATCGCTGGAGGGGTTAAAAAAAATAAAAAATATTTAACTCACCTTAGTCCACTTGATCGCGTAGCCCGGCATCTCCTTCTGTCTTCATCTGATCTCTGTGCAGCAACAGGACCTGTGGTGACGTCATTCCGGTCATCACATGATCCATCACCATGGTAAAAGATCATGTGATGGATCATGTGATGACCGAAGTGACGTCACCACAGGTCCTATTGCTGCACAGAGATCAGATGAAGACAGAAGGAGATGCCGGGCTACGCGATCAAGTGGATTAAGGTGAGTTAAATTATTTTTTATATTTTTTAACCCCTCCAGCGATGTTTTACTATGCATCGCATCCGCGCGGGAATACTCGCCCGTGTGAAAGGGGCCTTAGTCGTGCACACCTGAGGAGTTAGGTAATGTGATATTTTTATACAGTAGGTTCTTACGGACACGGCAATACCTAATATCTATACTTTTTATTTATTTATTTAAGTTTTACACAATAATATCACTTTTGAAACAAAAAAAATAATTTTAGTGTCTCCAGAGTCTGAGAGCCGTAGTTTTTTTTTTAAATTTTTTGGGTGATTGTCTTAGGTAGAGGGTCATTTTTTGCGGGATGAGTTGACTGTTAGAATGGCACTATTTTGGGGGGCATACACATTTTTGATCGCTTGGTGTTGCACTTTTAGTGATGTAAGGTGACAAAAAAAGTGTTTTTTTAGCACAGTTTTTATTTAATTTTTTTTGACAATGTTAATCTGAGGGGTTAATTCATGTGATATGTTTATAGAGCCGGTCATTACAGACGTGGCAATACCTAATATGTATACTTTCTATTATTTATTTAAGTTTTACATAATAATATCATTTTTGAAATAAAATAGAAAAATCATGTTTTAGTGTCTCAATATTCTGAGAGTCATAGTTTTTGTATTTTTTGGGTGATTGTCTTAGGTAGGGTCTAATTTTTTGCGGGATGAGATGATGGTTTGATTGGCACTATTTTGGAGTGCATATGACTTTTTGTCACGGCCAATTTATGTTGACCGTGACGCTGTTGCGTGCAGGCTGGTTGCCGGGGGCAACGTGTAGTTTTCTGTTTGCACGTACACTTTTCTTTATTTGGTGCATTCCCCGTTTTGGTGGTCACGCGGTTAATTTAGGTGTGTCTGCCAAGTGTGGTGGGTGGTGACCTCAGGCCTCTTTATATGATGGTATGTTGGAGCCAGTCTTATTTTGTTGTCTGCCTGAGTAGGAGCTCTGCTCCCTGGCGGTATGTCTTTGTGTCTGTGTGAGTCACCCTTATTTATTATATTGTTTCCCTTGCTCTGTCTGTGTGTCCCCTACGGCGTGTTTCTGTTTTCCCTCTCCCACCTGGTGTATGTAGTTGTGGTGTGGGCCTTGTTGCAAGGTTATTGTGTTGTTGTGTGTTTCCTCCGAATTGGGGCTGCTTTCCCGGAGGGGTTTAAGCAAACATCTAGACAGTGCGTTTACGGTCCATCTCGTTGGCAGCAGGTAAGTTCTGGTAACCTAGGTTGTCTGTTGCCTTTTGTTACTTACCTGTCGTTCGGCTGTGATCCTGTCTAATTGGTGGCCAGCTGCTGGGATTCTGGAGACATCATGCATCCGTTGTACTGGATGAATGGGTGGTCTCTGCCCTGTCTTCAGGCTTAGGGCATAGCAGGGATACCTAGGGTTCTAGGTTGGAGAGCATGAGCCCCCTTACCTTCTGAGGCGGCTCATGCATTAGGAGTTTAGGGAGATCTGCAGGGTCGCATTAGGAGGTGTCCTGCTCCCTGTTCCCTGCTTTCCTGCGTTGCAGTGAACGCTGAGGCACGGTGGGGGGTTTCCCCTACTCCCCGCCGTGACACTTTTTGATCGCTTGCTATTACACCTTTTGTGATGTAAGGTGACAAAAAATTGCTTTTTTGTGGCACTGTTTCTATTATTTATTTATTTTGGCGTTCATCTGAGGGGTTGGGGTCATATGATATTTTTATAGAGATGGTTGTTAACCCTTTCCCGACTGCAATCTGTATATATACGTGATAGCTGCACATGCCCCGTGCAGCTATCAAGTCTATAAACGTCAAGACAGTTCTTTAATCCAAGCGCTGCAAAGCGCTTGGATTAAAGCTTCTGCCCCCGCACTGCTGCTGTCACGGACAGCATACAGTTCAGTAATGCCGGCAAGGGACCAATCAGAGTGGCCCCTTGCCGACAATCGATCCGATTGGTTAGTCTGTGCAGACTAACCAATCGGATCGCGGCAGTGGAAAAAATGCCGGTTTCAGGCTCTGATCTGCGCTCTGCAGATCACAGCCTGAAATCAGGTAGTGTCTCTGTGGCCCCCAATCTGTGCCCCCTTCCTGTGCCCCCCGATCTGTGCTCCTCCAACACCCCCCTGTGCGCGCCTGCCCCTGATGAAGTAGTTTCCCCGCCTGATCCATATTTATGTAGTCCCTCCCTGATGCGGTCCGCCCCATGCTGTCTCCCCGCCCGTCCTGCCCCAGCCTCCCTCACCCTCAAGGTTAGCCGCCGTACCCCAATACAACCCCCCCCCATTCCAGCGCTGCCCCCGATCCTGTGCCCCCGCTGTGTGTGATGGCGGCGGCTCCATTCCTGAGCCGCCGCCATCAGCAGCGAGTGTCAGCTCTATGCTGACACTCTGCTGTAACCCCATAGATTCTGCGGTTGCAGCATCCATGGGGTTAATAGAGGGAGGGAGCTCCCTCTCTGAACCATCGGGGCTGCAGCGCTGATAGCAGCGCCCGATGGTTGCCATGGCAACCGGACGCTTTGCAAAGGCGTCCGGTTGCCATGGCAAAGGCATCCGGTGCTGCCACCTACAGGGCATCTAATAGTATTATACTTTGCAATGCAAGAGCATTGCAAAGTATAGTACAGCCATCAGCCCCATTGGATCTTCATGATCCAAGAGGGACTTGATAAAAAAGGAAAGTGAAAATAATAAAAATGAAAAATAAATAAATAAAAATGTAAATTAAAAAAAGAAATTGCCTTTTCCTATAAAAAAAATAATAAATAAAATACACATATTAGGTGTCACCGCGTCCGTAACGACCGTCTCTATAAATATATCACATGATAGACCCAGTCCGATAAACACTATTAAAAAAAAAAAAACTGTGCCAAAAAAAGCTATTTTTGTCACCTTACATCACAAATAGTGCAACAGCAAGCGATAAAAAAGGCTTATGACCCCCAAAAAAGTACTAATTAAGCCGTCACCTCATCCCGCAAAACATGATACCCTATTTAAGACAATCGCCCAAAAAATATAAAAGCTATGGCTCTCAGACTATGGAGACACTAAAACATAATTTTTTTGGTTTCAGAAATGCTATTATTGTGTAAAACTTAAATAAATAAGAAAAAGTATACATATTAGGTATTGCCACGTCCGTAACGATCTTCTCTATAAAACTATCACATGACCTAACTCCTCAGATGAACGCTGTAAAAATAAATAAATGAAAGCTGTTCCAAAACAGCCAATTTTTTGGTCACCTTGCCATATAAAGTGTAATAATGAATGATCAAAAAATCCTATGTACCCAAAAATGGTACCAATTAAAACCTCAACACTTTCTGCAAAAAACGAGCCCTTGCACAAGACGATCGGCAGAAAAATAAAAAACATATGGCGTTCAGAAACCAATCCAGCAAAATCTGCCTTCCAAAAACCGTATGGCATTCCTTTCCTTCTGCGCCCTGCCGTGTGCCCGTACAGCAGTTTACGACCACATGTGGGGTGTTTCTGTAAACCGCGGAATCAGGGTAATAAATATTGAGTTTTGTTTGGCTGTTAACCCTCAATGTGTTAAATAAAAAAATGCAATAAAATGGAAAATCTGCCAAAAATGTGAAATTTAGAAATTTCATCTCCATTTTCCTTTAATTCTTGTGGAACACCTAAAGGGTTAAAAAAGTTTGTAAAATCAGTTTTGAGTAACTTGAGGGGTGTAGTTTCTACAATGGGGTCATTTATGGGGGTATCCACTATGTAGGCCCCACAAAGTGACTTCAGACCTGAACTGGTCCTTATAAAGTGGGTTTTGGAAATTTTCTTAAAAATTTTAAGAATTGCTTCTAAACTTCTAAGCCTTCTAACGTCCTAAAAAAATAAAATGACATTTCCAAAATGATGCCAACATAAAGTAGACATATGGGAAATGTTAAGTAATAAATATTTTATTAGGTATGACTTTCTGTTTTAGAAGCAGAGAAATTGAAATTTGTAAAATTGTGAATTTTTCAAAATTTTGGGTACATTTTGGATTTTTTCATAAATAAAGGTGAAATATATTGACTCAAATATATGACTATCATGAAGTACAATATATCACGAGAAAACAATCTCAGAATGGTTTGGATAAGTAAAAGTGTTCCAAAGCTATTACCACATAAAGTGACGCATGTCAGATTTGTAAATTTTGACCTGGACATTAGGGCATCAATGACCCTTGGTCATGAAAGGGTTAAGGACGTGGAGATACCTAATATGTGATGTAAGGTGACAAAAATGGCTTTCTTTTACACCGTTTTTTTAAATTTATTTTTTATGGTGTTTATCAGACAGGGTAGATCATGTGATATATTTATAGAGCCAGCCGTCACGGACGCGGCAATACCAAATATGTCTATTTTATAAATTTTTTCGTATTTTTTATATATTTTTCAATTACTTGATTGGGGACATTTTTTTTACATGCAAAACTTTTTTTTCTATTTTTTTTCTAAAACACTTTTTATTCTTTTTTTTTCTTTTTTTTTTTACACTTTGTGTCCCCCATAAGGTCAGTGGACATTTGACTTCTTTTTTTTACACTATTGATTTTTCCTCTAACTGGGTCTGACATAGTAGCCCCAGTTACAGGGGAAATACACCCCCCAGAGAGGCTGTACAGCACTATACTGTGCTGTACAGCCTTAGTGCAGGACTGATTGAGTTCTGTGAAAGACCCGACAGCTACTGCACTCTCCGTCTCCGTACAGTATTAGAATGTATGGGCTTCGATGAGCCAAAGTAAGTTATTCGCGAAGTCGCGTGACTTCGTTAAATAACTTCGGTAGCTGATATTCGCAATTGAAGCAAAGTTTGGTTAAAAGTTTTAAAGAGGTTTTCCACTTTAAAAATCAACTACCGAAGTTATTCAATGAAGACACGTGCGACTTTGCGCATAACTTACTTTGGCTCATGGGGGCACATACATTCTAATACTGTATGGAGATGTATCTCTGTACAGTATTATTCTGAAGTTTTGAACAAAGCGACTTCAGATAAAGGATCCAAAGATCGCTTTGCTAAACACTAATAAGGATACCTTACAAAATTGTTAAATTAACATTCACCGTATGTCTCTTTACATTGGAATAATTTTGTAATCAACATTTTATTTATTTAGGCTGCTAGAAGACTTTGAATTTCAGAAGCCATTTTCAAAATTTCTAGAAAATCTCCAAAATTTACTTTTTAATGGACCAATCCAGTTTTGAAGTGACTTTGAGTCCTTACATAATAGACATCTCCCACAAATTAGCATGTTTTAGAAACTACATCCCTCAAACTAGTCAATAGTGTTGGGCGCAAATATTCATATTTCGCCACTTCGAGAATTCGGGAATATTTAGAATTTAGTGCTATGTATTCGCAAATATTCTAGATTTTCTTTTTACTTGAACACATCATCCCGCCCTGCTTCTTGTTGTGGACCAATGAGAAGGCTGCAATGTCTTTGTCAGAGCTTAGCAACATCCCTAGCAACCAATAGGAAAGTTGCCTTCCCCTTTACTATATAAGAACCTCCCCAGCAGCTATTTTCAGCATTTTTCTGCATTTATCAGAGAGACAGCAGTGTCATTGCTGTGCTCTGTGCTTTGATGTGTCAAACTCATTACATTGGATAGTTAGTTAGTTAGCTTATATATAATACAGATAGTTAGTGTAGGTTAGATCATGATATAGCGTAGCTGATAAGTTCCAGTGCAGGGTGATAGGTAGTGTGATAGGTTCTGCTGTCCATACATACATGCTACAGACATAGTGCTGTGATGTCACAAGTTCACAACAATACTTAGTGCACCAATCAGTAATATGTAGTCAGACCTGCTAAAATGCGAAGTTGCACGTATTGCGCAAAAATATGCACATCATTAATCTGCTGATTTGACCTTATTTTAGGAACTACACCCCTCATGGAATTTAATTGAGTGTAGTGAGTGTTTTGTTCCCATAGACGTTTCACAGAATTTAGAGACACTTTGCTGTGAAAATGAAAACTTTCATTTTTCCAATAAAATGTTGTTGTTGTTTAGCCCCAGATATTTAATTTTCACAAGGGCTAACAGGAGTAAAAGCACCCCACAATTAGTTTCCCATTTTTTCCTGAATATGGCAACACTCCATATGTGGTCTTAAGCTGTTGGGTGGGCACACCAAGGGGCTCAGAAGGACAGAACCACCATTTGGCATTAAGAGGGAAGATTTCGCTAGAATTTTTCTTGGGTGCCATGTCACATTTGAAGATTTTCCTGGGGTACTAATACAGTATAAAATCCGATTTTTGAAACAAAACCCTTCAAGGAATTGACTTAGGGGTATAGTGATTGGCTTTACCTCACAGGTGCTTCATGGAATATTTTAATATTGGGACATGAAATGAAAAATAACATCATATTTCAATTAAATGTAGTTTTAGAAGCAAATATTACATTTTCACAAGTGATGACATGATTAAAAGCACCCCCAAATTTTGTTGCATAATTTTTCTCAAGTACAAAAATACCCCACATGTGGTCATAAACTGCTGTGCACAAACTGCAAGGTCAAGGATAGAAAGAGCACCATGTGCATTTGAGGCCTAGTTTAATGATTTATACAGCACTGGCCGACAGCTGAAGAGCCTTTGAGGTGAAATAAAAAAAATATTAATCCACAGCAGATGGTGAAAATTAACATAGTAACATAGTAACATAGTACATAAGGCCGAAAAAAAGTCATTTCTCCATCCAGTTTGGCCTGTTATCCTACAAGTTGATCCAGAGGAAGGCAAAAAAAACCTGAGGTAGAAGCCAATTTTCCCCACTTTAGGGGAATAAAAAATTCCTTCCCGACTCCAATCAGACAATCAGACTGACTCCCTGGATCAACGACCCCTCTCTAGTAGCTATAGCCTGTAATATTATTACGCTCCAGAAATACATCCAAAGTGAAAATTGCTATTTCATTGCCATTTCAGTGAACAAATTTTTTTAAACTACGCCCCTCATTTATTAAGTGGTGGAATAAGCATTTTTATGCATTTTACAAAAAATAAAGCACAGTAAATGGTGCAAAGTGAAAATAGCAATTCCATTTCCATTTCAGTGCCCAATATATTGTGCCTATCATGCATAGTGATGAGCGGCAGGTGCCATATTCGAATTTGCGATATTTCACGAATATTTTGCTAAATATTCATGATATACAGTATTTGCTAATTCGAGACTTCTTTATATTCGTACAATGCTATTCTATTGCTAAAGACCATCATTGAAATATTCGTGTGCGCATGCACATTTTTCAGATAAGATAAACTATATTAAATAATGAAGAATATTCTAATTCAGTACTGACTCAGATATTTTAGCCTTCTCACATTGGACCACAAGTAATGGTCCATTACCGGCATGCTTTTTGCTTGTGGGCTAATGTGAGAAGGCTAAAATATCTTAGTCAGTACTGAATTAGAATATTCTTCATTATTTCATCGAATCGCGTAAGGGCGTAAAGCAACTTTCCTAGTGGGTTGGCTTGGTAGAATTGTCGAATATGTAGAATATAGCGCTATATTCGTAATACGAATATTCGTTTTGTTTTGTTTTTTCATCTGAACCCATCACATTTACTATCACTATCATATTATAAATATTCGTGAATTATCGAAGTGCCGATATTCGCGAGAAAAATTTGCTATTCGAATATTCGCACTGAACACTAATCATGTGCCAGGAGGAAAACTAAGCAGTCTTATAATTATGCTTTGTTTTCTGGTTTTAACAACACCCTAGATGTGGCCCTATTCTTTTGCCTGAATGTATGAGAGGCCTCTGGAGTATAAGAGCACCATGCACATTTTGAGGCCCAATGTGGTGATTTACACTGCTTGTACTGACAACTGTAGAAGCTCTAGAGTGCAATAAAAAAATCACTAGGAAGCAACCCCACTTTGGAAACTCCGCCCCTCATAGGAGTGTAGTGAGTATTTGACACCACAGGTATTTTTCAGAAATTAAAGTGTAGCGGGCCATGCAAATTGAATTTTTTTTTTCCACAGATATGGCATTTCAATGCCCAATATGTTGTGCCCAGCTCATGCCATCTGAGATTCTCACCACACTTCTTGAATTCATGCTACTGGAAACGGAAAGGCCATAAATATGGATGTAAGTTGCTGCATGGGCATGGTTGGACTTAGAGTGGAGTCCCAGTTGGCTTTTGGAGTGCGGATTTAGCTAGAATGGTTTTTGGGTGCTACATCACATTTGCGGAGGTACCCGCACAGGGAAAAACCCCAATAAGTGACCTCATTTTGGTAACTACACCACTTAAATTATCGAGGGGTGAAAGGAGCATTTTGACACCACAAGTATTTTGCAGAAATTAGTAGCCATGTGACTGTGCAAAATGTAAATTGCAAGTTTTCCACTGATACAGCATTTCAGTCACCAATATTCTGTGGCAAGATTGTGCCATCTGAGACATACCACACTTCTTCATTTGTTAGGGGGTTCTATTGGCTAAAAAAAAAAAAGACATACATGTGGAGGTAAATAGGTGTTTGGGTATGCTACAGGGTTCAGAAGGGAAATACCACTGTTTAGCTTTTACATCGCATATTTTGATTAACTGGTTTACAGGTGCCATGTTGCTTTCAAACAGCCTCTGGAGTACCAGTACAGCTATTTTCTGACAACCATGCATTTTATTTATATTTTTTATCTCTACAGAGCTGTGTGAGGGCTTAATTTTTGTAGGTTGAGTTGCGATTATCATTGTTAGCGCTAAAGCACACGGCCATTACCCTTGCCGTGGCCATATTGCGGCCCACATACAGCGGGTCCACAATACACGGGCTCCGGCCATGTGCACCCCGCATGCGGGAGATGCGGTGCGGAACGGAGGCATGGATCGGAAGCCCACAGAAGCACTATGGAATGCTTCTGTTGGTTTTCTGTCTGTGCCTCCGCACAGCGAAAAAAGTAGTGCATGCACTAATTTTTGTCGGTGTGGACCGTTGGATGCGGATCGCGGACCCCATTCACATGAATGATCTGCAAGCAGCGGCCCCACGGTCGGTGCCTGTGCATTGCGGTCCACAGCACGGGCCCAGCCAGCACACGGTTGTGTGCATGAGCCCTTACTATTTTTGGGTACATATGACTTTTAATCGCAGGATAATGAAAAGGCAGCAATTTTGCCAATGCTTTTTGGGGTTTGTTATTGCTGTGTACACCATGCAGTAAAAAGGATATACTACATTTACGGGTCAAGCACACAAACGTATTTTCCGCTTCCGCTCCGTTTTTTTTGCGGACCGTATGCGGAACCATTCACTTCAATAGGGCTGTATAAAATACAGAAGTTACTCCGTGTGCATTCCGTTTCCGTTTGTCTGCATGGCCGTTCCGCAAAAAAGCAGTGCATGTCCTATTATTGTCCGCAAATCACGGTCTGAGGCCCCATTCAAGTCAATGGGTCCGCAAAAAATACAGAATGCTCATGGAACACATCCATATGTCATCCGTATTTCATCCGTATTTTGCGGATCCATACTGTAGAATTGCTATGCCCATCCCATGTTGCTCATGTGTTTGGTGATTAATAAGTTACTGTTTCTATATACGATCCGCAAAAACGTAGCAAATACGGAAACCATACGGATATGTTTTGTGCAATAATGGAACGGAAGAGGACTTAAATCAGAGGGAAAAAAAACTCAGAAACTGAACAACGAATCCATGAAAAACGGACCGCAAAACAACCACGGTCGTGTGCATGAGCCCTTATTCTGCTAGTAAGTACAATTACAGAGATAATTTTTATTTATTTTTTTACGTTTTTCTTCTTTTACGCAAAATCATGTCTTTCTGTTGCTATTTTCTAGGAGCCATTTTTTTTTAATTTTTTTTTTTGGCAATGGTCTTGTTTAACCACCTCAGCCCCTATGGCTTAAACACCCTGAAAGACCAGGCCACTTTTTACACTTCTGACCTACACTACTTTCACCATTTATTGCTCGGTCATGCAACTTACCACCCAAATTAATTTTACCTCCTTTTCTTCTCACTAATAGAGCTTTCATTTGGTGGTATTTCATTGCTGCTGACATTTTTACTTTTTTTGTTATTAATCGAAATTTAACGATTTTTTTGCAAAAAAATGACATTTTTCACTTTCAGTTGTAAAATTTTGCAAAAAAAAACGACATCCATATATAAATTTTGCTATAAATTTATTGTTCTACATGTCTTTGATAAAAAAAAATGTTTGGGTAAAAAAAAAAATGGTTTGGGTAAAAGTTATAGCGTTTACAAACTATGGTACAAAAATGTGAATTTCCGCTTTTTGAAGCAGCTCTGACTTTCTGAGCACCTGTCAAGTTTCCTGAGGTTCTACAATGGCCAGACAGTACAAACACCGCACAAATGACCCCATTTCGGAAAGTAGACACCCTAAGGTATTCACTGATGGGCATAGTGAGTTCATAGAACTTTTTATTTTTTGTCACAAGTTAGCGGAAAATGATGATTTCTTTTTTTTTTTCTTACAAAGTCTCATATTCCACTAACTTGTGACAAAAAATAAAAAGTTCTATGAACTCACTATGCCCATCAGCGAATACCTTGGGGTGTCTTCTTTCCAAAATGGGGTCACTTGTGGGGTAGTTATACTGCCCTGGCATTCTAGGGGCCCAAATGTGTGGTAAGAAGTTTGAAATCAAATTCTGTAAAAAATGGCCAGTGAAATCCGAAAGGTGCTCTTTGGAATGTGGGCCCCTTTGCCCACCTAGGCTGCAAAAAAGTGTCACACATGTGGTATCTCCGTATTCAGGAGAAGTTGGGGAATGTGTTTTGGGGTGTCATTTTACATATACCCATGCTGGGTGAGATAAATATCTTGGTCAAATGCCAACTTTGTATAAAAAAATGGGAAAAGTTGTCTTTTGCCAAGATATTTCTCTCACCCAGCATGGGTATATGTAAAATGACACCCCAAAACACATTCCTCAACTTCTCCTGAATACGGAGATACCACATGTGTGACACTTTTTTGCAGCCTAGGTGGGCAAAGGGGCCCAAATTCCTTTTAGGAGGGCATTTTTAGACATTTCGATACCAGACTTCTTCTCACGCTTTGGGGCCCCTAAAATGCCAGGGCAGTATAAATACCCCACATGTGACCCCATTTTGGAAAGAAGACACCCCAAGGTATTCAATGAGGGGCATGGCGAGTTCATAGAAAAAAAAAAATTTGGCACAAGTTAGCGGAAATAGATTTTTTTTTATTTTTTTCTCACAAAGTCTCCCTTTCCGCTAACTTGGGACAAAAATTTCAATCTTTCATGGACTCAATATGCCCCTCAGCGAATACCTTGGGGTGTCTTCTTTCCAAAATGGTGTTATTTGTGGGGTGTTTGTACTGCCCGGGCATTTGAGGGTCTCCGCAATCATTATATGTATGCCCAGCATTAGGAGTTTCTGCTATTCTCCTTATTTTGAGCATACGGGTAATGAGATTTTTTTTTTCCGTTCAGCCTCTGGGCTGAAAGAAAAAAATGAACGGCACAGATTTCTTCATTCGGATCGATCAATGTGGATGAAAAAATCTCTGCCAAAAAAATAAAGGAGGGCAAAGGCGTCTGCCAGGACATAGGAGCTCCGCCCAACATCCATACCCACTTAGCTCTTATGCCCTGGCAAACCCGATTTCTCCATTAACATCAATCGATGTGGATGAATAAATCATTGCCGGGATTTTTATTTTTTTATATATACAAAGTGTTTGCCAAAGTATATGAACACCGCCACCTCCTCAGCTCATATGCCTCGGCAAACGTATCTTTTACTGCAGAGGAGAAATCTCGTCTTGCAGCGCCGCATACACCGACTTGCGTGTAATCTGACAGCAGCGCAATGCTTCTGTCAGAATGCACATCAGTGCTGCAGCTAGTCGATCAGTTGGTCCACCTGGAAGGTAAAAAAAAACAAAACAAAAAAGAAAAAACCAGGCCGCAACGCAATAAATTTATTAACTTTAGAACAGAACATATTAACTTTTTTTTAACTTTTTTACTTACCGGTAATTTTTTTTTTGTTTAGTTTTTTTTACCTTTATAGAACAAACCTCTCCTTCCTCATGGGACAATGTGCAAAGCGCAAATCGCCCAAAGATGTGGCGAAGTACGTTATGCACTTTATCCCAGGTGAAAGGAGAGGTTTGCAGCAGCTGTGAGTAAAAGGGCCCTAATAGCCCTGTGTGCCTGTCCTGTGAGATGCAATCCCTATGCTAGGTGTACCTGTGTGTGGTACTTCCGGAAACACTCTCCTAAGCATAGGGCAGGGTGGTCAGGACAGTCAGGACAGAAATAGCGGGTGTCACGCCTTATTCCACTCCTGCTACAGACACAACATTTTTTTCGGGGTGGCGGTTGGGTTGAGGTACCAGCAACGACACTGGGGAAATGTCGCTCGTGTAGACGGCTAACTACACTGGTGGATGGGGCCACGGAACCTTCTGGATACAGGAGGTTCTCGATGATCTCTTCCTGGAATTTGAGGAAGGATCGTGTTCTCCCAGCCTTACTGTAGAGAACAAAACTATTATACAGCGCCAATTGAATTAAATATACAGACACCTTCTTATACCAGCGTCTGGTTCTGCGGGAAACTAAATAGGGAGCCAACATCTGGTCATTGAAGTCCACCCCTCCCATGAGTGCATTATAGTCGTGGACTGAGAGGGGCTTTTCAATGACACGGGTTGCCCTTTCAATTTGGATTGTCGTGTCTGCGTTAATGGAGGAGAGCATGTAAACGTCATGCTTGTCTCTCCATTTCACCGCGAGCAGTTCTTCATTACACAAGGCAGCCCTCTCCCCCCTTGCAAGACGGGTGGTAACGAGCCGTTGGGGGAAGCCCACGCGACTAGTTCGCGCGGTGCCACAGGCGCAAATCCGTTCTAGAAACAAATGCCTAAAGAGGGCCACACTTGTGTAAAAATTGTCCACATAAAGATGGTACCCCTTGCCGAATAAAGGTGACACCAAGTCCCAGACTGTCTTCCCACTGCTCCCCAGGTAGTCAGGGCAACCGACCGGCTCCAGGGTCTGATCTTTTCCCTCATAGATCCGAAATTTGTGGGTATAGCCTGTGGCCCTTTCACAGAGCTTATACAATTTGACCCCATACCGGGCACGCTTGCTTGGGATGTATTGTTTGAAGCCAAGGCGCCCGGTAAAATGTATTAGGGACTCGTCTACGCAGATGTTTTGCTCAGGGGTATACAAATCTGCAAATTTCTGGTTGAAATGGTCTATGAGGGGCCGAATCTTGTGGAGCCGGTCAAAAGCTGGGTGGCCTCTGGGACGGGAGGTGGTGTTGTCGCTAAAATGCAGAAAACGCAGGATGGTCTTAAATCGTGTCCTGGACATAGCAGCAGAGAACATGGGCATGTGATGAATTGGGTTCGTGGACCAATATGACCGCAATTCATGCTTTTTAGTTAGACCCATGTTGAGGAGAAGGCCCAGAAAAATTTTAAGTTCGGAAACTTGGACTGGTTTCCACCGGAAAGGTTGGGCATAATAGCTTCCCGGGTTTGCGGTTATAAATTGTGTGGCATACCGGTTTGTCTCTGCCACGACTAAGTCCAAGAGCTCCGCAGTCAAGAACAGCTCAAAAAATCCCAGGGCCGAACCGATTTGAGCCGTCTCAACCCGAACTCCAGACTGGGCGGTGAAAGGGGGAACAACTGGTGCGGCTGAAGTTGGTGACTGACAATCAGGGTTTGCCAGAACCTCAGGGATTCTAGGGGCTCTACGGGCCTGTCTGTGCGGTGGCTGCGACGGGGTAACTACTGCACGTGCCACCGTACCAGCTTCAACTGCCCTTCTGGTGCTCGCTACTTCACCAGGTTGTACGGCAGTGATGGTACTAGGTCCAGGAAGGGCTGCGCTGCTGGTGTATGCCTCACCACGTGATCCGGCAGCGACAGCCCCACTCTGCTGCTCTTGAAGCGGATCCTGCGCAACCTGTGGTCTAACGACACGGGGCCGGGTACGCCTGGTTCTATCAGGGACCTCCACCTCCTCGTCCGAACTTTGGGTCAGAGAGCCACTGCTTTCTACAGGTTCATATTCTGACCCGCTAGATTCGTCAGATGAGGGTTCCCATTCCTCATCCGACTGGGTCAGAATCCTGTAGGCCTCTTCAGAAGAATACCCCCTGTTTGACATTTTGGACTACTAAATTTAGGGGTATTCCCTGAGACTACCCAAGAAAAAAAGCAAGCCTGTCTTACAAAGGGGAGGCTAGCGAAGTACCGGAGGCCGCTGCGGTTGATAAAAAATATCAAAACTGATTTTTTTATCGCCGCAGTGCGTGTAAAGTGAATGTGCAGTGATCAAAAAATAATAATTTTTTGTCACTGCGGTGGGGCGGGCGTGGGTGAACGCACGTGTGGGCGACCGATCAGGCCTGATCGGGCAAACACTGCGTTTTGGGTGGAGGGCGAGCTAAGGTGACACTAATACAACTATAGATCTGACCGTGATCAGTTTTGATCACTTACAGATACTATAAAAGTACAAATGCTGATTAGCGATACGCTAATCAGCGAATAAAAGTCACTGCGGTGCAGTGGGCTGGGCGCTAACTGACGCTAACTACCTAACCAAGGGGCCTAAACTATCCCTAAAACCTAACAGCCAATACTAGTGAAAAAAAAGTGACAGTTTACACTGATCACTTTTTGTCTTTCACTAGTGATTGACAGGGGCGATCAAAGGGGTGATCAAAGGGTTAATTGGGGTGCAGGGGGGTGATCTGGGGCTAAGGTGTAGTGTTGGTGCTACTCACTGTGAAGTCTGCTCCTCTGCTGGATCCAACCGACGAAAAGGACCAGCAGAGGAGCAGAGAAGCCATATAACAGATCATATTTACTAATATGATCTGTTATATGGCTTGTGATTCGATTTTTAAAAAATCAGCAACCTGCCAGCGACGATCATTGGCTGGCAGGTTGCTGATGCAATTCTCCTCGAACTTTTGCCGGGCCGCGATGCGCGGGCCGGCTGTGACCGAAATCTCGCGTCTCGCGAGAGGACGCGCCGGCGCGTCCAGGCGGAATGAAACAGCCACCTCCAGGACGCGTCGCTGCGTTCGGCGGTCCGGAGGTGGTTAAGGCTCTTTTTTTGCAGGATGAGTTGGCATTTTCATTGGTATTGATATTTAGTTTTTTGCAGGGAGAGTTGATCAAAAATGGCTGTACTGGCATTGTTTCTTAATTTTTTTTTGGTGTTCAATTGACAGGGTATATCATGTGATATTTTTTACAGAGCTGATTATTACGGATGCAACCATACCTAATAGATCTATTTGATGGCTTGATGAGTGAAATGGGACTCATTTGAAACTTATAACACTTAAAAAAAAATTAATAAATAGTAGTAGGGCACTCTCTATAGTACTGGGATTTTTATTGAATGTAAGATAAAATTCAGTTATTAATAAGTACAATTCTATAGATAAGTAAATAGTATAAAATGGTTCAAAATGAATAACAGCAGTGGTAGAAAGCGGATGTTTATATAATAATTTAAAACCACATCTATATATGGACACGATAAAATATAGATCCCAAGTAACAATATTAATCTCTAAAACCAACAATCTGCCAGGCCTCTGATGATTTGAAATATTCACGGTAAAACAATCGACCCGATAAAATATTCGATGGTATAAATATTCGATAGTGAAATTCAGTAGTGAAGTTCGATGATAAAAGTTCGAAATAGGATAGGGACACCAAGTTCTTCCCAGTGTCAAGACAATATGCCAGATTCTTATCGATTTTAAGCACAGGTAGAAGTTAATAGCATATGGAGCGGCGTCCCACTCACTCGATGCAGACAGCGGCGTCCCGCTGTGTATTCAACAGAATGCGATCGCTTTTTTGAAAAGGAACTAACAGTCTTACCGGGAGGTCTTGAATGGACTTCGTTGCCCTCGACACGGTATACCTTGGTCAGGGTTCCGATCTCAAGGGCTGTTTGTTTTGTTTGAATTCCGAGCCAAAACTTTGAACACACGTGGTCTTGTGATGAAACTAGGTATCGTCCGTGCAACAGAAGTTATCTTGGGCGGTTCGATATTTCATATGGTAACGTCCATGCCTCCTCATTCGGTCGGTATGCTTTTCATGAAGATGGGGATAATACCAGACGCGTTTCGGGGTTTTGAGAAAGTGACCCCTTCATCAGTGGTTGACATCCCCCTATTAGTGCCCCTCCTTTATAGGGATCGAAGTTCGTAAGAAAACCTGGCTTGGAGTATATTCTTTCGAATATCCATGGGTCTTGAATTTTCCCGAAAGTCCTCACATATATCTATATATGTACATGTATATACGTACATCTAATTGTCCACATCTAATTGTCCACAATCTCAGTGGCCGGTCAGTTTTGCTGGGTAAAAAATATATATATTTGACACACTATAGAATTTATAACATATTTATCAAATATAAGTAAAAACCAGTTGTTGGCAATTTGCCAGACAGAAAACCTTTCATACAATTGTTCTATCTCGACTTCGGGATCATATTATATAAAAAACGCACCGGTATCGCATGCTTTTTCGGTGCGGTTGCAGTGCGCTTTTTCAAGAAAATGCTAAAATGATGATACATAGTATAATTTAGATTATAATAATATAAAAGAGGATAAAAATGTGTAGAATCACAACAATTGTGCATAAACTATCAATTTAATCACTTATCTCAGACTGAATAGTCTCACTATATCCAGAAGTTCCAAAAAGAAGACCCTCTCCTTGGGAGAGTCTTCGGATATGTCTAATATTAACTGAAGGGCAGGAAGTCAGGTTACAGGGTAATGCAGATGCCCTGTCCCGGGTACACTGTCTGGCGGGTGTTCACCCCCTCAGGGTTGAACAAAGGAGGGAGGTATGTAGGAAAGCGCAAGGGGCCGTCATTGACAGAAGATATGTGTCACTAAGGTTCCTGGCCTCGGTGGGGTAAGAGCCGGTAATTTTAAGTGTCAGCGGCAGCTAGTGCTGACTGACACTATTGGTTATTTAGTGTGGCTGTAAAGCCGATATTGGGAGCTCTTACTGGGAGCAGCTATAGTGCATGATGGGTGGCTGTTCCCCATGTTTCAAGCCGGGTTTTGGTTTGGGATAAAAACCCAGCCAGCAGTCTCAGCTGGATGGATTATCCTCCATCTGATACTGGAGCTTTGTCAGTCTGGGTGTTGGAGCCTTGAGAGTTTGGGCCGGGACTAAGGTCTGCTATATTGTTTGGGAAAAAGCACATGGACTTCTGCTTCACCCAAGGACTTATGTGCTGCAGCCTGAGGCTACTTTCACACTGCCGTTTCTGGGTCCGCCTGTGAGATCCGTTTCAAGGCTCTCACAAGCGGCCCCAAACGGATCAGTTTAGCCCCAATGCATTCTGAATGGATAAGGATCCGTTCAGAATGCATCAGTTTGGCTCCGTTCAGGCTCCATTCCGCTCTGGAGGCGGACACAAACGCTTGCAGCGTTTTGGTGTCCGCCTAGTGATCTGGAGCCAAACGGACCCGTCCTGACTTACAATGTAAGTCAAAGGAGACGGTACCATTTACATTGACACAATATGGTGCAATTGTAAACGGATCCGTCCCACGTTGAATTCAATGTAAGTCAGGACGGATCCGTTTGACTTACACTTAGGCCGAGTTCACACAAACGTGTGTGACCCGTGACTGTGCTGCGGCCCACAAATAGCGGGCCGCAATGCACGATCGCCGGCCGTAGGTCAGCCGCATCGGATCGCGGACCCATTCACTTTAAAGGGTCCGCGATACGCCCGTTCCGCTAAAAGATAGGACTTGTTCTATCTTTTTGCGGAACGGAAGTACGGGACGTAACCCCACGGAGGCACTCCGTAGTGCTTCCGAGGGGTCTTGTCCAGTGCGGCCGTTCCGCGATTCCGGATTTGCGGACACATTGAAGTGAATGGGTCCGCATCCGTGATGCGGAATTCACATGGAACTGTGGCCGTGTATTGCGGCCCGCGATTAGCGGGCCGTAATACGGCCACGGTTCACACACGTTCGTGTGAACTTAGCCTTAGGCTAAGTTCACACGAACGTGTGTGATTCGTGTCCGTATTGCATTTACTTCAATGGGTCCGCAATTCCGGAATCGCGGAACGGCGTCCGTACTTCCGTTCCGCAAAAAGATAGAACAAGTCCTATCTTTTAGCGGAACGGCCGGATCGCGGACCCATTAAAGTGAATGGGTCCGCGATCCGATGCGGCTGACCTACGGCCGGCGATCGTGCATTGCGGCCCGCTATTTGCGGGCCGCAGCACAGGCACGGGTCACACACGTTCGTGTGAACTCGGCCTTAGACTTAGACTTTTTTTGGACAGAATAAGGCAGACGGATCCATTTTGAACGGATACCAGCGTTTGCATTATAGGTGCATTATAGGTGCATTATAGGTATGGATCCATCTGTGCAGATACCAGACGGATCCGCACCTAATGCAGGTGTGAAAGTAGCCTGATGTGAACAAGCACCAGACTCAAGGTGACTGTTTTTCCTTGAAACTGCCTTTTTGTTGTCACTTTACTTATGTGTGAATAAAACACTGCACTGTTTTTAAAGATGTTGTCATTGCCTCTGTACTGTGTCCGCAAGCCTGTCTACCAGAGCAAATCCCCACAATACATATATATTTTATGGATTTTTTTTTTATACATTTTTTTTTTTTTCCAATGTGTACTACAATAATATGGATGTAACATACTAATCCATGAACCTATACTGCCATGGAGCAAATTATATATATATTTTTTTAATAATTACTAAGATAAACATTACTAACTATTTACCAACTATTTATAGTTTATAGTCTTTTGTCAGTGTAGGGAGAGGTTGCTGTGTGGAGCAGGGACAGACTGTTAGGGACACCAAACGCTAGCTAATAGGGCCACAAAAGTCCTTTTAAGGACTGGTATAGGTGTGCTATCGATAGGTGTGACTTAGAGGGGTGTAATATACTTATAATATACTTTTGGTGGCTGCAAATATGAGCTGAAGGTTTTTCAGGTTCGCCTGCCATTATGAATAGGGCCCGTCAGAATATGGCGATGCAAAAAAAAAATATATTTTTTCCAAGTTATTTTTTTTTTGTATTAAAACATAAGAAAAACTATAAAAAATGTGGTATTGCTGTAATCATACTAGCCAGAAAATGAAGGCAAGAAGTCAGTTTTAACGCATAGGGAACACGTAAAAACAAAACGCATAAAACTGTGATGGAAAATCATTGTCAGGAAGGGGTTCATTATTGTGGATAATAAACAGAATGAGGAGCTTCAGGGGAGAGAACCCCTCACTAGACATAGGACTGCTTTTTTGAATGTACATGGAGACCTTACCATTGTAGATTCCATTTAAAGCTCAACTAATTAACTGTAATCTCTTTGTACTAGGCTGTCACACTTCCTGCAACGATAAGGTAAATGATTTTACTGTAAGCATGTGCATTGCCATTCAAACATTACAGGGGTTTATAAAATATTTCTATCAATATGGAAAGTAGTTCAATTTGAAATCCAATCTGTAGTATACATCACCAAGAGTACAGCTTCTTTTCCGTTGCACTCTAACACTCTAGCACATACAGAAAGGAGAGTTGCATGCATTTAGATGTATGTCTTACCATACACTGTATAACACATTGCTGCTTTCAATGATATAATGTGAGAAACATAATAAGGACTCATACACAGTATGTGTGATGTCGAATATTTTCCTATCATTGTCCATCTGGTCTGGCATGTCAGTATAGTGTGCATAAACCATACACATCGTGGTTTGCTTTGCTTGTCTGTCTGTGTGTATATGTATATATATATATATATATATATATATATAACAGATTAATTGCCATATGTCTACCAAATGACTCACAGTTCTTGGTAAGGCATGTAAAAACATATGGGCATGTATTTTCTTTGACAAATGCCAATAACATTGCACGTGACATGAGTGCTGTCCGCAGCTCAGTGTTAAACCCACTGGTAAGCCCAGCCCAATGCTCCCCAAGCCTTGATTCATGGAACAAGCCTTTGGCGATATCACAGAATAAATAAATACAGACCATTCCAGTGGTTCTTTACTTCATAAAATAACAGAGTTCCACATACACCGTCTCACTTAGATACAGCCATTCACCTCTCATTGCTAGGAACAACCTCACTCCTCAGTCTGCTCTCTCATTCCATCCTTAGGCTGGGTTCACACTTGAGCGTTTTACAGCGCGTTCAAACGCGCTGTAAAACGCTCAACACATGAAAACCAATGCTTCCCTATGGCCCTGGTTCTCACTTGAGCGTTTTACAGCGCTGAAAAACGCGCTGTAAAACGCCCTACGCTCAAACAAGTACTTGAGCTTCTTTGGGGCGTTTTGACGCGCGTTTGTGGCCATAGGACATTGCAGTCAATCACACAAACGCGCGTCAAACGCGCGTTTACTATTGCAAAAAACGCTCGTCAAAAACGCGCGTTAAACGCGCATATCAAAGACGCTCAGGTCTGAACCCAGCCTTAAAGGAAAGCAGGGAAAAGGCACGCACATGGTGAAGTACCACTTGCACAACGCTTTTTTTGCGGATTTATTATACTCACAAACTCAGGCACATTGATAACATCACATCACTCTATAGGTCTACCCGACCAAATATTTGTCAGGGGGCACTTACTGTAGTAATCTTGCACATGTGCTGTTTGTTCTGGGCCCATTCACTGCATGGCCAAGGAGGAGATGTTGAGCAAGGTTTCTCAATGATGGATGCTAAACAGCCTAAATTGAAAACTGCATCCTGGATGCATGTCAGAACTGCACTGTGTGCCAGCACCCTTAAGCCTCATTCACACGTCAGTGTATTCCACGGACTGCACACGTCCCTATTCATTTTAGGCCTCATGCACACGACCGGTTTTTGCTTCCGCATCCGTTCCGCCGATTTTAGCGTTTCAGGTGTGGACCCGTTCATTTCTATGGAGCCGTTGAAAATGCGGATAGTGCACCGTTTGCCATCCGCGTCCGTGGTTCCAGTCTATCAAAAAAATATAACCTGTCCTATTTCCGCGGAAAACGGTTCACGGACCCATTCAAGTCAATGGGACCGCTAAAAAATGCGGAGGCACACAAGATTGTCGTCTGCGTCCTTTTTATTCCTATCATTTGCATGGCAAACCTGTCTCAGACTTTTTTTTACATTCCTTTATGTCTGGTGGTCCTCCAAAAATAAAGGAAGACACGCGGAAACAAAAACGGAAACTGATCACGGAACAACGGAACCCCATTTTGCGGAACGGAACACAACAACGATCGTGTGCATGAGGCCTTAATGTGTGCATTCAGACATCAGTGTTAGCACGGTCCGTGGGTCTGTGTTTTCAGCACGGATGCATGATCTATTTTGTCCGTGTTCACAGATCCATCACTTCCATTATAGTCTATGGGTCCGTGAAAACCACGGATGCAATCACGGATCATTAGGAAGAGATGCTTTGAAAATTATTTTTCAGCTGTTCAGTGTCAGTGAAACACGGATGGCACACGGACAGCAAAAAACAGACCCACGGACCCAACACGGATCCTTCACAGACAACTTCACTGATGTATCACTCACTACCTTCCCACGGATTTGAACACACGGGCATGTGAATGAGGCTTTACGGGGGGAATTTATAAGGGGAAAATTTGAAATCAGTTTTGCTTGAGTCTGCATTGGAGTATTTTATGCCACATTTTTCAAATGTCTGATGTTAGTTAATAAATTTGGCTTATCCTGAGACCTAACACTACTTCCTACTCCACCATCCTCCCAGAGTGAGACTGCAACTTTTTTGCGACAATGTTTTTTAGTTTTTTTTTTAAGTCTCAATAATAAATCTGGAGTGAAACTCATTAACATAACTAACCAGACCCACTTTTTCACCCATGTTACAAAACTGTATAAATGCAAAAAGTTGCTAAATTTTGCACAAGCACTTAAATTTTGTGCAAAAAGTTGCAAATATTTCTACGACTTTTTGATGCCAGAATTCTGGAGTGAAGTTATAATAAATCAGGGCTATGAGTCATTAAGTAGGCATGATTTATTTTTCAGTCTCACTTTAATGAATTAAATTTGTATGTATATATGTGCAAACAACTGTAACAAATGTAATCTTTAGACCTCATGGAAATCCAGAACCTTTGAGGAAACCTGCCCTGCCAAGTCAGTCCTCAGCCACAAAGTCCAGCTATCCAAGGTAAGAATGATTCTGAAAGACATTCAGTAGGAAAGACCATCCAGCTTTAATTAAGCTTTGACATGGCCCAGATCTACTACTCCTAAAATGTAAAAAACCCACACCAGATTTATCACAGTTGGCATACTTTGAGACAAATTTTATGCCAGAATAAAGATTTTGTCACAAAATAATGCATCTTATGCCCTGCCCTTTCCAGTGAAGCATCACTCACTTTCTAGAAAGCCCCACCTCTTGTCAAGCATGTCAGAAAAAAAATGTACAAAGATGCACCAGTTTGCACCAGATTTTTTTGGTGCAGAAACATTAGTAAATCTTGGCCAATGTTTTGACAATTGTTTACATAGTATGGCACCATGTGGTGTTCAAAGTGTATAGAAATGTGCAGATCTATCTACTGTTCTGAGTGCCAGTGGACACTGCTAATAGCCCTCTGTTTACTGCAAAGCAGTACATTTGTACGAATCACAGCCCCATGTTTAGATGCCCAACGATCAGCCAACTAATGAGCGTTTTCTTCTTGGTTGGCTCTCTTATGTGATTATGGCTCTTCCCTGAATAACCCCAAGTTTCACAATCTCTTTTGGTATAGCAATCCACCTATTTGTTTAATTACCTTGATTACCTTTCTCTGCACCTTCTGTTAATACACATCCTTCTTATAAACTGGGGACAAAAACTATGCACAATTTTCGACATGTGGTCTGACCAATGATTTATGAAAAGGCAAAACTATATGCTTGTGCATCAACTATATGCCTCTTGTTATGTATCCCATAATTTTATTTGCCTTGTTAGCAGTTGCCAAGGCACTGATTACTAAGGTGAATTTTACTGTCCACAATTGTCTTTGAATAGAGCTGTGCTTTCTGTTGAATTAAAGTGCTAGTCCCAACATCGGATGATGCAGGGAACGGTGGGGGTGTGTAATGTCAGAACCTCACTAATCAGATATTATTGACCTATCCTAATGATAGATCATCAATATCAGGAGCCTGGAAAACCCCTTTAAAGGGCAGAGCACCATTTTCAAATCTGGTATGTCACTTTATGTGGTAATTACTTTGGAATGCTTTCACTTATCTACGCGATTCTGAGATTGTTTATGTTCACACAGAGTCGTTTGTATTAGTGCTAAATTTTGATCAATATTCTTTGTTTTTATTTATAAAATATTTTTAAGGGATCAATTCAGTTCTGAAATCACTGAGAGGATTTAGGCTAGGTCTACACGACGACATTTGTCGCGCGACATTTTGTTGCACCAATGTCGCGCGACAATTTTTAAAATGGCAGTCTATGGTGTCGCACTGCAACATGCAACATGCTGCGACTGCGACGCAACAGTCGCAGAAAATCCATTCGAGATGCACTGCAGCATGTCACATGTTGCAGTGCGACACCATAGACTGCCATTATAAAAATTGTCGCGCGACATTGGTGCAACAAAATGTCGCGCGACATTGGTGCAACAAAATGTCGCGCGACAAATGTTGCGCCCTATCTGTCGCGCGACTTATTTTTGTCATGTAGACCTAGCCTAAATATTAGAAAACCCTACATAAAATACTCCCTTGTTTAACTGCATCCTCAATGTATTCAAACTTGCATTTAGTTTGTTTGTTAGCCCAAATAAAATTACCGACGCTGTTGGCTACACTCCGCCCTCCCTATATACAGAGTGAACAACAGCATAGCACACTGCTCACGGTTACAAGATTTGATTACCGTATGGCCAGCTTTCAGTCCAATCTTTGATCTGCAGATCAATGTGACTGCTGCATCCCTGCTGTGTGCTTGCACTCCTCCTCGTAGTTGGTGCATACACCGATACACAATATGATTCTGCTCGTTGGAGCCACCCTGGCCGGCGGCAAACTCCAAAACAAAAATTAAACAGATTGTTTACTAGCTAGTTCCAAACTAAAAATCGACACTGTTTATTTTAGGACATGGTCAGATATCATAGTTAGAGATGAGCAAAATTTTCAAAAATTTGATTCAGTCATCATAAAATTTGCTTCAATCCAAATTAATTTGTCACAAAGCTAGTTAAATCAGGTCTATCCCGGCCTGCAGTTAAACTTTAGGGAGAATGTATCCTGGTGTACATCACTGCATAGCAACCAATGACACCGTACGCTCCTGCTGTCAGCAGGAATTCCGGCTGGGTTACCACGGACCGCTCTCGGCCGTGGAACACGGCCGTGTGCATGAGGCCTTAGGCTTAGTTTACACTTCACTTTTTTTGGTCAGTTATTGTCAGATGCAGATCTATTCATGAACCACATTTACCCAGTGTTCTGTAAAGGACATACTGTCCTTGACCATAGTTACAGCTCCACACTTCAGCGCTGGCATAAACTGTACCAGACACAGACAGGCCCACCTTCTGCTCAACATAAGTGTGCAGGGCTGGTACAGCTTTTTTAGAGATGTAATGATGACTGCTTGGGACTCTCCACCTTGGCTGGGCACAAGCCATCAGTTCTCTGAAAAGTCCATGATATGGAAAGGGAGGAACTGTAGTACCAGCAACTTGGTTAGGTGCACATTCAGCTTCTGCTGCATTGGATGAGTGCACGCATACTGTTGTAGTTTCAGTAATCGATTGCTGGTGAAGCTGTAGAAGGAGGAGGAGCATCTGGAGAAATAGACGAAGGGAAGGAACTACAACTTCCTTCTGCTGAGGTTGAGGAGCCCTTACTGCTGGAGAAGGTGTGCGGGCTGCTGGGAGATGTAATGGTTTCTGCATCAGGCTGTACCACTACATTAGTGCCACGGTTTTCCCAGGCCACTTAATGGTGACACTTCTTGTGTTGACACAGGGCTGTGGTGCCAACATTAGCACCCTGACCCTTCTTCTCCTTCTGCCCACATATTTTGTATACTGCCATGCTAACATCTTCCAGCGACCTGATAATAAATTCCCACACTGCCGAGTATGGCATTTTACCCCCAACACTCCGTGTTGACTGACTGCTGCGGCCTTGATGAACCCGTGCACTGATAGTTGTTTCCTGACAGGTAGGCTCCTTAGCAGCAGACGGTCTCCCTTGGTGCATTTGGCTCCAGATCTCCCATGGCATCCACCATGCTGCTGTCTCAAGGTTGTTCCTGGGCAATGCCAATTAAGTGTGTTGTTAGAGGAACCCACTGATACCTGGCTGTGAGTATCTGTTGTCAGTTGTCACCTGAGATGATATTTTAAAGCGAGTCAACCATTCCAGTACAGCTAGATTGTTGGTCCAAACACGACCGCTGGATGACAGTGGCAGCTTTGGCCAGTTGCTGTGGCACCACCACTCCTTCTGATGCTACTTGAGCAGGCTACAGCAATATTTTTGCCAGTGCTGGTTCTTTTAAATGGCCCAGACAACTGCCTGTTGGCCATAGGGTACAGTAACTAAATCAGTAATGTAACAGATGAAATATGAGTCTGATCTACAGTAAGTCTAAGTATAACTGAATGGCACAGCAGAACAACAAGATACACGCGCCTATATATTAGACTGGCAGCTGAGACTAAGTATGATGCACAGTCTATGTATAACAGAACAGATTAAGAATGAATGGCACAGCAGTGGAAGAGCATGCACAAGGCGATTACAAAGAGCCTGAACTGTCCATGCAGTCTCCCTATGCTCTCCCTGCAGTTTCTGAAAACTCCCATATGATCTCTCTACTGTGTCTGTGTACTGTCCCTATCCGAAATTCTACAGTAAAAAGAATGCTAAAACACTGTCCTTAGCACTTGCCACTTCTCTTTCTCTATACTTATTTCACAGTAAAATGGTAAAGACCGGGTGGGATGAACCTTTATATAGGACTGTGACATCACAAAGGATGGCTATTTGCTGAGTGGCTGGCTGCACGGCATTTTGGGTTATATCATGTTCCCGGGCTTCTTACTTTGACTTTGTAACATGTTTAGCCGTCATTTTTGGAAAAAATACTATTTGTTACCACGAAGTGTGAGGAAATCTGGATTCGTGGCAAATCAAAGTATTCCTGAAATTAGGATTGATTCAGTTTGGTTTACTTCAATTCACTCAACACAAGTCATAGTCAAATATCAGAATAATGTCAATTTGAGGCAAAGTACTTATCTTGATAGCTGACACTGACATCTGAGTTTGACTGATGTCTAACTTTCTTCACTGGTCAAGGTCAAAGTCCTAGTAATAAGTATTCCTATACAGCAGAAGTCTCATATTTAATTTTTTTTGTAACTTGCCATGCAGCTCTATAGTGTAGTGGTTAAGGTTCTTGGCTGTAATGTAGAAGGCTAGGAGTTCAAATCCCGTTAAAAACTTTTCAGAAATAGAGGCTAAATTTAATTTAAACATATATATATATATATATATATATATATAAGTTTTTAGCCATAATATATTTACTAGTGCTCTGGCCGAACACATCGGGATGCTTGGGTGCTCTACTGAGCACCCGAGTATAATGGAAGTCAATGGGAGAACCCGAGCATTAAACCAGGCACCCCCTGCTCTGAAGAGGGGAGGGTGCATGGTTCATCGGAAAAAGTCAGAAATTGATGGAAACAGCACCGAAATGGTTCGGGAACAGCATGGTGAGGATGTTTGGATGCATCTTGGACTCCCAGTTTGCTGCTGGGAACCATGTTGTCCGAGTAGTACGTCACTTTTACAGACTGACAAAAATATGCACCAAACCGAAGATAAAATCGATTTCAGAGGCAAAATTTTTAGGAAACATTCTTTCCTGTATATGTACTTGTATATAAAGTGCAATTGCTGTCAAAAATTACATAGAGGAGGCACTCAGATACAACCTGTATATCACATAAAGGAGGGCCTTTGTTCATGTAATGGGACTCTTAAAGCCTATGCACTAAGTGAAAAAGCTGCAAAAAATTACAAGGAACCGGCACTCCAAAACAACCTTTGTTACACATAAAGGGGGGCATCATACAAAGCCTTGAAAAAATTTGATTGATGGCCTGCTGGTGACCCTCAAACATTTGGAGCAAGGGCCTGCTGATCTGACCATCTAAAACATTATGGGCGAGGGCCTGCTGCCGCTTTGGTGACTCTAGATAACCTGCGGCCGATCGCATATACCCATGATGGCAACGATCCATTCAGATGTCTGCCCTATCAACCTAAGGGTAACAGGAAACCATGGTTCGATTTCGGAGAGGGAGCCTAAGAAATGGCTACGGCTACCACATCCAAGCAAGGCAGCATGTGCGCAAATGACCTATTAGGTAAAATTTGGTAAGGGCCTGTAGGTGAGCTGACCCTGTAAAAGATTGTAGGTGCGGGCCAGCAGGTGAGCTAACCCTGTAATAGATTGTAGGTGAGGGAATGCTGGTGAGCTGACCCTGTAAAAAATTATATGCGAGGACCTGCTGATGAGCTGACCCTAAAAAGGTTGTAGGTGAGGGCCTTCAGGTGAGCTGACCCTGTAAAACATTGTAGGTGAAAGCCTGCTGGTGAGCTGACCCTGTAAAAAAATATATGCGAGGACCAGCTGGTTAGCTGACCCTCTAAAAAATTATATGCAAGGTCATGCTGGTGAGCTGACCCTCTAAAAAATTATATACGTGGGCCTGCTGGTGAGCTGACCCTGTAGGTGAGGGCCTGCTGGTGAGCTGACCCTCTAAAAAATTATATACGAGGGCCTTCAGCTGAGCTGACCCTGTAAAACATTATATGCGACAAATAAGCATGTTGATGTGATGGAAGAGGAGAAGGAGGATGAGAAAAGGAATATTCAACCATATACCCTTGTTTATGGTGGAAGGGGTGCATGGGAATACAGTGTATTCAGTACATTATATTATATTATATCTGTTATAATGCCACCAGCAGCACTAAATACCCGCTCAGACAAAACGCTGGCGGCAGGGCAGGCCAGCACCTCTAAGGCATAGAGCACCAGTTCGTGCCATGTGTCCAGCTTGGACACCCAGTAGTTGTAAGGCACTGAGGGATCATTCAGGACTGCTATGTACTCCTTCACCATCTTCCAAAATTTTTCCATCCTTGTGATACTAGGCCACGTATCAGGTTGAGGGTGCTGGTGGGGTGTCATGAAACTGTCCCAGGCTTTGGAGAGTGTTGCCCTGCCTCTGTTGGAACTGCTGTGTGTTCCCCTTGTCTCCCGTCCTTGGTTGGCCAAGGAACTACGGACTCTGCAGCCAGCGTTGTCAGATGGAAATTTTTTTTGCAATTTTTCAACAAGGATCTTCTGGTATTGCACTGTTTTGCTCATCCTCTCCACCAGAGGAATGAGAGATGAGAAGTTCTCTTTGTAGCGGTGGTTGAGAAGGGTGAACAACCAGTAATCCATCTAAAATGAATATAATGTAGCTGGCCAGTTAAGACCTCGGTTGCTAGTATAGCTTATGTGTATACAGCTAAACATGCTAATAACCCTAATACAGTTCCTATGTGTTTATGTGTTAAAGTTATTTACTGTGACATCATGTTTTGGATGTCATATAATGGTTATATTTTGTGTTGACAGAAGCAGAAAAAGATAATCTATGCCTTTAAGAATGATTTTGTAATGTAAGGTAAGCTCAGTGACACAGCAGAAACAACAGAAAGCATAGTGTTAATCTATTGTTGCTGGGCATAAGTCTAGACCAATCACAGCCAGCTTCTCACACAGCAAGAGTTTTCACCAATCACAGCCAGCCTCACGCACAGTCTGTCTGGGAATTCCCCTAGCAGGAGCTGCTGGAATCATTACTCACCAGAGAGAGGAGCTGAAGAGACATTCACTCCACTGAGAGCTGTGTTTTATGGGAACAAGAGGCCAAAATAGGTAGTTAGAACAGTTATATAATGTTCATATTGTTAGTATTGTAATTAGAACTGTATACTAAACCAGTTATATATGTATTTATTTACAGTTCCACCAAATACAAATTGCAAATACAAATTGCAAGCATACAAACCAGATTCCATACAAATTGCAAACAAACTGCAAACTGCTCATACGAGCAGAACTATTAGTTAGACCTCAGATATACCTCTCAGAGAGATCATAAAGTGCTTAAATAACTTAAAGTGAGAGTATAGATAGTCAAGAGAGAAATATATCCATTTTATGTTGAATGACAAGATTGAACCACCATCATAATCATTCCACCATTTTGTGAGATCTTTTCAACACGTGTTATATACATGGACTATCTGCTGCAGGGGCGGCAGTGTTATATGAAGAAAATGTAATTAATTAATAAATAAGTTATTTCAAACATTTGGTGTGCTCTTTAAACCTACTGTTTCCATAGAACGGCGCTAGAGGAATTACAGAGTAATAGACAGTCTGGTTAGACTAAAAGTCAGAGATACCAAAATTATTCTAATGCCACAGCGCAAAAGGCACTTCATAGTGCTGCGCCTGCCACAGTGGAACTATTGCCCTAAGAGGTCGAAGCGATAGCGCTCCTCAACTTGCACAGTAAAGAGCTCCTTAGAGCAGCGGAGAGCCAGCATATACCGCCGCGCAGCAACTGTTCCTTGAGTGAGCAAGCAAAGACATCTCAGCGGAGCTACCATAAAGGCTATAGAACGTGTGCATTAGTCAAACTGCAGTCGACTCTTAAAGTGGCAGAACGGCAAAGGCAAAATAGTCAGAGAAAGAGTGCCAACCCTCCTGCAATCCCTAGAGAGAGAAAGACGTATGGTGGGAGGCCAAAGTCCAGAGCTAGTGCCTGCACCGCTATCTACGAAGAGATCACATACTGCAGCCAGCTAGTTTCCCGCCACTCGGCCCAAAGCCTGCAGTAGCGTATCCAAGCCAGAGCATTGCAAGTCTGCACAGAGCATTGCAAGTCTGCGCAGCGCATTAAATCATATCAAGAAAAGACACGTCTCCCTTAAAATTGACATTTGTTTCTGCTCTTCAGAATAAGGTCAGAGCTTTCCTTTTATTACTTATCATCGCATATAGGCTTTGGCATAAAGAGACATTTTTTGTGTTCAGAAATATGAGACTTTAAATAAAAACAAAGGACAGTTTGTAGTACACGGACTCTAAAACATTTAAAGTGAAAGTCATTTATTGAATGCATTAATCTCTGTTGTATTTAAAGTGACAGTCATTTATTTCTGCATTTGTCAGTATTGCATTTAAACTGAAAGGACTCTTAATATTCGTATTGATTGTCAGTATTGCATTTAAAGTAAAATGTCTGAACCTAGTATTACCATGCCACTGTTAGAGGATACAAAGATAGATAGAGTAGAAAGGGAAGAGCAAGGGAACCTTTCTGAGGTAGAAGAGTCTGATGCAGCATTAGTCTTGCCTCAAACAAATATAGCCCAAACAGATGAACTAAGACGTTCATCACGTGCCAGAAAACCGACCCCAAAGATACTAGAAAATTTGCAGCAAGAAGCAGCATTAAAAGGAAAAAAGTTTACCAGAATATATGAGAAGTGGAAATTATACATTAAAGACATTTGTAAAAATCTAAAGCAAGAAAGTATAAAAGGGAACTTGAGTGATATGGTAGAGACAGTAGAAGAATCTGAATCAGAGCTTATGGCAGCATATGTCAACCTGCGGTCATTTACGACATCTTCCAAAGATATTGTAAGTAACATGGACACATGGACTTCCTTCGCTAGCAGACGTGCCATCCATATATCAGAGTCCTCAAATACTTCAGCCAAAAGAAAGGAATTTGCTGAACAACTTGCTGTGAAGAGGGCAGAAATTGAAATGGAAGCTGCCCTTGAGGCACAGCGCCAACTGATGGCTGAAAAGGATGCACAACGCCATCAGATGGAAGCTGAAATGGAGGCACAGTGCCATCAGATGGAATCTGAAATTGAGGCACAGCGCCATCAAATGGCGCTGAATTGAAAAGTCTGAAAAGGCAAAAAGAAGTTAAGATCATAGAAGCCAGACTTAGAGTACACGAAGAGGATATGAATCAGAGTAGTCATAGGTTCAAATCTGTACTAAGTGAAGAAGCAGATTTCCAGGAGAATGGAAGGAAATCTCTAGCACTTAGTGAGGAAATAAGTCATTATCCTTCCATCCCTGCTCAGAAAGACAAAGAGAGGCCTAGTCCAGTGTTAGGAAAAAAGTTTGTGGATTTACCTTCTATCTCTACCGGAAAAGATGAAGAAAAGGACTCACCTAATTCAGAAGTAAGTGAGAAAATTGAACCGGATGATTCTATTCCTAGATGCCACGGCAATGCTCAGGAGAATGTTACAAGCATTGTTCGAGCAAGACCACAGAGAACAGTCGTAGCTAGACTACTGTATTTTCAGGAGACATACTGAAGTTCATAGAGTGGAAGGCAAGTTTTGAGATGATCATTGAGCATTATTGCTTCAGTCCAGTTAACAAGTTATTCTACCTTCAGAAATATGTTGGTGGAGAAGCCAAGGAAGTTCTTAAAGGTAACTTCTGTAGAAAAGATGAAGAAGCCTACAAACAAGCTTGGAAAAAATTGAATGCAAGATATGGTCATCCTTTCTTAGTACAAAGAGCCTTTAGAGAGAACCTGAATAACTGGCATAAAATTGGTCCTAAGGATTTATAGAGATGTCCCGAACTATTCGCCGGCGAACAGTTCCCGGCGAACATCGCTTGTTCGCGTTCGCTGCGGCGGGCGAACATATGCGATGTTCAATCCGCCCCTATATGTCATCATTGAGCAAACTTTGACCCTGTACCTCACAGTCAGCAGACACATTCCAGCCAATCAGCATACCCTCCCTCCCAGAACCTCCCACCTCCTATCAAAAAGCAAGGACAGCATCCATCTTAGATTCATTCTGAAGCTGCAGTGAAAGTTAGAGCATGGAGAGTGCTGCTGCTGCTGAATTTATAGGGAAATTGTTAGCTAGGCCAGTGTTCTGTGTCCACTCCAGTCCTCAAAGACTCATCTGCTGTAAGGACAGCGTCCTGACAGCACCCCAAAAAGCCCTTTTTAGGGCTGGTACATCAGTCTGCTTTTATTTTATTTTTTTCTATATGCACTGCTCAAAAAAATAAAGGGAACACTTAAACAACACAATGTAACTCCAAGTCAATCACACTTCTGTGAAATCAAACTGTCCACTTAGGAAGCAACACTGAGTGACAATCAATTTCACATGCTGTTCTGCAAATGGAATAGACAACAGGTGGAAATTATAGGCAATTAGCAAGACACCCCAATAAAGGAGTGGTTCTGCAGGTGGTGACCACAGACCAATTCTCAGTTCCTATGCTTCCTGGCTGATGTTTTGGTCACTTTTGAATGCTGGTGGTGCTTTCACTCTAGTGGTAGCATGAGACTGAGTCTATAACCCACACAAGTGGCTCAGGTAGTGCAGCTTATCCAGGATGGCACATCAATGCGAGCTGTGGCAAGAAGGTTTGCTGTGTCTGTCAGCGTAGTGTCCAGAGCATGGAGGCGCTACCAGGAGACAGGCCAGTACATCAGGAGACGTGGAGGAGGCCGTAGGAGGGCAACAACCCAGCAGCAGGACCGCTACCTCCGCCTTTGTGCAAGAAGGAACAGGAGGAGCACTGCCAGAGCCCTGCAAAATGACCTCCAGCAGGCCACAAATGTGCATGTGTCTGCTCAAACGGTCAGAAACAGACTCCATGAGGGTGATATGAGGGCCCGACGTCCACAGGTGGGGGTTGTGCTTACAGCCCAACACCGTGCAGGACGTTTGGCATTTGCCAGAGAACACCAAGATTGGCAAATTCGCCACTGGCGCCCTGTGCTCTTCACAGATGAAAGCATGTTCACACTGAGCACATGTGACAGACGTGACAGAGTCTTGAGACGCCGTGGAGAACGTTCTGCTGCCTGCAACATCCTCCAGCATGACCAGTTTGGCATTGGGTCAGTAATGGTGTGGGGTGGCATTTCTTTGGAGGGTCGCACAGCCCTCCATGTGCTTGCCAGAGGTAGCCTTACTACTATTTGGTACCGAGATGAGATCCTCAGACCCCTTGTGAGACCATATGCTGGTGCGGTTGGCCCTGGGTTCCTCCTAATGCAAGACAATGCTAGACCTCATGTGGCTGAAGTGTGTCAGCAGTTCCTGCAAGACGAAGGCATTGATGCTATGGACTGGCCCTCCCGTTCCCCAGACCTGAATCCAATTGAGCACATCTGGGACATCATGTCTCGCTCTATCCACCAACATCACGTTGCACCACAGACTGTCCAGGAGTTGGCAGATGCTTTAGTCCAGGTCTGGGAGGAGATCCCTCAGGAGACCATCCGCCACCTCATCAGGAGCATGCACAGGCATTGTAGGGAGGTCATACAGGCACGTGGAGGCCACACACACTACTGAGCCTCATTTTGACTTGTTTTAAGGACATTACATCAAAGTTGGATCAGCCTGTAGTGTGTTTTTCCACTTTAATTTTGAGCGTGACTCCAAATCCAGACCTCCATGGGTTAAAAAATTAGATTTCCATTTTTTATTTTTGTGTGATTTTGTTGTCGGCACATTCAACTATGTAAAAGAACAAAGTATTTCAGAAGAATATTTAATTAATTCAGATCTAGGATGTGTTATTTTTGTGTTCCCTTTATTTTTTTGAGCAGTGTGTATGTATGTATGTGTGTATATGTGTGTATGTATGTATATATATATATATATATATATATATATAGTAAAATTCACAATTAATGCATACCAGTGAGCAGAACTTTAAACGAATATGTTTAAAAAGATATATAAAGATAGTGTTGTAGAAATATTAATAGTAGAAATACGCTCGCATCAGACTTTGTGTAAAGAAAGGTAAAAATCTCAACCGCAGTCATAGTCAGACAAAGGTGTTTTCATGTTCAATTCTTCTGAGCAACTGCCCTGCTCCCGCCCAGTCTGTACACTTTTATTGTTTACTCACAAAAGGTGTAACAATAGAAAAGGGGCTGGCCCATCACCCGACCACTTACTTCATGTAACAAGGATGCAGGAAGTGATGACATACAGGAAGTGATGAAATAGGAAGATAAGACACCATCATTTAGAATAACATAGCCAGCAAACAAACACATGTATCCTATAACCACTGGAGTTAACTTTATCCAGCCTTGCTCAGTGATCAATGACAGATATGGTTACTATGATCCTCATGCATGTTTATTTACAGGACAATGTCATTATCTCCAGCGGATGATCAGGCGCACTAGAGACAACAAACGTTCATTCCTTTCATAAAATGTTCTCTTAACAAATGCATCCACGCCAAGCCAATAAATCAGCGTCTTGCGCGGGGGCCCTAGCCGGCGTCCATACATCAGCCAACAAAACACTGCTCTGCTGAACACATCAGTCTCCCCCGGCCCACAGCCCAGTGCTTAGCACATGGACCATTCGCCGTCGGAGACCTCTGCGCCCAGCAGCTGTGACGGGACATACACAGGAAGATATGCACTCCAATGGTTTACCCTGACACTGAGAGAGATGATGACAATACACAATATATTAGAAACACATCCTAATAAAATTTCCACAATAGTCCCTCCTCTTTGTCATATGCTCCCCAGTGTCCCTCGACGAATCTCGATCTTCTTTGAAAAAAACTGTCTTGTCTACGAAAAGTCCTGAATACATAAAACAAAACAGATGATGGAAATCAAAGTCAATCTTGACACGTAGCTCAAAAACAAATCTTGACTCGGAGATTCTTTTCTTCGGGAGCTGACTCAGGAGGTGGTGTTTCGCGCTGGTTGCCGGCTGGTTTGGAATCCTCTGCATCTGGTCCATGGTTTGGTCTTCAGGGCATCTTGTCTGTTCGGGCTTCGGTAACTCAGTCGATTAGACATCAGGAACATCTCACTCCGGTGTAACCTGTAGCCAGCAGGTTGCCTGTATTTATAGTGGGGAGTGAGGGTCATGTGACATGGCCAGCGTCACATGACCGACAGACAGATAAGTCGAGCTCCGAGTGATCAGCTCAGCGCTCAAGGCAGACCTTGGAGCAGGGAGCCTCCCAGCTAGCAAAGCCGCCCTGGGAACGAGGCCGACCACAGATCCTCGCTCTCGACGTTAAGCAGCAGGTCTGTGGCTGACGGGAAACCGAGTGCGCCTTCGGCGCCCCGTTACAGTACCCCCCTTTTACGAGGGGCCACCAGACCCAAGCCCTTGGGTACAAATCTCCCAGGATGCTCATCGTGAAACTTCTTGATGAGCCTCGGGGCGTGGATCTCAGTAGTTGGGACCCAAGACTTTTCCTCGGGTCCATAGCCCTTCCAGTGGACAAGGTACTGCCAGGAGTTTCGGACCTTTCTAACATCCACAATTCTGGAGACTACAAACTCCTCTTTATCGTCAATTTGTATGGGAGGAGGAGCTGACTGCGACGGAACAATGGGTGGAATATATTTCTTAAGCAACGATTTATGGAAAACATTATGAACACGAAATGAGTCCGGCAATCTCAATCTAAAAGATACAGGATTAATAACGCCAATAATCTCATACGGCCCAACAAACCATGGCGCCAGTTTCCTAGAAGACACCTTCATTGGTAGATTCCGAATAGAAAACCAGACCCTGTCACCAAACTCAAAATTAACCCCCTTAGAACGCTTCCTATTAGCCATCCGTTTTTGTAGTTCTTAGGCTTTTTGCAGGTACACTTGGACCGTGCCCAAACTGTGCACAGTTGAGAAGTTGCTCTATCAGCTTCAGGATTAGATGAAGGTATCAACGAGCTAGAGTTAAATCGAGGATGGATTCCAAGGTTACAAACGAAAGGGGAAACCCCAGTAGAAGAATTCACACGGTTATTTATAGCAAATTTCGCCAGCGAAAGATATTTTACCCACACATGTTGATTTTCAGAGATGTAGGATCTTAAAAATTGCTTAAGAGTTTGATTTAGTCGTTCCGTCTGACCATTAGTCTCGGGGTGAAAAGCAGACAAAAAGGCCAAAGAAATCCCAATTCTCTGACAGAAAGCTCTCCAGAATTTAGAAACGAATTGAACGCCTCTGTCAGAAACAATATTTTCCAGGATCCCGTGAAGCAGAACAATGTGATCAATAAAAACAGTAGCTAGACTCTTAGCACTAGGAAGTTTACTCAGAGGAACGAAATGTGCCATCTTACTAAATCTGTCAACCACTACCCAAACCACTGACTTACCCTCAGAAGACGGCAGGTCAGTAATAAAATCCATAGAAATATGGGACCTGGGCTTACTGGGAATGGGTAGTGGTTGTAACTCTCCGGCAGGACGTGTCCTAGGAGTTTTGGATCTGGCGCACAGTTCACAAGCAGATACATATACATTGACGTCTCTTAACAAAGTAGGCCACCAGTATGATCTGGAAGCCAACTCACGAGTGCTTTCCATGCCAGGGTGACCACATAAAACTGAATCATGACACTCACCCAACAACTGGAGCCGAATATGTGCGGGAACGAAAAACTTATCTGAAGGTGTATGTGCAGGCGCTAGATGTTGAGCTGATTCAATATCAGAGGCCAAATTAGAGGATAATGATGCCATGATGATATTGGCTGGAAGGATGGGTTCCGGAGGGGTATCGGAAGGCTGAAAGGCAGAAAAACTTCTTGACAAGGCATCGGCCTTTTCGTTCTTACTTGGCCTGTAAGTAATGGAAAAATTAAATCGAGTAAAGAATAATGCCCATCTGGCTTGACGAGGGTTTAGACACTTAGCGGACTCAAGACATAACAAATTCTTATGATCAGTAAGAACGGTAATTCTATGTTTTGCCCCTCCAAAAAATGTCTCCATTCCTCAAATGACCACTTAATACCTAGCAACTCACGGTTCCCAATATCATAATTCCTTTCTGTAGGAGAAAATTTTCTGGAGAAAAAGGCACAGGGTGTGAGGTTAGAGAAGTTAGAGGGTCCTTGGGACAATACTGCCCCTACTCCATCCTCAGAGGCATCTACCTCCCCCATAAAAGGTTCCTCCAGATTTGGTTGAATTAAGACTGGGGCACTACTAAAACTTCTTTTAAGATTCTCGAAGGATTCAATGGCTTCCTCAGACCAATTGACTAGATCCGTCCCTTTCTTGGTAAGATCTGTTAACGGTTTGGCGATAATGGAAATTGTTTTAATAAACTTGCGATAATAATTGGAAAAACCCAAAAAGTGTTGTAAGGCTTTAAGGGATGATGGCCTCACCCACTCCTGGATTGCCCGTACCTTCCCAGCATCCATTTTGAAAGAATCAGAAGTGAGGACATACCCAAGATACAGAATCTCCTGTACTCCAAAAATGCATTTCTCAAGTTTAACTGATAATTGGTTAACCTATAAAATGTCTAGTACTAGTCTTATATGTCTCACATGCGAGTCCCAGGTGAGAGAAAAAATCTGAATATCATCAAGATAGACGATTAAAAACTTTCCCAATGAATTCCCTTAAAATGTCGTTCATTAAATTTTGGAAGACGGCTGGGGCATTACTAAGCCCGAAAGGCATAACTAGGTATTCAAAATGTCCCTCAGGAGTATTAAATGCCGTCTTCCATTCATCCCCCTCCTTAATTCGGATTAAATTGTAATCTCCCCTCAAGTCGAGTTTGGAAAACCAGGCAGGAAAACCTGATTTAACAGGTCGGGAACTAAAGGGAGGGAATATTGATATTTAACAGTGATCTTATTTAATTCACGGTAATCAATACAGGGTCTGCGTCCTCCGTCCTTTTTCTTAACAAAAAAGAACCCGCACCCATTGGAGATACCGAGGGCCTAATGTGCCCCTTGTTCAACTCTCTTTAATATATTCCCTCATTGAATTTCGTTCGGTACCAGATAGAATTTAAATTCTTCCTTTAGGATATCGGGACCCGGATACTAATTCAATAGCACAATCATACGGTCTATGGGGTGGTAATTCTTTCAGTTCGGATGATGAAAACACATCAGCATAATCTCTAATATATGGCGGAAGGGTTTGGGATACAGTATGAACCCCTGCTAAAACGACCGATAAACAGGACTTACACTGAGAACCCCATCTTTCTATCTCACCAGTAGCCCAATTAATAACCGGATTATGTAATTGGAGCCATGGCATACCTAATACTAAATTTACGGGTAGATTCTCAAGAATTAGAAATGAGCATATTTCAGTGTGGCACACCCCTACCGAAAGAGAGATCTCCGGGGTACAAAATTTGACCGTACCACCCGCCAGGGGAGTGGAATCAATGGCTACAATGTTCACTGGGTGAGGAAGGGCTAAAATCGGAATTCCTATTTGGATAGCGAATTTACGGTCAATAAAATTAGTTGCTGACCCGTAATCAATAAAGGCGTCACCAAAACTCCTGATTCCCCCCAGAGACACAGTAATAGGAACCAGCAGCTTTTTTCTTACCACCCCAGGGAGTACCTTGTCTGTTGAGCCCTCTGGTTTGGGTGGACCTCCGGAAGAAGGGATCTTAGAGCACTGTCGGACCCAGTGATCGGAACCGCCACAGTAGAAGCACACTCCACGACGACGACGCTGCTCCTTCCTGGTCATGCTCAGCTGCATGGGTTCATCAGAGAAGCCTTCTTTTGCTATCACCGGACCCATCTCCATCTTGGGAACCATCTGTGGAACAAGAAGTGCAGTAAGCCGGATTAGGGGAGATGCACACTGGCGCAATATTAATAGTTTTTAGTTCGTGACGCCAATTGCAGATTGCGCAGGTACTGTAGAAGGGCCCTTTAAGATGTTATAGCTCACGTACCAGGTGAGCTATGCCATAGGGGGATAATGTCTCTGTATAGTAGGTATAGTGTCAACGGTGTCTCCAACCTTGGTACGGCTGGACTCCTGGATCCTGGCTCACATGCAATAAATTTGAGTGTGGTCAGTAGGAGTAAATGAGATCCAGACTTGAGATATAATCCAACTTGTCTTTACTGAGTGGCAGCTTAAATCCATACAAGTATACAGCAATAGTCCTTTTTGGTCTCAGCAGGTATTGGCAATATGTGGCAGGAATCTATATCTATTCTGCTTCTTGTCATATGCCTAGTAGAACTGGCAGGTATCTGTCTTCTGCTCTGTCTGTAGTCTGCTTGCTTTGGGACTGACTAGCTGAAGGAGGTATTTGGCTTCTCCTGGTCTTTGGATTAAACACTCACAGTTCTGCTCGCAGCGAATGGCTTCCTGGAGATCTGTAGATCTAGAGGTAGCTGCTTGCTTGTCAACCAGCACTGAGGTAGATGATTCAGGCTGAGAAGAGGGATCCTGGGCCTCAGCCGAGGTCTGGATCCTAGTTTGGGATCCCTGTGTCTGGGAGCTCCAGCTAACACAGCCTTCCCCAAGGAGGGGGCTGGTACACACTGGATCTAACTGGTTTCTTCCCTCTCTTGCTGCAGGGCGTGGGACCAGCCCACTTCTGCTCCTAGAAGAGGGGGAGATAAACACTGGAATGAACTATTCCAGTCTAGCTATACTAAACTGAACTAAACACATTGCTGCCACCTGCTGGTGTGCATGGAAATTACAGCAAAATACATAAAACAGGCATAGAAAATACATATAATGGAAAATGCAATGTTAGATTACACCAGATGGAAATACATATACACCTGACATGTTGTAGCAGGGAGAAAGAGTTTAGTGACATACTCTGGGATGTTACAGAAGGTGTTCTAGCTGTTGTTCCCTAACCCGTTGGTCTAGCCTAATGGCTAACGTCATGGTTTGTTCTAAGGTTTCGGGGGGGGGGGGGGGGGGGGTGGATAACACACTAGCATATCCTTGAGGGTGTCAGACAAACCGGACTTAAATTGACTCTTGAGGGCTGGTTCGTTCCACCCAGAGGGAATGCACCATCTACGGAATAAGGTACAGTACTCCTCAACTGGACAGTCACCCTGTTTGGGGTATTTCAGCTGGGTCTCTGCTACCATGGCATGGCCAGGTTCGTCATATAACACACCTAGCGCCTGAAAAAATGCATCAACGGATCTGAGGCATTGCAAATCTGAAGGCAAGGAGAATGCCCAGTCCTGGGGATCCCCCTGTAATAAGGAAATAATGATCCCCACCCTCTGTTGCTCAGATCCAGAGAAATAGGGACATAAGCGAAAATAAAGCTTACAGCTCTCCTTAAACGCCAAAAAGCTTCTACGGTCTCCTGAAAATCGGTCAGGAAGCTTAACGTGGGGTTCCATACAGGAAGGTGCCGCTTGGGCAGCGGCGGGAGGTGCAGGAAGATCATGAGCAATCTCTTGTGCCTGTAATCTCCCCCAATTCCTGAACTATATGGGCCAGATTCTGCACGCGGTCAGTCAGGCTCTGTAAGGGATCCATAGTAAAAAAAACTTTTTAGGCCTGTGATTCTGTCAGGGATCAGAGAGGAAGAAAAGAGGGTGCACTCTGACTCCACCCTCAACTCCTGTCCCTGCCTACTTACACTACCCGCCCTAGGCGACGGGGCGTAACTGGGCGACAGTCCCTTACTTACGTAAGTGCACAGAGGAAAGATACGGAAGGTCAACAAGCCAAGGGTCAGAACCAGGAGAAGCGGGAGTACAAATGGAGTGGGCAAATGTAAGGTCAACAGTCAGAGCCGAGGTCAATCCAGGAGATCAAATACGTACAAAGGATGAGACGAAGTCGAGGTCAAAGAACGAGCCGAGGTCACAAGGTCAGGAGGTCAATCAGAACAAGCAGCCGCAGACTAGAACCAAGGAACAAGGGAGCACCAATGGACCAGTATCACAGGCAACCTGTAGCCAGCAGGTTGCCTGTATTTATAGTGGGGCGTGAGGGTCGTGACGTGGCCAGCGTCACATGACCGACAGACAGACAGACAAGTCGAGTACTGAGTGATCAGCTCGGCGCTCAAGGCAGACCTAGGAGCAGGGAGCCTCCCAGCTAGCAAAGCCGCCCTGGGAATGAGGCCAAACACAGATCCTCGCTCCCGAAGCTAAACAGCAGGTCTGCAGCTGATGGGAGACCGAGTGTGCCTTCGATGCCCCGTTACACCCTTCCAGCTCTCCCTGCCCTTCTTACCTCCTTCCACACCATCAGTTTCTCCCAATCGGCTGCAACGTAAGATACAGGGACAAGCTTCACCAGGACACATTAACCTCTGGCATTAAGGGGAATTACCTTATAAGCGGCTAACCCGCATAGGAAATAGTACGGGCCCGTCAACTCCACACAAGCACTTCGGACAGTCACGAGCTTCCAGTACTAACTGAGATCGGGGGTTTCATTAGCAAGATTGACCATTATACCTGCCTCACAACTGGAGGATCCCACAAATGTATGACCTTTACAGGACACCCATACAGGATTAACAAGCGAGGAGCAGGAGCCAGAGCTATTAATAAACCTATAGCTGATATTACCCTCTAGGAATGTAAAACCAGTGCTATCAACAAATGTCTCCTTGTGGCCCTTGCTAGTTTGAGGTGCGTTTCCCTCCCTAAAAATTAAACTAAACAAATAAACAAAAGTGATACTCTTCATTCTTTGAATTAGTTGAGCAGCTTCTTGCAGTGACTGGTGTGGATCCAGTTGTCTCATCCCTCGAACTTCCGCAGCACCTGGAATGGCCCAAGATATCTCTGCTCTAGTCCCGTCCTCGGATGTTTCTTTAGCATGACCTAATCGCCTGGTTGACTAGAATGAACACTGGTTATTGAGTCTGGGTACGGGAGAGACTCCCGAATCCGGTGGTGGACATCGGGTGATAACCCGTGGGGCTGCCTGGGGGCATACCTGATGGAATAAATGGTTACACTCGACTCGAGTCGATTGGGACTGCAGCTCTATTGGCACTGGATCCAACGTCTTCCCCTGACCGCAGTGTTTTGTGTCTAGACCATCTGAACGTTATAAGAAGTATATTCTGGAAGATGGCTGTATTTTGAGCAGGACAGTTATCTGACGGGTCACTAAAGCACATTGCAACATGTGTTCCTGACGTACTGTATGGAGGACGCACGTGGAAGAGCACTGATTGCAATCTCTTCATTGTGAACATCATAACTTACCCTTAAGCATACTTTGTGGTCAGTTTGGTGCGACACAGGGTGAACCATCATCTAAGGGTTCAGACCAGTGTGTGTCACTGTGATGGTATTTGAATGGCTAGACACTTGGAGTAACGTATGGAAGACGTTGAGATAATATAGGATTGCTATGGCTGCGAAGCTGTGGTATTTATGATTGTTATTGCCACAACATAAATGACTCTGTGATATTAGCTTATCGATTTATTATCATTTTTTTCTATCACTGACTTATTATCAGAACCTCCTGATTAACCCTCTAGATAGGGTGAAACGCATTGAGGTAGATGTAACACTTATTGAGCATAGGGAGAATCAGGGCGTATATAGGAAAAATACGTACCTGGGATTTTACTTTCCTTGAGTCCGGAGGCAGCACACCATGGGTTAACCCGACCTCATTAGCTCCTTGGACCGCCCACCTAGTTAAACAATCAGAGATTAGTTAGTCGGTACCTATATAGCAGGCCATCTAGGTTCACCTCCTTGTGTTTTTAAAAAATAGATTCAGACAAAAAATTCATGCTAGGAAAATATCTTTATTTGGGAGGGTATATATGTGCTGCCTCCGGACTCAAGGAAAGTAAAATCCAGGTACGTATTTTTCCTTTCCCTCTTCGTCCTCCGGCAGCACACCATGGGATTTTTATAGATCACAAAGGGGGGGGATCAAACTGCAAGGCTGCATTTAACACTCCAGTGCCGAAGGCTGAGCTTTTAGCGTTGATGTCCAGCCGATAGTGCTTGACAAAGGTGAGAGATTTGGACCAGGACGCAGCGTTACAGATGTCTTGGATAGAGACTTGCGCTTGTTCCGCCCAGGAGACCGCGGTAGCTCTTGTTGAATGTGCTCTTAGAGGGAATGGAGAAGAGAGACCTTCTAATTCGTATGATTCTATAATCGTAGACTTTATCCATCTAGCCAGGGTGTCTTTAGATGGTTGATGACCCTTCCTTAAATCTGAAAATGACACAAATAGGCTTTCTGCATTTCTGAAATCTGCCGTTCTTTCCAAATAGATTTCAATTGCTCTTTTAATGTCTAGAGTATGCAAGAGCTCTTCCTGTTCGTTAGCAGGGTCAGGAATAAACGCAGGTAGGAAAGCTTCTCTATTCATATTGTCTGAGGAAGCAATTTTTGGTATAAAGGAGGGCATAGTACGCAACAATACACCATCAGGCAGGAATCTTAGATAAGGATGTCTTGAGGATAAGGCTTGTAGCTCTCCTAGGCGCTTTGCTGAGGTGATAGCCACCAGAAACAGAACCTTGTATGACAACCATTTAAGATCAGTATCTTGAAGGGGTTCAAAAGGCGGAGTCAACAACTTCCTAAGGACCAGGGAGAGATCCCAGACGGGAACAGGTTCTCTTAAGGTTGGCTTCAGTTTCTTTATGGCTTTGAAGAACCTGGATATGAGAGGGTGATTAAGAAATTTATTCTCTGTCATCACATTGATCACCGTCATGTGAGCCTTCAAAGTGTTGGGCTTGAATCCCTTCTGGAAACCTTCTTGGAGGAATTGTAAAAGGGACTTGACTGTAACCTCTGGATAGTTAGACTCTGTTGACCAGGTCACAAATTTTTTCCAGATCCTTGCATATTTCTTATTAGTGGAATCCTTGCGTGAGCACAGTAGGATAGAAATTACTGATTCTGTAAGACCTTCCTGTTCTAGTCTGGTTCTCTCAGTCTCCAGGCCGTAAGGTGTAGCCTGTCCAGATGTTGATGGTACAGGCCGTTCTGAAGCAGTAAGTTGGGAACCATCGGTAGCTTCCAGCATTCTCTCTTCGACATCTGAAGGAGGAGAGGGAACCAGGACCTTCTGGGCCAGAATGGGGCTATTAGGATGGCTTGGGGTCTCTCCAGCATGATCTTCCTTAGAACCCTCAGGATGAGAGGAACAGGTGGGAAGAGATAGACAAATAGGTGCTTCCAACTGATGGAGAACACATCTACTACTGTGGGCCGATCCATCCTGTTTAGGGAGCAGTAGTTGGTCAGTTTCCTGTTTTCCTTGGATGCCATGAGATCCCAATCCGGACAACCCCATTTGTTTACAACTTGCTGGAAAATAACAGGATTCAATTCCCATTCTGACTGATCATCTTCCGACTCAGGAGATCCTCTCGAGTATTCAAGCAACCTTTTATATGCGTCGCTCTTAATTCTGAGAGATGCCCTTCTGCCCAAAAGAATATCTCCTTGCATAGATTCAGGAGTGCAGTATTCCTTGTACCTCCTTGCTTGTTCAGGTAAAACACTGCTGGAAGATTGTCTGAATGGATCATCACATATTTTCCTTTGATAAATGCCTGGAAGTGGAGCAGGGCTAAAAATATTGCTTTCAGCTCTCTGTAATTTGAAGAGCGCTTCTTCTGATGCGTCGACCATTCCCCTTGGATCCATTTGTCCTGAAGGTGTGCTCCCCAACCACTGCTGGAGGCATCCGTAGTGATTTCCACTGGAGCTCTGAATTGAAATATCTTCCCCCGGGAGAGGTTTCTGGACGAAAGCCACCACTTTAGGCTCTGTAAAGTTGAGGTTCTCATGTTCACTCTCGCCACCAGATTGTGCCGAGTGTGATGCCAGGTTCTCAACATATCCTGCTGAAGATCTCTGGCATGTATCAAGGCCCATGGCACCGCATCTGATGTTGCTGTCATATGGCCTAAGGTTTTCATAACCCTGCGGACAGTGGGAGAACGTAGGGTCATTAGGGTCTTTATTTCTTTCTTCAAGACCTCTATTCTTGTTGGCGTTAGGTATAGCATCATGGATTCTGTATTTATTAGGAGACCCAGGAACTTCTTGGAAGTAGAGGGAATGATGTCCGACTTCTTCCAGTTTATTAAGAAGCCCAGGGATTGAAGAAGTTCTATTGCTGTCTTGAGATGGACTTGCAGGATGCCTCTGGAATCTGCTGCAATAAGCCAATCGTCCAGGTAGGGAAAGACGTGGATTCCCTGGAGGCGCAGTTTTGCTGCTATGACGACCGCCATCTTTGTAAACACTCTCGGTGCAGAACACAGACCAAAAGGAAGTGCCTTGAACTGATAGTGAAGGGTTCTTCCCTTGACCTGGATTGCCACCCTCAGGAATCTCCTTGCTGAACTCTTTATAGGTATATGGAGGTATGCGTCCTTGAGATCCAGGGACCCCAGGAACTGATTCTGTTTGAGTACTGCTGTGATGGACCTTATTGTTTCCATCTTGAAGTGGATCTTTTTCATGTGGTGGTTCAGGTATCTTAGGTCTATAATCAACCTGTTTCCTCCGTCTGATTTGGGGACAGCGAAAATTCTGGAGTATACACCTTTCCCTTTTTGAGAGTAAGGTACCGGTTCCAGAGCACCCTTTTCCAGGAACTCCTGCAGAAGATGGAAGAGAAGCTGATTCCTTTCGTTTAAGACGAATCGATCTCGAGGAGACCGGTAGAATTCTAAATCGTATCCCTCCTTTACTATCTGGAGAGACCAGATGTCTGACGTTATTCGTCTCCATTCTGAATAGAAATGGGACAATCGGCCTCCTACTTGACTTTTGGCGTCAGAATTCGGTTTTGGACTGTTTGGAGTCTTCAGATTTTTTCTTATAACCCTCTGTGTTAGGCCTATTGCTTGATCTTCCCCTGTGGGGACGTCCTCTGAAGCTGGATCTTCTATAATCCTGGCCCTTGTAGGGACGAAAAAACTTCGTTTTTTCTCTCCTTTTAACTTGAGGGAAGTTGAGGACCTTCTCTTCAGTATTGGACTCCAATAGTTTGTCTAAATGGGAGCCAAATAGCTTGCCGGGCTCGAAGGGCAAGGAACACAAGTTGCTCTTAGATGCCGGATCACCCGACCACAACTTCAGCCATGTGGCTCTTCTTACAGAGTTGGCCAGGGCCATATTCTTTGCCGTCAATCTCAAGGAGTCAACAGGGAAGTCACATAAGAATTCCGCCGCCAACTTTACAGTCGGTAATTGTTGGAGCAATTCGTCTCTAGAAACTCCATCCTCTATGTCCCGTCTTAGATGACTCAGCCAAACACGCAGCGCACGTGCCACAGGGACAGTGGCCATAGCTGCTTTGTTCAGGGAGGCCATATATGTATGAAGCCTCTTCAGGAGGCCATCCGCCTTCTTATCCATGGGGTCTTTTAGTAAAGACGAGTCATCGCTGGGAAAGAAGGACTTCTTCGCAAGCCTTGTAACGGAAGGATCTACTCTAGCAGGGGCCTCCCAGCTTGTGGATTCAGCCGGATCAGTCTTATATGCAGCCCTGAATCTGGATCCCAGATTGATCTTTCCGATAGGCTGTTCCCATTCCTTGTGCATGATAGAGTTCAGCACAGGATGGCTGGGAAAAACCGTAGCCTTCTTTTTAGGGAAGTAGAACAGGTTCTCCTCATTCTGCTCAGAGGGTTTCTCTTTCCTAGACTCCATAATGTTTTTGACCTCTTTAATTAGGAGGTTAGCGTCATTTTTATTAAATAAGAAGTTGTCTTCCAAAACCGGCAACTCTGTATCCGATTCTGAAGATACTTCTCCCTCAGACCGGGAAGATTGATCAGATGAAGCAGGAGAGACATAACGCTTTGTCTTCTGGGTTTTCTTACTGGACTTTTCTAAAAAGGCCTTCAGTAAGGACATCAGCTTTTTGGTATCCGAATCTGATACTTCATCAGAATGAGAACAGTTCTTGCAAATGTTAGACACCGCATCCTCAGGGAGCGGCTGAACACAAGAAATGCATAAAACCTGCTTCTTAGGTTTTTTAGCGGACCTTAAAGGGGAGCTCTCCACGCAGTCAACACACACATCCTCCAAGCTTTTATCAGGAAGGGGTTGTTCACAAGCACGGCAGAGCCTGTGTCTGGTCTTCCTGGACCTCTTACTGCTGGAGCTGGACATCTGCAAAAAAGAAATAAAATACAGTCTTTAAATTTGCAGGGGGAGAAGGCTGCCTGACACAGGACAGGCAATTTACCTTAAAACGCAAAAAGCTCGGCTGCCAGGCACAAGGGCAGAGAGCTAGAGGTTTACCTGGTTTAAATATTTCAAATTTGGCGCCCAAACCGGAACTTCCTGTGACGTCAGATGCCCAGCGTCTGCGTTCCACATGGTGCGTTCCACCGCACCGGAAGTTAGGGACAAGACTTCCGGTCCCACGTTACTGCCAGGGCGCCGCTGTAATGGAGAAAAAGCGCCAGGGAACATACATGGCGCACAGAAAAAAACTTCCACCGGGTGGGCAAAGTCCAACTGGCCGTCAGAATGCCGGCCGATTTGCTGAGGACAAAGAAAAAACACAAGGAGGTGCACCTAGATGGCCTGCTATATAGGTACCGACTAACTAATCTCTGATTGTTTAACTAGGTGGGCGGTCCAAGGAGCTAATGAGGTCGGGTTAACCCATGGTGTGCTGCCGGAGGACGAAGAGGGAAAGCTTTAGGTACGAGGACAGGGGGGCCCTACCATTCAGGGTTTTCCCTGGGCAAAGGGGTAGATAGGGGTAGCAAAGGGTTGATTAGGTCCAACCCCATCTTATCTTCCCCCTCATCCTCTTCATGTCTGCACCTGTCAGGTCCCTAATTTTTTGTTTGTATGTCTGGCCTATAGATTTTGTATATCACTGGCCACCTTTATTTATTTTTGGATAATTGGGGTTCTTTCCCCCATTTTATGAGGATATAATAAATTATGCAAATTATTATTTCTGCTGGATTTACTGAAACCAAAAAAACATGCATTTGTTGTAATATCTTCTTCAGCGTAAACCCTTCAACCTGGTAGTTTTTTTTCTTAATCTTATAACTTTGATGGTCAAGATAATAAAACACAACACAATTAATATTTTTATTTATGCAATCTTTTAATATACCCAATGTTGTTTTGTGGTGTACTCTTAATACCCTTTGGTATTTTGGTTTGCAGATGTACCCAGATTTTCTTGATGTCGATTTTCCATCAAGGCATACACCGAAACTTTACTTCGTTCATGGGGTGTCCTGTAATTAAGGATGGGCAAAAGAGCGTTTTTGTGTCTGTGATGCCCACTCTTTCCTCCTCCCTCCCCTCTAGGCTTGAAGACAGATCTTTGGTGTTATCAGAACATTTAATATGTAACATCAAACATACATACAAACAAACTAATCAGACAACACAGGCATGAGCACACAAAGAGCCCATAGGTTATGTTTTCATCACACTTTGAGCTCTATAAAAATAAAAATTGGCGCCAATAATAAAATAAATCTCTCAAGAAAAAAAATAAATCCCTAATGCATTATATATAAAAAAACAAATACTGTACTCCATCTTATTTCATACACATTCACATTTGAATTCCCTTCTACAGCATAATGTATTTATATCCACACAAAGCACATCGTATTCTTGGAGTACACACAACTCTGCTGAGCATCCATCAAATTCTTCTCTGCTACAACTTCACATAAGCACAACAACAGTAACTCAAAGCCACACCCATTCACATGCATCTCTGTGTGACACTATACATCCACCCAGCTTTCCTGGAAACATATATGCACACACCACACCATCCCTTATCTAAGGAATGTTTATGGTGCTATTCAGTACTAGGAGAAGAGATTGGAGACTTAGCAAACTCTATGTCTCTTAACAAGTCTTCTCTGTTAAGGCTGGGGGGGGGGGGGGATCAGCTATGCATCTGCTAACCCTTCCCACATACAGCAGTCAGCCCCGCTTTCCTGATGCTTATCTTGCAATCATTCATCCAACTTTCCTGAGACACATGCAAAGGGATAAACACATAGCTATACAAAAGCTTAGATTAGAAGGAAGATGGGGTCATAAAATATCATCTGTGTGCATATACGTCCCTTAACAATCCATATCCACCTATTCGTCAAGGAAATCATCTATACACATTTCTTTTTATAGCCCTATTTGGGAGGGGGGGTATTAGTAATATCTCTCCCACCACAGACTCTGGCGCTGACCTGTGTGTATAATGCGACCTAGAGCCTTTGTTAAATGGAAGAGTGGGAACATACAGTTGCAAGAAAAAGTATGTGAACCCTTTGGAATGATATGGATTTCTGCACAAATTGGTCATAAAATGTGATCTGATCTTCATCTAAGTCACAACAATAGACAATCACAGTCTGCTTAAACAAATAACATACAAAGAATTAAATGTTACCATGTTTTTATTGAACACACCATGTAAACATTCACAGTGCAGGTGGAAAAAGTATGTGAGCCCTTGGATTTAATAACTGGTTGAACCTCCTTTGGCAGCAATAACTTCAACAAAACGTTTCCTGTAGTTGCAGATCAGACGTGCACAACGGTCAGAAGGAATTCTTGACCATTCCTCTTTACAGAACTGTTTCAGTTCAGCAATATTCTTGGGATGTCTGTTGTGAATCGCTTTCTTGAGGTCATACCACAGCATCCCAATCGGGTTGAGGTCAGGACTCTGACTGGGCCACTCCAGAAGGCGTATTTTCTTCTGTTTAAGCCATTCTGTTGTTGATTTACTTCTATGCTTTGGGTCGTTGTCCTGTTACAACACCCATCTTCTGTTGAGCTTCAGCTGGTGGACAGATGGCCTTAAGTTCTCCTGCAAAATGTCTTGATAAACTTGGGAATTCCTTTTTCCTTCAATGATAGCAATCCGTCCAGGCCCTGACCCAGCAAAGCAGCCCCAAACCATGATGCCCCCACCACCATACTTCACAGTTGGGATGAGGTTTTGATGTTGGTGTGCTGTGCCTCTTTTTCTCCACACATAGTGTTGTGTGTTTCTTTCAAACAACTCAACTTTGGTTTCATCTGTCCACAGAATATTTTGCCAGTACTGCTGTGGAACATCCAGGTGCTCTTGTGCAAACTGTAAACGTGCAGCAATGTTTTTTTGGACAGCAGTGGCTTCCTCTGTGGTATCCTCCCATGAAATCCATTCTTGTTTAGTGTTTTACGTATCGTAGATTCGCTAACAGGGATGTTAGCATATGCCAGAGACTTTTGTAAGTCTTTAGCTGACACTCTAGGATTCTTCTTCACCTCATTGAGCAGTCTGCGCTGTGCTCTTGCAGTCATCTTTACAGGACGGCCACTCCTAGGGAGACTAGCAGCAGTGCTGAACTTTCTCCATTTATAGACAATTTGTCTTACCGTGGACTGATGAACAGCAAGGCTTTTGGAGATACTTTTAAAACCCTTTCCAGCTTTATGCAAGTCAACAATTCTTAATCGTAGGGCTTCTGAGAGCTCTTTTGTGCGAGGCATCATTCACATCAGGCAATGCTTCTTGTGAAAAGCAAACCCAGAACTGGTTTGTGTTTTTTATAGGGCAGGGCAGCTGTAACCAACACCTCCAATCTCATCTCATTGATTGGACTCCAGTTGGCTGACACCTCACTCCAATTAGCTCTTGGAGATGTCATTAGTCTAGGTGTTCACATACTTTTTCTACCTGCACTGTGAATGTTTACATGGTGTGTTCAATAAAAACATGGTAACATTTAATTCTTTGTGTGTTATTAGTTTAAGCAGACTGTCATTGTCTATTGTTGGGACTTAGATGAAGATCAGATCACATTTTATGACCAATTTGTGCAGAAATCCATATCATTCCAAAGGGTTCACATACTTTTTCTTGCAACTGTAAGTAAAGTATATCAGTGCCTCCACCCAGGTTAGAGCCTCTGTATTACAGGAAGGATCTCTTCCTGGGACTTACATATGGAGTATAGTTAGCAGCCTAAACAAGGATTACTGTACTAATCTCACAGTCTGAAGAATACATATAGATACCACATAAGGTTATAGCAGTAACTTGGTAAGAATGATAACAGTACATACATGCAGTGTACTGAGAACGCAGCAGTATTGCAATAACAAGAGATCCTGCAAAATTCTTAAGTTATATACCGGGGTGTATATACAGTATATAGAAAGAGTCCTGTGCACGATACCTCCAGACAACAGAAAAGATGATCCAGGTGCAGGGGCCCCTGTAGATGACTGTAGATCCAGGACTCTTTCAGATGACAGACAGCCGATCAGAAGAAGATGATGAACGATGATGAAAGGATTTCTTCCAGGCAGCAATCAGGGCAGCAGCAACAGTAGTAGATACAGGCCTGACTACCCTAACACTAAGTCCTTAACCTGCCAACTAATCTACCAGTGCAACTGGGCCTCTAACTACCTTGTTGGCCGTCGGAAGCCTAACCTACCCTGAACTATATACTGATCCCTAACTACAATTACTAGCTAGATTCTGTGAATATATAAGTAACAGAGCAGAACTAGAGAGAAGCAGGTCGCAATCTATTCTTATACACTCCAGCCTCACTAGTTGATCTTAAAGAGGACCTTTCACCATAATAAAGTATCTAAACTGACTATACAGACGTGTAGAGCGGCGCCCAGGGATCCCCCTGCACTTACTGTTATCCCCGGGCGCCGCTCCGTTCTCCGGTTATAGCCTCCGGTATCTTCACATGTTAGGCTCCACCCAGGGGAACCTGCCGGCGTCTCTTTCTCCTATGCTGTAGCGCTGGCCAATAGCAGTGCTCAGCTCATTGCCAGGCTACCCTTTAAGGAATGCAATTTATCATGACAGGTCAATAGGTGAATCTCATGAGATGATTTCTAACCTTTGGGGAGGCTGTAATTCACATCAAAACCACTGGGTGTCAAGTGTACCACAATTACTTCAGTAGCCCATCTACCTGCATGTTTGTATCAGAACGGGGAGCGGAAGACTGTAAAATAGAAGAATACAATCTCTTACTCTCTGTTATCAGCCATTTCAGGCCAGGGAGAGGAACACTATAGGACAGGCGAACACTATCTATTGCTCCCTGTTACCAACCATTTCTGGCCAGGGAGAGGATGACTGTAGGACAGGAGAATACAATCTATTGCTCCCTGTTATCAGACAGTTCAGTGTTTTTATATTTTTATGGAGTTCACTATGGGGTAAAAAAAGCATCATAACTTTACAACTTGTTTATATATAATTTTTTGTTTTCTTACTTTCAGATAATAAAATATCTTTTTTAATTAAAATCATTTTGCATCACAATATTCTAACATCCACAAAATCTTTCTTTTATTGTCAAAAGCAGTTGTATCTGTAATGTTGAATATGGTGTTTAAGCTGAAGGCAGCATGTTACAGAGAAACTGAGCAGATTGATATTTAATAGTGTTGGCCGAATACCACGCGATGCTCGAGTCTCCTCCCTGCACGTTTGTTGGCTGTTACACAGCCAATAAACGTGCAGGTAAGTACTGCCATTCACTGTAATGCTGTAGCCATGTTGGCTGCTGGCATTACAGTGACACCAACCGAGATATATACCTCAACCATAGAATGAATCCTCATTCAAGTGATGCCCTAGCCTTTGGCAGTACAATACATATATATATATATATAACCTACATAGAGAAATGCCAGACCGCTGGTACTAATTAATTCTTTATTACAAAAACACATTATAATTTAACAACATACATGATTAAAAGAATCAGTGCAGGAGATAAAAAAGCAACATCGCTGGAGGAGACATACAGTGGACGGAGTCCTTATCCTTAAACATGATTAGTCAAAAAATAACATGCATGAAATCACCTCCTGTTTAACGTGTGTGCATCCTAAATATCAGTGACATTCATTCAGTTAAATTTTTTAATAGGCAGTGACAGCGACATTACTTGCGCTATACCTCCTAAAAATATCTGTGACATTCTGTGTTATTATTTGCACATACACTTAAGAAACCTGCGCTACTATACGTGTGACATACTTGCAAGCATATATACCATTTAAAATGTGCAAGGCAAGCAGTAATGGACGTGGCCGTGTTGCTAATGGTGCCGCAGAGGCCGTGGCGCGGTGAAACTGTGCCTGCTGCCAGAGCACAAAAAACACACTCGTCCACGATACCTAGCTTCATGTCCCAGTTTGCAGGGCGGCGCAGGACACCACTCACGAAGTCAGACAAGTGCGACCAGGTGGTCGGTTGGATTGCAGCAGATAATGCTTCCAGTCGGTTGAGTACCACCCTGTCTTCCACAAAGTCCAGTCTCAGTAGCCAAGAGTCTGGTCAACAGAAACCTCACCCTGATACTCCTTCCACCCACCATGGAGAGTCTTGGCAAACAAGTGATCCCACACTCGCCAAGCCCGCTTGAAGAGGGACATGAGGAGATCTTGTTCCCAGATTCCCAAACTCTGGAGAATCCACAGTCAGAAGAAGATGACGGTGGGGAACGGTAATTAGTTTTTCATGAGGTGGATGATGATGATGATGAGACACAGTTGCCAATAAGACAACAGCAATTTGTGTCTCAAGAGTTTCATGATGAGGATGTCAGGAGGAGGACCAGAGTGAGGAAGTGGAAGAGGAGCGGCTGGACGATGAAGTCACTGACCCAACCTGACCCAACCTGGGAAGGTGGAAAGCCGAGCGAGGACAGCAGTACAGAGGGGGAGGGATCCGCAGCACCGCAACAGGCTGGAAGAGGCAGTGGGGGGGGGGGGGATATAGAAGGCAGGCCACACCAAACAGGCCCACAACTGTTCCTCAGAGCACCCCCTTGCAGCAATCTCCCTTGCCAAGGGGTAGGTGTTCTGCAGTCTGTTGGTTTTTTGAGGAAAGTGCGGATGACAAAAGAATTGTTATTTGCATCCTGTGCCGTACCAAAATGAGCAGAGGCGTGAACCCTAGCGACCTCACCACCACCAGCATGATCCGCCACATGGCATCCAAGAACCCTAATAGGTGGGCCGAACGCCTAAGTCCACAACCAGTGTCTGCGGGTCATACCACTGCCTCCTCTTCCCCTGTCAGCCGGTTCAGACCTGAGCGTTTTACAGCGCGTTCCTACGCACTGTAAAACGCTCAACAAGGAGAAACCAATGCCTCCCTATCGGCATGGTTCTCACCTGGGCGTTTTACAGCGCATACGATCAGTTCAGGAGCTTCTTTGGGGCGTAGTGTCACGCGTTCCCGTACATAGACTTCCGGGAACGTGCAACAATGGGCGTTCGCTTCTGTCCGACGCGCAATTGTAAACGCTCAGGTCTGAACCCGCCGTAAGTTACGTGCTGGCCAATCCCCTGTCCAAGACGCAGGCCCAGATGCCTCCCACCATGCACCTGGACCTTCGCAAGCACCATCAGCTAGCACATCCACTTCTGTGTCCCAGCGCAGCGTACAGATATCTATACCCCAGGCCTTTGAACGAAAATGCAAATACCCAGCCACCCACCCACAGACCATAGCACTAAATGCGCATCTTTCCAAATTGCTGGCACTGGAAATGTTGCCATTTAGGCTTGTGGACACTGAGGCTTTCCGCCGCCTAATGGCAGTGGCTGTCCCGTGGTACTATGTCCTCAGCCACCAATTTTTTTCACGGTGTGAAGTCCCAGCCTTACACCATCATGTGTCCAATAACATCACCCGTGCCCTGAACAACACAGTTATTGGGAAGGTCCACTTATTGACTGACACATGGACTAGTGTTTTTGGCCAGGTAAGCTACATTTCCCTGACGGCACACTGGGTGAACCTTGCGGAGGCTTGGAGAGAGTTGTACCCTGGAATGGTGCTACTGACGCCAAGGATTGCGCCACCACCTACATTAGTGGCTGCATCCCCTCTTCTTATCCTCCTCCGCTTCCTCGTCCACTTCCACCTCTGAATTATTATCTTGCAGCACAAGTCAGACATCAGTCAGTAGCTGGAAGCAAAGTAGCACTGCAGTGGGGAAGCATCAACAGGCCGTGCTTAAACTGATCTGCTTAGGTGACAAACAGCACACCGCCACAAAGCTGTGGCAGGGGATAAGGGACCAGACTGAGCTGTGGCTCTCGCCACTCAACCTACAACCAGGCATGTTTGTGTCTGATAATGACCGTAACTTATCGGCGGCTTTGGAGCTCGGCAAGCTCACACACATACCATGCCTAGCCCATGTGTTCAACCTAGTTGTGTTCAGCGGTTTCTCAAAACCTACCCCAATTTACCTGAGCTACTGGTGAAGGTGCACCGCGTGTGTTCCCATTTCCGCAAGTCATCGCCAGCTTCCGCCGGTCTGGCAACGCTGCAGCAGAGCTTGCAATTGCCAGCTCACCGACTGTTGTGCGATGTAAGCACGTGCTGGAACTCCACGTTCCACATGTTGACCAGGCTTTGAGAGCAGCAGAGGGCAGTAGTGGAATACTAGCTGCAACATGGCCGTCACCTTTCCAGTCAGCTTTTGCTCTTCACAAGCGACGAGTGGGCATTGATGTCTGACCTCTGTGAGGTTGTACGCAACTTTGAGAAATCAACACAGATTATGAGCGGCGATAACGCTATTATCAGCGTAACCATCCCACTTCTGTGTCTACTCAAACACTCGCTGCTCACAATTAAGGACGACGCTTTGCATGTGGAAGAGGTGGAAATGGGGGAAGACAGTACACACGGTGATAGCCAGACCACCCTCAGTTTGTTGCCTCCGCTACAGAGGGTAGTACCAATGGAAGTTTTATTCCATCTGTTCAGGGTGGATGGGTAGAAGAGGAGGAAGCGGGTGAGGAGATTGAGAGTCATCCTCCTAATGAGGACAGCAAAGTCTTGTCTATTGTGACTTTGGCACACATGGCTGACTTAATGTAAGGCTGCCTTTCACATGATCCTCACATTGTACACATTTTGGCCAGCACAGATTACTGGTTGTTCACCCTTCTCGACCCCTGCTACAAAGAGAAATTCTCATCTCTCATACCTGTGGTGGAGAGGACGAGAAAAATGGTGCAATACAAGAAGGTCTTTGTGGAAAAATTGCTCCAAAAATTTCCAGCTGACAACGCTGGCTGCAGAGTACGTAGTTCCTTGGCCAATCGAGGAGGGGAGACGAGGGGAACACAAAGCAGTTCTAACAGAGGCAGGGCAACACTCTCCAAGGCCTGGGACAGTTTTATGACACCCCGCCAGAACCCTCAACCTGATGAGCGGCCTAGTGTCACAAGGAGTGAAAAATTTTGGAAGATGGAGTATGTAGCAGACCGTGTCAGCATCCTCAGTGATCCCTGTGTGCCTTCCAATTATTGGGTGTCCAAGCTGGACATGTGGCACGAACTGGCGCTCTACGCCTTGGAGATGCTGGCCTGCCCCGCCACCAGAATTTTGTCAGAGCGTGTATTTAGTGCTGCTGGGGGCATAATAAGTGATAAGCACATACGCCTGTCAACTAAAAATGTTGACCGGTTGACTCTTATAAAAATGAACAAGGCCTGGATTGCCCCTGATGTCTCTACTCCACCAGAGGAAAGCGGCTGAACATAAAGGCACTCTAAATGTGGCTTTTATGGTGTATTGAATACACTGTATTCCAATGTACCCCTTTCACCAATAAATGGTTCAATCTCCCTTTTCTCATCCTCCTCCTCCATCATATCAACATGCTTATTAGACTGCCCTCACTCCTAATGTTTTAGAGGGTCAGCTCAGCAGCAGGCCCTCACCCATAAAGTTTTAGAGTTTCACCAGCAGGACCTCACCCATAATGTTTTTGAGGGTCACCAGTAGACCCTCAACCATAATGTTTTAGAGGGTTAGCTCAGCAGCAGACCCTCACTCCTAAATTTTTAGATGGTCAGCTCAGCAGCAGGCCCTTGCCCACAAAATTTTTTAGATGGTCAGCTCGGCAGTAGGCCCTCACCCACAACATTTTTTAGATGGTCAGCTCTGCAGCAGGCCCTCATCCATATTGTTTTAGATGGTCAGCTCGGCAGCAGCCTCTCACCCCTAATGTTTTAGATGGTCAAATCAGCAGCAGGCCCTCGCCTGTTTTAGAGGGTCACCAGCAGGTCCTTGCTCCCAGGGCCGGCCTTAGGTGTCCAGGCGCCCTGTGCGAGCTAACCTTGTGGCGCCCCCCCCCCAAAAAAAAAAAAAAAAAAAAACATTGCTTGTTGCTGGCATTATGGCATAGGCTGGCTGACTATCCAACCAAGTAGTTACCAGCCCACACACCCCAAAGGCCGATGTAATGTCATACTTCCCTACTTCGTGAGATTTCCCTACCCTCGACACTTCCGGTCGCACCGGACATGACAAGAGGAGGTGTGCAGCACCGCGCAGGCGCACAACGTCAGGTTAGGGAAGTTTCACAGCAGAGTGCGCATGCGCCAGGAGCCTCGCCGGCGGTTAGGGTAGGGAAAAACTATGGGCCAGTGCGCAGGCGCAGTGATGGGATGGATGTTCTCAGCTGAACACCGGCCGACACTGCGCATGCACCGGGAGCCTCACCAGCGGTTAGGGAAGGGAAAAATTACGTACGGGCCAGTGCTTTTTCCCTACCCTAACCGCTGGTGAGGCTCCCAGCGCATGCGCAGTGTCGGCCGGTGTCCTGCTGAGAACATCCATCCCATCACCACACCTGTGCACTGGCCCATAATTTTTCCCTACCCTAACCGCCGGCGAGGCTCCCAGCGCATGCGCACTCTTCTGTGAAATTTCCCCAACCCATCTTTGTGCGCAGTGCGCCCCCCCAATATAATAAACATTGGTGGCACAGTGCGCCCCCCCCCCCAACACCCCAGTATAATAAACATTGGTGGCGCAGTGCGCCCCCCCAACACCCCAGTATAATAAACATTGGTGGCGCAGTGCGCCCCCCAACACCCCAGTATAATAAACATTTGCGCAGTGCGCCCCCCTCAATATAATAAACATTGGTGGCGCAGTGCGCCCCCCCTCAATATAATAAACATTGGTGGCGCAGTGCGCCCCCCCCTCAATATAATAAACATTGGTGGCGCAGTGCGCCCCCCCTCAATATAATAAACATTGGTGGCGCAGTGCGCCCCCCCTCAATATAATAAACATTGGTGGCGCAGTGCGCTCCCCCTCAATATAATAAACATTGGTGGCGCAGTGGGCAGTGCCAATGAGGGTTAAAAAATAAAAAAATAATTAACTCACCTCCTCCAATTGATCGTCTTCTGTTCTTTCTTCATGACCTGTCAAAGGACCTGTGGTGACATCACTGTGCTCATCACATGATACATCACATGATCCATCACCATGGTAATGGGTCATGTGATGAGCTCAGTGACGTCACCACAGGTCCTGAAGAAAGACCGGCAGCTACGCGATCAACTGGAGGAGGTGAGTTAATTTTTTAAAATTATTTTTTAACCCTCATTGGCACTTCCCACTGAGCCACCAATGTTTCTTATACTGGGGGGGGGGGGGGCGCACTGTGCCACCAACGTTTCTTATACTAGGGGGGGGCCACACTGAGCCACCAATTATGTTTCTTATACTGGGGTGTTTGGGGGGGGGGCGCACTGTGCCACCAACGTTTCTTATACAAATACAGGAGGCGGGTGCCGGAATCAAATAGCCGGCACCCGACCTCTGTGACAGGGAGCTGCGATCAGCGGCAGTTAACCCCTCAGGTACCGCACCTGAAGGGTTAACTCAACTGCAGCTGATCGCAGCTCCCTGTCACAGAGGTCGGGTGCCGGCTATTTGATTCCGGCATCCGCCTCCTGTATTTGTATTCAGGTCAGTTTTCTTCATTGGTGGCGCAGTGGCCACAGCCCCTCCCCTCCTCCTCCTGTCTCTTTTCTTATTGGCAGCGGCGGGGGCACAGCAGGCAGGTCAGACAGAGGAGGGGGAGATGGAGGGGGCGCCCCGAGGGAGAACACAAGTACAGCCTCGCCTGCCGCAGATTACATTGCGAGCTGTCGGCCGCCCAGCGCCCCTGTTACTATGTAGCCCTGTGCGGCCGCACAGCCCGCACACCCCAAAGGCTGGCCCTGCTTGCTCCTAATGTTTGAGGGTCACCAGCAGGCCATCAATCATAATTTTTCAACGGTGTGTATGATGCCCTCCTTTATGTGTAATAAAGGGTGTATTAGAGTGCCGATTCCTTGTAACTTTTGGCAGCCCTTTCGCTTAGTTCAAAGGCTTTGAGTGTAGGAGTCCAACTACCTGAACAATTGTACCACAATGTGAATGAGGCCCTCCATTATGTGATATACAGATTGTATCAGAGTGCCTCTTCCTTGTAATTTTTGACAGCACTTGCACTTTATACACAAGTAAATATACAGGAAAGAATGTTTCCTAACAATTTTTCCTCTAAAATTTTATCTTTGGTTTGGTGCGTATTATTGTCAGTCTGTAAAAGTGGCATACTACTCGGAGAACATCTTTCCCAGCAGCGACCTGGGAGTCCAAGATGCATCCAGACATCCTCCCCATGCTGTTCCCAAACCATTTCAGTGGTGTTTCCATCAATTTCTGACCTTTTACTATGAACCAGATACCCTCCCCTCTTCAGAGCAGGGGGTGCCTGGTTTAATGCTCGTGTTCTCCCATTGACTTCCATTGTGCTCATGTTCTCGGTAGAGCACCCGAGCATCCCGAGGTGTTCTACTCGAGCACCCGAGCACTTTGGTGCTTGACCAACACTAATATTTAGTTTTATTGGAAAAGATTAAGTAATGCTAGTTTCACACTAGCAGCAAGGGACTCTGGCAGGCTGTTCCGGCAGGTGAACAGCCTGTCGATCCATCCTGCGGGCTAGTGAATGCGTGCCCCCAGACTACCGCTCCGGCCCCATTGACTATAACCACCGGAATAAAAGTGCGAGATATCAGTGATTGGCAGCCTTCCCTCTATGATTGTGCATACACAAATAGTGTCAATCACTGATAGGACTACCTCCTTGACTTTGAAACTCAGAATAAGCAAGAATTTCAATTAATAAATTCATGCAAGTTATACTGAATAATTTCTCCCCAAAACAAAACCTTTATATCAATCTGTTCAGCTTTTTTAGCCCTATAAACTGCTGCGTGCAGATTACGTCACATTTTCATGGTAACAGGTTTGCTTTAAGAAAATGAATTATTTGTTTTTGTATCACTGTATTCTTAAATTTTTTGGGGGGAAGAGTTGTAAGTTCCTTTGGTACAATTTCTTTTATGTCCTTTTGATCACTTTTTATTCCATTTTTTGGGAGGCAAGGTGGCCAAATAATAGCTGTCAATGATTTTTCATCATATGGGGTAAATATTCTACGGGTTGATACCATGACGATGATTCCAAATTTATGTTATTTTTTATTGCTCTTGCATCATAAAATCTCTTAAAAATAACGATTTTTTTTTTTTTCTAAAGTAAGTTTATGGTGTAAAAATAACTATATAAAGTTGGTACCGTGATAATCCTACAAATCAGCAGATAAATTTTTCATGTTATTTATCCCACATATTTAATAAAATAAAAATATCACTCAGAAAATTTGTAATATTTGGCCACATTGCATCCCTAAATATGGAACAAAAAGTGAGTAAAAAGCCATATGTACCCCGTAATGATACCACTAAAAGCTACAGCCCATCCTAGCAAAAAATAAATAAAATAAAAGTTCTCACATAGCTGTCTCAACAGAAGAAAATTTATGTTACCTATTGGTGTTAGAATATAGTAATGCAAAATATTTATATTTTGCATGATTTTACGATGCAAGAAGGAAAACATGAAAAAATATATACATTTGGTATTGTCAAAATGTTATCAACCAGCATAATTAAAAGGGTTCTCTGGGAATTAAGAAAATGAAAATACGTAAATATTCCTTTATTATAAATATATTCCAAAATACCTCTCACTAGTTATAATGGCTCATTTTGTCTAGGGAGCAATGATTAGAAGAAATAAAATGGCTGTCGTCCTTTTAGTACATACAAAACCTGTCCTAATCACACAGGAGGATAAGTTACTTCACAACAGGGAATGTTTTTCCCCTAAAGTGAGTAAAATTGGCTTCTACCTCAGTTTTTTTTTTGCCTTGCTCTAGATCAACATGCAGGATAACAGGCTGAACTGGATGGACAGATGCCTTTTTTCAGCTTTATAAACTGTTACTATAAACTATGTTACTAACACTGAGCCAAAGACCTGCCTCATCCTCCTCCTACTTGTCAAGGATTATGGTCCCGAATACAGCTGATAAGATCTTCAGCTGAGTCTCTGTAGGAATAAAGTTCATGAGGAGACATGAAGTACAGAGAGGACGGACAGGACAGTGTGGCGGTAACGTACACTACACACAGGGGGGAGGATAGTGACCACTGCGCTCCACCCTCACCCCTGGCCCTGCCTACTTGCCTCGCAAGTCCTAATGACAGGGGACAACTAGACTGCAGTCCCTAACTTAGGATACGTGCTGGGAAGACAGACAAGACAAATAACGGAACGTGAACGGACCGGGTCAATACCTAGAGAGCTACGCAGTACTAAGGAATGAGCAGATAATAGTCAGGAAAAGCCGAGGTCAAATACCAGGAGAGAAACGAAATACAAAAGGAGTCCGCAAAGAATCGTCAGGTGGAAGCCAGGGTCAGGATACCAGGAGAGATGCGCAGTACAGGAGGAGCAGGCAGAGAATCGTCAGGGAACACAGGATCAGGTAAGTATGCAGGAACAAAACAATCACCAGATACCTAAAATTAACAGGCAACCTTTAGCCTGCAGGCTGCCTGAGTGAGGGTCATGTGACGTGGCCAGCATCACATGACCGACAGACCGACCAGTCGAGCACCGAGTGATCAGCTCGGCGCTCAAGGCATACCTAGGAGCAGGGAGCCTCCCAGCTAGCAAAGCTGCCCTGGGAACAAGGTCAAACACAGATCCTCGCTCCCTAAGCAGCAGGTCTGCAGCTGATGGGAGACCGAGTGCGCCTTCGGCACCCCGTTACAGACAGACTGTGGTGATGTGGGACTGTGGTGATGGAGACTGAAGACAAGTGCTGCTACTCATTAGCCATATCTGCTCATGAACTTCATTCCTACAGAGATTCAGCTGAAGTTCTTATCATCTGTATTCAGGATCGCAATCCTTGACAAGTAAGAGAGGAGGATAAGGCAGCTCTTTACCTCAGTGTGGTGAAGTAACTTGTCTTGCTGTGTGATTAGGTCAGGTTTTGTGTGGACTAATAGGACAGCGGCCATTTTATTTCTCCTAATGATTGGTCCCCAGACAAAAAGAACCATTATGACTAATGTAAGGTATTTGGGAATATATTTATAATCAAGTAATATTTAAGTATTTTCATTTTCCTAATTCCCAGAGAACCCCTTTAAATTGTCATTGATGCAGCAATTTGTGTCCACCTAAGCTTCAAAATAAATTTAGTAAAATGCTTTCAAAAAGCCATGTACCCCAAAATGGTACAAATATAAACTACACCTCATTTAATAATAAACAAGTCCTGATACATCGCAGAAAGCAAAAATTAAAACATGTAAAATATGTAAATATAAAATTGTAATTGATGCAAATTTCAAATGTTTCTAACCACTTCCCATCTGGGCCATTTGCCCCCTTCCTGACCAGGCCTAATTTTGCAAATCTGACATATCTCACTTTATGTGGTAATAACTTTGGAACGTCTTTACTTATCCAAGTCATTCAAAGATTGTTTGTTTTCTCGTGACACATTGTACTTCATGATAGTCATAAATTAGAGTCAATATATTTCACCTTTATTTATGAAAAAATCCCAAATTTACCCAAAATTTCAAAAAAATAGCAATTTTCTAAATTTCTATTTCACTGCTTTTAAAACAGAAAGTGATACCTCATAAAATATTTATTACCTAACATTCCCCATATGTCTACTTTATGTCGGCATCATTTTGGAAATGTCATTTTATTTTTTTAGGACGTTAGAAGGCTTAGAAGTTTAGAAGCAATTCTTCAAATTTTCAAGAAAATTGCCAAAACCCACTTTTTAACCTCTTCAGGACACATGACGTACCGGTACGTCATGATGTCCTGGTACTTAACCTCTTAAGGACATAGGGCGTACAGGTACGCCCTTGTGCCCTGGTACTTAAGGACACAGGGCGTACATGTACGCCCTGTGTATTTTCGATCACTGCCGTGCGGCTGGCAGTGATCGGAACCCGGTGCCTGCTCAAATCATTGAGCAGGCACCTAGGCTAAATGCGCGGGGGGGTCCCGTGACCCCCCCATGTCGGCAATCGCGGCAAACCGCAGGTCAATTCAGACCTGCGGTTTGCTGCGATTTCTGAAGTTTCTGGTCCCCGCAGTCCCTGACCGCGGGGATCAGAAACTTTATATGCCAAAAAAAAAGTTTTATTTACCCCCCCCTGCACCCCCGAATGATTTTTATGGTGGCGGGAGGTGCAGGGGGAGGGTTGCGGGCGGTGTGGGCGGTGCGGGAGGCGGGCGGTGCGGCAGGCGGGATCGCGATCCCCCGCCCGCCTCCCCTTGTATAATCGTTGGTGTCTAGTGGGGATACCAGGGTGCCAGCACATTGCTGGCACCCTGGTATAAACGGCTGACATCTGCGATGCGATGTCAGCCGTTTAACCCTTTCCATACAGCGGTCCATACGGACCGCTGTATGGAAAAGGTTAACAGCGCAGGGAGCTCCCTCCCTCTCCCATCGGGGGGCTGCTGTGCCTTTGCAGCCCCCCGATGGGGAGGGAGAGAGCCCCCAGAGAGCCCCCCGAGAGATCCCCTCCTTACCCTTCCCCGTCTGCGAAGTTCTGAGCAGTACTGAGCAGACGGGGAAGGTTCCCATGGCAACAGGACGCCTCTCAGGCGTCCTGCTGTCCATGGTGCTGAACAGATCTGTGCTGAAAGGCATAGATCTGTTCAGTGTAAGTAAAATACAGTACAGAACAATATATATTGTACTGTACTGTATTATACAGACATCAGACCCACTGGATCTTCAAGAACCAAGTGGGTCTGGGTCAAAAAAAAGTGAATAAAAGTGAAAAAAAAGTAAAAATCAAAAAACACATTTATCACTGATAAAAAATGAAAAAAATAAAATTCCCTACACATGTTTGGTATCGCCGCGTCCGTAACGACCTGATCTATAAAACGGTCATGTTACTTTACCCGAACGGTGAACACCATAAAAATAAAAAATAAAAAACTATGATGAAATTGAAATTTTGCCCACCTTACTTCCCAAAAAAGGTAATAAAAGTGATCAAAAAAGTCGCATGTACGCCAAAATTGTAACAATCAAACCGTCATCTCATCCCGCAAAAATCATACCCTACCCAAGATAATCGCCCAAAAACTGAAAAAACTATGGCTCTTAGACTATGGAAACACTAAAACATGATTTTTTTTGTTTCAAAAATGAAATCATTGTGTAAAACTTACATAAATAAAAAAAAAGTATACATATTAGGTATCGCCGCGTCCGTATCGCCCGGCTCTATAAAAATATCACATGATCTAACCCCTCAGATGACCACCGTAAAAAAATAAAAATAAAAACGGTGTAAAAAAAGCCATTTTTTGTCATCTTACGTCACAAAAAGTGTAATAGCAAGCAATCAAAAAGTCATATGCACCCCAAAATAGATGCCAATCAAACTGTCATCTCATCCCGCAAAAAATGAGACCCTACTTAAGATAATCGCCCAAAAACTGAAAAAACTATGGCTCTTAGACTATGGAGACACTAAAACATTTTTTTGGTTTTAAAAATGAAATCATTGTGTAAAACTTACATAAATAAAAAAAATTGTATACATATTAGGTATCTCCGCGTCCGTGACAACCTGCTCTATAAAATTACCACATGATCTAACCTGTCAGATGAATGTTGTAAATAACAAAAAAAAAACGGTGTAATATAGAGCAACCAAAAATCATATGTACCCTAAACTAGTACCAACAAAACTGCCACCCTATCCCGTAGTTTCTAAAATGGGGTCACTTTTTTGGAGTTTCTACTCTAGGGGTGCATCAGGGGGGCTTCAAATGGGACATGGTGTAAAAAAAAAACAGTCCAGCAAAATCTGCCTTCCAAAAACCGTATGGCATTCCTTTCCTTCTGCGCCCTGCAGTGTGCCCGTACAGTAGTTTACGACCACATATGGGGTGTTTCTGTAAACTACAGAATTAGGGCCATAAATAATGAGTTTTGTTTGGCTGTTAACCCTTGCTTTGTAACTGGAAAAAAAATATTAAAATGGAAAATCTGCCCAAAAAGTTAAATTTTCAAATTGTATCTCTATTTTCCATTTAAATCTTGTGCAACACCTAAAGGGTTAACAAAGTTTGTAAAATCAGTTTTGAATACCTTTAGGGGTATAGTTTCTTAGATGGGGTCACTTTTATGGAGTTTCTACTCTAGGGGTGCATAAGGGGGGCTTCAAATGGGACATGGTGTCAAAAAAACCAGTCCAGCAAAACCTGCCTTCCAAAAACCAAACAGTGCACCTTTCACTCTACGCCCCGCTGTGTGGCCGTACAGTAGTTTACGGCCACATATCGGGTGTTTCTGTAAACGGCAGAGTCAGGGCAATAAAGATACAGTCTTGTTTGGCTGTTAACCCTTGCTTTGTTAGTGGAAAAAATGGGTTAAAATTTAAAATTAGGCAAAAAAATTAAATTCTCAAATTTCATCCCCATTTGCCAATAACTCTTGTGCAACACCTAAAGGGCTAACAAAGTTTGTAAAATCAGTTTTGAATACCTTGAGGGGTGTAGTTTATAGAATGGGGTCATTTTTGGGTGGTTTCTATTATGTAAGCCTCGCAAAGTGACTTCAGAGCTGTAGTGGTCCCTAAAAATTGGGTTTTTGCAAATTTCTGAAAAATTTCAAGATTTGCTTCTAAACTTCTAAGCCTTGTAACATCCCCAAAAAATAAAATATCATTCCCAAAATAATTCAAACATGAAGTAGACATATGGGGAATGTAAAATCATCATAATTTTTAGGGGTATTACTATGTATTACAGAAGTAGAGAAACTGAAACTTTGAAATTTGCTAATTTTTCCAAATTTTTGGTAAATTAGGTATTTTTTTATGCAAAATAAAAAAAAAATTTACTTCATTTTACCAGTGTCATGAAGTACAATATGTGACGAAAAAACTATCTCAGAATGGCCTGGATAAGTCAAAGCGTTTTAAAGTTATCACCACTTAAAGTGACACTGGTCAGATTTGCAAAAAATGGCCTGGTCCTTAAGGTGAAATAAGGCTGTGTCTCTAAGGGGTTAAGGACCAGTTCAGGTCTGAAGTCACTTTGTGGGGCCTACATAGTGGATACCCCCATAAATGACCCCATTGTAGAAACTACACCCCTCAAGTTACTTAAAACCGATTTTACAAACTTTATTAACCCTTTAGGCGTTCCACAAGAATTAAAGGAAAATGGAGATCAAATTTTTAAATTGCATTTTTTGGGCAGATTTTCCATTTTTATCCAATTTTTTCTTTAACACATCGATGGTTAACAGCCAAACAAAACTCAATATTTATTACCTAGATTCTGCGGTTTACAGAAACACCCCACATGTGGTCATAAACTGCAGGGTGCAGAAGAAAAGGAACTCCACATGGTTTTTAGATGCCATGTCCCATTTGATGATGCACCCTTACAGTAGAAACTCCCAAGAAGTGACCCCATTTTAGAAACTAGGGGATAAGGTGCCAGTTTTATTTGTACTATTTTTGGGTACATATGATTTTTTGATCATTCATTATAACACTTTATGGGGCAAGGTGACCATAAAATTGGTTGTTTTAGCACAGTTTTTATTTATTTATTTTTACAGCGTTCACCTGAGGAGTTCGGTCAAGTGCCATTTATTTAAAACAGATTGTTATGGACGTGGCGATACCTAATATGTATACTTTTTCTTATTTATTTAAGTTTTACACAGTAATAGCATTTTTGAAACCCAAAAAATTATGTTTTAATGTGTCCATGTTCTAAAAGCAATATTTTTTTTTTTATTTTTTTAGGGAATTTTCTTATGTAGGGGCTCATTTTTTGCGGGATGAGGTGACGGTTTTATTGCTACCATTTTGTGGGACATCTGCCTTTTTGATCACTTGGTGTTGCACTTTTTGTGATGTAAGGTGACAAAAATTGCTTGTTTTGACACAGTTTCTTTTTAAAAAATTTTTACGGTGTTCACCCAAGGGGTTAGGTCATGTGATATATTTATAGAGCTGGTTGTTACGGACGCGGCAATACCTAATATGTATACTTTTTCTTATTTATTTAAGTTTTACACAATAATAGCATTTTTGAAACCCAAAAAATCATGTTTTAATTTGTTCATGTTCTGAGAGCTATAGTTTTTTTATTTTTTGAGAGATTTTCTTATGTAGGGGCTCATTTTTTGCGGGATGAGGTGATGGTTTTATTAGTACCATTTTGTGAGATATACGCCTTTTTGATCACTTGGTGTTGCACTTTTTGTGATGTAAGGTGACAAAAATTGCTTTTTTTGACAGTTATTTTTTATTTTTATGGTGTTTATCGGACTGGGTCGATTATGTGATATATTTATAGAGCTGACAGCAATACCAAATATGTCTATTTTATTTTTTCTATTTTTAACATTTTTTTGTTTATTCCTAACTTGGGGAATTTTTTTTTTACATGTGAAACCTTTTTTTAATTTAATTTTTTTTAACACTTTATGACCTCTGGGGGACATTTACTTCACTTTTTTCTTCACTGTTAATTTCTCCTGTAACTGGGGCTGACATAGTAGCCCCAGTTACAGGAGAAATGCACCCCCCAGAGAGGCTGTACAGCGCAATACAGCGCTGTACAGGCTCAGTGCAGGGCTAATTGAGGTCTCTGAAAGACCTCACACAGCTCCTGCAAGCTCCGGTCCCGGCGATCACATGACCACCGGGCCGGAACAGGAAGCGCATAGCACTTCCTGCTCTGCATACACATAGCTCAGCGAGCGCTGTGTATGCAGCGATCCAGAAGGCAGGGACACCTGGGCACTGTCCCTGCCTTCTCCCTGGGTTGCCCTGCTGTCACTGTCAGCGAGCAACCCGATCAGCAGGTGCACGATTAGCGTGCAGCTGCAGTTTCTGAATGGACGTTCTGGAACGTCCATTCAGAAATAGAGAACCACCTCCCGAACGTTTATAGTCAACATGCGGACGGGAGGTGGTTAATAAAAAAAGTTATTTTATGATGCCAAAGCTACATACATTTAGTATCTTCATAAGTGTATCAACCCACAGAATAAAGTTATGTCACTTACATAAACCACATAAAACCTAAAAATAAAAAAGACTTACATTTTTGCCCACCTCACCTCCAAAGAATTGAAATAAAAAAATATCAAAAACTCATATGCACCCAAAAAGGGTGCTAATAACAGTTCAACAGTCCTTAAACAAAGAAGCACTCTCATAGCTCAGACAAAAAAAAAGTTATGGCTCTTAATACTATAATTTCAGCAAAATCCATGTTCAAAAAAATAAATGGCGCACTTTCCCTTCTGAGTCTGTTTGCAAACAGCAGTATATGATCACATGTGGGGTATTTCCATACTCATGAGAAAATAACTGTGTAGGGTGCTTTTTTCTTCTGTTACACCTTGCTAAGATTCTAAATTTGGGGCTAAAGCAATTTACCATTGGGAAAAAAAATGAATTTTTCATTTTTATAGTCCATTGTTAATTTTATGATACATCGGTGGGGTAAAAACCACTACTACATGGGGCAGTGTAGTTTTAAAAATGGGGTAATTTCTTTGGAGTTTCCACTATATTAGTACCTCAGAGGTATTGCAAATGTGACATGGTGCCTGTAACCCATTCCACCAAAATCTGCACTTCTAAAGTCAAATGGCACAGCTTCTGAGCCCTGCATTTGTCTAGACAGCTGTTTATGACTGCATATGTGATATTTCCATACCCAGGAGAAATAAATTTTCATGTCCCATTTCTAAGAAATTCTATGGAACACCTGTGGAGTTCAAATGTTCTCTACACCCATACATGAAAACATTGAGGGGTGTAGTTTCCAAAATTGGGTCTTTGGGGGAAGAGGGTTATGTTTTGACCACTCAAGGCTTTGCAAACCTGAAATTGAGATCTCAAAATCCATAAGGTGCACCTGCATTTATGAAGCCATTATTGAGTCAAGTAGCATTCGAGGGCCAAATATGGAATATTTATAAAAAATAAAAAATGCAAATGTAGGGCAATGAACATGGAATTTTATTTTACAAAAAAGTGGATAAAAAATTAAAAGCTTCAATAAAACACAGACGTTTTTAAATTTCACCCCTGTTTTAAATTAATTCCTGTGAAACAGCTAAAGGATTACAAAAACTTCCTTAGGCCTCATGCACATGGCCATTGTGCGGCAGTTCAGTGCATTGGGGACCACAATTTGCTGTCCCCAATGCACGAGCAACGTCCGTGCGGCGACCGGGACGAATCAAGACCCATTTAACTTGAATGGGTCAGTGATCCGTTCGCACCGCAAAAAAATAGAACATGTTCTATTTTTTTAGCGGTGCGGAGGCACGGACAGAAACACCACGGAAGCACTTCGTAGTGCTTCCGTGCCTCCGTTCTGTACCACAGCTCCGGATTGCAGACCCATTCAAGTGAATGGGTCCGCATCCGTGATGCAGGGAGCACACGGCCGGTGCCCGTATATTGCGGGCCGCAATGCGGCTGCGGCCGGGCAACTGCCGTGTGCATGAGGCCTAAATGCCATTTTGAATACTTTGCAGTTTTAAATGGGGGTGTATTGTGGGGGTTTGTAATATTTTGGCCTCTCAGGCAGTTCACAACAGAATTAGTCACTTAAAAAAATTGGTGTCCGAGATTTTCTTGCAAATTTGATAAATTGCTGCTAAACTTATAAGCCTGTTAATATCTCCAAAAATAAAAGTGCATTTCAAAAATAATGCCAACATAAAGTGGATAATTGGTAATACAAATTATTAACTATTTTGTGAGGCATGACTGAATTAAAAGCAGAGGAATCCAAATTTGACAAACTGCACATTCTGTTAAATTTTAATTATATTTAGTTTTTATAAACAACAGCCAAAATTTAACACTAACATAAAATATTATGGGGAGATTTATCAAAATCAGAATCAGATTCCACCTTACAATTTTTCAGGGCTCCTTTGGAAAATGAAAAATGGAATATGGTTGCTATGGACAGCTAAACCAGTTTTTCTTTGCTCCAGTTTTGATAACTCTCCCCCTATGTGACACAAAAAACGGTCTCAGAATTGCTTGGGTAATAATATTCCAATGTTATTACCACATAAAGTGACACATCAGATTTGAAAAATTAGACTCTGCCCTCAAAGGGGTTCTCTGGGAATATTGTTTTTTTCTGGACAGCCTGCCTCTGTAAATAGAAGATCCATACTTACCTGCTCCCCACCCCACTTTGGTCCGCTGCGCTGGATCCCGCATGTTCTTTTTTCAGTCCCCCGGACTGTTTACATCTGGCGGTGCATGGGTGTAGTCACATGCTCTGTTGCAGCCAATAATCAGTCCAGGGACCAAACCATAGATATGTGGGGGCCAGCACAGAGGACCAGAGCAGAGGGGAGCATGTAAATATGGCAAGAAAAAATGAATGAATGCAAAACCTCTTTAAAGGTTTTGTGCATCTTTAATTTTACTCATTTTTGGAAAAAAAAATGTTTTTTTCAAATAGCCTTTATTAAAAATGGTCAACAGTTTTTCTCTATGGTGTTCACTTTCACATCTACAGATGATTGCTTTCTGTTTTAGGCCTCATGCACACAAACGTTGTTTTGGTCCGCATCCGAGCTGCAGTTTTTGCGGCTTGGATGCGGACCCATTCAGTTCAATGGGGTTGCAAAAGATGCGGACAGCACTCCGTGTGCTGTCCGCATCCGTTGCTCCGTTCCGTGGTCCACAAAAAAAAAATATAACCTGTCCTATTCTTGTCCGTTTTGCAGACAAGAATAGGCAGTTATATTAATGGCTGTCCATGCCGTTCCGCAAATTGCGGAACGCACATGGACACCATCTGTGTTTTGCGGATCCACATTTTGCGGACCACAAAACACACAATGGTCGTGTGCATGTAGCCTTACATTGAATCTGCCAGAGCTTTTGGCTCAATCTGTAACTTTTTAAGTCCAAGACTGGCTTATTCCTTAAGGCCTCTTTCACCGTATGGCTTTTTCAGTGTTTTGCGGTCAGTTTTTCACGGATCCGTTGTTCCATTTTTTGTTTCCGTTGTGTTTCCGTTTCTGTTCCGTTTTTCTGTAAGGCATATACAGTATACAGTAATTACATAGAAAAAATTGGGCTGGGCATAACATTTTCAATAGATGGTTCAGCAAAAATGAAACAGATACGGAAGACATATGGATGCATTTCCGTACATATTCCGTTTTTTTTTTTTTTTTGCGGACCCATTGACTTGAATGGAGCCACGGAACATGATTTGCGGGCAATAATAGGACATGTTCTATCTTTCAACGGAACGGAAATATGGAAACGCAATGCATACAGAGTACATTCCGTTATTTTTTGCGGAACCATTGAAATTAATGGTTCCGTATACGGAACGCAAAAAACGGCCCGTAAATAGAAAAAAAATATGGTTGTGTAAAAGAGGCCTAAGGGTCTAATACATAGATTAGGTCACGTTTACCAATAAAGTAACAAAGGGGCCATATTGGGGCCCTATGCTTTTAAATCTGAGTATGCTCCTTTATTTATTATAAAAGTTCTCTTTTCTTGTAGTCATATTCCAGATAGTGAAGACATTCTTTTGGTAAGTACCTAATTTAGGGTTAAACGTATTTGATTGATTATGTAGACTTGGTACTGTATCTTTTTGTTCAGAAAAATGTGACAAATCTGCAGTGTGAAAACATACAGTTAGGCCTCATGCACACGGCCGTGCCGTTTTTTGCGGTCCGCAAACCGCGGATCCGCAAAAAACGAAAGCCGCCCGTGTTGCCTTCCGCAATTTGCGGAACGAAACGGGCGCTGGCAATGTAAATGCCTATTCTTGTCCGCAAAGCGCGGACAAGAATAGGACATGTTATATTTTTTTAACAGGGCCGCGGAACGGAGCCACGGATGCGGACAGCACACGGAGTGCTGTCCGCATCTTTTGTGGCCCCATTGAAGTAAATGGGTCCGCATCCGAGCTGCCAAAACGGCGGCTCGGATGTGGACCCAAACAACGGCCGTGTGCATGAGGCCTTACGGTACTGTCACGGCCATGGCCATGACTGTGACTCCTTAACCGCATGCGGTTGCCTGCGGTTTGTTTTTGGTTGTTCAACCACAGGTGAGGGCTGCTTGTGTGTTGCCTCACTTGTGGTTGCCGCGGGCAACAAGTGGTTTGAGATTGTCGCAGATAGCAGCCTGAGCTGGTGCTAGGCAGCTTGCGGCATCTTCATGCGGTTACACCTAGCTACCGCTTTGTTAGGTGTGTGTGTATGTATGTATGGTGTGCACTGTGTTTATATTACGTGTGCACTGAGACCTTTCCCTTCACTGTGGCTGCTCGCAGCAACGTTTTGTATAGTGTGTACATGTGGTGGCAGTGTCCCGGCCTTTGGGCTGACTCCCAGGACATGGTAGCCACCCATGTCGTTGCCTGCGGCAACAGCCACAGTGTGACTTTCGTTTTGACACTTCCCCTTTAAGTTGGTGTTTTCCCTTCCCTGTGGTTTTGGAAGGGTTAACTCCCTTTCTGTGTGTATGAGTCACGGGGTGTGTCTGATTGTGTGGGTGTGGCCACTTAGGCCTATATAGCCTTGGTGTTTGGCATGGCTCAGTAGGTTGCTTCAGCCATGCTTAGCTGGAGCAGCCTCCTGTGTTTACCAACTGCCAGTGAGAGCCACCCTTGTGGTTCATAAATATAATGTCACTTTAAGTTTATGTTCATCTTTATGTGTGATGTCTATGCGATGGTCTGTTGGGATTTTCCTATGTTGTTTAGTGCAGCTTATGGATCTGGATTCCTGTTTGCACAGGGATCCAGTCAGCAAGGCTGTGGCAGGTAGGTCGAACTCGGATAGTTCACCTGCCATATCCGTAAGACTGTTTGTGTTCCCCTTTTCCCTGCAGCACGGCCAGTGAGACCCCTGTTCCTCCGTGTCCAGTAGGAACAGGCCGTCTTACCTTGACTCCTAGTCTAGGGACCGGTCGGAGGGTGAGTTAGTAATCCGAGGTTCCGGAGCATGGGTCCTCCTACCTTAAAGGTCGGCCCATGCAGCTAGGAGTTAGGGTCAAGTTAGGGACGCTTTAGGAGGTGACCTGCTCCCTAATCCTGTTGTCCTGGCCGAGCAGCCATAACATCATCTGGCATCGCACGGCTGAGGATTTCCCCCATCCTCAGCCGTGACAGGTACTTTCACACTAGAGTTATTCTTTTCCGGCATTGAGTTCCGTCCTAGGGGCTCAATACCGGAAAAAAACTGATCAGTTTTATCCTAATGCATTCTGAATGGAGAGCAATCCGTTCAGAATGCATCAGGATGTCTTCAGTTCAGTCATTTTGCCTTTTCAGGACGGAGATAATACCGCAGCATGCTGCGGTTTTATCTCCGTCCAAAATTCCACACTTGCCAGAATGCCGGATCGAGCATTTTTTCCCATTGACATGCATTAATGCATATTGTTGAATGGATTAGGCAGTGGCTGAGGGACAGACAACAGGGTTGTAGTCCATGGAGTATATTCAGACCATGGTCTTGTTACCAGTGGGCTACCTCAGGCATCTGTTCTGGGACCCATATTGTTTAATATCTTTATCAGCGAAATTGCAGAAGGCCTCGATGGTAAGGTGTGTCTTTTTGCTGATGACACAAAGATTTGTAACACGGTTGATGTTCCTGGAGGGATACACGAAATGGAAAAGGATTTAGGAAAACTAGAGGAATGGTCAAAAATCTGGCAACTAAAATTTAATGTTGATAAGTGCAAGATAATGCACCTGGGACGTAAAAACCCAAGAGCAGAATTTAATATCAGTGATACAGTCCTAACCTCAGTATCTGAGGAAAGGGATTTAGGGGTCATTATTTCAGAAGACTTAGGCTGGGTTCACACGAGCGTGTCCGGATTAGTTCCGGATGCGTCCCGGTGTGTTGCGGCAAACCCGCGCGAGTAGGAATGCAATTGCAGTCAGTTTTGACTGCGATTGCGTTCCGATGTTCAGTTTTTATCGTGCGTGTGCAATGTGTTTTGCACGCGCGTGATAAAAAACCGACTGTGGTACCCAGATCCGAACTTCTTCACAGAAGTTCAGGTTTGGGTTCGGTGTTGTGTAGATGTTATTATTTTCCCTTATAACATGGTTATAAGGGAAAATAATAGCATTCTGAAAACAGAATGCATAGTAAGTGATCAGTTGAGGGTTAAAAAAAATAAAAAAAATTAACTCACCTTCTCCGTTTGTTCGCGTAAGTCCCGGTCTCTTCTTTACTTCTCAAAAGATGAACTATGGGCTAAAGGACCTTTGGTGACGTCAGATCACATGCTCCAATCACATGGTCCATCACCGCGGTGATGGACCATGTGATTGGAGCATGTGATCTTACGTCACCAAAGGTCCTTTAGCCCATAGTTCATCTTTTGAGAAGTAAAGAAGAGACCGGGACTTACGCGAACAAACGGAGAAGGTGAGTTAATTTTTTTAATTTTTTTTAACCCTCAACTGATCACTTACTATGCATTCTGTTTTCAGAATGCTATTATTTTCCCTTATAACCATGTTATAAGGGAAAATAATACAGTGAATAGACTGTCACCTAGCAACCATGCGTGAAAATCGCACAGCATCCGCACTTGCTTGCGGATGCTTGCGATTTTCACGCAACCCCATTCACTTCTATGGGGCCTGCGTTGCGTGAAAAACGCAGAATATAGAGCATGCTGCGATTTTCACGCAACGCACAAGTGACGTGTGAAAATCACCGCTCATCTGAACAGCCCCATAGAAATGAATGGGTCAGGATTCAGTGCGGGTGCAATACGTTCACCTACCGCATTGCACCCGCGCGGAATACTCGCCCGTGTGAACGCAGCCTTAAAGGTAGGCAGACAATGTCATAGAGCAGCAGGAAATGCTAGCAGAATGCTTGGGTGTATAGGGAGAGGCATTACCAGTAGAAAGAGGGAGGTGCTCATGCCGCTCTATGGTTTGCGGCTTTTACATGATGCGGCGGCGGTGCCATCGGATCCCCATGCGGCTGTAGGGGGAACCCGATGGCATGGAAAGCAGTGCGATGCCTTCCTTAGGCATCAGCGCTGCCTTCCTGTGATGAACCTGTGAGATCCAGCCCCCTGGATCTCACAGGCCGGAAGCTGTATGAGTAATACACACTGTATTAATCATACAGCCAATGCATTCCAATACAGAAGTATTGGAATGCATTGTAAAGGAATATACCCCCCAAAGTTCAAGTCCCAAAGTGGGACAAAAAATAAAGTGAAAAACAAAGTTGAAAAAATTAAGTTTCAAGTACAAATAAACAAAAACGTAATTTTCCCCAAATCAAGTAAAAATAAATTGGTAAAAATAGGAAAAAAAAAAAGTAGACATATTAGGTATCGCCGGGTCCATATCGACCGGCTCTATAAACATATCACATGACCTAACCCCTCAGATAAACACCGTAAAAAATATAAAATAAAAACTGTGCTAAATATGCAAAAATGAAATCATTGTGTAAAACTTACATAAATAATAAAAAGTATACATATTAGGTATCGCCGCATCTGTAACAACCTGCTCTATAGAAATATTACATGACCTAACCCCTCAGGTGAATACCGTAAAAAAGAAAAAAAAAAACTGTGTAAAAAAAGCCATTTTTTGTCACCTTACATCACAAAAAGTGTAATAGCAAGCGATAAAAAGTCATACACACCCCAAAATAGTGCCAATCAAACAGTCATCTCATCCTGCAAAAATTATACTCTACCCAAGATAATTGCCCAAAAACTGATAAAACTATGGCTTTCAGACTATGGAAACACTAAAACATGATTTTTTTTTTTTTTTTATGAAATCATTGTGTAAAACTTACCTAAATAAAAAAAATTGTATACATATTAGATATTGCCGCATCCGTGACAACCTGCTCTATAAAAATACCACATTATCCAACCTGTCAGATGAATGTTGTAAATAACAAAAAATAAAAACGGTGCCAAAACAGCTATTTCTTGTTACCTTGCCTCACAAAAAGTATAATATAGAGCAACCAAAAATCATATGTACCCTAAATTAGTACCAACAAAACTGCCACCCTATCCCGTAGTTTCTAAAATGGGGTCACTTTTTTGGAGTTTCTACTCTAGGGGTGCATCAGGGGGGCTGTCAAAAAAACAGTCCAGAAAAATCTGCCTTCCAGAAACCGTATGGCATTCCTTTCCTTCTGCCCCTGCCGTGTGCCCGTACAGAGGTTTACGACCACATATGGGGTGTTTCTGTAAACTAAAGAATCAGAGCCATAAATATTGAGATTTGTTTGGCTGTTAACCCTTGCTTTGTAACTGGAAAAAAAAATAAAAAAATTGAAAATCTGCCAAAAAAGTGAAATTTTGAAATTGTATCTCTATTTTTCAATCATTCTTGTGGAACACCTAAAGGGTTAGCAAAGTTTGTAAAAACAGTTTTGAATACCTTGAGGGGTGTAGTTTCTAGAATGGGGTTATTTTTGGGTGGTTTCTATTATGTAAGCCTCACAAAGTGACTTCAGACCTGAACTGGTCCTTAAAAAGTTGCTTTTCGAAAATTTCTGAGAAATTTAAAAATTTGCTTCTAAAACTTCTAAGCCTTGTAACGTCGCCCAAAAATAAAATGTCATTCCAAAAATGATCCTAACAGGAAGTAGACATATGGGGAATGTAAAGTAATAACTATTTTTGTAGGTATTACTATGTATTATAGAAGTAGAGAAATGAAAACTTGGAAATTTGCTAATTCTTCAAAATTTTTGGCAAATTTGGTATTTTTTTTATAAATAAAAATGATTTTTTTTTACTCCATTTTACCATTGTATGAAGTACAATATGTGACGAAAAAACAATCTCAGAATGGCCTGGATAAGTCAAAGTGTTTTAAAGTTATCACTACATAAAGTGACACTGGTCAGATTTTCAAAAATGGCCTGGTCCTTATGGTGAAAATAAGCCCAGTCGCTAAGGGGTTAAGCGATTTTTTTTCCGCTAACAAAGCAAGGGTTAACAGCCAAACAAAACTCAATATTTATTACCCTAAGGACTCTGTGTTTCCGTTTTTTGTTTCAGTAGTGTTTCCGTTTGAATTCAGTTTTTTGCAGAACGCAAACGGAAATGGAAGCATGGCATATACAGTATACAGTAATTTCATCGAAAAATTTGGCTTGGCATAAAATTTCTAATAGATGGTTCCGCAAAAACAAAACGGATACAGAAAACATAAGGATGCATTCCGTTTTTTTACAGCCCTATTGACTTGAATGGAGCCACGGAATGTGATTTGCGGGCAATAATAGGACATGTTCTATCTTTGAACAGAACGGAAAAACTGAAATATGGAAACGGAATGCATACGGAGTATATTCATTTTTTTTTTTTGCCGGACCCATTGAAATAAATATTTCCGTATACGGAGGGCAAAAAACGGAATGTAAATGGAAAAAAAAAATTTGTGTGCAAGAGGCCTGATTCTATAGTTTACAGAAACACCCCATTTGTGATCGTAAATCGCTGTCTGGGCACACGGCAGGGCACAGAAGAAAATGAGCGCCATATAGTATTTATTTGTCATGTCACATTTGTAGACCCACTGATGCACCCCTAGAGTAGAAACTCCAAAAAAGTGACCCCATTTTGGAAACTACGGGATAAGGTGGCAGTTTTGTTTGTACTATTTTTGGGTACATATGATTTTTAGTTGCTCTATATTATACTTTTTGTGAGGCAAGAAATATCTATGTAGTGAGATAAATTGGATGTGATGGTCCCTATTCCTGAGATGATGGGTCTGCCAGGTGGTTGTTGTAGGTTTTTAGGTATTTTTGCTAAATAGTAGAAGAACGGAGTTTGGTGATGCTTGACGGTGAGGAAATCTCTTTCTTTTTTATTGAGTATATCATAATCAAAAGCTTCTTGGAGCAGAGATTTATATTTTTCCAGAATGGTATCAGTGGGGTCAATTAATAGAGGGCTGTAATACGCATTGTCGGACAGTATTCGCATAGATTCTAATAAATAATAGTCTTTGTTTAGAAGTACGATACCGCCTCCTTTATCTGCAGAGTGAATAATCAGGTCAGGATTGTCTTTCAAGGATTTTAGAGCAGATTTTTCATTTCTACTAAGATTATTGCGTGTGATGTGATGTTCTTTTTCTAATTCTCGAAATTGCACGGACACAATAGATTGGAATGTCTCTAAATGGTTTCCTCGGTGGTGAATTGGATATAAACTAGATGGAGGTTTCACTGGTACATGTAAAACTACTTTGGGAATTGCTAGTTGAGGAGTTCTCTTTGGAAGAACTATTTAAGGAGTTCTCTCTTTTTTATTTCAAAATGTCGATTTAGGCCTCTTTTACACTGGCGTGTGCGGCCAGTTGCCGTATTGCGGACCGCATTTGCGGATCCGCAATACACGGGTGGCTTTCTGTGGGCATTCCACATCATGGATGCGGACCCATTCACTTGAATAGGTCCGCAAATCCGGAGATGCGGAATGGTGCTGAACAGAACCACGGAACGGAACCCTACGGAAGCACTACGGAGTGCTTCCGTGGGGTTTCGTACCGTACTTCCGTTCCGCAAAAAGATAGAACATGTCCTATCTTTTTGCGGAATGGCCGGATCGCGGACCCATTCAAGTGAATGGGTCCGCGACCCGCTGCGGCTGCCCCACGGACTGTGCTCGTGTATTGCAGCCCGCATTTTGGACTGCCGCTCATCCTTTGTTATCTATCTTTTGGAGTGTCCCTGCAACCTGCAATATATAGGACGAACAACTCAGTGTATGAGAACCAGATTAAAAAAACAATAGATGTAATATAAATAATGAAAAACACCATAGCGTTTCTAGACATTTTGATACACAGCACAACCGCAATATATCTGTTCTAAAACTTACCATCATCGACTGGATTCCTCCAAACACCAAAAATAGATTCCAACAATGAGTAAAAAAAGAATCCTATTGGATATTTTGCCTGCAGACGCTGGTACTTGAAGGTCTCAATGAAGTCCTAGAACATACTAAATAAATAATATTCAAGCTTCCTACCACAAGCACTTACTATAGACGAATAAATATTCACTATAGAATAATAAATAATTATTTTAACAGAGTCTTTTATTTTATCAGAGCTCTCTATCATAAATAATGATTTTATGTCAGCCCTCCCCCCTTTTTTTTTAAATATATATATTTTTTTATTAGTACGTTAGAATGTGTTACCAAAACAGTTTATCACTGTTTTTCAGATGTGTGTATGTGTATGTATGTATATATTTATGTACATTTGTATATGTGTGTATGTATATATATATATATATATATATATATATATATATATATACACTATTAATTATTTATTGCTTTTATATATGTTTACATAATATTTTTAATTATTTATGCTACCAAATGTATTTGTGGACTGAACCTGTCAATCCAATGATGTCCTTTCCAGTTTTTTTGTATAAATCCTGGTGTGTGCCACTCTTCTGGGTAAGCCTGAAGAAGCCGACGGAGCGTCGGTGAAACGCATAGCTAAGCTAAGACCCGATCACTTTGTTTATGTCTAGTTTTATACTAAAATAAAGTGTGGTTAAATCTTAGCGCCCCGGTAGTACTGCCATTTTTTACCTAAATTTACCTCTGATCATCGGGACCTACTCTTGATGCCTGCAGCAAAAGGGAGCTGCTTCGATACCGCACAAGCTAGTCCACATATGCTTTTCAAATGTTGTGCATGGCGTTCACAACCTGATCTGGTGAGTTACGATCCCTGACAATTAGGGGCTCTCTCCGAAAGATAGTCTACACACAGGGGGCGCGGTCCATCTCTATTCTCTTCTAATCGGAGTATAGATTAAGTGGTCCAAATTAGCAGTGTCTTTTTTTTTTTTGTAAATGAGGGGAGCAGACCAGGGCTGCTAATAAAGGCATCTGTGAAGCTATGTCACATATTGAGGCTGTATCACAGCCAGATCCCCCATAACAGTGTGTCATCCACAGATCCCCCATAACAGTGTGTCATCCACAGATCCCCCATAACGGTGTGTCATCCACAGATGCCCCATAACAGTGTGTCATCCACAGATCCCCCATAACCGTGTGTCATCCACAAATCCCCCATAGCAGTGTGTCATCCACAGATCCTCCCACAACAGGGTTTGATCCACAGATCCTCCCACAACAGGGTCTCATCCACAGATCCCCCACAACAGCGTCATCCACAGATCCCCCCACAACAGTGCCATCCACAGATCCCGCCACAACAGTGTGCCATCCACAGATCCCCCCACAACAGTGTGCCATCCACAGATCCCCCCCAACAGTGTGTCATTCACAGATCCCCCTAACAGTGTGTCATTCACAGATCCCCCACAACAGTGTGTCATTCACAGATCCCCATAACAGTGTGTCATCCACAGATCCCCCATAACAGTGTGTCATTCACAGATCCCCCCATAACAGTGTGTCATCCACAGATCCCCCCATAACAGTGTGTCATCCACAGATCCCCCCATAACAGTGTGTCATCCACAGATCCCCCATAACAGTGTGTCATCCACAGATCCCCCATAACACTGTGCATGTACAACATTATCTCCATTCTATGGAATAAAATAAAAAATGCAGAGCCAGTGATCAGCTATTTTCAGAACACTCATAGCATAATGGAGGATGAACATGCATGCACACTGTGCTCTCCCTTCACTTCAGAGACCGAGATTGGACAACCCCTTTTTTCCAGCTTGTGGTTTTATAAACTGCACCAGGGAAAAAAAGAAGTGCCTTGGCCATTTTTCATGCAGGTTCTTTGTCCAGATTTCCTTTTGAAAATGGTCACAAATGAAAATCCACGCAAAAACTGTATCAAAAGGTGTTATAAAATGCATTAAAAAAAAACACATCCAAAAAACCTGATGCGGATTCTGCATTAGGTTTTTTTAAGCACAGAAAATACTCTGTGTGAACATACTCTAAAGGCTGCAGGATCAGCAGTTTACAGTGAAAATGCTAAAGCAATCAGTCACTGTGGTTGCAACCACTGCCTGTGCCTACAAAGTCCTGTCAGACTTCTGGTCCAGTATTTCAGGATTTGGGGCCCAATTTAAATTTTTACCAGGGCCACACTTTGTCTAAAACCGGCCCTGGCTCTGTAGACCGATATATAAAAAGTTATGGTTGCCCAAAGATGGTGATGCAAAGAAAATTTTGATTTTTTTTTCAAAGGTTTTTATTTTTAAAAAGTAAAAAAAGATTTTTTCGTATCACCGTGTGTTTATATGTGGTTAAATATGAAAAAAAAATTGATGCACTAGCACTACACATGTTTGGTATCACAGCGTCAATAACAACCTGATATACAGAAAGATCATGGTACTTTTACCACACGGTGAACACCACAAAAAAATAAAAATAAAACTATGATGGAATTGCAATTTTGTCCACCTCAATAAAAAAAAAAAAAAATACATAAGACAATCTCCCAAAAAAATAAAAATAATAATATACGGCTTTCTGAAAATGGACACAAAAACATGATTTTTTTAAATGCTTTTATTGTGTACAACCAAAATAAATTAAAATAGACATTAGGTATCACCGAAACTGTAACAACTTGCTCTATAAATATATCAAATCTAAACTGTCAGGTGAAAACAGCAAAAAGCATAAAATACTAACTATGCCAGAACCACCATTTTTTGGTTACCTTGCCTAACAAAAAGCGTAATATCAAGCATTCAAAAAGCATATGTTCCCCATAATATTACCAATAAAACTGTCACCTTATCCCGTGGTTTGCAAAATGGAGTCACTTTTTGGTCCTTTTCAGAAATACCTGTGTGTCGTCTCACGCAGTGTAATTACTGATGCTGGTCTCATTGAAGCGAATGGAATGATCAGTTGTAATTACCCGACGTCACCTCTACAGGTGAGATGAGGTGCAGGTACTTAAGAAGCGGAAGCAGTGCTTGCACATTTTACAGGAAATTAACTTGTTATATTTTTGTTTTCTTTTAAAATATTTGTTTATTAACATTTTCAAAATGAAAAAGAGTAAGTTAGATTTATATTACACATATGGTGATACATTGTAAATGTCACAAGTTAGATTTTCCATATGCAGTACAAGCTAACTTTTGCACTGTTCTATGCTTTTTTTCAGCCAGAAGAAAATGGTAAGTGTGGACTTTGTTCTAAGCATACTCATGTGTCTTTGTGTAATAACAGTTTCAATCAAGGAATTATTTCAGCATTTAAAGGGAATGTATAACGAAGCCGGCCAGCACTCAATCGAACCCCACAAGTACTGCATGAAAAATCCCAGCAGCAGTGTCTTCATAAATATATATACTTTATTCTTTGGTGAAATCATATGTCCCAAACAACCAGGACGCGTTTCGGCAATATGCCTTCATTAACAGGTACCAAAGTATATATATTTATGTAGACACTGCTGCTGGGATTTTTAAAGGGAATGTGTCTTTAGAAAATGACCTACTGGTTAAATCAAAATTTTATGTTAACGGCTGTGGACACCTTTGAGGGCATTCTTTTATTACATTGTACTCATTCTCTTAAAAATCATTTAATTGAATTGGTCTTCATTAATAATTTTCTACCCCTTTTTCTGTAATGTGTTGAGATTCTGTAGTAGCAAGCTTTGTGTTTACACTGCGTCTCTGTCAGGGACTTCAAATGAGCTGTCAGCTGAGGCTTATCTCTGATATCCTGACAGCTCATAAACACTCATTATAGCTCAATTCTTCTCTTACTGGTAAGAGATATCTTACAAGGATACAGAACCATCTTGCTAGCGCCAACTTGTGGAAGTGGCTCCCTACAAGTCAAAATCCAATTTTTTTTTAACTAAGGCTTGGACATGACAAGGGAATATTGCCAAGCTAAATATTCATCTGTAGACAGCAGTTTCAGAGAGCTTGCCTCTCATCAGTACAGAGTAGGATTATGGCTGTCTTTATGCAAGACTATTACTATTATGAATATGATAATACGATAATGTGTCACCAAAAATGTTATCTGCCTGGTAAAACCAGATAACACATATCCTTTTTTCGTATCTCTTTTTATTTTTCTGATTGCTGATTTATTTATTCTATTTCCAGAACATGAATGGGGCCTGCCATCTTGCTTGAGCTGTTCTTTACAGCATTTAGAAAGCATTTAAGAAAATTGCTTTACAACAGACACATGGTCTATAGACACAGTGGTCTGGAGATGACTGATCAGTGTTCGGTCAGTGATTTCTTTCCCCTTATACCTTATGTCTGTGAAAGCTCCAATCCTGGTTTTGGCTCACAATCACTGATGGAAATCACTGACTGAACACTGACTGTGTTAATGAAGCTTTATACAGGAGAGTTTTCTAGGCATGACCTGTGCAGAGGTCATTGTATAAGGAAAGAATAGACAAGCTTTTACAATCACCTATTGTATTAGGGGTGCCGGCGACGCACTTCCACCTTGCAGCGCCGCTGGCATCCCGCATCTGTGCAGGAGCAAGGATGCGGCCTGTGTCCTCGTCTGCATGGGACCAGGGATGACCCGGCCGCGCACGCCTCCTCAGCGCGGCTGGCATCCTCCTAGCTGAAAGAGATACTGAGCGCTGATCGCAATTTATCAGCGCTCAGATGGTTTGGGCTGGACTTGGGTCACGTGACGCTGGCCACATCATGTGACCCAATTGTTCTGCTATTTAAACAGGCAGCCTGCTGGCTACAGGTTGCCTGTGAATGGTCTTACTACCCCCACCAGCATTTTTGTATTGTTCCTTCTGTGTGTTTTTTACCTCAACCTTGTGACCTCTTGGCTTCAGACTCCGGATTGTGTTTTTACTTCATTATCGGATTGCTTCCTGTGTAACTGCGTGACCTCCTGGATTTGACTTTGGCTTGTCTGACTCTGTTACGGTACTTCTTTAAATTCTTAGGCCCCTGCATATATTTAAGCGAGGGACTGCCGCCAAGTTGTACACTGTCGGTTAGGATGGGCCATGCAAGTAGGCAGGGGCAGAGGTGGGGTGGAGTTTAGGGCTGCACTTATCCCTACCCTCTGTCGTGACACCTATTGTGAATGGTGGATCCTGACTTATCTATACACAGAGGTGATATCATTACAGTCAAGATTAGAATGACAGATTAGCAGGTTACTGCAGTAAAGTGATATGTACAGACTAAAGGTACCTTTACACAAGCAGATTATCCTGTACATTATCATTAAATGGAGTGAAACTGCACAATTATCGAGCAGTGTGAAAGCAATGAACGATAGACCAACAACAGACAATTGGCAGATTTCTTATTGTTTCTATCACTTACTTTTGCACAAAAATCATAGGATATTAACATTTCATATGTGTAAACAGGAATCATTCACTGCACACATGATTACAGATGATTAATTTGTCCACAACATCATGCAACACAATGCAACTGTCTGCTTTACAAAAGATGGAATATGTGATCGAAATTACGATTTTTGGAACGATAATCAACGCGTCTAAAGGGTCATTATTGAAATGTTCACTACACAAAGAAAGGATTCATTTGTCGCTCAAACGTACCGATCATCACTTTGTGTAACAGTACCTTAAGAGGTGGCGCCTATTATTAGGCTTAGTGGCCAGTGTGAAAACTGAAGGATATTATATTTTTTGTTTAATACTAATAATAATCAGTATTTAGATAGAACCAACATATTCTGCAGTGATTTACAATTCAGGGGTTCATGTACAAACAGTCATAAATTGCATAGCAACAGACAAGTCAATAATTACAACAAGAGGAATAAGAGCACTGCTCGCAAGAGCTTACAATCTATGAGAAGATAGGGGTGACACAAAACGTAAAGTGCTTGTTTGTACAATGGACCAGCCATCTTGGGAAAATAGGGGAGCTGCATGAGCCAGTCACCAGCCAATATCAGTAGTGCCTCTGGTGAATGGGTGTGGTGGAGAGTTTGGTGGAGGATCAGGTTCAGAAAATGATAAAAATGAGATATAAGTGGAGAGGAGTTAAATCAGGGGATGTGACAAGCCGCCCTAAACAGATGTGTTTTTAGGGAGTGCTTAAAACTGTGTACATATGGTAGGGCATTGCAGAGAATTGGTGCAGCTCGGGAGAAGTCTTCAAGCCAGGAATGAGAAGTTTGGATTTTGGTAGATGTCAGTTGTAAATTGTTTGCAGAGTGTAGAGCACAGGTAGGGTGATAGAAAGAGATTATTTTGTGGTGCATCTGACTTTATGATCGCTTGCTATTACACCTTTTTGTGATAAAAGTTGTCCAAAAAAATGCCTTTTTGGAGAGTTTTAAATTTTTGTTTTTAAAGGTGTCCACCTAAATGGGTTAGTTGGTATATTTTTATACAGCTGGTTGTTACAGATGCGGCAAGACCTAATATGTTTTCTTATTTTTTTGTTATTTATGTTTTACACATTAAAAGCATTGTTGAACCAAAAAGAATTCATGTTTTAGTGTCTCCATAGTTTGAGAGCCATATTATTGTTTTTATTTGGCGATTTTCTAATGTTAGGGTCTCATTTTTGGCCGAATGAAAGACCGATTGTTACTATTTTGGGGGGCATATGCCTTTTTTGATAGCTTGGTGTTGCACTTTTAGTGATGTTAGGTGACTAAATTAGTATTTTTTTATTGTTTATTTTCTTTTTTTTTACAGTGTTCACCATAGGATATTTTTATAGAGACGGCCGATATGTACCCAGCGGTACAAAATATGTCTGTTTGTCTATTTTTTACCTTGTCTTTATACGCATTGACGATTTAAATCTCAATATTTTAGTGATATTTATGATGATTATATAGTTTATTAGTTAGTGATATTTCAGTACAGTATAATTTTATTTTGTTTGTTAGTTAGTGATAGTTCTATAGAGTTTAATATTATTTATTTGTTAAGTTAATGGTTTTAATGTAGATTAAAGAATTATTGTCCAGTGTTCTTTTGTTGTATTACTATGCCATATGTTGTCCCCTCATTGTTGGCCCATTTAATGTTTATGTACATGTTATGGATATATAATCATATTACTATGTGCACATATTTACCCTCCTGGCGGGGGCTGGTGATCGCCTCCTCTTCCTCCGAGTCCTGAGATAGGGCGGTGCTGGAGGGTCCAGCACTTTCCACCTCCATGTCTTTCACTTCTCCCACATCTGGTGGGATGGCTCAATAGGCTTGGAGGGTCCGGCCTCCTTCTCCTCTTCCTCCTCAATCTCCACAACCTCCACGGCCTCGGCCGATCGCCTTCTCCGAATGAAGGGAATAGGAACTTCTGTGATCACAGAATGTTCAGATTTTAGATAAACAACTCCGAAATCTTAACAACATTAGATATAAAGAAATTCCAATATGGAGGGATCTATATACACTCACCTAAAGAATTATTAGGAATACCTGTTCTATTTCTCATTAATGCAATTATCTAGTCAACCAATCACATGGCAGTTGCTTCAATGCATTTAGGGGTGTGGTCCTGGTCAAGACAATCTCCTGAACTCCAAACTGAATGTCAGAATGGGAAGGAAAGGTGATTTAATCAATTTTGAGCGTGGCATGGTTGTTGGTGCCAGACGGGCCGGTCTGAGTATTTCACAATCTGCTCAGTTACTGGGATTTTTACGCACAACCATTTCTAGGGTTTACAAAGAATGGTGTGAAAAGGGAAAAACATCCAGTATGCGGCAGTCCTGTGGACAAACATGCCTTGTGGATGCTAGAGGTCAGAGGAGAATGGGCCGACTGATTCAAGCTGATAGAAGAGCAATGTTGACTGAAATAACCACTCGTTACAACCGAGGTATGCAGCAAAGCATTTGTGAAGCCACAACACGCACAACCTTGAGGCGGATGGGCTACAACAGCAGAAGACCCCACGGGGTACCACTCATCTCTACCACAAATAGGAAAAAGAGGCTACAATTTGCACGAGCTCACCAAAATTGGACTGTTGAAGACTGCAAAAATGTTGCCTGGTCTGACGAGTCTCGATTTCTGTTGAGACATTCAAATGGTAGAGTCCGAATTTGGCGTAAACAGAATGAGAACATGTATCCATCCTCTGATGGCTACTTCCAGCAGGATAATGCACCATGTCACAAAGCTCGAATCATTTCAAATTGGTTTCTTGAACATGACAATGAGTTCACTGTACTAAAATGGCCCCCACAGTCACCAGATCTCAACCCAATAGAGCATCTTTGGGATGTGGTGGGATGGGAGCTTTGTGTCCTGTTTGTGCATCCCTCAAATCCCCATCAACTGCAAGATGCTATCCTATCAATATGGGCCAACATTTCTAAAGAATGCTATCAGCACCTTGTTGAATCAATGCCACGTAGAATTAAGGCAGTTCTGAAGGCAAAAGGGGGTCCAACACCATATTAGTATGGTGTTCCTAATAATTTTTAGGTGAGTGTATAATTGCAGTGGCTGCCAGCTTTATGACGCATAACTCAATAAAAAATGAACAGCATGCAAAAAGACATCCCCTCCACAGTGTATTGATAAAACAATAGGGCGAGAGGAGACCCATGGGATGGGATTATCTCCTGAGTGTATCATAGGATGATATACTTCTCTACACCAGAGTCGGCTACTTCTTAATCCCATCACTAACACAATAGAACAAAGGGACAAATAAACTAACACATTCATTGAGAGTCTCAGAGTAGAGTTAACCCTTATTACGTTTATGGATTCACACCATGCAACTTGAATGGGGAATAGGAAAGATGTGGCCTATAAACTCAACCAAAAAATCATGGTTTATAGTTCCCTCTAACCCAAATATAGAGTGGGGGTCCTGGGTCCATCGCCCGTAGGAAGGAGGCTAGCCCTCAGGCTTTTACTGCAGACACAGTGATGGTTCAGTCCATCACTTGTCTGCCACAAAGCCAACACATCACATCACCCAAAGAACACCATCCCCACAATGAAACATGGTGGTGGCAGCATCATGCTGTGGGGATGTTTTTCAGCATCTGGGACTTGGAAACTGGTCAGAGTTGAGGGAAAGATGGATGGTACTAAATACAGGGATATTCTTGAGCAAAACCTGTCCCACTCTGTGCGTGATTTGAGGCTAGGACGGAGCAGGACAATGCCCCCAAACACACGGCTAAAGCAACTCTTGAGTGGTTTAAGGGTAAACATATAAATGTGTTGGAATGGCCTAGTCAAAGCCCAGATCTCAATCCAATAGAAAATCTGTGGTCAGACTTAAAGATTGCTGTTCACAAGCGCAAACCATCCAATTGAAAGGAGCTGAATCAGTTTTGCAAGGAGGAATGGGCAAATATCCCTGTGGTAAGATGTGGCAAACTCATAGAGACTTATCTAAAGCGACTTGGAGCTGTGATTGCCGCAAAAGGTGGCTCTACAAAGTACTGACTTTGGGGGGTGAATAGTTATGCACATTGACCTTTTCTGTTATTTTGTCCTATTGGTTGTATGCTTTACAATTAACCAATTTAAAAAAAGGTCTAAGTTGTGGGCATGTTTTACAAATTAAATGATGCAAATCCTCTAACAATCCATGTTAATTCCGGGGGTTAGGCAACAACAAAAAAGAACGAAGTCAAGGGGGGTGAATACTTTTGCTTAGCACTGTATACATTACAGAGTGTTGGCAAAACATATGAAAGTTATTTACGCATGTATCTGGGAATTTTTCGTCCCGTATTCTTTTTATAAACCGGGGATGTCTTCGCTTCACATCTGACAATTTTTAAATGATGGCCAGACGTTGGTGTTTGAGACCCGTTTTGCGCCAGATCTCAAATGCCAGCTCCCGCACAATCCGCTGCTTCTTGGCATGAGACCGGGTGCGGTCATATCCCCGCCCCAACATCCGCTCCAAGATAAAAATGCAAGCATATAATCCCAATTTTTAACAATAATAGTAATGAAAATAAAATACTCAAGTAAACTGCAAAAAGTATTTAATGCTTTGAAGTGGAAATATTAGATTTAGGCAGCCTGCACACGGGCGTGTTTTTTCACAACTACAGACCGTACAAACCCGTCCTGCAGAGTGGACAAGCGCACGGCGTCATTGGTTGCTATGACGACGTGCGCTTCCGGCCACCACCACTGTACTGTGATACACTTGTATGATCTATACAAGTGTATTACTATACAGCGGTGGCGGCAAGAAGCGCACGGCGTCATAGCGAGTTAGCAACCAATCACGCCGTGCGCTCGTCCACTCTGCAGGACATCAACCTAGGTTTTTATGGTCCTTAGTTGTGAAAAAACACACCCCTGTGCATGCGGCCTTACTGTTACAGTTAGAAGATGGGATTGTTTTACGACTGTATGTGGGTGGGGTCGGATACTGTCTAGCTAAGCAGAGATGTACCTGTCTAGTGAAGTGACGGTACGGTATGGGGTGTACAGCTGGTTCGTCTCCCCGGGATGCACCCTGGGTAACTCTAAATGAACCAGCAAATACTGGCTGTCTGACAAAGAAAGCTTCTCCTGAGTCCTGACCAACAGGATACAAACTATAATCTATTGTCACGGCCATGGCTATGACCGTGACTCCTGAACCGCATGCGGTTGTCAGCGGTTTTCTTTGGTGTTCAATCACAGGTGAGGGCTGTGGTATTTGCCTCACCTGTGGTTGCCGCTGGCAACAGTGTGTATGTGGCAGCGTAGCAGGCTGATCTGTGCCATTGCAGCTCGCTACGTTGTGCATGCGGTTTTGAGTTATGTGTGTATGTGTGCACTTCCTTTTTATGTTATTGTGTGCACGTCTCCTTTAAGTGGTGTTTTCCCTTCCCTGGTGTTGGAAGGGTTAATCTCCTTCCTAGTGTGTGTGTGCACTGGGTGTGTCCGACTGTGGGGTGTGGCTTCTTGGCCTATATAGCCTCACTGCTTTTGCAGGCCTGCAGGTTGCTTCAGCCATGCTTAGCTGAGAGCAGCCTCATGTCTTTATTACCTGCCAGTAAGAGCCACCCCTGTGGTCATAACCATAATGTCGCTTTAAGTTATTTCTAGTTATGTCTGATGTCCGTGTGATGTTTTATATGTGATTTTGTGCAGCTATGGATCTGGGTCCCTGTGTGGGGATGCGTTTGTGATCTGCACCCTGCTAACACAGGGATCCAGTCAGCAAGGCTGTGGCAGGTAGGTGGAACTCCTTGTTCACCTGCCATATCCATAGAGCTGTTTATGTCTCCCCTTTTCCTGCAGCTTGGCCGTTGAGACTCCTGCTCCTCCGTGTCTAGGAGGAGTGGGCTTGTCTTACTCAGCTCCTAGGTGAGGGTCATCTTGAGGGCTAGCAGGGACTTTTAGGTTCCGGAGCATGGGCCCTCCTACCATCAAGGTTGGCTCATGTAGCTAGGAGCCAGGGTCAGGTTAGGGATGCGTTTAGGAGGTGACCTGCTCCCTAATCCTGTCTTCATGGCCAAGCAGCCGTAACATCACCGGGCTCCACACGGCTGAGGATTTCCCCCATCCTCAGCCGTGACATCTATAGACTCAGAAGGTCCCACTGGTGATTTATTTTATAACACTCTTTATGCATATAAAGCGATTGTTCAGACATGCAGGTAAAATGTAATCAAATACACTACATTAATGTAAGATTACTTACAGTCACCAGGAGTTCTTCCTCTTCGTCGCTGAACTTCGTTTTAACCATCGCATCCATTTAATTGCTAGACGGTGCAAACCAGTTGCTGTAGTAGGCCACGCATTCCTAGAGCATGTGCTCTTACGATTAATACTTTCCCGAAATTTCGCCGATAAAAAAATAATGCTTGTAGATCGCAGATTTTGCTTAATACTTCTGGTATGTCAGTGTCCATGTTGTGGGACTATGTGTGCACATCTAGTAAGTATTTTGTGGCTGCAAATATGACCTAGAAGTTTTTCAGGTTCGCCTGCTATTAACCCCCTCCCGACCGCCTAACGCACGGATGCGTCCGGAAGGTGGTTGATTCATTCCTCCTGGACGCATCCGTGCGTCATCTCGCGAGACGCGAGATTTCGGTCAGAGCCGGCCCGCACATGCGCATCGCGGGCCGGCAAAAGTTAAAGAACAAGTTCGTCACCAGCCTGCCAGCAACGATCATTGGCTGGCAGGCTGGCGATTTTCAAAAAAACCAATCACAAATCATATAACAGATCATATTAGTAAATATGATCTGTTATATGGCTTGTCTGCTGGTCCTTTTCGTCGGTTGGATCCAGCAGAGGAGCAGACTGAACTGTGAGTAGCACCAACACTACACTGTAGCCCCAGATCACCCCCCTGCACCCCAATTAACCCTTTGATCACCCCTTTGATCGCCCCTGTCAATCACTAGTGAAAGTGTAAACTGTCACTTTTTTTTTTTCACTGGTATTGACTGTTAGGTTTTAGGGATAGTTTAGGCCCCTTGGTTAGGTAGTTTAGCGTGAGTTAGCGCCCAGCCCACCGCACCGCAGTCACTTATTCGCTGTTTAGCGTATCGCTAATCAGCATTTGTACTTTTATAGTATCTGTAAGTGATCAAAACTGATCACGGTCAGATCTATAATTGTATTAGTGTCACCTTAGCTCGCCCTCCACCCAAAACGCAGTGTTTGCCCGATCAGGTCTGATCGGTCGCCCACACGTGCGTTCACCCACGCCCGCCCCGCCGCAATGACAAAAAATATATATTTTTTGATCACTGCACATTCACTTTACACGCGCTGCGGCGATAAAAATCAGTTTTGATATTTTTTATCAACCGCAGCGGCCTCCGGTACTTCGCTAGCCTCCCCTTTGTAAGACAGGCTTGCTTTTTTTCTTGGGTAGTCTCAGGGAATACCCCTAAATTTAGTAGTCCAAAATGTCAAACAGGGGGTATTCTTCTGAAGAGGCCTACAGGATTCTGACCCAGTCGGATGAGGAGTGGGAACCCTCATCTGACGAATCTAGCGGGTCAGAATATGAACCTGTAGAAAGCAGTGGCTCTCTGACCCAAAGTTCGGACGAGGAGGCTGAGGTCCCTGATAGCACCAGGCGTACCCGGCCCCGTGTCGCTAGACCACAGGTTACGCAGGATCCGCTTCAAGAGCAGCAGAGTGGGGCTGTCGCTGCCGGATCACGTGGTGAGGCATACACCAGCAGCGCAGCCCTTCCTGGACCTAGTACCAGCACTGCCGTACAACATGGTGAAGTAGCGAGCACCAGAAGGGCGGTTGAAGCTGGTACGGTGGCACGTGCAGTAGTTACCCCGTCGCAGCCACCGCACAGACAGGCCCGTAGAGCCCCTAGAATCCCTGAGGTGCTGGCACACCCTGATTGGCAGTCACCAACTTCAGCCGCACCATTAGTTCCCCCTTTCACCGCCCAGTCTGGAGTTCGGGTTGAGACGGCTCATATCGGTTCGGCCCTGGGATTTTTTGAGCTGTTCTTGACTGCGGAGTTCTTAGACTTAGTTGTGGCAGAAACAAACCGGTATGCCACACAATTTATAACCGCAAACCCGGAAAGCTTTTATGCCCAGCCTTTCCGGTGGAAACCAGTCCAAGTTTCCGAAATTACAATTTTTCTGGGCCTTCTCCTCAACATGGGTCTAACTAAAAAGCATGAATTGCGTTCATATTGGTCCACGAACCCAATTCATCACATGCCCATGTTCTCTGCTGCTATGTCCAGGACACGATTTGAGACCATCCTGCGTTTTCTGCATTTTAGCGACAACACCACCTCCCGTCCCAGAGGCCACCCAGCTTTTGACCGGCTCCACAAAATTCGGCCGCTCATAGACCATTTCAACCAGAAATTTGCAGATTTGTATACCCCCAAGCAAAACATCTGCATAGACGAGTCCCTAATACATTTTACCGGGCGCCTTGGCTTCAAGCAATACATCCCAAGCAAGCGTGCCCGGTATGGGGTCAAATTGTATAAGCTCTGTGAAAGGGCCACAGGCTATACCCACAAATTTCGTGTCTATGAGGGAAAAGATCAGACCCTGGAGCCGGTCGGTTGCCCTGACTACCTGGGGAGCAGTGGGAAGACAGTCTGGGACTTGGTGTCACCCTTATTCGGCAAGGGGTACCATCTTTATGTGGACAATTTCTACACAAGTGTGGCCCTCTTTAGGCATTTGTTTCTAAAACGGATTTGCGGCTGTGGCACCGTGCGACCTAGTCGCCGGGGCTTCCCCCAACGGCTCGTTACCACCCGTCTTGCAAGGGGGGAGAGGGCTGCCTTGTGTAACGAAGAACTGCTCGCGGTGAAATGGAGATACAAGCGTGACGTTTACATGCTCTCCTCCATTCACGCAGACACGATAATCCAAATTGAGCGAGCAACCCGTGTCGTTGAAAAGCCCCTCTCAGTCCACGACTATAATTTGCTCATGGGAGGGGTGGACTTCAATGACCAGATGTTGTCTCCGTATTTAGTTTCCCGCAGAACCAGACGCTGGTATAAGAAGGTGTCTGTATATTTGATTCAATTGGCTCTGTATAATAGTTTTGTTCTCTACAGTAAGGCTAGGAGAACACGATCCTTCCTCAAATTCCAGGAAGAGATCATCGAGAACCTCCTGTATCCAGAAGGTTCCGTGGCCCCATCCACCAGTGTAGTTAGCCGTCTACACGAGTGACATTTCCCCAATGTCGTTGCTGGTACCTCAACCCAACCGTCACCCCGAAAAAGATGTCGTGTCTGTAGCAGGAGTGGAATAAGGCGTGACACCCGCTATTTCTGTCCTGACTGTCCTGACCACCCTGCCCTATGCTTAGGAGAGTGTTTCCGGAAGTACCACACACAGGTACACCTAGCATAGGGATCACATCTCACCAGGACAGGCACACAGGGCTATTAGGGCCCATTGACTCACAGCTGCTGCAAACGTCTCCTTTCACATGGGACAAAGTGCATAACGTACTTCGCCACATCTTTGGGCGATTTGCGCTTTGCACATTGACCCATGGGGAAGGAGAGGTTTGTTCTATAAAGGAAAAAAAAAAAAAAAAAAAACACCAGTAAGCAAAAAGGTTAATGTTCAAAAAGTTAAAGTTTATATGTTCTCTTCCAAAGTTAATAAAATTATTGTGTTGCGGCCTGGTTTTTTCTTTTTTTCTTTTTTTTTTACCTTCCAGGTGGACCAACTGATCGACTAGCTGCAGCACTGATGTGCATTCTGACAGAAGCATTGCGCTGCTGTCAGATTACACGCAAGTCGGTGTATGCGGCGCTGCAAGACGAGATTTCTCCTGTGCAGTAAAAGATACGTTTGCCGAGGCATATGAGCTGAGGAGGTGGCGGTGTTCCTATGCTTTGGCAAACACTTTGTATATAAAAAAAAATAAAAAAAATCCCGGCAATGATTTATTCATCCACATCAATTGATGTGAATGGAGAAATCTGGTTTGCCAGGGCATACGAGCTAAGTGGGTATGGATGTTGGGCGGAGCTCCTATGTCCTGGCAGACGCCTTTCCCCTCCTTTTTTTTTTGGGCAGAGATTTTTTCATCCACATTGATCGATGCTAATGAAGAAATCTGTGCCGTTCATTTTTTTCTTTCAGCCCAGAGGCTGAACGAAAAAAAAAAATCTCATTACCCGTATGCTCAATATAAGGAGAATAGCAGAAACTCCTAATGCTGGCCATACATGTAATGATTGCGGAAACCCTCAAATGCCAGGGCAGTACAAACACCCCACAAATAACACCATTTTGGAAAGAAGACACCCCAAGGTATTCGCTGAGGGGCATATTGAGTCCATGAAAGATTGAAATTTTTGTCCCAAGTTAGCGGAAAGGGAGACTTTGTGAGAAAAAAATCCAAAAAATCAATTTCCGCTAACTTGTGCCAAAAATTTTTTTTTCTATGAACTCGCCATGCCCCTCATTGAATACCTTGGGGTGTCTTCTTTCCAAAATGGGGTCACATGTGGGGTATTTATACTGCCCTGGCATTTTAGGGGCCCCAAAGCGTGAGAAGAAGTCTGGTATCCAAATGTCTAAAAATGCCCTCCTAAAAGGAATTTGGGCACCTTTGCCCACCTAGGCTGCAAAAAAGTGTCACACATGTGGTATCTCCGTATTCAGGAGAAGTTGGGGAATGTGTTTTGGGGTGTCATTTTACATATACCCATGCTGGGTGAGAGAAATATCTTGGCAAAAGACAACTTTTCCCATTTTTTTATACAAAGTTGGCATTTGACCAAGATATTTCTCTCACCCAGCATGGGTATATGTAAAATGACACCCCAAAACACATTCCCCAACTTCTCCTGAATACGGAGATACCACATGTGTGACACTTTTTTGCAGACTAGGTGGGCAAAGGGGCCCACATTCCAAAGAGCACCTTTCGGATTTCACCGGCCATTTATTACAGAATTTTATTTCAAACTCCTTACCACACATTTGGGCCCCTAGAATGCCAGGGCAGTATAACTACCCCACAAGTGACCCCATTTTGGAAAGAAGACACCCCAAGGTATTCGCTGATGGGCATAGTGAGTTCATAGAACTTTTTATTTTTTGTCACAAGTTAGTGGAATATGAGACTTTGTAATAAAAAAAATAAAAAAAATAATCATAATTTTCCGCTAACTTGTGACAAAAAATAAAAAGTTCTATGAACTCACTATGCCCATCAGCGAATACCTTAGGGTGTCTAATTTCCGAAATGGGGTCATTTGTGGGGTGTTTGTACTGTCTGGGCATTGTAGAACCTCAGGAAACATGACAGGTGCTCAGAAAGTCAGAGCTGTTTCAAAAAGCGGAAATTCACATTTTTGTACCATAGTTTGTAAACGCTATAACTTTTACCCAAACCATTTTTTTTTTTACCCAAACATTTTTTTTTTTATCAAAGACATGTAGAACAATAAATTTAGAGCAAAATTTATATATGGATCTCGTTTTTTTTGCAAAATTTTACAACTGAAAGTGAAAAATTTCATTTTTTGGCAAAAAAATCGTTAAATTTCGATTAATAACAAAAAAAGTAAAAATGTCAGCAGCAATGAAATACCACCAAATGAAAGCTCTATTAGTGAGAAGAAAAGTAGGTAAAATTCATTTGGGTGGTAAGTTGCATGACCGAGCAATAAACGGTGAAAGTAGTGTAGGTCAGAAGTGTAAAAAGTGGCCTGGTCTTTCAGGGTGTTTAAGCTATAGGGGCTGAGGTGGTTAAAATGAATGAGACCCGCCGCGAACCTGCGGTTCGCGAACATTTGATTGCGTTAGCGAACCGTCTCAGCAGATGTTCGTCCATCACTGCTCAGCAGATCAGCACACAAATGCTGCACAATACAAATAGTAAGGCTGTGACCAGTCTGGCTACTTATTCCCCCACCTACCGCTCAGCCAGGCGCCCGAGCCTCACGCATTCCTGCGGTATCGCGCTCCTTCCCCTCTGACCCGAGACCTACCTTCCGGTTTCTGCGCACACGCACCGCCGGCGTCTGAACCATCGCTCACCACTCCAGCCTTCCAGGTAATCGAGCCCCCTGATGGTACAAGTCAGATGCCGCTCTCCCCCAGCCTAGTCCCGCTCGCTGGACACAGGCAGCAGGGTCGGGGAGCTGCGTCCTGGTTTACTATTCTGCCAGTCACGTGCCGCGCAAATTGGGGGTGCTAAGCAAGATTCAGTATGGGTAGACAGTATTGTGCACTTATTTCGCCACCCATGCACTCTCTATATCTTTAGTTTTCTACAAGTTTTCAGGACAAGGAATTTTGGCATTATTCTGGTTCTGTGATACAGGCAGCGCGCCTACTTCGGGGGGGGGGGGGGGGGCAGTTTTCACTTGTGCCTCTGACAGCTTGCTCTGGGGCCCTGCAGTGCCATGGTTCCCTCTGTGGGCTCTCACCAGATTATCTAGGGGCCACAGCACCCGTCCTTAAAACTATGTGCCCTTTTGATACGCGGTTCGCAAACCAAAAAAAATAAATAAAAAAAATCTATCAATAAGGGGGGGAACGATTATCAACAATTAGTCCGCTCTTGTCGCTGCCTTAGCATCACATTGCCAGAATTTGCGCCGTGAAGTTGGTGATTTTACTTTACTGTTCAATTCAGCGGTTTTCTGTCTCACTCTGCTTCCGTCGCCGGATCCACCCACATTGTCGGGGTCCTCTGGATCACCCGGGGTTTCAGTGCCTTGTGGTTCACCCAGGGTGTCACGTTCCTGGATCGCCCAGGTTGTCAAATGTTCCTGGATCGCCCAGGTTGTCAATGTTCCTGGATCGCCAGGTTGTCAATGTTCCTGGATCGCCCAGGTTGTCAATGTTCCTGGATCGCCCAGGTTGTCAATGTTCCTGGATCGCCCAGGTTGTCAATGTTCCTGGATTGCCCAGGTTGTCAATGTTCCTGGATCGCCCAGGTTGTCAATGTTCCTGGATCGCCCAGGTTGTCAATGTTCCTGGATCGCCCAGGGTGTCTGTCTTTGTTTACCCAGGGTTATTACATCTGTTCTGATGTCGGTTGTTCCTTCCATTAGATTGGGCAGTAGTTATTTTCCTTCCTCTCCTTCGTTTCGTCTAGGAATTTCGAGGCAATTCCAGGTAAGTCGGCTCAGAGACGGTCATTGGGGCGGGGTTAACCGTCAGTTCGATACTCAAGTCCGTTCTTTTTCATTAGTTCCATTTAAACGATTGGGGTTTTTGGAGCCGTGCTTCCAAATCCGTTCGTATCCCGTCAGGTAGGTTCATACGTTGGTCACTTTCACACACCTTCAGTCTCTCACATTCTTTCGGCCGCTCTCCCCACATCCGTCTGTGCTTCTTTTCGTTTTACAGGTAGACATAAATTCGCCTTTTTTTCTCAGGTCAGCATGTCTCACATGTCCGATATGGATGACAACCTCTCCTTGCCAGGATCGTCCGTCTCGGGGCATAATAGCAGCACATCCTTAAGGAATTGGACAGTGCCAAAGTTGATTGCCGAGCTTAATCTTAGGGGGATTCGGCATCCCGCAACTGCCCGCAAGGCCGAATTATATTGTCTCCTGATGACTACTCCGGGTTCGACAGCTGAGCAGTCCAATACCGACTCCATCCGGCTGGCACTAGCTCAGATCCAGTCGTCCATCGCCGGACTCGCTAGCTCAGTCACGGACATTCAGACTAGGGTAGTGGTCTTAGAAACCAGGCCAGCAGCCTCACCGCAATATCCAGGTTCGGCAGTTATTCCTGCCATTCCTCAGGACGTTGCAGGTAGGCCTTCTGCCACCCCCCAAATTGCTCCTTCCCATTTTGTTCCAGAGCATATTAAGAAGGATATCCTGGCAGGCAAGGACGTAAACTTGGCATCCATTTTGATTGCCTCCCAGGATATTTCCGAAAACCGAGTGATTAACTGCGGAGAGGTTTCCGTGGTTTTGAAGGCCAAGGATGCTCGGCTAAATAGGAAGTTGTCTGTTTCTGAGTTCGTTCTGGCCTTCAGCCTCTACAGGGACGTGATGTGCTCCGCTTAGCCTAATCGCAGAGAAGAGTTAGATACCTACTTGTACTGGATTACGGATTTGGGGCACAAGTACGGCGGCTCGGCATTTTATGACTATCATCGTTCGTTTTCTGCCAAAGCCGCCGCGGCCCTGAACCAATTTCAGTTCATGTCCAACTGGGCAGACTTGGACATGGAGTTATTCTCCCGACACTTTGCGGGTCTGAAGGCTCCTCTGTGTGCTATCTGCCAATCCATTTTTCATTCTACGGAATGGTGCCCTAATCCGGTGCAAGATCCGCAGTCAGCGCCCACGCCAGGTCCTTCCGGGTCCTCCAGGTCTTCCTCTTCTTTAGATAAACTGGGCAGGCCAATTGTGTACCTTGGTAGTAGCCATGTTGCACAATTTCAAGGCCAAGGGCTGTGCCTTCAATGCGTGCCGAGCGCTGCACATTTGCTCTCTTTGTTTTCGGGCTCACCCCCGTCCTTCCTGTCCCAGGAAGACAGCCAGGGACTCCTGACTAGCCGACCTCAACTTGGAGTTACTGGCTGCACTCCTGCAGGGCCACCCAGACCGTCCCTTCGTCGCCTTCTTGTTGGATGGGTGCAGAGAAGGGTTCCACACCGGCCTTGTCACGCTCCCCCAGGGCTGCTGGATGGGCCCCAATCTGCTATCCGCCTCCAGTGACCCTGAGGCGGTGACCACCCTCATTCAAGCAGAGGTCGACAAGGGGTTCGTCATTGGTCCCTTCCTAAAGATTCCGTTCCAGTCATGGCGCATCAATCCTATCGGTCTTGTCACAAAACAATCTTCCAATAAAAAACGTCTCATTTATGACCTCTCCGTGCCTCATATGTCCCCCATTCCCAGTCTCAACTCACTCATTCCCTCTGAGGAATATTCCATGCAGTATTCTTCAGTTGATGAGGCCATCCAGTATATTCTACAAGCAGGTGTCGGGGCTTGGCTGGCCAAGGTAGATATCGCCGATGCTTTCAAGCTGCTTCCAATACATCCGCAGCTTTGGAAGTACTACGGCATCAAGTGGGCAGATACATTTTACTTTGCCAACCGGCTTACTTTTGGGTCCAAGAGCAGCCCTTGGCTTTTTGAACAACTTGCCAAAGCCCTGCACTGGATTCTCATCCATCACGGTGGGTTATCCATGATCGTCCACTACTTGGACGACTTTCTTCTCATTGAAAGGCCCAGTCAGGCCCCTTCCATTCCCCATTCACTCCTGGATATTTTTTCCCGTCTTCAGGTTCCCGTGGCTACGGCCAAGACTGAGGGTCCGGCCACCAAGGTCACCTTCCTGGGCATCATATTAGATACCGTCAAGATGGAGGCTAGCCTCCCCAGCGAGAAGTTGCTCAGGATCCGCTCAGCCATTTCCCGGGCGGTTCAGTCTCACTCTCTGACCAGGGTGGAGCTCCAATCCTTGCTGAGGATGCTTAACTTCGCCTCTAGAATTATGCCTCAAGGCAGGGCCTTCCTTTCCAGGTTGTTATGTCTCCTGCCCTCTGCCCCAGAGCAGGATTCTGTCATCCATCTGGACAGCCAGGCCATTGCAGATCTGAACATGTGGAACAGTTTTCTCTCTGACTGGAATGGCATTTCTTTGTTCATTCCGCAGTGGGACTCTTCTTCCCCCATGGTTTTCTCAGACGCCGCCGATTCCTCCGGGTTCGCTGCCATTTTCAGGTCTCATTGGCTGGCTGCCGGATGGCCGCCAGAATTAGCCTCAGACTCAGCAGCTCTAAAATCCTCCCCCCTTTTGGAACTGCATCCCGTCGTGGCGGCTGCCCAGGTCTAGGGTCACCTTTGGTCTAACACTTCTGTGACGTTCATTACGGATATTCAGACCTTGGTGGACATTGTCAACAGGGGCAGGGACCAGTCCCCCAGGATCATGGCCTTGTTGCGCAAGTTAGTGTGGTTATCCCTCCACCACAATTTCCACATGCGTTGCGTACACATTTCAGGCGAACAGAATAGGGCCGCGGACGCTCTTTCCCGTGCTAATTTTGCGATTTTCTTTCAGGAAATGCCCGACGCGGATCAGTCAGGCACGCCGGTGCCCCAATTCAGCACTCTCGTTCTGGATTAGATTCGCTCTTAGAGGACGCCAAGGGTCTGGTTGCAAAATCATTGTCGCGCAATACGGCGAGGAATTATCAGGCCGGCTTAAGAGCTTTTGATAAATTCTCCAAGAGTCATCCGAGGGGTCAACACTCCGAAACCTCCTACATCATGGCCTTCTTGGCCTATTGTCACTCACATCTCTCTCTGTCATATAGTACCATCAGACTTTATTTAGCCGGACTACAACATCACGCTATGTTGGCCACTCCTCATCACAGGTCCTTTTTTTCCATTCAAGCTATTAAAGCCACCCTTCGGGGTATTCAAAAGGAGGGTAAGGGGTCTGTGAGCCATAGGCAACTAGTGTCTAGCAAATTGTTCAGGGATCTCTCCTCGTCATTGGATGGTAATCCTTTTGGGCCCTCCACTAGCCTGATTCTGAAAGTGGCCATGTATCTCACCTTTTATGGGTTCCTCCGGCCCGGAGAGGTTCTGGCCGGTCCAAATCGTCAAAACCATCCTTTGATGCAACATCTGTCATGGGGCCAGGGCCATTACACTCTCCTGCTACCCTCCACCAAAACCAATCAGACGGGTCCCCCCTCGGAGGTCAAATTCTACCCAACCTCGAACAATTGGTGTCCAGTTCAAGTGCTGCATCAACTGCTATCGCTTATCCGAGGTTCATTGCCAGACAGCCCGCTCCTGCCGCATGCAGGCAAGCCTCTCAGCACCTCTCAGTTCATATCCTATATCCGTGCCCTCGCCCAGGGTCTAGGTTATGACCCCAAGGCAATTTCGGGGCATTCGTTCCGCATAGGGGCGGTCTCCGCTGCTTCTCGGCATCAGGTGCCAGCCCATGTCATTCGGTCCATGGGGCGGTGGCGGTCCTCCTGCTTTACCAGGTATATGCCCAATCCTCAAGTAGAGATATCTCATGCCTTTCGTTCACTCGCTTTGTAATTTTATAATAAAGTGTTGTACCTAACTATTGTTTTTTGCCCCCTTTTTTCACTGGTGTACCCGCGCCCGTGGCTCCCGGCACAATTCAGCCACTATGTTCAGGGCAGGTTTCTCTGCGTACGCCGACGTTGTCCTAGCCCTGACCATAAATAGTAAGGCTATGACCAGCCTGCAATTGTGGGAGGGGCGTCTGGCTACTTATTCCCCCACCTACCGCTCAGCCAGGCGCCCGAGCCTCACGCCCCTCCCTCCCGCCCCTTTTCTCAGCTTCCATCAGGTATGCCCCCTTTTTTCACTGGTGTACCCGCGCCCGTGGCTCCCGGCACAATTCAGCCACTATGTTCAGGGCAGGTTTCTCTGCGTACGCCGACGTTGTCCTAGCCCTGACCATAAATAGTAAGGCTATGACCAGCCTGCAATTGTGGGAGGGGCGTCTGGCTACTTATTCCCCCACCTACCGCTCAGCCAGGCTCCCGAGCCTCACGCCCCTCCCTCCCGCCCCTTTTCTCAGCTTCCATCAGGTATGCCCCCTTTTTTCACTGGTGTACCCGCGCCCGTGGCTCCCGGCACAATTCAGCCACTATGTTCAGGGCAGGTTTCTCTGCGTACGCCGACGTTGTCCTGGCCCTGACCATAAATGCACTTTATAGAAATTACATTTTATGTATATCGCACCCCTGCATCAATCAGATTTTTTTGGGGGAAACTGGTATATCACACCAGTTTCAATTAGTTGTTCCAATGTCGTTTGTCCCTCTGTATAGCTGTCTAGCAGACCCGCACACAAATGCTGCACTATACAAATGCACTATATAGAAATTATATTCTATGTATATCGCACCCCTGCCTCAATCAGATTTTTTTGGGGGCAACTGGTATATCACACCAGTTGCAATTAGTTGTTCCAATGACGTTTGTCTATCTGTATAGCTGCGGTATCTCTTCAGAACCGTACACAAATGCAGCACAATACAAATGCACTATATAGAAATTATATTATAAGTATATCACACCCCTGCCTGAATCAGATTTTTTGGGGGGCAACTGGTATAGCTCACTAGTTGCAATTAGTTGTTCCAATAGCGTTTGTTCCTCTGTATAGCTGCGGTATCTCAGCAGAACCGCACACAACTGCTGCACAATACAAATGCACTATAATATACTTTCTATGTTAGAAAGTATATTATAAGTATATTACACCCCTCAGTATGTCCCACCTATTGATAGCACACCTATACCAGTCCTTAAAAGGCCTTTTTTGGCCCTATTAGCTAGCGTTTGGTGTCTCTATTTTCTCCAACAGTCTGTCCCTGCTCCACACAGCAACCTGTCCCTACACTGGGAAAAGACTGAATGTAAAATGGCGGCCAGACCGGGTTTATTTATAGGGTAGATGGTGTGTCCATGTGCTGATATGTCTCAATTGGCTGTCCTGTCCCACCTGATGGATGTGTCATGGGTCAAAGTTCTGCACAATGCAAAGAATATGGCGCCGGCGGACATTGCCATATGTCGCCTATTCGGCAAACAGCGAAAGAGCAAAGTTCGCCGCAAAATGACCGCCGGGCGAACCGCAAGGCCATCTTTAGTATTTCATATAGGTGATCTTAACCACATCCACACCTATATTTCTATAGTTCAGTTAGGACATAAATATAGTTCATCATTTCATCCCCCCTTACTTTATAATAATTTAAGAGGTCCTCCGTTATGTACATCTGCGATCCACGGCTTAAAGGGAACCTTTCACTGGGATTTTGTGTATAGAGCTGAGGACATGGGTTGCTAGATGGCCGCTAGCACATCCGCAATACCCAGTCCCCATAGCTCTGTGTGCTTTAGTTGTGTAAAAAAAAAGATTTGATACATATGCAAATTAACCTGAGATGAGTCAGGTAGTTTCAGGTGCTGCACATCTCGTATCATCTGAAGGCAATCGTCTATGCTGTGAAGATACGAGATGTGCAGCACCTGAAACTACGGATACTGGAAGCCTGTGCTAGCATTTCTCCTGCGGTGTTGCTATCAGTGTGTGAAGAGTGGGAGAAGAGGGTTGCATTGACAATCCAACACAATGGGCAGCACATTGAACACATTTTATAAGTGGTCATAAACTTCTAAATAACTCATGAAAGAATAAAGTTACGTTAAAACCAAGCACACCATTGTTTTTCTTGTGAAATTCCCAATAAGTTTGATGTGTCAAATGACCCTCTTCCTATTGAAAAAACAAAAGTTTGATTCAAAATGGCTGACATCAAAATGGCCGCCATGGTCACCACCCATCTTGAAAAGTTTCCCCCCTCACATATACTAATGTGCCACAAACAGGAAGTTAATATCACCAACCATTCCCATTTTATTAAGGTGTATCCATATAAATGGCCGACCCTGTGTGTGTGTGTATATATATATATATATATATATATATATATACACATACATACATACGCTGCTCAAAAAAATAAAGGGAACACAAAAATAACACATCCTAGATCTGAATTAATTAAATATTCTTCTGAAATACTTTGTTCTTTACATAGTTGAATGTGCTGACAACAAAATCAGCCAAAAATTAAAAAATGGAAATCACATTTTTCAACCCATTGAGGTCTGGATTTGGAGTCACCCTCAAAATTAAAGTGGAAAAGCACACTACAGGCTGATCCAACTTTGATGTAATGTCCTTAAAACAAGTCAAAATGAGGCTCAGTAGTGTGTGTGGCCTCCACGTGCCTGTATGACCTCCCTACAATGCCTGTGCATGCTCCTGATGAGGTGGCGGACGGTCTCCTGAGGGATCTCTTCCCAGACCTGGACTAGAGCATCTGCCAACTCCTGGACAGTCTGTGGTGCAACGTGACGTTGGTGGATAGAGCGAGACATGATGTCCCAGAAGTGCTCAATTGGATTCAGGTCTGGGGAACGGGCGGGCCAGTCCATAGCATCAATGCCTTCGTCTTGCAGGAACTGCTGACACACTCCAGCCACATGAGGTCTAGCATTGTCTTGCATTAGGAGGAACCCAGGGCAAACCGCACCAGCATATGGTCTCACAAGGGGTCTGAGGATCTCATCTCGGTACCTAATGGCAGTCAGGCTACCTCTGGCGAGCACATGGAGGGCTGTGCGGCCCTCCAAAGAAATGCCACCCCACACCATTACTGACCCAATGCCAAACTAGTCATGCTGGAGGATGTTGCAGGCAGCAGAAAGTTCTCCACGGCGTCTCAAGACTCTGTCACTTCTGTCACATGTGCTCAGTGTGAACCTGCTTTCATCTGTGAAGAGCACAGGGCGCCAGTGGCGAATTTGCCAATATTGGTGTTCTCTGGAAAATGCCAAACGTCCTGCACGGTGTTGGGCTGTAAGCACAACCCCCACCTGTGGACGTCGGGCCCTCATATCACCCTCATGGAGTCTGTTTCTGACCATTTGAGCAGACACATGCACATTTGTGGCCTGCTGGAGGTCATTTTGCAGGGCTCTGGCAGTGCTCCTCCTGTTCCTTCTTGCACAAAGGCGGAGGTAGCGGTCCTGCTGCTGGGTTGTTGCCCTCCTACGGCCTCCTCCACGTTTCCCGATGTACTGGCCTGTCTCCTGGTAGCGCCTACATGCTCTGGACACTACGCTGACAGACACAGCAAACCTCCTTGCCACAGCTCGCATTGATGTGCCATCCTGGATAAGCTGCACTACCTGAGCAACTTGTGTGGGTTGTAGACTCCGTCTCATGCTACCACTAGAGTGAAAGCACCGCCAGCATTCAAAAGTGACCAAAACATCAGCCAGGAAGCATAGGAACTGAGAAGTGATCTGTGGTCACCACCTGCAGAACCACTCCTTTATTGGGGGTGTCTTGCTAATTGCCTATAATTTCCACCTGTTGTCTATCCCATTTGCACAACAGCATGTGAAATTGATTGTCACTCAGTGTTGCTTCCTAAGTGGACAGTTTGATTTCACAGAAGTGTGATTGACTTGGAGTTACATTGTGTTGTTTAAGTGTTCCCTTTATTTTTTTGAGCAGTGTGTATATATATATATATATATATATATAATCTCTATACCCACCTCTTTAGACAAGCCTACAACCATTGACCCTGCTGCCTCTATACCGCCATTACCAACTTTACCCTCTCCTACTGTGTCCTTCTCCTATACCATGTAGATTGTAAGATTCTATTACTTTAAAAAAAAAGCACAGATGCTGAACAGTGGTTTACCGACTAAGCAGCACTTGGCGGTCACAGCTCACATGCAGAAAAAGTATTGCAGAGCTGGAAAATTGTAAAAAAAAAAAAAAAAAGCGCACGGACCAAATGGCATCCGTAAAAAAAAGGACGGGGGGGGGGGAGGCTGGGAAGGGACAGGGATAGAGCGTGGTTTCGGGATCTGGAACAGCTGCAAATGAAAAAAATAAATCTGTGCAGCAATTCCAGATGTTTTTCTACTTTTCTTCTTTCAGCAGGAAAAGCTCAAATCACAGTGGTGGCGCACCATAAGTCCCAGCAAGCTAACAAGCAGCACAGAGAAGCACAGAACCTCTCTGCATGCAGTCACCAGCTAGAATGGCTGAATGCAGGGAGGTTCAGCCCTTTCCTGTGCAGCTATAGTGCTGCCATTGGCTGGAGCATTGTTCCAGCCAATCGCGGCGCTTGCAGGGGATGCCAAACACTGGAGTCCCCTGCCTGACCTCAGAGGAGACTGGTGCTTATAATTTCAGCCCCGGTCACCTCCCCATGTCTCCCCCCGCCCCACCCTGCAACCCTGCAGATCACTTCTGATTCTGGTGCTGAGATGTGCCGGTCTTCATTGACCGGGCAATCGCAGCGCTTGGAGCTGCAGGGGGGCAGAAAGACCATGCTGCCCTTACCTGGCATGGATGCCTGTCGGTAAGAGCACCCATGGTCTCCCGATTCCCTCGCAATCCTGCCCCAGCACCCGGCGTACCTTGCACCATACATGTACGGCGCTGGTCCTTAAGTCACGTCCAGCTTTGCCGTACATGAATGGCGCGGGTCCTTAAGGGGTTAAAAAGATATTCCCTACATAGGTACTATTTTCAGCACCATTCACTACATATAACATCTGGCTGCTTTATTACTTTAAGGAACCTCATAAGAATACACCCCATTCCAAAAGTAGCTCAACTGTATATTACATATGCATTTTATTTTTAACATTTTATTTATTACAGATTAATTTGTAAAACAGAAATACACTATAGCTATGACTAGCACACAGGAATCTATATTCTGTATATTTTATGAGTCACTTTCAAATATGATGGCAGAAGATGCTGATCAAAACTAAAAAGTAGAAGGGAAGTAGTAGGGAGTAGTAGGGAAGATTCTTAATAAATATATGGCCTAGTGCAGGAGTACTAAATTCATTTTTGTAAAGGATTCACATACCTGTCTGCTGTAGGATGAAGGTCCGAGCTGCAAAAAAAAAAGTAAAACACAAAAAGTCCACAAGACGTGGCACTTACCATAGAAGTATCCTTCTTTATTGTTCCATTAAAAACAGCATGTTTAGGATGCAGTGTAGGCATGAGGCAACAGCCATTTTGCGCAGCTTTGTGCTTTCTCAAGTGCAAAGCCTACACCACGTCTTGAACCTGCAGTTTTAAATGGAATATTAAAGGAGAATATTTTTATGGTGAGTGCCACATCTTATGGACTTTTTTAGTGTTGAGTAAATCAAAGTATCCAAAGTGGATTTGATCTGAATTTCAGGAAAAATTCGATTCGCCGCAAAGCCGCATTTACCACGCTGCTTCGTGGTAACTAATCAATTTTCCTTGAAATGGTGGTAAAAACAAAAAAATACATACTTACCACATTCATTTGTGCGCATAGAGGCTGCTGCGGCCATCTTGATTGAAGATACTGTGCAAAATCTTGCACGCGGTGACGTATGACTTCATCGCACAATATTTTGCACAGTGTCTTCAATTAAGATGGCCGCGATCAATTAGAAAAGGTTTTTTTTTGTTTTGTTTTTTGCAGGATTAACCCTTGAAATCCCTCAAAGCAGAATTTGAGTTGTTCAATGACGGGGAGTGGCGCAATCGCCATTCCCCGTCATTGCGCCTGGTACATACAAAGAAATGCATTTTGTGATGAAGTAATTCGGTTTTGATTTTGGAGCATATTCATGCTGTGCACCACCGGTAACCTCTTACTGAGATGGGTGTGTAACTCTGGCTGCAATGGTGATACATGGCTCAGTAGTGCCAATCATTGGTGTTACTTTTGTTTGGAAAAAAAATGTAAGGAGTGACAACACCAGTCGTGTGTAGCGCTGCATTATATATATATTTTTTTATCAGCCACACTTCTAAGCCAACATAATCTCCATTATGCCGACCAAACAGTAAGAATGCACCCTAACAATAATGATGCCCCTTAGTGCCACTCATATAGTATGATATCCCTTTAGTGCACCCACAGAGTATGATACCCCTAAGTGCCCGTGACATATTGCAATGCCTTAGTTACGCCCCCCTCATAGTTATTCTCTCCCACAGACTAATGCTTCTGGTGTCAAAACTCACCTATCCCACCTTCGGTTGTCGAACAGAGCCACGTCACTCTTTGCTCTGCTGTCTGTGGCTGAGTGCAGCAGGCGTGATGATGTCACCTTATCACGCCTGCATGCGCTGAACTATTAGCAGCGGGGAATGGTGAGGCAGGGAGCTGAGGTCTCCTTGCTTTACCATTCTGTTGAATCAGGAAACAATTCTCAGTAGTTTTGGTTGCCACCAACAGTTGGAGAGCCCTATATGACACTGGTACTGCTCTATACGAACAATACTATCAAACTGTTTATTTCTGTCTATTTATTTCATTGTTTAATTATTATAGTTCCCAGAAGATTGTATACTCCTCACCAGTCAAACACATTTCCTTCAAGATCACCAAAACCCTCGATCAGAAATATGGGATCAAACACTCTACATACTACAGATATGTAAGTATATTTATATTTGTGTATATATTTTTCTCTAGCATTCATGTGTTTTCAGATTAGGTTTTGTATTACTGTATTTTTTAATCAGTTTATAGTGGGTTTATAGCCTCCATATTCTTTTTATGGCTTAAATTCTCTAAATGGGTGGGCACCTTCATTATTTTCTAATAGAGGATAATAAAAATATGTCCTGGTCATGCGATAAAACACAGAGTACTACTGTGCATCTATTTAACGCGGGGCAAAAGGTGCAGCTGCCCCAGGCCCAGTTGCTCCTGGGGGGCCCAAGGCAGCCCCGTGTCCCGACTCCTGATCCTATCCTTCATTATGCGAGCGGCATGCCCGCGCCGACTTGCAAAGGTAAGCGAGACTGCGTCACCAGTCACCTCTATGGAAGTCTCTGGAGTGCTGGCAGTGGCAGGGCGTGCTTTTCTGAAGGAATGGAATGGAATGGCTGTAGTGGCATATACTGCGTCTGCTGATAAAGACCTCCGTCATCTCATCTGACTGCCATATGTGTACATACTGGTCCTGTGAGGCTGCGAGGCAGGGGTGTCGACTCCTGAGAGCATGTGCATCATACAGTCCCTAAATAATACTGCCAAATAGCAACCATACACTACTGCTGCTTAATGTCCACATATAACCCCATACAGACGTGTTCACATAATACTGCCATATTTAGAACACCAACATTAAACTGCCGCTTCTATGTAATACCCACATATTACTTTCTCCATACCGTGTTCACATGCTATACTGGCCGTCACCATCCCTATTGATCTAGACAAGGGAATGGGTTTATAGTATTTCCCAGCTACAGACGTTTATCACCGATCTTCAGGACGACCGTGGCTTGGAAGAGCTTAAATAGAGTAGGGGAAAAGCATTCTTCCTGCACCTCTATTTAAATGCCATGATGCTGATGGAAACGCATAAGGCCCTTAAAGTTTGAATAGTTAAATCACTGGAGGTCTAGGGCAATGATGGGTTTAAAAGTGAAATCCCTCAGAAACATAACAGAGATTTAATGATCACAGATATCATACATCCCGACTGATAGTGGCTCCTGTTACTCTCCTGTATGCTGTGTACTGCCCTCTACATGTACCAGGGTGAGCAGCACCTTTGTATCCTGGATAATTTGCACGACACATAGGACACAACAATGTTTATAAAGAAAGTCTATGGTGATAGTCTACTCTATGAGGTGTGTGAATTATTTTTTTTTGTGTGTTGTGGAGGAAGGCGTGATTGCATGCTAGGGTGTGGGAAGGCGGGATCCAGGGGGCCCAAGTAAATTATTGCCCAGGGTCCAATCAATATTAAAGGCGGCCCTGCATCTATGTGACCATTACATGAGCAGGGCAGACCTTGATATCCTGGAAGTAAATATGGAAGGCTCCTAGTGAATGACTACTAATAGAGGTGTGAAAACAATGAGAAATACTGTGTATACAGTGCCTTCAAAAAGTATTCATAGTTTTCCAAATGTTTTACGTTACATACAAACAAATGCATTTTATTGAGATTTTGGATGATAGACCAACACAAAGTACCAAGTATGTGTGAAGTAAACAGAAAACAATACATGGTTTTCAAAATGTCATTACTTTGTATGACCACCTGTCTCTGCATTTACAGTCTTTTGGGGTATGTTTCTACCAGCTTTGCACATCTAAAGGCTGAAATGTTGTCCATTCTTCTTTGCTAAATAGCTCAAGCTCAGTTAAATTGGATGGAAAGAGTCTTTTAACAGCAATTTTCAAGTCTTGCCACAGATTCTCAATGGGATTTATGTCTGGACTTTGACTAGGCTCCATCTATCTTCCCAACTTACCAGTTTCCGTATCCCTGCTGAAGAAAATAATCCCCACAGCATGATGCTGCCACCACCATGTTTCACAGTGGTGATGGTGTGTTCAGGGTGATGTGCAGTGTTAGTTTTCCTCCACACATCATTTTGCAATATAGGTAAAAAAAGTCCAACTTTGGTCTCATCTGACCAGTGCACCTTTATCCACATGTTTGCTGTGTTCCCTACATGGCTTGTGGCAAACTGCAAGTGGGGCTTGCTTTCAAAAAGGACTGGGTCACTTCTTGCCTCTCTTCCATAAAGGCCAGATTTGTGGAGTACATGACTAATAGTTGTCCTGTGGAGAGAGTCTCCCACCGGAGAAGTGCATCTCTGCAACTCCTCCAGAATAACCATTCACCTCTTGTCTGCTTCTCTAATTAGCGCTCTCCTTGCCTGAGTTGTCAGTTTAGGTGGACGTCATGTTTGGTTTGGTTTGCAGTTATGCCATACTCCTTTCATTTTCTGATGATGCATTGAACAGTGCTTTGTGAGATGTTCAGAGCTTGGGATATTTTTTTATATAACCTAACCCTGCTTTACACTTTTCCACAACTTTATCCCTACCAGTCTGGGGTGTTCCTTGGTTTTCATGATGCTGTTTGATCACTAATGTTCACTATCAAACCTCTGAGGCCTTAATTTACTAATTAGGTGACTTCTAAAGACAATTGGTCACACAGGATTTTATTTAGGGGTATCAGAGTACAGGGGGCTAAATACAAATACAATTTCAGATTTTTATTGATTAAAAAGTTTGAAAACCGTGTAGCATTTTCTTTTCACTTTACATATACTTGCTACTTTGTGTTGGTCTATCACATAACATCCCAATAAAATACATTAAGTTTGTAGGTGCAATGTGAAAAAAGGTGGAAATGTTCAAAGGGTATGAGCACATTCTCAAGGCACTGTATAAGGTCTGGACCACAGTCACCAGAACACCAAAATGGAGAAAATAACATGCCTTTGTGTTTTGTTACTGTTGTTTTAGAGAGGTAATAAGCAAATCAATTAACATTTAGAAATTTAAATATGTTTTACAGCTCCCAAACAGCTGGACCATTACAAATGCATGGAGGCCTCCCATATTCTTCTTATAAGCCAGGTAAGCTGTAATGAAAATCTGTATATGCAGTACCCCAGAGCAAGGAATACTTGCAAACTGTTTTGTTCATTTCTGTTATGTAATTGTATGCTTTGTATCCCCAGTATGGTAATGTATGGGAGTGAGAGAGAACCATCTGAGGCACCTAGGGTAGCTCCACCCCTAAATCAAACAAATCAAATAAAATTCCCCATTACGTTGCCTGTTCGTAGCGCTGCATGTCTCAAGGTGGAGAGGGTTCAATTCACACTGTAAGTCAGCAATTCACAGTAAAGACCGCGCTACTCGAATTAGCCAGTAGGCATCCGGATTATAATGGAGTCAGGTACAGAATTCCAAAGCCCCTGATGAAGTGAAAGGGAATCCTAGGTTGGGCAAGGACACGAGGGCTGATGGTTTTTGATATGCCTATTTTCTTTTAACCTTTGTGAGTACAATAAATTATTTATCTTACGTTTATTGGTGGTTCTTAACTATCTGTGCTACCTTTTGGCCCCTATAGACGGACCAAATTCAAAGTAGAAGGGATTTCTGCTGGTGTATCCGATAGTCGTCTATATCTGAATTCTGTACCTGATTCCATTATAATCCGGATGCTTACTGGACAATTCGAGCAGCGCAGTCTTTTTACTGTGAATTGCCACCACTAGATCAGTCTAGTCTAAATGAGTCTAATGTTAGCAGGGAAGGTGATATGAGTCAAAGTCTATGTGCTCCACTCCTCAGTACTAGGCCTTTAGCTACAGAGAGTAGCAATCTCTGCATGATCTACCAAGAGAGAACCATCTGTACTTTGAAATAATCCTGGAGTGAGAGAGATAAAAATTCTAGAATCTGTATTGGTTAAACAAACGAGTCAGTAAGGTAGACTACTATCAAAAGCTCTAGACATTACTGCAGTGAGTGGAATACTGCTAAGACACCAACCACACCCAGAGATGACCTGTTTGGTCATTTCCCTAAATCTGTACGTCGCAGTAGCTATCTTACCAAAAGTATTGGTCAGGTATTATTGTCAGCCTCAGATTCTGCAGAAGAAGAGTGAAAGAGTACATTGAATCTAAACCTGATGTATACGCATACAAAACCATCTGGGAGGAGATTTGCACTGTACACTGTTGGAACAGTGTTCCGAGACTGTTGGAAGTACTACAACCCTCATTTTGCACTACAGTAAAGAGAGACATTAATTTAGTTTAATCTGGTCTGGTTATTGACTCCATCATACGTATGCCGACCATTGCACACCTTACACACCCTGCCTCACACCCATGCAAACATTATCAGCATGGGCACCTCACAATACCAGCAGGCAGGAGTCCTAACAACAGGCAGTGGCCCGAGGGAAGAAAGGGAGCATCCTTCTTTTACTGCACTGCCCTAAGGAGCAATAGTGTGAGGAATGGCACTGTGATAGAATTTCTACAGCCATAGCCACTACCACTCCCATACTCCACTCCGGCTCCTCAGGATCTTACTGCATATACAGTATAAGGGGGGGGGGGGGGGAAGCCACAGCACAGTTTTTTCATACTATCTCAATTTCTTGAAATACCACAACTAACATTTATCAGCACAACAACAGCAGAATGTCATAACAGTAATAACATTAGATGTATGAATTGTAATAACTGAGTTTTTTTTATTTTTATCTATAGATAACCAGTTTTCAGACATATTACCTAATGGTAGACAACCAGTGCCAAATCCTATCATTAATACCTCAACATCTGGAAATGAAGTAAGACCATTATATTATTCTTATTGAATATACATGTAGCATTGTTTTCAACAAGGCCTTGATTTTGATTATATTTTGATTTAAGTGTAAACTGAACTTGGTAGAATTTAGCATCCGAATTTAAGGATAACAATAAAATAAAATAAATGTACAGCCTGTTAGCCAGCTCTCTCCCTGGTTAATATTGGATGCAGGAGAACAAGTGCACAGTTATGCTGGTACCCAGTCCCAGCTGTACAGAGTGTTGATTGAAAGTAATCCAGCCATAAATTGCAAATATAGTATAATATGAAGGATATATGTATTAGGTAATTAGAGGAAAATATTGGAAAAGGGGCTAAGTAGAGAGGGATAGGGATTTCTCTAACAGCCCAGTGTCATATAATAGAATATAAAAGTAATCTTAGGCCTCTTTCACACTTGCGTTGTCCGGATCCGCCGTGCACTCCATTTGCCGGAGGTGCCCGCCGGATCCGTAACACCGCAAGTGAACTGAAAGCATTTGAAGACGGATCCGTCTTCAAAATGCGTTCAGTGTTACTATGGCACCCAGGACGCTATTAAAGTCCTGGCTGCCATAGTAGTAGTGGGGAGCGGGGGAGCAGTATACTTACAGTCCGTGCGGCTCCCGGGGCGCTCCAGAATGACGTCAGAGCGCCCCATGCGCATGGATGACATGATCCATGCGATCACGTCATCCATGCGCGTGGGGCGCCCTGACGTCACTCTGAAGCACCCCGGGAGCCGCACGGACGGTAATTATACTGCTCCCCCGCTCCCCACTACACTTTACCATGGCAAACAGGACTTTAGCGTCCTGGCAGCCATGGTAACCATTCAGAAAAAGCTAAACGTCGGATCCGGTAATGCGCCGAAACGACGTTTAGCTTAAGACCGGATCCGGACTAATGCCTTTCAATGGGCATTAATTCCGGATCCGGCCTTGCGGCAAGTGTTCAGGATTTTTGGCCGGAGCAAAAAGCGCAGCATGCTGCGGTATTTTCTCCAGCCAAAAAACGTTCTGTTCCGGAACTGAAGGCATCCTGATGCATCCTGAACGGATTTCTCTTCATTCAGAATGCATGGGGATAATCCTGAAATGTCATAGCTGTGGCAAACTTGCAATTTTAATTTTTCAGTCTCTTGCTCTTTAATTTCTACAAAACACATGTGTAGGTCAAAATGCTCACTCCATCCCTTGATAAATACCTTGAAGTTTCCAATATAGGGTCATTTCTTAGGGATTGCATTCATTACTTCACCCCAGAGCCTCTATAGTTGTCAGCACAAGATGCATAAATCACTGCAATGGGACTCAAATGTACATGGTGCTCTTTTACTCCTGAGCCTTATGGTATGTCCAGGCAACATGTAGGGTGTTTAGAAAACCAGGAATCAAAGCACAATGATAAGAGAGCTTACTTACAATTTTCACTTTGTACCATCTGCTGTGAATTGATTTTTGAAAAACACCTATGGGGTCAAAATACACTACACTCAGTACATCCCTTTGTAATTTCTCTGAGAGGTGTGGTTTTTAAAATGGGGGTCACTTCTTGGGGGTTTATTTTTTATATTTCACCATCAGGCAGGGGAGCACCCAGGAATTTTGTCTAGGGGGGGTCCGAAAGGCAAAAAAATGTGGCACTTGTAGTGATGTGTGCCAATTCTTTTGCCTACCCATTTTTCAAAGCCCCCTTTATATTTAACCATCTCAGCCCCCCTACCTTAAACACCCTTAATGACCAGGCCACTTTTTACACTTCTGACCTACACTACTTTCACCGTTTATTGCTCGGTCATGCAACTTACCACCCAAATGAATTTCACCTCCTTTTCTTCTCACTAATAGAGCTTTCATTTGGTGGTATTTCATTGCTGCTGACATTTTTACTTTTTTTGTTATTAATCGAAATTTAACGATTATTTTGCAAAAAAATGACATTTTTCACTTTCAGTTATAAAATTTTGCAAAAAAGAACGACATCCATATATACATTTTTCTCTAAATTTACTGTTCTACATGTCTTTGATAAAAAAAATGTTTGGGTAAAAAAATAATGTTTTGGGTAAAAGTTATAGCGTTTACAAACTATGGTACAAAAATGTGAATTTCCGCTTTTTGAAGTAGCTCTGACTTTCTGAGCACCTGTCATATTTCCTGAGGTTCTACAATGCCCAGACAGTAGAAAAACCCCACAAATGACCCCATTTCGGAAAGTAGACACCCTAAGGTATTCGCTGATGGGCATAGTGAGTTCATAGAACTTTTTATTTTTTGTCACAAGTTAGCGGAAAATTATGATTTTTTTTTTCTTACAAAGTCTCATATTCCACTAACTTGTGACAAAAAATAAAAACTTCCATGAACTCACTATGCCCATCAAGAAATACCTTGGGGTGTCTTCTTTCCAAAATGGGGTCACTTGTGGGGTAGTTATACTGCCCTGGCATTTTAGGTGCCCAAATGCGTGCGAAGTAGTTTGAAATCAAAATCTGTAAAAAATGGCCGGTAAAATCCGAAAGGTGCTCTTTGCAATGTGGGCCCCTTTGCCCACCTAGGCGGCAAAAAAGTGTCACACATGTGGTATTGCCGTACTCAGGAGAAGTTGGGCAATGTTTTTTGGGGTGTCATTTTACATATACCCATGCTGGGTGAGAGAAATATCTTGGCAAAAGACAACTTTTCCTATTTTTTTATACAAAGTTGGCATTTGACCAAGATATTTATCTCACCCAGCATGGGTATATGTAAAATGACACCCCAAAACACATTGCCCAACTTCTCCTGAGTACGGGGATACCAGATGTGTGACACTTTTTTGCAGCCTAGGTGGGCAAAGGGGCCCACATTCCAAAAAGCACCTTTAGAATTTCACAGGTCATTTTTTACACATTTTGATTTCAAACTACTTACCACACATTAGGGCCCCTAGAATGCCAGGGCAGTATAACTACCCCACAAGTGACCCCATTTTGGAAAGAAGACCCCCCAAGGTATTCCGTGAGGAGCATGGCGAGTTCCTAGAATTTTTAATTTTTTGTCACAAGTTAGCAGAAAATGATGATTTTTTTTCTTACAAAGTCTCATATTCCACTAACTTGTGACAAAAAATAAAAACTTCCATGAACTCACTATGCCCATCACGAAATACCTGGGGGTGTCTTCTTTCCAAAATGGGGTCACTTGTGGGGTAGTTATACTGCCCTGGCATTTTAGGGGCCCGAATGCATGAGAAGTAGTTTGAAATCAAAATCTGTAAAAAATGGCCGGTGAAATCCGAAAGGTGCTCTTTGAAATGTGGGCCCCTTTGCCCACCTAGGCTGCAAAAAAGTGTCACACATCTGGTATCCCCGTACTCAGGAGAAGTTGGGCAATGTGTTTTGGGGTGTCATTTTACATATACTCATGCTGGGTGAGAAATATCTCGGTCAAATGCCAACTTTGTATAAAAAAATGGGAAAAGTTGTCTTTTGCCAAAATATTTCTCTCACCCAGCATGGGTATATGTAAAAAGACACCCCAAAACACATTGCCCAACTTCTCCTGAGTACGGGGATACCAGATGTGTGACACTTTTTTGAAGCCTAGGTGGGCAAAGGGGCCCACATTCCAAAGAGCACCTTTTGGATTTCACCGGCCATTTTTTACAGATTTTGATTTCAAACCACTTCTCACGCATTCGGCCCCTAAAATGCCAGGGCAGTATAACTACCCCACAAGTGACCCCATTTTGGAAAGAAGACACCCCAAGGTATTTCGTGATGGGCATACTGAGTTCATGGAAGTTTTTATTTTTTGCCACAAGTTAATGGAATATGAGACTTTGTAAGAAAAAAAAAAATAATCATCCTTTTCCGCTAACTTGTGACAAAAAATAAAAAATTCTAGGAACTCGCCATGCCCCTCACGGAATACCTTGGGGTGTCTTCTTTCCAAAATGGGGTCACTTGTAGGGTAATTATACTGCCCTGGCATTCTAGGGGCCCTAATGTGTGGTAAGTAGGTAAATGACCTGTGAAATCCGAAAGGTGCTCTTTGGAATGTGGGCCCCTTTGCCCACCTAGGCTGCAAAAAAGTGTCACACATGTGGTATCGCCGTATTCAGGAGAAGTTGGGCAATGTGTTTTGGGGTGTCATTTTACATATACTCATGCTGGGTGAGAGAAATATCTCGGCAAAAGACAACTTTTCCCATTTTGTTATACAAAGTTGGCATTTGACCAAGTTATTTATCTCACCCAGCATGGGTATATGTAAAATGACACCCCAAAACACATTGCCCAACTTCTCCTGAGTCGGCGATACCAGATGTGTGACACTTTTTTGCAGCCTAGATGCGCAAAGGGGCCCACATTCTTTTTATGAGGGCATTTTTAGACATTTGGATCCCAGACTTCTTCTCACGCTTTAGGGCCCCTAAAATGCCAGGGCAGTATAAATACCCCACATGTGACCCCATTTTGGAAAGAAGACACCCCAAGGTATTCAATGAGGGGCATGGCGAGATCATCAATTTTTATTTTTTTGGCACAAGTTAGCGGAAATTGTTTTTTTTAAAATTTTTTTCACATAGTCTCCCTTTCTGCTAACTTGGGACAAAAATTTCAATCTTTCATGGACTCAATATGCCTCTCAGCGAATACCTTGGGGTGTCTTCTTTCCGAAATGGGGTCACATGTGGGGTATTTATACTGCCCTGGCATTCTAGGGGCCCTAAAGCGTGAGAAGAAGTCTGGAATATAAATGTCTAAAAAATTTTACGCATTTGGATTCCGTGAGGGGTATGGGGAGTTCATGTGAGATTTTATTTTTTGACACAAGTTAGTGGAATATGAGACTTTGTAAGAAAAAAAATAATAATTTCCGCTAACTTGGGCCAAATAAATGTCTGAATGGAGCCTTACAGGGGGGTGATCAGGGAGTCTATATGGGGTGTCATTGATCACCTCCCTATAAGGCTCCATTCAGATGTCCGTATTTGTGTTTTGCGGATCCGATCCATGTATCCGTGGATCCGTAAAAAACATACGGACATCTGAATGCAGCCTTACAGGGGGGTGATCAATGACAGGGGGGTGATCAATGACAGGGGGGTGATCAATGACAGGGGGGTGATCAGGGAGTCTATATGGGGTGATCACCCCCCTGTCATTGATCACCCCCCTGTAAGGCTCCATTCAGACGTCCGTATGTGTTTTGCGGATCCGATCCATGTATCAGTGGATCTGTAAAAATCATACGGACGTCTGAATGGAGCCTTACAAGGGGGTGATCAATGACAGGGGGGTGATCAATGACAGGGGGGTGATCAGGGAGTCTATATGGGTTGATCACCCCCCTGTCATTGATCACCCCATATAGATGTCCGTATGTGTTTTGCGGATCCAATCCATGTATCCGTGGATCCGTAAAAAAACATACGGACATCTGAATGCAGCCTTACAGGGGGGTGATCAATGACAGGGGGGTGATCAGGGAGTTTATATGGGGTGATCACCCCCCTGTAAGGCTCCATTCAGACGTCTGTATGTGTTTTGCGGATCCGATCCATGTATCCGTGGATCCGTAAAAAACATACGGACATCTGAATGCAGCCTTACAGGGGGGTGATCAATGACAGGGGGTGATCAATGACAGGGGGGTGATCAGGGAGTCCATATGGGGTGATCACCCCCTGTCATTGATCACCCCCCTGTAAGGCTCCATTCAGACGTCCGTATGTGTTTTGCGGATCCGATCCATGTATCAGTGGATCCGTAAAAATCATACGGACGTCTGAATGGAGCCTTACAAGGGGGTGATCAATGACAGGGGGGTGATCAGGGAGTCTATATGGGGTGATCACCCCCCTGTAAGGCTCCATTCAGACGTCTGTATGTGTTTTGCGGATCCAATCCATGTATCTGTGGATCCGTAAAAAACATACGGACATCTGAATGCAGCCTTACAGGGGGGTGATCAATGACAGGGGGGTGATCAATGACAGGGGGGTGATCAGGGAGTCTATATGGCAGGGCTGGCCAACCTGTGGCTCTCCAGCTGTTGTAAAACTACAATTCCCACCATGCCCTGCTGTAGGCTGATAGCTGTAGGCTGTCTGGGCATGCTGGGAGTTGTAGTTTTGCAACAGCTGGAGAGCCGCAGGTTGGCCATCCCTGCTATATGGGGTGATCACCCCCGTCATTGATCACCCCCCTGTAAGGCTCCATTCAGACGTCCGTATGTGTTTTGCGGATCCGATCCATGTATCAGTGGATCCGTAAAAATCATACGGACGTCTGAATGGAGCCTTACAGGGGGGTGATCAATGACAGGGGGGTGATCAGGGAGTCTATATGGGGTTATCAGGGGTGATCAGGGGTTAATAAGGGGTTAATAAGTGACAGGGGGGGTGTAGTGTAGTGTGGTGCTTGGTGCTACTTATTACTGAGCTACCTGTGTCCTCTGGTGGTCGATCCAAACAAAATAGACCACCAGAGGACGAGGTAGCAGGTATATTAGACGCTGTTATCAAAACAGCGTCTAATGGGGCGGAGCTAGCCGCGTCAGGGAATGGCTGCTTGACTCGTGTGCTCCGGTCCACAGCGCTTTTAACAGCCTTATACAGCACTCCCATCACCCTAAAATATGGGGAAACCGTCGAAAGACAAGACCAAAGAGTCACAGGGAACCCCTAAACATAGTAGGGGACAATCCGATATGGACAAATACCTGAAAAAGAAGCTGTCTTCGCCGGCATGCAGACCCAAGATGGCGCCGGAAGCTGCTGCGGCACAAAGCTATACAGAGGACTCGGATGATGAAGGCTCCTGCGCTATGTCGGATGCCCAATGTGGAAGTGACTTAATGCCAATCACTAGGACCTTTCTCAGAGAGTCCCTGACTACAGCCTTTGAACCAGTTATGAAAGAACTGTCTGCTATTAAAGCCGACATCAAACAAACGGGCCAGCGGGTTGCAGTTTTAGAAGAAACACAGGTAGCGATCACTAAACATAGCGGCGCCATGCAGTCTAACCTAGAAGAAATGCAAGATCAGCTGAACGCTGCCTTCCTACACCTCGAGGACCAAGAAAACAGAAGTCGGAGGAAGAATATCCGTATACGAGGTGTCCCTGAAGAAATTCCAACAGAGGCGATACTTACCACGGTCAGTAACATCTTTTCTTCTATCCTGGGCCCAGACAGAGCTGCTGCGGTGATAGTAGAGAGAGCTCACAGAGCCCTCAGACCGAAGCCCATAGCAGAAGCCCCACCACGGGACATTATATGCGGTCTGCTAAATTACCTAGACACCGCCGCCATTTTAAGCGCAGCCAGGGAGAAAGGCGACATACTCCTGGATAACTCCAAGATACAGATCTTCCAAGATCTGGCTGCCAGCACATTAGCTAAACGGCGAGCTCTAAAGCCACTGACTGACCTATTGAGAGCTAAAAAATACCCGCTAAGATGGCTCTTTCCTTTTGGGTTATACACTTCTATCAATGGCAAGCAAGTCATCATTCGTCATCCGTCTGACCTTAATAAGATATGGAACATTCTGAAGATAGAACCCTTGGATATTCCTTCTTGGTTGCCGCTTGCTGGAGGAACAAAGATCCCACCATTACCATCAGAAGCAGATTGGCAGATAGTTAGAAAATTCAAATCGCCTGCCGCCAAGAAGCGCCAAACTGAATTAAAGGACACTTGAAGAAGAAGTCCAGCTTTAAAGTTGTCTACACTTTATGTAGTAGGAGTTTGGTATGAGCTTCTACTTACACCCGAATTTATTGTTTGGGACACTTAATTTTATTTCTAAACGTGCATATATGTTTAGATTGATTATCCTTTTTGAGCTTAGTCAGACATATGAGCAGTTATAAGGAGACATGCTCCGAATTCTTTGACATGCTTGTTCGGATGTCTGCTTATTAGCATATGTTTTTACAATGTCATTATCCTCACATGTTGATGGAATTACACATATTGCTTCTTCACTGTTCTAGTGGTATATGTGTCCACAATTCCCCAGACAGTCCCTGTAATGGAGACTAACTGTGCTCCAATTGTTCTGCAGGTTCTGTCTGGGTAATTTAAGTGATAGACATATTGCGAACTTACACATACAGAGCTGTAGGATGCCATCTCCCCTTAATTTGGGTATCTTAATGTGATTAATAACTAACCTATATTCCACATAACCTTAGTAACACCTTTACCCTGTAACCATAGCCTGTAACTCACTCCATAGAAGAAATGAAGTGTAATCCAAATACATACGGTGATGGGAATATCTGGAGACGTGCTGGCTGGGAAGGACGATATGCTTGATTTGCGTGGTGAAGTTAGGATTGTAGTTGTCCTCAGCCGACACGTCTACATTTTGAATGCGCTGTGTGACCCCACACAGGCTTTGTGTGAAACACAGCCTCTCCCTCCCCTGTCTTTTAACCCTTTCCCTTTCCTTCCCTTGATGCTAATATTCCTTTACCTATATTAGTCATCCTATTTCTTCCCCTTACATCCTTCCACTCTTCATTACCTAATCAGGTCCTTAAAGAAGGGGTGGTTGGGTACTTCACTTTTAGTGAAACACCTTACTATACAGTATTGTTGGTCTGATGGACCGTCAGTTAACTTCTTTGATTAGTTATTATGTATTTAAGTTTTTTCTTTGGGTCAAATATACTTTTCTACTGGATCAGATGGGTAATAATTACCTAAAATCTACTTTACTGTCAACATTATGGGTTCTATGAAGATATGCTCCTTTAATGTTAAGGGGCTGAATATACCCCAAAAGAGGAGTCAGATTTTTCAGGTACTCAAAAAAGAAAAGGCAGATATCCTGTTCCTGCAGGAAACCCACTTTAGGCACAACCGGGTCCCTAATCTCTTTACTAAAAGATATAAAAAATGGTACCACAGTACACACTCCTCTGCTTCTAGAGGAGCCTCAATAGGGATCGGAGCTAATGTTCCATTTAAAGAACATGCACACTACATAGATCCTAGTGGTCACTATGTATTTCTGAAGGGAATGCTGCACGAAAATAAAGTCACGCTAGTTAACATTTATGCCCCTAATATCAAACAAATTCCATGGCTCATCAAACTATTACAATCCCTACAGGATTTCAGGGAAGGTTTGTTGATATTGGGAGGGGATTTAAACATAGCTCTAGACCACTCCCTGGACTCTACCTCAGCTGTGCCTAAATTTACGACTAAACAAATTGGCAAGCTGAAGAGAATGTTAGCTTCCCACCAAATCTCAGATACCTGGAGAATAGTCCACCCAGATAAGAAGGACTATTCCTTTCATTCTGCGGTACACAGAACATATCAACGCTTAGACTACTTATTCTTATCCAATCACATACTGGAGAGAATTAAACAAGCAGCGATCGGTGACATATTGGTCTCAGACCATGCCCCGGTCTCTTTGATGGTACAGTTGAAAGGTATTCCACCCAGGGAGTGGTCATGGAGACTAAACGAAACTCTTTTAGAGAACGAACAAGATAGGCTTAAACTAGAGAATAAACTAAATGCTTTCTTTGAGATTAATGCTTCTCCAACTATGAGTGAAGCTATACTGTGGGAATCACACAAAGCTTACATCAGGGGTGAACTCATAGCCTTAGGAGCCTGGGTACGCAAACAAAGGACTGCAAAAATAGACTCTATAATTGCCCAAATCTCAACTATTGAAAATATTAACAAACTTTCTCCCACGGATGCTAACTTCGTAGATATCACCAAACTTAGAAGCCAATTAAGAGATCTTCTAAATATAAAATCAGCCAAAGCCCTTAGAATAGCCAAATTCAAACAGTATCTTCATGGCAACAGAGGCTCTAAACTCCTCACACAAATGATAAAGGGACAAAGAGAAAAAGCATTTATACCTAACATAAAAACTGATAAAGGGCTTAACGTCTCCAACACGCCTTCCATAGCCAAAGAATTCGCCAATTTCTACTCACAACTTTACAATTTAAAACAAGATGACCCTTCTCAAACAGCCGGGAAAATAAATTCATTCCTTAAGTCAGTTCAGGTTACAAAATTAACTGAAAACGACAGAAATGTATTATTGGCGCCAATATCAATAAACGAAGTCACAGAAATATTAGCAAGTATCCCCCCTGGAAAATGCCCAGGCCCAGATGGACTTCCTATAATATATTATAGGAAATTCCAAAAAGCTCTTACTCCGCATTTTACAAATATGTGTAACTTTTTAATAAAAGGAGGTTCACTTCCCCCACAAACACTTATGGCCCATATTTCAATAATCCCCAAAGAGGGGAAAGACCCTACTAAATGTAGTAGCTATAGGCCAATTTCCCTTCTTAATGTGGATGTTAAGCTTTGGGCTAAGCTACTGAGCCGCCGTGTCGCAGGGCTCCTCCCAAAATTAATAAATGAGGAACAAGTTGGCTTTGTTAAAGGAAGAGAGGGTAAGCATAATGTTAGTAGAGCTCTCCATGCTATTTATTATGCAAAAAAACACAATATCCCCCTAGTGCTTCTAGGAACAGACGCAGAAAAAGCCTTTGACAGAGTCAACTGGGCTTTCATGGAGGGAGCTCTGCGACACTTTGGTTTCCCACCTGAACTCATAGACGCAATCTTCTCTTTGTACCGTGGTCCATCAGCTAGAGTTTTGGTTAATGGTGTACTGTCTCCCCCATTTAATATTTTGAATGGGACGAGACAAGGCTGCCCCTTGTCCCCGACCTTATTTATATTAACCCTAGAATTACTTTTGCAGAAAATCAGGTCTTCTGAGATTATCAAAGGTTTACACGTCAGAGGGAGAACCCACTCTTTGGCAGCTTTTGCTGATGATTTGTTATTGTTTATAACTAACCCCAAAGAAGCTATCCCGGAAATCCTGAAGATCTTAACGGAATACGGGGATATTTCAAACTTTAAGGTCAACTATGATAAATCAGAGATTTTAAACATATCTGGCAACACTCAACATATGGAAGAGATTAAATCACATACTTCCTTTCAGTGGCCAAAGGAAGCTATCAAACACCTAGGCATCATGTTACCAGCAAATCCCAAAAACCTCTTTAGGCTTAATTATGTTCCACTTTTTTCTAAAGTTAAAACCTTCTTATATTCAGTCAAACTCCCTTACTTGTCCTGGATTGGCAGGAAAAATCTATTAGCCACTTACATACTGCCCCAGATACTATACACTTTAAGATGTCTCCCAGTTCCGCTTTCGAACAAGTTTCTCTCAGACTTTCGTAGCCTTTTTATCACATACCTTTGGCAAAACAAAAGATCGCGTCTGGCTTACCCCCTTATCATAAGGAAAAGAGCAAATGGAGGTTTATCACTACCTGATGTTAAGACCTATCTTCATGCCATCCAGCTGGAAAGGTGGATGGACCTAAATAGATTTAATAACACTGCTTTATATGCGGACTTAGAAAAAGCCTTACTGGGAGAAGAAAATATACATCTCCTATGGGTTAAAGCCCATTCACTTAGCAAAAGTAAGATATTGAGTGATATCACTCGTTGTATGCTACAATACTGTGGAAAGTCGGATGACTTAAATCTCTCGGCTAACTTATTATCCCCCTTAGCCCCCTTATCGGTTCTGCCGGCTTTTCTTACGCCCAAAATAGGCGGAAATTACAAAGCTTGGAATAGCCTTTCCAGTATTAAAATTTCTGAACTAAGTAAAGCAACAGACATATCTGAATTCCTTCAGAATACTTTAAGGCGTATCCCTAGACACATTAGGTCAGATCTTGTTGACATGGACATCACTCTCACATGTAAGAAATTTAAGAAACTCCAGGCAACTCCTACTGACCCAACCTGGATAGAAAACTACACTTTGATTGCCTCCCCCCAGACCAAGATACTGTCTCGACTATACTCTAAATTAATGTTAGATACCTCTCACACCCGACCTTACTTTCTCCGTTTGTGGGAAAAAGAGCTTGAAATATCCCTGACTGACGAGGAAGTTAATTTCATTCTTAGACATTCACACGGGTTTTCCAAATGTGTCCGTTTACAAGAAAACTCATACAAGATTATTTCAAGGTGGTATAGAACCCCTAGCTTTCTCCATTGCATTAGACTTACACCTACGGATGAATGCTGGAGGTGTATGATGGGATCAGGAACCATGTCCCACATTTGGTGGTTTTGTGATAAAATTAAAGTTTTTTGGAAAAATGTTGAAGACACAATTAAGAAAATTTGTAAAAGGTCCTTCTCTCTTACACCTGAACTGGTTTTGCTTTGGAAACCGCAGAAGGATTTTAAGCCCAAAACTAACTGCTTAATAACACATCTAATTGCAGCTGCAAAATATATTATACCCACCAAATGGAGAGATGTGGAACCCCCCACCTGGAAGGAATGGATGGACAAAGTCCACCAAATCTGTTTAATGGAGGAACTGGTGGGTTGGGACAGGGGATGCAGAAAATCCTTTTTATCAACATGGCAACCATGGTTAGAATTTTATAAGGAAGAAACAAATATCTAATGGGTACTAATTTATAATGACTCACAGGCAAGATATCGCTTCATAGACCTGTAGTTTTGTCCTCTTACTCTAACTCACCTCCTTAACTCTACCTATGCACCTATATAAGTCCCAGGATTTGATGTGAAATGTCAATTTACTGACTCACTACAGATTGACCCATACTAGCCAAACAATTATTGCCCGTAAATTTTCCTCTGACATATCCTTCCAGAGGAATACAGATGTATTAATGATCCATAAATAGGAAGATCGCAGTAGTTATATATTGACCCATGTTCTTGTTAATGTTCTACTCTATTTTTCTTTAACCTAAGATTTCTTATGTGCTCCATTTCATGATACATTTACCTTTTGGTATTTCTCTAAGTCACTACCACAAGAAAGTGAAATTCTGCTCTCAAATTACCTTAAATCCTACGCATTAGCACCATAGCTTGATCCAATTTATATGTATTTGTATGCATTAAGTTGTTCTTATCTCCTATTCTCAGAAATGGACTTTAAGTCGATAATTGTGCCTTAATATGACTGGACGAGATTGCTTTATTGGATTGTAACGTATAAATATGACCGGAAGTATGTGTGTCATGATTATGTCAAATTACCATTGTTACTTTTACTATGAAAATTCTTGAAAAATAAAGAATATACAAAAAAAAAAAAAAAAAACAGCGTCTAATATACCTGTTAGGTGTTAAAAAAATCGCATCTCCAGCCTGCCAGCGAACGATTGCCGCTGGCAGGCTGGAGATCCACTCTCTTACCTTCCGATCCTGTGAATGCGCGCGCCTGTGTGCGCGCGTTCACAGGAAATCTCGCGTCTCGCGAGATGACGCATATATGCGTGACTCTGCGCAGGGCTGCCGCCTCCGGAACGCGATCCTGCGTTAGGCGGTCCGGAGGCGGTTAAAAATGCAGGGGGGTATTGTGTTGCGCTGATTCTTTTACTTGGCGATTCTAAAAGCTCTGCAGGAATAGAACAATGTGGCGCGCTTAGCCCACCCATTATTAAAAGCCCCTCCTACATATAATAGGCCACTCCCAACAAACACTGTACAGCTGACATTCTATAGTTGAGGCCTGTCTCTACACATCATACGAAGAGGGGAGGGTCTGTCCTGGCTGCACTGCCTGCTTATACAACAAGCTACAGCCAGGAAGCTCCTCCGCTCTCCTCCCTCCCGAGATCCTGCTCCAGACCTGTGGTTCCCCCCTACCATCTGCCACCCGCTCATGGCCTGTTCCCCCCTTTGGCCGTCCTCACCCAGCTCTGAATCCTCCTTCTGCAATTCGCAGGGGGAGGAGCCGGATCATCTCCTCTCCTACATAGCGCCCCATACCTCTTACATCCAGTGATGTCACCTTTGTTGAGACGTTCTCTTTCTTTATCTTCTCTATTCAGACCAGACCGCCATGATGATTTTTCAGCCATCTCCCATCTCTGCAGAGATTAACAAACAGATATTAGTTTCCCACATTTCCATCATCTTCACATCTTCTGAACACCCTTTCCTGCCACCCCCAATACTATACTGCAGAAACAGTCCCCTGGAAATACTACTACCACACAGATAGTGCCCCCTTCAACAATTATTGGCACACACACTAATAGTATAAAGATAATGTCCCCCAAATTATTGTGCTAAGCTGATACTGTGGCAGGCTGCCCCCCAAAGTAACAGTGCTCCCCAAAATCCTACCAATAGAAATAATTATCTGCCAGAGCACACTTAGTAGTAATAATGCCCCTATAGTGCCCATACTAGTAATCATGTTCCTCATAGCCCCCCAGTAGTAGTAAAGCTCCTCATGATACCTCCCAGTACTAATAATTCTCCCTACAATATGACAGTACATGAAATACCCCCGCTTAGTGCCCGCTGTTGAGCTAATGTCCCCATAATGTATGCCAGTATAAAATACCCCTATATAGTGCCCCAGTAAATGCCCTCATAGTGCTCCTCTCCCCCTTCCCCATAGTGTCCCCCATAATATGCCAGTAAAAAATGCCCCTTCTAAGTGCCACCATATGCCCCAATAGTGCTCCACTCCCCCATAGTGCCCCCAAATAATGCCCCATAGTGCCGCTCTCCCCTATAGTGCCTCCCATAATGTGCCAGTAAAAAATGCCTCCCCTATAGTGCGACCAGATGCCATAATGCCCCCCATAATGTGCCATTAAGAAAAAAAAGGCCCCTTTAGAACCCCCACTTGCCCATAGTGCCCCCAAATAATGCCCCTATAGTGCCACCAGATGCCCCATAGTGCCGTTCTCCCCTTTAGTACCCCCCATAATGTGTAAAAAAAAAAGCCCCTTTAGAGCCCCCAGATGCCCCCATAGTGCTCCTCTCCCTCACGGTGCCCCCCCCATAATGTGCCAGTAAGAAGTGCCACCCCCAAAAAAATTGGGCTGCAAGAATTGTCAGATGCCCCCATAGTGCTAGCTCCCCCCACCTCCAAAAAAAAAGAGAAAAAAAAAAAAAGAAGACACTGATACTTACCTCCATCAGCAGCGATGTGAAGCAGGCCTCTTCCGGCCTGTGTCCCTGCTGTGTGCTGCCCGGCTCAGGCGGCTCGATGATGCCTCTGATAGGCTGCAGGCATTAGTGCCTGCGGCCTATCAGAAGAACAGGGGAGGGACACACCTCTCCCTCCTCTGCCGCAGCACAGGCATCTGTATCGCTGTCCTGAGGACAGCGATACAGATGGATATGGAGATAAGCGCTTCCACAATGGAAGCGGTCATCTCCTACTGTCCCCCCGCCCCCCCCCCCCCCCCCCCCCCCCCCCCACCGCTGCTGCAATTACATCCAGGGCCGCGCCGCCTGTGGTGATCGGCGGTGCGGCCCTGAAGGATAAAAAAAATAATATTGGCTGGTTGTTCTAGGGGGGGTCCAGACCCACTGAACCCCCCCCTGTAGGTGCGCCACTGCCTTCAGGGCCTCTGTAGTTGTCAGCAAGTGCTGTATAAATCACCAAACTAAGCTTAACATGCACATGATGCTCTTTCTCTTCTGAGCCCTTCTGTGTGCCCATACATTAGTTTACTACCACATATGGGGGTTTCCATATTCAGGAGAAAATGGTTAAGTTGTGCATTTTCTCCTGTTACCCTCCCTTTGCGACATTAAAAAATGTGGGTCTAAAGCTACTTTTTCTTGTAAAATATGCAATTTTTCATTTCACAGCCAAGTGTTTCTAGACTCTTATAAAATGCCTGTTGGGCCAAGGTGCTCACTCTACCTTTTAAAAAATTTGTTGTAGGGTATGCCTAACATCTGCCAAATTTTAACCTTCATTTTTGTTTAATTCTTCTGGAGCACTTAAAGGGTTAATAAAGTGTGCAAAATCAGTTTTAAATAATTTGAGGGATGCATTTTGTATTTATGTAGGGTTTGTATTGTATGAGCCCTCAAAATTACTTTTTAATTGAAGTAATGTTTTTGAAAATTGGAAATGCTCTTGAAAATTTGAAAACATGCTTCTAAAAATCTTAGCCTTCTAACACTCTAAAAATTAAAATATCAATTATACAATTATGCAAAAATAAAGTACACATACTAAATGGTGAATTACTGTTTTACAGATATACATTCTGAATTACTTATGGTATATCTGGTATAACTATTTGAAAAGCAAAGACATTTTCTCTTTTGCAGCACGTCATTCCTCCTCTTTTGCAGCACACCATGCTCCCTCGCCACTCTAGTTTTGTTGACACAAGTGCAGCGGGATAACACCTTCACCCCCCCCCCCCCCCGGGGCAATCAAGTCTCAGTGTTTAGGAATGCTGAGTGGTGATGTGCTCCTATTTGGATACTGTCGATCCCCGAGGCTAGGCTCTGTAGCAATAAAGGGGAGAGTGATAGTTGGTGGAGTAATAGTCCAGACTTGGTAAAAGTTCAACAGCTTTAGTTGAATAAACTTGCATCCAGACAATAAGTGCTCTTTCTCTTGGCTCCAGCAGGCTAAGGGTAAACTGGCAGGTAGACTTGAATACTTTGATTTCCCTCTCTGCTGTGCTAAGCTTTGGCTTCAGTCTGGTTTCTATCAGCTTTAGTTACAGTTTCTTATGAGAGTGAGGAATCCTGTGACCCGTTTGGCGAGTAGGGCTCTTTGGCACGGTTTTCCGGGTTTCAGAGGTACTGTCCTTTTATATATCAGGAATGGGCTGCTCTCTGAGCCACTTTCCATAAGCTCCTGAATAGAGATGAGTGAATTTTAAAAAAATGTGATTTGCTGGTTTACAGAATTTTTGGGGGAAAAATTCGGTTCGATCTGAATGAATTTGCCGCAAATTACATTAAACAGCTATTTCCTGGCTGCTGAGAGCCTTTATAGTGGTGTAGAACACTGTGTCTTGTAGTAACACGCATAGGGAGTCTGCAGATGACAGGCGTTGCTCTTAGAATCACTGCACACTTCACTTATTAGGGCAGTCATGGGCCAAAACTGACCAAATAACTGAAGTATGAACTCAGCCTTACAGGTCGATGTTAGCGCCAAGAAGAAGCACACACCGTCGTCAGCTGATTTAACATAGATGTCTACAGAACCTATTCTATTACACGCGTATACAAGTAGAGCCCCCCCGGACAGAGTGCAGAGGGTGTCAGCAGTAAGTTTGTGTTGACGTCACTGATTAATTTGCCCTTACGCTGATCCAACTGCAGGACGCCATGGAGGACACCCCCACCACCTTTCTCTGAACCATGCACACTGAACATTGAACAGATGAGTATATTATTGGAGCAGTGATCTGCCATCTGACTATCGCTCTGAGCATTGTGCATACTATACTGTATGTGTATGGAACATGTTTTGGCTATATCTGGCCATAACAATTCATTCAGCTTATAGGATTGATCACTGGACTACTTTTGAGCATTGACTATAGGATACCATCTTTGTTAGGTTGATTATATCACATCATCCTTGTTTAGAGCATGTTTTGGGATCATCAGACCATAACATTTTTGGAGCATTGATCATCCCTCTTTGTAACATGATTTGGCATTGTTTGGCCACAACAGCATACTAGTCCCCTGAGGAGTTGACAGATGCAGATGAAACGCGTCGGGAAATTTGTTTGTGTATTATAGGGTGCTCTTTGGACTTTGTTATATACAGCAATGTCGGTGTGACTCTATATCTGTCACAGTTGCAATTGCACTGCGCAGTACTGCAATGTAGTCGGTGAGCAGGTAAATAATGAGAAGAAATTACAAGTTACATAAGACTAGAGATGGCCTTGCTGTTCGCCCAGCGGTCGGTTCGCGGAGAACTTTGCTCGTTCACGGTTCTCCGAACATGCGAACATATGGCGATATTCGCCGGCGCCATATTCTTTTACATTGTGAAGAATGACCCATGACACATCCATCAGGTGGTACAGGACAGCCAATTGAGACATTTCAGCACATGGACATACCCCCTACCTTATAAATAGACCCGATCTGGCTGCCATTTTACATTCTGTCTTTTGTCAGTGTAGGGAGAGGTTGCTGTGTGGAGCAGGGACAGACTGTTAGTGACACAAATCGCTAGCTAATAGGGCCACAAAAGTCCTTTAAAGGACTGGTATAGGTGTACTATTGTTTGGTGTGCAGTATATAGGGGTGTAATACAATTATAATATACTTTCTAATATAGAAAGCATATTATAGTGGATTTGTATAGTGCAGCATTGTGAATGGTGATCGGTTCTGCAGCAATACTACAACTACAAAGAGTGACAAACGCAATTATAAAAAAGTATTATAACTGGTGTGATAGACCAGTGTCCCTCAAAACGACAGATTGAAGCGGGGTGTTATATACCAATATACTTTTATAATAGTGTATTTGTGTACTGCAGAATTTTTTTTTCTGTTTAGCTGCATTCCCTCTGCTACACACAGTGACAAACGTTACTGGAAAAAAGTATTATAACTGGTGTGATAGACCAGTGACCCCCCAAAACGACAGATTGAAGCGGGGTGTTATATACCAATATACTTTTATAATAGTGTATTTGTGTACTGCAGAATTTTTTTTTCTGTTTAGCTGCATTCCCTCTGCTACACACAGTGACAAACGTTACTGGAAAAAAAGTATTATAACTGGTGTGATAGACCAGTGGTCCCCCAAAACGACAGATTGAAGTGGGGTGTTATATAACAATATACTTTCATAATAGTGTACTTGGTTACTGCAGAATTTTTTTTTCTGTTTTGCTGCATTACCTCTGCTACACACAGTGACAAACGTTACTGGAAAAAAAGTATTATAATTGGTGTGATATACCAGTGGCCCCCCAAAACGACAGATTGAAGTCGGGTGTTATATAACAATATACTTTCATAATAGTGTATTTGGGTACTGGAGAAATTTAGCCTCTTTCGCTGCGTTACCTCTGCTACACAAAGTGACAAACGTTACTGGAAAAAAAATTATTATAACTGGTGTGATAGACCAGTGGGACCCCAAAACGACAGATTGAAGCGGGGTGTTATATAACAATATACTTTCATAATAGTGTATTTGGGTACTGCAGAATATTTTTTTCTGTTTTGCTGCGTTCCCTCTGCTACACACAGTGACAAACGTTACTGGAAAAATTGTATTATAACTGGTGTGATAGAACAGTGGCCCCCCAAAAAGACAGATTGAAGCGGGGTGTTATATACCTTCTTCCACATACACTGCGCTTCTCAAGAGACTTTTGTCACAGGGTCACTTAAAAAATGACAGACAGAGGAAGTGGCAGGCCCTTCCGCAGGGGTGGTAGGGGTAGGGCAGGAGCACCAGACCAGAGCCAAAGTGGGAAGTTGCAGAAGGTGCGTTTGATTACGTCAAAGGACACACCAGACTTGGTTGAGTGGCTCACTCGGCCTTCCGCTTCTGCACCCTCCTCATCCTCTCTATCTGCATCCTCTTCACTCTCTGCTGTGTGCACCCCCAAAGACACCATATACCCTCCGCTTGAGTCACAGGAATTATTTTCCGATCCATCACAAGACATTTCCGATGCGTAGCCATTCTTGGCATCGGATCAGGAAGAGGAGGTAGCAACGGCCGCCACTCAGCAGTACCCAGATCAGCCCAAGGAGGTTGGTCCCCGCTGTTGCTGCCTACTCCGAGATCTCTAATGTTAGTGGCGGGGAAGGTGACATTGATGATGACGTGTCTATGGACGTCACGTGGGTGCCCACAAGAGAGGAAGAGGAGGGGAGTTCAGATGGAGAGATGGACCAGCAGATAGGGAGGAGAAGCAGGCCGAACTTACACTGCACAGGAGGGACAAACCAGACTGCTAATGTATCAGGAGCGAGCCATCAACCATGTAAGGTCACATCTGGCGCTCCCAGGACACAGGCACATGGCTTTGCAGTGTGAGATTTTTTTAACGTGTCCGCTGCTGACAATAGTGTTGCCATCTGCAGCCTTTGCAGTCAACGCATAAGTCGCGGTAAGCCCAACACTCACCTAGGAACGACCGCCTTAAGAAGGCACCTGGCCTCCCATCACTTAGCCCAGTGGGAGCAACGCCATCAGAACCCACAAAGCCACACTCCAGCCTCTCACCGTCTCCTCTCTCCGTACATTTGTCCTCCACTCCCATGCCATCCTCCCGTTTTTCTGGAAAAAGGCAGGCTTCCGTGGCCCAAATGTTCGAGCGTAAAAAAAATGATGAAGTCGGATAACCCTCTTGCCCAACGGTTGAGGCTGGCTTGTCGGATCTGATAGCCCGCCAACTACTGCCATATAAACTGGTGGACTCGGAGGCCTTTTGAAAATTTGTGGCCATTGGAACACCGTAATGGAAGGTCCCAGGAAGGAAATATTTCTCGCAGAAGGGCATCCCAGAGCTATATGGCCACGTTCACCGGCAAGTGAATGTTTCTCTGGCACAAAGTGTTGGTGCCAAGATACATCTGACCACAGACACGTGGTCTAGCAAACACGGGCAGGGAAGGTATATAACTTTTACTGCCCACTGGGTGAAACAGCATGCAACCTGTGACACCCGTGTAGATTTGGTTTTACCGCCACGGATTGCATGCAGGCCTGCCTCTTCTTCTCCTCCTCCTACTCCATCCTCCCTCTCCTCCTCGGCTGACACCTCCTTTTCCACTGCTACTGTCTCTTCTGCTGTGCCGCCCAAGATCCCCAGAACCTATTCGACATGCCAGGTGAGATGTTGCCATGCTGTGCTGCGTCTGTTGTGCCTTGAAGCCAAGAGCCACACTGGTCCTGCACTCCTTTCAGCTTTGCGTTCACAACCAGATCAGTGGCTAACACCACTCAATTTGATAGTTGGTAAAGTGGTGTGCAACAACCGTGCCAATCTTCTGAGCGCTCTGAAACAGGGCAAAATGACACACGTCCTGAATTGGTCGTGCAGCGATTCGTTGTCAAATACACTGGGGTCCAGGACGTCTTGGGGCAGGCCAGGAAAATCTCGGGCAATTTTCTGAAGATTTTTCACAGCCATGGCTCGCCTTGCTAACATTCAGCGGCGACACAACCTGCCCGTCAGACGTCTTATTTGTGACTGCCCAACACGATGGAACTCAACCTTGTATATGCTTGATAGGCTGCTCCAGCAGAAACATGCAGTTAAGACAGGTTCTGGGGAGCTTGTTTTTTTTTCACCGAGCCAGTGGCTTCTCATGCGCGAAGCATGCAGACTTCTGCGGCCATTTGATGAGATCACCAAACTGGTCAATCGCAGCCAGGGCGCCATCAGTGACATCGTACCTTACGCCTTCTTTCTGGAGCATGCATTGCGTCGTGTCATTGATCAAGCCGTCGAGGAGCAGGAGGAAGTCGCAATGCTGGATGAATTCCCATGGGGGGGCTACTCCATCTGAGACAAGTCGACAACAGGAGTCTGAAGAGGAGTCAGAGGAGGATGGTGCCGGGGCGGATGAGGAGGAGAAAGAAGAGCATGCTTTAAACCTTTCTGGGATATCTGGTGTTGTCCGTGGATGGGGGGAGGAGAACGAGGACGACATTATCCTGGATGATGAGCAGGAGCAGTGGCGTACATGCAGGGGTCGCAGTTGCGACCGGGCCCGGCACTCCAGGGGGCCTGGCTGCCTGTGGACCCCTGGCCCCTGCAGTAGTGCAAGTGCGACTCAGGTGGGCCCGCGGCAGCGACAGCCGCAGGTGACAGGGAGATGAACGCTTCCATTGTGGAAGCGTTCATCTCCATAGTGATCTTTATCGCCGTCCTCAGGACATCGATAGATTGCTGTGCTGCGGCCGGGCAGGGGAGGGAGGCGTCTCCCTTCCCTGTTCCTCTGATAGGCTGCGGGCCTTGTGCCGGCAGCCTATCAGAGCGGTGCAGGCGGCGCGATGATGTCATCGCGCCGCGCGCCGCTTGAGCAGTACAGAGCGGGACACAGGCCAGAAGAGGCCTGCATCGCATCGCTGCTAAGGAGGTAAGTATAAGGGTTTATTATTATTTTTTTAATACCGGACTTTACTTGGGACATGAGGAGACACTTGATACTGGAAAATGGGAGGGGGGGAAGGAAGGTTGGAACTTAATACTGGAAAATGGGGGGGGGAAGGAAGGTTGGCACTACTGGAAAATGGGGGGAAGGAAGGTTGGCACTTGATACTGGAAAATGGGGGGGGGAGGGAAGGAAGGTTGGCACTTGATACTGGAAAATGGGGAGGGGGGAGGGAAGGAAGGTAAGAAAGGTTGGTACTTGATACTGGAAAATGGGGGGGGGAGGAAGGTTGGCACTTGATACTGGAAAAAGATGGGGGGGGAAGGTTGGCACTTGATACTGGAAAATGGGGGGGAAGGTTGGCACTTGATACTGGAAAATGGGGGGGGAAAGGTTGGCACTTGATTCTGGAAAATGAGGAGGGGGGAGTTGGCACTTGATACTGGAAAATGGGGAGGGGGAGGGAAGGAAGGTTGGCACGTGATACTGGAAAATGAGGGGGGGAGTTGGCACTTGATACTGGAAAATGGGGAGGGGGAGGGAAGGAAGGTTGGCACTTTATCCTGGAAAATGGGGCGGGGAAGGAAGGTTGGTACTTGATACTGGAAATAGATGGGGTGGGGGAAGGTTGGCACTTGATACTGGAAAATGGGGGGGCAGTTGGCACTCGATACTGGAAAATGAGGGGGGGGAGTTGGCACTCAATACTGGAAAATGAGGGGGGGGGGTTGGCACTTGATACTGGCACACGGGGCGGTTGGCACTTGATACTGGCAAAATATTGGGGGCACTATTGGGGACCACAGGGCACAGTTTTGGGGTAGTAGGATGTTTTGTCCAGAAGATGGTAGGATGATGGAAAAGTAGTAAACTAAGATTTATTTTTTTTGTCAAACTGCAGAGATTAAAAACGGCGTAAAAATGGTGGTCTGGTCTGAAAGGAGAAGACGAGGACAGAGAACATCTACATCGAAGGAGACGTCACTGGATGTAAGGGGTACGGGCGCTTATGAGTGGGGCTGTGTGTGTGTGTGGTTGACACAGGGGCCCTATAATCTCCTATTGCCCAGGGAAATGCCCCTCCCGAGATTGGGGGGGGCCCATGGATCAGTTTCTCACCGGGGCCCCATGGATTGTGTGTACGCCACTGAGCAGGAGCCAGTCCACTACACCGCTTCCAGTTTAGTGCAAATGGGGGCCTTCATGCTACAGTGTTTTAAGAGGGACCCCCATAAAAAAAGCATAAAGGGCAGGGACCAGTACTGGGTGGCAATGTAATTAGACCCCCGGTACAAAAAAAAATGGCGGAAATGTTACCACCATCACAGAGCGCTGTCAGAATGCAGCACTTCCAGGCCTTGCTTCGAGAAATGCTGCATTCTGCTTTTGCGTGCGCTGGCAGAGGAATTTCCACTCACAGAGAAACAGTTATGGATATCAATCCAACAGCGCATGCAAGAAGAGGGCGGTTTGAAGATGTGTTGGTCACTTCTGATATGAGATCATTCTTTTAGCCGACCCATCGACAGCTATCCTCCGGATCCAGCATCAGGGAACGCCTAGAACAAAAGGTGTCTGACTAGATCGGGTTAACGGCCGATGTGGACGCTCTGAGAAGTGATGAACCCCTGGACTACTGGGTGGGCAGGCTTGACCTCTGGCCAGAGCTTGCACAATTTGCAATGGAACTGTTGGCTTGCCCCTCGTCCAGTGTCCTGTCCGAAAGGACGTTCAGCGCAGCAGGGGGGATCGTGACCGATAAGCGCACACGCCTAGCTCACGACAGTGTTGACTACCTCACATTTCTAAAAATGAATGAGGCATGGATCTCGAAGAAATTTAACACATGTGACCAGTAGACCATGTTTAATTCAAATTCCTTATGACAGCCCACAAATATCCGCCACCACTTATAATAATTCATTGTCCCTGTCTTAGGTAAATACAGCCGCATAAAAGGCCTTTTATGTCCGTGAATGCCTAATTTTGGGGCCTGTAACGGCCAACACTTACTTCTGTATCCGGTGAATGCCTAATGTACCTCCAGCCACAAAATACAAAGTTTTTTGCTGTCAGGTGAGCGCCTGTTGGCTAATTTTTGGGGCCTGTACTGGCCGACACTTATTTATCCTGTAAATGCCTAATGTACCACCAGCCACAGAATACAAAGTTCTTTGCTGTCAGGTGAATGCCTGTTGGCTAATCTTTGGGGCCTATAATGGCTGACACTTACTTCTTTATCCTGTGAATGCCTAATGTACCTCCAGCCACAGAATACAAAGTTCTTTGCTGTCAGGTGAACACCTTTTGGCTAATTTTTGGGGCCTGTACTGGCCGACACTTACTTCTTTATCCTGTAAATGCCTCATTTTTCAGACTGGAATTGAAAATCAATGGGTCTGTAAACATTCCGCTAAATTGTGGAACGGATGTGGACCCATTTTACAGACGTGTGAATGGACCCAATATGTATTTGACATGTATTTACCGGCTGCTGTCAGTTCTGGCTGATTTAGGCCGAGCTATTACACTAAAACAGATCAATATTACAAAAAACAAAATACACGTTATAACTGTATAAATGATTTATATAACTTATTAGAAAAAAATATATGTTATTTTATGGCAACTTTTCTAATAGCAGGATCATCTCCTTCACCCCCTTCATGGCCTGGCGTTACCTCTCCTCCATGGCCTTCATGGGTTCCTGAATGGCCCGCATATTGTGGTGGTGCTCCTTCTCCATTTTGGCCAATTTGGCCTTCAATGTCTTCAGTACTGTTTGAAAAAATATATATATGAACATTATTTTCAATTCTTATTAAACCTTTATTTTGTGGTGCATCTAACTTTGATCGCTTGCTATTACACCTTTTTGTGATAAAAGTTGTCCAAAAAAATGCCTTTTTTGAGAGTTTTAAATTTTTGTTTTGAAAGGTGTCCACCTGAGGGGTTAGTTGGTATGATATTTTTATAAAGCGGGTTGTTACAGATGCGGCAAGACCTAATATTTTTCATGTTTTACTGTCTCCATAGTTTAAGAGCCATATTATTCTTTTTATTTGGCGATTAGTCTAGTGTTAGGGTCTCATTTTTGGCAAAATGAAATGACCGATTGTTACTATTTTGGGGGGCATATGCCTTTTTTGATAGTTTGGTGTTGCACTTTTAGTGATGTTAGGTGACTAAATTAGTATTTTTATTTTTATTGTTTATTTTTTTATTTTTACAGTGTTCACCTGAGGGGTTAGATCATAGGATATTTTTATAGAGACAGTCAATATGTACACAGCGGTACAAAATATGTCTGTATTTTTATTTTTTATTTTTTTTATTTAAAGTCTTTATACACATTGACGATTTAAATCTCAATACGTTAGTTAGTGATATTTATGATGATTATATAGTTTATTAGTTAGTGATATTTCAGTACAGTATAATTTTATTTTGTTTGTTAGTGATAGTTCTATAGAGTTTAATATTATTTATTTTTTAAGTTAATGGTTTTAATGTAGATTAAAGAGTTATTGTCCAGTGTTCTTTTTTGTATTACTATAGTGTATGTTGTCGCCTCATTGATGGCTCTTTTAATGTTTATGTACATGTTATCAGGGCTGGGACAAGGCCATTTGGTGCCCAGGGCGAAGATGGCAAACTGCGCCCCCCCCCCCCCCCCCCCCGTTTTTAAGAAAGAATCAATGTTGTTTCAAAACAAGAATATACTTAAAGCAATAGAACAAAGGACTGTGGGACTTTGAAAGTCACAGACACTATAAAGTTCCCCCCCATCATCATGTGCCAGTATAAAGTCCCCCCCATCATCATGTGCCAGTTTTGTAATAAGCCCCCCCAATGTGCCAGTAACACTATTGTAAAAAAAAACAAAAAAAAAACACTTATACTTACCTAAGTGTCAGCGATGCGATGCAGCCTCTTCCTGTGTCCCACGCTGTAATGTAAGGCTCAGGCGGCACGATGACGTCATTGCGCCGGCCTCTGATAGGCTGCCGGCCTAGTGCCTGCAGCCAGGGGCGTACATAAAAATCACTGGGCCCCATAGCAGGAATCTAAATTGGGCCCCCATTCCCCTTTTATAGCCCCTCCCTTTGTTCCATGAACTATTCTTGCTGCTGCGTTTTATAATTTATGCCATCAGGGCCGGAATGGGATTACAAAACAGCCCTGGCACACAAAAGAGGTATAATAGATGCAGATGTATATTATATACAGCAGTGTACAGTTATGTGAGGTACGCGGTATAATAGATGCAGTGTGTACAGGTATATAGTATATTCCCTAGTGTCCTGATATGTGAGGTACAGGGTATAATAGATGCAGTGTGTACAGGTATATAGTATATACAGCAGTGTACTGATATGTGAGGTACGGGGTATAATATATGCAGTGTATACAGTATATACAGTAGTGTAATATGTGAGGTACGAGGTATAATAGATGCAGTGTGTACAGGTATATAGTAAATACAGCAGTGTATTGACACCTCGTACCTCACATATCAGTACACTGCTGTATATACTATATATCTGTACACACTGCATCTATTATACCTCGTACCTCACATATATAGTATATACAGAAGTGTACTGATATCTGTACACACAGCATCTATTATACCTCATACCTCACATATCAGTGCACTGCGGTATATACTATATATCTGTACATATTGCATGTATAATACTGTGTAATATATGCAGTGTGTGTGCATGTATGTGTGTGTATATATATATATATATATATATATATATATACAGAGCAGTGTATTGATGTGACACATAGAAGGTATAATACTGTAGATGCAGTGTTTATAGAAATATGTGGTCAGTTATGCATTATAGTCACTGTGAGGTACATGAGGTAGTGGTAACTGTCTGAAGTAGTATACATGAGTGAGCAATGAGTAAAAACAGGGCATGGAGGGGGGGGGGGGGGTAAATGATGAAAAGTGGAGGACCTCCTCTTACCTCTCCATTCCAGTCTGTATGGATCAATACAGAGCTGCTTGTGAACTTTTAATACTTGCTGTTAGGGGTTGAAGGACCTGTGATGATGTCATCACAGGTCCTGGCAGATGTACCTTTGAAACCTAGGAACTACACCATTTTTGGTGCAGTTCCTTTGCTAGATTTTGCAGGACCTGTGATGTTGAAGATGATGTCATCACAGGTCCTGGCAGATGCACTGTTCTAACCTGGGAACTACACTTTACACTGTGCAGTTCCCTTACAGGACCTGTGATGACATCATCAAAGGTCCTTTAGCTTTAGAAAGGTAAACAGGAGTAATTAGGGGGCGGGGCCTCTCCTCCACTTCGGTGCCTGCCTGCAGCCTATCAGAGGAAAGGGAAGGGACACGCCTCTCCCTCCCCTGCACCTCCGCTGGCACAGACAGTTTACAATGGAGATGAGCGCAATGGAAGCGCTCATCTCCCTGTGCCCGGCGGCGGCTGCTCACTTGGGGGGGGGGGGGGTCATTTTAGTTGGGGGGGCACAGCATGATGTAGGGGGGGCCGTGGCCCCCTCTGGCCCCCCCCTGGCGACGCCACTGCTGCTGGCACTTCACCTGCGCCCCCCTCCTGTCCGCAAATGGTAGCGCCCAGGGCACCCGCTCCTTCGGCCCCTGCCTTGTACCGGCCCTGCATGTTATGGATACATAATCATATTGCTATGTGCACATATTTACCCTCCTGGCAGGGGCTGGTGATCGCCTCCTCTTCCTCCGAGTCCTGAGATGGGGTGGTGCTGGAGGGTCCAGCATTTTCCACCTGCACCTCCTTCACTTCTCCCACATCTGTGGGGGTGGCTCAATAGGCTGGGAGGGTCCAGTCTAGGCTGGGAGGGTCCAGCCTCCTCCTCCTCTTCCTCCTCAACCTCTGCAACCTCCACGGCCTCTGCCAATCGCCTACTCCGAATGGAGGGAATAGGAACTTCTGTGATCACAGAATGTTCAGATTTTAGATAAACAACTCCGAAATCTTAACAATATTAGATATAAAGAAATTCCAATATGGAGGGATCTATATATAATTGCAGTGGCTGCCAGCTTTATGACGCATAACTCAATAAAAAATTAACAGCATGCAAAAAGACATCCCCTCCACAGTGTGTTGATGAAACAATAGGGAGAAAGGAGACCCATGTGATGGGATTATCTCCTGAGTGTAGCATAGGATGATATACTTCTCTACACCAGAGTCGGCTACTTCTTAATCCCATCACTAACACAATAGAACAAAGGGACAAATAAACTAACACATTCATTGGGAGTCTCAGAGCAGAGTTAACCCTTATTACGTTTATGGATTCACACCATGCAACTTTAATGGGGAATAGGAAAGATGCTGCCTATAAACTCAAACAAAAAATCATAGCTTATAGATCCCTCTAACCCAAATAGGTCAGAGTGGGGGTCTCCATAGTCCTGGGTCAATAGCCCATAGGAAGGAGGCTAGCCCTCAGGCTTCTACTGCAGACACAGTGATGGTTCAGTCCGTCACTTGTCTGCCACAAAGCCAACACATCACATTACCCAAAGAATACCATCAGCAGCCGGGACTGGGAAACTGGTCAGAGTTAAGGGAAAGATGGATGGGGCTAAATACAGGGATATTCTTGAGCAAAACCTGTCCCACTCTGTGCGTGATTTGAGGCTATGAAGGAGGTTCTCCTTCCAGCCGGACAATGCCCCCAAACACACTGCTAAAGCAACACGAGTGGTTTAAGGGGAAACATGTAAATGTGTTGGAATGGTCTAGTCAAAGCCCAGATCTCAATCCAATAGAAAATCTGTGGTCAGACTTAAAGATTGCTGTTCACAAGCGCAAACCATTTAATTGAAAGGAGCTGAATCAGTTTTGCAAGGAGGAATGGGCAAAAATCCCAGTGGTAAGATGTGGCAACTGTTCATAGAGACTTATCCAAAGAGACTTGGAGCTGTGATTGCCGCAAAAGGTGGCTCTACAAAGTATTAACTTTAGGGGGGTGAATAGTTATGCACATTGACCTTTTCTATTATTTTGTCCTATTTTTTGTATGCTTTACAATTAACCAATTTAAAAAAGGTCTAAGTTGTGGGCATGTTCTACAAATTAAATGATGCAAATCCTCAAACAATCGATGTTAATTCCAGGTGGTGAGGCAACAAAAAATGGGGTTCACATCAGGTGAACAAGGAGGCCATGTCATTAGATTTTCTTCTTTAATACCCTTTCTTGCCAGCCACGCTGTGGAGTACTTGGACGCGTGTGATGGAGCATTGTCCTGCATAAAAAACATGTTTTTCTTGAAGGATGCAGACTTCTTCCTGTACCACCGCTTGAAGAAGGTGTCTTCCAGAAACTGGCAGTAGGACTGGGAGTTGAGCTTGACTCCATCCTCAACCCGAAAAGGCCCCACAAGCTCATCTTTGATGATACCAGCCCAAACCAGTACTCCACCTCCACTTTGCTGGCGTCTGAGTCGGACTGGAGCTCTCTGCCCTTTACCAATCCAGCCACGGGCCCATCCATCAGTCTTGAGATATTTCTTGGCCCAGTCTTGACGTTTCAGCTTGTGTGTCTTGTTCAGTGGTGGTCGTCTTTCAGCCTTTCTTACCTTGGCCATGTCTCTGATTATTGCACACCTTGTGCTTTTGGGCACTCCAGTGATGTTGCAGATCTGAAATATGGCCAAACTGGTGCCAAGTGGCATCTTGGCAGCTGCACGCTTGACTTTTCTCAGTTCATGGGCAGTTATTTTGCGCCTTGGTTTTTCCACACGCTTCTTGCGACCCTGTTGACTATTTTGAATGAAACGCTTGATTGTTCGATGATCGCGCTTCAGAAGCTTTGCAATTTTAAGAGTGCTGCATCCCTCTGCAAGATATCTCACTATTTTTGACTTTTCTGAGCCTGTCAAGTCCTTCTTTTGACCCATTTTGCCAAAGGAAAGGAAGTTGCCTAATAATTATGCACACCTAATATAGGGTGTTGATGTCATTTGACCACACCCCTTCTCATTACAGAGATGCACATCACCTAATATGCTTAATTGGTAGTAGGCTTTCGAGCCTATACAGCTTGGAGTAAGACAACATGCATAAAGAGGATGATGTGGTCAAAATACTCATTTGCCTAATAATTCTGCACTCCCTGTATAGTCTATAGACTCTGTGTGTGTGTGCGGTATATAGTGTGTGTCTGTGTGTGTGCGGTATATTGTGTGTGTGTGCGGTATATTGTGTGTGTGTGCGGTATATTGTGTGTGTGTGTGTGGTATATAGTGTGTGTTCGGTATATAGGGTGTGTTCGGTATATAGGGTGTGTCTATGTGCGGTATATAGTGTGTGTGCGGAATATAGTGTGCGGCATGACAATGGATGTGCAATGTGCATGTTAAATATATTTCTATGGCCCCTGGCGGAGGCTTTACGCTTATCAACGGAGGTCAAAGGACTTGCATACGGGTCGATAACTGAAAAAGTAGCATTATACGCAGACGATTTGCTCATGTTTCTAGATGAATGGGAAACGTCCCTGCCGGCTGCTATGGAAATTATTAATAGATTTGGACAGATGTCGGGCCTAAGAATCAACTGGTCAAAGTCGGTACTAATGCTGTTTGCTGATGGCATTGCGGTAGATCCTGTTTCGGCAGGGGGGCTGCAAATAGTGTTGAGTTTTAAATATTTGGGGATACAGGTCTCCAGGAATAACAGGGATTTTATAGATCTGAACGTAATACCGTTATTGGATAAGTTTAGGAAGAAAGTACAGACATGGTCGAAATTACCTCTATCTATGGTTGGCAGAACAAACCTGCTTAAAATGATTCTTATGCCCCAGCTCCTTTATGTGCTGCACAACGCCCCCATGTGGATTCCATTAAGTATGTTTTATACTATCAATGCTATCTTTAGAGATTTAATCTGGAAGAAGGGGAATCCTCGGATTAAATTGAGTACCATGTGTAGGTCTAAGACCCAGGGAGGACTGAGTGTCCCTGACCCCTTGGCTTACTTTCTGGCGGCCCAAATGCAGCATTTGAGGGGCTGGGGTGAAGTAGAGAAGGTGAATAAGACAGGTACAATAGTAAAACACTTGCTTAACAGGAGGTGCCTCCTATCAGCACTAGAGGATGGTGCTTTTAAAGAAATTGGGAAGAAATATGGGGAATTAGATCTAATACATAGGGTATGGTGGAAGACCAGGAAAATGGCAGGAATTGAAGGATATACGAAGTTTACTCCAATTTGGCCAAATATCATGTATGCTGAACTTAATAAGGTTTCAAGTGTTAGGACATGGAGGAAATTTGGTTTGGACAGGATATGGCAACTATTTGGAGACACGTCCCTCAAGGACTTTTCTACATTACAACAGGAGTTCAATTTGCCCAAATCTCTCTTTTATGTATACCTACAAGTGAGACACGCCATCCAGGTGCAGGAGCGTCAGGAGAAATTGATACCTGACCAGAAGCACCTGATTATAGACCTCACGGCCACTGGTGGCGGCTCGGGGGGAGTGATATCGCTGCATTACCTTAGCCTGATGGAGGCCATGCATAAAAAAAATCAGTTACAACTGTTTGAAAAATGGGAAAAAGATGTACCAGGATTGAAGGAAGATCAATGGGAAAAGGTGCTAGCTGATTTTCCTGATATAGCAGTAAGTGAGGCTCATAGAGTTTCGCAATTGCTACTGCTTCACAGGGTATATAGGACTCCGAAAATGTTATATAGAATAGGATTTCGTACTGATGATACATGCCCAAGATGTGGTGCTTTGTCGGCTGACTTAATACACTTAATGTGGAACTGTCCGCGTCTACGCAGATATTGGAGGGAGGTGGTAGATCTTATTGTCAAGGTCTATAAGATTTCGATTGAATGTTCTCCTATTTCATGTATTTTGGGATATGTTGGGGAAGTGTCAGGATCCAGAGAGGCCAAGCTGGCAATTCAGCGCATTCTATATCAGGCTAGGAAGAGGATAGTGTCCCGATGGATAGCTCAAGACCCACCGGAGTTAAGTGAATTAATAACAACGACACACACCTTGGTGCAACTCGAGAGTTATGTTTATCAAAAGAGGGGAAATAACAAAAAGTTTAACAAAATATGGTATACATGGATTGAACACTTTCATCTTACTGTTTAATACAAATGACTGAGAATGGAAAGAGAAAGGGAAGTCATAGGCAGTAATAAAGGAAAATGAGTATAATATTACATAAGCTACCTTAAAAAGCAATAAGTAGGAGCTGATGTGCTTGTGGCGTGAATGTGCACTGGATCATAATCTGCAATACGCTGTGGACTTTTTTCTTTTTTTCAGGGATAGACTGCACCTGGACTTTGGGGCTGGGGAAGGGGGGGGGTGAGTTCGGGGTGGGTTTATGTGTGTTATTACTTTTGTTCACATGTAAAAGAAATAAAAAGATTTGCTAAAAAAATATATATATTTCTATGCTTTCCATACAAATATGCTACTAACATAGTGGGTGTGATGTCACAGGAATACTTGCAAAAATCACTAATATCTAGTGAGACCTTATAAAATGTGAAGTTTTGTGCACTTAAGAAAAATTAGAATCGCAGAAGGTCGCACTGGCGATTTATTTTATAACACTCTCATGCATATAAAGCGATTGTTCAGACATGCAGGTGAAATGTAATCAAATACACTACTTTAATGTAAGATAACTTACAGTCACCAGGAGTTCTTCCTCTTTGTCACTGAACTTCGTTCCAACCATCACATCCATCTAATTTCTAGTCGGTGCAAACCAGTTGCTGTAGGCCACACCTTTCTAGCGCAATACTTTGACGAAATTTTGCAGATAAAAAAAGAATACTTGTAGATCGCAGATTCGCTTAATACTTCTGGTATGTCAGTGTCCATGTTGTGGGACTATGTGTGCACATCTAGTAAGTATTTTGTGGCTGCAAATATGACCTGGAGGTTTTTCAGGTTCGCCTGCGATTAAAATGAATGGGACCCGCCGCAAACCTGTGGTTCGCGAACATTTGATCGAGTTTGATCGATCGCGTTCGCGAACCTTCCCATCAGATGTTCGTCCATCGCTACATAAGACCCCCCCTCCCAGCCACAGATCAGACATACCTCTTCTGCTCTATGCGGCGCTGCCACTCACTGATCCCTGGCCTTTTTCCGGTCCACGCTACACTGTGAATGGACGTTGCCGGAAGAAAACCAAGGAGAGGTGAGTACACCTAGTAGGGCGCTAGAATAATTGCTTCCCACAGCTCCTGCATACTGATGACTGCTTCCATAATAGAAGCGGTCATTAGCATTCGCCCTGTAAGACGCATTACAATTTGTTTCATCATTTTTGGTGGAAAAAAGTGCATCTTATAGGGTGAAAATATTATCACCCACAACAAATACCTGGATAGGCATATATAGACAATAGGTAATATATATACAGTGGATATAAAAAGTCTACACACCCCTGTTAATATGTCTGGTGTCTGTGATGTAAAAAAAAATTAGACAAAGATAAATAATTTCAGAACTTTTTCCACCCTTTTTTTTTATGTGACTATAAACTGAACAACTCAATTGAAAAACAAACTGAAATCATTTATGTAGAGGGAAGAAAAAATATAAAAATAAAATAATATGGTTGCATAAGTGTGTACACCCTTAAACTAATACTTTTTTGAAGCACCTTTTGATTTTATTACAGCACTCAGTCTTTTTGCGTATGAGTCTATCAGCATGGCACATTTGGACTTGGCAAGATTTGCCCACTCTTCTTTGCAAAAACACTCCAAATCTGTCAGATTGCGAGGGCATCTCCTGTGCACAGCCCTCTTCAGATCACCCCATCGGATTCGGGTCTGGGCTCGGCTGGGCCATTCCAAAACTTTAATCTTCTTCTGGTGAAGCCATTCCTTTGTTGATTTGGATGTATGCTTTGGGTCGTTGTCATGCTGAAAGATGAAGTTCCTCTTCATTTTCAGCTTTCTAGCAGAAGCCTGAAGGTTTTGTGCCAATATTGATTGGTATTTGGAACTGTTCATAATTCCCTCTAGCTTAACTAAAGCCCCAGTTCCAGCTGAAGAAAAACAGCCCAAAGCTGTGGGTATGGTTCTTTTGGTGATGTGCAGTGTTGTTTTTGCACCAAACATATCTTTTGGAATTATGACCAAAAAGTTCAACCTTGTTTTCATCAGACCATAACACCTTTTCCCACATGCTTTTGGTAGACTTCAGATGTGTTTTTGCAAAATGTAGCCTGGCTTCGATGTTTTTCTTAGTAAGAAAAGGCTTTCATCTTGCCACTCCACCCCATAGCCCAGATATATGAAAAATACGAGAGATTGTGGTCTGGGAGGCTACCAAGAGGCCTACAGCAACATTAAAGGAGCTGCAGGAATACCTGGCAAGTACTACACACCGCCAGTACTTGCCAGATATTCCTGCAGCTCCTTTAATGTTGCTGTAGGCCTCTTGGTAGCCTCCCAGACCAGTTTTCTTCTCGTCTTTTGATCAATTTTGGAGGGACATCCAGTTCTTGGTAATGTCACTGTTGTGCCATATTTTCTCCACTTGATGATGACTGTCTTCATTGTGTTCCATGGTATATCTAATGCCTTGGAAATTCTTTTGTACCCCTCTCCTGTCTTATACCTTTTAACAATGAGAGAGGCACAGATACTGGATATCTGTAGAACTAAAAGACTGTTTGCTTGCCCACCAGACTTGAACAGAGACATCTGAGGATTGAGGGATGAAATCAAATAACCAGATCCATGAGAGACAGTTAAAATATGATGAGGAAAATGGTGCAGATTCTGCACCAAAATCATAAAATCAGCTAATTTTCCACATCCAAAACAACTGAATGGGACTTCTGTACCCCTAAATATGCACTGGAAAAAAAGCAGACTGCTGGTATTCAGGAACGGGGGGTTAGGGTGAGAGAGCTTACCACAGGCCCCCCTCCCACCTTTTACCACCTTTACCAGAACAAAGGACACGGACACTGTTCATAACTTCAACTTGTTTTACTGGGTGATAATCGGCCACAGCTTAAACATTTTAATGGCAAGATTAAGCTCCTTCCCCAACCATTCTTCCGGTGCGGTGTGCCAACCCCTGGACCCCAGGGGGCACGTGCACCAAATCTTTTATCACCAGCTCCTTTTGTCTAACTTGCCGCCAGCTGTGACTTCCAACTCCATTTCATAACCAGGAACCTCAAAAGAAAAGAAAAACAACATGACCATCCAATCATAAACAATAATAAACCGTAAAAAGGGAGGGAGGGCGGGACCAGCTTGCCTTCGCCGTAAAGAGGAAGGGCCAGGAGCATGAAGGGAGTATTCAACCCTTCCCAATGCCACCTCCCCTTCCTGTTTCATAACTCCACCACTCTCCATTTAACTCTTTAGCTCCCTCTTTGGCATCCCACCCTTATCATCCATTTACAGCCCGTCGGGCAAACCTTTATATGAGGGGGCCATATTTATTAACCACACGGGAAGGGGAACCACCAGTCCCTCATCACCCTCCCTAAACCGTCGGGTGCTGTCCATTAAGAAGAATGAGCATGCTAACGGTACTTTCACACTAGCGTTTTTCTTTTCCAGCATAGAGTTCCGTCACAGGGGCTCTATACCGGAAAAGAACTGATCAGGCATATCCCCATGCATTCTGAATGGAGAGTAATTTGTTCAGGATGCATTAGGATGTCTTCAGTTCAGTCGTTTTGACTGATCAGGCAAAAGATAAAACCGTAGCATGCTATGGTTTTATCTCCGGCGAAAAAACCTGAACACATGCCTGAATGCCGGATCCGGCATTTTTTCCCATAGGAATGTATTAGTGCCGGATCCAGCATTCGAAATACCGGAATGCCAGATCCGTCCTTCCGGCCTGCGCATGCGCAGACCGGTAAAAATGTGAAAAAAGATACAAGACGGATCCGTCTGTCCGCATGACAAGCGGAGAGATGAATCCGTCCTTGCAATGCATTTGTGAGACTGATCCGCATCCGGATCCGTCTCACAAATGCTTTCAGTCAGCGGCAGATCGGCGGATCCGGCGGCCAGTTCCGACGACGAAACTGCCCGCCGGATCACACTGCCGCAAGTGTGAAAGTAGCCTAACTTCCACATGGAAAGGTTAACAGATTAGCCAAATTGAATAGGTCTAATTCTAATCTTGATCGGTGGGCACATCTGAAGCACATGCTTGGCAGAAATCTAGCATCAGCCTCTAGTAAACACATCTTACACCTTAAACTCACTTTCTCCAGTGATGTTCCAGGAGGGTCAAATGCCTATTGAGTAGAGTTGATCACGAATATTCGAATTTCGAATTTTTATCGCGAATATAGGTACTTCAAAAATTCGCAAATATTTCGAATATAATGATATATATTCGGAATTTTGAATATTCAATTTTTTTTTTAATCGGTACACATGATCCCTCCCTGCTTCTAGCTTGTGGGCCAATGAGAAGGCTGCAGTATATTTGACTTTAGGTGTAGTGTTGTTTGCGAATTTTCGTAATGCAAATTTTTCAACTTACAACTATTAAACAAAGAAGATTATAGCACTATATTAGCTAAATTGCTCTATATTCGTTATTTTTTTTAAATATTCGCTATATTGCTATAACTTTGTTTTTTTAAATATTCGTAATATTCTAAAACAAGAATATAAAGCAATATAGCGAATATTCGAAAAAAACGAATATAGAGCAATTTAGCTAATATAGTGCTATAATCTTCTTTGTCTAATAGTTGTAATTTTTTTCTCATCTGAAGTTCAGATTGGAAAAAAATTACAACTATAAAAAAAAAGATTATAGCTATATTAGCTAAATTGCTCTATATTAATTTTTTTCGAATATTCGCTATATTGCTATATATTCTTGTTTTAGAATATTACGAATATTCAAAAAAAATGAAGTTATAGCAGTATAGCGAAATAATCGGAAAAAAAACTAATATTGAGCAATTTAGCTAAAATATTGTGCTATAATCTTTTTTTTAATAGTTGTAATTTTTTTATAATCTGAACTTCAGATGAGAAAAAAATTACAACTATTAGACAAAGATGATTATAGCACTATATTAGCTAAATTGCTCTATATTTGTTTTTTTTCGAATATTCGCTATATTGCTATATATTCTTGTTTTAGAATATTCGAAAAAACAAAGTTATAGCAATTTAGCTAATATAGTGCTATAATCTTCTTTGTCTAATAGTTGTAAGTTGAAAAATTCGCAATAAAAATTCGTATAACGAAAATTCGCATAACGAAAATTCGCATATTACACGATAATTACCTTGCCGATTTTTCGAGTAAAAAAATCGTGTAATATATAACGAATATTCGAATTTGCGAATATTCGATGAATATTCTACAAAATATTCGCGAAATATCGAGAATTCGAATATGACCCCTGCCGCTCATCACTACTATTGAGAAAAATTTGCACACTGCAAGATTTCCCCCATTACAAATGTATGTTGACAACTGATGACTCTGCCTTTTACACTGCCAAAAGACCATTTCATGATGCTGATCTCCTCACTATCCAATAATCCAATTTTCACTCCATCCTCAGTCCAAAAGTGCAGGCGCATATTACAGACTCCTCTCTTCTTCTTGCCCTACCACATTTACTACTGAACTATTCCCTCACACCTCGCCTAACTAAAATTTTCAACCTCTATTTCTCTCTTCTGGTTCTTTCCCTCTTGTTGCAAACATCTTGTCATAACCCCATTATAAAAAAAAAACTTCTGCTGACCTGACCTGTACAACTAACTACAGGCCTGTCTTTAATCTCCCCTTCCTCTCTAAACTTCTGAAGCATCTACTCTTGCCTCATCCGTCATTAGTGTTGGGCGCGAATATTAATCACGAATATCGGCACTTCAAGAATTCGCAAATATTTTGAATATAGGTTATATCCTGATATAGTGTAGCTGTCCCGGTACTGCTGTCCATACATACATGCTACAGACATAGCGCTGTGATGTCACAACAATACATAGTGCACCAATCAGTAATATGTAGTCAGACCTGCTAAAATGTGAAGTTTCACGTATTGCGCAGAAATATGTGCATCATTATTTGCCGATTAGCGCATAATATTAGCGAATATATTGGAGGAAACTTCTAGCAGCTTGGAAAATGTAGCAAAAGTGACCCATGCCTGTATTGCGCACGCTTTATGCGAATATTACATTGCTGATTTTTGCAATCAAGAAAATAATTGTGAATTTGATTATTGCCCCTGCCGCTCATCACTATCCACTATCTTTTTTTTTCATCCATTACAATCTGGTTTTCGTACCCTACATTCTACAGAAACTGCCATTAACAAAGTGATAAATGACCTCCCGACAGCTACTGTAAATGCAACAGTGACTACTCTCTACTAATTATCCTCGACTGGATCTGTTGTCCAGATCCTTTCCCATCTCAATTACTGTAATGTGAGTGGTGAATATGGGCATGTTAGGTTGTAATAATGTCTGATAGACTTCACCGTTTCCAGTCAATCTCCAGAAATAGCGCCAGTCCCCTTATGGATGGATAAAAAGATGGATGGATAAAGAAAAAATGGGGAATCTTAGTGAGTATTTATTTATTTGTTAAGACGGGAGCGTCAATGGTCCAAAGAATTACTGTAACTCATTATTAATTGATCTTCTCGTCACTAGTATTGATCGAGCATACTCGGCCGAACACCAGTTCGGCTCGAGCATTTCAATGCTCTGCACATGGCTGTACTCAGCCGAATATCGCATGTGCTAAAGCGCAATGCTCGAGTCTCCTCCCCGCACGTTTCTTGGCTGCTACACAGCCAGTAAACGTGCAGGAAGGTGCTGGCACGCACTGTAATGCCGTAGCCGTGTTGGCTGCTGGCCGGAACGCGTCATCGGGTGCTATAAAGCACCCGATGACATGTGTTCGGCTCAATCTTAGTAAGGGAGAGCTGAGCATAGGAAGGGTCAGACAGTGTAGGGAGTGTTATTGGAAGATTTTTATTTGAAAAACTTTTCAGAGACCCAAAAGTCCTTTTAAGAACTACTGTGTGGGACAGCAGCAATATATATTTTTAGCGCATTCTGCGCTAAATAGCATCTGATAGGCCGTTGCGGACAGTTAAATTATCAGCGCCACATCTCCTGAGTAAAGTGTGTGCATCCAAAAAAATATCAATGACATTCAGTGTACTTTTTCCGTAGACGGTGTCCGCTGGGGACAGTGACATTAGTTGCGCCACATCTCCAGTGTAAAGTTTGCGCATACAAAAACTAATAGACAGTGTCCTCCTCTGACAGTGACATAACCAGTGCCACATCTGCAGTGTAACGTGTGCGCTTCAAAAATTTATATGTGACATAGTGTGCTTTTTCCGTAGACTGTGTCCACTTCTGACAGTGACCTTACCAGGGCCACATCTGCAGTGTAACATGTAAGCTTCAAAAATTTATCTGTGACATACAGTGTACTTTTTTGCATAGACGCTGCTGACAGTGACATTGCCGTTGGTACCTCTCCTGTATAATGTTTCCTCATCCCAAACACCTGTGACATTCCCTGTAATTTTTCATTAGCCGCTGGTGACAGCATTGACATTATCTGCTGGATATCTCCTGTGTGATGTTTCCACATCCAAAATACCTTTTTAAATTTGTTTGGTCGGTTGGATTGCAGCAGATAATGCTTCCAGTCGGTTAAGCACCACCCTGTATTCCACCAAGTCCAGTCTCAGTAGCAAAGAGTCTGCTCAACCCAATCCTCACCCTGATCCTCCTTCCTCCCACCATGGAGAGTCCAGGCAAACAAGTGATCCCACACTCGGATATTCCGAGGAGCTCTTTTCAGCGCTATTCCTATTTGGGGATCTCGCCAAGCACGCTTGAAGAGGGACAGATCTTGTACCCTGATTCACAAACTCTTGAGCATCCACAATCACAAGAAGATGACGGTGGGGAACGGCAATTAGTGTTTCATGAGGTGGATTCTAATGATGAGAAACAGTTGCCAATAAGTCAACGGCAATTAGTGTCTCAAGAGGTTGATAAAGAGGATGAGACACAGTTGTCAATAACTGAGGTTGTTGTTAGGTTAGGAAATAGAAGAGGAGGCGGTGGACGATGAAGTCACTGACGCAACCTGGGAAGGTGGAAAGCTGAGCGAGGACAGCAGTACAGAGGGGGAGGGATCTGCTGCACCACAACAGGCTGTAAGAGGCAGTGGGGTGGCAAAAAGGAGAAGGCGGGCCACACCAAACAGGCCCGCAACTGTTCCATGGATCACCCCCTTGCGGTAATCTCCCTTGCCAAGGGGTAGGTGTTGGGCATTCTGGCGCTTTTTTGAGGAAAGTGCGGACGACAAAAGAATAGTAGTGTGCAACCTGTGCCGCACCAAAATGAGCCGGAGCGTGACCACTAGCAACCTCACAGCATGATCTTCCACATGGCATCCAAGCACCGTAATAAGTGGGATGAACGCCTGGGTCCACAATCTGTGTCTGCGGGTCACACCACTGCCTCCTCTTCCCCTGTGTTACATGCTGACCAATCACCTGTCGAAGGCACAGGCTCAGATGCCTCCCACCCTGCACCTGGTCCTTCACAAGCTCCATGAGCGACCACATCCACTTCCCTGTCCCAGCTCAGCGTACAAATGTCCTTACCCAAGGCATTTGAACGTAAGTGCAAATACCCAGCCACCCACCCACAGGCCATAGCTAGAGATGGCCCGAACTATCCGACGGCGAACAGTTCCCGGCGAACATAGCTTGTTCGCGTTCGCCTCTGTCGGGCGAACACATGCGATGTTCGGTCCGCCCCCTATACATCATCATTGAGCAAACTTTGACCCTGTACCTCACAGTCAGCAGACACATTCCAGCCAATCAGCAGCATACCCTCCCTCCCAGACCCTCCCACCTCCTGCACAGCATCCATTTTAGATTCATTCTGAAGCTGCAGTCTTAGTGAGAGGAGGGAGACTGTAACTGCTGCTGATTTAATTGGGAAATCGATAGCTAGGCTAGTGAATTCAGTGTCCACTCCAGTCCTGAAAGACTCATCTGATCTCTGCTGTAAGGACAGCGTCCTGACAGCACCCCAAAAAGCCCTTTTTAGGGCTGCAACATTAGTCTGCTTTTTTTTTTTCCTTTATATACATATTGCAGTTGCCTGGCCTGCCTGTGTGTGAGGAGCTGCAGGCCCACAGACTGTAGTGTGCCCACTGCCAGTGCTCACCCCTGTCATTCCGTGTGGCACAGGACTTTGCTTAAAAAAAGGCACTTAATTTTTACACTTTAATCTAAGGTTAGTTGCCTGCCAGTGTGTGTCAGGCTGACTTCCACTGACTGTAGTGTGCCCACTGCCAGTGCCCACCACTCATACCGGCTGGCACAGGACTTTGCATAAAAAAGGCATTTAATTTTTACACTTTAGTGTAATTTCAGCTGCTTGCCTGCTGCTAGTGTGTGTCAGGCCGACTTCAACTGACTGTAGTGTGCCCACTGCCAGTGCCCACCCCTGTCATCCCGTGTGGCACAGGACTTTGCTTAAAAAAAAGGCACTTCATTTTTACACTTTAATCTAAGGTTAGTTGCCTGCCAGAGTGTGTCAGGCCGACTTCAACTGACTGTAGTGTGCCCACTGCCAGTGCCCACCCCTGTCATCCCGAGTGGCACAGGACTTTGCTTAAAAAATAGGCACTTAATTTTTACACTTTAATCTAAGGTTAGTTGCCTGCCAGTGTGTGTCAGGCTGACTTCCACTGACTGTAGTGTGCCCACTGCCAGTGCCCACCACTCATACCGGCTGGCACAGGACTTTGCTTAAAAAAGGCATTTAATTTTTACACTTTAATGTAATTTCAGCTGCTTGCCTGCTGCTAGTGTGTGTCAGGCCGACTTCAACTGACTGTAGTGTGCCCACTGCCAGTGCCCACCCCTGTCATACCGAGTGGCACAGGACTTTGCTTAAAAAATAGGCACTTAATTTTTACACTTTAATCTAAGGTTAGTTGCCTGCCAGTGGGTGTCAGGCTGACTTCCACTGACTGTAGTGTGCCCACTGCCAGTGCCCACCACTCATACCGGCTGGCACAGGACTTTGCTTAAAAAAGGCATTTAATTTTTACACTTTAATGTAATTTCAGCTGCTTGCCTGCTGCTAGTGTGTGTCAGGCCGACTTCAACTGACTGTAGTGTGCCCACTGCCAGTGCCCACCCCTGTCATACCGAGTGGCACAGGACTTTGCTTAAAAAATAGGCACTTAATTTTTACACTTTAATCTAAGGTTAGTTGCCTGCCAGTGTGTGTCAGGCTGACTTCCACTGACTGTAGTGTGCCCACTGCCAGTGCCCACCACTCATACCGGCTGGCACAGGACTTTGCATAAAAAAGGCATTTAATTTTTACACTTTAGTGTAATTTCAGCTGCTTGCCTGCTGCTAGTGTGTGTCAGGCCGACTTCAACTGACTGTAGTGTGCCCACTGCCAGTGCCCACCCCTGTCATACCGAGTGGCACAGGACTTTGCTTAAAAAATAGGCACTTAATTTTTACACTTTAATCTAAGGTTAGTTGCCTGCCAGTGGGTGTCAGGCTGACTTCCACTGACTGTAGTGTGCCCACTGCCAGTGCCCACCACTCATACCGGCTGGCACAGGACTTTGCTTAAAAAAGGCATTTAATTTTTACACTTTAATGTAATTTCAGCTGCTTGCCTGCTGCTAGTGTGTGTCAGGCCGACTTCAACTGACTGTAGTGTGCCCACTGCCAGTGCCCACCCCTGTCATACCGAGTGGCACAGGACTTTGCTTAAAAAATAGGCACTTAATTTTTACACTTTAATCTAAGGTTAGTTGCCTGCCAGTGTGTGTCAGGCTGACTTCCACTGACTGTAGTGTGCCCACTGCCAGTGCCCACCACTCATACCGGCTGGCACAGGACTTTGCATAAAAAAGGCATTTAATTTTTACACTTTAGTGTAATTTCAGCTGCTTGCCTGCTGCTAGTGTGTGTCAGGCCGACTTCAACTGACTGTAGTGTGCCCACTGCCAGTGCCAACCACTGATACCGGGTGGCACAGTAGCTTGCCGATAAATAAGGCATTTAATTTTTAGACAGTAGTCTAAATTCAGTTGCTTGCCTGCTGCCAGTGTGTGTCAGGCCCGCTTCCACTGACTGTAGTGTGCCCACTGCCAGTGCCAACCACTGATACCGGGTGGCACAGTAGCTTGCCGATAAATAAGGCATTTAATTTTTAGACAGTAGTCTAAATTCAGTTGCTTGCCTGCTGCCAGTGTGTGTCAGGCCCTCTTCCACTGACTGTAGTGTGCCCACTGCCAGTGCCAACCACTGATACCGGGTGGCACAGTAGCTTGCCGATAAATAAGGCATTTAATTTTTACACTTTAGTGTAATTTCAGTTGCTTGCCTGCTGCCAGTGTGTGTCAGGCCCGCTTCCACTGACTGTAGTGTGCCCACTGCCAGTGCCAACCACTGATACCGGGTGGCACAGTAGCTTGCCGATAAATAAGGCATTTAATTTTTAGACAGTAGTCTAAATTCAGTTGCTTGCCTGCTGCCAGTCAGTGTGTCAGGCCCTCTTCCACTGACTGTAGTGTGCCCACTGCCAGTGCCAACCACTCATACCGGGTGGCACAGTAGCTTGCCGATAAATAAGGCATTTAATTTTTACACTTTAGTGTAATTTCAGTTGCTTGCCTGCTGCCAGTGTGTGTCAGGCCCGCTTCTACTGACTGTAGTGTGCCCACTGCCAGTGCCAACCACTGATACCGGGTGGCACAGTAGCTTGCCGATAAATAAGGCATTTAATTTTTACACTTTAGTGTAATTTCAGTTGCTTGCCTGCTGCCAGTGTGTGTCAGGCCCGCTTCCACTGACTGTAGTGTGCCCACTGCCAGTGCCAACCACTGATACCGGGTGGCACAGTAGCTTGCCGATAAATAAGGCATTTAATTTTTAGACAGTAGTCTAAATTCAGTTGCTTGCCTGCTGCCAGTCAGTGTGTCAGGCCCTCTTCCACTGACTGTAGTGTGCCCACTGCCAGTGCCAACCACTCATACCGGGTGGCACAGTAGCTTGCCGATAAATAAGGCATTTAATTTTTACACTTTAGTGTAATTTCAGTTGCTTGCCTGCTGCCAGTGTGTGTCAGGCCCGCTTCTACTGACTGTAGTGTGCCCACTGCCAGTGCCAACCACTCATACCGGGTGGCACAGTAGCTTGCCGATAAATAAGGCATTTAATTTTTACACTTTAGTGTAATTTCAGTTGCTTGCCTGCTGCCAGTGTGTGTCAGGCCCGCTTCTACTGACTGTAGTGTGCCCACTGCCAGTGCCAACCACTGATACCGGGTGGCACAGTAGCTTGCCGATAAATAAGGCATTTAATTTTTAGACAGTAGTCTAAATTCAGTTGCTTGCCTGCTGCCAGTGTGTGTCAGGCCCGCTTCCACTGACTGTAGTGTGCCCACTGCCAGTGCCAACCACTGATACCGGGTGGCACAGTAGCTTGTCGATAAATAAGGCATTTAATTTTTACACTTTAGTGTAATTTCAGTTGCTTGCCTGCTGCCAGTGTGTGTCAGGCCCGCTTCCACTGACTGTAGTGTGCCCACTGCCAGTGCCAACCACTGATACCGGGTGGCACAGTAGCTTGCCGATAAATAAGGCATTTAATTTTTAGACAGTAGTCTAAATTCAGTTGCTTGCCTGCTGCCAGTGTGTGTCAGGCCCTCTTCCACTGACTGTAGTGTGCCCACTGCCAGTGCCAACCATTCATACCGGGTGGCACAGTAGCTTGCCGATAAATAAGGCATTTAATTTTTACACTTTAGTGTAATTTCAGTTGCTTGCCTGCTGCCAGTGTGTGTCAGGCCCACTTCCACAGACTGTAGTGTGCCCACTGCCAGTGCCAACCACTCATACCGGGTGGCACAGTACCTAGCACGCGTAGTACCACTTATCTAAAAAAAAAATGACAGGCAGAGGCAGGCCACCCCGCAGGGGCCGTCGTGGTCGTGGTGCTGTGATTTCCACTGTCCCTGGAATAATGCCCAGTTTTCAGAGGCCACGTACCCTGAACCCGAAAAATTCAGAGGACGTAGTTGACTGGCTTAGACAGGACACCCAATCTTCAACAGCTTCCGCTAAGAACCTTGACGCACCATCCTCCTCCAACTCAGCTTCGGTCACCTGCTCTCAAGTTACCACGCACCCGCCCGTCGCCACTACCACCACAGCCACCACAGCCGCTTCACTTGATCCGTCAGAGGAGTTATTTACACATCAGTTGGATGCAATTAGTGATGCGCAACCATTATTGCCAGATGATGTAGATTACGGGGATATGTCTCAGTCAGGCAGGATTACACACATGGACGTACAGTGTGATGATGATGATGTTGTACCCGCTGCTGCTTCCTTTGCTGAGGTGTCAGATACAAGTGAAGCGGTTGATGATGACGATGTGTCCACGGATGCCACGTGGGTGCCTGCTCGAAGAGAAGAAGAGGGGGAAAGTTCTGAAGGGGAGACAGAGAGAATGAGGAGACGAGTTGGAAGCAGGGGGAGGTCGTCGCAAGGAGTTAGTGGCACAGTCAGACAGCATGTATCGGCACCTGGGGTCAGCCAGACAGCACGCCAGTCAACGCATGCTGTTGCCACCACTAGAATGCCGTCATTGCAAAGCTCAGCAGTGTGGCATTTTTTTTGTGTGTCTGCCTCTGATAAAAGCAATGCCATTTGCAACCTGTGCCAAAAGAAACTGAGTCGTGGGAAGTCCAACACCCACCTTGGTACAACTGCTTTGCGAAGGCACATGATCTCACATCACAAACGCCTATGGGATCAACACATGAGTACAAGCAGCACACAAACTCAAAGCCACCATGCTCCTCCTGGTCCTGCATCTTCAGCCACGTCAACCACTGCTGTCCTCCCTGCCCCCTCTCAACCACCCGCCACTCCATCTCTCACCTTCAGCAGTTCCTGCTCATCTGCCCACAGTCAGGTGTCTGTCAAGGACATGTTTGAGCATAAGAAGCCAATGTCACAAAGTCACCCCCTTGCCCGGCGACTGACAGCTGGCTTGACGGAACTCTTAGCCCGCCAGCTTTTACCATACCAGCTGGTAGAGTCTGAGGCCTTCAAAAAATTTGTCGCTATTGGGACACCACAGTGGAAGGTACCCGGACGAAATTTTTTTTCAAAAAAGGCAATCCCAAACCTCTACCATGTCATTGAAAAGGAAGTCATGGCATCTCTGGCATACAGTGTTGGGGCAAGGGTCCATCTGACCACTGATACCTGGTCTGCAAAGCACGGTCAGGGCAGGTATATCACGTATACTGCGCATTGGGTCAACCTGCTGACGGCTGACAAGCATGGAATGCGTGGCTCTGCAGCGGAGTTGGTGACACCACCACGACTTGCAGGCAGACCTACTGCCACCTCCTCTACTCCTACTCCATCCTCTTTAATTTCCTCCTCGGCTGAGTCCTCTTCTGCTGCGGCGTCTGGCTGCACATCAACTGATTCCCCCCAGCTCCCCAGGGGCTATTCCACATCCCGGATACGACAGTGTAACGCTATCTTGGGGTTGACTTGCCTGAAAGCAGAGAGCCACACAGGACCAGCACTCCTGTCCGCCCTGAACGCACAGGTGGATCAGTGGCTGACCCCGCACCAACTGGAGATCGGCAAAGTGGTGTGTGACAATGGAAGCAATCTGTTGGCGGCATTAAATTTGGGCAAGTTGTCACATGTGCCGTGCATGGCACATGTGTTGAATCTCATCGTACAACGTTTTGTGTCTAAGTACCCAGGCTTACAGGACGTCCTCAAGCAGGCCAGGAAGGTGTGTGGCCATTTCAGGCGTTCCTACACGGCCATGGCGCACTTTTCCGATATTCAGCGGCGAAACAACATGCCAGTGAGGCGCTTGATATGCGACAGCCCGACACGTTGGAATTCAACACTCCTAATGTTCGACCGCCTGCTCCAACAAGAAAAAGCCGTCAACGAGTATTTGTATGACCGGGGTGCTAGGACAGCCTCTGCGGAGCTGGGAATCTTTTTGCCACGTTACTGGACACTCATGCGCAATGCCTGTAGGCTTATGCGTCCTTTTGAGGAGGTGACAAACCTAGTCAGTCGCACCGAAGCCACCATCAGCGACCTCATCCCATTTGTTTTCTTCCTGGAGCGTGCCCTGCGAAGAGTTCTGGATCAGGCTGTAGATGAGCGTGAAGAGGAAGAGGAAGAGTTGTGGTCACCATCACCACCAGAAACAGCCTTGTCATCATCGCTTGCCGGACCTGCAGCAACGCTGGAAGAGGAGTATGAGGAAGAGGAGTCAGAGGAGGAATGTGGCGGCTTTGAGGAGGAGGAAGACCAACCACAGCAGGCACCCCAGGGTGCTCGTTGTTGTCACCTATCTGGGACCCATGGTGTTGTACGTGGCTGGGGGGAAGAACAGACCGTCAATGACATCAGTGAGGACGAGGAACGGGAAATGAGAAGCTCTGCATCCAACCTTGTTCAAATGGGGTCTTTCATGCTGTCATGTCTGTTGAGGGACCCACGTATAAAAAGGATAAAGGAGAACGATCTGTACTGGGTGACCACGCTACTAGACCCCCGGTATAAGCAGAAAGTGGCAGAAATGTTACAAAATTACCGAAAGTCGGAAAGGATGCAGCAGTTCAAAACCAAACTAAAAAATATGCTTTACACAGCTTATAAGGGAGATGTCACAGCACAACGGGAATCTAACAGGGGAAGAGGTGAGTGTAATCCTCCTCCTACCACGGCGGCAAGGACTGGACGATTTACAGATGTGTTGTTGATGGAGGACATGCGGAGCTTTTTCAGTCCTACTCATCGCCACAGCCCTTCGGGATCCAGCCTTAGAGAACGACTCGACCGACAGGTAGCAGACTACCTCGCCTTAACAGCAGATATCGACACTCTGAGGAGCAATGAACCCCTTCACTACTGGGTGTGCAGGCTTGACCTGTGGCCTGAGCTATCCCAGTTTGCGATAGAACTTCTGGCCTGCCCTGCTTCAAGTGTCCTGTCAGAAAGGAGCTTCAGTGCAGCAGGAGGCATTGTCACTGACAAGAGAAGTCGCCTCGGTCAAAAAAGTGTTGATTACCTCACCTTCATAAAGATGAATGAGGCATGGATCCCGAAGGGACTGACAGTGGGGGATACGTTTGACTAACAAAAGGCCTGATTACATGCCTTGGCCTCAAAATGGTCCCCACGCTGCTGTATTTAATGTCTGCATACCGGATGACTTTCGTGAATTCTCCACCACCAACTAGGGTTCAAGCCGTAATGTTTTAGTCACTTTTCTGCCTGGAAAACATAAATTTTTCCGGCCGCTGCTACAATAGCGTCTGCAACAGTGCCATTATTTTTCAGGCATGTGTACATGCCTAATTTTTCTGTCCTATGGTGCAGCACTGTGGCTGCAAAAACAAACCAAAAAAAAAAGGCACATACAAGTGTCAATTCCCCTTCGTGATCGTTACCTTGTTGTGGTGAAGGGGCTTGCGTATCACAATGAAGCAATCATCATCACCTCTATAAAAGTGTGTTGGCAATGTTGCCACACCCCAGATGATAAGGCCGTTGCTTCATTATGGTCAGACCAAAAGCGATCGGGTGGCCACGCTACTAGACCCCCGGTATAAGCAGAAAGTGGCAGAAATGTTACCAAATTACCAAAAGTCGGAAAGGATGCAGCAGTTCAAAACCAAACTAAAAAATATGCTTTACACAGCTTATAAGGGGGATGTCAATGGGGGATTCGACAATGGTTAATCAATTCGACCGGATAGGGTCCGTAACAGGGATTAAACTGATAGCAATAGTACTAGTTAAGACACCACTCATATAGGGTGTCACAGCACATTGCTCTGTGCACGCGCAGTGCCCCAATTTGGGAGTAAGAGGACCGACCAAGCTGCTTTTTCCATCTCCCGGTTCCTGAAATCAATTCAGTTTAGTGTATGAGAGTTTGGTCTGTCACTGTGAAGGCAGTCGAAGGTACCCGGCCTAAATTTTTTTTCATAAAAGGCAATTCCTGATATGGGACGTAACAGGGATTAAACTGATGAGAATAATACTACAGAAAATACCACTCATACCGGTGGAGGGAGCCAGCGTTTTTTTAACCATCTCCCCGTTCAAAAAATCTATTTAATAAATGGCCCCCAGATTGGGGATGTTAGAGGGATTAAACTGATGAGAATAGTACTACAGAAAATACCACTCATATCGGGTGTGACAGTAAATTGCACGGCGCAGATGCAGTCACCGTGGTTTAAAACAGAGTGGAGGGAGCCAGCGTTTTTTTAACCATCTCCCCGTTCGAAAAATCTATTCAATAAATGGCACCCAGATTGGGGACGTTAGAGGGATTAAACTGATGAGAATAGTACTACAGAAAATACCACTCATATCGGGTGTGACAGTAAATTGCACGGCGCAGACGCAGTCACCGTGGTTTAAAACAGAGTGGAGGGAGCCAGTTTTTTTTTAACCATCTCCCCGTTCGAAAAATCTATTCAATAAATGGCACCCAGATTGGGGACGTTAGAGGGATTAAACTGATGAGAATAGTACTACAGAAAATACCACTCATATCGGGTGTGACAGTAAATTGCACGGCGCAGACGCAGTCACCGTGGATAAAAACAAAGGGGAGGGAGCCAGCATTTTTTTAACCATCTCCCCGTTCGAAAAATCAATTCAATTGACCTTTCGGGGACCCTTGGTGTTGTACGTGGCTGGGTGGAGGAAGAAACCTTCAATGACATCACCGGGACGTGGCTAGCTTGGTATCCAACCTTGTGCAAATGGGGAGTTTGCGGTTGTGCAAATGAACTGTTTGCGGTGCATTAAAAGGGGAGTTTGGTCTGTCAATGTCTGTGATGCGGGCGTAACCCTTACACTACCTGATCGATACAACATCATACCTGATCGTATACACACACTGGATGTTTTAAAGCACGTTATTCCAAACAATTTAGGAATGTTAGTTGATTTATGCCCTTTATGGATTAAAACCCGACTCTGCGTCCACTACGTAATTTTCCATGGGAGTTTTGCCATAGATCCCCCTCCGGCATGCCACAGTCCAGGTGTTAGACCCCTTGAAACAACTTTCTCATCACTATTGTGGCCAGAAAGAGTCCCTGTGGGTTTTAAAATTCGCCTGTCTATTGAAGTCTATGGCGGTTCGCCCGGTTCGCCAGTTCGCGAACATTTGCGGAAGTTCGCGTTCGCTGTTCGCGAACTGAAAATTTTATGTTCGCGACATCACTAGCCATAGCACTAAATGCACAGCTTTCCAAATTACTGACCCTGGAAATGTTGCCATTTGGCTTGTGGACACCGAGGCCTTCCGCAGCCTGTTGCCAGCGGCCAACCTGCATTACGCAGTCCCCAGCCGCCACTATTGTTCAAGGTGTGCCGTGCCCACCTTACACCAACATGTGTCCCGTAACATCACACGTGCCCTGACCAACGCAGTTACTGGGAAGGTCCACCTAACCATGGACACATGGACAAGTGCATTCGGCCAGGGACGCTACATTTCCCTGACTGCACACTGGGTGAATATTGTGGAGGCCGGGAGCGAGTCGTACCCTGGGATGGCACAGGTGCTACCGATGCCAAGGATTGCAGGCCCTACGTCAATCAAGGTTTCCACCAGCACTTAAGTTAGTGGCTTCAACCTCCCATTCTCCTCCTCTTCCTCCTCTTCCACTTCCACCTCCGAATTATCCGTGTGCAGCACCAGTCAGTCATCAGTCAGTAGCTGGAAGCGGCAACAGGCCGTGCTGAAGCTGATATGCTTAGCGGACAAACAGCACACCGCCGCAGAGCTGTGGCAGGGTATAAGAGACCAGATTCTCGCCACTCAACCTAGAAAAAGGAATGGTTGTGTCTGATAATGCCCGTAACTTGGTGGCGGCTTTGGAGCTCGGGAAGCTCAGATACATCCCATGCCTAGCCCACATCTTAAACTTAGTGGTTCAGCGGTTTCTCAAAGCCTACCCCAATTTGCCTGAGCTACTGGTGAAGGTGCGCCACGTGTGTGCACATTTCCGCAAGTCATCGACTGCTTCAGCTGACTGTTGTGCGACGTGAGCACACGCTGGAACTCGACGTTCCACATGTTGGCCAGGCTTTGTGAGCAACAGAGGGCAGTAGTGGAATACCAGCTGCAACATGGGTGTCACCTTTCCAGTCAGCTTCCGCTATTCACAAGCGAGGAGTGGACATGGATGTCTGACCTCTGAGGTTTTAAGAAACTTTGAAGAATCAGCACAGATGGTGAGCGGTTATAACGCTATTATCAACATAACCATCCCACTTCTGTGTCTACTCCAACACTTCCTGCTCACAATTAAGGACGACGCTTTGCATGTGAAAGATGTGGAAATGGGGAAATACATTAAACTAGGTGATAGCCAGACCACCCTCAGTTCGTCTTCTCAGCGCGAATTGGACGATGAAAAGGAGAAGGAGACGGTTGCCCCCGTCTCCTTCTCCTTTTCATCGTCCAATTCGCGCTGAGAAGACGAACTGAGGGTGGTCTGGCTATCACCTAGTTTAATGTCTTTCCCCATTTCCACATCTTTCACATGCAAAGCGTCGTCCTTAATTGCGAGAGGGTCTTTCCCCATTTCCACATCTTTCACATGCAAAGCGTCGTCCTTAATTGCGAGAGGGTAGTACCCATGGAAGTTTAACTCCATCTGTTCAGTGTGGGTGGGCAGAAGAGGAGAAAGAGGATGAGGAGATTGAGCGTGATCCTCCTGATGACGACAGCAAAGTCTTGCCTGTTGGGACTCTGGCACACATGGCTGACTTCATGTTAGGCTGCCTTTCCAGCGACCCTCGCGTTATACGCATTTTAGACTACATGGATTACTGGTTGTCCATCCTTCTTGACCCCAGCTGCAAAGAGAACTTCTCATCTCTCATTCCTCTGGTGGAGAGGATGAGCAAAACGGTGCAATACCAGAAGATCCTTGTTGAAAAATTGCTTAAGAAATTTCCATCTGACAACGCTGGTGGCAGAGTCTGTAGGTCCTTGGCAAACCGAGGAGGGGAGACAAGGGGAACACACAGCAGTTCCAACAGAGGCAGGGAAACACTCTCCAAACAGTTTCATGACACCCCGCCAGCACCCTCACCCTGATGCATGGCCTATTGTCACAAGGAGGGAAAAATTTTGGAAGATGGTGAAGGAGTACATAGCAGACCGTGTCGGCGTCCTCAATGATCCCTCAGTGCCTTACAACTACTGGGTGTCCAATCTGGTCACGTGGCACGAACTGGCGCTCTACGCTTTGGAGGTGCTGGCCTGCACTTCTGCCAGCGTTTTGTCTGAGCAGGTATTTAGTGCTGCTGGTGGCATTATAACAGATAAGCATATCTGCTTGTCAACTGAAAATGCTACAGGTTGAACAAAGCCTGGATTGACAATGACTTCTCGACTCCACCAGAGGAAAGCTGATGAACATAAAGGCACTTTAAATGTGTTGTTTACAATGTACTGAGTACACCGTATTCCCATGCACCACTTCCACCACAAAGGGTATATGGTTGAATCTTCCTTTTATCATCCTCCTTCTCCTCTTCCATCATATCAAGATGCTTATTCGTTATTGTTTTCACTAATAATAACATCAAAAGTGGATAGGCCAGACATACGAAAGGATCGTCGCCATCACGAGGACGTGCGATCGGCCACAGGTTATCTAGAGTCACCAATGTGGCAGCAGGCCCTCACCCATAATGTTTAAGATGGTCAAATCAGCAGGCCCTTACTCCAAATGTTTTTGAGGGTCACCAGCAGGCCATTAATCATAATTTTTCAAGGCTGTGTATGATGCCCTCCTTTATGTGTAACAAAGGGTGTATTGGAGTGCTGGTTCCTTGTAATTTTTGGCAGCCCTTTCACTTAGTGCATAGGCTTTATGAGTGTAGGAGTCCCACTACATGAACAATTGTACCACAATGTGAATGAGGCCCTCCTTTATGTGATATACAGGTTGCATCGGAGTGCCTCTTCCTTGAAATTTTTGGCAGCACTTGCACTTTATATAGAAGTTAATATATAGGAAAGAATGTTTCTAACAATTTTTCCTCTAAATTCAATTTTTTTTCTTCGGTTTTATGCGTATTATTGTCAGTCTGTAAAAGTGACTTACTACTCGGACAACATCGTTCCCAGCAGCGACCTGTGAGTCCAAGATGTATCCAGACATCCTCCCCATGCTGTTCCAGAACCATTTCGGTGGTGTTTCCATCAATTTCTGACTTTTTACTATGAACCAGGCACCCTCCCCTCTTTAGAGCAGGGGGTGCCTGGTTTAATTATCAGGTTCTCCCATTGACTTCCTTTATACTTGGGTGCTCGATTAACACTACTCATCACCAAATGTTCCCCTCGCCAATCTATCCTTAATACAGCAGCTAGATTGATCTAAGTACTGTTCCTGATGCTTCTGCCCTTTGGCAGTCATTGCACTGGTTGCCCATACATATAGGATTCAATTTAAGCTAATAAATTCTCCCCCTACAAAGCTCTTCACAGTGCTGCACCCCCTACATCTCTCTTATTTCTGTCTATCATCCTATCTGTGCTGTCTGTTCAGCCAATGACTTATGACTAACATCCACGGTAATCTGAAACTCTTGCTCCCGTCTTCAAGACTTGCTGCATCAGTTCTCTGGAATGTCCTACCCCAAGTAATTAGGTTAATTGACAACATGCACATTTTTAGGCACTCCCTAAAAGCACATCTTTTTAGGTTGGCTTATAGCATCCCCTGATCTAACCCTTCTTAATTCCCTGTGTCCCCCTTCAGAATTATTCCTCTGAACCTGACCCATCACCCCATACACTCAGAAGCACTACAGATAGGTAGTACAGGACAGGTAACTGGCTCGTACAGCTTTATATCTACTCCCGTATTGTGTTAAGATGGCAGGATGATTGTACAAAACAAGCACTTGTTGCCTTCTGTGTCACCCCATCTACTCATAGATTGTAAGCTCTCACAAACAGGGCTCTCATTCCACTTGTTTTAACCCTTTAGTTACCAGTGCTGTACACGTACGGTGCTGGAGCAATAGACAAAAATGTCTGGTGCTTGCACGTGGATATATTGCCAATCGCGGTAACTAAAGCCTTTAGATGCCATGTTCAAGTGAGATCACGGCATGTAAAGGGTGAAAAACCCAGAATCTCACGCTTCTGGGCTTCATACTGACATCCTCTGTGGCCAATGAGAATGCTGGTAATTGGTTTCAATGTGCCCAGCCTCGCTGAAGACACTGAGGGCATTGAAGCTGCAATTCTTATTTTGGCCACCAGGTGGCAGGCCAACATAATAAATGAGCAATAGTCAGTAATAAATGCATTTTAAAAATCCATGGTTGTTCAAAGTAAAAAAATAAAAAATATATTTTGTACGCTCAAATAAGAGCTTCAAAATCATAACAAAAAAGTAAAAAAAAACTTTTAAATTAAACCCCTTTCTGTATAATAAAAAAATAAAAAAAAGTCTACTGTTAAAATATTAAAATATTTTTCAAATAACGTAACGGAAAAAAAGGGTCAAAATGGTCAATTTGTCATTTTTTCATAGCTTGTCTCAACCCAAATTTTTTTTATAAAATGTGATCAAAAAGTCACACACACTCCACAATGGTATCAAAGTTTAAATACATTTTTACACTATTTAGACATAAAAAATCTATAATTCAGAAATAAAAGGATAAAGTCTCTATTGAAAATACTTGTCCTCTCTAGCGCTGCAAATCCAAAAGACAATGTGGGAAAAGTCCGCTATGTGAGGAAATGTAGGAGAGGATTGCGCTGCAGGAAAGAAATCTTTTTTGTGGATAAAAGTTCTCTTTTGAAAGTCTTCAACCTATGGGATCACAAACCAACCTCACAATCCTTCACTGGTATGGAAACCTGTGGTATAAAGAAAAACGCACTATGGTGTAGCGAGTTCAGACACCTGACGCACCATGTGAATAGGATATACTCACAAGATTCCAGATAGGTAAGTGCACGTAGAGATCTAAAAGGTGTCTCCTATAGGGCTCTGCTGAAAGGAGAAAACTATAGTGTAGTATGTAAAGACACGGTGCATGCCTGCAAACAGATTGTACTCACAGAACTTCTGTCACGGCTGTATGTGGGCAACAATAGTAATACACAGTACAGAGCTACTGACTGGACCCAGAACTAGGGAGGATAACGGGTGACCCCTGTCCGACCCTCAACGCTCTCCCTATTCTGCTAAAGCACATGCCCGGATCCAAATGGCGGAAAGAGGCATGCCCACGTGCCTAAGACTAATGACCACTGTAACCCCTACAATAGTGGAAGGGGCACGGCCACCAGTGCCCTACTCAGTATATGGAGGGAACCGTGGCCACCTCAGATCCAGTCAGAAAATAAACAGGAACACAACAATGTCTGCACACTTAGCTGACGGTGTTGCAGCCGCAGAGAAGACGGATCCAAGGACAGGCTGGCAATATCCGGAGTGCTAGCAGCAGCAGAACACAGGTCCAGTGAACTGATAGCTACAAGTGAAGAAACTAAAGCCAGAGCTACAACTGAAGTGAGAACTATAATCCACATCCTATCATAGGAGGAGGGGTGATATAAAGAGAGGAAAATCAAACACATGAAGGACAGCTGTGGTGAAAGAAACCAAAAGTAAACAGAGTAGTGAGAACTCCTCCCAGCTCTAGTAGTGACATCATCACAGGGGTGGAGAAACAGAGCTGTGAGAACGTCCCAAAGCTCTGGTAGTGACAGTACCCCCCCCTCTACGGGTGGACTCCGGACACCCAGGACCCACCTTCTCAGGATGAGCCCTATGAAATGCCCTGATGAGGCGAGTGGCTTTAATGTCCGACACCGGAACCCACATCCTCTCCTCAGGACCATAACCCTTCCAATGAACGAGGTACTGAAGAGAACCGCGGACCATGCGAGAGTCCACAATTCTGGAAACCTCAAACTCCAGATTGCCATCAACCAAAATCGGAGGAGGAGGCAAAGAGGAGGGTACCGTGGGCTGGACATATGGTTTTAAGAGAGATCTGTGAAATACATTATGTATCTTCCAAACCCGTGGAAGATCAAGACGGAAGGCAACAGGATTGATGACTGACAAGATTTTATAAGGCCCAATAAACTTGGGACCCAATTTCCAGGAGGGAACCTTCAACTTAATGTTTCTAGTAGACAACCACACCAGATCACCCACATTCAGGTCCGGACCAGGCACACGTCTCTTATCAGCCACACGCTTATACCTCTCACTCATCTTTTTAAGATTACCCTGAATCTTTTGCCAAATGGTAGACAAAGACGAGGAAAATCTCTCCTCCTCCGGTAAACCAGAAAGAGCCCCTCCCGAGAATGTCCCAAACTGTGGATGGAACCCATATGCACCAAAGAATGGTGACTTATCAGAAGATTCCTGACGACGGTTGTTCAGAGCAAACTCGGCAAGAGGGAGAAATGAACACCAATCCTCCTGGTTCTCTGAAACAAAACAGCGCAAATATGTCTCCAGATTCTGATTGAGGCGCTCAGTCTGACCATTCGACTGCGGATGAAAAGCAGAAGAGAAGGACAGCCGAACCCCCAGACGAGAACAGAAAGCCTTCCAGAACCTGGACACAAACTGCGTGCCTCTATCGGAAACAATATCAGAGGGAATGCCGTGCAATTTAACAATATGGTCGACAAAAGCTTGCGCCAACGTTTTAGCATTAGGTAAACCAGGGAAAGGTACGAAATGAGCCATCTTGCTAAAACGGTCCACTACCACCAGGATCACCGACTTCCCCGAGGAACGAGGAAGATCCGTGATAAAGTCTATGGACAGGTGTGTCCAAGGACGGGAAGGAATGGGTAACGGGAGAAGGGAACCTGAAGGCCGTGAACGAGGGACCTTAGCGCGAGCGCACGTCTCACAAGCAGCCACAAAACCCTCCACCGACTTACGAAGAGCCGGCCACCAAAATCTCCGAGCAATGAGATCCACCGTGGCTCTACTCCGGGGTGACCAGCAAGAACCGTATCATGATGCTCCTTAAAGAGTTTGTGACGTAGCTCAGGAGGCACGAACAACTTCCCAGAAGGACAACGGGCAGGTGTCTCAGTCTGGGCAGCCTGGACCTCGGCCTCCAAATCAGAATATAGAGCAGAAACAACTACCCCCTCCGCCAAAATGGGACCCGGGTCCTCAGAGTTTCCTCCTCCCGGAAAACAGCGAGAGAGAGCATCAGCCTTCACATTTTTTATCCCAGGTCGGAATGTAACAACAAAATTAAATCTGGAGAAGAACAGAGACCATCTGGCCTGTCTCGGATTCATACGCCTGGCCGACTCCAAGTATGCCAGATTCTTATGGTCGGTAAAAACGGTGATAGGGTGCCTGGCCCCCTCCAACCAATGGCGCCATTCCTCGAAAGCCAACTTGATGGCCAACAACTCCCTATCGCCCACATCATAGTTTCTCTCTGCCGGGGAGAGTTTTTTAGAGAAAAAGGCACAGGGTCGCCACTTGGCAGGGGAAGGGCCCTGGGACAAAACCGCACCCACACCCACCTCGGAAGCATCCACCTCAACAATAAAAGGTAAGGAAACATCGGGATGCACCAAGACGGGAGCAGACGCAAAATTCTCTTTAATCTTAGAAAAGGCTGCAAGCGCCTCCTCCGACCAAGAGGAAAAATCCGCCCCCTTTTTTGTCATGTCAGTGAGGGGTTTGACAACAGAGGAATAATTCAAAATGAACTTTCTGTAATAGTTCGCAAAACCCAGAAAGCGCATCAATGCCTTCTGATTCTCAGGAAGCTCCCACTCAAGTACAGCACGGACCTTCTCGGGATCCATGCGAAAACCAGAAGCAGAGAGGAGAAAACCCAGAAATTGAATCTCCGATACCATAAAAAGACATTTCTCCAGCTTGGCGTACAATTTATTTTCCCGCAGAATCTGCAGAACCTGAAAAAGATGATCCTGATGGGTCTGAACATCAGGGGAAAAAATCAAAATATCATCAAGATACACCAATACAAATTTCCCCATTAAATGATAGAAAATACTATTAACAAAATGCTGAAAGACGGCCGGAGCATTCATCAGGCCGAAAGGCATAACGAGATTCTCGAAATGCCCGTCAGGGGTATTAAAGGCCGTTTTCCATTCATCCCCCTCTCTGACCCTGACCAGGTTGTACGCGCCTCTCAAATCCAATTTGGAAAACACCTTGGCCCCAACAATTTGATTGAAGAGGTCCGGGATCAGAGGAAGGGGATAGGGATCGCGAATCGTGATACGGTTCAGCTCCCTAAAATCTAGGCAAGGTCTCAGAGAGCCATCTTTCTTTTTAACAAAAAAAAAACCCGCGGCAACAGGTGACTTTGAGGGACGAATATGCCCCTTTTCGAGACTCTCGGAGATGTAAGTTCGCATAGCGATTCTTTCCGGTTGTGAGAGATTGTAGAGGCGTGCTTTTGGCAGCTTGGCGCCGGGAATGAGGTTAATGGGACAGTCAAACTCCCGGTGAGGAGGTAGCTCCTGAACACCGCTCTCGGAAAACACGTCCGAGAAATCAGAGAGAAATGATGGCACCGTTTTAGTAGACACCTCTGCAAAAGTCGCTGTGGGACAATTCTCTCTACAAAAGTCACTCCACTCATTTATTTGCCTTCCTTGCCAATCAATAGTGGGGTTATGTCTAGTGAGCCAGGGTAACCCCAAAACTAGAGGAGACGGCAATCCGTTAAGGACAAAACAAGATATATCCTCCACATGAGTGTCACCTACAGCTAGCCGGATATTGTGAACAATGCCTTTCAGAGATCTCTGTGAGAGTGGAGCAGAGTCAATAGCAAAAACAGGTATATCTTTATCTAATGTGCAAACCTGAAAACCATGCATGGCTACAAATTGAGTGTCAATAAGATTGACGGCCGCTCCACTATCGACAAAAATCTCACAAGAAATGACTTTGCTCTCTAGCGCCACCCTGGCAGACAGGAGAAAACGGGAACTGCAGGTCAGAGGAAAAGCATCAAATCCTACATCAACTTTGCCCAAAGTAGCAGATGAAGCAGAACTTGATGATTTACCTTTTGAGATTTTTCTCTTATTATCGCTCTTAGTACGGTTCAAGAATCTCCTAGATGGACAAAAATTTGCCAAATGACCTATGCCCCCACAACAAAAACAGACCATACTCTGAGGACTAAATCCTCTTTTATCAGGGGCAAGTCGAGCTAGCTGCATGGGCTCCTCCTCAGAGGGGAGCGAGACAGGATGAGGCCCCTGCACACTGAATGAGTCCGCACCACTTCCCCTAGACTGACAATGGCTGGACAGAGAGGTCTCGTTTCTTTCTCTTAGACGCCTGTCAAGGCGTACCGCCAATGACATGGCAGACTCTAAGGACGTTGGTCTCTCATGGAAAGCAAACGCATCTTTTAATCTCTCCGAGAGACCATGACAGAACTGACTCCGGAGTGCAGCATCATTCCAACCCGAATCAGCTGCCCATCTCCGAAATTCAGAACAATAAAGCTCCGCAGACCGTTTGTTCTGGCATAAAACACGTAGGTTAGATTCGGCCAGAGCAACACGATCCGGGTCATCATAAATCTGCCCCAGGGCCACAAAAAATCCCTCCACGGATCGAAGGGAGGGATCCCCTGATGGCAGCGAAAAAGCCCAAGTCTGAGCATTACCCCTGAGCAGGGAGATGACAATCCTCACCCTCTGCTCTTGATTACCAGAAGAGTGAGGACACAAGCAAAAATGGAGTTTGCATGCCTCTCTGAAACGAACAAAATTCTCACTGCCCCCGGAGAACGTCTCCGGAAGTGAGACCTTTGGCTCGCAACAGACTCCATGAGCCGGAGCAGGGCCCAATGCTTGAAGCTGAGTCATAGATTGACGGAGATCCGCTACTTCCAAAGAAAGACCCTGCATGCGGTCAACCAGGCCAGAAAGCGGATCCATGTCAAAAAAGGACGGTTTTTGGTGGATTATAATGTCACGGCTGTATGTGGGCAACAATAGTAATACACAGTACAGAGCTACTGACTGGACCCAGAACTAGGGAGGATAACGGGTGACCCCTGTCCGACCCTCAACGCTCTCCCTATTCTGCTAAAGCACATGCCCGGATCCAAATGGCGGAAAGAGGCATGCCCACGTGCCTAAGACTAATGACCACTGTAACCCCTACAATAGTGGAAGGGGCACGGCCACCAGTGCCCTACTCAGTATATGGAGGGGAACCGTGGCCACCTCAGATCCAGTCAGAAAATAAACAGGAACACAACAATGTCTGCACACTTAGCTGACGGTGTTGCAGCCGCAGAGAAGACGGATCCAAGGACAGGCTGGCAATATCCGGAGTGCTAGCAGCAGCAGAACACAGGTCCAGTGAACTGATAGCTACAAGTGAAGAAACTAAAGCCAGAGCTACAACTGAAGTGAGAACTATAATCCACATCCTATCATAGGAGGAGGGGTGATATAAAGAGAGGAAAATCAAACACATGAAGGACAGCTGTGGTGAAAGAAACCAAAAGTAAACAGAGTAGTGAGAACTCCTCCCAGCTCTAGTAGTGACATCATCACAGGGGTGGAGAAACAGAGCTGTGAGAACGTCCCAAAGCTCTGGTAGTGACAACTTCACTGGAAAAGTGCATAAAAGGATCCTGACAAAATCTTCACAGACAGCTGGGCAGATCGAACAAGCGGAGGTCCAGGGGCGTCGGTATAGGAAATCCCAAATATCAATCAACAGATTGAATACCTCTACACCTGGATGGCATCGAATCACAGCTTTCAAAAAGATCTCAGTAGAGGAATCGCAGATGTAATACGCACCAAAGGGTCAGATAAAAATATATTTAATAAAAACAAAAATAACAGCTAAAAACCGTATTAAAATATCTCTGTAAAGCCCGACCCGGGTTTCGCCGTGATGCTTCGTCTGGGGCATTGATAGGTAATAGGATACCGCTGGGTTTAAATTATCAGGAAAACCTCCCCCATCCCACGTCATAGGCATCCAAAAAAAACAGGGCATGGAACAGACATACACAAACAGACTAAAATTGAACAAATAAAAATGCAGCAAAGAGACAAAACCTAATAAGCTGGCGGAAAATAAACATTAAAATAAGCAAGCATTAACGTCGCACTCAATATTTAACCCTTGGGGTTGAATGGTGCCCAAAAGGAACATCCATTCCACCTCTTTTTTATTTATTAAGGCAATAAAATCCCCTCCTCGAATAGGAGTATGTACTAATTCTAATCCAAAAAACCGCAGACCTTTAGGATTTTTATTGTGATTAATCTTAAAATGTAATGAGACACTGTGGGTCCCCCCCAGGAGAGAATAATCAAAGAGACAACCAGAACGCCCCAAAAAAGAAGCTACATCGAGGACATAGAGGTGGGGGGACGGAAATCCCATCCCAGGGGGGAAGAAAAGCAAGGGGAGCCAATAGGAATTTTCAACCTAAGCAGACATCCGTTATCTAAAGAAGAAAAATTGGTCTTACAGAAGGGATTAAAATTTGCACCCAGTAATGGCATCAATAAGTTCAGTTTATTTCTTGATATACATAGATACATTAGAAAATTGAATATAGCCAAGTATCATTTGAATTTACAACCATCCCTGCCGGCAAACATTGTGACTACTACAGGGGTCGTGCATACTGATCTGCGTAATAGATCTAAATTTTGCCCAAAAAATAAAAATAACGAGTGCATTGATGCTTTTAAACGTAGCCTCCTAAACGAATTAGAGAAGATAGATTATAAACCTAAAAAACAGAATCTCTCTAGGGGGGAAAAGGAGGCATTAAAACAGTTGGAAAGGAATGATACGATAGTGATTAAACCGGCTGACAAGGGGGGAGGAGTTGTCATAATGGATGTTGACCAATATACTAGGGAAATGGATAGACTGCTTTCTGATGGAGACACCTATTTAGTTTTGAAGAATAACCCACTTGTTCTGTTCAAGGGACAACTGGAGGTTATCCTAAAGAAGGGTTTGGAGAAGGAAGTGTTAAACAAGAAAGAATTTGAATATCTTTTCCTCAAATGCCCTGTTACTCCTGTCATCTATTTTTTGACAAAAATGCATAAGGATCCCATCAATCCACCAGGGAGACCTATTGTTTCAGGGATTAATTCCCTGAACAGTAGGGTGTCCGAGTACATTGATTTCTTTTTGCAAAAATACGTGACAGTGGCTCCCTCTTACCTCAAAAATTCCACCGATGTCATTGATCTTATAGATGACATTGGTGAGGTACATGGACCAGTGTGGTTGGCCACAGTTGATGTTTCATCTCTCTATACCTGCATCCCTCAGATTAGTTGCTACTTCTGTAGATTTCCTCGATTTGGCCATCTTTGTGGAAGATGGCAGATTCAAGACTAAGACCTTCTTCAAAAGCGTGGATGTGAACACGTACATTGAGCTTAATAGTTGTCATCATCCATCATGGCTTAAAAATATTCCCAAAAGCCAATTCCAGCGCATCTCAAAAAACTGTAGTAAGGTAGAGGACTATAGAGAACAGGGACAGATGGTCAAAAATAGATTTCTGGAAAAAGGATACGAAAAAGAATTTTTAGATCACTGTAAGGATGAGATAGAACAAAGACGCACCAATACTAAACCACAGATAACCAATAATAAAAAAGAATTTATTAAGGATTTTAGATATACATTTCTGACCCAATATAACAGCAAAATGGGCTGTATTAAAAATATGATTCAAAAAAATTGGCATATTCTTCAGAATGATCCTGTTCTTAGTAAGGACTTGCCAGTAAGGCCTCCTGTGGTTTTTAACCACCTCAGCCCCCAGTGCTTAAACACCCTGAAAGACCAGGCCACTTTTTACACTTCTGACCTACACTACTTTCACCATTTATTGCTCGGTCATGCAACTTACCACCCAAATGAATTTTACCTCCTTTTCTTCTCACTAATAGAGCTTTCATTTGGTGGTATTTCATTGCTGCTGACATTTTTACTTTTTTTGTTATTAATCGAAATTTAACGATTTTTTTGCAAAAAAATGACATTTTTCACTTTCAGTTGTAAAATTTTGCAAAAAAAATGACATCCATATATAAATTTTGCTCTAAATTTATTGTTCTACATGTCTTTGATAAAAAAAAAAATGTTTGGGTAAAAAAAAAATGGTTTGGGTAAAAGTTATAGCGTTTACAAACTATGGTACAAAAATGTGAATTTCCGCTTTTTGAAGCAGCTCTGACTTTCTGAGCACCTGTCATGTTTCCTGAGGTTCTACAATGCCCAGACAGTACAAACACCCCACAAATGACCCCATTTCGGAAAGTACACACCCTAAGGTATTCGCTGATGGCATAGTGAGTTCATAGAACTTTTTATTTTTTGTCACAAGTTAGCGGAAAATGATGATTTTTTTTTCTTACAAAGTCTCATATTCCACTAACTTGTGACAAAAAATAAAAACTTCCATGAACTCACTATGCCCATCACGAAATACCTTGGGGTCTCTTCTTTCCAAAATGGGGTCACTTGTGGGGTAGTTATACTGCCCTGGCATTCTAGGGGCCCAAATGTGTGGTAAGGAGTTTGAAATCAAATTCTGTAAAAACTGACCAGTGAAATCCGAAAGGTGCTCTTTGGAATGTGGGCCCCTTTGCCCACCTAGGCTGCAAAAAAGTGTCACACATCTGGTATCTCCGTATTCAGTAGAAGTTGGGGAAAGTGTTTTGGGGTGTCATTTTACATATACCCATGCTGGGTGAGATAAATATCTTGGTCAAATGCCAACTTTGTATAAAAAAATGGGAAAAGTTGTCTTTTGCCAAGATATTTCTCTCACCCAGCATGGGTATATGTAAAAAGACACCACAAAACACATTCCCCAACTTCTCCTGAATACGGAGATACCAGATGTGTGACACTTTTTTGCAGCCTAGGTGGGCAAAGGGGCCCATATTCCAAAGAGCACCTTTCGGATTTCACTCGTCATTTTTTACAGAATTTGATTTCAAACTCCTTACCACACATTTGGGCCCCTAGAATGCCAGGGCAGTATAACTACCCCACAAGTGACCCCATTTTGGAAAGAAGAGACCCCAAGGTATTCGCTGATGGGCATAGTGAGTTCATGGAAGTTTTTATTTTTTGTCACAAGTTAGTGGAATATGAGACTTTGTATGAAAAAAAAAAATATATAAAAAAAATCATCATTTTCCACTAACTTGTGACAAAAAATAAAAAATTCTAGGAACTCGCCATGCCCCTCACGGAATACCTTGGGGTGTCTTCTTTCCAAAATGGGGTCACTTGTGGGGTAGTTATACTGCCCTGGCATTTTCCAGGGGCCCTAATGTGTGGTAAGTAGGTAAATGACCAGTGAAATCCAAAAGGTGCTCTTTGGAATATGGGCCCCTTTGCCACCTAGGCTGCAAAAAAGTGCCACACATGTGGTATCTCCGTACTCAGGAGAAGTTGGGGAATGTGTTTTGGGGTGTCTTTTTACATATACCCATGCTGGGTGAGAGAAATATCTTGGCAAAAGACAACTTTTCCATTTTTTTATACAAAGTTGGCATTTGACCAAGATATTTATCTCACCCAGCATGGGTATATGTAAAATGACACCCCAAAACACCTTTGCCCACCTTCTCCTGAGTACGGAGATACCAGATGTGTGACACTTTTTTGCAGCCTAGGTGGGCAAAGGGGCCCATATTCCAAAGAGCACCTTTCGGATTTCACTCGTCATTTTTTACAGAATTTGATTTCAAACTCCTTACCACACATTTGGGCCCCTAAAATACCAGGGCATTATACCTACCCCACAAGTGACCCCATTTTGGAAAGAATAGACCCCAAGGTATTCGCTGATGGGCATAGTGAGTTCATGGAAGTTTTTATTTTTTGTCACAAGTTAGTGGAATATGAGACTTTGTATGAAAAAAAAAAAAAAATCATCATTTTCCACTAACTTGTGACAAAAAATAAAAAATTCTAGGAACTCGCCATGCCCCTCACGGAATACCTTGGGGTGTCTTCTTTCCAAATGGGGTCACTTGTGGGGTAGTTATACTGCCCTGGCATTTTCCAGGGGCCCTAATGTGTGGTAAGTAGGTAAATGACCAGTGAAATCCGAAAGGTGCTCTTTGGAATATGGGCCCCTTTGCCCACCTAGGCTGCAAAAAAGTGTCACACATCTGGTATCTCCGTACTCGGGAGAAGTTGGGGAATGTGTTTTGGGGTGTCTTTTTACATATACCCATGCTGGGTGAGAGAAATATCTTGGCAAAAGACAACTTTTCCCATTTTTTTATACAAAGTTGGCATTTGACCAAGATATTTATCTCACCCAGCATGGGTATATGTAAAATGACACCCCAAAACACATTCCCCAACTTCTCCTGAGTACGGCGATACCAGATGTGTGACACTTTTTTGCAGCCTAGATGCGCAAAGGGGCCCAAATTCCTTTTAGGAGGGCATTTTTAGACATTTGGATACCAGACTTCTTCTCACGCTTTGGGGCCCCTAGAATGCCAGGGCAGTATAAATACCCCACATGTGACCCCATTTTGGAAAGAAGACACCCAAGGTATTCAATGAGGGGCATGGCGAGTTCATAGAAATTTTATTTTTTTGGCACAAGTTAGCGGAAATTGATATTTTTTATTTTTTCTCACAAAGTCTCCCGTTCCGCTAACTTGGGACAAAAATTTCAATCTTTCATGGACTCAATATGCCCCTCACGGAATACCTGGGGGTGTCTTCTTTCCGAAATGGGGTCACATGTGGGGTATTTATACTGCCCTGGCATTCTAGGGGCCCTAAAGCGTGAGAAGAAGTCTGGAATATAAATGTCTAAAAAATTTTACGCATTTGGATTCCGTGAGGGGTATGGTGAGTTCATGTGAGATTTAATTTTTTGTCACAAGTTAGTGGAATATGAGACTTTGTAAGAAAAAAAAATAATAATTCCACTAACTTGGGCCAAAAAAATGTCTGAATGGAGCCTTACAGGGGGGTGATCAATGACAGGGGGGTGATCAATGACAGGGGGGTTGATCAATGACAGGGGGTTGATCAATGACAGGGGGGGTGATCAATGACAGGGGGGTGATCAATGACAGGGGGGGTGATCAATGACAGGGGGGGTGATCAATGACAGGGGTGGTGATCAATGACAGGGGGGGTGATCAGGGAGTCTATATGGGGTGATAACCACAGTCATTGATCACGCCCGTGTAAGGCTTCATTCAGACGTCCGGATGCGTTTTGCGGATCCGATCCATCTATCAGTGGATCCGTAAAAATCATGCGGACCTCTGAATGGAGCTTTACAGGGGGGTGATCAATGACAGGGGGGTAATCAATGACAGGGGGGTGATCAGGGAGTCTATATGGGGTGATCACCACAGTCATTGATCATGCCCCTGTAAGGCTTCATTCAGACGTCCGGATGCGTTTTGCGGATCCGATCCATCTATCAGTGGATCCGTAAAAATCATGCGGACGTCTGAATGGAGCTTTACAGGGGGGTAATCAATGACAGGGGGGTAATCAATGACAGGGGGGTGATCAGGGAGTCTATATGGGGTGATCACCACAGTCATTGATCATGCCCCTGTAAGGCTTCATTCAGACGTCCGGATGCGTTTTGCGGATCCGATCCATCTATCAGTGGATCCGTAAAAATCATGCGGACGTCTGAATGGAGCTTTACAGGGGGGTGATCAATGACAGGGGGGTAATCAATGACAGGGGGGTGATCAGGGAGTCTATATGGGGTGATCACCACAGTCATTGATCATGCCCCTGTAAGGCTTCATTCAGACGTCCGGATGCGTTTTGCGGATCCGATCCATCTATCAGTGGATCCGTAAAAATCATGCGGACGTCTGAATGGAGCTTTACAGGGGGGTAATCAATGACAGGGGGGTGATCAGGGAGTCTATATGGGGTGATCACCAAGTCATTGATCATGCCCCTGTAAGGCTTCATTCAGACGTCCGGATGCGTTTTGCGGATCCGATCCATCTATCAGTGGATCCGTAAAAAATCATGCGGACATCTGAATGGAGCTTTACAGGGGGGTGATCAGGAGTCTATATGGGGTGATCACCACAGTCATTGATCATGCCCCTGTAAGGCTTCATTCAGACGTCCGGATGCGTTTTTGCGGATCCGATCCATCTATCAGTGGATCCGTAAAAATCATGCGGACGTCTGAATGGAGCTTTACAGGGGGGTAATCAATGACAGGGGGGGTGATCAATGACAGGGGGGTGATCAGGGAGTCTATATGGGGTGATAACCACAGTCATTGATCATGCCCCTGTAAGGCTTCATTCAGACGTCCGGATGCGTTTTGCGGATCCGATCCATCTATCAGTGGATCCGTAAAAATCATGCGGACATCTGAATGGAGCTTTACAGGGGGTTGATCAATGACAGGGGGGTAATCAATGACAGGGGGGTGATCAGGGAGTCTATATGGGGTGATCAGGGGTGATCAGGGGCTAATAAGGGGTTAATAAGTGACGGGGGGGGGGGTGTAGTGTAGTGTAGTGGTGCTTGGTGGGACTTTACTGAGCTACCTGTGTCCTCTGGTGGTCGATCCAAACAAATGGGACCACCAGAGGACCAGGTAGCAGGTATATTAGACGCTGTTATCAAAACAGCGTCTAATATACCTGTTAGGGGTTAAAAAAAACACATCTCCAGCCTGCCAGCGAACGATCGCCGCTGGCAGGCTGGAGATCAACTCTCTTACCTTCCGTTCCTGTGAGCGCGCGCGACTGTGTGCGCGCGTTCACAGGAAATCTCGCGTCTCGCGAGAGGACGCGCCGGCGCGTCCAGGAGGAATGAATCAACCACCTCCAGGACGCGTCTGTGCGTACAGCGGTCCGGAGGTGGTTAAAAGAGCCGACAATCTCACCAACAAATTGGTTCGTAGTGCCAGTCTTGCCACTAGTAAAAAACATATTAGTACTAATAAAGGCAGGTTCACATGGTGCGGCTTTTGCTTACCATGCAAAAACCGCAACTTAAAAGACCGAGCAAGATCTGTAGATACCATCACAACCAAAAAAACAAAAGACACTACCCTGAAAATTAGAGGCCATTTTTCCTGCAACAATGTTGGTGTAATTTATTTGTTGGAATGCCCTTGTGGGCTCCAATATGTCGGTAGGACCACACGGAGTCTCAAAACTCGGGTGCAGGAGCACATTCGTAACATTAAAAAGGGTCTTGAGACCCACAGTGTCTCATTACATTTTAAGATTAATCACAATAAAAATCCTAAAGGTCTGCGGTTTTTTGGATTAGAATTAGTACATACTCCTATTCGAGGAGGGGATTTTATTGCCTTAATAAATAAAAAAGAGGTGAAATGGATGTTCCTTTTGGGCACCATTCAACCCCAAGGGTTAAATATTGAGTGCGACGTTAATGCTTGCTTATTTTAATGTTTATTTTCCGCCAGCTTATTAGGTTTTGTCTCTTTGCTCCATTTTTATTTGTTCAATTTTAGTCTGTTTGTGTATGTCTGTTCCATGCCCTGTTTTTTTTGGATTCCTATGACGTGGGATGGGGGAGTTTGCCTGATAATTTAAACCCAGCGGTATCCTATTACCTATCAATGCCCCAGACGAAGCATCACGGCGAAACCCGGGTCGGGCTTTACAAAGATATTTTAATACGGTTTTTAGCTGTTATTTTTGTTTTTATTAAATACATTTTTATCTGACCCTTTGGTGCGTATTACATCTGCGATTCCTCTACTGAGATCTTTTTGAAAGCTGTGATTCGATGCCATCCAGGTGTAGAGGTATTCAATCTGTTGATTGATATTTGGGATTTCCTATACCGACGCCCCTGGACCTCCGATTGTTCGATCTGCCCAGCTGTCTGTGAAGATTTTGTCAGGATCCTTTCATGCACTTTTCCAGTGAAGTTCTGTGAGTACAATCTGTTTGCAGGCATGCACCGTGTCTTTACATACTACACTATAGTTTTCTCCTTTCAGCAGAGCCCTATAGGAGACACCTTTTAGATCTCTACGTGCACTTACCTATCTGGAATCTTGTGAGTATATCCTATTCACATGGTGCGTCAGGTGTCTGAACTCGTTACACCATAGTGCGTTTTTCTTTATACCACAGGTTTCCATACCAGTGAAGGATTGTGAGGTTGGTTTGTGATCCCATTGGTTGAAGACTTTCAAAAGGGAACTTTTATCCACAAAAAAGATTTCTTTCCTGCAGCGCAATCCTCTCCTACATTTATAAAAAATCTATACATATGCGGTATCGTTGTAATCGTACTGACCCAGAGAATGAAGGGCATGGGTCAGTTTTGCTGCAAACAGAACAAAGCCTGTAAAATGGTGGAGGAATTGCATTTTTTTTCCAATTCCACCCCATTTGAATTTTTTTTTCCGCTTCCCACCACATTGTATGCCATACTTATTGGTGGAATTAGAAAGTACAACTTATCCCTCAAAAAAACAAGCCCTCGTACGGCTATGTGAATGAAAATATAAAAAAGTTATGGCTCAAGGAAGATAGGGAAGAAAAATGAAAACGCAAAAATGAAAAAAACATCAGGTATCCTAAGGGTTAATTGGCGATTTGTTTGTTGCTATGTTATTTATGTATCTGTTTGTACATAACCCCTTGATTGTAAAACCTTGCGTAAAATGTTTGTCTTATATAAAGAAAAAATTAAACGCTATGAATAACTCCTTAAGGACTTAGGGCGTACCGGTACGCCCTATTTCCCGAGTCCTTAAGAACTCAGGGCGTATCGGTACGTCGTAAGTTTAAATCGCGATTGCGGCGCGGCGGGGGTTAATCTCAACAGGATGTCCGCTGAAATCATTCAGCGGGCATCCTGTCACAACACCGGGGGGGGGGGGGGTTCCCTTGACCCCCCCGTGTCGGCGATCGCCGCAATCCGCAGGTCAATTCAGACCTGCGGTTTGCGGCTTTTACCTTATCTGGCAGTTGCGGGCGGCGGTGCCATCGGGTCGCCATGCGGCTTCAGGCGGGACCCGATGGCATGGAAGGCAGTGCGATGTCTAAGGCCTCTTTTACACGACCGTATGGCTTTTTCAGTGTTTTGCGGTCCGTTTTTCACGGATCCGTTGTTCCGTTTTTTGTTTCCGTTGTGTTTCCGTTTCTGTTCCGTTTTTCCGTTCCGTTTTTCCGTATGGCATATACAGTATACAGTAATTACATAGATAAAATTGGGCTGGGCCTAACATTTTCAATAGATGGTTCAGCAAAAAACGGAACGGAAACGGAAGACATACGGATGCATTTCCGTATGTGTTCTGTTTTTTTTGCGGACCCATTGACTTGAATGGAGCCACGGACCGGGCAATAATAGGACATGTTCTATGTTAAAACAGAACGGAAATACGGAAACGGAATGCATACGGAGTACATTCCGTTTTTTTTGCGGAACCATTGAAATGAATGGTTCCGTATACGGACCGTATACGGAACGCAAAAAACGGCCAGTAAACGGGGAAAAAAAAAACGGCCGGGTGCAGGAGGCCTAAGGAAGGCATCGCGCTGCCTTCCGGTGATGAGCCTGTGAGATCCAGCCCCCTGTATTACTCATACAGCCAATGCATTCCAATACAGAAGTGTTGGAATGCATTGTAAAAGGGATTAGATCCCCAAAAGTTGAAGTCCCAAAGTGGGACAAAAAATAAAGTAAAAAAAAGTTGAAAAAATAAAGTTTTCCCCCCCAAAAATTAAAAGTTTCAAGAAAAAATAAACAAAAACATAATTTTCCCCAAATAAAGTTAAAAAAAATTAGTAAAAAATAGGGGAAAAAATAAGTATACATATCAGGTATCGCCGCGTCCATATCGACCGGCTCTATAAACATATCACATGACCTAACCCCTCAGATGAACACTTTTTTGGTCACCTTACAGAACAAAAATTACAACAGCAAGCGTTCAAAAAGGCATATGCACCCCAAAATAGTGCCAATCAAACCGTAATCTCATCCCGCAAAAAATGAGACCCTACCTAAGATAATCGCCCAAAAACTGAAAAAACTATGGCTCACAGAATATGGAGACACTAAAACATGATTTTTTTTTGTTTCAAAAATGATATTATTGTGTAAAACTTACATAAATAAAAAAAATATACATATTAGGTATTGCCGCGTCCGTATCGACCGGCTCTATAAAAATATCACATGACCTAACCCCTCAGATGAACATCGTAAAAAATAAAAAAAATAAAAACTGTCCTAAATAAACCATTTTTTGTCACCTTATATAGTACCAATAAAACCGTCATCTCATCCCGCAAAAATCATACCCTAACCAAGGTAATCGCCCAAAAACTGAAAAAATTATGTCTCTCAGACTATGGAAATACTAAAACATGATTTTCTTTGTTTAAAAAAAGAAATCATTGTTTAAAACTTACATAAATAAAATAAAAAGTATACATATTAGGGATCGCCGCATCCGTGACAACCTGGTCTATAAAAATATCACATGATATAACCTGTCAGATGAATGTTGTAAATAACAAAAAATAAAAACGGTGCCAAAACAGCTATTTCTTGTTACCTTGCCTCACAAAAAGAGCAACCAAAAATCATATGTACCCTAAAGTAGTACCAACAAAACTGCCACCCTATCCCATAGTTTCTAAAATGGGGTCACTTTTTTGGAGTTTCTACTCTAGGGGTGCATCAGGGGGGCTTCAAATGGGACATGGTTTCAAAAAAAACAGTCCAGCAAAACCTGCCTTCCAAAAACCGTATGGCATTCCTTTCCTTCTGCGCCCTGCGGTGTGCCCGTACAGTGGTTTACCACCACATATGGGGTGTTTCTGTAAACTACAGAATCAGGGCCATAAATATTGAGTTTGGTTTGGCTGTTAACCCTTGCTTTGTAACTGGAAAAAAATTATTAAGATGGAAAATCTGCCAAAAAAGTGAAATTTTGAAATTGTATCTCTATTTTCCATTAATTCCTGTGGAACACCTAAAAAGGGTTAACGACGTTTGTAAAATCAGTTTTGAATACCATGAGGGGTGTACTTTTTAGAATGGGGTCATTTTTGGGTGGTTTCTATTATGTAAGCCTCACAAAGTGACTTCAGACCTGAACTGGTCCCTAAAAATTGGGTTTTTGAAGATTTGCTTCTAAACTTCTAAGCCTTGTAACATCCCCAAAAAATAAAATATCATTCCCAAAATGATCCAAACATGAAGTAGACATATTGGGAATGTAAAGTAATAACTATTTTTGGAGGTATTACTATGTATTATAAAAGTAGAGAAATTGAAACTTTTTACTTCATTTTTGGTAAATTTGGTATTTTTTAATAAATAAAAATATTTTTTTTTTTTACTTCATTTTACCAGTGTCATGAAGTACAATATGTGACGAAAAAACAATCTCAGAATGGCCTGGATAAGTCAAAGCGTTTTAAAGTTATCAGCACTTAAAGTGACACTGGTCAGATTTGCAAAAAATGGCCAAGTCTTTAAGGTGAAATAGGGCTGAGTCCTTAAGGGGTTAAAAGCAGAGTGGTAGAAAACCACTCGTAAATACAAGCAAGTTAGGCAATGGGTAGGGAAGATGGTACACACTCGTTTAATGCTCATATCCCTTTTCCATATCATTCGTTCATTGGGTGATTACCGGCACATTTACACAGGCAGATTGTTGGAATCAAGCGTTTGCCGGAATGGTCATTCAGGATAATCTGCCTGATAATTGGCTCCTGTAAATCCCCCTTTAGTGATTTGTTAGCCGACCCTGAGATATTATTACTGACCATTCAGTGCCTGCACTACCATTGTTCCATGCTCTGTCTGCACTCTTCTGACTAGGGAAATACCAGCACTATATGCTAAGCTACCTGTTAATAGATTATTTTCTCTGTAAATTCACATGCTGTATGCATTTCTTCAGTGTATGTTTGTCATCAGGTGCTTAATCGAACCAGAGCATAAACTAACGAGGAGCATAGTGACGACCACCACATGAGTGGTATGTGGAAGCGTCTATATCAGGGCTGGCCAACGGCTCTCCAGCTGTTGCAAAACTACAACTCCCAGCATGCCCAGTCTGCCTACAGCTATCAGCCTGCAGCAGGGAATAGTGGGAGTTGTAGTTTTACAACAGCTGGAGAGCCACAGGTTGGCCAGCCCTGGTCTATATAAAGGGGGTGATCCTCCTCCCTGGAGTTCCGTGCCAGGTGTGCAGTGACTCCTTTGGTGATATCATGTCACTGACATGCACCAAAGTATGTATAGGGACCAAACTGTGATTTTGAAAAGCAACCAACACAGGTGGAGGCACCTAGGATTAGACAGGGATAGTATGGATCAAGGCACAAGTAACATAATATGCCAACAGCATCAACAGATGAAGGGCATACACAGCTTGGAGTGCTGTCAGTGTCCCCTACCATCAGATAGGGAACCACCATATATGTGCGTATACAAAGAGCAGGTAGGTAAGTATGGATCAATGGACACGGGGCAAATCTAGATTGATCAGATAACTGTACCTATGATTAAATGATACTGGCATACACCGTAAAATCGAAACCCATATTGTTTTGTTTTTTTTGTTGTTTTTTTTTTTTTCACCTCATTTGGATATTATCCCAGATTCCAGCTTACATCATATGTAATATTACGCAGTGCCATTAAAAAGTACAACTTGTCCTGCAAGAAACAAGCAATCATATGGCTATGTGAACAGAATGAAAAGGCTGCTGGAAGGAATTGAGTAAAAAAAAAAATATTAAGAAAACGGAAATTGTTGCATTAGGAAGGGGTTAAAATTGACAGTTGGAAACAATGCATCAACTGACATAAAAATGAAGGAGGATGTGCAGTATACATATGTGAACCTGTCAAATTGAACATGGTGTCTGAGCTGCAGGCAGCATGTTGTAGAGCAGGAGGAGCTGAGCCGATTGATACATAGTTTTATGGGAAAAATATTTTTGTTAAACTTGTATTTTATACATTTAAATTCCTGCTCATTGTGGGTTTGGAAGTCAAGGAGGTGGTCCCATCAGTGATTGACAGCCTTCCCTTTATGTGCATACAGAGATAGCCATCAATCACTGATTGGACCCAGTTTTACTGAATCTTTTCCAATAAAACTATAAATCAATCTTCTCAGCTCCTCCTGCTCTTTAACATGCTGCCTGCAGCTCAGACACCATGTTCAATGTGACAGGTTCCCTTTAACAGGACCCCAGTGATGATAAGGCTTGAATAATATGAGTATACTGTACATCCCATGCTGCCTCTAGCTTAGGTTGCATTTTCATGGTGACAGGTTCCCTTTAATATCCTGCAGGCAGTAGTCATCATCTTAACATTACAGTTTTTGATGCTGTTTAAGTTTACTTCATACACTGCATGCAGAATTATTAGGCAAATGAGTATTTTGACCACATCATCCTCTTTATGCATGTTGTCTTACTCCAAGCTGTATAGGCTCGAAAGCCTACTACCAATTAAGCATATTAGGTGATGTGCATCTCTGTAATGAGAAGGGGTGTGGTCTAATGACATCAACACCCTATATTAGGTGTGCATAATTATTAGGCAACTTCCTTTCCTTTGGCAAAATGGGTCAAAAGAAGGACTTGACAGGCTCAGAAAAGTCAAAAATAGTGAGACATCTTGCAGAGGGATGCAGCACTCTTAAAATTGCAAAGCTTCTTAAGCGTGATCATCGAACAATCAAGCGTTTCATTCAAAATAGTCAACAGGGTCGCAAGAAGCGTGTGGAAAAACCAAGGCGCAAAATAACTGCCCATGAACTGAGAAAAGTCAAGCGTGCAGCTGCCAAGATGCAACTTGCCACCAGTTTGGCCATATTTCAGAGCTGCAACATCACTGGAGTGCCCAAAAGCACAAGGTGTGCAATACTCAGAGACATGGCCAAGGTAAGAAAGGCTGGAAGACGACCACCACTGAACAAGACACACAAGCTGAAACGTCAAGACTGGGCCAAGAAATATCTCAAGACTGATTTTTCTAAGGTTTTATGGACTAATGAAATGAGAGTGAGTCTTGATGGGCCAGATGGATGGGCCCGTGGCTGGATTGGTAAAGGGCAGAGAGCTCCAGTCCGACTCAGACACCACCAAGGTGGAGGTGGAGTACTGGTTTGGGCTGGTATCATCAAAGATGAGCTTGTGGGGCCTTTTCGGGTTGAGGATGGAGTCAAGCTCAACTCCTAGTCCTACTGCCAGTTTCTGGAAGACACCTTCTTCAAGCAGTGGTACAGGAAGAAGTCTGCATCCTTCAAGAAAAACATGATTTTCATGCAGGACAATGCTTCATCACACGCGTCCAAGTACTCCACAGCGTGGCTGGCAAGAAAGGGTATAAAAGAAGAAAATCTAATGACATGGCCTCCTTGTTCACCTGATCTGAACCCCATTGAGAACCTGTGGTCCATCATCAAATGTGAGATTTACAAGGAGGGAAAACAGTACACCTCTCTGAACAGTGTCTGGGAGGCTGTGGTTGCTGCTGCACGCAATGTTGATGGTGAACAGATCAAAACACTGACAGAATCCATGGATGGCAGGCTTTTGAGTGTCCTTGCAAAGAAAGGTGGCTATATTGGTCACTGATTTGTTTTTGTTTTGTTTTTGAATGTCAGAAATGTATATTTGTGAATGTTGAGATGTTATATTGGTTTCACTGGTAAAAATAAATGATTGAAATGGGTATATATTTGCTTTTTCTTAAGTTGCCTAATAATTATGCACATTAATAGTCACCTGCACACACAGATATCCCCCTAAAATAGCTAAAACTAAAAACAAACTAAAAACTACTTCCAAAAATATTCAGCTTTGATATTAATGAGTTTTTTGGGTTCATTGAGAACATGGTTGTTGTTCAATAATAAAATTAATCCTCAAAAATACAACTTGCCTAATAATTCTGCACTCCCTGTATATAGTCTTAAACATGGCTCATCATAGCACTGCTACATAGCACCGGCTATGGCCTAGCATTGAAAAGAAGGGTATCTCTGCCATTTAGGCAAATGAGACTAAAGTAGCATGGATACCTCCAGGAGATCTTAGAAAGGCAGTTATACAGAGACATGCATAGATCTCGTTGGGAACTATAGCAAAACTTAATATAACCCCATCAACACCATGAGATTTCTGACAAATTTAAATTTTTCTTAAAGAGGACCTTTCACTAGAATAGAAAATGTAAACTAAGTATAAAGACATAGAGAGCGGCGCCCAGTGATCCCCCTGCACTTACTGTTATCCCTGGGCGCCTCTCCGTTCGCCCGGTATAGGCTCCGGTATCTTCATATGTTCGGCTCCACCCAGTTGAGCCTGCCGGCGTCTCCTTCTCCCAGGCTGTAGCGCTGGCCAATCGCAGCGCTCAGCTCATAGCCTGAGAGTTTTTTTTTCTCTCAGGCTATGAGCTGAGCGCTGCGATTGGCCAGCGCTACAGCCTGGGAGAAAGATTTTCTATTCTAGTGAAAGGTCCTCTTTAAGTGGAGAAAATCTTTAATAAAAAAAAAAAAAAAATGCATTGTTCCCCTCTGCCTTCCACAACCAGTGATAGTCAGTGCATAGGAATGTATACAGTTACAATTAAAAGCAGTAACAATGTATTTGCACTGAGCAACCGCTAGTATCAGTTATAGTGCCATGGTGCGAGAGTACTTTGGACTGTGGACATTTCTGGACATTTGCCCCTACTACCATTACGCAAAACCATGAACTCACTAACTTAGTGCACTTGGAAGGTTAAAGGGACACGGTCACCTGGATTTTACTTACTGAGCTAATAACCACCACATCAGTCTCCACGATTTACATTAAAATATACTAGTATTACTGCCCTGTGTCTTATTTTGTCTCTGTGACAGACCCATCCGTATGGACTAAAAATGGTACCCAGATAGCAAATTTTATGGTATTTGTGTATTCTGAGTGCTATTCATCTAATGATATGCACTCAGACTTGAGCTATCTGGGAATATGTTAAATGTCTGTGTTTGCTGTGAGGGTGTGACATTGTGTGTTTGGGTGGTGATTCCTGTCCTGTTGTTCCCACATGTGTATTGGTGATTTCCCTTTGTCCTGAGAGATAATTGAATTGCTCCTCGGGTGTCTCCAGGGCAGAGAGGAGGAAACCATGATGCATTGTGGGGATGTGTTGTGTCTGTGTATCCTGAGTGCTACGTATCTGTCCTGTGTCACAGTCTTCCTTCTGGTCCCCTAGGGGCGTGTACACCAGATGGGGACCTGCAAAAATACGGGCGAGTAGCCTTCAATAAAGTGTTCGTGTTTTACCCTCAAAGAGGAGCTTGGTCTCGTTATTGGGAGGGGGGATTTTATTACCGGCGACTAGAGACTGCTTATTGGGATTGTTTGCCGCTTGGAAACTATTGCCGTTCGGCTGCTAATGGCGATTTGTGCATTTACTACTTGAGGTACCGTAACAACTGGTGGCAAGCGACGGGATGATCCTCAGCGCCCAAAGAGACCACTACAACCAGGATCAAATGGAATTACAATACCAAAACCTGAGAAGAGCTACTCTAAAAGATTTATTAGAGCAAAGAGGCGGACAGGCCAGTAACCTCAGGAAGAGGGACATTATTGCGTTATTGCTGGAAATGGATGGACTACCAGCGGCAGAGGGAACCAATGGACCCAGCACAGCTGACAGAACCCCCTAGGAGGCAAGCTTTGACCGGGCGGTAAGAATCAGGCTGGCCCATTATGGTCCCAACCCATCTGCAGAGATCATCACCCAGGTCATGGCCGCTGTGGAGGCCAACCTGCTACGCCAAAACGGGGATGCAGCAGCCCCAGTCACAGCAAACCCGGGGGAAAGAAAGAAAGTGCTGTTTACTGCATTTAAAGCCTTCAGTGAGACAGAAGGAGAGATTAATGGGTACCTTGCTGATTTTGAGCGGCAATGTGCCCTGCACAAGGTACCCCTGGAAGACTGGGTTACTATATTGTCCGGCAAGTTATCCGGCCGGGCCAGCAAGGCTTTTCGGGCCATCCCTGATGAGGAGATTGGGGATTATGTGGCTGTCAGGGAAGCTTTACTCTCCCGGTATGCCATTACACCCGAGGCATACCGGAGGAGGTTCCGAGACACTGTTAAAACAGCTGGGGACTCTTTCGTTGAATGGGCATGTAAGGTGCACCGCACAGCCGCCCACTGGATGGCGGGGTGCCAAGCTGTGTCCGGAGAAGAGGTGCTACAGATGTTTCTATTGGAACATTGTTTTGACAAATTACCAGCAGGGGTCAGAGAGTGGGTAAGGGACCGTAAACCCTCCACTCTACATGAAGCAGCTCGCCTGGCGGATGAGTATACAGATGCCCGCAAACTGGACAGTTCCATCAGCAATGTGATGTAGCAGGCTGGTTTTAAATCTGTAGAGAAACAGATGGGCGCACCATAGGGTAATTCTGTGGGTGTATAATGGTGAACAAAAAGAATTGGCAAGGCTCACCTTGTGTGGTTGTGCGGATATAGGCACAACACTATTGTAGGTATTTTCAAACAAGCCTGGACGTCTGGATATGGCGGTCTGCAGCCTCGGGACCACGAGGGATCTTCAAAAGGAGAAGCCTGGAGCCCCCAAGAAGCTAGTAGTGCAAGAAAACAAAACACGTCCCACGGCGCGAATTACCGTCTACCAGTCACCAGGGTCAAGAAGGAATCTTGCTGCATTAAAAGATTTCTTCTTGACCCTGGTGACTGGTAGACGGTAATTCGCGCCGTGGGACGTGTTTTGTTTTCTTGCAGTTCCATCAGCAAGGCTCCCGCCAGAGTGGAATACAGGCCAGCAGCACCAACAGCAGCTACCATCTATCAGCCTCCAATGAATCGGCCATCAGCACCCCCTCCGTCTGCCCAGTATCAACAGCCACCCCGGTTTAACTCACGGGAATACTCCCAACCTATTCGGTGCTACCTATGCAAGCAGCTAGGGCACAAGCGACCAGAGTGCCCGATGAACAGTGCCAACCAGAACCAGTCCTGGAGGAGACCCGCAGGGGGCAATCCACGACCACCTCTCCCAGCAGCTCACTGTGTAGAGGAAGAGGACTGCTGGGGCATCCTGTCTGAGGCAGACCCCGTTGAGGCTGCCCACCGGGATAACAGACAGCACCACCGGCAATGTGTAAAGGTCAACGGGAAAGAGGTCAGTGGTCTACGGGATACCGGTGCAACCATGACTTTGCTCCAGAAGCACCTGGTATCCGAAGCCCAACATACCGGGGACACGGTCGCAGTGCGAGTAGCCGGGGGTGCCGTGTTTCGTCTACCCGTTGCCCGGGTACATTTGGATTGGGGAGTGGGCACTAGACATGTAAAAGTGGGGGTCATGAAGGATTTACCCGCAGATGTTCTCCTTGGCAATGACTTGGCGCCCCTTGTTTCAGCCTTCGCTCCCATGGGTCCCGCTGAAGTGGACGCTGTCACGACCCGGGCCCAGACCCGTGCCGCCGAGACCGGCCCACCTGCTGCTGAGACCCAGGTAAGACTCTCTACCCCGACTTGTACCTTAGATCAGGCCCCTTTAGGCTGGGATACCCCAGAGATGTACGGGAAGGAAACTAGGGAAGACCCAACGTTAGCGAAGTACAGGGCCAGGGCCGACTCTGGGGGAGAAGGAGTAGATGGGGAGCTCTACGAGTGGGTGGGGGATAGGCTGTACAGGATCCCGAAACCGTCCCAGAAACCGAGTACCCCTCCGCAGAATCGACAGCTAGTGGTACCTGCAAAGTACCGGCAGGAGATTCTGCGGATTGGGCATGATGTGCCGTTAGCGGGCCATGTAGGTTCCCGCCGCACAGCTCATTAAATCACCCAAAACTTTTTCTGGCCCAATTTTAACCGAGATGTGCGGGTTTATTGTAGCATGTGTGACACCTGTTAACGGGTAGGTAAGCGGGGGGATCACCCAAAGGCTAGGCTTCAGTCGATGCCTATCATTGGAGAACCCTTTTCCCGCATAGCCGTTGACATTGTGGGTCCACTGGCCAGGGCTAGCCCATCAGGTAAGAAATACATTCTTACCGTGGTGGACTATGCCACACGTTATCCAGAGGCAGTAGCGCTGTCTAAAATAGAGGCAGAGATGGTTGCTGATGCCCTGGTTAAAATTTTCACTAGGGTCGGGTTCCCTCAGGAGATCCTCTCTGATCAGGGAACTCAGTTCACCGCTGTGCTTACCCAGCAGCTGTGGAAGGTGTGCGGCATTAAACCGCTGCTTAGCTCACCTTATCACCCACAGACTAACGGTCTCTGCGAACAATTTAACGGCACCCTCAAACCGATGCTGAGGACCTTTACTGACACTTGCAGAGACTGGGAGTGATTCCTGCCTCATCTGCTATTTGCATACAGAGAGGTGCCCCAGGAATCTACTGGGTTCTCCCCCTTTGAGTTACTCTATGGGAGAAGGGTCCGTGGACCCCTAGATCTCATTAAAGGACACTGGGAGGGGGAGACAGAGCAAGAAGGGACCCCCATAGTACCTTATGTCCTGGAACTCTGGGACCGCATGGAGAAACTATCCCTGATGGTAAGGGAGAATCTCCAGGCGGCCCAGGGGAGACAGAAGCGGTGGTACGATCGGGGTGCCTGACAGCGGGTCTTCCAGGTTGGGCAGAAGGTTCTAGTGCTCAAGCCTGTGAAGGCAAACAAGATACAAGCATCTTGGCAGGGCCCGTATAAAGTGTTAGCTCAGGTATGTGATACTACCTATCTTATAGCCAGCTGTGCAGATGAGAGGATTCAGCTATCCTTTCATGTGAACATGCTGAAGGAGTTTCAGGAGAGACCAGAGGATGTTGCGGCAGTATGTGCCCCAGCTACTGACGACCCCGAGAACTTACCTTTACCTGACTTGTTAGAGAAGGATCCCCAGACTGACCTTACTAGTCTTGTGCAGCTAGGGGACCGGCTAAACCCGGCAGAGAAGGTACAGGCAAGACAGCTTCTGTGGGAGAAGCAGGCGACGTTCTCCCAAGAACCCGGGTACACCACCCTAGCTGTGCACAAGGTCGAGACACCCGGACAGAACCCCCTACGACAACCCCCATACCGTATCCCTGAAGCAGTCCAAGAAGGAATGTGGAAGGAGATACAAGAGATGACTAGGCTGGGGGTTATCGAGCACTCAGACAGCCCTTGGGCCTCGCCTGTAGTCCTGGTGCCTAAGAAAGATGGGACCACCCGGTTCTGTGTGGATTACAGGCGGCTCAACGAGCGGACCACCACTGACGCCTACCCGATGCCCCGGGTAGACGAGTTATTAGACCGCATTGCCAGGGGGCGCTATCTGACCACCATTGAGCTGTGCAAAGGTTATTGGCAGATCCCCCTGGCCGAGGATGCTATCCCTAAGTCGGCATTCGTCACCCCATTTGGCCTGTACCAGTTTAAGGTTATGCCATTTGGGATGAAGAATGCTCCGGCTACCTTCCAGCGTATGGTGGATAGACTCCTCGATGGCTTCCAGGAATTTGCATGTGCATACCTGGATGACATTGCGGTCTACAGTGAGTCCTGGGAAGACCATTTAGTACACGTGGGGGTGGTGCTGGACAAGATTCGGGTCGCAGGCCTGACCTTGAAGCCAGACAAGTGCCATTTAGGCATGGCAGAAGTGCAGTACTTGGGTCACAGGGTAGGATGTGGGAGCCAGCGACCAGAGCCAGCCAAGGTAGAGGCTGTAGCTAACTGGCCCACACCTATCACCAAGACCCAAGTGCTGGCCTTCCTGGGGACTGCAGGGTATTACCGACGTTTTGTCCCCGACTACAGTACGGTTGCCAAGCCCTTGACTGACCTGACTAAGAAGAATTTACCTAAGCAGGTCCTGTGGTCTCCAGCTTGTGAAGCCGCGTTTCAGGCCCTGAAGCAAGCTCTTGCGAATGCCCCTGTCCTGGCTGCCCCAGTCCCTAACAAATGTTTCCTTGTTCATACAGATGCTTCCATGTATGGACTGGGGGCTGTGCTGAGCCAGGTCGGGGAAGATGGAGGAGAGCACCCTGTCGCATATCTCAGCAGAAAGTTACTACCTCGGGAAGTGAGTTATGCGGCAGTGGAGAAAGAGTGTTTACAAGAATTTTCCCTCATCACAGACCACAATCCCCTTGTCTGGCTTAACCGGGTCTCAGGAGACAATGGCAGACTGCTGAGGTGGAGTCTGGCACTGCAGCCTTACAACTTCACCATCAGCTACCGACCCGGTAAGCAGAATGGGAATGCGGATGGGTTATCCCGGCAAACAGACGTCCCTACTCCTTCCCAGTCCGGTCATCCCCAAGTTGACCCGCCAAAGGGTCAAGCCGGGTCTGCCGGAGTGTTCCACAAGGGGGGAGCTGTGTGACAGACCCATCCGTATGGACTAAAAATGGTACCCAGATAGCAAATTTTATGGTATTTGTGTATTCTGAGTGCTATTCACCTAATGATATGCACTCAGACTTGAGCTATCTGGGAATATGTTAAATGTCTGTGTTTGCTGTGAGGGTGTGACATTGTGTGTTTGGGTGGTGATTCCTGTCCTGTTGTTCCCACATGTGTATTGGTGATTTCCCTTTGTCCTGAGAGATAATTGAATTGCTCCTCGGATGTCTGCAGGGCAGAGAGGAGGAAACCATGATGCATTGTGGGGATGTGTTGTGTCTGTGTATCCTGAGTGCTACGTATCTGTCCTGTGTCACAGTCTTCCTTCTGGTCCCCTAGGGGCGTGTACACCAGATGGGGACCTGCATAAATACGGGCGGGTAGCCCTCAATAAAGTGTTCGTGTTTTACCCTCAAAGCGGAGCTTGGTCTCGTTATTGGGAGGGGGGATTTTATTACCGGCGACTAGAGACTGCTTATTGGGATTATTTGTCGCTTGGAAACTATTGCCGTTCGGCTGCTAGTGGCGATTTGTGCATTTACTACTGGAGGTACCGTAACAGTCTCTAAAATCGGTTTTATTAATATGCAAAGTACCTCAATAAGGAGCCCAGCCGCGCCTATTACTTCGGAGTCCAGCACCACCCCACTGCTAATTTATTCACTCCTCTTCGCCGACGTAATTGTGCAGCGCCCATAATCCCGCACATGCGCCCTGGATACACAAGTCAGCACCCGCGCGGTGTCCTGGCATCGACCCCACAGAATTCATTGCGCATGCGCCAAGAGGAGTGAAGAGGAGTGTATAAATTAGCAGTGGGGCATTGCTGGGCTCCGAAGTAATAGGTGCGGCTGGGCATCAACTGCCGGAGAGACGTCCCCTTGGGATCCTTATTGAGGTACTTTGCATATTAATAAAACCGATTTTATAGACAAAATAAAAGACACAGGGCAGTAATACTAGTATATTTTAATGTAAATCGTGGAGACTGATGTGGTGGTTATTAGCTCAGTAAGTGAAATCCAGGTGACCGTGTCCCTTTAACTGGCACTATGATTTGTCATTGTTTACATATACTGTTTTATATTGTTGAACCTTGTTGTTATCTGTCGAATCCGGCTCTCTGTCATTTTCGTTGTTCTGCTGCTCCTATTGAGTGGAACAATGTAAACTACAAATGTTGATGTGAACGTGGCCTTATACAGTATGAACAATTGGCATGGCAATCTATCATTGGTCGCAGTAGAAACCGCAGCACAGATCACACATAGAATTAGCAACAGATACCCAAAAAACTGATGCCAAGAGAAGGATATCCCGTTGTATTAGTTGTATATAGACTTTAGTGTTAAGAAAAATCATGTCCGTCACAGTTAGTTTTTTACCAGAAAAGTCTATCATGTTTTTGTGTCCAGCAGAAAAAATGGACAGTGATGGATGTCTTTTTTTTTTAAACATTGAAGTCTATGTATAATGGATGCAAACAGATACCCTTCTATTTGAATCAGTTTTTTGGGGATAACTGTTAATCAGATCTGCTAGGTGGAAGATAGAAACATGATGTGACACCAGTCAAAAGAGCTGTGGGCTGTAAAAATGGTGGCACAACTTGATGAATTTTGCTTTATATCCATTGTTATGATGATGCATTTCATAATATGGCTTTGTACAGTATATGAAAACCTTTCCAAACTACAATAAATAATGCATTATTAGGCTTAGGTAACCTGCTCTTGAGCCAAACGTAATCTCTAGCTCTCTATTTTCAAATAGGTATAATTTTTTAATACTGTGTTGCCATTGCACAATAATCTGTACACTGTATATTTTAGGGTATTTATTCAGAACAGTGGTATTTGGGTAATATATCAAGAAAGGATGCCGAAAATGCTTTACGATCTATCAATAAGGTAAGATAATGGTTTGTTTTTCTATAATTTTAAGAATTATTTATATAAAGAATACAAGTATTACTAACAGACATACGTTCCAGGTGATCTCATAGGTCTACTTAAATGCAGAATACTTATTTTATAACTTTCCTGAAAAAGTGATATGAATAGATTTAAATAATTCTCTATCCATAAGTATAGTTTCTTCCAGAACAAACACTAGTAATTGAAAGTTGGTACTGTAAACATCTCAAAATGTACCTGTTAAGGACCATGCATCAAAAATGTAGTCCGGACAACCCCTTTAAGTCTGCTACATCCATCTATATATATATATATATATATATATATATATTTATTTATATATTTATATATTTACACACTGTATATGTGTATATATATATATATATATATATATATAAAGTGTGCGTGTCTGGGATTCTGGCTCAGGCTTTTAGTCTGTGATCACTCTCTTTAGGGCTTCTGTATTTCGGATGTTTAATTTTACTTAAACAGGATAAAATAAAGTTATGTGATTATTGAACTTTGATGCCGTATAAGTCTTCATTCACATCTCTGGTGAATTGTATCTGGTAGAGAATATCCTGCCAGAGTTCACCAGATCCAGCATTGCTGGATTCTGCCCTTCACCAGTAGAACAGTTTTTGTCAGGCCGAAACCATGCTTGAAAGCGTCTGGATCCCATTATAGTCTATGGCAGGAAAGCTTAACCTATAGTCCTCCAGCTGTTGCAAAACTGCAACTCCCAGCATGCCCTATTAGCTATTGGTTGTCCAGGCATGCTGGGAATTGTAGTTTTGCAACAGCTGATCCATCAGAAGAGATAAATAAACAAAATGCATATCCCGTTATGCTCAGTTATGCACATTTTGTATCGTCTTTAACCATTTCTGTCTGAGATCATTTTTTTTAGATGAAAAAAAAAAGTCCCAATTCAGATTCCTGATATGGGGCCCAATGAATTCTATGTATGTCCCTGTGTGTGTTGTTCATGCAGAGGCACAATGACTGGAATAATTATGTTATTAAAGTAGTATGGGTGTGACTGTACCAGTGACAAAGTGTATGGAAGTTCTGTATTGACTAGACACACCTGCCCACACTGTAACACCACCATCACCAATAGCAAATAGTGGCTGATGCATAGCGCTCTCCTCTCCAACATCGTTGGTGGCTATCATTTATGCTCAGCGTGAATCGACTTTCATCGGTTAACAGCACTGACGCCCACTGGTCCCTCATCCAGTGTAGATGCTCCCTAGCCCATGCAATATGATGACGCCTATGGTCAGGTACCCTAGCAAGTCATCTAGCATGCAGACCACGCTGATGTAAATAGTTTCGGATGGTCTGACATCACACTTGGGTGCCTCTCACCTCCCTTAAATGTGCCTGGAGCTGTGTGGCATTCATCATCCGGTTCCACGGGTCACTGTTCACAATGAAGCGGTCATCAGTGTGGGATGTGGCCAAAGGATGTCCACTTCTATGCCTTTCTGTGTCACTCAGTATCTCTGTTGCTACCTGCTGATGACATTCTGTGACACTCTAAGCTCAGTGGCCTGTCTGAGAACATCCTGCTTGAATTCTAGCGATGGCGAGGTACTGTTGATCAATTGTTAGGTGTCATCTTGGTCTCATGATGTCACAATGTGAACAACATGATGAGGAGGACTGTTTAAATATAAATTCTAATTGAACCAGGAAATTTATTGGGCAATTCATGTATCAAACACTTGTTGTGAATTTGGCTGTAAAGCTCCTTTTTAGAGAACAGCAAGTTGTGCAAAAAGTACTGAAACATTGAACAGGTATATTCAAAAGTTTAGAAAACATCACATTAAGTTCACCTGTAAAGGTTAGAGTGCATTTTAGGTTCATCCTGAAATTTCACCCACAAGCCATATATCCCTAACTTTTAGTGAGTAGCGTATGCTTCGGGTCATTGTGTTGCTGGAACACTATGTGTACTGTGTACAAAGTAACTCATGTTTTAGGATACTCACATATAGCTCAGCATTGAGACCACCATCAATCCTGGTCAAGTATCCAATGCCTTTGGCTGTGAAACAACCCCATATTATCAGGCTTCCTCCACCAAACTTGATAGTTCCCTCAATCTCTCAGTCCATTAGGCCCCTTTTCCTTTGTTTCGTCCAGAACCATTTCCACCCATCAGAGCCCAGTCTATTGACTTTCTTCTTATTGCTCCAAATCACCCATTTCCAATCTTCTACTGTCCACTAATCGTATTTTTTTGCAAACTTATAACGATATTGAAATTGAGGCTTCTTCACCTTTTTTTCGGGCCACCGTTTCAGACTTCTGTAATGTGCATCGCACGGTGGATGCATGGACTTCTGTGATCTCACTATTACGAAGCATACAAGCCACCTCCACTGCCGTGTTTGTCGCCCCAGAACTGATAGACCTTGATGAGCCGACTCTGATATTTTGCCTGGACATTCACCTCTTGGCTTTGGAATGGATGTACAGACTTCATTTCGTATTTTTCCAACTATCATGGCACTCACATGATGCAGATTGGCAATTTTCTTTGATGAGATACCGCTATCGATGAGCTGGATGAGGATGTTTCTCTTTTCTTGGGAAATCTTCTTCATGGCGGCTCCTGGATTCAAACTGGTGACCTTTCGCCTGGGAATCAAACTAATAACACACTAAGTGAAACGGCACCCCGGGCATAAAAGGGGATAAAAGCTATTACCTTACACAATGGGTTAATGCAATTATCACAGGCAGGAAAATACACAGTTTTACACAATATTCATAACTTTAAAAGTATGCATCACATTCACATAAAACTTACATTTACATAATCGGCATACTCCAAATACAAAAATACATCAAAATCATACAACTTAGTCCAGTGGGTCAAAAGTTAGATTGAAGTCCTTTGTGACCAAAGGAAGCATGGCTTTCTGGCCCAAACCAGTTTCAACAGAGTCTTCTGTCCTGGAGATAATTGGGAAGTAATCCAATTTTACTCCAAGGGCAGAGGCAAAACTCCATTAGCCACATGGTAGCAAAAGACAATAAAAGACATAAAAATATATAACTGTGCAGCTATTGCATAAAACAGGTACATTCAACATATCCACAGATAGCTTGGATCTGAGCGCACATTATTACTGAATGGTGCTCAGATCACATACATACAGTTCAATTGCCATGGAGCCAAATTCTTTCACATAGTCTTTCGTTATCCGAATGGGCTCCATGGCATAGCTATCTGGGGTATCACTGTTCAAATAGGGCAAGTACCAAATGACCCGGCTTTCATGTCTTTGCAGGGGAAAATCAAGCGTTTCAACATGGGGCCATAGTCTAAAGGGAGCAGGCGGGCAACCAGGCTTCTCCAATGCAATGTGGCGATATTGGTCTCGTCACATCTCTCCCCTTTTCCAAACAGCCTAACAGGGTATCTGACTTCCTTCCAGTCAGTGCCCTTGTTAGTCCAGCATCCCACCCACAAAGCAGAAACCCACCCACAAGAAATGGTTACTACACCTGAGCAAGGGAGAAACTTGTCCATATCCCTCACCACGGCTGTGTGGGGGACTGGTAGACTGCCTTGGTGGGTTGCTGAGTGGGCAGAGACCAGTGGTACTTTGCCCTGGTGCCAGCGCTACCACGGAAGAAGCCTGGTTGGAGCCTGGTTGTTGGAGGGGGAGACCGACTGTTTCCTCTTTGGATACCCAGCTCTGCTGCTGGAAGGGGAGACCGACTGTCTCCCCTTTAGATACACCGCTCTGCTGCTGGAGGGGGAGACTGACTGTCTCCCCTTTGGCTAAACATCCCTGTTGCTGGGGGACAGGACCGACTGTCCCTACCCCCTGTCCCTTAATTGCAGGGACCATGGTCCCATCTGCACTGTTGTGGGGCCTACTGTCTCCCCCTGGTACGTAAAGCTGCCGCTGGGGAGAGGGGGTAACAAGCTCCTCTCCCATACATACTTCTAGCCGCTGGGAAGGGTGACCGACCGTCTCCGCTCCCAATAGAGTGTCCTGCTGCTGGGGAAAGGAGACTGGGCTCTCTATTCCCTGCTGGACACTCTGCCGCTGGGGTGGGAGGACAAAGCTCTCCTCTCCCAATAAAACACTCTGCTGCTGGGGGACAGGACCGACTGTCTCTGCCCCCTGTAACTCAGCCTGCCGCCGGGGAATAGAGACTGGGCTCCCAATTCCCAATAAATCACATTGACGCTGGGGAGAGGGGGTAGCAATCTCCTCTCCCATACATACTTCCAGCCTCTTTGGAGGGAGACCGACTGTCTCCGCTCCCAATACAGTGTCCTGTTGCTGGGGAAAGGAGATTGGGCTCTCTATTCCCTGTAGGACACTCTGCCGCTGGGGGACAGGACCGACTGTCTCTGCCCCCTGTAACTCAGCCTGCCGCTGGGGAATGGAGACTGGGCTCCCAATTCCCTGCAGGACCGGTGGAGAGACCTCGGTCCCATCTCCACCGGCCCCCTGGGGTTCTTCCCAGTAAACCTCCACAATATCTTCCCAGCTGAAGGGGTCTGGCTCTGGGTCTGTCACTCTGCTCTCCTGCTGAGCCTTCTCACTGGAGTGGAACAGCTGCTAGTAGCCCTGTTCTAGCTCCATCTCTCGGGTCACCAGGTGGACCAGGTCCTGCTCAATCTCATGAGTGTCGTCCCAGTCATACCTGCTCTCCCTCCATTCAAAGAGATCACGGAACCGGGCTTGTGTAGGGCTCCCAAACTCCAGCTCTGAAAAAGTCTCCCATAACAAGCCAGGACCATCAAACTCCTCTCCCTCTGGCTTGTCATGCTCAGCTGTCCTGGGTAGGTACTGTGCCCCATACCACCAGAGCGCCTGGTAGTCATCTTCCAGCCACAGCTCCTGCCATACTAGGTGTTCCAATTTCTTTACCCATTCCTCCCGGGGCTGCTCTACTAGGAAGGGCATCCGCAGGGCTACTCGCTTCTGCAACCGCTGGTCTTGCGTGGGGAGTCTCTCGTCCCGCAGATACTCCACAATACCCAATGCCTGGTACCAGATGCCTTTGCGGACTGCATCTCTGTCATCCATGACACCCTCATCGTACTCCACTGCTGTTTCCATTGTGTTGCTCTTAGGCTACTTTCACACTTGCGTTCAGAGAGGATCCGTCTGGTGTCTGCACAGACTGATCCTCTCCTATAATGCAGACGTTTGGATCCGTTCAGAACGGATCCGTCTGCATTATAGTTAAGAAAAAATGTGTGAAAGTACAAACCGGATTCCGAAAAAGTTTGGACACTATACAAATCATGAATAAAAACTGAATCTAATGATGTGGAGGTGCCAACTTCTAATATTTTATTCAGAATAGAACATAAATCACAGAACAAAAGTTTAAACTGAGAAAATGTACCATTTTAAGGGAAAAATATGTTGAATCCGAATTTCATGGTGTCAACAAATCCCAAAAAAGTTGGGACAAGGCCATTTTCACCACTGTGTGGCATCTCCCCTTCTTCTTACAACACTCAACAGACGTCTGGGGACCGAGGAGACCAGTTTCTCAAGTTTAGAAATAGGAATGCTCTCCCATTCTTGTCTAATACAGGCCTCTAACTGTTCAACCGTCTTGGGCCTTCTTTGTTGCACCTTCCTCTTTATGATGCGCCAAATGTTCTCTATAGGTGAAAGATCTGGACTGCAGACTGGCCATTTCAGTACCCGGATCCTTCTCCTACGCAGCCATGATGTTGTGATTGATGCAGAATGTGGTCTGGCATTATCTTGTTGAAAAATGCAGGGTCTTCCCTGAAAGAGATGACGTCTGGATGGGAGCATATGTTGTTCTAGAACCTGAATATATTTTTCTGCATTGATGGTGCCTTTCCAGACATCCAAGCTGCCCATGCCACACGCACAGATGCAACCCCATACCATCAGAGATGCAGGCTTCTGAACTGAGCGTTGATAACAACTTGGGTTGTCCTTGTCCTCTTTGGTCCGGATGACATGGCGTCCCAGATTTCCAAAAAGAACTTTGAATCGTGACTCGTCTGACCACAGAACAGTCTTCCATTTTGCCACACTCCATTTAAAATGATCCCTGGCCCAGTGAAAACGCCTAAACTTGTGGATCTTGCTTAGAAATGGCTTCTTCTTTGCACTGTAGAGTTTCAGCTGGCAACGGCGGATGGCACGGTGGATTGTGTTCACTGACAATGGTTTCTGGAAGTATTCCTGAGCCCATTCTGTGATTTCCTTTACAGTAGCATTCCTGTTTGTGGTGCAGTGTCGTTTAAGGGCCCGGAGATCACGGGCATCCAGTATGGTTTTACGGCCTTGACCCTTACGCACAGAGATTGTTCCAGATTCTCAGAATCTTCGGATGATGTTATGCACAGTTGATGATGATAGAGGCAAAGTCTTTGCAATTTTTCGCTGGGTAACACCTTTCTGATATTGCTCCACTATCTTTCTGCGCAACATTGTGGGAATTGGTGATCCTCTACCCATCTTGGCTTCTGAGAGACACTGCCACTCTGAGAAGCTCTTTTTATACCCAATCATGTTGCCAATTGACCTAATTAGTGTTAATTGGTCTTCCAGATCTTCATTATGCTCAAATTTACTTTTTCCAGCCTCTTATTGCTACTTGTCCCAACTTTTTTGGGATTTGTTGACACCGTGAAATTTTGAATCAACGTATTTTTCCTTTAAAATGATACATTTACTTGGATTAAACGTTTGATCTGTCATTTACGTTCTATTACAAATAAAATATTGACATTTGCCATCTCCACATCATTGCATTAAGTTTTTATTCACAATTTGTTTAGTGTCCCAACTTTTTTGGAATCCGGTTTGTAGTTCAGACGGATCCGTCCAGACTTTACATTGAAAGTCAATGGGGACGGATCCGTTTGAAAATTGAGCCATATTGTGTCATCTTCAAACGGATCCATCCCCATTGACTTACATTGTAAGTCTGGACGGATCTGTTTGCCTCCGCACGGCCAGGCGGACACCCGAACGCTGCAAGCAGCGTTCGGTGTCCGCTTGCTGAGCGGAGCGGAGGCTGAACGCTGCCAGACTGATGCATTCTGAGCGGATCCGCATCCACTCAGAATGCATTGGGGCAGTACGGATGCGTTTGGGGCCGCTTGTGAGCCCCTTCAAACGGAGCTCACAAGCGGAGCCCCGAACGCTAGTGTGAAAGTAGCCTTAGGGTCGCTGTACTGGAACATGCATTGCCCCCAACTTGTAAATCCACAAAATGGTGTCTCCTGTAGCTGTCCCTCTGGCTGTGGGAATGATCCCACCGCTTGCCACCAATTGTAACAGCAGCCCGGGCATAAAAGGGGGTAAAAAACGTTTAAGAGATATTCCCTTTCCAGATACAAAGCTAGCTACTAAAGACACCAATCTCCCGAACTAGAAACCATATGAATGCTGCATACAGCTGAATAGGAAAAACCATATGAAAGGTTTACACTACTAGCAATCGAACTGGAACAGCATACAATAAATCCCCCCCAAGAACGAGACAAGGCGTCGTGTTGAGGGTCAAGCAGTGGTCAGCCAGAGCTGTGGGTTTATTGTTCTTATATACACATTCTTACACATTAGTACCACCCACAGGGTTTTGCAAAACAACCAGTAACAACGTACAATACACTCAGACACGCCCACACAAAATCCTCCCCTCTGCCTGTGATACAATTACCTTACACAATGTGTTAATGCAATTATCACAGGCAGGAAAATACACAGTTTTACACAATATTCATAACTTTAAAAGTATGCATCACATTCACATAAAACTTAGATTTACAGAATCGGCATCCTCCAAATACAAACATACGTCAAAATCATACAACTTAGTCCAGTGGGTCAAAAGTTTAATCAAAGTCCTTTGTGACCAAAGGAAGCATGGCTTTCTGGCCCAAACCAGTGTCCACAGAGTCTTCTGTCCTGGAGATAATTGGGAAGTAATCCAATTTATCTCTAAGGGCAGAGGCAAAAATCCATTAGCCACATGGTAGCAAAAGACAATAAAAGACATAAAAAAATATAACTGTGCAGCTATTGCATAAAACAGGTACATTCAACATATCCACAGATAGCTTGGATCTGAGCGCACATTATTACTGAATGGTGCTCAGATCACATACATACAGTTCAATTGCCATGGAGCCAAATTCTTTCACATAGTCTTTCGTTATCCGAATGGGCTCCATGGCATAGCTATCTGGGGTATCATTGTTCAAATAGGGCAAGTACCAAATGACCCGACTTTCATGTCTTTGCAGGGGGAAATCAAGCGTTTCAACATGGGGCCATAGTCTAAAGGGAGCAGTCGAGCAACCAGGCTTCTCCAATGCAATGTGGTGAGATTGGTCTCGTCACACTAATCTATTAGGGAATGTGAGAACAGGTTGTAATTTATAGTACACAAGAAGACAATGATTGTTCCATCACCTGGAGCAAAACAGTAACAATGCAGTTATATGACAAGAATCTGCATTACAAATCATGTCCAGTTTATGTCTGAGATAACCAAGATTATTGTCTATAAAATGATGGTAGTCTCACGTTCAATGCTGTAGTGGATGGTAAGATATGGAGCCTGAAAGTCAAAAATTCTAAATATTGTTATCCTTTTGCTTGTCAGTGTATTTAAATAGTTTTATGTCTAACATACTGGAGCATGTTTTTTTTTGTCATAGGATGGCACATTCTTGGTGAGAAATTGTTCCCAATCAACGACGTCCCAACCATATGTTCTCATGGTGTTATATAAAAATAAAGTCTATAATGTACGGATTCGTTTTCACCAGAAAAATCAAGTATACCTTTTGGGATCAGGAGGGCATGAGGTATAGTATTGAATGGAATATTGTATCCAGTTTTACTGTATTTAAAGTGGTTATCCAAAGATCTAAATTTACATGAGTACTTGTTTTTGCAGGACGAGTTGTAATGTTTTATTAGCACCTTTTTGTTGGGTTTCATTTTTTTTGTGTTCATTGTGCGGTATAAATAACATTTTAACTTTATTTTGTGGGTCAGTACGATTATGGCAATAAGTTTATAAACTCTTTTATACTTTTCATTCAATTGGTTGGGAGGTAGGATATATAAAAAACTGAAATTCTGCCTTTAAAAGCTTTCACCCTGTGGGCTCAGGCTGTTACAAATTTCTGAACTTGCACCAATTTGTCTCTTTATTACCACCAATACATGAACAACGTGACGTTTGGGTGTCCATAAATGGTGTGGGCCACCCACAGTATATGCTGATTGTCAGACTGCACTTGTACATGTATGGGCCGCCTTTATCAAGTGTACCATACCTCCAGATGAACACTAGTGGAAAATTAAAAAAGAACACATGGGAAACTTAATATGAGAGCTGAGATTGACAAAGTATAAACTGCTAGCAGTGCTTGGACAATGATCACACAACAAAGATGATGCACCCCTTATTTTACATTATGTAGCAGGGTATTTGTTGAGGCAGGGTCACATTTAATAATGGGTAGCATCTCCCCTTGCTGCGATACAGTCTACCACTCTGGCATGATAACATCATACAGATGCCGGATATTCTCTTGTAGTATGTCATTCCAAGCTTTTTTAACATGGACCCTGTAGTTTAGCCACTGTGGTTCTCTGTTATGCATCCAGTCCCGGATGTTCTTGAAGGAGGAGAAATCTGGCTGTCATGCTGGCCAGGGGAGATACTGGATACCCTGAAAAGCACATCATTATCTTGTTGGAACCCCACGTTTCCTAGCTGAGGCAATAAAGGCAGTGGGAATGGTCCCATGCTGTTGTGGACATACTGATGGCTGGTCAAAATTCTCTTCACAACGGGTTGTGAGATAGGCCATAGTAATGTAGTTAATAATACCCCACACCATGTCACCTGTTGTTGGTCCTGTGTGTCTCTACACTATGCATAATGGCAGTGGGCAATCTCAAGCTCTCTATTACAGACAACGGTGCCAACTTAACCGGTTTGAATACATTTTTTCCGCAGCGGTTTTCTTCTGGCCCATTCTCGTCATATTTGCCGAGTTGCGACTGGATCGCCGCCAATCCCGATTATCGTCGGATGTAGTCTAACGGAGTGAACATGTCCTATCTTTTTGCGGAACGGCCGGATCGCGGACCTATTCAAGTGAATGGGTCCGCGATCCGCTGTGGCTGCCCCACGGACTGTGCTCTTGTATTGCGGCCCGCAATAGGGCAACGGGCCGCACACGCCAGTGTGAAAGAGGCCTGATGCAAACTGATCATAACAGATGCTCAAAAAAAGATGGATCAGTTATTTTTAGTACAAACTGATACTAGCTGAGCATAATTGATGCTTAAAGATCCATAAGCGTCTTAATAATGGAGGACTATTATTGTAGGGGGCCTAGGTGGAAAAATGTTATGCACAGTGAGTAGAGTTGAGCGAACACCTGGATGTTCGGGTTCGAGAAGTTTGGCCGAACTTCCCGGAAATGTTCGGGTACGGGATCCGAACTCGACCCGAACTTCGTCCCGAACCCGAACCCCATTGAAGTCAATGAAGACCCGAACTTTTCGGCACTAAAAAGGCTGTAAAACAGCCCAGGAAAGGGCTAGAGGGCTGCAAAAGGCAGCAAAATGTAGTTAAATCCCCTGCAAACAAATGTGGATAGGGAAATGAATAAAAATAAAAATAAAAATAAAATAAATAAAAATTAACCAATATCAATTGGAGAGAGGTCCCATAGCAGAGAATCAGGCTTCATGTCAGCAGAGAATCAGTCTTCATGTCATAGCAGAGAATCAGGCTTCACGTCACCCAAAACTGGAACAGTCCATTGTCATATATTTAGACCCAGACAGAGGAGAGAGGTCCCATAACAGAGATTCAGGCTTCATGTCAGCAGAGAATCAGTCTTCATGTCATAGCAGAGAATCAGGCTTCACGTCACCCACCACTGGAACAGTCCATTGTCAGATATTTATGCCCAGGCACCCAGGCAGAGGAGAGAGGTCCCATAGCAGAGACTCTGGCTTCATGTCAGCAGAGAATCAGTCTTCATGTCATAGCAGAGAATCAGGCTTCATGTCATAGCAGAGAATCAGGCTTCACGTCACCCACCACTGGAACAGTCCATTGTCAGATATTTAGGCCCAGGCACCCAGGCAGAGGAGAGAGGTCCCATAGCAGAGAATCTGGCTTCATGTCAGCAGAGAATCAGTCTTCATGTCATAGCAGAGAATCAGGCTTCACATCACCCACCACTGGAACAGTCCATTGTCAGATATTTAGGCCAGGCAGAGGAGAGAGGTCCCATAGCAGAGATTCAGGCTTCATGTCAGCAGAGAATCAGTCTTCATGTCATAGCAGAGAATCATGCTTCACGTCACCCAACATTGGAACAGTCCATTGTCATATAATTTAGGCCCCGGCACCCAGACAGAGGAGAGAGGTCCCATAACATAGAATCTGGCTTCATGTCAGCAGAGAATCAGTCTTCATGTCATAGCAGAGAATCAGGCTTCATGTCACCCACCACTGGAACAGGCCACTGTCAGATATTTTTAGGCCCCGGCACCCAGACAGAGGAGAGAGGTCCCATAACAGAGATTCAGGCTTCAAGTCAGCAGAGAATCAGTCTTCATGTCATAGCAGAGAATCAGGCTTCACGTCACCCACCACTGGAACAGTCCATTGTCACATATTTAGGCCCAGGCACCCAGGCAGAGGAGAGAGGTCCCATAGCAGAGAATCTGGCTTCATGTCAGCAGAGAATCAGTCTTCATGTCAGAGCAGAGAATCAGGCTTCATGTCACCCACCACTGGAACAGGCCACTGTCAGATATTTTTAGGCCCCGGCACCCAGACAGAGGAGAGGTTCATTCAACTTTGGGTTGCCCCGCAATATAATGGTAAAATAAAAATATTAATAGGATTGAATGAGGAAGTGCCCTGGAGTACAATAATATATGGTTAAGGGGAGGTAGTTATTGTCTAATCTGCACAAGGGATGGACAGGTCCTGTGGGATCCATGCCTGGTTCATTTTTATGAACGTCAGCTTGTCCACATTGGCTGTAGACAGGCAGCTGCGTTTGTCTGTAATGACGCCCCCTGCCGTGCTGAATACACGTTCAGACAAAACGCTGGCCGCCGGGCAGGCCAGCACCTCCAAGGCATAAAAGGCTAGCTCTGGCCACGTGGACAATTTGAAGACCCAGAAGTTGAATGGGGCTGAACCATCAGTCAGTACGTGGAGGGGTGTGCACAGGTACTGTTCCACCATGTTAGTGAAATGTTGCCCCCTGCTAACACGTTCCGTATCAGGTGGTGGTGCAGTTAGCTGTGGCGTGGTGACAAAGCTTTTTCACATCTCTGCCATGCTAACCCTGCCCTCAGAGGAGCTGGCCGTGACACAGCTGCGTTGGCGACCTCTTGCTCCTCCTCTGCCTTCGCCTTGGGGTTCCACTTGTTCCCCTGTGACATTTGGGAATGCTCTCAGTAGTGCGTCTACCAACGTGCGCTTGTACTCGCGCATCTTCCTATCACGCTCCAGTGCAGGAAGTAAGGTAGGCACATTGTCTTTGTACCGTGGATCCAGCAGGGGGGCAACCCAGTAGTCAGCACACGTTAAAATGTGGGCAACTCTGCTGTCGTTGCGCAGGCACTGCAGCATGTAGTTGCTCAAGTGTGCCAGGCTGCCCAGAGGTAAGGACAAGCTGTCCTCTGTGGGAGACGTATCGTCATCGTCCTGCGTTTCTCCCCAGCCACGCACCAGTGATGGGCCCGAGCTGCGTTGGGTGCCACCCTGCTGTGAACATGCTTCATCCTCATCCTCCTCCACCTCCTCCTCATCCTCGTCCTCCTCGTCCTCCAGTAGTGGGCCCTGTCTGGCCACATTTGTACCTGGCCTCTGCTGTTGCAAAAAACCTCCCTCTGAGTCACTTCGAAGAGACTGGCCTGAAAGTGCTAAAAATGACCCCTTTTCCTCCTCCTCCTCCTGGGCCACCTCCTCTTCCATCATCGCCCTAAGTGTTTTCTCAAGGAGACATAGAAGTGGTATTGTAACGCTGATAACGGCGTCATCGCCACTGGCCATGTTGGTGGAGTACTCGAAACAGCGCAACAGGGCACACAGGTCTCGCATTGAGGCCCAGTCATTGGTGGTGAAGTGGAGCTGTTCCGCAGTGCGACTGACCCGTGCGTGCTGCAGCTGAAACTCCACTATGGCCTGCTGCTGCTCGCACAGTCTGTCCAGCATGTGCAAGGTGGAGTTCCACCTGGTGGGCACGTCGCATATGAGGCGGTGAGCGGGAAGGCCGAAGTTACGCTGTAGCGCAGACAGGCGAGCAGCGGCAGGATGTGAACGCCGGAAGCGCGAACAGACGGCCCGCACTTTATGCAGCAGCTCTGACATGTCGGGGTAGTTGCGAATGAACTTCTGCACCACCAAATTCAGCACATGCGCCAGGCAAGGGATGTGCGTCAAATCGGCTAGTCCCAGAGCTGCAACGAGATTTCGCCCATTATCGCACACCACCAGGATGGGCTTGGTGGTGCATCCCATGTTTGCTGGGCGGCAGGTGCCAACGTTCCTCCAAAAGCGGAGGAATAGGCCGAGGCTGCGGTAGCAGCAGAAAAAGCAGAGGCGGCAGCAGCAGAAGAGGTAGCAGGGGGAGCCTGAGTGACTTCCTTGTTTTTAAGGTGTTTACTCCACTGCAGTTCATGCTTTGCATGCAGGTGCCTGGTCATGCAGGTTGTGCTAAGGTTCAGAACGTTAATGCCTCGCTTCAGGCTCTGATGGCACAGCGTGCAAACCACTCAGGTCTTGTCGTCAGCACATTGTTTGAAGAAGTGCCATGCCAGGGAACTCCTTGAAGCTGCCTTTGGGGTGCTCGGTCCCAGATGGCGGCGGTCAGTAGCAGGCGGAGTCTCTTGGCGGCGGGTGTTCTGCTTTTGCCCACTTCTCCCTCTTTGTCTTTTGCTACGCTGTTGGCTCGGTCTCACCACTGCCTCTTCCTCCGAACTGTGAAAGTCAGTGGCAGGACCTTCATTCCATGTGGGGTCTATGACCTCATCGTCCCCTGCATCGTCTTCCACCCAGTCTTGATCCCTGACCTCCTGTTCAGTCTGCACACTGCAGAAAGACACCAGCAGTTGGCACCTGTGTTTCGTCATCATCAGAGACGTGCTGAGGTGGTATTCCCATGTCCTCATCATCAGGAAACATAAGTGGTTGTGCGTTAGTGCATTCTATCTCTTCCACCCCTGGGGAAGGGCTAGGTGGATGCCCTTGGGAAACCCTGCCAGCAGAGTCTTCAAACAGCATAAGAGACTGCTGCATAACTTGAGGCTCAGACAGTTTCCCTGATATGCATGGGGGTGATGTGACAGACTGATGGGCTTGGTTTTCATGCGCCATCTGTGCGCTTTCTGCAGAAGACTGGGTGGGAGATAATGTGAACGTGCTGGATGCACTGTCGGCCACCCAATTGACTAATGCCTGTACCTGCTCAGGCCTTACCATCCTTAGAACGGCATTGGGCCCCACCAAATATCCCTGTAAATTCTGGCGGCTACTGGGACCTGAGGTAGTTGGTACACTAGGACGTGTGGCTGTGGCAGAACGGCCACGTCCTCTCCCAGCACCAGAGGGTCCACTAACACCACCACGACCATGTCCGCGTCCGCGTCCCTTACTAGATGTTTTCCTCATTGTTACCGTTCACCACAATAAGAAAAATATTATTCGGGCCAATGTATTAAATTCAAATTCAGGCCTTTTTTTACAGACACCTAACACTATCTGGCTATCTATTTAGGTACCGTATTACACTAATACAGGCACACCAGTAATGACAGATTTAGCTGAATATAAATTTGAGGCCTATTATTTAGGCGCTGGGTGACAGGTATACGTTTACGGACAGAATTAGACTTGGATCTGCACAGTAGCGTGTGTGTGAAGTTCTTGAGAATTACCCTATCAGCACCTTGAATCTAATATACCCTTTTAGGGATAGATTTAAAGTAGGCCTGATACAGCAGAAACCACTAATTTAGAGAATTGCAAAATTGGGAATTGTATTTCAACCCAGAACAAAAACTGTGCTTTGACGGACACTAAATAACTTGACCAGCTAAAGCAGTAATGACAGATTTGGATGAATATAAATGTGAGGCCTATTTTTTAGGCGCTGGGTGACAGGTATACACTGCGTGCAGAATTATTAGGCAAATGAGTATTTTGACCACATCATCCTCTTTATGCATGTTGTCTTACTCCAAGCTGTATAGGCTCGAAAGCCTACTACCAATTAAGCATATTAGGTGATGTGCATCTCTGTAATGAGAAGGGGTGTGGTCTAATGACATCAACACCCTATATTAGGTGTGCATAATTATTAGGCAACTTCCTTTCCTTTGGCAAAATGGGTCAAAAAAAGGACTTGACAGGCTCAGAAAAGTCAAAAATAGTGAGATATCTTGCAGAGGGATGCAGCACTCTTAAAATTGCAAAGCTTCTGAAGCGTGATCATCGAACAATCAAGCGTTTCATTCAAAATAGTCAACAGGGTCGCAAGAAGCGTGTGGAAAAACCAAGGCGCAAAATAACTGCCCATGAACTGAGAAAAGTCAAGCGTGCAGCTGCCAAGATGCCACTTGCCACCAGTTTGGCCATATTTCAGAGCTGCAACATCACTGGAGTGCCCAAAAGCACAAGGTGTGCAATACTCAGAGACATGGCCAAGGTAAGAAAGGCTGAAAGACGACCACCACTGAACAAGACACACAAGCTGAAACGTCAAGACTGGGCCAAGAAATATCTCAAGACTGATTTTTCTAAGGTTTTATGGACTGATGAAATGAGAGTGAGTCTTGATGGGCCAGATGGATGGGCCCGTGGCTGGATTGGTAAAGGGCAGAGAGCTCCAGTCCGACTCAGACGCCAGCAAGGTGGAGGTGGAGTACTGGTTTGGGCTGGTATCATCAAAGATGAGCTTGTGGGGCCTTTTCGGGTTGAGGATGGAGTCAAGCTCAACTCCCAGTCCTACTGCCAGTTTCTGGAAGACACCTTCTTCAAGCAGTGGTACAGGAAGAAGTCTGCATCCTTCAAGAAAAACATGATTTTCATGCAGGACAATGCTCCATCACACGCGTCCAAGTACTCCACAGCGTGGCTGGCAAGAAAGGGTATAAAAGAAGAAAATCTAATGACATGGCCTCCTTGTTCACCTGATCTGAACCCCATTGAGAACCTGTGGTCCATCATCAAATGTGAGATTTACAAGGAGGGAAAACAGTACACCTCTCTGAACAGTGTCTGGGAGGCTGTGGTTGCTGCTGCACGCAATGTTGATGGTGAACAGATCAAAACACTGACAGAATCCATGGATGGCAGGCTTTTGAGTGTCCTTGCAAAGAAAGGTGGCTATATTGGTCACTGATTTGTTTTTGTTTTGTTTTTGAATGTCAGAAATGTATATTTGTGAATGTTGAGATGTTATATTGGTTTCACTGGTAAAAATAAATAATTGAAATGGGTATATATTTGTTTTTTGTTAAGTTGCCTAATAATTATGCACAGTAATAGTCACCTGCACACACAGATATCCCCCTAAAATAGCTAAAACTAAAAACAAACTAAAAACTACTTCCAAAAATATTCAGCTTTGATATTAATGAGTTTTTTGGGTTCATTGAGAACATGGTTGTTGTTCAATAATAAAATTAATCCTCAAAAATACAACTTGCCTAATAATTCTGCACTCCCTGTACGTTTAATCACAGAATTAGACTTGGATCTGCACTGTAGCGTGTGTGTGAAGTTATTGAGAACTACCCTATCAGCACCTTGAATCTAATATACCCTTTTAGGGATAGATTTAAAGTAGGCCTGATACAGCAGAAACCACAAATTTAGAGACTTGCAAAATTGGGAATTGTATTTCAACTAAGAACAAAAACTGTGCTTTGACGGACACTAAATAACTTCACCAGCTAAAGCAGTAATGACAGATTTGGATGAATATAAATGTGAGGCCTATTTTTTAGGCGCTGGGTGACAGGTATACGTTTAATCACAGAATTAGACTTGGATCTGCACTGTAGCGTGTGTGTGAAGTTATTGAAAACTACCCTATCAGCACCTTGAATCTAATATACCCTTTTAGGGATAGATTTAAAGTAGGCCTGATACAGCAGAAACCACTAATTTAGAGAATTGCAAAATTGGGAATTGTATTTCAACCCAGAACAAAAACTGTGCTTTGACGGACACTAAATAACTTGACCAGCTAAAGCAGTAATGACAGCTCAGCTTGACCCTGATGTAGGATATAGCCAAAAAATAACCACACTATTGATGGTTAAATGCACTTGGGTGACAGGCTCAGCTTGCCCCTGATGTAGTATATGGCCAAAAAATAACCACACTATTGATGGTTAAATGCACTTGATGACAGCTTGACCCTGATGTAGGATATAGCCAAAAAGTAACCACACTATTGATGGTTAAATGCATTTGGGTGACAGGCTCAGCTTGCCCCTGATGTAGTATATGGCCAAAAAATAAATACACTATTGATGGTTAAATGCACTTGATGACAGCTTGACCCTGATGTAGGATATAGCAAAAAAGTAACCACACTATTGATGGTTAAATGCATTTGGGTGACAGGCTCAGCTTGCCCCTGATGTAGTATATGGCCAAAAAATAACCACATTATTGATGGTTAAATGCACTTGATGACAGCTTGACCCTGATGTAGGATATAGCAAAAAATAACCACACTATTGATGGTTAAATGTACTTGGTGGCAGCTTGTGCTGGCGCACCACAAGCCACAAAATGGCCGCCGATCACCCTAGAAAAAAGTGACTGAAAAATGCTCTGGGCAGCCTAAAAACAGTGAGCAATTGAATAGCAGCAGTTCAATGATCCACAGCTGTAGATCGATCACTGAATGAAGTCTTTTGGCGGAGTTAATCACTGCCTAATCTCGCCCTAACGTCACAGCTGCAACCTCTCCCTACACTTGTATCAGCAGAGTGACGTGCAGCGCTACGTGACCCAAGCTTATATAGAGGCTGGTTCACATGCTGCACTGGCCAATCACAGCCATGCCAATAGTAGGCATGGCTGTGATGGCCTCTTGGGGCAAGTAGTATGATGCTTATTGATTGGCTGCTTTGCAGCCTTTCAAAAAGCGCCAAGAAAGCGCCGAACACCGAACCCGAACCCGGACTTTTACGAAAATGTTCGGGTTCGGGTCCGTGTCACGGACACCCCAAAATTCGGTACGAACCCAAACTATACAGTTCGGGTTCGCTCATCCCTAACAGTGAGTAGTACTAGTAAAATTCCCATATTCCTGCCCTGCTGTGCAGCAGCCTGCAGACTCCACTTTGGCCACCACAGTAATAATCCCCATTTCTCCCACAGACTGTCACTACCTATTAGGGCTCCCGTTTACATGCCCTGGAGGCAATTGGCAAATTAGACCCCCTTCCCCCTGGAAAATTCCCCCTCTGGGCAACAAGCCCGGGTCTTAACTGAAGAAAAATACAACAGTGTGCACTGCACTAGCAGTGCTGCCAGAGTCACTGCACTCCCTACTAACTGCAACACTGGCAGTGTGACACTGTTTACTTTAAAATTGTGCCTCAGTCGCTGGCTCGCTTGCTTAACTCAGGGGCAGGCTGTAACAGGAGTGACAAGCTGAACACTTAGCTGCGGCATGCGGCAGCCATCTCCTTATTGCTTTGCACTGCAGTGTTCTTCCCGCCAGGAAGGTGTGCGGCGCCGACAAACAGGGGCGGATTAAGTGCATGATAGGCTCGGGGCTGTCTAACCAACTTGCCCCCCCCCCCCCCCTCCATTTTAGTTTAGTTTTTTTTTTTTGTATGAAGAGGCTGCGGTGCTTCATGATCGCCACAGTCTCTTCTTAGGCCATACCCAAATTGGGTCCTAAATAGAGTTGAGCGAACACCTGGATGTTCGGGTTCGAGAAGTTCGGCCGAACTTCCCGGAAATGTTCGGGTTCGGGATCCGAACCCGACCCGAACTTCGTCCCGAACCCGAACCCCATTGAAGTCAATGGGGACCCGAACTTTTCTGCACTAAAAAGGCTGTAAAACAGCCCAGGAAAGAGCTAGAGGGCTGAAAAAGGCAGCAACATGTAGGTAAATCCCCTGCAAACAAATGTGGATAGAGAAATGAATTAAAATTAAAATAAAATATATAAAAATAAACCAATATCAATTGGAGAGAGGTCCCATAGCAGAGAATCTGGCTTCACATCAGCAGAGAATCAGTCTTCATGCCATAGCAGAGAATCTGGCTTCACGTCACCCACCACTGTAACAGTCCATTGTCATATATTTAGGCCCCGGCACCCAGGCAGAGGAGAGAGGTCCCGTAACAGAGAATCTGGCTTCATGTCAGCAGAGAATCAGTCTGCATGTCATAGCAGAGAATAAGGCTTTACGTCACCCAACACTGGAACAGTCCATTGTCAGATATTTAGGCCCAGGCACCCAGGCAGAGGAGAGAGGTCCCGTAACAGAGAATCTGGCTTTATGTCAGCAGAGAATCAGTCTGCATGTCATAGCAGAGAATCAGGCTTCACGTCACCCACCACTGGAACAGGCCACTGTCACATATTTAGGCCCAGGCACCCAGGCAGAGGAGAGAGGTCCCATAACAGAGATTCAGGCTTCATGTCAGCAGAGAATCAGTCTTCCTGTCATAGCAGAGAATCAGGCTTCACGTCACCCACCACTGGAACAGGCCACTGTCACATATTTAGGCCCAGGCACCCAGACAGATGAGAGAGGTCCCGTAACAGAGAATCTGGCTTCATGTCAGCACAGAATCAGTCTTCATGTCATAACAGAGAATCAGGCTTCACGTCACCCACCACTGGAACAGGCCACTGTCACATATTTAGGCCCAGGCACCCAGGCAGAGGAGAGAGGTCCCATAACAGAGATTCAGGCTTCATGTCAGCAGAGAATCAGTCTTCATGTCATAGCAGAGAATCAGGCTTCACGTCACCCACCACTGGAACATTCCACTGTCACATATTTAGGCCCAGGCACCAAGGCAGAGGAGAGAGGTCCCATAACAGAGATTTAGGCTTCATGTCAGCAGAGAATCAGTCTTCATGTCATAGCAGAGAATCAGGCTTCACGTCACCCACCACTGGAACAGGCCACTGTCACATATTTAGGCCCAGGCACCCAGACAGAGGAGAGAGGTCCCGTAACAGAGAATCTGGCTTCATGTCAGCACAGAATCAGTCTTCATGTCATAGCAGAGAATCAGGCTTCACGTCACCCACCACTGGAACAGGCCACTGTCACACATTTAGGCCCTGGCACCCAGACAGAGGAGAGAGGTCCTGTAACAGAGAATCTGGCTTCATGTCAGCACAGAATCAGTCTTCATGTCATAGCAGAGAATCAGGCTTCACGTCACCCACCACTGGAACAGGCAACTGTCACATATTTAGGCCCAGGCACCCAGGCAGAGGAGAGAGGTCCCATAACAGAGATTCAGGCTTCATGTCAGCAGAGAATCAGTCTTCATGTCATAGCAGAAAATCAGGCTTCACGTCACCCACCACTGGAACAGGCCACTGTCAGATATTTTTAGGCCCCGGCACCCAGACAGAGGAGAGAGGTCCCATAACAGAGATTCAGGCTTCATGTCAGCAGAGAATCAGTCTTCATGTCATAGCAGAAAATCAGGCTTCACGTCACCCACCACTGGAACAGGCCACTGTCACATATTTAGGCCCCGGCACCCAGACAGAGGAGAGAGGTCCCGTAACAGAGAATCTGGCTTCATGTCAGCAGAGAATCAGTCTTCATGTCATAGCAGAAAATCAGGCTTCACGTCACCCACCACTGGAACAGGCCACTGTCAGATATTTTTAGGCCCCGGCACCCAGACAGAGGAGAGAGGTCCCATAACAGAGATTCAGGCTTCATGTCAGCAGAGAATCAGTCTTCATGTCATAGCAGAGAATCAGGCTTCATGTCACCCACCACTGGAACAGGCCAGTGTCACATATTTAGGCCCAGGCACCCAGGCAGAGGAGAGAGGTCGCGTAACAGAGAATCTGGCTTCATGTCAGCACAGAATCAGTCTTCATGTCATAGCAGAGAATCAGGCTTCATGTAACCCACCACTGGAACAGGCCACTGTCACACATTTAGGCCCCGGCACCCAGACAGAGGAGAGGTTCATTCAACTTTGGGTTGCCCCGCAATATAATGGTAAAATGAAAATAAAAATAGGATTGAATGAGGAAGTGCCCTGGAGTACAATAATATATTGTTAAGGGGAGGTAGTTAATGTCTAATCTGCACAAGGGATGGACAGGTCCTGTGGGATCTATGCCTGGTTCATTTTTATGAACGTCAGCTTGTCCACATTGGCTGTAGACAGGCGGCTGCGTTTGTCTGTAATGACGCCCCCTGCCGTGCTGAATACACGTTCAGACAAAACGCTGGCCGCCGGGCAGGCCAGCACCTCCAAGGCATAAAAGGCTAGCTCTGGCCACGTGGACAATTTGGAGACCCAGAAGTTGAATGGGGCCGAACCATCAGTCAGTACGTGGAGGGGTGTGCACAGGTACTGTTCCACCATGTTAGTGAAATGTTGCCTCCTGCTAACACGTTCCGTATCAGGTGGTGGTGCAGTTAGCTGTGGCGTGGTGACAAAACTTTTCCACATCTCTGCCATGCTAACCCTGCCCTCAGAGGAGCTGGCCGTGACACAGCTGCGTTGGCGACCTCTTGCTCCTCCTCTGCCTTCGCCTTGGGCTTCCACTGGTTCCCCTGTGACATTTGGGAATGCTCTTAGTAGCGCGTCTACCAACGTGCGCTTGTACTCGCGCATCTTCCTATCACGCTCCAGTGTAGGAAGTAAGGTGGGCACATTGTCTTTGTACCGGGGATCCAGCAGGGTGGCAACCCAGTAGTCCGCACACGTTAAAATGTGGGCAACTCTGCTGTTGTTGCGCAGGCACTGCAGCATGTAGTCGCTCATGTGTGCCAGGCTGCCCGGAGGTAAGGACAAGCTGTCCTCTGTGGGAGGTGTATCGTCATCGTCCTGTGTTTTCCCCCAGCCACGCACCAGTGATGGGCCCGAGCTGCTTTGGGTGCCACCCCGCTGTGAACATGCTTCATCCTCATCGTCCTCCACCTCCTCCTCATCCTCATCCTCCTCGTCCTCCAGTAGTGGGCCCTGTCTGGCCACATTTGTACCTGGCCTCTGGTGTTGCAAAAAACCTCCCTCTGAGTCACTTCGAAGAGACTGGCCTGAAAGTGCTAAAAATGACCCCTCTTTCTCCTCTTCCTTCTGGGCCACCTCCTCTTCCATCATCGCCCTAAGTGTTTTCTCAAGGAGACATAGAAGTGGTATTGTAACGCTGATAACGGCATCATCGCCACTGGCCATGTTGGTGGAGTACTCGAAACAGCGCAACAGGGCACACAGGTCTCGCATGGAGGCCCAGTCATTGGTGGTGAAGTGGTGCTGTTCCGCAGTGCGACTGACCCGTGCGTGCTGCAGCTGAAACTCCACTATGGCCTGCTGCTGCTCGCACAGTCTGTCCAGCATGTGCAAGGTGGAGTTCCACCTGGTGGGCACATCGCATATGAGGCGGTGAGCGGGAAGGCCGAAGTTACCCTGTAGCGCAGACAGGCGTGCAGCAGCAGGGTGTAAACGCCGGAAGCGCGAACAGACGGCCCACACTTTATGCAGCAGCTCTGACATGTCGGGGTAGTTGCGAATGAACTTCTGCACCACCAAATTCAGCACATGCGCCAGGCAAGGGATGTGCATCAAACCGGCTAGTCCCAGAGCTGCAACGAGATTTCGCCCATTATCGCACACCACCAGGCCGGGCTTGAGACTCACCGGCAGCAACCACTCGTCGGTCTGTTGTTCTATACCCCGCCACAACTCCTGTGCGGTGTGGGGCCTGTCCCCCAAACATATGAGTTTCAGAACGGCCTGCTGACGTTTACCCCGGGCTGTGCTGAAGTTGGTGGTGAAGGTGTGTGGCTGACTGGATGAGCAGGTGGAAGAAGAGGAGGAGGAAGCTGAGTAGGAGGAGGAGGAGACAGGAGGCAAAGAATGTTGCCCTGCGATCCTTGGCGGCGGAAGGACGTGCGCCAAACAGCTCTCCGCCTGGGGCCCAGCCGCCACTACATTTACCCAGTGTGCAGTTAGGGAGATATAGCGTCCCTGGCCGTGCTTACTGGTCCACGTATCTGTGGTTAGGTGGACCTTGCCACAGATGGCGTTGCGCAGTGCACACTTGATTTTATCGGACACTTGGTTGTGCAGGGAAGGCACGGCTCTCTTGGAGAAGTAGTGCCAGCTGGGAACAACATACTGTGGGACAGCAAGCGACATGAGCTGTTTGAAGCTGTCTGTGTCCACCAGCCTAAATGACAGCATTTCATAGGCCAGTAGTTTAGAAATGCTGGCATTCAGGGCCAGGGATCGAGGGTGGCTAGGTGGGAATTTACGCTTTTTCTCAAATGTTTGTGAGATGGAGAGCTGAACGCTGCCGTGTGACATGGTTGAGATGCTTGGTGACGCAGGTGGTGGTGTTGGTGGTACATCCCATGTTTGCTGGGCGGCAGGTGCCAACGTTCCTCCAGAGGCGGAGGAAGAGGCCGAGGCTGCAGCAGCAGAAGAGGCCGGGGCGGCAGCAGCAGAAGAGGTAGCAGGGGGAGCCTGAGTGACTTCCTTGTTTTTAAGGTGTTTACTCCACTGCAGTTCATGCTTTGCATGCAGGTGCCTGGTCATGCAGGTTGTGCTAAGGTTCAGAACGTTAATGCCTCGCTTCAGGCTCTGATGGCACAGCGTGCAAACCACTCTGGTCTTGTCGTCAGCACATTGTTTGAAGAAGTGCCATGCCAGGGAACTCCTTGAAGCGGCCTTTGGGGTGCTCGGTCCCAGATGGTGGCGGTCAGTAGCAGGCAGAGTCTCTTGGCGGCGGGTGTTCTGATTTTGCCCACTGCTCCCTCTTTTGCTACGCTGTTGGCTCGGTCTCACCACTGCCTCTTCCTCCGAACTCTGAAAGTCAGTGGCACGACCTTCATTCCATGTGGGGTCTAGGACCTCATCGTCCCCTGCATCGTCTTCCACCCAGTCTTGATCCCTGACCTCCTGTTCAGTCTGCACACTGCAGAAAGACGCAGCAGTTGGCACCTGTGTTTTGTCATCATCAGAGACGTGCTGAGGTGGTATTCCCATGTCATCATCATCAGGAAACATAAGTGGTTGTGCATTAGTGCATTCTATCTCTTCCACCCCTGGGGAAGGGCTAGGTGGATGCCCTTGGGAAACCCTGGCAGCAGAGTCTTCAAACAGCATAAGAGACTGCTGCATAACTTGAGGCTCAGACAGTTTCCCTGATATGCATGGGGGTGATGTGACAGACTGATGGGCTTGGTTTTCATGCGCCATCTGTGCGCTTTCTGCAGAAGACTGGGTGGGAGATAATGTGAACGTGCTGGATGCACTGTCGGCCACCCAATTGACTAATGCCTGTACCTGCTCAGGCCTTACCATCCTTAGAACGGCATTGGGCCCCACCAAATATCCCTGTAAATTCTGGCGGCTACTGGGACCTGAGGTAGTTGGTACACTAGGACGTGTGGCTGTGGCAGAACGGCCACGTCCTCTCCCAGCACCAGAGGGTCCACTAACACCACCATGACCATGTCCACGTCCGCGTCCCTTATTAGATGTTTTCCTCATTGTTCCCGTTCACCACAATTTTGAAAATGGCAAATTTGGGAATACTTTTTCAACCCAGAACAAAAACTGTGCATTTACGGTCACTACAAATAATTTGACCAGCTAAAACAGTACTGATTTGGAGGAATATAAATGTCAGGGCTATTTTTTAGGCGCTGTGTGACAGGTATACCTTTAATCACAGAATTAGACTTGTATCTGCACTGTAGCGTGTGTGTTAAGTTTTTCAGAATGACACTATCAGCACCTTGAATCTAATATACCCTTTTTGGGATAGATTTAAAGTAGGCCTGATATAGCAGAAACTACCAATTTAGAAAATGGCTAATTTGGGAATACTTTTTCAACCCAGAACAAAAACTGTGCTTTTACGGTCACTACAAATAACTTGACCAGCTAAAACAGTACTGATTTGGAGGAATATAAATGTCAGGGCTATTTTTTAGGCGCTGTGTGACAGGTATACCTTTAATCACAGAATTAGACTTGTATCTGCACTGTAGCGTGTGTGTTAAGTTTTTCAGAATGACACTATCAGCACCTTGAATCTAATATACCCTTTTTGGGATAGATTTAAAGTAGGCCTGATATAGCAGAAACTACCAATTTAGAAAATGGCAAATTTGGGAATACTTTTTCAACCCAGAACAAAAACTGTGCTTTTACGGTCACTACAAATAACTTGACCAGCTAAAACAGTACTCATTTGGAGGAATATAAATGTCAGGGCTATTTTTTAGGCGCTGGGTGACAGGCTCAACTTGCCCCTGATGTAGTATATGGCCAAAAAATAACCACACTATTGATGGTTAAATGCACTTGGGTGACACAGGCCGGGCCTGCACCTGATGTAGTATATGGCCAAAAAATAACCACACTGTTGATGGTTAAATGCACTTGGGTGACACAGGCTCAGCCTTCACCTGATGTAGTATATGGCCAAAAAATAACCACACTGTTGATGGTTAAATGCACTTGGGTGACACAGGCTCAGCCTGCACCTGATGTATTATATGGCCAAAAAATAACCACACTGTTGATGGTTAAATGCACTTGGGTGACACAGGCTCAGCCTGCAGCTGATGTAGGATATAGCAAAAAATAACCACACTATTGATGGTTAAATGCATTTGGTGTTAGCTTGTGCTGACGCACCACAAGCCACAAAATGGCCGCCGATCACCCCAGAAAAAAGTGATATAAAAACGCTCTGGGCAGCCTAAAAAAAGTGAGCAATTCAATATCAGCACTTCAATGATCCACAGCTGGAGATCGATCACTGAATTAAGTCTTTTGGAGGAGTTAATCTGCCTAATCTCGCCCTAACGTCGCAGCAGCAACCTCTCCCTATGCTTGAATCAGCAGAGTGACATGCAGCGCTACGTGACCCAAGCTTATATAGAGGCTGGGTCACATGCTGCACTGGCCAATCACAACCATGCCAATAGTAGGCAAGGCTGTGATGGCCTCTTGGGGCAAGTAGTATGACGCTTGTTGATTGGCTGCTTTGCAGCCTTTCAAAAAGCGCCAAGAAAGCGCCGAACACCGAACCCGAACCCGGACTTTTACGAAAATGTTCGGGTTCGGGTCCGTGTCACGGACACCCCAAAATTCGGTACGAACCCGAACTATACAGTTCGGGTTCGCTCATCCCTAGTCCTAAACTGAAAAATTTGGTCGCCAAATTTAAAATACATATAATTATAATAAAAAAGACATGGAGGAGAATACAGCACCACATACCTCTTACATCCAGTGACATCTCCTGTCATGTAGACCTTCTCTTTCCTCTTCTCCTCCTTTTGACCCAGACCACCATGGCAAATTCTTTCAGCCGCATCTCGTCTCTACAGTTTGTAACACAGACACGTTAGATTTCTCAATTTTTCCATCAACCTCCTCATCCTGGTGTCCCCATAGTGTCATCCTGCTGCCACTCCTAATACTGTACCCGTTTTTGCTCTGCAATGTCCAAGGTACTATACTGCTTAAAAAATAGTGACCCTAATAGACATAATTGGAATCATTTATCAAACTGGTGTAAAGTAGAAGTGGATTTCCAAAAGAGCTGTCAAGCATGAAAGGTGGAATCTGATTGGCTGCTATGGGCAACTAAGCCAGTTCTACTTTACACCAATTTGATAAATTACCCCAAATGTTCCTATAGTGTCCACAGCAGCTATAATGTCCCCTAGAGTGCCCCGAGTAATAATACCACCCTCTATTGTGCTCCAAGCAATAATCCCTGTAAAGTGTCCCCAAAAATAATAGAATTGCCCCTACAGTGCCTCCCCAATAGCAACACCCCCATATAGTAATTTCCACCACACTGCCCCCACATAGTAATCCCCCCATAGTAATTTGCCCCCACACAGTAATTTCCCCCAAACTTCCCCCATATAGTAATTTGCCCCCACACTGCCCCTACATAGTAATTTCCCCCACACTGCCCCCACATAGTAATTTGCCCCCACACTGCCCCCACATAGTAATTTCCACCACACTGCCCCCACATAGCAATTTCCCCCACACAATAGTTTCCCCCACACTGCCCCCACATAGTAATTTGCCCCCACATAGCAATTACCCCACACTGCCCCCACACAATAGTTTCCCCCACATAGTAATTTGTCCCCACATAGCAATTTCCCCACACTGCCCCCACACTGTCCCCACATAGAAATTACCCCACACTGCCCCCACACAATAGTTTCCCCCACACTGCCATTTGCCCCCACACTGTCCCCACATAGCAATTACCCCACACTGTCCCCACACAATAGTTTCCACCACACTGCCCCCATATAGTAATTTGCCCCCACATAGTAGTCCCTCCCATCAGTGGCGTACATAGAGAAGTAAGGGCCCCATAGCAAGGATCAAACCAGGCCCCCCACACAGGACAGAAGCATTGCTGCCTAAACCCTTTTCAGTGACCCTTTGGCCATTTTTTCACTGCCTCTTTTGCTAAAAGTTGTTCCTTTAGAGGGTAGATTCCTGACCAAGTTTTCAACCCGAGTAGAAGAGGAGATAATCCCAACTAAGACTGGGCCCCCCTCTTGCCCTGGGCCCCCTCTTGCCCTGGGCCCCATAGCAGTCGCATGGATTGCCGCTATGGTAGTTACGCCCCTGCCTCCCATAATAATTTGCCCCCACACTGCCCCATATAGTAATTTCCCCCCGCATAGTAGTCCCTCCCATAATAATTTAGCCCCACAGCCCCCACATTCCCCCTCCCATGTACTCGAGGTCTCTTCCCTAATATGTCCTCCTCTGTGTGTCGTCCCCCACATGTCCTCCAAAGTAGGCACATGAAATAAAATTTAAAAAAATGAAAAGCTAAATACTCACCGTCCAGGTCCAGGCACTTGATCGCAGATGAAGGCGGAATGAGGCAGGCGTGCACACGTCAATGTGCTGTGTCCCGGCACAGGCGCGTGATGACGTCATCACACACGCCTGCGCCGGGATTTCACTACCGCATAGGCCTCAGGCCTGCTAGGCCTGAAGCCTATGGCGGTGATAGGCGACGGGACAGGGAGCTATGCGCTCCCGTGCCCCGCCGCAGTATGTGGGCGTTCGGGTCGGCGTTGGGCACCCCCGGGGCTGCCGACCCGAACGTCCCTATTGTAATCCGCCACTGCCGACAAAGGAGTGCTGTGCACACCTGACGATTCATCAGAGTGCGCACACTCAGTTCGTATGATACTGCTCCTCAGCATTGTGAAGTTCACCGGCTGCGCAGCTGCTGCAGCCTGCGCTTATCAGCAAGATTCAGCAGACACAGTTTAGACAGCACATACCACTTAGCAATCAAATTAAAAGTAAGTTGACGGCCATGCTGGCGCCCCCTGCAGTCCGGTGCCTGGGGCAATGCCCCCCCCAGGCCCTCCCCACATTATGCCACTGGTGTGACCTACCTATTTTGGTTGTTTAAAACACTGTACTTGCCACCGTCACAGATATATATATAATAGTTATTCAGCCGGTTAATTGAGTACAAGAGACCTACCTATTATTTTTTTTGTTTAAAAAACACTGTACTTGCCACCATTGCAGGGATATATAATAGGTATTCAGCCGGTTAATTGGGTCAGTGTGACCTACCTATTTATGTTGTTTAAAACACTGTACTTGCCACCGTCACAGGGATATATAATAGTTATTCAGCCAGTTAATTGGGTGGGTTTGACCTACCTTAAAAGTAAGCTTGGTAATTAAAAGCTACCTTTATTATAAATCATAAATGGATAAACGAGCAAAAATTGCCCCAGTGATAAGAAATATCAGGGGAGACTCCCACCAAAACGAAATAAGAAGCAAACATTGGAAGATAAAAATGGTATAGGAATCAGGAGAGGGGGATAAGGGGAAACTATCCCTGTAATACCCTAAATGGTCCTATGCCCAGGGACACCCCTTTATGGTAGAGATTCCCTGCCCTCGTACCTAAACCTGATCCTTACCCTAAATTGACCCTACATCAATGTATAAATATGAGACATATCAGATGGGGCACAGATGGCCCCTAATAGGTAAGAAAGAGAAAAAGAACAAAATAATATAAGAATGGAATAAGACCCCAACGTATTTCACCTGCACCTGGTGGTTCATCAGGGGGTGACAGAAAAGATAAATAGAAAAATTGTAGGAAGGAACAAACTAATAGATAGAGAAAGATATGGGAATGATACTTAGCTCACAGGACAAATAGTGGGAAGGGAATATGCCCAAATATAGATAACCCAGCCAGCAGATGTCAACCTGAAAATAAAACACCAAGAATGACCATCTCTGTAAACCGGCTAAGAATAAATGCAGTCAGTATACAATATACTGATTACTTACTGGCAGGGGGACCCACAACGTATGTCCGATGGATAAGGAGCTGATGCGGCTATTGAGTGGACGCCAGCGCTCAGAATTTTTAAGCGCTAGGAAACACGTTGAACTTCCGCACGCCAAGAAAGTTACTTCCGACGAGATGGAACGCAAGGATGGAGCGCAACACGTGACTTCCCTCAAATGGACAGCACGTGTGGGACGCACACGCCCCAAGCCATTGATATAAAGCGCACAGGCAAATAAGAAGTGCTGGAGGGGCATATACGAAAGCGTTGAAGACTAATAGGCAGAATTCACTAGCAACTAAGCTTTAGAGGGAGCCAGCAAATATTCTTAAGTATAAACAAGGATAAAAGAAAGGGGTTAACTCAAAGGATAATGAGAAACCCAAAATACAGTATCCAAGATACAATGACAGATGCATGTCACTGAAGAAAGGTGCTTCTCACACCAAAAGGTCCAGATAAGGACACAACATGGTATCAGAGGCGGAGCAACATTTTCAAAGAGACAAGAAGGCATCAGGAAAGTCGAAAAATCAGATAAAGCAAGTAAAAGTCAATCTTTCATTTAAGCCCCCGGGCGACTGGGAGCAAAAGCGATAAATCCATAAATCTCTCTCTGGAGAATCTTTCGATCCCAGTCACCCTTCCTAAGAGGCAGAGGGACAGCCTCAAGTGCAGAGGACCTAATAGATTTGAGGTCACCATTATGGTATTCATTATTGCGATTGGCAACAGGTGTATTATTAAGTTTGACAATATCATTCGCAGACCCGCCTTCTTAATTCCCAATAGGTTTTACCAATGTAATCCTTGCGAAATGTACATTGGCAAATGTAGATAACGCCCTTCGTTTTGAAGGTAATGAAATCCCTAACTGAGTAAGTACAACTGGTGACTGAGCAAGTTACGATTTTTGTAGTGCAAATAACGTTACAAGCCTTACAAGTTCCACATAGGAAGACATAGGAAGACCCCCAAAGGTCTTCTATCAAGCCAGGTGCCCTCTCTCTTAGGGCCGGTGTAATGGCTATGCACCAAGTAATCTTGTAAGCTCCTACCCTTACGATAGGTAATCCAGGGGAAGGGGGAAACAGCCTTCGAGAGGTCAGGAGCCATAGTTAAGATGGGCCAATAGGGCTTTAAAATGTTTCTGATTTCTCTATTAGCTACATCAAATGTGGAAATCAGGTGGATCAAATTGCCTTCTTTATTATCTCTCATTCTAGGCACTAGGAGGTAAGTCCTGTTACTTTGTTCCGCTAGCTGAAAGGCATCTACCCATAGACCAGGACGCAGATGGCAGAAATGGCAGAAAGCGAGGGAATGTTGGTCGAGCAGGTGGGGGCCATCTGCCCCCTCATCCTCTTCCTCGCTCACTCCCTCTACTCATCAGCCTTTGTCTCCTTTTTTATCCAGCAGCCAAAGTCCCTACCAGTTGAGAGATCGTACAAAGGGTGGCAACAACCACCCATAGCAGATAACCTTCAAATTATTAACCTTTCTTCACGTGTATTAACTGACATTGAAGTTAACTTATTACAGAGAGGCCTTTCTTTTGTACCTACCACCAAATATAATTTGTTTACATGGATTAAGGACCTGAATCTTTTCTGTAGAAGACTAAAATGGCAAATTCTTTCAGAACACTAATAGACAAACCTGTATTGAACTAGGGGTAAATCTTGATGACTTCTCTGATCTCCAGACCCTGATGGATCTTTGGGAGGAAGGATCGAGAAAACCTGGTGAGGGTCCCTTCACCAATTTACGTCCTACTAGCACTAAATTTCCGCCACCCATCAATTCTGAACACATTGATATATTTTTAAGCCTGGTAGTTTCTGATTTGGAACAATTAAGAATAAATCACCCTATTTATCAAAACCTGTCTCAGTGCAAATGAGCAGCACTCAGGAACCTTGAAACTGATAACAAGATTGTGATAAAACCCTACGATAAAGGAGGTAACCTGGCTATTCTTGATCATACCAAATACCAGAAAATGTGTTGATAAGAGTTGAGCGAACCCGAACTGTAAAGTTCGAGTTCGTACCGAACCTTAGGGTTTTCGGCACCTGGACCTGAACATTTATGTAAAAGTTCGGGTTCTGTGTTCGGCGATTTTTATGGCGCTTTTTGAAAGGCTGCACAGCAGACAATCAACAAGTGTCATACTACTTGCCCCAAAAGGCCATCACAGCCATGCCTACTATTGGCATGGCTGTGATTGGCCAACTGCAGCATGTGACCCAGCCTCTATTTAAAGAGGACCTTTCACTAGATTAAAAAATCTAAACTAACTATACAGACATGGAGAGCGGCGCCCAGGGATCTCCCTGCACTTACTATTATCCCTGGGCGCCGCTCCGTTCGCCCGGTATAGCCTCCGGTATCTTCACATGTTAGGCTCCACCCAGTGAAACCTGCCGGCATCTCTTTCTCCCATGCTGTAGCGCTGGCCAATCGCTGCGCTCAGCTCATAACCTGAGAGAAAAAAAAAACTCTCAGGCTATGAGCTGAGCGCTGTGATTGGCCAGCGCTACAGCATGGGAGAAGGAGACGCCGGCAGGTTCCACTGGGTGGAGCCTAACATGTGAAGATACCGGAGGCTATACCGGGCGAACGGAGCGGCGCCCAGGGATAATAGTAAGTGCAGGGGGATCCCTGGGCACCGCTCTACATGTCTGTATAGTTAATTTAGATTTTTTAATCTAGTGAAAGGTCCTCTTTAAGCTGGAGTCACGTAGCACCGCCCGTCACTGCTCTTATTAGTGTAGGGAGAGGCTGCAGCTCCTGTGAGGAAGAGATCAGGAAGAAATCTTATCAAGAACAGTTTTTTGTACTCAGCGATCTACAGCAAAAGTGTTTTGTGGGTGCAGTGCACAATTTTTTTAAGCCTGCCCTGAGCCAACTACTGCTGAAAACTAACTATTTTTTTTTCAGTTAGTCAATATCAATACATGATCGGCAGCCATTTTATGCAACGATAGTGCACCAGCACAGGCTATTTGCATGCCTGCAAGTCCAGAAATACAGCTTTTTGCTTACTGGGGTTAAAAAAATACATCTGTTAAATATAGTGCACATCTGGGATTACATGTGCATAAGTGACTGTCACATTTAGGCCATAAATACGGCTTTGGCATACTGGGTTGAAAAAAGCCTCTGATATACTGCACATCTGGGATTACACGTGCATAAGTGACTGTCACATTTAGGCCAGAAATACGGCTTTGGCATAGTGGGGTGAAAAAAGCCTCTGATATACTGCACATCTGGGATTACACGTGCATAAGTGACTGTCACATTTAGGCCAGAAATACGGCTTTTTGGTTACTGGGGTGAAAAAACCCTCTAATATACTGCACATCTGGGATTACACGTGCATAAGTGACTGTCATATTTAGGCCAGAAATACGGCTTTTTAGTTACTGGGGTGAAAAAACCCTCTAATATACTGCACATCTGGGATTACACGTGCATAAGTGACTGTCATATTTAGGCCAGAAATACGGCTTTTTAGTTACTGGGGTGAAAAAACCCTCTAATATACTGCACATCTGGGATTAGACGAGCATAAGTGACTGTCACATTTAGGCCACAAATAAGACTTGTAGGATACTGTGGTGAAAAAACCCTCTAATATACTGCACATCTGTGATTACACGTGCATAGGTGACTGTCACATTTAGGCCACAAATAAGGCTTTTAGGATGCTGTGGTGAAAAATCCCTCTGATATACTGCACATCTGGGATTACACTTGCATAGGTGACTGTCACATTTAGGCCACAAATACGGCTATTAGGATACTGTGGTGACAAAAGACCTTTTTTTCATATACTGCACATCTGTGATTACACGTGCATAGGTGACTGTCACATTTAGGCAACAAATACCGCTGTCATATAGAGTTAAAAAAAAAAATTTTTAGTGCAATACCCTACATCAGGGTTTATATTGGCGGTTAATTATTTTTAACATACTTAACCACTTTTTACTTTTCTTTGTGAACGCTAACTATGAGGCAAACATCTTATAAGGGACGCGGTCATGGTCGTGGTGGTGGTGTTGGTGGAGCCTCTGGTGCAGGGAGAGGACGTCGTCGTTCTGCCACAGCTACACGTCCTACTGAACCTACTACCTCAGGTCCCAGTAGCCGCCAGAATCTACAGTGATATTTGGTCGGGCCTAATGCCGTTCTAAGGATGGTAAGGCCTGAGCAAGTACAGGCGCTAGTCAATTGGGTGGCCGACAGTGGATCCAGCACGTTCACATTATCTCCCACCCAGTCTTCTGCAGAAAGCACACAGGTGGCGCCTGAAACCCATGCCCATCAGTCTGTCACATCACCCCCGTGCATATCGGGGAACCTGTCTGAGCCTCAAGTCATGCAGCAGTATCTTATGCTGTTTGAAGACTCTGCTGGCAGGGTTTCCCAAGGGCATCCACCTAGCCCTTCCCCAGGGGTGGAAGACATAGAATGCACTGATGCACAACCACTTATGTTTCCTGAAGAGGACATGGGAATATCACCTCAGCACGTCTCTGATGATGACGAAACACAGGTGCCAACTGCTGCTTCTTTCTGCAGTGTAGAGACCGAAAAGGAGGTCAGGGAGGAAGACTGGGTGGAAGACGATGCAGGGGACGATGAGGTCCTAGACCCCACATGGAATGAAGGTCGTGCCACTGACTTTCAGAGTTCGAGGAAGAGGCAGTGGTGAGACCGAGCCAACAGCGTAGCAAAAGCGGGAGCAGGGTGCAAAAGCAGAGCAGCCGTCGCCAAAACAGTTTGCCTGCTACTGGCCACCGTCACCAGGGACCGAGCACACCAAAGGCAGCTTCAAGGAGTTCCATGGCATGGCACTTCACACAATGTGCTGACGACAAGACCCAAGTGGTTTGAACGCTGTGCCATCAGAGCCTGAAGCGAGGCATTAACGTTCTGAACCTTAGCACAACCTGTGCATCTACATGCGAGACACGGGCTGCAGTGGAGTAAGCACCTTCAAAATCAAGAAAGGGCTCAGGCCCCTCCTGCACCCTCTTCTGCTGCTGCCTCAGCCTCTTCCTCTGCCTCTGGAAGAACGTTGGCACCTGCCGCCCAGCAAACAGAGGATGTACCACCAACAACACTACCTCCGTCACCAAGCATCTCCACCATGTCACACGGAAGCGTTCAGCTCTCCATCTCACAAACCTTTGAGAGAAAGCGTAAATTCCCACCTAGCCACCCTCGATCCCTGGCCCTGAATGCCAGCATTTCTAAACTGCTGGCCTTTGAAATGCTGTCATTCAGGCTGGTGGAGACGGACAGCTTCAAACAGCTCATGTCGCTTGCTGTCCCACAGTACGTCATTCCCAGCCGCCACTACTTCTCCAGGAGAGCCGTGCCCTCCCTGCACAACCAAGTATCGGATAAAATCAAGTGTGCACTGCGCAACCCCATCTGTGGCAAGGTCCACCTAACCACAGATACGTGGACCAGTAAGCATGGCCAGGGACGCTATATCTCCCTAACTGCACACTGGGTAAATGTAGTGGCGGCTGGGCCCCACGCTGAGAGCTGTTTGGCGCACGTCCTTCCGCCGCCAAGGATCGCAGGGCATCATTCTTTGCCTCCTGTTGCCTCCTCTTCCTACTCGGCTTCCTTCTCCTCTTCTACCACCTCCTCATCCAGTCTTTTTTGTCTGAGTCTGAGTCCCAAGTCATGCAGCAGTCACTAATGCTTTTTGATGATTCTGTTGGCGGTGGGCCATCCACCTAGCCCTGCCCCAGCAGTGACAGAGATTGAGTGCACTGATGCCCAACCACTTACGTTTGAGGATGAGGACGTGGGAGAACCACCGCAGCATGTCTCTGATGAGGATGACGAAACACAGGTGTCAACTTCTGGGGCTTTCTACAGTGTGCAGACAGCCAAGAGGGCAGGGGTGAGGAGTGTATGGAAGATGATGGGGAGGATGATGAGGTCCTAGACCTTACATGGCATCCAGGTCATGCCAGTGATGTGTGCAGTTCGGAGGAAGAGGAGGGGGGCATGCAGCACCAGCCGCACAGCAGGGTGCAAAAGCAGACCGGCCGTCGCCCAGCCAGTACGCCAGATACTGCCCAACGCGCCAAGAGACATAGCATACCAAAGCCGGCGCAAAGGAGTTCCCTAGGGTGGAAGTTCTTCAGGCAGTGTGATGATGACAGTACATTGGTGGTTTGCACGCTGTGCAGTCAGAGCCTGAAGCGAGGCATAAATGTTCTCAACCTGAGCACCACCTGCATGATCTGGCATTTAACCGCAAAGCACGAGCTGCAGTGGAGTAGACACCTCAAGAACTACGAAAGATCAGATGCTCCTCCTGCTCCCTCTTCTGCTGTGGTCTCGGCCTCTTCCTCCCCCTCTGGAGAGACAGGGGCACCTGCCATCCTGCAAACAGAGGATGTGGCAGCCACACCACCATCACCCGGCATCTTCAAACTGTCCCGTGGAAGCGTTAGGCTGTCCATCCGACAAACACTGGAGAGAAAGAGGAAGTACCCCCCTACCCACCTGTGAGCCCTGGCCCTGAATGCCAGCATTTTAAAATTGCTGGCCTTTAAAATGCTGCCATTCCATAATGGTGGAGATTGTCAGTTTTAATAATATAATGACTGCGGCTGTCCCATGGTACATGGTTCCCAGCCACCACTACTTTTTAAGACAGGCTATCCCTGACCTGCACGAACAAATGGCAGAAAAAATCAGGTGTGCGCTGCACAACGCCATCAGTGGCAAGGTCCAAATAACCACCGACACTTGGACCAGTAAGTATGGGCAGGGACGTTATATCTCCCTAACTGCCCACTGGGAAAATGTAGTGGTGGCTGGGCCTGAGGCAGACAGCAGTTTGGCACATGTCCTACCACCACCGCTGGATGTTTCCCGGTGCCTCATGTTGCTTCCTCGTCCTACTCCGCTTCCTCCTCTACCGTGTCCTCATCACGTCAGAGCAACACCTGTAACACCAACTTCAGCACAGCCAGGGGGAAATGACAGCAGACTGTTCTGAAACTCATATGATTGGGGGAAAGACCCCACACCACGCAGGAGCTGTGGGCGGGCATGGAAGAACAGACTTATGAGTGGCTGGTGGCGCTGAGCCTCAAGCCTGGCTTGGTGGTGTGTGATAACAGGCAAAATATCATAGCAGCTCTGTGACTAGCCGATTTGACGCATCAGGCCAGGGCTGACACCCGCTGCTGATAGTGGCAGTTCAGTTACTGAGCCGCTGCCATTTCCATGCTGTAAATATACAGCATGGTTTGCTAAGATTCTGTTCACCATGTGGTATATTTAGGACATGGTGCAAAAAGGGCACAGAGGGGGCAGCAGGGGGCACAAAGCGGACATCAGCGTACAGGCTCTAATCTTCACTAAAACGAGCTGTGAGGATCACAGTCTGTAATCAGCTCTTTTAAGTGAATTACCCTCTAATTAGTTAGCTTGTACAAACTAGCTAGAGATGAGCTAGGTCTTAAAAAAATTAGATTTGGTCAAATTCATCATAAAGCTATATAAATCAGGTATACCCATAACGTCCTGCTGGCCGCTCCATACACAGCAGGCACCCAGCCGCAATGACGGGGAACGGTGATCCTGTAATTTAACCCCTCAGATGCCACGGTCAATGAATAGGACAAGGGATCAAAAGATCCCAGGTGCTATCCGGCTAAGGGGGGTTAAAAGTTCTCTTTGTAAAAGCAAAACAAAATTAAAAATTTTATTTAAAAAAGCATTAAAATATTTAAAGTTTAAATCACGCAGCTTTCTCACAAAAAAAGATATAAACAATAAAAAAATTAAACATATTAGTTATTGCGGACCGAAAATGTCTGAACTATTAAAATATTTTAAAAAATGTCTTGTGCGCTGAACACTAGTGTTGAGCGAATCAAAACCAAATAAATTGATTTTGATCCTAATTTCAGGAAAAATGTAATTAGCCACAAAGCCGAATTTCCTTGTGCTTTGTGGTAACAAATCAATTTTCCTGTTATGGAGGTTAAAAAAAAACTTCACATCATCCATTTGCTCGCGGAGAATCCATTGCAGCCATCTTGAGTGAAGATACTGTGCAAAATCTTGTTAAATAATGTCACTGCTCCTGGCCAGCGTCATGGCATTATGATGTCATCTCATCACCACGCAAGATTTTGCGCAGTGTCTTTAAGGACATGGATTGACATGGATTGTCTTTGGTTTTTACTGCACTGAATTATTAAAGTTACCACGTTATTTGGAAGCTGGACTTTCTCTTTTTTATTTTATTTGGATATGTACCTTCATGCCCAGGTTCCCGGTGTTGTTCGTGCCGCCTCCTATTGGCTTCAGGTGAGCGCACCACCCTCGTTTTTCTTACTGCAGTGTCTTCAAGGAAGATGGGCGCGATGGCCTCTCCGTGAGCAAATGGATGAGGTGAGTATGCTTTTTTTTTTTAACCTGATTAACCCCTGAAAGGCCTCAATTGTAGCATCAGAGGCAGCAATCAGCGATGAACGCTGCATCTGAGGGGCTGTATGACAGGGGGTGGCATGATCACTGTTCTCTGTCACTGCACCTGCTACATACAAAGGAATGTGCTCCATGACAAAGTAATTTGTCACTAATAAAATTTATTTGTGAAATTCGTCGAAGCAGCCAAATCAAATTTTTCATAACTTTGCTCATCACTACTGATTGCCGTAACAGAAAAAAATGAAACGATTCACCTTTTTTTGTCACCTTTCAACCCCCCAAAACAGTAATCAAAAAGTCGTACATACCACAAAGAAGGTGCCAATAAAATCTACAGTTCGTGCAAAAAACAAGCCCTCTTATATAAGTTTTGTAGCGCCATATTCGTATTGAGCCACAAATTAAGGACGTCATGTCATTTTTAGCAACGTCGTAGTGAACGTCATGATGTCAAAACCCCAAAAACCTTTTTTTTTTACTCCACAAAGAATATTTTTTCCCATCTTCCAATAACAGAAATGGTAAATTAAATAGTGCCCTTCCAAAGTATAACTTGTCGCGCAAAAAATAAGCCCTCATATGGCTATATAAACAGAAAATGAAAGTTATGGTTATTGGAATGTAAGGAAGAAAAAATGAAAATGCAAAACCAAAAATGGGTCCAGTTGCTCTATAAACAATACAAAGAAGAGTTAAAAACAGACTGAGAAGAAATATAAATGGTACACATTAAAATTGTAAATGGCTCACATGTGCCTCCAAGAGAATTTACATACATTAATTTCTGGGCACTTCCCTCTACAGCTCTGTTCTGTCAAATTGGAAAACTACTGAAAGAACAGAAATAATTTTTTAACACTGTAGATAAGAATCCCTTTAAAAAATGAAGTATTTGCATATTCCATGTCTAATTCTCTGAAAAGATAAAAATGTATAGGATTATAGGTTATACAATGAAACACATGACAAGGCCTTTATTAAATTAACCTTGTTCATATTAACTTAAAACTTCATAACCAGGAAAACTAAAGCCAATAACTCAAGACTTAATAACCATTTCATACTGATACTGTAAATATTAAATAAAAATTATATAAAACCTGATCACAGCCATAAGCTCGAGCTGAATTCCATACCTTCAAAAAATAAGGTAAAAATACGGCAACCCCAGGTAAAAAATGGCATCAAAGCACACTAATAGGTGGGCCGAAAGCCTGGGTCCACAATCCGTGTCTACTGAAACGCTCACTGCTCACAATGAACGCGGACGCTTTGCATGTGGAAGAGGTGGAAATGGGGGAAGACAGTACACAGGGTGATAGCCAGAATTGGATGAGGATGAGGAGGAGGAGAAGGAGACGGTTGCCTCCGCTACAGAGGGTAGTACCCATAGCAGGTTTATTCCATCTGTTCAGCGTGGATGGGCCAAAGAGGAGGAAGAGGATGAGGAGATTGAGAGTCATCCTCCTGATGAGGACAGCAAAGTCTTGTCTGTTGGGACTCTGACACACATGGCTGACTTTATGTCTGGCTGCCTTTCCTGTGACCCTAGCATTATACGCATTTTGGCCAACACCGATTACTGGTTGATCACCCTTCTCTACCCCTGCTACAAAGAGAAATTCTCATCTCTCATTCCTGTGGTGGAAAGGACTAGCAAAATTTTGCACTACCAGAAGGTCCTTGTGGAAAAATTGCTCCAAACCTTTCCAGCTGACAACGCTGGCGGCAGAGTACGTAGTTCCTTGGGCAACCGAGGAGGGGAGAAGAGGAGAAAACACAGCAGTTCCAACAGAGGCAGGGCAACACTCTCCAAGGCCTGGGACAGTTTCATGACACACCGCCAGAACCCTCACCCTGATGCGTGGCCTACTGTCACAAGGAGGGAAAAATTTTGGAAGATGTTGAAGGAGTACGTAGCAGACCGTGTGTGCATCCTCAATGATGCCTCTGTGCCTTACAACTATTGGGTGTCGAAGCTGGACACGTGGCACAAACTGGCGCTCTACGCCTTGGAGGTGCTGGCCTGCCCTGCCTCCAGCGTTTTGTCAGAGCGGGTATTTAGTGCTGCTGGGGGCATAATAACTGATAAGCGAAACCGCCTGTCAACTAAAAATGCTGACAGGTTGACTCTTATGAAAATTAACAAGGCCTGTATTGCCCCTGACTTCTCTACTCCACCAGAGGAAAGTGGCTGAACATAAAGGCACTTTAAATGTGGCTTTTATGGTGTATTGAATACACTGTATACCCATGCACCCCTTAAAGGGTATATGGTTTAATCTTCCTTTTCTCTTCCTCCTCCTCCACCATATCAACATGCTTATTAGACTGCCCTCGCTCCTAATGTTTTAGAGCAGCGGTTCTCAACCTAGGGGTCGCGACCCCTTTGGGGGTCGATCGGCCCTTTCCGGGGGGGTCACCTGAGGTTTCCTATTGTGGGTCGCCCGCACAACGGCAGCGGCCCCTTATCCTCGCGCACAGGAAGTGATGTCCTATCACTGCCTGTACTTGAAGGAGCCTGACGTCTGGACGGGTAAGTCGGGCCACCTGTCTGCTGAGGTCCGAGTTTTTTCGTTAATGACACCGCCGCTGAGCACCACTGCCACCAATGATTTAATTGAGCCTGGCTGAGCCTGGCTAATTTTATTTTAATTATTTGGCTGAGCAAGGCTTAATTTATTTGGGGGGACGTGAAGCACCGCTGATTTATTTATTTGGGGGACCCTGAGCACTTCTGATTTATTTATTTGGGGGACCCTGAGCACCACTGAGTTATTTATTTGAGGGGTACTGTGCACACCACTGATTTATTTTTTTAGGGGGTATTTGTTGTTTATTATTTATTTTAAAGTTATTTATTTGGTTTACAAATATTTTGTATTTATGCTAAAGTTCTGTGGTTATGAATGAATACTTGTGTATTTGAATTAACATTTGGTGTATTGGTGTCTGTGCGTGTTTTTGGTGGGTCATCATAACAGTAGCAAAATTAGTTATGACGTAGCAAGGAAAAAGCAGCAGGCCCTCACCCAAAATGTTTTTGATGGTCTGCTCGGCAGCAGGCCCTCGCCCATAATGTTTTAGATGGTCAGCTCAGCAGCAGGCCCTCTCCCATAATGTTTTAGATGGTCACCAGCAGGCCCTTGATCCAAATGTTTTTGAGGGTGACCAGCAGGCCCTTGATCCAAATGTTTTTGAGGGTCACCAGCAGGCCACCAATCATAATTTGTCAAAGGTGTGTATGATGCCCTCCTTTATGTGTAATAAAGGGTGTATTGGAGTGCCGGTTCCTTGTAATTTTTGGCAGCCCTTTCACTTAGTGCATAGGTTTTGAGTGTAGGAATCCCACTACCTGAACAATTGTACCACAATGTGAATGAGGCTCTCCTTTATGTGATATACATGTATCGGAGTGCCTCTTCCTTGTAATTTTTGGCAGCAATTGCACTTTATATACAAGTAAATATACAGGAAAGAATGTTTCCTAACAATTTTTCCTCTAAAATCGATTTTATCTTTGGTTTTGTGCGTATTATTGTCAGTCTGTAAAATTGGTGTACTACTCGGACAACATCGTTCCCAGCAGCGACCTGGGAGTCCAAGATGCATCCAGACATCCTCCACATGCTGTTTCCGAACCATTTCAGTGGTGTTTCCATAAATTTCTGACCTTTTCATGTCAACCAGACACCTTCTCCTCTTCAGAGCAGGGGGTGCCTGTTTTAATGCTCGGGTTCTCCTATTGACTTCCATTGTGCTTTCTCACTGTGCCTGAAACGGGACGGCGCAGGTGCGAGATTTACATGGCAGACAGGGCCAGCAGGAGAACCAACGCTGGCCTGCCCCTGTCGATCATGACAGAAAGGCGTGGAAATGAGGTGGGCGAACTGAGCCTCTAGAAGCAGGTGCAACGCCCCCCCTGCTCCTAGAGGCTCATTTGCATATAATTAAAGTTAAAATTACAGGAAAACGGGGGCATACTTAAATGAAAGAAATGCAGAGTTAAATTCAGGTGACATTTTGACATCTATAATGTCCGCCTGTTAAACAGCAAAAATTGGGGTGACAGAAACCCTTTAATAAATGTTCCTCAGAATGTCCATTTTTGATGACTATTTTTTTTTCTCACTGTTGTGTGACAGTCAAATATCAGGTCAAAATGCTACCTACAACTCTTGATGAATTCCATGAGGTGTTTAGTTTCAAAAATGGGTTCTTTTTTCAGAACTTTCAATTACATTGTTACTTGAATGAAGTCAGTGAGGCACCAGTTTAGCGGAAAACTCTGAAAAAAGGTTTAACACGTTCAGGACCTTGGACGAGAATGCTCGTCCTAAATTGCAGGTACTTAACGCACTAGGATGAGCATTCTCATCCTAGGGTTAACGTGCTGCCCCACAACTGCTTCTGCGATCAGCAGCAGGGGCCCGGCTGATACTGGCAGCCAGGCCCCTGCTGTATCTGCCAGCATCGGTGAAAACACAGATGCCGGCGGATTAACCCACTGTATGCCGCGGTCACGCTGACCGCAGCATACAGGGGGTTTGCGGCAGCTTGTACATCCCCATCGGGTCCCTGTGCTGTGGTGACGGGGAACCGAGGGTTACTATGGCAGCACCGATGCCTTGAACAGGGCTGGGTCTCCTAGGCAACTGTTAGCGTCTTACAGCGTAAGACACTGACAGTTCAATACAGCACAATACAAATGTATTGTGCTGTAGTGAAACAGGGATCAGACCTTGTCCCATAGTGGGACAAAAAATAAAGTGAAAAAAGAAGTTAAAAAAAGAAAGTTTTACAAAAAAAATTAAACTTTTCAAGTAAAAAAAAAAAGCACCCTTTTCCCAAAATAAAGTACCAAAAAATTGTAAAAAATAGGGAAAAAAAGAAAAATAGACATATTAGGTATCGACACGTTTGTGTTGACCGACTCTACAAAAATGATAATCACATGATCTAACCCCTCAGGTGAACACCGTCAAAAATAAAATAAAATCTGTGCTAAAAAAAAAAAAATTGTCACCTTACATCACTAAAAGTGCAACACCAAGCGATCAAAAAGGCTTATGCCCCCCAAAATAGTACCAATCCAACTATCCCCTCATCCCACAAAAAATTTGCCCTTACCTAAGACAATCGCCCAAAAAATAAAAAAAACTATGGCTCTCAGCCTATGGAGACACTAAAACATGATTTTTTCTGTTTCAAAAAGGCCTCATGCACACGGCCGTGTTCCGCGGCCGAGAGCGGTCCGTGGTAACACGGCCTGGATAACTGTTGAGAGCAGGAGCGCATGGCGTCATTGGTTGCTATGACGCCGTGCGCTTCATGCCGCCGCTGCGCTGCAGTAATACACTATGCGAGTGTATTACTGTAGTGCAGCGGTGGCATGAAGCACACGGCGTCATAGCAACCAATGACGCCGTGCGCTCCTGCTCTCCACAGAAATCCAGGCCGTGTTACCACGGACCGCTCTCGGCCACGGAACACGGTCGTGTGCATGAGGCCAAATTCTTATATTGTGTTAAAAGTAAAAATAAAAATAAAAAAAGTTTACATATTAGGTATCGCCGTGTCCGTAACAACCTCTTCTATAAATGCCACATGACCTAACCCCTCAGATGAACACCGTAAAAAAAAAAAAAAAACGGTGTCGAAAAAGACATTTTTTGTTACCTTACATCATGAAAAGTGTAATAGCAAGCGATCAAAAAGTCATACGCACCCCAAAATAGATCAAATCATCATCTTATCCCTCAAAAATTATACCTTACCTAAGACAATCATCCCCCCAAAAAAATTATAATATATGGCTTTCAGAATATGGAGACACTAAAAAATATATTTTTTCAAAAATGCTTATTACCGTATATACTCGAGTATAAGCCGACCCGAGTATAAGCCGAGCCCCTAATTTTAACCCCAAAAAATGGGAAAAATTATTGACTCGAGTATAAGACTAGGGTGGGAAATGCAGCTATAATGCAGAGTGTATGTGTACGGTATATAATGCACACACTCTACATTATATACACACATCTGCAAGAGGGTGACTCCCTGTATTTAATGCAGAGTGTGTGCATTATATACACACACACTCTGCATTAAATACAGGGAGCCATCCACAGATCTCCCCCCTAAACAGTGCCATCCACAGATCTCCCCCCTAAACAGTGCCATCCACAGATCTCCCCCCTAAACAGTGCCATCCACAGATCCCCCTAAACAGTGCCATCCACAGATCCCCCCTCCCCTAAACAGTGCCATGATGGCACTGTTTAGGGGAGGGGGGGAACTGTGGATGGCACTGTAGGGGGATCTGTGGATGGCACTGCCATCCACAGATCCCCCTACAGTGCCATCCACAGATCCCCCTACAGTGCCATCCACAGATCCCCCTACAGTGCCATCCACAGATCCCCCTACAGTGCCATCCACAGATCCCCCTACAGTGCCATCCACAGATCCCCCTACAGTGCCATCCACAGATCCCCCTCCCCGACGCTCATAGCAGTATATTTAAACTAATCAGTAACCTTTAACTTTGGATATCTTACTTTGTCTTTGCTTCGGTAATACAGGCAGTGCGGGGAGCGGCGCTCACTCACTGACGTCACGCGCCTGCTCCCACTAGGCGGCGCAGGCGCGTGACGTCAGTGAGTGAGCGCCGCCCCCCGCACTGCCTGCTATTACCGGAGCTAAGACCTAGACTCGAGTATAGGACGAGTAGGCTTTTTGAGCACAAAAATATGTGCCAAAAAACTTGTCTTATAGTCGAGTATATATGGTATGTAAAACTGAAACAAACAACAACAAAAAAGTACCGTAGTCATATTTGGTATTGTTGCGTCCGTAACAACCTGCTCTATAAAAATACCACATGATCTAGCCTGTCAGATAAACATTGTAAGTAACAAAAAATGAAAACGGTGCCAAAACAGCTATTTTTTGTTATCTTGCCTCGCAAAAAGTGTAATATAAAGCAACGAAAAATCATATGTACCCTAAAATAGTACCAAAAAAACTGCCATCTTATCCCATAGTTTCCAAAATGGGGTCTTTTTTTTGGAGTTTCTACTCTAAGGGTGCATCAGGGGGTCTTCAAATGTGACATGGCAGCTTAAAATTATCTCAGTGAAATCTGCCTTCCAAAACCATATGGCGTTCTTTTTCTTCTTCGTAATGCCGTGGGCCCGTACAGCAGTTTACAACCACATATGGGGTGTTTCTGTAAACTACACAATCAGGGCAATAAATATTGAGTTTTGTTTGGCTGTTAACCCTTGCTTTGTTAGTGGGAAAAAATTTATTAAAATGGAAAAAAAAGTGAAATTCTGAAATTTCATCTCCATTTTCCATTAATTCTTGTGGAACACCTAAAGGGTTCACAAAGTTTGTAAAATCAGTTTTGAATACCTTGAGGGGAGTGGTTTCTAAAAGGGGGCCATTTTTGGTTTGTTTCTATTATGTATGCCTCACAAAGTGACTTCAGACCTGAACTGGTCCTTAAAAAGTGGGTTTTGGAAATTTTCAGAAAAATTTCAAGAATTGCTTCTAAACTTCTAAGCCTTCTAACGTCCCTAAAAAATAAAATGGCATACACAAAACAATCCAAACATGAAGAAGACATATGGGGAATATAAAGTAATAAATATTTTTGGAGTTATTACTATCTATTATAAAAGTAGAGAAATAGAAATTTTTGGTAAATGTGGTATTTTTTTTATAAATAAAAATGAAATTTTTTGAATTAATTTTACCACTGTCATTAAGTACAATATGTGACGAGAAAGCAATCTCAGAATCGCCTAGATAAGTAAAAGCGTTTTAAAGTTATTACCACATAAAGTGACACATGTCAGATTTGATAAAAATGGCCTGGTTCTTAAGGTGAAAAATGGCTGGGTCCTTAAGGGGTTAAACTGCAGCATGGCACCTGAAAGCCATACCAGCAAAATCTGCATTCTCAAAGCCAAGTGACAGACTTTCCCTTCTGAGCCTAAGAACCTAGGAGAAAAAAGGGCACCCATGCATAAATGTGGCACATCCTCTGAATGTGATTATGATAGGCTTACATAGAGAATCTTACTCATGGTAAGATTGCAGGTCACATGATACAGCAGAGGCAGGAAATTATGTTCTTTTATCCTGCAATAAAGCATTTGGTGGTGTGTTTCACTTTTAGGCCTCTTTCAGACGGGCGTTGCGGGAAAATGTGCGGGTGCGTTGCAGGAACACGCGCAATTTTTCCGCACGAGTGCAAAACATTGTAATGCGTTTTGCACTCGTGTGAGAAAAATCGCGCATGTTTGGTACCCAAACACAAACTTCTTCACAGAAATTCAGGCTTGGGATCGGGGTTGTGTAGATTGTATTATTTTCCCTTATAACATGGTTATAAGGGAAAATAATAGCATTCTGAATACAGAATACATAGTAAATTATCGCTGGAGGGGTTAAAAAAATTAATATTATTTGACTCACCTTAGTCCACTTGCTCGCGCTGCCGGCATCTCGTCTGTCTTCTTCTTTGCTAAACAGGACCTGTGGTGAGAATTCATTGCAGGAACAGGACCTGTGGTGACGTCACTCCGGTCATCACATGATCCATCACCATGGTAAAAGATCATGTGATGACCGGAGTGACGTCACCACAGGTCCTGTTACTGCAATGAATGCTCACCACAGGTCCTGTTCAACAAAGAAGGAGACAGACGAAATGCCGGCAGCGCGAACAAGTGGATTAAGGTGAGTTAAATTTTTTATTTTCTTTTTTTAACCCCTCCAGCGCTATTTTACTATCCATTCTGTATTCAGAATGCTATTATTTTCCCTTATAACCATGTTATAAGGGAAAATAATAATGATCGGGTCTCGATCCCGATCGTCTTCTAGCAACCGTGAGTGAAAATCGCACCGCATCCGCACTTGCTTGCGGATGCTTGCGATTTTCACGCAACCCCATTCACTTCTATGGGGCCTGCGTTGCGTGAAAAACTCAGAATATAGAGCATGCTGCGACTTTCACGCAACGCACAAGTGATGCGTGAAAATCACCGCTCATGTGAACAGCCCCATAGAAATGAATGGGTCGGTATTCAGTGCGGGTGCAATGCGTTCACCTCACGCATCGCAACCGCGCGGAATACTCGCCCGTGTGAAAGGGGCCTTATAGCAGAGGTGCAATGTAATTACAACTGCTCATCCCATTAACTTGAATGTTAAAACACATAGGGGGAGATTTATCAAAAATTTTGTAAAGTAGAACTGGATTAGTTGCACATAGCAACCAATTAGATCACAGCTCTTATTTTTCAGAATTCCTTTGGAAACTGTAAGGTGGAATCCAATTGGTAGCTATGGGCAAGTAAGCCAGTTTTCCTTTACACCAGTTTGATAAATCTCCCCCATACTGTTTCATATCAGCAAAACAAATTAATTTACTTTATATTTTATTGTTTTCCTTAACAGACATTTGACTCTGTGTCTGAAATAATTGACTACTTCCGGAAAACTCCTCTTCTTCTTATTGATGGAAAAGACCGCGGTTCAAGACAACACTGCAAGCTTACATATATTCCTGACAGAAGTTTTAACTAATTACGTTAATTTTTTAAAGGAGTTTTCTGGGACTTAGATATTGATGACCTATCTTCAGGACAGATTATCAATATCAGATATTGGGAGGCCGTCCGCTGGCATCACCCCCAATCAATTTCAGCAGCTACAATTGTGGAAACAATAATAGAGGATGGAACTGAAAACAGGAGGCTTTGTCCAGGGTCCCATGCTACAGTTCAGCTCCCATTCTCTTGAATTAGAACTGAGCTGCAGGACCCCGGGCACGGCCACTACACAGTAGACTGATCTTTCTGTTTTTGTCCCGATACACTATATAGTTTCTGGTGCTGGTGGCTGCCTGGTGGATGTCAGTAACCCACGATCTGTTATCCTGAGGAAGGGTCATAAATGTCTAAATCCTGGAACACCCCTTTAAGCCATGTTGTTTCACTTTTGTTAGCTGCACTATTAGGGTCCATTCACACGTCCGTTGTTTCTTTCCTGATCTGTTCCGTTTTTTGCTGAACAGATCTGGACCAGATCTGGACCCATTCATTTTCAATGGGTCCTGAAAAAAATCTGACATTGAGCTGTCCGTTTTTTTCCAGGACCCATTGAAAATGAATGGGTCCAGATCTGGTCCAGATCTGTTCAGCAAAAAACGGAACAGATCAGGAAAGAAAAAACGGACGTGTGAATAAGGCCTTAGGCCCCTTTCACACGGGCGAGAATTCCGCGCGGGTGCAATGCGTGAGGTGAACGCATTGCACCCGCACGGAATCCAAACTGATTCACTTCAATGGGGCTGTGTTCACTTGTGCGTTGTGTGAAAATCGCAGCAAGCTCTATATTGTGCATTTTTCACACAACACAGGCCCCATAGAAGTGAATGGGGCTTCGTGAAAATCGCAAGAAAGTGCGGATGCGGTGCGATTTTCACGCATGGTTGCTAAGAGATGATCAGGATGGGGACCCAATCTTTATTATTTTCCCTTATAACATGGTAATAAGGGAAAATAATAGCATTCTTAATACAGAATGCTTAGTAAAATGTCCATTGAAGGGTTAAAAAATAATAAACAAATTTAACTCACCCCATCCACTTGATTGCATAGCGGATCTCCTCTTCTTTCTACTTTCTTCAGGACCTGGCTAAAGGATCTTTGATGACGTCACTGCGCTCATCACATGGTCCATCACATGGTCCATCACCATGGTGCTACTGTGAGCACCACTGCCTGCTCAAGCAGCTGATTTTGGAGGTCCATGGTGTGGGATCCCCACCAATCAGATACTGATGACGTATCCAGAGGATAGGTTAACAGTTTAAAAATCTCAGAAAACCCCTTTAAATTCATAATTAACCCTATTCTTTGTAGACTAAAGGCCAGCTTATTGTACCCTGAAGTTATAGTTATTCATCAATTAACAAGCACACAGGATACTAGCAAGCACACAGGATACCATTCATATTTTTATATAGATGCAGTCATATTACAGAAACAGTAATTTGCATTTTATTGTTTAGTTGCACACTCTACGTAAATAGGCTATTTACATAAAGTGAATTTTAAAGGGCTTTTGCCTTTAAAATCTGTGGCAGTTACAGTATGCACATAATCTAGTTGTTCCTATAACTCTCATGGACTTTTCCTCAAAGCAGAAGTGGAAAAAGTATTTAAATGGTGACTCTTTTTAAAAGAATTTAGCAGCTTGGAGAACAAATCTGTCAATCCTGACAGCCACCCTAAGGCTGGGTTCAGACCTGAGCGTATTTGATATGCGCGTTTAACGCGCGTTTTTGTCGCGCGTTTTTATGCACGTTTTTTGCAATAGTAAACGCGCGTTTGACGCGCGTTTGTGTGATTGACTGCAGTGTCCTATGGCCGCAAACGCGCGTCAAAACGCCCCAAAGAAGCTCAAGAACTTGTTTGAGTGTAGGGCGTTTTTCAGCGCGTTCAAACGCGCTGTAAAACGCTCAAGTGAGAACCAGGGCCATAGGGAAGCATTGGTTTTCATGTGTTGAGCGTTTTACAGCGCGTTTGAACGCGCTGTAAAACGCTCAAGTGTGAACCCAGCCAAAGTCAAACAGACAAATCTGAGGGAAGATTATTGTCTAATGTTATGATGCAGTGTGTATTGCTATAAGGCCCCTTTCACACGGGCGTGTTTTCCGCGCGGGTGCAATGCGTGAGTGAACGTATTGCACCCGCACTGAATCCGGACCCATTCATTTCTATGGGGCTGTGCACACTAGCTGTAATTTTCACGCATCACTCTATTTTGTGCATTTTACACGCAACGCATGCCCCATAGAAGTGCACGGTTGCTAGGAGACGATCGGGATGGGGACCCGATCATTATTATTTTCTCTTATAACATGGTTATAAGGAAAAATAATAGCATTCTTAATACAGAATGCTTAGTAAAATAGGGCTGGAGGGGTTAATAAAAATTTTTAAATAATTTAACTCACCTTAATCCACTTGTTCGCACAGCTCAGCTTCTCTTCTGCCTTCATCTGTGAGAAAAAGGACCTGTGGTGATGTCACTGAGCTCATCACATGGTCCATTACCATGTTGCTGGATCATGTGATGCACCATGTGATGAGCGCAGTGACGTCACCACAGGTCCTTTTCCTCACAGATAAAGGCAGAAGAGATGCCGGGCTGCGCGAACAAGTGGATTAAGGTGAGTTAAATAATTTTTTATTTTTTTTAACCCCTCCAGCCCTATTTTACTAAGCATTCTGTATTAAGAATGCTATTATTTTCCCTTATAACCATGTTATAAGGGAAAATAATACAATCTACACAACACCTAACCCAAGAAGATGAAGTGTGAAGAAGTTCGGGTTTGGGTACAAAACATGCAGATTTTTCTCACGCGCGTGCAAAACGCATTAAAATGTTTTGCACATTTTCCCGCGATGCACCCGCATCTTATCCGGGCCAAAAACATGACGCCTGTGTGAAAGAGGCCTAACTACACAGTAAGTGAAAATACTGTTGCTTGTAAGGTGCTGCTCACCTAACTATCTTTAATAATAGATAACTATTCATTTTCATTTCTATTTTTGACTGATAAAATCATCCAGATAAGGATATTTTAACACTGCTGTTTTGGTTTCCGTTTGTGAGATCCGTTTCAGGGCTCTCACAAGCGGTCCAAAACTGATCACTTTTGCCCTAATGCACTCTGAATTGATAAAGATCCGCTCAGAATGCATCAGTTTGGATCCGTTCCGCCTCTATTCCGCTTTGGAGGCGGACACTAAAACGCTGCTTGCAGCGTTTTGGTGTCCATCTTACGAAACTAAGCCAAACGTCCTGACACACAATGTAAGGACGATCCGTCCTGACACACAATGTAAGTCAATGGGGATTGATCCATTTTCACTGACACAATATGGCACAATAGAAAACGGATCCGTCCCCCATTGACTTTCAATTAAGAATTGTTCAAGATGGATCCATTTTGGCAATGTTAAAGATAATACAAACAGATCCGTTCTGAATGGATGCATGCGGTTGTATTATCGGTGCGCATCCGTCTGTGCAGATCCATGACGGATCCGCACCAAACGGCAGTGTGAAAGTAGCCTTAATGCTCTGTAATTATTATTCTACCTACAAACTAGTAAGGGTTCTTTCACACTAGCGTTAAAGTTTTCCGATATTGAGTTCCGTCACAGGGGCTCAATACCGGAAAAAAACCTTCAGTTTTATCCTAATGCATTCTGAATGGAAAGCAACCAGTTCAGTATGCATCAGGATGTCTTCAGTTCAGTCCTTCTTACGGTATTTGGCCGGAGAAAATACTGCAGCATGCTGCAGTATTTTCTTCAGCCAAAATTCCTGAACACTTGCCAGAATGCCGCATCCGGCATTAATTTCCATTGAAATGTATTAATGCCGGATCCGGTACCAAGTGTTCCGGAAAACCGAATCCGGTTTTCTAGGTCTGCTCATGCGCAGCCCTTTAAATCTGTGAGAAAAATTAATACCGGATCCGTTTTTTCCGGATAACACTGGAGAGACTGATCCGGTATTTCAATACATTTGTCAGACGTATCCGCATCCGTTTGCATACGGATTTCCGGATCCGGCAGGCAGTTCCGTCAGCAAGTGTGAAAGTATCCTAAGGCAAGTGCTACACAGTGACATATGTCATGCAACTTCTTGTTGCTGAAAGGTTGTGCAACACTTTTGGTAATGATGACACATGTCTGCGTGCAGCCCCAGCCTTACAGAAGTTGTAGCAATAATAATGGTCAAAAAAATGCTGGAAAAAATACTGGATCCATATCTTTTAACCACACAGCAGGTAAACAATGCTTGTAAGATACTGCTTGGCTGACCACCTTTAATATTAAAAAACTTGTAAAAACTAAGATTCATTGTCTATTGTCTTTTTGGCTGATTATCCAGTTAAATGTAATTCTCATTCTTCCTACAAACCAGTGGAAGAGGATGTGCAGTAATAATGTTAAAAAAAATGCTGGATCCCAATTTTTTAACTCTTTCAAGACACCACCTGTTTTTATGTTTTTCATTTTAATTTTTTCCTTTCAAACTTTCAAGAGACCTTTTTTCTTTTCCTTTCAATCTGAGGTCTTGTTTTATGTGGGAGAAGTATTGTGCAATGGCATCTTTTAATTCACCATATCTTGTAACAGGAAAGTAATATTTTGTAGCGTAAAATTCGGCCATTGTTTTTTTATTTTTATTTTTGGTTTATGACTAATAATGACCTTATGATAACAGCAAGAGACAAGAGCAGTTTTGAAAAATTTGATTTGGATGATTAGCTGAACTACGTCAAGAAATGTTATTTGTTCCGAATTAATTCATCACAAATCGCAATAAGTCTTGTATACCCAGGCCCCTCTGCTTAATCCTATTCATCCTACTTGGTGGTCCAATCTCAGTGTGAAGGTTTGGAACTTAAACTGCAGGGAGAGTGCCAGGAGACTGCAGAGAGAGTGCAAGGAGAGGATATCGCCATGTGCATGTTTTATGTTTTGCAGGTACTGTGCCATCAGTATTACAGGCAGTTGTAATGTATTGCCATCTACATTACTGTGCATGGCACCAAGATTCATAGCTAATCCCTTCTGATAGCTGTCGAATTACTGTGCATTAGCTTTACAGGTCAATGTTAGGGTACTTTCACACTAGCGTTTTTCTTTTCCGGTGTTCCGTGTGCAGCGTCCCACTACATGTGTGTGGGCACTGCTTAAAAGCACTTTTTACTCTATTACAAGCACTAGGTTGTCATGTATAACTTTGCATTTGTGTATCTGCAAAATCCCTGTTAACAGACCTATTAGGTGTAATTTATACATGCCGCCACTAGATGGGGATAAAGTTCAGGTCCTATATTTACCTAGTACAGGATAAACAGCCGGCACTCACTCAATGTTGCACGCTGCACGGGATAGGACGAAATCTCCACGGATATTCAAAGAAGATCCCAGCAGTCGTGTCTTCAAGTATATGATGTTTTATTGCATCAAATCAAAAGATGTCCACAATCCAGGACGCTTTTCAGCTAGCATGCCTTTATCAACAGGTACATGTATACAAAATGACCAAGTATATATAATGGGATAGCTCCTCCCCTTGTGACATCATCACCAACTCCCATCACCTGCACAGGTGGTGGGAGGGGTAAGTAACAAACAGAAGTATCAATCAGTATGTCAGAAGCTGTAAAACAGGGTTCATGTCTCAAACTATGTTTCAAAAAATGCTTCAAAAAATATATATATATCTACCACAAATCATATTTCATATTTTCTGGTGTATGAGATCCCTCAATGGATATTTGATGTCTGAAAAATAAAGGTTATATATAAATAACACAACATCAGATATGCATGATCTCATAATCTCTGTTAAGGACCTTAGGGTGCAGAGTATCCAACATATGAATCCAATATGCCTCTCTGCGTAATAGCAGCTTCTTCAAATCCCCTTCTCTCCTAGGTCTTTTAACCTGTTCCAATACCTGGAACCTCAATTGAGAAATCCCATGTTTGCACTGATCGAAATGAAATGGAATAGGTAACATTAAATTCTTAGTTCGAATAGTAGATTTATGTTTCCCAATACGATCCCTAATCGTTTGTGTGGTCTCTCCAATGTATAATAGACCACAGGGGCATTTTATCAAATAGATCACATTAGTGGATTCACATGTGAAAAAACCTTCAATTGAGAAGGGTCGCCCACTATGTGGATGATAAAATGTAGAACCTCTAATTATACGGAAACATTGAGAACAGTGCAAACATGGGAATGTGCCCTTACGTTGACTTGCTAACACCATTTGTTTTAACGTCTTCTTTGTACTCCCAATATCAGAGTGTACAAGTTTATCCCTATAACTAGGATTCTTCTTGTTGCATATCTAGGGAGGGTTTTTAAACTCTTCTATGGTAGGATAAGCCTTCTCCAACAAGTGCCAGTGTCTACATATAATATTATCTAATTTCTGGTTATAGGGATGAAACTTATGTACAAGTGCCACTCTAGATAATTTAGTTTTTGCTGGTTTATCAGGATTAATAAGTTCTCTTCTAGTCTTACTCAAAATTGAATGGGGATAACCCCTTTGTTCCAATCTATGAGTCATCTCATTAATCCTGATAAGTTGCATGTCAGGGTCAGATACAATTCGCTGTACTCGCTGATACTGGGATTTTGGGATAGCCCTCTTTAATGCTGGTGGGTGAGAACTTGAGAAATTAAGAATGCTGTTCCTGTCCGTATCTTTCCTAAACAGGTCTGTGGATAATATACCGCATTGATCCTTTTTCACCATAGAATCAAGGAATCTCACTTTATGATTGTACATAGACTAATGTGAATTGTAACCCTTCATGTGCATGGTTCAAGTGATCGAGGAAGAACAACAGGGTCTCCTGTGACCCCGCCCATATGCAAAAAATGTCATCAATAAATCTCTTCCTTACGAGGACATTATTTTAATACCAACTGGTATTGTATACATGTAAATCTTCAAATTCTGACATATATGCATTTGCATAGGGTGGGGCCACATTCGACCCCATTGCGGTCTCTCGCCGCTGAAGGTAGTAGTCATCCTCAAACATGAAGTAGTTTTCATATAAGACAAGTCTTAATAAATGCTGAAAAAATTCATGTTCTTCCTTAGCATACTTACTCCTACCTAGCAATGATCTAACTGCTTCCATACCAGTTACATGGTCGATAGAGGTATATAAACTAACCACCTCTATAGTTACCAAGAGACTATCAGAGGGGACAGATTCTAAACTGGCAATTGTGTTAAGAAAATGTTGCGTATCAGACAAAAAAGATTTAGTACCCTTAATTAAAGGAGTCAATGCCTTTTCTAGCACAATTGAAAACCGGGGTGATAGGTGTATGAGTAATCAAGAACGTATGCAATTTTCCATCAATAACCCCTAGGTGTCACGACCATGGTCATGGTCGTGACTTCTGTATCCGCATGCTGTTGCCTGCGGTCGGGTTTGATTGTTCAACCACAGGTGGGGGGCGCTAGTATGTTGCCTCACTTGTGGTTGCCGCTGGCAACATGTGGTTGTATTGCAGTTTGGCAGCCTGAGCTGGTGCTGGGCAGCTTGCTGCAATGTACATGCGGTTGCACCTGGCAACCTGCCTTTATATGTGTGCACATTTCCTGTTTGGTGTGCACAGGGTTTGAGTTGTGTGCACTTTCCCTTTTAAGTTGCTGTCTTCCCTTCCCTGGTGTGAGAAGGGTTAATTCCCTTCCTAGTGTGTGTCTACTGGATGTGTCTGTGTGGGTGTGGCTACATGGGCTATAAAGCCTCAGTTGAGACCTGATGTCTGAGGGGTACTCCAGCCTTGTTTGTAAGCTGGAGGCACCCTCCTGGTCCCTTATTCCATCTGCCAGTGAGGGCCACCCTTGTGGTCATAAATTGTGATACACGATGTTATGAAGATGTGTTTGTGTTATGCTTATTTATTGCAGCGTATGGTTTCCTGGGTTCCTGTGTGGTGTGTGCTCTGTCTCTTGTGTTGTTGTAGACAGCAGCATTTATACTTGGGTTCCAGGCTCTGTGTCTGTGGCAGGTAGGTATGGTACTAGTTGCACTTACCTGCCATTGCCATATGTCTGTTTCTGTTCCCCTTGCAGCCCGGCCAGTTTAGACTCCAGTTTCTCCGTATCCAGGAGGAACAGGTGGTCTACCCAGCTCCTAGTTCAGGGATCGGCGGAGGGTGAGTAGGGATCCGAGGTTCCTGAGCATGAGCCCTCCTACCTTCAAGGTCGGCTCATGCAGCTAGGAGTTAGGGTCAGATTAGGGATGCATTAGGAGGTGACCTGCTCCCTTATTCTGTTGTCCTGGCCGAGCAGCCACTAACATCTCGTGGCATCGCACGGCTGAGGGTTTTCCCCATCCTCAGCCGTGACACTAGGGATAAGAAATGGTTAACAGTTTGCACGATTTTTTCTTTAATACGAAAAACTGGATCACTCGATAATTTTTCATAAGTATTTCCATCCGAAAGTTGGCGCATAACTTCTGCAACATATTTTCCTCGATCCATCAGAACAATCGCGCCGCCTTTATCCGCAGGCTTTAGTACAATATCTTTATCCTCCATTAATGATCGAATAGCCATTTTATCTTGCAGTGTCACATTATGCAAAAACCGTAATTCACCCCTCTTTATCGAATCCATCTGACTTTGTATATCTTTATTAACTAGATGAACATAAGTCTCTATAGGGTGGTATACCTTAGGAGGCATAAAATGACTCTTAATCTTCAGACCTAGATCAGCTAGGCGTAGGCCAGAATGTCCCTCCTCAACCTCATGCACACCATGAGGTTTTTCATGAGATTCCACAAAATGTGCCTTAAGACTTAATTTTCAAAAAAAATGATTAAGATCGATATCAAACTGAAAAGAATCTAATGGAGTCCATGGACTAAAAGAAAGTCCTTTTTGTAGAGCTTTCATTTAATCGACATTAAGACTCCTGGAAGACAAATTAATCACGAGAGACGTGCTCTTACCTGAGAGCGCGTCTGGATCGCTTGACTCAATCCCATCCCTTCACCAGTGTCTGCGATGCTTCCGGCCTGCGTGCCTCCTCCTCCATGCGGACGCCGACCGCTCCTCCGAGAAAAAGAGCGAGTCTCCTGTGGTCCCGCGGTTTCGTTTCCCGAACTGGAGGTATATGATCCCGGTTTTGCAGGTCTCCTGTAGCCCGACCTCTGGCGGGATGACGTGTCTTGCCATCTATACACTTTGTTTAGGTGGTAGTCCTCACTATCATGTAAGAGAACTTAGATATTTTTCTGTCTTCCGTCTCCTTTTTATATATTGCAATCTGTGAATCAACCGAATCTTTCAGTTGCTGAAATTCTTCGAATGTTATCGAATCTTTCAGTTGTTGTTCGGTGGCAGCAATTTGCGCTTGTATCTCATCTATAGCAATCTGTATGCGATTAATAGTCAGCAACATAAGATCATACGAGCATTTATTAATGATCCGTTCGAAATCTTTGCAGTATTCGATATCCTCTGGAAAAAAAGTTGGACGCAAATGCACCCTAAGACCCCTCGGGATTCTCTTCACCTTATGGTATTCAGCCAATGTAATGGCATATAACTCATATGATGTGAGTCGTCTGAGTTCACGTTCCCAGTGTCGCTTTTTAAATTCACTGGTAGGAATATTCAAAAAATCGGTAGTCGATGTCACTTGGGAAAGGATCCTTTCAGCATCGGCATTATCGAAGCTCAGAGTCATCGAAGTAGTCATCTGGGGTGGTTGACGACTCTCAAGAATCAATCACAGGAAAAACAGCCGGCACTCACTCAATGTTGCACGCTGCATGGAATAGGACGAAATCTCCACGAATATTCAAAGAAGATCTCAGCAGTCGTGTCTTCAAGTATATGATGTTTTATTGCATCAAATCAAAAGATGCCCACAATCCAGGACGTGTTTCAGCTAGCATGCCTTTATCAACAGGTACATGTATACAAAATGACCAAGTATATATAATGGGATAGCTCCTCCCCTTGTGACATCATCACCAACTCCCATCACCTGCACAGGTGGTGGGAGGGGTAAGTAACAAACAGAAGTATCAATCAGTATGTCAGAAGCTGTAAAACAGGGTTCATGTCTCAAACTATGTTTCAAAAAAATGCTTCAATATATATATATATATATCTACCACAAATCATATTTCATATTTCCTGGTGTATGAGATCCCTTAATGGACAATTGATGTCTGAAAAATAAAGGTTATATATAAATAACACAAAATCAGATATGCATGATCTCATAATCTCTGTTAAGGCCCTTAGGGTGCAGAGTAGCCAACATGTGAATCCAATATGCCTTTCTGCATAATAGCGGCTTCTTCAAATCCCCTCCTCTCCTAGGTCTTTTAACCTGTTCCAATACCTGGAACCTCAATTGAGCTATCCCATGTTTGCACTGATCGAAATGAAATACCTAGGTCAGGCCTAGTGAGACAGATTAGTCAAGGCAGTTGGAAAGAAGTAGTTCAGAAGAGAGCAGATCTGAGGTAGTCAGATCAAGTTAGTGGGAGGAAAGATAGAGTGAAGACTTCGGCACACAGATTAGTGAGTGGAGCCAACTTCAATAGGAGGTGTTTACTCAGATGTTAGGCACGGAAGAGCGTTTTCCTTCTGTAGCTGGACTTGCATCCCTGACCAGTAGGAGAAGAGTTTGCCTCCCTGGAAAAGAAACAAGCATTCCTAGGAATTCATCGGTGATAAGAGCCATTAGAGAAGGCCACAGACACCTTTGCATGGTGGAGGTTTTATAGCTTCAGGCAGCCGACACCAACCTTCTAAGAGACAGTTGAGTTTTCCTGTCTACAAATATTCAGCTTGTAGGGAAAGACAAGTAATAGGATTCAAAGCATCTAAAGGAACCAGGTACACCTAACCCACTTCTCCAAAACCACAAAAACACAAAATATCACTGTTTATTTTTCCGTTCTTCTGATTCATCGGAAGAACAGGAAACTAAAAACAAATACTGTATTTTGAGCATTCATAAACCTCTTTCAGACGGACAGTATTTGATCAGTATTTGTAAGCCAAAAATCGGAGTGGGTCCAAAACAAAGATAAAATGTAATGAAATTGTTTGCATCCCATATAATAAATAAAATAAAACTGTCATCTCATCCGGCAAAAATCATACCCTACCCAAGGTAATCGCCCAAAAATTGAAAATAATTGTGGCTCTCAGACTATGGAAACACTAAAACATGATTTTTTTTGCTTCAAAAATGAAATCATTGTGTAAAACTTACATAAATAAAAAAAAGTATACATATTAGGTATCGCAGTGTCTGTAATAACTTGCTGTATGAAAATATGACATAACCTAACCCCTCAGGTGAATACCGTAAAAAAAAATATAATACGGTGTAAAAAAAGCCATTTTTTGTCACCTTACATCACAAAAAGTGTAATAGCAAGCGATCAAAAAGTCACACGCACCCCAAAATAGTGCCAATAAAACCGTCATCTCATCCCGCAAAAATCATACCCTACCCAAGGTGGTGGTGCCCAAAAACTGAAAAAATTACGGATCTCATCTTATTGAAACACTAAAACATGATTTTTTTTGTTTCAAAAAAGAAATCATTGTGTACAACTTACATAAATAAAAAAAATGTATACATATTAGGTATCTCCACATCCGTGACAACCTGGTCTATAAAAATATCACATGATCTAACCTGTCAGATGAATGTTGTAAATTACAAAATATAAAAACTGTGCCAAAACAGCTATTTCTTGTTACCTAGCCTGACATAAAGTGTAATATAGAGCAACCAAAAATCATATGTACCCTAAACTAGTACCAACAATACTGCCACCCTATCCCATAGTTTCTATAATGGGGTCACTTTTTTGGAGTTTCTACTCTAGGGGTGCATCAGGGGGGCTTCAAATGGGACATGGTGTAAAAAAAAACAGTCCAGCAAAATCTGCCTACCAAAAACCGTATGGCATTCCATTCCTTCTGAGCCCTGCCGTGTGCCCGTACAGTAGTTTACGACCACATATGGGGTGTTTCTGTAAACTACAGAATCAGGGCCAGAAATATTGAGGTTTGTTTGGCTGTTAACCCTTGTTTTGTAACTGGAAAAAAATTATTAAAATTAAACATCTGCCAAAAAAGTGAAATTTTGAAATTGTATCTCTATTTTCCATTAATTCTTGTGGAACACCTAAAGGGTTAACAATATTTGTAAAATCAGTTTTGAATACCTTGAGTGGTGTAGTTTCTTAGATGGGGTCACTTTTATGGAGTTTCTACTCTAGGGGTGCATCAGGGGTTCTTCAAATGGGACATGGTGCCAAAAAAAAAAGGCCATCAAAATCTGCCTTCCAGAAACCATACGGTGTTCCTTTCCTTCTGCATCCTGCCGTTTGGTCATACAGCAGTTTACAACCACATATAGGGTGTTTCTGTAAACTGCAGAATCAGGGTAATAAATATTATGTTTTGTTTGGCTGTTAACCCTTTCTTTGTTACTGGAAAAAAACGGTTTAAAATGAAAAATTTGCCCAAAAATAGCTGTTTTGGCACCATTTTTATTTAAAAAATTTGACCGTGTTCATCTGAGGGGTTAGGTCATGGGGTATTTTTATAGAGCAGATTCTTACGGACGCGGTGATACCTAATATGTCTACTTTTAAATTTTTATTTTAGTTTTACAAAATAATATTTTGGAAAAAAAAATGTTTGGGGTTTTAGTGTCTCAAGTCTGAGAACCATATTTTTTTTTTCCGATTGTCAGTGGCTAAATTGGGGAAGGGGAATATAAATTTAGTACTCCATGGAAGTGTTCTCCCTGAAGCAACCAATAATGCAGAGGCCCGGATGATCGGAGCACGTGTCACACTGAGTGGTGGTGTCCTTCCGTATCCCCCTCCTGTGACATACTCTCCACCTTTTTTGGGTCCGTCCTTTCTTTCCAGTATGGGGGACCACACCTGGAAAGTGTTGGCCAGGGACGAACCTGGCGCCTCCAGTTCCCGAGGTACTCCGGCCTGCTCTTTCTCGGTCAGAAAAGATCAGGGCCTTGAGGACTGCCTCATGGAACTGGAGGAATTTCCCTGTGTTGCCAGCGCTCCAGGACAGCACAAAAGAGTTGTACAAGGCAACCTGTACCAAGTAGACCGCAACTTTTTTGTACCATGCCCAGGTTTTGCGCATGGCATTATATTGCTTGAGGACTTGATCAGAGAGATCAACTCCTCCCATATACCGATTGTAGTCGACGATACAATCGGGCTTGAGGACCGCGGTACCTCGCACAGGGACAGGGGTGATGCCGTTACCGTGAATTGTGGACCGTACAAGGAAATCCCTCTTGTCCTTATATCTGACCAGCAACAGGTTTCCACTGGTAAGGGCACGGGTGGGTAGGGAGGCCACGTTGATTTTTTCGCACTGTCCCACAAGCGGACGTGGATCTGGCGGCGAGGGACTGGAACAAGGGGATACTAGTATAAAAGTTATCCACATACACTTGGTAACACTTATCTAGCAGTGGGTGCATAAGGTCCCACACAAGTTTCCCGCTAACACCCAGAGTGGGGGGACATTCTTGGGGTTGAATACGGGAATCTCGCCCCTCTTACACATGAAACTTGTAAGTGTACCCTGAGGTACTCTCACAAAGTTTATACAGTTTCACGCCATACCTCGTCCGCTTAGAGAATCTGGATTCCTGGTTGGACAACAAAATCTGAAATCACAGTCTCAAAATGCTCTGGGGTATACCATGAAACTTCACCGGTAGGGGGCTTCGGTGGACTTAACTGGTGGGCCGGAAAACTAGTACGAGCCCCTGAGCTGCTCGTACTAGTGTGGGCCACAGGGTCCCTAGCATGGCGGTCCCCTTGCTCCGCCGCCTTGGGGGCTCATCATCGCTAGATGATGAGGAGGAAGCGGATGACAAAAGGAAAGTGGGGTCATCCTCATCCTCACTGGGGCTCTCGGACTCAGGGGCAAGCTGGGCAAGAACATCCAGCGGGCCATAGGGGAGTGTGTGTATGCGTGTGTGTGTGCGTGCGTGGAAATATTTATTTGGTGTGCGTGTGTGTGTGGGGGCACTGGTGTTCACGTACTTACCCTAAACCTAACAGAATTATTTTTTTTTTTTAAATGAAAAAATGTGAAAAAATAAATAAATTTATTCAAACTCTCTGATCAGCCGTCCGAAGTTGATCAGCGGTGGGGTGTGCGAACGCAGAAAAAAAATGAAAACTGCTTGCGCCCCCAAAAAAGTTGTGGGGGGTGGGGGCAGGGGGGCAGACACCTGATTTAGGGTGATGCAACAAAAAACTTTTTTTTTTTTTCCACTAAACTTTCCCTGAATATCCCTGCCTAACCTAACCTTTCCCTAAATACCTTTTAGTGCCAGATGGCACTGTGGAGGGTCAGAAGGTGGTGCTGGGGGTCAGGAGATCAACAGGAAGGAGGAGGAGAGGAGTGCTGCAATAATTTAAAGCGCCCGCCCGCCCTGCAGCCAATCAGAGCCTATCCTGAGAGTTGATGTCACCATCACCTCTCAGGATCGCAGGATGGTGATTGGGGTGTATTATCACACCACCAATCACCATCCTGTTCCGGGTTATTGGGTCCCCAGAGACCCGAATAACCCGGAAATGCAGCAAACCGCAGGTCTAACTGAGACTTGCGTTATAACACCTTGGAAGAGCCCTGGGATAGTACCCTGCACACGCTGCAATTGGCATCACAACAAATACAGACTATTATCCAGCTGACCCAGCCACTGCATTAAAGTGGCGTCAGTGTACACGTATACTGGTCATTGCATAAAGTGGTGTCACGAACAGGATCGGATTGTGTGCCTATCACTGCTACAACAGGATCGAATTGTGTGTCTAACACTGCTGCAAGGCCTAATAATTGTGTCAAAAACCCTGAAAATTGACTTTATTACTTTTGTTGCGGAACCAGCACTACAAGGGTTAATCCGCCATTTTGCCCTGATGGTGCAGTGTCTTCATGGCCTTCAAGAACGCGAAAATGATGACTACGCCCTCCTAGAAGCAGGAAGACTAAAGCCAAGAACTTTGCAATGTGAGCCAGGGGAGTGATGTCTCCTCCCCATGGGCTCCTCCCTCACTTCCTGCATCCAGCCTGACTGAGGAGCTGAGGAAGATGGCGCTCCCAAAGCCAAAGTGGGACCAAATGACCAGGACCTGAAAGGAGAACCTGTCTACGAGACTCACCCACCGGAGATCCGGGTCTCTCAACTCGTGAAGAGAGCAGGCCCCATCATCGTTGGATTACCCCCAGAGGTTGTGGATTCCTTAACGGAGGGCGAGACAGCCGCCACCGCTGACGTAAAGATGGCCGCCGTTCTCGAACCTGCTCCCGCGGAAGATGTAGTCAGCCCGCCAGTCCAGATCCCGGAGGCTGTGGATTCCTCCGCGGCTGCCGAACCCACAACCCAGATGGCCGCCAAGATGGCCGCCGCACTCGAGCCTGCACTCGCGGAAGTCATCGACAGGGCTACGCAAGTCCTGGAGACAACAACGTCACCGATGACATCGCCATCCACAGCTAACGACATTCCGGCCCAGAAGCAAGCCACGGCCCCTGCAGAGTCGCCTTCAGCTTCCAAGACAGCCGGGATTGTGTCACTTACCCAAGAGGACCCCGCGCACCAGCAGGAGGCATCGGCTGCCCGGTCTCGACATCAGGTAGTAGCAGTCCCGCTCCCTGATGCCCCGGTCCAACCTGTAGCTGCCCCTGCACCACACCCGGTGGTCCCCAACACCTTTGCTAGGCCCCGCTCCACACGCCCACTGGTGCGGTGAAGGCAGCTGGAGTTTCCACTCCGCCGCCCAGACCGGACAGCCCCAAACCAAGTCACCTTAACACCGAAGTGCCCCTGGAAATTACCTGTCATGCCCAGAGCCAGTGGGAATACAAGACAGCAGTTGAAGAGTGGGTTGAGCAAGTCTTGGATGTCCCCCGGCCCGGCGATCCTAAACTCGCCCGGCGCACAGGATCGGTGTTATGGTTCTCTGTGGACATGGGAGTGGGCTTCCTTCAAGATAATTATTCAGGAGCCGAAATATTCGTGGGCCGCAATTCTGTTAAGCGGGAACTATCTGCCACAGGCCCGCCACAACTTATATGTCGGGCATCAGGTGGAATACACCCTGATGAGGTCCGTACAAAGCCCCTTTGCCGCAGGAGTGACCCATTTGGCCAAGCCATTAACCCCTGCTTCTACCCCAGAGTCCTGGCAGGAAGACTCAGGCTCTGCAGGGAGAGTCCGATGCTTACAAGAAGCCCCGGATGGCCAATTGCATTTCAGGGAACGGGCACAACCTGAGCCAGAGCCCCTCATCCCTGACCTGGCAGCACCCCAACGTTACAGGTGGGTCAGATCAATAACTCAGTACTAACTTTTAATCCCAGAGTACAACCCTATGTACTACCCTGGAAGCTCCCACAGGCACCCCCAGTTTGCCTTCCAGAGACTCTTCAGCCAGAGGTTTTGCCCACCTCTGCACCGGCTAGGGATTCTGGCTTGCAGCAGGTCACTGCAGCATTCACCAGGCTGACTGCTCAGCCAAATCCTTCTCTAAAAATGCCTCTTTACCTTAATAAAGAACTTATGGGAGCCACAGTGTGGACTGGTCCTGAAATCTGAGAGACTGTTGGCCAGTTTTGTTTACTCCCTTGCCGTTAGTTACAGCATCAGCTGGATGGCCACGTTTGTCAGGACTCCCCCCATCTTCAACAACTGTTTACATCCCAGTTTGCGTATTGTTTGTCTTATCCCCTTTCTCAGGGTCCTTGAGAGCCTCACGGAACTATGGTTCTAATTTTTGCTGCTATTTTATGTGCTTTTATCTACTGTTTTATACTGTTCCTTGGATTACAAATATACCTCCTAATGGATTACAATTAACTCTATTGTTTTCAGTGGATTACAAGTTCCTTTAGTTAGGGACCACTTGTTGTATTATGTAGCAGCCAGACAGCCAGGTTTGTCTTTTTTTGTACTGTTTTGTGTAATATTGTGAATGCGGTCAGTTGCACCATACTTGCTTGGAATGGACTGTGTTTTGTGTGCCAATAGCACCCGTCTATCCCAGGAGATGGTGATCCTGTGAGCTAATCCCGTTACATATGGTGGAGGCTATGCTGACACAAAAATCCAGCAAGTTTTATGTCCTGGGTTATGTCTGCTGCTCTTGCAAAACCAAACACTTCAGACATGGAAGATGTTGTTAAACAGCTGATCCAGGATAACATTTAGCTCCATAAAGGCACATTTTTTGCAGGAGTGAAAGAATGCATGAAACCAATCTGTTGCTCATAGAGTCTACAGTCGTTTCCAAAAGTTTTGAGAATTACATAAATATTGGAAATTGGAAAAGTTGCTGCTTAAGTTTTTATAATAGCAATTTGCATATACTCCAGAATGTTCTGAAGAGTGATCAGATGAATTGCATAGTCCTTCTTTGCCATGAAAATTAACTTAATCCCAAAAAAAACTTTCCACTGCATTTCATTGCTGTCATTAAAGGACCTGCTGAGATCATTTCAGTAATCGTCTTGTTAACTCAGGTGAGAATGTTGACGAGCACAAGGCTGGAGATCATTATGTCAGGCTGATTGGGTGAAAATGGCAGATTTGACATGTTAAAAGGAGGGTGATGCTTGAAATCATTGTTCTTCCATTGTTAACCATGGTGACCTGCAAAGAAACACGTGCAGCCATCATTGCGTTGCATAAAAATGGCTTCACAGGCAAGGATATTGTGCACCTCAATCAACAATTTATAGGATCATCAAGAACTTCAAGGAAAGAGGTTCAATTCTTGTTAAGAAGGCTTCAGGGCATCCAAGAAAGTCCAGCAAGCGCCAGGATCATCTCGTAAAGAGGATTCAGCTGCGGGATCGGAGTGCCACCAGTGCAGAGCTTGCTCAGGAATGGCAGCAGGCAGGTGTGAGGCGACTTTTGGAAGATGGCCTGGTGTCAAGAAGGCCAGCAAAGAAGCCATTTCTCTCCCAAAAAAACATCAGGGACAGATTGATCTTCTGCAGAAAGTATAGTGAATGGACTGCTGAGGAATGGGGCAAATTCATATTCTCCGATGAAGCCTCTTTCCGATTGTTTGGGGCATCTGGAAAAAGGCTTGTCCGGAGAAGAAAAGGTGAGTGCTACCATCAGTCCTGTGTCATGCCAACAGTAAAGCATCCTGAGACCATTCATGTGTGGGGTTGCTTCTCATCCAAGGGAGTGGGCTCACTCCCAATTTTGCCCAAAAACACAGCCATGAATAAAGAATGGTACCAAAACACCCTCCAAGAGCAACTTCTTCCAACAATCCAACATCAGTTTGGTGAAGAACAATGCATTTTCCAGCACGATGGAGCACCGTGCCATAAGGCAAAAGTGATAACTAAGTGGCTCGGGGACCAAAACGTTGACATTTTGGGTCCATGGCCTGGAAACTCCCCAGATCTTAATCCCATTGAGAACTTGTGGTCAATCCTCAAAAGGCGGGTGGACAAACAAAAACTCACTAAGGCCTCATGCACACGACCGGTTTTTTTTGCGGTCCGCAAAACGGGGTTCCGTTTTCCCGTGATCCGTGACCGTTTTTTCGTCCGTGGGTCTTCCTTGATTTTTGGAGGATCCACGGACATGAAAAAAAAGTCGTTTTGGTGTCCGCCTGGCCGTGCGGAGCCAAACGGATCCGTCCTGAATTACAATGCAAGTCAATGGGGACGGATCCGTTTGACGTTGACACAATATGGTGCCATTTCAAACGGATCCGTCCCCATTGACTTTCAATGTAAAGTCTGGAGTCCCTTTTATACCATCGGATCGGAGTTTTCTCCAATCCGATGGTATATTTTAACTTGAAGCGTCCCCATCACCATGGGAACGCCTCTATGTTAGAATATACTGTCGGATATGAGTTAGATCGTGAAACCTCATTTCCGACTGTATATTCTAACACAGAGGCGTTCCCATGGTGATGGGGACGCTTCTAGTTAGAATATACTACAAACTGTGTACATGACTGCCCCCTGCTGCCTAGCAGCATCCGATCTCTTACAGGGGGCCGTGATCAGCACAATTAACCCCTCAGGTGCCGCACCTGAAGGGGTTAATTGTACTATCATATCCCCCTGTAAGAGATCAGGGCTGCCAGGCAGCAGGGGGCAGACCCCCCCCCCTCCCCAGTTTGAATATCATTGGCGGCCAGTGCGGCCCCCCCCCCTTCCACCCTCTATTGTAATAAATCGTTGGTGGCACAGTGTGCACCCCCCCCTTTCCTCCCTCTATTGTAATAAATCGTTGGTGGCACAGTGTGCGCCGCCCATCGGCCCCTCCTTCCTCTATAGCATTAACAACATTGGTGGCCAGTGTGCGGCCTCCCATCTCCCCCCCCCCCCCGATCATTGGTGGCAGCGGGTTACTAGCAATAGTACAATAGTAAAAGATTCATACTTACCTGGGAGCTGCGATGTCTGTGTCCGGCCGGGAGCTCCTCCTACTGGTAAGTGACAGTTCATTTAGCAATGCGCCGCACAAACCTGTCACTTACCAGCAGGTGGAGCTCCCGGCCGGACACGAACATCGCAGCAGCAGCCAGCAGCAGGTAAGTATGAATCTTCTACTATTGTACTATTGCTAAGTAACCATGGCCACCAGGACTGTAGTAGCGTCCTGGTTGCCATGGTTACCGATCGGAGCCCCAGCGATTAAACTGGGACTCCGATCGGAACTCCGCTGCCACCAATGATGGGGGGGGGGAGATGGGAGGCCGCACACTGGCCACCAATGTTGTTAATGCTATAGAGGGAGGGGGGGCCGATGGGGGGCGCACACTGTGCCACCAACGAATTATTACAATAGAGGGAGGGAGGGGGGGGGGCGCACACTGTGCCACCAACAAATTATTACAATAGAGGGAGGGGGGGGCCGCACTGGCCACCAACCTATTATTACAATAGAGGGGGGGGCCGCACTGGCCACCAATGATATTCAAACTGGGGAGGGGGGGGGGGGTCTGCCCCATGCTGCCTGGCAGCCCTGATCTCTTACAGGGGGATATGATAGTACAATTAACCCTTTCAGGTGCCGCACCTGAAGGGGTTAATTGTGCTGATCACGGCCCCCTGTAAGAGATCGGGTGCTGCCAGGCAGCAGGGGGCAGTCTTGTACACAGTTTGTAGTGTATTCTAACTAGAAGCGTCCCCATCACCATGGGAACGCTTCTGTGTTAGAATATACTGTCGGATCTGAGTTTTCACGAAGTGAAAACTTAGATCTGAAAAAGCTTTTATGCAGACGGATCTTTGGATCCGTCTGTATGAAAGTAACCTACGGCCACGGATCACGGACACGGATGCCAATCTTGTGTGCATCCGTGTTCTTTCACGGACCCATTGACTTGAATGGGTCCGTGAACCGTTGTCCGTCAAAAAAATAGGACAGGTATTTTTTTGACGGACAGGATACACGGATCACGGTCTCGGCTGCAAAACGGTGCATTTTCCGATTTTTCCACGAACCCATTGAAAGTCAATGGGTCCGCGAAAAAAAACAGAAAACAGCACAACGGCCACGGATGCACACAACGGTCGTGTGCATGAGGCCTAATTCTGACAAACTCCAAGAAGTGATTATGAAAGAATGGGTTGCTATCAGTCAGGAATTGGCCCAGAAGTTGATTGAGAGCATGCCCAGTCGAATTGCAGAGCTCCTGAAAAAGAAGGGCCAACACTGCAAATACTGACTCTTTGCATAAATGTCATGTAATTGTCTATAAAAGCCTTTGAAACGTATGAAGTGTGTGTAATTATATTTCACTACATCACAGAAACAACTGAAACAAAGACCTAAAAGCAGTTTAGCAGCAAACTTTGTGAAAACTAATATTTGTGTCATTCTCAAAACTTTTGGCCACGACTGTACACAAGCTGTTTTTTCAGAGAACAGCAATCGGTTAATAAAAGTCTGGTGGAGCAGATAAAGATGCTGGCTGAAAGGCCCTTAGGCCTCTTTCACACGGGCGAGATTTCCGCACGGGTGCAATGCGTGAGGTGAACGCATTGCTCCTGCACTGAATCCGGACCCATTCATTTCTATGGGGCTGTGCACATGAGCGGTGATTTTCACGCATCACTTGTGCGTTGCATGAAAATCGCAGCATGCTCTATTTTGTGCGTTTTTCACGCAACGCAGGCCCCATAGAAGTGAATGGGGCTGAGTGAAAATCGCAAGCATCCGCAAGTGCGGATGCGGTGCGATTTTCACGCATGGTTGCTAGGAGATGATCGGGATGGGGACCCGATCATTATTATTAGCATTATAATAACATTCTTAATACATAATGCTTAGTAAAATAGGGCTGCAGGGGTTAAAAAAAAATAATAATAATAATTTAACTCACCTAATCCACTTGTTCGCGCAGCCCGGCTTCTCTTCTGTCTTCTTCTTTGCTATGCAGTAGGAAAATGACCTGTGGCGACGTCACTGCGCTCATCACATGGTCCATCACCATGGATCATGTGACGGACCATAGGTCCTTTTCCTCCTGCACAGCAAAGAAGAAGAAAGGAGAGAAGCCTGGCTGTGCGAACAAGTGGATTAAGGTGAGTTAAATTATTATAATTTTTTTTTAACCCCTCCAGCCCTATTTTACTAAGCATTCTGTATTAAGAATGCTATTATTTTCCCTTATAATCATGTTATAAGGGAAAATAATAAAATCTACACAACACCTAACCCAAACCCAAACTTCTGTGAAGAAGTTCGGGTTTGGGTACCAAACATGGCGATTTTTCTCATGCGCGTGCAAAATGCCCAAAAAAAAATTGCACTAGCGTGGAAAATTTGTGCATTTTCCCGCGACGCACCTGCATCTCTTATCCGGGCCAAATCCATGACACCAGTGTGAAAGAGGCCTAAGTCTGGGAGGACTCTGTCCCTGCTGGTAGAAGAGTTCAAACTTCCCTTCAGAAAATGACCCCAGAGGATGATATGGAGACATACGTCACCATTTTTTAAAGAACTGCTGAAAGAAAGAAACTTCCAGAAGAAGAGGGGGCGGATACCCTTGATCCATTCCAAAGTGGGAAGCTGTAGAAACCCTACTTTTATTTAAGTGAGCAGCATGCCCAACAATACCACAAACTGAAAGCAGAAATTCCTTCCATCTGCTGTCAGAGCACAGCGAGTGCACAACTGGACTTTCCAACTGGATAAACCAGAGAGGTCTCAAATGTATGACCTTTTCCTCCTGGCTAAAAAGTGGCTGCAGCCTGAGGTCTCTACGACGGCTCAGGTTGTTGAAAGAGTGGTCCTGGACTGATATGTTCATGCTTTTCCAGTTCTGATGCAATGCTGTTTGGGACAAGCGGACCCCAGATATGCAGATCAGCTGGTTGCCCTAGTGGAGCAGTATGTGATTGAACACTGAGGAGTATTTCCAAGACCTCTCTCCTACTCGGCTGACCCCAAGAAGCCAGAAGACCTCTGATCTGGGTAAGACTGTTCCTAATCTAAAGGAGGACCATAAAGTAGGAACTGGGTTAGACCTGTTAGCCTGGCCTCCAAAGCCAGTTAGCCCTAAACAGCCTTTGGCTGTCAAAAACATAGTTTGCTGACGTTGTCAAGGACTGGGTTATGCGGCTGCCAATTGTGCTCTGGTGGATGAGCTTATGGAGTGTGACAGTGGGTGGAGAAAATCACTGTTTGCTAGATCCACCTACTCTGCCTTGCTGATACAAAATACAGAGCGACAAATTTGCAGCTTGGTGGTTGAATTACACTCATTTGGAGCTCTGTTGGACTCAAGTAGCCTAGTGATTGCTGCAAGAGTGACAGATGGGAGTCATCTGCATATATGGGGATACAAAAGACTACCCTACTGCTGTAGTGTCTTTTAAAACCACATTCAGAAAAGTAACCCATAAAGTGGGTGTTGCAAACGGTCTGAGGCATAATGTCATTGTGGGGTACAATTTTCCTCTGTTTTTGCAAATGTGGAAAATGCTTAAAAAATGTTTAAGTGTTCTGATGTAGAACCTCTCCCACTGGCTTAACCGTAAAATGTGCAAGCAGTAGGGGTGTAGGGAGTGAAACCAAGAGTTTTCATTAAGAAGTGTTTGCAGGGGATATTGATGAAGATATCTCTGGAAATCAAATCAATTCATGGACTCTACATTAACCCATGCACAAGAAAGTGTAAAAGTAATCAATGGGGTGTCTCAAGAACCTCAAGAAAATTAACCCTTGTATAGAGTTGATGAGCTGAATGGTCAAGTTGTGGAGCAATTTGTGGTCTCAAAACCGCACCACCAAAAGGTGATGGATCTAGCTCATTCCCATATGCTAGGGGGTACTTGGCTTATGAACAACCAAAGACCCTATTTTGCAGTAGTTATTGGCCAGGCCATAAATAGATAAAAGAATAATGCAATTCTTGTCCAGATTGTCAGTTACACAACCCTGTAGCCAGTGGCAGACATAGAGAAGTAAAGGCCCCATAGTAAGGATCAAACCAGGCCCCCCACACAAGACAAGCCCTAAACCCCTTTACATTTTTTCCACTGCCTCATTTGCTAAAAGTTGTTCTATTTAGAGGGTAGTTTAGCCAAGTTTTCACCTCCAGTAGAAGAGTGTCACGGACGTTCCCATGGCAGGTACTAGGAGATCAGAGAGACTGGCAACTCGTGGATTAAATTGACAAGTTCACTGTGGATCTTATTGCGTCTGTGTTTTGGTGAATGCCTCACCCCTTGCTTCAGGTGTTGCTTGTTGGTAATTTACTTTTCCCATAAGTAGCTGCTTCTCACTGTTGGAGGTGCGGTTTATAGATTTTCTTCCTGCCTTCAAAGTAGCTGGTTGGTTCTACTCTGTGGTGCTTCTGGAGTTGCCAGTTTTCTACTTTCAGATAAGTCTTGCCTTTTCTTATTGTTTTGTGTTTGTTATATTCCCTGTTGTTTTTATCTGGGCCTGAGACAGAGACTTCCATTCGTCCATCTGGGAAGGAATGGTTTGTCGCTGGTCCTATCCTCATTCCAGGGCCTTATAGGGATATAATTCCTACCTTCAAGGTCTATTCATATTGATAGGTAGTTATGGCCCGGATTAGGGTTGTTTAGGATGTGACCTATTCCTTCCCTAGTTTCCAGGCCCAGTTACTGTTTCCCTTCCCTCCTGTATTTAGTGTGAAGTTTTTCCCCCACACTGATCGTGACATTATAAACCGCCGTCATTTTGTTGTCTGTATCAGTTCATAGATGTTATCGGTGCACTGACCGGACAGCTACATGGGCTGTCTCTGGAGGTGGATGACCTCCACACGATCATCTCACAGATGCAGAGACCACTGTTGGCTGATCCTAGTAGTGGTTACCTGACCTGTCCTGAACCTAAAGTTGCTCTCCCGGATAGATTCTCGGGGGGGAAAGGAGTGATAATTTTATTTGGTTCAGGGAAGCGTGCAAATGGTACTTTAAGCTGCGTCCACACTCATCTGGGGACAAGAGCCAGAGAGTGAGTGTTATTATTTTGTTGCTTAAAGGGGATGCCCAGTCTTGGGCTTTTTCTCTACCGACCGAATCACAGTCTCTCCAATCAGTAGATGCATTTTTCGGAGCTTTAGGTCTCATCTATGATGACCTGGACCGAACCTCCCTGGCCAAGACTAAATTATGCGGTCTTCGTCAGGGAGAGCGTTCAGCGGAGATCTATTGTTCCGAATTTAGGAGGTGGGCTACTGAGTGGAACAAAGTAGCTGCTTCTCACTCTTGAAGGTGCAGTTTATAGATTTTTTTCCTGCCTTCTAACTAGCTGGTCGGTTGTACTCTGTGGTGCTTCTGGAGTTGCCAGTTTTTGTTAAATAATATGTGATATAATATTAATTGATATTTAATATAAAGTATGTATTACATTACACATTACACACCATTTATAGTAATACATTTGGCAATGGGAGGTCTGTATGGGAACGTCAAGACCTATATTTGAAGTCTACCATATATGACAATGCATAAGCCCATACATTAGTAAAGACACGCCTGTATGTATGATATACAGGGAGTGCAGAATTATTAGGCAAGTTGTATTTTTGAGGATTAATTTTATTATTGAACAACAACTATGTTCTCAATGAACCCAAAAAACTCATTAATATCAAAGCTGAATATTTTTGGAAGTAGTTTTTAGTTTGTTTTTAGTTTTAGCTATTTTAGGGGGATATCTGTGTGTGCAGGTGACTATTACTGTGCATAATTATTAGGCAACCTAACAAAAAACAAATATATACCCATTTCAATTATTTATTTTTACCAGTGAAACCAATATAACATCTCAACATTCCCAAATATACATTTCTGACATTCAAAAACAAAACAAAAACAATCAGTGACCAATATAGCCACCTTTCTTTGCAAGGACACTCAAAAGCCTGCCATCCATGGATTCTGTCAGTGTTTTGATCTGTTCACCATCAACATTGCGTGCAGCAGCAACCACAGCCTCCCAGACACTGTTCAGAGAGGTGTACTGTTTTCCCTCCTTGTAAATCTCACATTTGATGATGGACCACAGGTTCTCAATGGGGTTCAGATCAGGTGAACAAGGAGGCCATGTCATTAGATTTTTTTCTTTTATACCCTTTCTTGCCAGCCACGCTGTGGAGTACTTGGACGCGTGTGATGGAGCATTGTCCTGCATGAAAATCATGTTTTTCTTGAAGGATGCAGACTTCTTCCTGTACCACCGTTTGAAGAAGGTGTCTTCCAGAAACTGGCAGTAGGACTGGGAGTTGAGCTTGACTCCATCCTCAACCCGAAAAGGCCCCACAAGCTCATCTTTGATGATACCAGCCCAAACCAGTACTCCACCTCCACCTTGCTGGCGTCTGAGTCGGACTGGAGCTCTCTGCCCTTTACCAATCCAGCCACGGGCCCATCCATCTGGCCCATCAAGACTCACTCTCATTTCATCAGTCCACAAAACCTTAGAAAAATCAGTCTTGAGATATTTCTTGGCCCAGTCTTGACGTTTCAGCTTGTGTGTCTTGTTCAGTGGTGGTCGTCTTTCAGCCTTTCTTACCTTGGCCATGTCTCTGAGTATTGCACACCTTGTGCTTTTGGGCACTCCAGTGATGTTGCAGCTCTGAAATATGGCCAAACTGGTGGCAAGTGGCATCTTGGCAGCTGCACGCTTGACTTTTCTCAGTTCATGGGCAGTTATTTTGTGCCTTGGTTTTTCCACACACTTCTTGCGACCCTGTTGACTATTTTGAATGAAACGCTTGATTGTTCGATGATCACGCTTCAGAAGCTTTGCAATTTTAAGAGTGCTGCATCCCTCTGCAAGATATCTCACTATTTTTGACTTTTCTGAGCCTGTCAAGTCCTTCTTTTGACCCATTTTGCCAAAGGAAAGGAAGTTGCCTAATAATTATGCACACCTAATATAGGGTGTTGATGTCATTAGACCACACCCCTTCTCATTACAGAGATGCACATCACCTAATATGCTTAATTGGTAGTAGGCTTTCGAGCCTATACAGCTTGGAGTAAGACAACATGCATAAAGAGGATGATGTGGTCAAAATACTCATTTGCCTAATAATTCTGCACTCCCTGTAAATGACTGACAGGGACAGACAAGGGGTGGTCTTCTTACACTCACTCTCAAGTCTGTTGGAGGTTGTTGTTTTGCTGGCTAGAGATGAAAACACATGGAGCCTGAAGATTTCTTACCTTCAACAATGATACTTCAAGGACATTAAGACTTTTCCTAAACTATTTCTGTAAGAAATCAACTCTTATGGAGACTGAAAATAAATCGCATTATTCATTTTTTTATATAACTCTTGTTGAATCCTGGTGATGAGTCCTCCGGGTGTTCTTTACTCCAAATAAGCATACATTAGATTTGGAGTGGATTACCAAATCAGGTTGATATATTTTTCATATATAAATATTTTACATTTGGAGACATATTACAGTTTTCTACTTTCAGATAAGTCTTGTCTTTTCTTATTGTTTTGTGTTTGTTATATTCCCTGTTGTTTGTATCTGGGCCTGAGACAGAGACTTCCATTCATCCATCTGTGGAGGAATGGGTTGTCTCTGGTCCTATCCTCATTCCAGGGCCTTATAGGTATATAAGGGCTTAGGAATCCAGCATATGAATATTCCTACCTTCAAGGTCTATTCATATTGATAGGTAGTTAGAGCCCGGATTAGGGTTGTTTAGGAGGTAAAGAAAAAAATTCAGCTCACCAAATCTCCACCATGCAACGGACGAGCCCAGGCCAGCTCTATGCAATAAACCTTGAAAGAAAAACTTCCAGCACGTAGTGAGTATAAAAGATTGCTTCGTATTTATTCTATAGCACTCGCAACAAACATAACCTCAGGATGCCTCCCGTTAGATCTACATGTTTCGAACCATAAGGCTCTTACTCATGATCTGCTGACTGACTGAGTTTGAGTACCTTTAAGGAGGGCCACTCCAATCAGGTGTGTGGGGAGGAGGGGAGGGGGTGCTCAAATGAGGGAGGGGAAGAGGGGAAGAGGGGAAAAAGGAACGAAGGAAACACACACCCGAAAAGGGAGTGAAAACTCCTAAAGCGCCCGAAACTAAATCAGTCCCCACGTTACATATATATAAAATCACCATAACATAATAATCTCCAGTGCGATAAAATCTCAATTAAAAAACATACACAAAGAACACAACATTATACTTATGTTGGATAGCGAACAGACTGTTTAGTATAACATCAGACTAAAGATTATATAAACCGTACAATGTGTATGTAGTTCAATGAGATAACTTGCCAAACATGAAAAGGGAGAAAGCATACAGAAAATCTCTCATGCATATTTTATCTAAACCCCCCACACCCAGACAGACAACTACTATATAAATTTAAATATAATTCCCAGCATCAATAAAAATGCATTAACTCTTTTTTAAGATTCAATCCATATGTCATTCTAATATTAGGGTCCATTCACACGTCCACAATTTTGTTCTGCATTTTGAGGAACGGAATTGCGGACCCATTCATTTCTATGGGGCAGCACGATGTGCTGCCCGGACACGGAATTGCGGACCCACACTTCCGGGTCCGCAATTCTGTTCCCGAAAAAAATTGAATATGTCCTATTCTTGTCCGCAATTGCGGACAAGAACAGGCATATTCTATTAGGGCCGGCAATGTGCGGTCCGCAAAATGCGGAACGCACATTACCTCTGTCCGTGTTTTGCGGATTTGGATCGTGGATCCTCAAAACACGTTGCGGACGTGTGAATTGACCCTTAAGCCTGAAAATCCAGTATGCTTCTCGCAAGAGGATTTTCTTTTTGATATCACCTCCTCTTGCAGGAGATATGATCTTATTAATGGCAAATGTACACAGACTATCAATATTGCGATTATGTGACACAACAAAATGATTAGTTACATTGGATATTTTGGTAGCTCGTGGGTTTGCTATGTAATTAAGATGTTTGTGGAATCTTGTTTTGAAATAACGGCTCGTACTTCCCACATACATTAGGTCACATGCATAGACAACACTGCATGTGTTACAATTGGTGTAATTTTTTTATAGAAAAAATATCAGTGTGTGAAGAATTTTCAAACTTGGTAGTCTGTACTGCAAATTTACAGGTTTTACATGGGTTACCACTAGAGTTGAGCGAACACCTGGATGTTCGGGTTCGAGAAGTTCGGCCAAACTTCCCGGAAATGTTCGGGTTCGGAATCCAAACCCGACCCGAACTTCGTCCCGAACCCGAACCCCATTGAAGTCAATGGGGACCCGAACTTTTGGGCACTAAAAAGGCTGTAAAACAGCCCAGGAAAGAGCTAGAGGGCTGCAAAAGGCAGCAACATGTAGGTAAATCCCCTGCAAACAAATGTGGATAGGGAAATGAATTAAAATAAAAATTAAAAAAATTAAAATTAACCAATATCAATTGGACAGAGGTCCCATAGCAGAGAATCTGGCTTCACGTCAGAAGAGAATCAGTCTCTTCATGCCATAGCAAAGAATCTGGCTTCATGTCAGCAGAGAATCAGTCTCTTCATGCCATAGCAGAAAATCTGGCTTCATGTCAGCGCAGAATCAGTCTTCATGTCATAGCAGAGAATCAGGCTTCACGTCACCCACCACTGGAACAGGCCACTGTCACATATTCAGGCCCCGGCACCCAGACAGAGGAGAGAGGTCTCGTAACAGAGAATCTGGCCTTATGTCAGCACAGAATCAGTCTTCATGTCATAGCAGAGAATCAGGCTTCACGTCAACCACCACTGGAACAGGCCACTGTCACATATTTAGGCCCAGGCACCCAGGCAGAGGAGAGAGGTCCCGTAACAGAGAATCTGGCCTTATGTCAGCACAGAATCAGTCTTCATGTCATAGCAGAGAATCAGGCTTCACGTCACCCACCACTGGAACAGGCCACTGTCACATATTTAGGCCCAGGCACCCAGGCAGAGGAGAGAGGTCCCGTAACAGAGAATCTGGCCTTATGTCAGCACAGAATCAGTCTTCATGTCATAGCAGAGAATCAGGCTTCACGTCACCCACCACTGGAACAGGCCACTGTCACACATTTTGGCCCAGGCACCCAGACAGAGGAGAGAGGTCCCGTAACAGAGAATCTGGCCTTATGTCAGCGCAGAATCAGTCTTCATGTCATAGCAGAGAATCAGGCTTCACGTCACCCACCACTGGAACAGGCCACTGTCACACATTTAGGCCCCGGCACCCAGACAGAGGAGAGAGGTCCCGTAACAGAGAATCTGGCCTTATGTCAGCGCAGAATCAGTCTTCATGTCATAGCAGAGAATCAGGCTTCACGTCACCCACCACTGGAACAGGCCACTGTCACACATTTAGGCCCCGGCACCCAGACAGAGGAGAGAGGTCCCGTAACAGAGAATCTGGCCTTATGTCAGCGCAGAATCAGTCTTTATGTCATAGCAGAGAATCAGGCTTCACGTCACCCACCACTGGAACAAGTTACTGTCACATATTTAGGCCCAGGCAGCCAGACAGAGGAGAGAGGTCCTGTAACGGAGCGTTTCCGCAGACAAGGGGTTAAAATCCGTTTAGGCGATAAGCCCCTTTCTGAGAGACAGGCACAGCTACTGCAGGATACACCAAAGTCCCGAACTGGATACAAAATAGCACTCCAAACTGGAACCTCACGAATAGCTGCTACCAGACGAACAGGAATCAGCTTACACTTCTGGCAATCGGTCCTCTAGCAGCATACAGTGAATCCCCCCAATAACGAGACAAGGCTCCGTGTTGAGGGTCAAGCAGTGGTCTGACTGTACTTCACGTACAGCCTCTTTTATTTACAAACCACAAACATAGTACTGCCCACAGGGGTTTGAAATACAACCAATCAGTAATTTACAACACATACAATGTAACTACAGCAACCAATCGTTCACGCCCCCAGAGGACCAGAATGAAGACTGTGACATAGGACAAATACAACATATCCCCACAATGCATCATGGTCTCCTCCTCTCTCTCCGGAGACAACCTGAGGAGCAATCCAATTATCTCTGAGGACAAAGGGAGATCGCCAATACACATGTGAGGACAACAGAACAGACATCACCATTTAAACACACAATGGGACAATGGCACAATAGAAACAGACCCACATATTCCTCCCAAGCTGACAAGTTACACTTATTATAAATTGTTACAACTTTGTGAGTTTACATTGGCCATACATATAACTTACATTAATTCAAACAGTATAACGTGGGGACAAACCTATCCAAAATTCACCTGAATAGGTTTAGGGGTTTAAAAGTTAGTATATGGCCCATAATCCAGGGGCAAGAGGCCAGCAGCCAGTCCTCTCCAAAACCCAGTGGCGAGGTTGGTTTCGCCACACATCTCCCCCCCCTCCCAGGGAAGACTAACCAGATACCTGACCTCACTCCGGTCGGTACCTGAGTTAGTCTGGCAGCCCACCCACAACCAAATACTGGACCTGTTGACTTTAGTAGCCTGTCTCTGTCCAGTGAGTCCACCAAGGTTATGTTGGAAGCTGGTACTCCCAGTCTCTGTGTTGCTCCCTGGCTTGGAGTGGAGGTTGCTTTGTGGGCAGGGATCAGCGGTACTCTGCCCTGGTGCCAGCGCTACCACGGAAGAAGCCTGGTTGGAGCCTGGTTGTTGGAGGGGGAGACCGACTGTCTCTAACCCCTGTGCTGTAAGTGCAGAGACCACGGTCCCATCTGCACTGTTGTGGGGCTTACTTTGTCCCCCTGGTGCGTTAAGCTGCCGCTGGGGAGAGGGGGTAATGAGCTCCTCTCCCATACATACTTCCAGCCGCTGGGGAGGGCGACCGACTGTCTTCGCTCCCAATACAGTGTCCTGCTGCTGGGGAAAGGAGACTGGGCTCTCTATTCCCTGCTGGACACTCTGCCGCTGGGGGACAGGACCGACTGTCTCTGCCCCCTGTAACTCCGCCTGCCGCTGGGGAATGGAGACTGGGCTCCCAATTCCCAAAAAATCATGCTGCTGCTGGGGGGCAGGAACAACTACCTCTGCCCCCTGTAACTCCGCCTGCCGCTGAGGAGGGAGGACGCTGCTCTCCTCTCCCTGCACTTTACACTGCCACTGGGGAATGGAGACTGGGCTCCCAATTCCCTGCAATTCACACTGCCGCTGGGGAATGGAGACTGGGTCTGTCACCTTACTGTCCTGCTGAGCCTTCTCACTGGCGTGGAACAGCTGCTGGTAGCCCTGTTCCAGCTCCATCTCCCTGGTCACCAGGTGGACCAGGTCCTGCTCAATCTCATGAGTGTCGTCCCAGTCATACCTGCTCTCCCTCCATTCCAAGAGATTATGGAACCGGGCTTGTGTAGGGCTCCCAAACTCCAGCTCTGAAAAGGTCTCCCATAACAAGCCAGGACCATCAAACTCCTCTCCCTCCGGATTGTCATGCTCAGCTGTCCTGGGTAGGTACTGTGCCCCATACCACCAGAGCGCCTGGTAGGCATCTTCCAGCCACAGCTCCCGCCATGCTAGGAGTTCCAATTCCTTTACCCATTTCTCCCGGGGCTGCTCTCCCAGGAAGGGCATCTGCAGGGCTACTCGCTTCTGCAACCGCTGGTCTTCCGTGGGGAGTCTCTCGTCCTGCATATACTCCACAATACCCAGTACCTGGTACCAGATGCCTTTGCGGACTGCATCTCGGTCATCCATGACACCCTCATCGTACTCCACTGCTGTTTCCATTCTGGTGCTGTCAGGGTCGCTGTACTGGGACATGCGTTGCCCTCAAATTGTAATTCCAGGGAATGATGTTTCTTTGTAGCTGTCCTTCTGGGCTGTGGGAACGATCCCACTGCTGCCACCAATGTAACGGAGCGTTTCCGCAGACAAGGGGTTAAAATCCGTTTAGGCAATAAGCCCCTTTCTGAGAGACAGGCACAGCTACTGCAGGATACACCAAAGTCCCGAACTGGATACAAAATAGCACTCCAAACTGGAACCTCACGAATAGCTGCTACCAGACGAACAGGAATCAGCTTACACTTCTGGCAATCGGTCCTCTAGCAGCATACAGTGAATCCCCCCAATAACGAGACAAGGCTCCGTGTTGAGGGTCAAGCAGTGGTCTGACTGTACTTCACGTACAGCCTCTTTTATTCACAAACCACAAACATAGTACTGCCCACAGGGTTTTGAAATACAACCAATCAGTAATTTACAACACATACAATGTAACTACAGCAACCAATCGTTCACGCCCCCAGAGGACCAGAATGAAGACTGTGACATAGGACAAATACAACATATCCCCACAATGCATCATGGTCTCCTCCTCTCTCTCCGGAGACAACCTGAGGAGCAATCCAATTATCTCTGAGGACAAAGGGAGATCGCCAATACACATGTGAGGACAACAGAACAGACATCACCATTTAAACACACAATGGGACAATGGCACAATAGAAAAACACCCGCATATTCCTCCCAAGCTGACAAGTTACACTTATTATAAATTGTTACAACTTTGTGAGTTTACATTGGCCATACATATAACTTACATTAATTCAAACAGTATAACGTGGGGACAAACCTATCCAAAATTCACCTGAATAGGTTCAGGGGTTTAAAAGTTAGTATATGGCCCATAATCCAGGGGCAAGAGGCCAGCAGCCAGTCCTTTCCAAAACCCAGTGGCGAGGTTGGTTTCGCCACAGGTCCCGTAACAGAGAATCTGGCCTTATGTCAGCACAGAATCAGTCTTCATGTCATAGCAGAGAATCAGGCTTCACGTCACCCACCACTGGAACAGGCCACTGTCACATATTTAGGCCCAGGCACCCAGGCAGAGAAGAGAGGTCCCGTAACAGAGAATCTTGTCTTATGTCAGCGCAGAATCAGTCTTCATGTCATAGCAGAGAATCAGGCTTCACGTCACCCACCACTGGAACAGGCCACTGTCACACATTTAGGCCCCGGCACCCAGACAGAGGAGAGAGGTCCCGTAACAGAGAATCTGGCCTTATGTCAGCGCAGAATCAGTCTTCATGTCATAGCAGAGAATCAGGCTTCACGTCACCCACCACTGGAACAGGCCACTGTCACACATTTAGGCCCAGGCACCCAGGCAGAGGAGAGAGGTCCCGTAACAGAGAATCTGGCCTTATGTCAGCACAGAATCAGTCTTCATGTCATAGCAGAGAATCAGGCTTCACGTCATCCACCACTGGAACAGGCCACTGTCACACATTTAGGCCCCGGCACCCAGACAGAGGAGAGAGGTCCCGTAACAGAGAATCTGGCCTTATGTCAGCGCAGAATCAGTCTTCATGTCATAGCAGAGAATCAGGCTTCACGTCACCCACCACTGGAACAGGCCACTGTCACACATTTAGGCCCAGGCACCCAGACAGAGGAGAGAGGTCCCGTAACAGAGAATCTGGCCTTATGTCAGCACAGAATCAGTCTTCATGTCATAGCAGAGAATCAGGCTTCACGTCACCCACCACTGGAACAGGCCATTGACACATATTTAGGCCCAGGCACCAAGGCAGAGGAGAGAGGTCCCGTAACAGAGAATCTGGCCTTATGTCAGCGCAGAATCAGACTTCATGTCATAGCAGAGAATCAGGCTTCACGTCACCCACCACTGGAACAGGCCACTGTCACACATTTAGGCCCCGGCACCCAGACAGAGGAGAGAGGTCCCGTAACAGAGAATCTGGCCTTATGTCAGCGCAGAATCAGTCTTCATGTCATAGCAGAGAATCAGGCTTCACGTCACCCACCACTGGAACAGGCCACTGTCACACATTTAGGCCCCGGCACCCAGGCAGAGGAGAGAGGTCCCGTAACAGAGAATCTGGCCTTATGTCAGCGCAGAATCTGTCTTCATGTCATAGCAGAGAATCAGGCTTCACGTCACCCACCACTGGAACAGGCCACTGTCACACATTTAGGCCCCGGCACCCAGACAGAGGAGAGAGGTCCCGTAACAGAGAATCTGGCCTTATGTCAGCGCAGAATCAGTCTTCATGTCATAGCAGAGAATCAGGCTTCACGTCACCCACCACTGGAACAGGCCACTGTCACACATTTAGGCCCAGGCACCCAGGCAGAGGAGAGAGGTCCCGTAACAGAGAATCTGGCCTTATGTCAGCACAGAATCAGTCTTCATGTCATAGCAGAGAATCAGGCTTCACGTCATCCACCACTGGAACAGGCCACTGTCACACATTTAGGCCCCGGCACCCAGACAGAGGAGAGAGGTCCCGTAACAGAGAATCTGGCCTTATGTCAGCGCAGAATCAGTCTTCATGTCATAGCAGAGAATCAGGCTTCACGTCACCCACCACTGGAACAGGCCACTGTCACACATTTAGGCCCCGGCACCCAGACAGAGGAGAGAGGTCCCGTAACAGAGAATCTGGCCTTATGTCAGCACAGAATCAGTCTTCATGTCATAGCAGAGAATCAGGCTTCACGTCACCCACCACTGGAACAGGCCACTCTCACACATTTAGGCCCCGGCACCCAGGCAGAGGAGAGAGGTCCCGTAACAGAGAATCTGGCCTTATGTCAGCGCAGAATCTGTCTTCATGTCATAGCAGAGAATCAGGCTTCACGTCACCCACCACTGGAACAGGCCACTGTCACACATTTAGGCCCCGGCACCCAGGCAGAGGAGAGAGGTCCCGTAACAGAGAATCTGGCCTTATGTCAGCACAGAATCTGTCTTCATGTCATAGCAGAGAATCAGGCTTCACGTCACCCACCACTGGAACAGGCCACTGTCACACATTTAGGCCCCGGCACCCAGACAGAGGAGAGAGGTCCCGTAACAGAGAATCTGGCCTTATGTCAGCGCAGAATCAGTCTTCATGTCATAGCAGAGAATCAGGCTTCACGTCACCCACCACTGGAACAGGCCACTGTCACACATTTAGGCCCCGGCACCCAGGCAGAGGAGAGAGGTCCCGTAACAGAGAATCTGGCCTTATGTCAGCGCAGAATCTGTCTTCATGTCATAGCAGAGAATCAGGCTTCACGTCACCCACCACTGGAACAGGCCACTGTCACACATTTAGGCCCAGGCACCCAGGCAGAGGAGAGAGGTCCCGTAACAGAGAATCTGGCCTTATGTCAGCACAGAATCAGTCTTCATGTCATAGCAGAGAATCAGGCTTCACGTCACCCACCACTGGAACAGGCCACTGTCACACATTTAGGCCCCGGCACCCAGACAGAGGAGAGAGGTCCCGTAACAGAGAATCTGGCCTTATGTCAGCGCAGAATCTGTCTTCATGTCATAGCAGAGAATCAGGCTTCACGTCACCCACCACTGGAACAGGCCACTGTCACACATTTAGGCCCAGGCACCCAGGCAGAGGAGAGAGGTCCCGTAACAGAGAATCTGGCCTTATGTCAGCACAGAATCAGTCTTCATGTCATAGCAGAGAATCAGGCTTCACGTCATCCACCACTGGAACAGGCCACTGTCACACATTTAGGCCCCGGCACCCAGACAGAGGAGAGAGGTCCCGTAACAGAGAATCTGGCCTTATGTCAGCGCAGAATCAGTCTTCATGTCATAGCAGAGAATCAGGCTTCACGTCACCCACCACTGGAACAGGCCACTGTCACACATTTAGGCCCCGGCACCCAGACAGAGGAGAGAGGTCCCGTAACAGAGAATCTGGCCTTATGTCAGCACAGAATCAGTCTTCATGTCATAGCAGAGAATCAGGCTTCACGTCACCCACCACTGGAACAGGCCACTCTCACACATTTAGGCCCCGGCACCCAGGCAGAGGAGAGAGGTCCCGTAACAGAGAATCTGGCCTTATGTCAGCGCAGAATCTGTCTTCATGTCATAGCAGAGAATCAGGCTTCACGTCACCCACCACTGGAACAGGCCACTGTCACACATTTAGGCCCCGGCACCCAGGCAGAGGAGAGAGGTCCCGTAACAGAGAATCTGGCCTTATGTCAGCACAGAATCTGTCTTCATGTCATAGCAGAGAATCAGGCTTCACGTCACCCACCACTGGAACAGGCCACTGTCACACATTTAGGCCCCGGCACCCAGACAGAGGAGAGAGGTCCCGTAACAGAGAATCTGGCCTTATGTCAGCGCAGAATCAGTCTTCATGTCATAGCAGAGAATCAGGCTTCACGTCACCCACCACTGGAACAGGCCACTGTCACACATTTAGGCCCCGGCACCCAGGCAGAGGAGAGAGGTCCCGTAACAGAGAATCTGGCCTTATGTCAGCACAGAATCTGTCTTCATGTCATAGCAGAGAATCAGGCTTCACGTCACCCACCACTGGAACAGGCCACTGTCACACATTTAGGCCCCGGCACCCAGACAGAGGAGAGGTTCATTCAACTTTGGGTTGCCCCGCAATATAATGGTAAAATGAAAATAAAAATAGTATTGAATGAGGAAGTGCCCTGGAGTACAATAATATATTGTTAAGGGGAGGTAGTTAATATCTAATCTGCACAAGGGATGGACAGGTCCTGTGGGATCAATGCCTGGTTCATTTTTATGAACGTCAGCTTGTCCACATTGGCTGTAGACAGGCGGCTGCGTTTGTCTGTAATGACGCCCCTGCCGTGCTGAATACACGTTCAGACAAAACGCTGGCCGCCGGGCAGGCTAGCACCTCCAAGGCATAAAAGGCTAGCTCTGGCCACGTGAACAATTTGGAGACCCAGAAGTTGAATGGGGCCGAACCATCAGTCAGTACGTGGAGGGGTGTGCACAGGTACTGTTCCACCATGTTAGTGAAATGTTGCCTCCTGCTAACACGTTCCGTATCAGGTGGTGGTGCAGTTAGCTGTGGCGTGGTGACAAAACTTTTCCACATCTCTGCCATGCTAACCCTGCCCTCAGAGGAGCTGGCCGTGACACAGCTGCGTTGGCGACCTCTTGCTTCTCCTCTGCCTTCGCCTTGGGCTTCCACTGGTTCCCCTGTGACATTTGGGAATGCTCTCAGTAGCGCGTCTACCAACGTGCGCTTGTACTCGCGCATCTTCCTATAACGCTCCAGTGTAGGAAGTAAGGTGGGCACATTGTCTTTGTACCGGGGATCCAGCAGGGTGGCAACCCAGTAGTCCGCACACGTTAAAATGTGGGCAACTCTGCTGTCGTTGCGCAGGCACTGCAGCATGTAGTCGCTCATGTGTGCCAGGCTGCCCAGAGGTAAGGACAAGCTGTCCTCTGTGGGAGGCGTATCGTCATCGTCCTGTGTTTCCCCCCAGCCACGCACCAGTGATGGGCCCGAGCTGCTTTGGGTGCCACCCCGCTGTGAACATGCTTCATCCTCATCCTCCTCCACCTCCTCCTCATCCTCGTCCTCCTCGTCCTCCAGTAGTGGGCCCTGTCTGGCCACATTTGTACCTGGCCTCTGCTGTTGCAAAAAACCTCCCTCTGAGTCACTTCGAAGAGACTGGCCTGAAAGTGCTAAAAATGACCCCTCTTCCTCCTCTTCTTCCTGGGCCACCTCCTCTTCCATCATCGCCCGAAGTGTTTTCTCAAGGAGACATAGAAGTGGTATTGTAACGCTGATAACAGCGTCATCGCCACTGCCCATGTTGGTGGAGTACTCGAAACAGCGCAACAGGGCACACAGGTCTCGCATGGAGGCCCAGTCATTGGTGGTGAAGTGGGTCTGATCCGCAGTGCGACTGACCCGTGCGTGCTTTAGCTGAAACTCCACTATGGCCTGCTGCTGCTCGCACAGTCTGTCCAGCATATGCAAGGTGGAGTTCCACCTGGTGGGCACGTCGCATATGAGGCGGTGAGCGGGAAGGCCGAAGTTACGCTGTAGCGCAGACAGGCGAGCAGCGGCAGGGTGTGAACGCCGGAAGCGCGAACAGACGGCCCGCACTTTATGCAGCAGCTCTGACATGTCGGGGTAGTTGTGAATGAACTTCTGCACCACCAAATTCAGCACATGCGCCAGGCAAGGGATGTGCGTCAAACCGGCTAGTCCCAGAGCTGCAACGAGATTTCGCCCTTTATCGCACACCACCAGGCCGGGCTTGAGGCTCACCGGCAGCAACCACTCGTCGGTCTGTTGTTCTATACCCCGCCACAACTCCTGTGCAGTGTGGGGCCTGTCCCCCAAACATATGAGTTTCAGAACGGCCTGCTGACGTTTACCCCGGGCTGTGCTGAAGTTGGTGGTGAAGGTGTGTGGCTGACTGGATGAGCAGGTGGAAGAAGAGGAGGAGGAAGCTGAGTAGGAGGAGGAGGAGACAGGAGGCAAAGAATGTTGCCCTGCGATCCTTGGCGGCGGAAGGACGTGCGCCAAACAGCTCTCCGCCTGGGGCCCAGCCGCCACTACATTTACCCAGTGTGCAGTTAGGGAGATATAGCGTCCCTGGCCGTGCTTACTGGTCCACGTATCTGTGGTTAGGTGGACCTTGCCACAGATGGCGTTGCGCAGTGCACACTTGATTTTATCGGATACTTGGTTGTGCAGGGAAGGCGCGGCTCTCTTGGAGAAGTAGTGCCGGCTGGGAACAACATACTGTGGGACAGCAAGCGACATGAGCTGTTTGAAGCTGTGTGTGTCCACCAGCCTAAATGACAGCATTTCATAGGCCAGTAGTTTAGAAATGCTGGCATTCAGGGCCAGGGATCGAGGGTGGCTAGGTGGGAATTTACGCTTTCTCTCAAATGTTTGTGAGATGGAGAGCTGAACGCTGCCGTGTGACATGGTTGAGATGCTTGGTGACGCAGGTGGTGGTGTTGGTGGTACATTGTGACCCCTGAAACGCGTTGAGCCCTATGTTTTATCATTAAAGAGGATCGAATACGTACCCTTGGATTTGTCTGCTGCTTTACCAACCAGGCTGTACACCCAGGACGTAGACGTCTACCTCTGACAACTTACACGCGATCCCGGCTTAGGGGGGTGACTTGCCACAGGTGCTTTAGTTCATCCTTGTGGTGCCCCCCCTGTGAAGTGAGTGGATTTTTACCAATGTTTTTATTCATTACTATTATTTTTTTATTTCCATAGTTCCAATATTTTAAACTCTCTTGAAATATTCATTTTATGCATCCATTCGGTTATATTGCTACATGACTTGACCTAATAATTATACAAGCATCATTCTATTTTTCAACACCTATTCTCATTAGTGCTCTACATACCAGCCTATAGCACTTGAGTTTGGTGATCTTTGCTATTGTCAACAATTTTCCAACACCTCTATTCTGTCCCCTAGGAGTTTGGCGCTCAACTGTTCTTACACAGTGACCGGTTATAACTTGGGGTGGGTGACTACCCCCTGTTCCCTACCCTTCACTTATTATCTTGTTGGTGGTACATCCCATGTTTGCTGGGCGGCAGGTGCCAACGTTCCTCCAGAGGCGGAGAAAGAGGCCGAGGCGGCGGCAGCAGCAGAAGAGGCCGAGGCGGCGGCAGAAGCAGAAGAGGTAGCAGGGGGAGCCTGAGTGAGTTCCTTGTTTTTAAGGTGTTTACTCCACTGCAGTTCATGCTTTGCATGCAGGTGCCTGGTCATGCAGGTTGTGCTAAGGTTCAGAACGTTAATGCCTCGCTTCAGGCTCTGATGGCACAGCGTGCAAACCACTCGGGTCTTGTCGTCAGCACATTGTTTGAATAAGTGCCATGCCAGGGAACTCCTTGAAGCTGCCTTTGGGGTGCTCGGTCCCAGATGGCGGCGGTCAGTAGCAGGTGGAGTCTCTTGGCAGCGGGTGTTCTGATTTTGCCCACTGCTCCCTCTTTTGCTACGCTGTTGGCTCGGTCTCACCACTGCCTCTTCCTCCGAACTGTGAAAGTCAGTGGCACGACCTTCATTCCATGTGGGGTCTAGGACCTCATCGTCCCCTGCATCGTCTTCCACCCAGTCTTGATCCCTGACCTCCTGTTCAGTCTGCACACTGCAGAAAGACGCAGCAGTTGGCACCTGTGTTTCGTCATCATCAGAGACGTGCTGAGGTGGTATTCCCATGTCCTCATCATCAGGAAAAATAAGTGGTTGTGCGTTAGTGCATTCTATCTCTTCCACCCCTGGGGAAGGGCTAGGTGGATGCCCTTGGGAAACCCTGGCAGCAGAGTCTTCAAACAGCATAAAGAGACTGCTGCATAACTTGAGGCTCAGACAGTTTCCCTGATATGCATGGGGGTGATGTGACAGACCGATGGGCTTGGTTTTCATGCACCATTTGTGCGCTTTCTGCAGAAGACTGGGTGGGAGATAATGTGAACGTGCTGGATCCACTGTCAGCCACCCAATTGTCTAATGCCTGTACCTGCTCAGGCCTTACCATCCTTAGAACGGCATTTGGCCCCACCAAATATCGCTGTAAATTCTGCTGGCTACTGGGACCTGAGGTAGTTGGTTCACTAGGACGTGTGGCTGTGGCAGAACGGCCACGTCCTCTCCCAGCACCAGAGGGTCCACTAACACCATCACGACCATGTCCACGTCCTCGTCCCTTATTAGATGTTTTCCTCATTGTTCCCGTTCACCACAATTTTGAGAATGGCAAATTTGGGAATAGTTTTTCAACCCAGAACAAAACATGTGCTTTTACGGTCACCACAAATAACTTGACCAGCTAAAACAGTACAGATTTGGTTGAATAGATATGTGAGGCCTGTTTTTTTTTGCGCTGTGTGACAGGTATAGGTTTAATCACAGAATTAGACTTGTATCTGCACTGTAGCGTGTGTGTTAAGTTTTTCTGAATGACACTATCAGCACCTTGAATGTAAGATATCCTTTTTGGGATAGATTTCAAGTAGGCCTCATATAGCAGAAACTAGTTATTTTGAGAATGGCAAATTTGGGAATAGTTTTTCAACCAAGAACAAAAAGTGTGCTTTTACGGTCACTACAAATAACTTGACCAGCTAAAACAGTACAGATTTGGTTGAATAGAAATGTGAGGCCTGTTTTTTTTTGCGCTGTGTGACAGGTATAGGCTTAATCACAGAATTAGACTTGTATCTGCACGGTAGCGTGTGTGTTAGGTTTTTCTGAATGACACTATCAGCACCTTCAATGTAAGATATCCTTTTTGGGATAGATTTCAAGTAGGCCTCATATAGCAGAAACTAGTTATTTTGAGAATGGCAAATTTGGGAATAGTTTTTCAACCCAGAACAAAAAGTGTGCTTTTACGGTCACTACAAATAACTTGACCAGCTAAAACAGTACAGATTTGGTTGAATAGAAATGTGAGGCCTGGTTTTTTTTTGTGCTGTGTGACAGGTATAGGTTTAATCACAGAATTAAACTTGTATCTGCACGGTAGCGTGTGTTTTAAGTTTTTCTGAATGACACTATCAGCACCTTCAATGTAAGATATCCTTTTGGGGATAGATTTCAAGTAGGCCTCATATAGCAGAAACTAGTTATTTTGAGAATGGCAAATTTGGGAATAGTTTTTCAACCCAGAACAAAAACTGTGCTTTTACGGTCACTACAAATAACTTGACCAGCTAAAACAGTACAGATTTGGTTGAATAGAAATGTGAGGCCTGTTTTTTTTTGTGCTGTGTGACAGGTATAGGTTTAATCACAGAATTAGACTTGTATCTGCACGGTAGCGTGTGTTTTAAGTTTTTCTGAATGACACTACCAGCACCTTCAATGTAAGATATCCTTTTTGGGATAGATTTCAAGTAGGCCTCATATAGCAAAAACTAGTTATTTTGAGAATGGCAAATTTGGGAATAGTTTTTCAACCCAGAACAAAAAGTGTGCTTTTACGGTCACTACAAATAACTTGACCAGCTAAAATAGTACAGATTTGGTTGAATAGAAATGTGAGGCCTGTTTTTTTTTGCGCTGTGTGACAGGTATAGGTTTAATCACAGAATTAGACTTGTATCTGCACGGTAGCGTGTGTGTTAAGTTTTTCTGGAATGACACTATCAGCACCTTCCATGTAAGATATCCTTTTTGGGATAGATTTCAAGTAGGCCTCATATAGCAGAAACTAGTTATTTTGAGAATGGCAAATTTGGGAATAGTTTTTTAACCCAGAACAAAAAGTGTGCTTTTACGGTCACTACAAATAACTTGACCAGCTAAAACAGTACAGATTTGGTTGAATAGAAATGTGAGGCCTGTTTTTTTTTTGTGCTGTGTGACAGGTATAGGTTTAATCACAGAATTAGACTTGTATCTGCACGGTAGCGTGTGTTTTAAGTTTTTCTGAATGACACTATCAGCACCTTCAATGTAAGATATCCTTTTTGGGATAGATTTCAAGTAGGCCTCATATAGCAGAAACTAGTTATTTTGAGAATGGCAAATTTGGGAATAGTTTTTCAAACCAGAACAAAAAGTGTGCTTTTACGGTCACTACAAATAACTTGACCAGCTAAAACAGTACAGATTTGGTTGAATAGAAATGTGAGGCCTGTTTTTTTTTTGCGCTGTGTGACAGGTATAGGTTTAATCACAGAATTAGACTTGTATCTGCACGGTAGCGTGTGTGTTAAGTTTTTCTGAATGACACTATCAGCACCTTGAATGTAAGATATCCTTTTTGGGATAGATTTCAAGTAGGCCTCATATAGCAGAAACTAGTTATTTTGAGAATGGCAAATTTGGGAATAGTTTTTCAACCCAGAACAAAAAGTGTGCTTTTACGGTCACTACAAATAACTTGACCAGCTAAAACAGTACAGATTTGGTTGAATAGAAATGTGAGGCCTGTTTTTTTTTGTGCTGTGTAACAGGTATAGGTTTAATCACAGAATTAGACTTGTATCTGCACGGTAGCTTGTGTTTTAAGTTTTTCTGAATGACACTATCAGCACCTTCAATGTAAGATATCCTTTTTGGGATAGATTTCAAGTAGGCCTCATATAGCAAAAACTAGTTATTTTGAGAATGGCAAATTTGGGAATAGTTTTTCAACCCAGAACAAAAAGTGTGCTTTTACGGTCACTACAAATAACTTGACCAGCTAAAACAGTACAGATTTGGTTGAATAGAAATGTGAGGCCTGTTTTTTTTTGCGCTGTGTGACAGGTATAGGTTTAATCACAGAATTAGACATGTATCTGCACGGTAGCGTGTGTGTTAAGTTTTTCTGAATGACACTATCAGCACCTTGAATGTAAGATATCCTTTTTGGGATAGATTTCAAGTAGGCCTCATATAGCAGAAACTAGTTATTTTGAGAATGGCAAATTTTGGAATAGTTTTTCAACCCAGAACAAAAACTGTGCTTTTACGGTCACTACAAATAACTTGACCAGCTAAAACAGTACAGATTTGGTTGAATAGAAATGTGAGGCCTGTTTTTTTTTTGCGCTGTGTGACAGGTATAGGTTTAATCACAGAATTAGACTTGTATCTGCACGGTAGCGTGTGTGTTAAGTTTTTCTGAATAACACTATCAGCACCTTCAATGTAAGATATCCTTTTTGGGATAGATTTCAAGTAGGCCTCATATAGCAGAAACTAGTTATTTTGAGAATGGCAAATTTGGGAATAGTTTTTCAACCCAGAACAAAAAGTGTGCTTTACGGTCACTACAAATAACTTGACCAGCTAAAACAGTACAAATTTGGTTGAATAGAAATGTCAGGTCTATTTTTTAGGCGCTGGGTGACAGGCTCAACTTGCCCCTGATGTAGTATATGGCCAAAAAATAACCACACTATTGATGGTTAAATGCACTTGGGTGACACAGGCTCAGCCTGCACCAGATGTAGTATATGGCCAAAAAATAACTAGACTGTTGATGGTTAAATGCACTTCGGTGACACAGGCTCAGCCTGCAGCTGATGTAGTATATGGCCAAAAAATAACCAGACTGTTGATGGTTAAATGCACTTCGGTGACACAGGCTCAGCCTGCAGCTGATGTAGGATATAGCAAAAAATAACCACACTATTAATGGTTAAATACACTTGGTGATAGCTTGTGCTGGCGCACCACAAGCCACAAAATGGCCGCCGATCACCCCAGAAAAAAGTGATCTAAAAACGCTCTGGGCAGCCTCAAAAAAGTGAGCAAGTCGATATTAGCACTTCAATGATCCACAGCTGCAGATCGATCACAGAATGAAGTCTTTTGGAGGAGTTAATCTGCCTAATCTCGCCCTAACGTCGCAGCAGCAACCTCTCCCTATGCTTGAATCAGCAGAGTGACGTGCAGCGCTACGTGACCCAAGCTTATATAGAGGCTGGGTCACATGCTGCACTGGCCAATCACAGCCATGCCAATAGTAGGCAAGGCTGTGATGGCCTCTTGGGGCAAGTAGTATGACGCTTGTTGATTGGCTGCTTTGCAGCCTTTCAAAAAGCGCCAAGAAAGCGGCGAACACCGAACCCGAACCCGGACTTTTACGAAAATGTTCGGGTTCGGGTCCGTGTCACGGACACCCCAAAATTCGGTACGAACCCGAACTATACAGTTCGGGTTCGCTCATCCCTATTTATCTGCGATGATTACTATGACATGTGTACGACTTGTGGTGAGGTACGTTTCTTATATCTTAATAGAGGTAAGATGAAGTATAAAGAGAGGTCATGGGAAGTTCCTGTAACTCTTCCAGGGTGACCATATTTGGAGGAAGGTAGACCTCGTCCTCAATTCCCAGTGGGAGATTTCTTTGAGTCTATATACTGTATCTGATCTACTTTATTAACCCAATGGTCTATCTTTGGGGTCTCAGGGGAGAGCCATTGTGAGGGCAGGAGCATTCTGCCAGCTGCCAGTAGTAAGGAGAAGAGAGAAGCTTCATGTGCTTTTGATCCTCCTACCCCTAGAGTAAGCAAGACTAGCTCTGGGGTGCATGGAAAGGTGGTTTTGCAAATTTGGTTACTAAGCTTTACTATCTCAAACCACCAAGCTTTGATAGGATCACAAGACCACCATATATGGAAGTATGTCCCCTTTTCTTTGAGGCACCTCCAACAAATATCTGGAGATCCTGGTTTGTAAAGGCAGGTCTTGTCAGGAGTTTTGTACCAGCGTAGGAGAATTTTATAACTGTTCTCCTGGATGCGGATGCATCTAGAATTCTTGTGTGGTGCTAACAAGATTTTTGCAGTTTCGGAGGTTGAGAAGGTCTTCTCTAAATCTCTTTCCCTAAGTAAATCTTCTTGAATATTGATTTTTAATTATTATGCGGCTTAAATGTGACGTTTTGGCCAACACAGCATTTTTCAAACTGGTGCCGCTCTGTGAGGAACTTGAAAGTCGATGTCTAAGTCTAACCAAATGTGCTGCTGCACTGCCGGAGGATGCCACCAGTGCCATGCAGTGCCACCAGAAAGATCTGGAGTGGGTGGTAGGGTAACTCCCCAGAAGATTTTTTAAAGCTGGTGTGCTCTTATACAGCATGACCATTCACCCCCAAATACCAGAACAAAACATGCGTATAATTTTTTTTATATCCATTCCCAATTTCTAGTAGGACAGGAGTATATTGTAGGATAATGTAGGAAAATGATATACATGTGCAGACAAATCTTCAGATGAATAATGGTGTTGTTTATAACTTTTATTGACCAGAAAATTGAACAAAATATTGGAAATTAAACTATAGACAAGTAATATATCACATCACATTCAAATAATATTTGGCTATCCACTTGTTAAACTATGTACCGTAACTACATAAACAAGTGCTGCAGATTACAGAAAACTTCTTCACAACAGATTTCTCTTCATTTCTTCAGGTCGACTGCATTCTAAATTCAACTCACACAGCAATAGGTGGGATTTCTCTGCCAAACAAAACATTAACTATTACACTAAATAATTATACACATCAGATTAAAGGGGTTGTACATTAAAAGAAACTGTTGGTACGATGTGTTGAAAAAATAAAACAAATTATAATTACCAGTTCAACCCCTATCCGTTTGGCGACGGCTGCTCTGCTTTTGCACCCTACTCACGCTTTTGCTACGCTGTTAGCTCGATCTCACCACTGCCTCTTCCTCCAAACTCTGAAAGTCAGTGGCACGACCTTCATTCCATGTGGAGTCTAGGACCTCATCGTCCCCTGCATCGTCTTCCACCCAGTCTTCCTCCCTGACCTCCTTTTCGGTCTGCACACTGCAGAAAGACGCAGCAGTTGGCACCTGTGTTTCATCATCATCAGAGATGTGCTGAGGTGGTATTCCCATGTCCTCATCAGGAAACATAAGTGGTTGTGCATCAGTGCATTCTATGTCTTCCACCCCTGGGGAAGGGCTAGGTGGATGCCCTTGGGAAACCCTGCCAGCAGAGTCTTCAAACAGCATAAGAGACTGCTGCATGACTTGAGGCTCAGACAGGTTCCCCGATATGCACGGGGGTGATGTGACAGACTGATGGGCATGGGTTTCAGGTGCCACCTGTGCGCTTTCTGCAGAAGACTGGGTGGGAGATAATGTGAATGTGCTGGATCCACTGTCGGCCACCCAATTGACTAGCGCCTGTACTTGCTCAGGCCTTACCATCCTTAGAACGGCATTAGGCCCGACCAAATATCGCTGTAGATTCTGGCGGCTACTGGGACCTGAGGTAGTAGGTTCAGTAGGACGTGTAGCTGTGGCAGAACGACCACGTCCTCTCCCTGCACCAGAGGCTCCACCAACACCACCATCACGACCATGACCGCGTCCCTTATTAGATGTTTGCCTCATAGTTAGCGTTTACAAAGCAAAGTAAAAAGTGGTAAGTCTGTTAAAAAAAATGAACCGCCAATAAAAACCCTGATGTAGGGTATTGCACTGAATTTTTTTTTTTTTAACTCTATATGACAGCGGTATTTGTGGCCTAAATGTGACACTCACTTATGCACGTCTTATCCCAGATGTGCAGTATATCAGAGGCTTTTTTGACCCCAGAAATCAAAAAGGCGTATTTCTGGCCTAAATGTGACACTCACTTATGCACGTGTAATCCCAGTTGTGCAATATATTAGAGGGTTTTTTCACCCCAGTAACCAAAAAGGCGTATTTCTGGCCTAAATGTGACAATCACTTATGCACGTGTAATCAGAGATGTGCAGTATATCAGAGGGTTTTTTCACCCCAGTATGCCCAAGCCAGATTTCTGGCCTTAATGTGACAATCACTTATGCACGTGTAATCACAGATGTGCAGTATATCAGAGGGTTTTTTCACCCCAGTAAGAAAAAAGCTGTATTTCTGTCCTAAATGTGACAGTGACTTATGCACGTGTAATCACAGATGTGCAGTGTTGAGGGAAGTTTGGATTTAAAAATATATGTATATATGCCCTTACATATATGCATGTATATTGGCCCTTTTATATTGTGTATATGTACATGCAGGTAGATGTGCCCCAAACATCTATATATGTGTATCTGCCATGGCTCTCCCCAGGTATATATATATATATATATATATGGGCCTATAACTGCCCATGTATGCCCCAGGTTTATAATGAGTATATATATGTATATAGATGCGCCCCAAGTATCTATATACATATATATATATACTTAAATTCCCCCCATAGGCACAGCGTTCAGCCAGTTGCTGCAGGGGGTGGATATGTCTTCAGGTGGCTGGTGACTTCAAAGGTCTTTTGTTGAGTTTATCAGCCTAGTTACTATGCTCGGCCCCTCCTTATGTTTGTGACATGGCTGGGCGTGTGGTGCTGCTAGCCTCAGGGGGCCAACTGGCAGGCATACGTCACAGTCACACTATGATGTCACATCCCTGAGGAGGGGGGGAGGTGGGCTGTTTCTGAGGCTGATATAGGAGCCTGAAACCAGGAACAGGGGGCTCTTGGAATCTGGACTACAATCAGAGTCATATGGGATGGGAACAGCTCCCTGAAGGAAGAGTCAAGAGAGGCCACATGCGGCCACATGCTCCTGGAAATGGCTGAGTACCAACTATCCCCAGAATCCCCTGCTATATATTCCCCTGCTATATACTATATCCCCAGATTCCCCTGATCCCTGATTCCCCTACACTGTGTACCCCTATAGCCCTGCTCCCCTTGGTTTCCCCTCATACACCCTTACCCCTGTACCCTTGGTAATCATACCTAATCCCCCTGTGTTCCCCCAGGATCCCTCATATACACCGCTACCCTGGTATTACCCCGGATACCCCTTCCGGCTGCCCTGTTTACCCCCGCTGCAGCAGTGTCTGTATTTACCCCTTGTAATTTCCCCGTAGGGATAGTATATAATTAGGATTGGGTGGACTCCGGATAAAGTGTATGTATGTGTATTATTGTAATTATAGTTAGATACTGGGGAGGAATTGGGACTGTGTTAGCGTAGTCAGAACCGTATTAGTGTGTTATAGTGTGTGTACTTATATTGTTGTCTGCTGCTATAAATATATATATCTATTCCATTGATATAGATATATATAATTATAAGCAAATATTAGACTGTGATGTATGTAAGTGTATTATTGTAAGTATAGCTAGTGTGTGGGGTGGAATATGGGATTTTGCTGTGTTGTGTAGTTAGGTTTGTATTGTGCTTATTGTAGTACCGTTTCTATACTGCGGTGTGTACCTCTATATGTATATATATTCATATCCATTGATCTATGAATATATATAAATATAGCGTATTGTTAGATTTGTATAATTGTATTGTGTAATAAATATTCCTTATTGTTCATAATACAGTGTATGGTGTTTTTACTAGTCGCCGCCCTAGTATAGTGATAGTAAGGCACATGCAGCTAGTTTAGTGATTAGTGTAAGGCAATCAGTAGCGATTTGTTGTTAAGTAAGGCATAAATAGGCGGAGCTATCATAAGACGACTCACGCCTATTTATGAATATTAATTATTGAGATTTGCATAAATATCAATAATTAATATCCCCTTTAACATGCAGTATATCAGAGGGTTTTTTCACCCTAACCAAAAAGCTGTATTTCTGTCCTAAATGTGACAGTGACTTATGCACATGTAATCACAGATGTGCAGTATATCAGAGGGTTTTTTCACCCTAACCAAAAAGCTGTATTTCTGTCCTAAATGTGACAGTAACTTATGCACGTGTAATCACAGATGTGCAGTATATCAGAGGGTTTTTTCACCCCAGTAAGAAAAAAGCTGTATTTCTGGCCTTAATGTGACAATCACTTATGCACGCGTAATCACAGATGTGCAGTATATCAGAGGGTTTTTCTACCCCAGTAAGTTAACCCCTATCTGCTCAAGCTCCACTGTTCTGATCCTCCCAGCCAGGTGTTGTTTAGACAAAAAAAACATATACTGTACATAAGACTTGGAGTGGACTGAACAGTTTTTAAATCTTTTATGCGATTAGAATGCATTTTTTCTCAACACTCCCAAAGTCCGTATTACTTCTCCTCCAGATAAGCTTTGTCTCCAAATGAAGTCAGGGCTGAACCACACCCAGCTTTCCTTTGTTTCCACGTTTCTGTCAGTGGCTGAGGAACACAACCCCCCTTAGCAACTACTTCAGCAGCTGATGTTGGCGGCTTTGCTTTGTATTAGAGGGGCCTTTCCAGTGCTTCTCCCTCTCTCCTCTCTGGAAGGCTTTTTCTGGGTGGAAACTCAAGACGAACAAACGTACGGTGACCACAGGTAGAATTGTCAGTTAAAAAAGACACGCTAAAGCCTCATTCACATGTCATTTCTTTGGTCAGTGATTGTGAGCCAAAACCAGTTTTGGAGCCTCCACAGACATAAGGTATAAGGGAAAGATCTGCACCTGTTCTGTGTTTAGAGCCACACCCGATTTTGGCTCACAATTAGGGATGAGCAAACCCAGACCAGAATGTTTGGGTTCTTACTGAACATTACTGTGTCCGGGTACCCAAACATGGACATTGGTGCGAAAGTCTGTGTTTGGTGTTCAGATTTAAACAAAGCTTGTTGAAAGGCTAGCCAAACAACAAGCTTTTGAGCTGTGGGCACTTGGAAGCCATCACAGTCATGCCTAGTAGAGTTGAGCGGATACCTGGATGTTCGGGTTTGGCAGGTTCGGCCGAACTTGAAAAAAAAGTTTGCGTTCGGGACCCGAACTTGACCTGAACTTGACCCCGAACCCAAACCCCATTGAAGTCAATGGGGACCCAAACTTTTGGCAACTAAAATGGCTCTAAAATAGTCCTGGAAATAGCTAGAGGGCTGCACAAGGCATCAAAATGTGCTTAAGAGCATGGCAACTGTTCTGCAAACAAATGTGGATAGGGAAATGACTTAAAATAACATAAAATACTGAAAAATTTAAAATAACAATCTGGATCTATGAGTAGGAGGTTGAGGAGGCGGTGGATGGGTGGATGTGGCGGTGTAGGTTGACGTGGCGGTGTAGTTGGAAGCGGCAGTGAAGGAGGAATAGGTAGCCAACACTGATTTGTGTTATTTTTTATTTTTAAATTGGGGTATCCCCCAAAATATTTGGACAAATAGCAAAATAAAACTAAGAATAAGTGCACTTGAGTACAAAAATGGATGGTTGAGGCTGGCATAAATATATATTCTGCACAAGGTACTGACAAGTCCTGTGGGATCCATGCCTGGTTTATTTTAATACACGTAAGCTTGTCTACATTGGCTGTGGCCTGTGATAATGCTCGATGCCGTGCTAAACACACGTTCACACTATACACTGGCTGCAGGGCAGGTCAGCACCTCCAAGGCTGACAAAACTTTTTCACATTTGGGCCATGCTAACCCTGCCTTCTCAGGTGCTGGCGGTGCCCCAGCTGCGTTGGTGACCATTTCCTCCTCCTCTGCCTTCGCCTTGTGCTTCCACTGTGCCCCCGCTGTCAGGTGGGAATGCTATCATCAGCGTGCGCTTGTAGTCGCGCATCTTCCGATCAGTAACAGATGTTTTCACTAAATTTAGTTCCATGTCAGCAATGCAGTGCAGGGGTTCATTCATGGCAAAAGGGGGTACATGTCACCCAGCAATACAACAGAGGATTTGGAGAGATTTAGGCCCCTGGCACCCAGGCACAGCAGGGGTTCATTCACAGCGAAAGGGGGTTCATGTCACCCAGCGATACAACAGAGGATTTTGAGAGATTTACGCCCCTGTCACCCAGGCACAGCAGGGGTTCATTCACGGCAAAAGGGGGTTCATGTCACCCAGCAATACAACACAGGATTTTGAGAGATTTTGGCCCCTGTCAGCAATGCAGAGCAGGGGTTCATTGACAGCAAAAGGGGGTACATGTCACCCAGCAATAGAACAGAGGATTTTGAGAGATGTAGGCCCCTGTCAGCAATGAAGAGCAGAGGTTCATTCACAGCAAAAGGGGGTACATGTCACCCAGCAATAGAACAGATGATTTTGAGAGATTTAGGCCCCTGTCACCCAGGCACAGCAGGGGTTCATTCATGGAAAAAGGGGGTTCATGTTGTAAGAGGCAGCCCTTAATCAAACAGCAGCATTTCCAGCACTTATAACTATGCAGACTGTCATGTTTCCCTCCGGCCACCAGAGGCCACTGTGACTAAACAGGAACCTGAGTTGTGCTGGCCAGAGGCTAAGAAAGGCTTAAGAAGTTTTTCCCGGGCTGTTCTAGAAATTGCTGAGATAACACAGAGAGATGGACTGCTGAGCGATAACAGTAAAAAGACTGTAGCAGCAGGAGGCTATTTTAGCTGAGATTTTCCTGACACCTGTGGAGCTGCACACAGAGGACTTCACTGTGTGTTCCAGAAGAAGTGGGACCGTGTAGAGACCCGTACCAGACGAGTACCAGCCGGATCCCTCCTGCCAGAGGTGGAGAGCTGCATCTGTTGTGACCAGAGAGAGAAAGACAGACAAGCAAGTGACCGGACCTGGATCCAGACTGCATCTTAATGGATCCAAGAGAATCTGCAGAACTGTGAGTGGCACCGGTGCTTTCCTGTGATAGGTTATAGAGTCAGGGACTTAGTCAGTGCGCTGTAGAAGCATCCCCTGGGTAGCAGGGCTAGATAGAGAATAAGTGTTGAGAGTAGCCTGCAAGCTGACTGTTTGCTGTTTAGCTTATTCTGTGTCTATGCAAAATCTCATTACCACTGTTGTTGATTTATGTTCACCTGTTCATACCATTCCTGTCATTGACCCATTGTGCCTCTGGTGCGGTGGTACTGTATTGTTAGTCAGCTTTTCCGGCAGTTTCATTTTGTTCCTTAATAAAGCCGGCTTTTGCTTCAGTCTCCTTGTCCGCTGTACTGTACTTGAATCCTGCTTTGCGGTCTCTCCCTCCTCTGACCGCTACAATGTCACCCAGCAATACAACAGAGGATTTTGAAAGATTTAGGCCCCTGTCAGCAATGCAGAGCAGGGGTTAATTCACGGCAAAAGGGGGTACATGTCACCCAGCAATAGAACAGAGGATTTTGAGAGATTTAGGCCCCTGTCAGCAATGCAGAGCAGGGGTTAATTCACGGCAAAAGGGGGTACATGTCACCCAGCAATAGAACAGAGGATTTTGAGAGATTTAGGCCCCTGTCAGCAATGCAGAGCAGGGATTCATTAACGGCAAAAGGGGGTACATGTCACCCAGCAATAGAACAGAGGATTTTGAGAGATTTAAGCCCCTGTCACCCAGGCACAGCAGGGGTTCATTCATGGCAAATGGGGGTTCATGTCACCCAGGAATAGAACAGAGGATGATTTTGAGAGATTTAGGCCCCTGTCACCCAGGCACAGCAGGGGTTCATTCACGGCAAAAGGCGGTTCATGTCACCCAGCAATAGAACAGAGGATTTTGAGAGATTTAGGCCCCTGTCACCCAGGCACAGCAGGGGTTCATTCACGGCAAAAGGGGGTTCATGTCACCCAGCAATACAACAGAGGATTTTGAGAGATTTAGGCCTCTGTCACCCAGGCACAGCAGGGGTTTGTATACGCCAAAAATGGTAAAATCTCACCCGACAATTAAAAATGAGAATTATTTCAATTTAGGGCACTAAAATTGCCACTTTTTTAAATTAAAATGGCTCTAAAATAGTCCTTGAAAAGGCTAGAGGGATGTAAAAGGCAGTAAAATGTGCTTAAGAGCATGATAACTGCTCTGCAAACAAATGTGGATAGGGAAATAACTTAAAATGAAATAAAATAACTTAAAATTACAAATTATTAACCTGTATCTCAGAGAAGGAGGTGGATATGGAGTAGGAGGTTGAGGAGGCGGTGAATGTGGTGTTGTAGGTGGAGGCAGCAATGGAGAAGGAACAGGTAGCCAACAATGTTTTTTTTTATTTTTTATTGAGTAGGTAGCCCCCAAAATATTGGGACAAATAAAAAGAAAAGAAAACAAAGAATCATTGCACTTGACTTGAGTACAAGAATGTATGTTTGATGGTGGTATAAATGTCTATTCTGCACAAGGTACAGACAAATCTTGTGGGATCCAAGCCTGGTTCAATTTAATGAACGTGAGCTTGTCCAGGTTGGCTGTGGACAGGCGGCTGCGTCTGTCTGTAATGACGCCTCCTGCCGTGCTAAATACACGTTCAGAGAGTACACTAGCTGCAGGGCAGGCCAGCACCTCCAAGGCATACAGGGCAAGCTCTGACCATGTGGAAAATTTGGAGACCCAGAAGTTAAATGGGGCAGAACCATCAGTCAGTACGTGTAGTTGTGTGCACAGGTACTGTTCCACCATGTTGTTCAAATGCTGCCTCCTGCTAACACACTCCATATCAGCAGTTGGGGCCGATTGTTGCGGCGAGGTGACAAAGCTTTTCCACATGTCAGCCATGCTAACCCTGCCTTCTGAGGTGCTGGCGCTGACACAGCTGCGTTGGCGACCTCTTCCTCCTCCCCTGCCTTCACCTTGTGCTTCCACTTGTCCCCCAGCATCAGTCTGGAATGCTCTCAGGAGCGCATCTACCAGCGTGCGCCTGTAGTCGCGCATCTTCCGATCACGCTCCAGTGAGGGATATAAGGACGGAACATTGTCTTTGTAACGGGGATCTAGCAGGATGGCCACCCAGTAGTCAGCACACCTTAAAATGTGGGCAACTCTGCAGTCGTTGCGCAGGCACTGAAGCATGTAGTCGCTCATGTGTGCCAGGCTGCCCAGAGGTAAGGACAAGCTGTCCTCTGTGGGAGGCATATCGTCTGCATCCTCCGTATCCTCCCAGCTACGCACCAGTGATGTGCCCGAGCTGTGTTGGATGCCACCCCGCTGTGAACATGCTTCACCCCCATCCTCCTCCTCATCCTCCTCCTCCTCGTCCTCCAGTAGTGGGCTCTGGCTGGCCAAATTTGTACCTGGCCTCTGCTGTTGCAAAAATCCTCTTTCTGAGCCACTTCTAAAAGACTGGCCTGAAAGTGTTAGAGATGACCCCTCTTCCTCCTCCTCGTCCTGGGCCACATCCTCTTCCATCATCGCCCTAAGTGTTTTCTCAAGGAGACATAGAAGTGATATTGTAACGCTGATAACGGCGTCATCGCCACTGGCCATGTTGGTGGCGTACTCGAAACAGCGCAACAGGGCACACAGGTCTCGCATGGAGGCCCAGTCATTGGTGGTAAAGTGGTGCTGTTCCGCAGTGCGACTGACCCATGCTTGCTGCAGCTGAAACTCCACTATGGCCTGCTGCTGCTCGCACAGTCTCTCTAGCATGTGCAAGGTGGAGTTCCACCTGGTGGACACGTCGCATATGAGGCGGTGGGCGGGAAGGCCGAAGTAACGCTGCAGCGCTGACAGGCAAGCAGCAGTAGGGTGAGAACGCCGAAAGCGCGCACAGACGGCCCGTACTTTATGCAGCAGCTCAGACATGTCGGGGTAGTTGAGAATGAATTTCTGCACCACCAAATTCAGCACAAATGCGCCAAGCAAGGGATGTGCGTGCAACCGGCTATTCCCAGGGCTGCAACGAGATTTCGCCCATTATCGCACACCACCAGGCCGGGCTTGAGGCCCACTGGCAGCAACCACTCGTCGGTCTGTTGTTCTATACCCCTCCGAAACTCCTGCGCAGTGTGGAGCCTGTCCCCCAAACACATCAGTTTCAGAACGGCCTGCTGACATTTACCCATGGCTGTGCTGAAGTTGGTGGTGAAGGTCTGTCGCTGACCGGATGAGGAGGTGGAAGAAGAGGAGGAGGAAGCCGAGTAGGAAGAGGAGGCAACAGGAGGCAAAGAATGATGCCCTGCGATCCTTGGCGGCAGAAGGACGTGCGCCAAACAGCTCTCCGTCTGGGGCCCAGCCGCCACTACATTTACCCAGTGTGCAGTTAGGTAGATATAGCGTCCCTGGCCGTGCTTACTGGTCCACGTATCTGTGGGTAGGTGGACCTTGCCACAGATGGCGTTGCGCAGTGCACACTTGATTTTATCGGACACTTGTTTGTGCAGGGAAGGCACGGCTCTCTTGGAGAAGTAGTGGCGGCTGGGAACGACATACTGTGGGACAGCAAGCGACATGAGCTGCCTGAAGCTGTCCATCTCCACCAGCCTGAATGACAGCATTTCAATGGCCAGCAGTTTAGAAATGCTGGCCTTCAGGGCCAGGGATCGAGGGTGGCTAGGTGGGAATTTACGCTTTCTCTCAAAGGTTTGTGAGATGGAGAGCTGAACGCTTCCGTGTAACATGGTGGAGATGCTTGGTGACGGAGGTGGTGTTGGTGGCACATCGTCTGTTTGCTGGGCGGCAGGTGCCAACGTTCCTCCAGAGGTGGAGGAAGAGGCCGAGGCAGCAGCAGAAGAGGGAGCAGGAGGGGCCTGAGCCCTTTCTTGGTTTTGAATAGTGATGAGCTGCAGGGGTCATATTCGAATTTGCGATATTTCGTAGAATATTCGTCAAATATTTGCAAATTCAAATATTCGTTATATTCTACGATTTTTTTTACTAAAAAAATCGGCAAGGTAATGATCGTGTAATATGCAAATTTTCGTATTCGAATTTTCAAATTTTCGCATTTTTATTGCATTTTTATTGCGAATTTTTTTTCCAATCTGAACTTCAGATAAGATAAAAATTAAAACTTTTAGACAAAGAAGAATATAGCACTATATTAGCTAAATTGCTCTATATTTGTTTTTTTCGAATATTCGCTATATTGCTATAACTTCGTTTTTTCGAATATTCGTAATATTCTAAAACAAAAATATATAGCAATATAGCGAATATTCGAAAAAAACGAATATAGAGCAATTTAGCTAATATAGTGCTATATTCTTCTTTGTCTAATAGTTTTAATTTTTATCTTATCTGAAGTTCAGATTGGAAAAAAAATTACAACTATTAAAAAAAAGATTATAGCACTATATTAGCTAATTGCTTTATATATGTTTTTTTTCGAATATTCGCTATATTTCTATAACTTTGTTTTTTCGAATATTCGTAATATTCTAAAACAAGAATATATTGCAATATAGCGAATATTCGAAAAAAACGAATATAGAGCAATTTAGCTAATATAGTGCTATAATCTTCTTTGTCTAATAGTTGTAATTTTTTTCTCATCTGAAGTTCAGATTGATAAAAAATTACAACTATAAAAAAAAAGATTATAGCGCTATATTAGCTTAATTGTTCTATATTAGTTTTTTTTCGAATATTCGCTATATTGCTAAAACAAGAATATATAGCAATATAGCGAATATTCGAAAAAAAATAAGAATATAGAGCAAAATTCGCAAACAACACTACTCCTAAAGTCAAGTATATTGCAGCCTTCTCATTGGCCCACAAGCTAGAAGCAGGGAGGGATCATGTGTCCTTGAAAAATATTAAAAAAATATTAAAAAATAATCGAATATTCAAAATTACGAATATACAGTATTAGAGTTGAGCGAACACCTGGATGTTAAGGTTCGAGAAGTTCGGCCGAACTTCCCGGAAATGTTCGGGTTCGGGATCAGAACCCGACCCGAACTTCTTCCCGAACCCGAACCCCATTGAAGTCAATAGGAACCCAAACTTTTCGGCACTAAAAAGGCTGTAAAACAGCCCAGGAAAGAGCTAGAGGGCTGCAAAAGGCAGCAACATGTAGGTAAATCCCCTGCAAACAAATGTGGATAGGGAAATGAATTAAAATAAAAATAAAATAAATAAAAATTAACCAATATCAATTGGAGAGAGGTCCCATAGCAGAGAATCTGGCTTCACGTCAGCAGAGAATCAGTCTGCATGTCATAGCAGAGAATCATGCTTTACGTCACCCAACACTGGAACAGCCCATTGTCAGATATTTAGGCCCAGGCACACAGGCAGAGGAGAGAGGTCCCATAACAGAGAATCTGGCTTCATGTAAGCAGAGAATCAGTCTGCATGTCCTAGCAGAGAATCATGCTTTACGTCACCCAGCACTGGAACAGTCCATTGTCAGATATTTAGGCCCAGGCACCCAGGCAGAGGAGAGAGGTCCCGTAACAGAGAATCTGGCTTCATGTCAGCAGAGAATCAGTCTGCATGTCCTAGCAGAGAATCATGCTTTACGTCACCCAACACTGGAACAGTCCATTGTCAGATATTTAGGCCCAGGCACCCAGGCAGGGGAGAGAGGTCCCGTAACAGAGAATCTGGCTTCATGTCAGCAGAGAATCAGTCTTAATGTCATAGCAGAGAATCAGGCTTCACGTCACCCACCACTGGAACAGGCCACTGTCAGATATTTTTTGGCCCCGGCACCCAGGCAGAGGAGAGAGGTCCCATAACAGAGATACAGGCTTCATGTCAGCAGAGAATCAGTCTGCATGTCATAGCAGAGAATCATGCTTTACGTCACCCAACACTGGAACAGTCCATTGTCAGATATTTAGGCCCAGGCACCCAGGCAGAGGAGAGAGGTCCCATAACAGAGAATCTAGCTTCATGTCAGCAGAGAATCAGTCTGCATGTCCTAGCAGAGAATCATGCTTTACGTCACCCAACACTGGAACAGGCCACTGTCAGATATTTTTAGGCCCCGGCACCCAGGCAAAGGAGAGAGGTCCCATAACAGAGAATCTGGCTTCATGTCAGCAGAGAATCAGTCTTCATGTCATAGCAGAGAATCAGGTTTCACGTCACCCACCACTGGAACAGGCCACTGTCAGATATTTTTAGACCCCGGCACCCAGGCAGAGAAGAGAGGTCCCATAACAGAGATTCAGGCTTCATGTCAGCAGAGAATCAGTCTGCATGTCATAGCAGAGAATCATGCTTTACGTCACCCAACACTGGAACAGTCCATTGTCAGATATTTAGGCCCAGGCACTCAGGCAGAGGAGAGAGGTCCCGTAACAGAGAATCTGGCTTCATGTCAGCAGAGAATCATTCTTCATGTCATAGCAGAGAATCAGGCTTCACGTCACCCACCACTGGAACAGGCCACTGTCAGATATTTTTAGGCCCCGGCACCCAGGCAGAGGAGAGAGGTCCCATAAATGAGATTCAGGCTTCATGTCAGCAGAGAACCAGTCTTCATGTCATAGCAGAGAATCAGTCTTCACGTCACCCACCACTGGAACAGGCCACTGTCACATATTTAGGCCCAGACACCCAGGCAGAGGAGAGAGGTCCCATAACAGAGATTCAGGTTTCATGTCAGCAGAGAATCAGTCTTCATGTCATAGCAGAGAATCAGGCTTCATGTCACCCACCCCTGGAACAGACCACTGTCACATATTTAGGCCTAGGCACCCAGGCAGAGGAGAGAGGTCCCATAACAGAGATTCAGGCTTCATGTCAGCAGAGGATCAGTCTTCATGTCATAGCAGAGAATCAGGCTTCATGTCACCCACCACTGGAACAGGCCACTGTCAGATATTTTTAGGCCCCGGCACCCAGACAGAGGAGAGGTTCATTCAACTTTGGGTTGCCCCGCAATATAATGGTAAAATGAAAATAAAAATAGGATTGAATGAGGAAGTGCCCTGGAGTACAATAATATATTGTTAAGGGGAGGTAGTTAATGTCTAATCTGCACAAGGGATGGACAGGTCCTGTGGGATCCATGCCTGGTTCATTTTTATGAACGTCAGCTTGTCCACATTGGCTGTAGACAGGCGGCTGCGTTTGTCTGTAATGACGCCCCCTGCCGTGCTGAATACACGTTCAGACAAAACGCTGGCCGCCGGGCAGGCCAGCACCTCCCAGGCATAAAAGGCTAGCTCTGGCCACGTGGACAATTTGGAGACCCAGAAGTTGAATGGGGCCGAACCATCAGTCAGTACGTGGAGGGGTGTGCACAGGTACTGTTCCACCATGTTATTGAAATGTTGCCTCCTGCTAACACGTTCCGTATCAGGTGGTGGTGCAGTTTGCTGTGGCGTGGTGACAAAACTTTTCCACATCTCTGCCATGCTAACCCTGCCCTCAGAGGAGCTGGCCGTGACACAGCTGCTTTGGCGACCTCTTGCTCCTCCTCTGCCTTCGCCTTGGGCTTCCACTTGTTCCCCTGTGACATTTGGGAATGCTCTCAGTAGCGCGTCTACCAACGTGCGCTTGTACTCGCGCATCTTACTATCACGCTCCAGTGCATGAAGTAAGTTGGGCACATTGTCTTTGTACCGTGGATCCAGCAGGGTGGCAACCCAGTAGTCCGCACACGTTAAAATGTGGGCAACTCTGCTGTCGTTGTGCAGGCACTGCAGCATGTAGTCGCTCATGTGTGCCAGGCTGCCCAGAGGTAAGGACAAGCTGTCCTCTGTGGGAGGCGTATCGTCATCGTCCTGCGTTTCCCCCCAGCCACGCACCAGTGATGGGCCCGAGCTGCGTTGGAAGCCAGCCCGCTGTGAACCTACTTCATCCTCATCCTCCTCCACCTTCTCCTCATCCTCGTCCTCCTCGTCCTCCAGTAGTGGGCCCTGTCTGGCCACATTTGTACCTGGCCTCTGCTGTTGCAAAAAACCTCCCTCTGAGTCACTTTGAAGAGACTGGCCTGAAAGTGCTAAAAATGACCCCTCTTTCTCCTCTTCCTTCTGGGCCACCTCCTCTTCCATCATCGCCCTAAGTGTTTTCTCAAGGAGACATAGAAGTGGTATTGTAACGCTGATAACGGCGTCATCGCCACTGGCCATGTTGGTGGAGTACTCGAAACAGCGCAACAGGGCACACAGGTCTCGCATGGAGGCCCAGTCATTGGTGGTGAAGTGGTGCTGTTCCGCAGTGCGACTGACCCGTGCGTGCTGCAGCTGAATCTCCACTATGGCCTGCTGCTGCTCGCACAGCCTGTCCAGCATGTGCAAGGTGGAGTTCCACCTGGTGGGCACGTCGCATATGAGGCGGTGAGCGGGAAGGCTGAAGTTACGCTGTAGCGCAGACAGGCGAGTAGCGGCAGGATGTGAACGCTGGAAGCGCGAACAGACGGCCCGCACTTTATGCAGCAGCTCTGACATGTCGGGGTAGTTTTGAATGAACTTCTGCACCACCAAATTCAGCACATGCGCCAGGCAAGGGATGTGCGTCAAACCGGCTAGTCCCAGAGCTGCAACGAGATTTCGCCCATTATCGCACACCACCAGGCCGGGCTTGAGGCTCACCGGCAGCAACCACTCTGTTGTTCTATACCCCGCTACAACTCCTGTGCAGTGTGGGGCCTGTCCCCCAAACATATGAGTTTCAGAATGGCCTGCTGACGTTTACCCCGGGCTGTGCTGAAGTTGGTGGTGAAGGTGTGTGGCTGACTGGATGAGCAGGTGGAAGAAGAGGAGTAGGAAGCTGAGTAGGAGGAGGAGGCAACAGGAGGCAAAGAATGTTGCCCTGCGATCCTTGGCGGCGGAAGGACGTGCGCCAAACAGCTCTCCGCCTGGGGCCCAGCCGCCACTACATTTACCCAGTGTGCAGTTAGGGAGATATAGCGTCCCTGGCCGTGCTTACTGGTCCACGTATCTGTGGTTAGGTGGACCTTGCCACAGATGGCGTTGCGCAGTGCACACTTGATTTTATCGGATACTTGGCTGTGCAGGGAAGGCACGGCTCTCTTGGAGAAGTAGTGCCGGCTGGGAACAACATACTGTGGGACAGCAAGCGACATGAGCTGTTTGAAGCTGTCTGTATCCACCAGCCTAAATGACAGCATTTCATAGGCCAGTAGTTTAGAAATGCTGTCATTCAGGGCCAGGGATCGAGGGTGGCTAGGTGGGAATTTACGCTTTCTCTCAAATGTTTGTGAGATGGAGAGCTGAACGCTGCTGTGTGACATGGTTGAGATGCTTGGTGACGCAGGTGGTGGTGTTGGTGGTACATCCCATGTTTGCTGGGCGGCAGGTGCTAATGTTCCTCCAGAGGCAGAGGAAGAGGCCGAGGCGGCGGCAGCAGCAGAAGAGGACGAGGCGGCAGCAGCAGAAGAGGTAGCAGGGGGAGCCTGAGTGACTTCCTTGTTTTTAAGGTGTTTACTCCACTGCAGTTCATGCTTTGCATGCAGGTGCCTGGTCATGCAGGTTGTGCTAAGGTTCAGAACGTTAATGCCTCGCTTCAGGCTCTGATGGCACAGCGTGCAAACCACTCTGGTCTTGTCGTCAGCACATTGTTTGAAGAAGTGCCATGCCAGGGAACTCCTTGAAGCTGCCTTTGGGGTGCTCGGTCCCAGATGGCGGCGGTCAGTAGCAGGCGGAGTCTCTTGGCAGCTGGTGTTCTGATTTTGCCCACTGCTCCCTCTTTGTCTTTTGCTACGCTGTTGGCTCGGTCTCACCACTGCCTCTTCCTCCGAACTGTGAAAGTCAGTGGCACGACCTTCATTCCATGTGGGGTCTAGGACCTCATCGTCCCCTGAATCGTCTTCCACCCAGTCTTGATCCCTGACCTCCTGTTCAGTCTGCACACTGCCGAAAGACGCAGCAGTTGGCACCTGTGTTTCATCATCATCAGAGACGTGCTGAGGTGGTATTCCCATGTCCTCATCATCAGGAAACATAAGTGGTTGTGCGTTAGTGCATTCTATCTCTTCCACCCCTGGGGAAGGGCTAGGTGGATGCCCTTGGGAAACCCTGGCAGCAGAGTCTTCAAACAGCATAAGAGACTGCTGCATAACTTGAGGCTCAGACAGTTTCCCTGATATGCATGGGGGTGATGTGACAGACTGATGGGCTTGGTTTTCATGCGCCATCTGTGCGCTTTCTGCAGAAGACTGGGTGGGAGATAATGTGAACGTGCTGGATGCACTGTTGGCCACCCAATTGACTAATGCCTGTACCTGCTCAGGCCTTACCATCCTTAGAACGGCATTGGGCCCCACCAAATATGGCTGTAAATTCTGGCGGCTACTGGGACCTGAGGTAGTTGGTTCACTAGGACGTGTGGCAGAACGGCCACATCCTCTGCCAGCACCAGAGGGTCCACTAACACCACCACGACCATGTCCGCGTCCCTTACTAGATGTTTTCCTCATTGTTACCGTTCACCACAATAAGAAAAATATTATTCGGGCCAATGTATTGAATTAAAATTCAGGCCTTTTTTTACAGACACCTAATACTAAGTCTAACTGGCTATCTATTTAGGTACCGTATTACACTAATACACACACACCAGTAATGACAGATTTAGCTGACTATAAATTTGAGGCCTATTCTTTAGGCGCTGAGTGACAGGTATACGTTTACGGACAGAAACAGACTTGGATCTGCACTGTAGCGTGTGTGTGAAGTTCTTGAGAATTACCCTATCAGCACCTTGAATCTAATATACCCTTTTAGGGATAGATTTAAAGTAGGCCTGATACAGCAGAAACCACTAATTTTGAGAATTGCAAATTTGGGAATTGTTTTTCAACCCAGAACAAAAACTGTGCTTTGACGGACAGTAAAATTGACTTGACCAGCTAAAACAGTACAAATTTGGATGAATATAAATGTGAGGCCTATTTTTTAGGCGCTGGGTGACAGGTATACGTTTAATCACAGAATTTGACTTGGATCTGCACTGTAGCGGGTGTGTGAAGTTCTTGAGAATTACCCTATCAGCACCTTGAATCTAATATACCCTTTTAGGGATAGATTTAAAGTAGGCCTGATATAGCAGAAACCACTAATTTTGAGAATTGCAAATTTGGGAATTGTTTTTCAACCCAGAACAAAAACTGTGCTTTGACGGTCACTAAAAATAACTTGACCAGCTAAAGCAGTACAGATTTGGATGAATATAAATGTGAGGCCTATTTTTTAGGCGCTGGGTGACAGGCTCAACTTGCCCCTGATGTAGTATATGGCCAAAAAATAACCACACTATTGATGGTTAAATGCACTTGGGTGACAAGGTCAGCTTGCCCCTGATGTAGTATATGGCCAAAAAATAACCACACTATTGATGGTTAAATGCACTTGATGAAAGCTTGACCCTGATGTAGAATATAGCAAAAAATAACCACACTATTGATGCTTAAATGCACTTGGGTGACAAGGTCAGCTTGCCCCTGATGTAGTATATGGCCAAAAAATAACCACACTATTAATGGTTAAATGCACTTGATGAAAGCTTGACCCTGATGTAGGATATAGCAAAAAATAACCACACTATTGATGGTTAAATGCACTTGGATGACAAGGTCAGCTTGCCCCTGTTGTAGTATATGGCCAAAAAATAACCACACTATTGATGGTTAAATGCACTTGATGAAAGCTTGACCCTGATGTAGGATATAGCAAAAAATAACCACACTATTGATGGTTAAATGTACTTGGTGGCAGCTTGTGCTGGCGCACCAGCAAGCCACAAAATGGCCGCCGATCACCCCAGAAAAAAGTGACTGAAAAACGCTCTGGGCACCCTAAAAACACTGAGCAATTGAATAGCAGCAGTTCAATGATCCACAGCTGTAGATCGATCACTGAATGAAGTCTTTTGGAGGAGTTAATCACTGCCTAATCTCGCCCTAACGTCGCAGCTGCAACCTCTCCCTACACTTGTATCAGCAGAGTGACGTGCGGCGCTACGTGACCCAAGCTTATATAGAGGCTGGGTCACATGCTGCACTGGCCAATCACAGCCATGCCAATAGTAGGCAAGGCTGTGATGGCCTCTTGGGGCAAGTAGTATGATGCTTGTTGATTGGCTGCTTTGCAGCCTTTCAAAAAGCGCCAAGAAAGCGCCGAACACCGAACCCGAACCCGGACTTTTACGAAAACTTTCACCCCAAAATTCGGTACGAACCCGAACTATACAGTTCGGGTTCGCTCATCCCTATACAGTATATCGTTATATTCAGAAATATTCGCGAATTTTCAAAGTACCTATATTCGCAATAAAAATTCGAAATTCGAATATTCGTGATCAACACTATAGAGGAGGAGGACATGGTAGCACAAGCAATGTGTAGCAAAATGGGTAGTTTTTCTACATAGGTGACAGAAAAGGAGGAGCAGAAGGAGCACGACCAGCCAGAGCTACAGGGAGATAAGGCAGAGGACCCAGACACACCGTGGCAGTATGCAGTTGAGATGGAGGCAGGTAGTCCCTCCGAGTTACTTGCGCAAATGGCCCACTGCATGCTCACTTGCTTGGGTAGTGACAGCTGAATTGTCACCATTCGGCAGAGGGATGACTTCTGGCTCTCCACTTTGTTGGACCCTCGCTACCGCTCCAAAATGGGGTCCTTTTTTACACCCGCTGAGAGGGAGGACAAACTGAACTACTATAGAGACATCTTATGTAGTCAGTTGGCCACTGCCTATCTGCGCCATCGTCCATCCTCTTGCAGGTCTGACTGGGGGGGCCCTCTGCCCTCACGTTCCACTGCTATGACTGCTGGGGAGAGGTGGGTTGGCAGGAGCAGTACCAGCTCCATCAGCAGCAGCCTGATTCTAGAGTCGCTGATGAGCAGCTTTCTTCACCCGAATAGTGAAGGAACTAATCACCAGCAGCAGCATCTAGCAGGTGGTGGCATACTTGGAGTGCACCTGTCAGCCGTCATTGAAGAGCTGCTGGACTACTGGGCAGCCAAACTGGATTTGTGGTCAGAACTGGCAGAGTTTGCCCTGGAAAAGCTGTCCTGACCGGCCAGGAGTGTGGCATCAGAGCGGGTGTTTAGTGTGGCGGGGACCATAGTTACCCCAAGAAGAACTCACCTGTCCAAAATGTGGAGAGACTGACCTTTGTCAAGATAAATCAGGCGTGGATCAGCCAGGATTTCCACCCACCAATTCCTGATGCATCAGACTAACTCATCCATGGTGCCACACCAACACTTTGACAAAACAGACCGTTTTTTTCTGGCTACCTGCTTCAGCTACTATTCTGATGCTGTCACCTGCCTGATGCCACACATTTCCTTCTTTCACCCACCATCTTCAGCTGCTACTGGTATTGCCACCCAACACCACACCTTGCCACTCTGTGTCCTCCTGATGCTGCCGCCATCCCCATACTCTGTCATTGTGCCACTCTGTGGCCTCCTGATGCTGCCGTGACCTCCACACTATGTCACCTTGCCACTCTGTGGTCACCTCATGCTGCTGCCACCTCTACACTATGTCACCTTGTACCTCTGTGGTCTCGTGATGCTGCTGCCACCTCCACACTATGTCACCTTGCCACTTTGTGGCCTCCTGATGCTTCCGCCACCTCCAAACTATGTCACATTGCCACTCTGTGGTCAACTCATGCTGCTGCCACCTCCATATTATGTCATCTTGCCACTTTGTGGCCTCCTCCTGATGCTGCTGCTGCCACCTCCACACTCTGTCATTGTGCCACTCTGTAGCCTCCTAAAGCTGCCGCCACCTCCAGACTCTGTCATTGGGCCACTCTGTGATCTCATCATGCTGCTTCCACCTCACCACTATGTCATAGGGCCACTCTGTGGTCTCCTCATGCTGCTGCCACCTCCATACTATGTCACCTTGTCACTTAGTGGTCTCCTGATTCTGCTGCCACCTCCATACTATGTCACCTTGTCACTTAGTGGTCTCCTGATTCTGCTGCCACCTTCACACTGTCATTGTGCCACTCTGTGGCCTCCTCCTGATGCTGCTGCTGCCACCACCTCCACACTTTGTCATTGTGCCACTCTGTGGCTTCCTGATGCTGCCCTCACCTCCAGACTCTGTCATTGGGCCACTCTGTGGTCTCCTCATGCTGCTTCCACCTGATCACTAGGTCATAGGGCCACTCTGTGGACTTCTCATACTGTTCACACCCTCCCTACTTCATAACTTGGCCACTATTTTGCCTTTCTGCCTGGCTGACATCATTTATTTGACCCTTCTTCTGATCTGTCAGAAGGAAGGAAAAATTAGACGCACAACGGATCCTCTCTGTGTAGCAGTTGTAAGGCCTGCATGGTCCCATCAGACTTGGCATATGATTTGGTAGCCAAAAGCAGGAGTGGGTGCAAAACACAGAAGACATGCAAATATTCCGTTCACGTGTCATCTCTGTTTTGGATCCACTCCTGTTTTTGCTGGCATTAGCGATACTGATGGATTACTGACCAAATGCTGACCGAGTGAAAGCGGACGCTCCACAGACAGGATCCGTTTTTTGTGGGTAACTGTTCTGACGGATCAGAGAAAGGGCAAAATAATCAGTGACGTCAACACAAACTTACTGCTGACACTCTCTCCACTTTGTCGGGGGGGTCTACTTGTATAAGCGTTTAATAGAGCAGGTTCTGTAGACATTAATGTGGAATCAGCTGACTATGGTGTAAAAGGAGTGCGCTTCTTCTTGGCGCTAACATCGACCTGTAAGGCTAAGTTCATATTTGAGTTATTTGGTCAGTTTTGGCACCGTGACTGCCCAAATAAGTGAAGTGTGCTGTGATTCCAAGAGCGATGCCTGTCATTTGCATGTCATACTGACTCACAGTATTATTTCACTACCAAACAGTGGCGTAGGGATCGCCATAGCAACCATAGCAGTGGCTATGGGGCCCTACTCCACTGGGGGGCCCGTCCGACCGCATTAATTTTTTTTTATTTATTTTTTTATTAACACACAGAGACACTACACACAGGCAGCCAAGGAGGTGGCGTAACTACCGGGGAAGCAGCTGCTTCGGGGCCCGACAGTTTATTTTCAAGTTAGTTAAATATCGATGTCTTAATGTTCAGGGCCCCCTTCACAGCAGCGGTCTTAATGTTCAGGCCCCCTCGCTAATGTGATCTAATCTTACTGTATTCTAAAGTCTCCTGATGTGTCTGGGATTCGAACCCACAACCTCCAAAGTATCAGTGTATCAGAGGCAAAGCATTTACCCTCACAACCATAAAGGAGGCATTGCAACTGATTGAAAAAATTTGACACTTCTACTGTTATAGCTGGCTAAGTGTACATCTATACATATGACAGCTGCCCCAACACACCCAGCACTGATATATCTCTATGTGACAGCTATCCCAGCACACTCAGCACTGCTATATCTCAATATATGAGCAGCTGTCATGTGTATAGATGTACACTTAGCCAGCTATGACAGTAGAAAGTCTCATAATTTTTCAGTCAGCAGCAAGGCTTCTCTTATGGTCTTGTGGTTAGATGCTTTGCCTCTGAAACAGAAAGGTCGTGGGTTCGAATCCCAGCAGAAACCTTTTCTGAAATACAAGCAGTGACTCCATATATGGACATATAGGGCGGGACACAGGAAGAGGCCGCATCGCTGACATGGAGGTAAGTAGAAGTGTTTATTTATTATTTTTTTTTTTAATACCCGACTGTTACTGCCATGGGGGGAGCGGGGGGGGCACTTGATACTGGCACATGGGGGGAGGGGGGTTGGTACCTGACCTGATACTGGCACCTGGCGGGGGGGGGGTTGGCACCTGATACTGACTGGCACATGGGGGGGGGAGGCACCTGATACTGTGGATGGCACTGTTTAGGGGAGGGCGATCTGTGTATGGCACTGTTTAGGGGAGGGCGATCTGTGTATGGCACTATTTAGGGGAGGGGGATCTGTGGATGGCACTGTTTAGGGGAGAGGGGGATCTGTTGATGGCACTATTTAGGGGAGGGGGGATCTGTGGATGGCACTATTTAGGGGAGGGGGATCTGTTGATGGCACTATTTAGGGGAGGGGGATCTGTGGATGGCACTGTTTAGGGGAGGGGGATCTGTGGATGGCACTATTTAGGGGAGGGGGATCTGTGGATGGCACTGTTTAGGGGAGGGGGGGATCTGTTGATGGCACTATTTAGGGGAGGGGGATCTGTGGATGGCACTGTTTAGGGGAGAGGGATCTGTGGATGGCACTGTTTAGGGGAGGGGGGGATCTGTTGATGGCACTATTTAGGGGAGGGGGATCTGTGGATGGCACTATTTAGGGGAGGGGGATCTGTTGATGGCACTATTTAGGGGAGGGGGATCTGTGGATGGCACTATTTAGGGGAGGGGGATCTGTGGATGGCACTATTTAGGGGAGGGGGATCTGTGGATGGCACTATTTAGGGGAGGGGGATCTGTGGATGGCACGGGGGGGGGGGGGGGGGGGGGGCCCATAAATTTTTTTTGCTATGGGGCCCATGCATTTCTAGCTACGCCCCTGCTACCAAAGCAGACTCCCAATGAGTGTTACTGCAAGGCACAGTGTTCTACACCACTAAAAAGGCTCTATGCAGCCAGGAAATAGCTGCTTTTTTTTTTAATAATTATTTTTATTATATTTTAACCATAAGAGAAAAGGTACAAGCTAATGGTGATGGACACGTATATGTATCATACAGCATCACCTTACATTCGGTATTATGACAATAATAATAACATGAACAAGTGGAGTTCTGCGCTATACATCAAATGCGAATCTTACACTATATGGGTTGTGGTACCCATGTGAATAGAGTCACAGAGGAAGTTTCCTAAAGTCCTGCTAAGGTTTCCAGAGGGCGCTGAAGTTTCTGTAAGAGTGGTTTTCCCATGCGGACATTTCTTCAAACCTGTAAATGGAGTAAATTTTATTAAGCCAGTGCTCAAGTGGGGGAAGGACCGGTCATGGGTTAGCCAGTACCTGGGTATCAATAGACGGGCCGCCGTCAGTAATTTTTTGAACAGCTTTAGTGGTGAGGAACTGAGTAGATGTGAGTGAAGTCCCAGGAGAGCAATTTTGGGACAAGGGGAGAAATGTGTTTTGCAAATTAAGTTGCAATGCTTAAAAATTTTGGACCACCATGATATAATTAGTGGACAAGTCCACTAGATGTGGTAAAACGTCCCCTTTCCAGATTCACATCTCCAGCATACGTCAGAACCCGAGGATGAAAAACGGCAGGTTATTTCTGGGGTTTTGTATCATCTGGTAAGGATTTTGTATCCGTTTTCCTGGATTCTGACGCATCTGGATGAAGAATGGGGTTCAATAAAGAGGCGGTGTTGCTCCTCTACATTAAGTGGCATGCCCAGGTCCTTCTCCCAAGAGCCAATAAAGGATGGTTTGGGCAGGTTAACAGGAGATGTGAGTCTCCTGTAAATGAGGGAGATGAGTTTTCGGGGGGGGGGGGGGGGGGGGTTTGCCCAAATAAGCCCTTCAAACCATGTTAGAGGCCTGAGCATATCACTATATTGGACATTTTTAGAGATAAAGGATTGGAGAAAAGCTATGAAGAATATGGAGGGAGTGACCGTGGGGAAAAGGCTTTGGATGTTATGTCTATCCATCAGTTTTCCATCTTCTCCGAAAAGAGAGATCACTGGTAATGTAGAGTTTCTGATCGAGAGTGGGAGGCTTTGTGACAGTTCTAACGGAGCCAAATTCAAAAGGTCTCTCACTTGAATAAGGAAGGAGGGTGTGGGAACTGCTAGGGCCGAATTTAGAAATTTGTCCCAAGCTTCCAGGGTGGCCCTGATATTTAGATTGTGGTGAATACAATTTGGGAGGGATTTTTTAGGGTGAATTAGGAGAACTCTAAACGATGAAAGGAACAGAGAGAATTCCATTCCAAAGCAAGATTTGGATGATGGCTCCCTAAGCCAGTCTACGACTCTGGACATTAGGCTAGCCATATTATAGATCGCTGGATCAGGAAGGTTAATACCGCCTGAGGATTTAGGTCTCTGCAGGATATGGAATCTAATGCAAGCTTTTTTCTTATTCGGGTCCGGGTTCGGGTTCGGTGTTCGGCGGGTTCGGTAAAGTCCGGGTTCGGGTTCGGTGTTCGGCGCTTTCTTGGCGCTTTTTGAAAGGCTGCAAAGCAGCCAATCAACAAGCGTCATACTACTTGCCCCAAGAGGCCATCACAGCCTTGCCTACTATTGGCATGGCTGTGATTGGCCAGTGCAGCATGTGACCCAGCCTCTATATAAGCTTGGGTCACGTAGCGCTGCACGTCACTCTGCTGATACAAGCGTAGGGAGAGGTTGCTGCTGCGACGTTAGGGCGAGATTAGGCAGATTAACTCCTCCAAAAGACTTAATTCAGTGATCGATCTCCAGCTGTGGATCATTGAAGTGCTGATATTGAATTGCTCACTTTTTTTAGGCTGCCCAGAGCGTTTTTATATCACTTTTTTCTGGGGTGATCTGCGGCCATTTTGTCGCTTGTGGTGCGCCAGCACAAGCTACCACCAAGTGCATTTAACCATCAATAGTGTGGTTATTTTTTGCTATATCCTACATCAGGTGCAGGCTGAGCCTGTGTCACCCAAGTGCATTTAACCATCAATAGTGTGGTTATTTTTTGGCCATATACTACATCAGGTGCAGGCTGAGCCTGTGTCACCCAAGTGCATTTAACCATCAATAGTGTGGTTATTTTTTTCTATATCCTACATCAGGGTCAAGCTTTCATCAAGTGCATTTAACCATCAATAGTGTGGTTATTTTTTGGCCATATACTACATCAGGTGCAGGCTGAGCCTGTGTCACCCAAGTGCATTTAACCATCAATAGTGTGGTTATTTTTTGCTATATCCTACATCAGGGTCAAGCTTTCATCAAGTGCATTTAACCATCAATAGTGTGGTTATTTTTTGGCCATATACTACATTAGGTGCAGGCTGAGCCTGTGTCACCCAAGTGCATTTAACCATCAATAGTGTGGTTATTTTTTGGCCATATACTACATCAGGGGCAAGTTGAGCCTGTCACCCAGCGCCTAAAAAATAAGCCTGACATTTCTATTCCTCCAAATCAGTACAGTTTTAGCTGGTCAAGTTATATTTAGTGACCGTAAAAGCACAGTTTTTGTTCTGGGTTGAAAAACTATTCCCAAATTTGCCATTCTCAAAATTAGTAGTTTCTGCTATATCAGGCCTACTTTAAATCTATCCCAAAAAGGATATCTTACATTGAAGGTGCTGATAGTGTCATTCTGAAAAACTTAACACACACGCTATCGTGCAGATACAAGTCTAATTCTGTGATAAAAGGTATATCTGTCACACAGCGCGTAAAAAATAGGCCTGACATTTCTATTCCTCCAAATCAGTACAGTTTTAGCTGGTCAAGTTATATTTAGTGACCGTAAAAGCACAGTTTTTGTTCTGGGTTGAAAAACTATTCCCAAATTTGCCATTCTCAAAATTAGTAGTTTCTGCTATATCAGGCCTACATTAAATCTATCCCAAAAAGGATATCCTAGATTGAAGGTGCTGATAGTGTCATTCTGAAAAACTTAACACACACGCTACAGTGCAGATACAAGTCTAATTCTGTGATTAAAGGTATATCTGTCACACAGCGCGTAAAAAATAGGCCTCACATTTATATTCAACCAAATCTGTACTGTTTTAGCTGGTCAAATTATTTGTAGTGACCGTAAAAGCACAGTTTTTGTTCTGGGTTGAAAAACTATTCCCAAATTTGGCATTCTCAAAATTAGTAGTTTCTGCTATATCAGGCCTACTTTAAATCTATCCCAAAAAGGATATCTTAGATTGAAGGTGCTGATAGTGTCATTCTGAAAAACTTAACACACACGCTACCGTGCAGATACAAGTCTAATTCTGTGATTAAAGGTATATCTGTCACACAGCGCGTAAAAAATAGGCCTGACATTTCTATTCCTCCAAATCAGTACAGTTTTAGCTGGTCAAGTTATATTTAGTGACCGTAAAAGCACAGTTTTTGTTCTGGGTTGAAAAACTATTCCCAAATTTGCCATTCTCAAAATTAGTAGTTTCTGCTATATCAGGCCTACTTTAAATCTATCCCAAATAGGATATCTTAGATTCAAGGTGCTGATAGTGTCATTCTGAAAAACTTAACACACACGCTACAGTGCAGATACAAGTCTAATTCTGTGATTAAAGGTATATCTGTCACACAGCGCGTAAAAAATAGGCCTCACATTTATATTCAATCAAATCTGTCATTACTTGTGTGCCTGTATTAGTGTAATAGGGTACCTAAATAGATAGCCAGACAGTGTTAGGTGTCTGTAAAAAAAGGTCTGAATTTTAATTCAATACATTAATAATATTTTTCTTATTGTGGTGAACGGTAACAATGAGGAAAACAACTAGTAAGGGACGCGGACGTGGACATGGTCGTGGTGGTGTTAGTGGACCCTCTGGTGCTGGGAGAGGACGTGGCCGTTCTGCCACAGCCACACGTCCTAGTGTACCAACTACCTCAGGTCCCAGTAGCCGCCAGAATTTACAGGGATATTTCGTGGGGCCCAATGCCGTTCTAAGGATGGTAAGGCCTGAGCAGGTACAGGCATTAGTCAATTGGGTGGCCGACAGTGCATCCAGCACGTGCACATTATCTCCCACCCAGTCTTCTGCAGAAAGCGCACAGATGGCGCATGAAAACCAAGCCCATCAGTCTGTCACATCACCCCCATGCATATCAGGGAAACTGTCTGAGCCTCAAGTTATGCAGCAGTCTCCTATGCTGTTTGAAGACTCTGCTGCCAGGGTTTCCCAAGGGCATCCACCTAGCCCTTCCCCAGGGGTGGAAGAGATAGAATGCACTAACGCACAACCACTTATGTTTCCTGATGATGAGGACATGGGAATACCACCTCAGCACGTCTCTGATGATGACAAAACACAGGTGCCAACTGCTGCGTCTTTCTGCAGTGTGCAGACTGAACAGGAGGTCAGGGATCAAGACTGGGTGGAAGAAGATGCAGGGGACGATGAGGTCCTAGACCCCACATGGAATGAAGGTCGTGCCACTGACTTTCACAGTTCGGAGGAAGAGGCAGTGGTGAGACCGAGCCAACAGCGTAGCAAAAGACAAAGAGGGAGCAGTGGGCAAAATCAGAACACCCGCTGCCAAGAGACTCCGCCTGCTACTGACCGCTGCCATCTGGGACCGAGCACCCCAAAGGCAGCTTCAAGGAGTTCCCTGGCATGGCACTTCTTTAAACAATGTGCTGACGACAAGACCCGAGTGGTTTGCACGCTGTGCCATCAGAGCCTGAAGCGAGGCATTAACGTTCTGAACCTTAGCACAACCTGCATGACCAGGCACCTGCATGCAAAGCATGAACTGCAGTGGAGTAAACACCTTAAAAACAAAGAAGTCACTCAGGCTCCCCCTGCTACCTCTTCTGCTGCTGCCGCCTTGGCCTCTTCTGCTGCTGCCGCCACCTCGGCCTCTTCCTCCGCCTCTGGAGGAACGTTGGCACCTGCCGCCCTGCAAACATGGGATGTACCACCAACACCACCACCTGCGTCACCAAGCATCCCAACCATGTCACACGGCAGCGTTCAGCTCTCCATCTCACAAACATTTGAGAGAAAGCGTAAATTCCCACCTAGCCACCCTCGATCCCTGGCCCTGAATGCCAGTATTTCTAAACTACTGGCCTATGAAATGCTGTCATTTAGGCTGGTGGACACAGACAGCTTCAAACAGCTCATGTCGCTTGCTGTCCCACAGTATGTTGTTCCCAGCCGGCACTACTTCTCCAAGAGAGGCGTGCCTTCCCTGCACAACCAAGTGTCCGATAAAATCAAGTGTGCACTGCGCAACGCCATCTGTGGCAAGGTCCACCTATCCACAGATACGTGGACCAGTAAGCACGGCCAGGGACGGTATATCTCCCTAACTGCACACTGGGTAAATGTAGTGGCGGCTGGGCCCCAGGCGGAGAGCTGTTTGGCGCACGTCCTTCCGCCGCCAAGGATCGCAGGGCAACATTCTTTGCCTCCTGTCTCTTCCTCCTCCTACTCAGCTTCCTCCTCCTCTTCTTCCACCTGCTCATCCAGTCAGCCACACACCTTCACCACCAACTTCAGCACAGCCCGGGGTAAACGTCAGCAGGCTGTTCTGAAACTCATATGTTTGGGGGACAGGCCCCACACCGCACAGGAGTTGTGGCGGGGTATAGAACAACAGACCGACGAGTGGTTGCTGCCGGTGAGCCTCTAGCCCGGCCTGGTGGTGTGCGATAATGGGCGAAATCTCGTTGCAGCTCTAGGACTAGCCGGTTTGACGCACATCCCTTGCCTGGCGCATGTGCTGAATTTGGTGGTGCAGAAGTTCATTCGCAACTACCCCGACATGTCAGAGCTGCTGCATAAAGTGCGGGCCGTCTGTTCGCGCTTCCGGCGTTCACACCCTGCTGCTGCACGCCTGTCTGCGCTACAGCGTAACTTCGGCCTTCCCGCTCACCGCCTCATATGCGATGTGCCCACCAGGTGGAACTCAACCTTTCACATGCTGGACAGACTGTGCGAGCAGCAGCAGGCCATAGTGGAGTTTCAGCTGCAGCACGCACGGGTCAGTCGCACTGCGGAACAGCACCACTTCACCACCAATGACTGGGCCTCCATGCGAGACCTGTGTGCCCTGTTGCGCTGTTTCGAGTACTCCACCAACATGGCCAGTGGCGATGACGCCGTTATCAGCGTTACAATACCACTTCTATGTCTCCTTGAGAAAACACTTAGGGCGATGATGGAAGAGGAGGTGGCCCAGGAGGAAGAGGAGGAAGAGGGGTCATTTTTAGCACTTTCAGGCCAGTCTCTTCGAAGTGACTCACAGGGAGGTTTTTTGCAACAGCAGAGGCCAGGTACAAATGTGGCCAGACAGGGCCCACTACTGGAGGACGATGAGGACGAGGATGAGGTGGAGGAGGATGAGGATGAAGCATGTTCACAGCGGGGTGGCACCCAAAGCTGCTCGGGCCCATCACTGGTGCGTGGCTGGGGGGAAACACAGGACGATGACGATACGCCTCCCACAGAGGACAGCTTGTCCTTACCTCTGGGCAGCCTGGCACACATGAGCGACTACATGCTGCAGTGCCTGCGCAACGACAGCAGAGTTGCCCACATTTTAACGTGTGCGGACTACTGGGTTCTCACCCTGCTGGATCCCCGGTTCAAAGACAATGTGCCCACCTTACTTCCTACACTGGAGCGTGATAGGAAGATGCGCGAGTACAAGCGCACGTTGGTAGACGCGCTACTGAGAGCATTCCCAAATGTCACAGGGGAACAAGTGGAAGCCCAAGGCGAAGGCAGAGGAGGAGCAAGAGGTCGCCAACGCAGCTGTGTCACGGCCAGCTCCTCTGAGGGCAGGGTTAGCATGGCAGAGATGTGGAAAAGTTTTGTCACCACGCCACAGCTAACTGCACCACCACCTGATATGGAACGTGTTAGCAGGAGGAAACATTTCACTAACATGGTGGAACAGTACCTGTGCACACCCCTCCACGTACTGACTGATGGTTCGGCCCCATTCAACTTCTGGGTCTCCAAATTGTCCACGTGGCCAGAGCTAGCCTTTTATGCCTTGGAGGTGCTGGCCTGCCCGGCGGCCAGCGTTTTGTCTGAACGTGTATTCAGCACGGCAGGGGGCGTCATTACAGACAAACGCAGCCGCCTGTCTACAGCCAATGTGGACAAGCTGACGTTCATAAAAATGAACCAGGCATGGATCCCACAGGACCTGTCCATCCCTTGTGCAGATTAGACATTAACTACCTCCCCTTAACAATATATTATTGTACTCCAGGGCACTTCCTCATTCAATCCTATTTTTATTTTCCTTTTACCATTATATTGCGGGGCAACCCAAAGTTGAATGAACCTCTCCTCTGTCTGGGTACCGGGGCCTAAATGTGTGACAATGGCTTGTTCCAGTGGTGGGTGACGTGAAGCCTGATTCTCTGCTATGACATGAAGACTGATTCTCTGCTGACATGAAGCCTGAATCTCTGTTATGGGACCTCTCTCCTCTGCCTGGGTCTAAATATGTGACTGTGGCCTGTTCCAGTGGTGGGTGACGTGAAGCCTGATTCTCTGCTATGACATGAAGACTGATTCTGTGCTGACATGAAGCCAGATTCTCTGTTACGGGACAACTCTCCTCTGTCTGGGTGCCGGGGCCTAAATATGTGACAGTGGCCTGTTCCAGTGGTGGGTGACGTGAAGCCTGATTCTCTGTTATGACATGAAGACTGATTCTGTGCTGACATGAAGCCAGATTCTCTGTTACGGTACCTCTCTCCTCTGTCTGGGTGCCTGGGCCTAAATATGTGACAGTGGCCTGTTCCAGTGGTGGGTGACGTGAAGCCTGATTCTCTGCTATGACATGAAGACTGATTCTCTGCTGACATGAAGCCTGAATCTCTGTTATGGGACCTCTCTCCTCTGCCTGGGTGCCGGGGCCTAAATATGTGACAGTGGCCTGTTCCAGTGGTGGGTGACGTGAAGCCTGATTCTCTGCTATGACATGAAGACTGATTCTGTGCTGACATGAAGCCAGATTCTCTGTTACGGGACCTCTCTCCTCAGTCTGGGTGCCAGGGCCTAAATGTGTGACAGTGGCCTGTTCCAGTGGTGGGTGACGTGAAGCCTGATTCTCTGCTATGACATAAAGACTGATTCTGTGCTGACATGAAGCCTAAATCTCTGTTATGGGACCTCTCTCCTCTGCCTGGGTGCCTGGGCCTAAATATGTGACAGTGGCCTGTTCCAGTGGTGGGTGACGTGAAGCCTGATTCTCTGCTATGACATGAAGACTGATTCTGTGCTGACATGAAGCCAGATTCTCTGTTACAGGACCTCTCTCCTCTGTCTGGGTGCCGGGGCCTAAATATGTGACAGTGGCCTGTTCCAGTGGTGGGTGACGTGAAGGCTGATTCTCTGCTATGACATGAAGACTGATTCTGTGCTGACATGACGCCAGATTCTCTGTTACGGGACCTCTCTCCTCTGTCTGTGTGCCAGGGCCTAAATGTGTGACAGTGGCCTATTCCAGTGGTGGGTGACGTGAAGCCTGATTCTCTGCTATGACATGAAGACTGATTCTGTGCTGACATATAGCCTAAATCTCTGTTATGGGACCTCTCTCCTCTGCCTGGGTGCCTGGGCCTAAATATGTGACAGTGGCCTGTTCCAGTGGTGGGTGACGTGAAGCCTGATTCTCTGCTATGACATGAAGACTGATTCTGTGCTGACATGAAGCCAGATTCTCTGTTACGGGACCTCACTCCTCTGTCTGGGTGCCTGGGCCTAAATATGTGACAGTGGCCTGTTCCAGTGGTGGGTGACGTGAAGGCTGATTCTCTGCTATGACATGAAGACTGATTCTGTGCTGACATGACGCCAGATTCTCTGTTACGGGACCTCTCTCCTCTGTCTGTGTGCCAGGGCCTAAATGTGTGACAGTGGCCTATTCCAGTGGTGGGTGACGTGAAGCCTGATTCTCTGCTATGACATGAAGACTGATTCTGTGCTGACATATAGCCTAAATCTCTGTTATGGGACCTCTCTCCTCTGCCTGGGTGCCTGGGCCTAAATATGTGACAGTGGCCTGTTCCAGTGGTGGGTGACGTGAAGCCTGATTCTCTGCTATGACATGAAGACTGATTCTGTGCTGACATGAAGCCAGATTCTCTGTTACGGGACCTCACTCCTCTGTCTGGGTGCCTGGGCCTAAATATGTGACAGTGGCCTGTTCCAGTGGTGGGTGACGTGAAGCCTGATTCTCTGCTATGACATGAAGACTGATTCTCTGCTGACATGAAGCCTGAATCTCTGTTATGGGACCTCTCTTCTCTGCCTGGGTGCCTGGGCCTAAATATGTGACAGTGGCCTGTTCCAGTGGTGGGTGACGTGAAGCCTGATTCTCTGCTATGACATGAAGACTGATTCTCTGCTGACATGAAGCCTGAATCTCTGTTATGGGACCTCTCTCCTCTGCCTGGGCCTAAATATGTGACAGTGGCCTGTTCCAGTGGTGGCTGACATGAAGCCTGATTCTCTGCTATGACATGAAGACTGATTCTGTGCTGACATGAAGCCAGATTCTCTGTTACGGGACCTCTCTCCTCTGTCTGTGTGCCAGGGCCTAAATGTGTGACAGTGGCCTATTCCAGTGGTGGGTGACGTGAAGCCTGATTCTCTGCTATGACATGAAGACTGATTCTGTGCTGACATATAGCCTAAATCTCTGTTATGGGACCTCTCTCCTCTGCCTGGGTGCCTGGGCCTAAATATGTGACAGTGGCCTGTTCCAGTGGTGGGTGACGTGAAGCCTGATTCTCTGCTATGACATGAAGACTGATTCTGTGCTGACATGAAGCCAGATTCTCTGTTACGGGACCTCACTCCTCTGTCTGGGTGCCTGGGCCTAAATATATGACAGTGGCCTGTTCCAGTGGTGGGTGACGTGAAGCCTGATTCTCTGCTATGACATGAAGACTGATTCTCTGCTGACATGAAGCCTGAATCTCTGTTATGGGACCTCTCTCCTCTGCCTGGGCCTAAATATGTGACAGTGGCCTGTTCCAGTGGTGGCTGACATGAAGCCTGATTCTCTGCTATGACATGAAGACTGATTCTGTGCTGACATGAAGCCTGAATCTCTGTTATGGGACCTCTCTCCTCTGCCTGGGTGCCTGGGCCTAAATATGTGACAGTGGCCTGTTCCAGTGGTGGGTGACGTGAAGCCTGATTCTCTGCTATGACATGAAGACTGATTCTGTGCTGACATGAAGCCAGATTCTCTGTTACGGGACCTCTCTCCTCTGTCTGGGTGCCTGGGCCTAAATATGTGACAGTGGCCTGTTCCAGTGGTGGGTGACGTGAAGCCTGATTCTCTGCTATGACATGAAGACTGATTCTCTGCTGACATGAAGCCTGAATCTCTGTTATGGGACCTCTCTCCTCTGCCTGGGTGCCTGGGCCTAAATATGTGACAGTGGCCTGTTCCAGTGTTGGGTGACGTGAAGCCTGATTCTCTGCTATGACATGAAGACTGATTCTCTGCTGACATGAAGCCTGAATCTCTGTTATGGGACTTCTCTCCTCTGCCTGGGTGCCTGGGCCTAAATATGTGACAGTGGCCTGTTCCAGTGGTGGGTGACGTGAAGCCTGATTCTCTGCTATGACATGAAGACTGATTCTGTGCTGACATGAAGCCAGATTCTCTGTTACGGGACCTCTCTCCTCTGTCTGGGTGCCTGGGCCTAAATATGTGACAGTGGCCTGTTCCAGTGGTGGGTGACGTGAAGCCTGATTCTCTGCTATGACATGAAGACTGATTCTCTGCTGACATGAAGCCTGAATCTCTGTTATGGGACCTCTCTGCTCTGCCTGGGTGCCTGGGCCTAAATATGTGACAGTGGCCTGTTCCAGTGGTGGGTGACGTGAAGCCTGATTCTCTGCTATGACATGAAGACTGATTCTCTGCTGACATGAAGCCTGAATCTCTGTTATGGGACCTCTCTCCTCTGCCTGGGTGCCTGGGCCTAAATATGTGACAGTGGCCTGTTCCAGTGGTGGGTGACGTGAAGCCTGATTCTCTGCTATGACATGCAGACTGATTCTCTGCTGACATGAAGCCAGATTCTCTGTTACGGGACCTCTCTCCTCTGCCTGGGTGCCTGGGCCTAAATATCTGACAATGGACTGTTCCAGTGTTGGGTGACGTAAAGCCTGATTCTCTGCTATGACATGCAGACTGATTCTCTGCTGACATGAAGCCAGATTCTCTGTTACGGGACCTCTCTCCTCTGCCTGGGTGCCGGGGCCTAAATATATGACAATGGACTGTTACAGTGGTGGGTGACGTGAAGCCAGATTCTCTGCTATGGCATGAAGACTGATTCTCTGCTGACGTGAAGCCAGATTCTCTGCTATGGGACCTCTCGCCAATTGATATTGGTTTATTTTTATATATTTTATTTTTATTTTAATTCATTTCCCTATCCACATTTGTTTGCAGGGGATTTACCTACATGTTGCTGCCTTTTGCAGCCCTCTAGCTCTTTCCTGGGCTGTTTTACAGCCTTTTTAGTGCCGAAAAGTTTGGTTCCCCATTGACTTCAATGGGGTTCGGGTTCGGGACGAAGTTCGGGTCGGGTTCGGATCCCGAACCCGAACATTTCCGGGAAGTTCGGCCGAACTTCTCGAACCCGAACATCCAGGTGTTCGCTCAACTGTAGTCTTGGCGAATGGATTGTAGTAGGGGTTCCATGACCAGAACAAAAACCAAGGGGGATAGCGGGCAACCTTGGCGAGTGCCATTTTTGATGGGGAAAGGGGGGGAGAATGTGTCGTTTACCAGCACTGACGCCGACGCATTAAGATACAGGGTGGGCAATTTATATGGATACACCTTAATGAAATGGGAATGGTTGGTGATATTAACTTCCTGTTTGTGGCACATTAGTATATGTGAGGGGCGAAACTTTTTAAGATGGGTGGTGACCATGGCGGCCATTTTGAAGTCGGCCATTTTGAATCCAACTTTTGTTTTTTCAATAGGAAGAGGGTCATGTGACACATCAAACTTATTGGGAATTTCACAAGAAAAACAATGGTGTGCTTGGTTTTAACATAACTTTATTCTTTCATGAGTAATTTCCAAGTTTCTGACCACTTATAAAATGTGTTCAATGTGCTGCCCATTGTGTTGGATTGTCAATGCAACCCTCTTCTCCCACTCTTCACACACTGATAGCAACACCGCAGGAGAAATGCTAGCATAGGCTTCCAGTATCCGTAGTTTCAGGTGCTGCACATCTCGTATCTTCACAGCATAGACAATTGCCTTCAAATGACCCCCAAAGATAAAAGTCTAAGGGGGTCAGATCGGGAGACCTTGGGGGCCATTCAACTGGCCCACGACGACCAATCCACTTTCCAGGAAACTGTTCATCTAGGAATGCTCGGACCTGACACCCATAATGTGATGGTGCACCATCTTGCTGGAAAAACTCAGGGAACGTGCCAGCTTCAGTGCATAAAGAGGGAAACACATGATCATGTAGCAATTTCGCATATCCAGTGGCCTTGAGGTTTCCATTGATGAAGAATGGCCCCACTATCTTTGTACCCCATATACCACACCATACCATCAATTTTTTTTGTTACAACAGTCTTGGAGGGATCTATCCAATGTGGGTTAGTGTCAGACCAATAGCGGTGGTTTTGTTTGTTAACTTCACCATTCACATAAAAGTTTGCCTCATCACTAAACAAAAACTTCTGCGTAAACTGAGGGTCCTGTTCCAATTTTTGTTTTGCCCATTCTGCAAATTCAGTGCGCCAATCTGGGTCATCCTCGTTGAGATGCTGCAGTAGCTGGAGTTTGTAAGGGTGCCATTTGTGAGTAGCTAATATCCGCCGAAGGAATGTTCGACTAATGCCACTCTCCAGTGACATGCGGCGAGTGCTACGCTGTGGGCTCTTGCTGAATGAAGCTAGGACAGCCACTGATGTTTCTTCATTAGAGACAGATTTCATGCGTCCACATTTTGGCAAATCCAACACTGAACCAGTTTCACGAAACTTAGCAAGCAGTTTGCTAACTGTAGCATGGGAGATGGGTGGTCTCGTAGGGTGTCTTGCATTGAAATCTGCTGCAATGACCCGGTTACTGCGTTCACCAGACATCAACACAATTTCTATCCGCTCCTCACGTGTTAACCTCGGCGACATGTCAATGGCTGTAAACAAAGAGAAACTTGTAAATAACTCATGAAAGAATAAAGTTACGTTAAAACCAAGCAAACCATTGTTTTTCTTGTGAAATTCCCAATAAGTCTGATGTGTCACATGACCCTCTTCCTATTGAAAAAACAAAAGTTGGATTCAAAATGTCCGACTTCAAAATGGCCCATATATGGTGTATCCATATAAATGGCCCACCCTGTACATTGAGAAGACCGCTTGTATAAAGGGGTCTGGAAGCCCAAATTTCATCATGACGAGACGCATAAAGTCCCAATTGACTCTGTCAAATGCTTTTTCGGCATCGGTGCTGACAAGGACTAATGGACAAGATTTTCTTTTAGCATAGAAGATGGCATTTATAATTCTCGTTGAATTATCTTTACCTTCCCTGCCAGATACAAAGCCCGTTTGGTCTTTGTGTACTAAATAGGGGAGTAACGGGGATAAGCGGTTAGCGAGAATATTAGCCATTAGCTTTAGGTCCAAATTTAGTAGTGAAATGGGGCGATAATTTTCACAATAAGCGGGGTATTTATCTGTTTTGGGGATAATTGAAATATGTGCTCTGGTCATATCTTGAGTTAAGGGTGTTCCCTTCAGGGATTGGTTAAAGAGTGAAAGTAGGTGGGGAGCAAGGAGTTCACTAAAGGTGCCGTAGTATATGGCTGATAGCCCGTCGGGTCCGGGGGCTTTGTTTTTGGGGAGTTGTTTTATAGCCTCTTTCACACAGTAAATGTAAAAGGGGATTCTAGGGAGAACTTTTGAGAATGGTTCAAGTTTGGGAGAGATAGGGATTGGAGATATTTTTGGATTATTCCTAGATGAGAGCGAGGCTCTATTTGGGGAGTATTTTTGGGGATGTTGTATAAAGTGTGGTAATAGGTCGAAACTGAGAGCCTGTATCTTTGGTCTTGGTAACAGTTTTCCCTCTTTTGGTATGCAGTTTACATATACAGTATGGTTATGGGATTTCCTTTGCTTTATCCTGTTCATCATGAATCTCAATGCTTTGTCTCCGTGGGCAAAAAACTTAAATTGGGAGTTGAGAAAATGTTTGGCTGAAGCATTATTTAGAAGGTTTTTTAGTTCGGATCGAAGTCTGGTGAGTTCAACTAATTGTGTCTGAGAGGGTTTGTTTATGTTGGGTCTCTAGTTTTTTAATATGAAAGATCAGAGTATCTATTTGGGCCGATCTTAACTTTTTAACATAGGATCCTATACTGATAAATTGCCCTCGCATAAAAGCTTTATGCGGGAGGTTTCCGGGAGGGCGTTCAGAGTGAGGAAGTCTTCTAGGATTTTTCTTTTTGTTTGGAGACATAATTTGGGTTGGAAAGGAGTTGTTCATTGAGTCTCCATCTAAATGTTCTGGGAGGGGGTATTGTAGGGGAGATGGAAATGAATATAGGGGCATGGTCGGACATGTGAATAGAGTCAATGCAGGGGTCTTTACATGATTGAATATGTTCCTTAGACACTAATAAATAATCAAGTCTTTGATAAGAGCCATGCAAGTTTGAATAAAAGGTATAATCCTTTACAGATGGGTTTAATACTCTCCAAATGTCGACCAAGTGTAATTCCGCTAGTGAACTATAAATTGTGCGTAGAGCACGTTTGGATAGAGCAGATCTACTAGTGGATGAGTCTAGGGACGGGTCTAAGGTGACATTAAAATCACCGCCTAGGATCAATATGCCTTCTTGAAAGGGGGATATAATTGGGATAAGGTCTTTGAGCCAAGTAGCCTGGTCGACATTTGGGGCATATATATTAACAAAGGTGTACATACATTTGTCAATGGAGCCTTTGAGTAACAAATATCTGCCTTCAACATCTTTTTGATGGGAACAATATTGGAAGGGAGTATTTCTGTTAAAACTAATGCTGATCCCTCTAGAGGCAGATGAATTGGATCCGCAATGATACCATACGGGAAAGTTGGAGCGAGAAAGATCGGGATATCTGTTAAATTTAAAATGGGTTTTCTTGTAGGAACAGAATTGAAGTCAGTTTTTTTTTTTCATGAAGGATAGTATTTGACATCTTTTAGAAGGTGAATTAAAGCCTTTGACATTAAATGATGCGATTTTAACATTAGTCATCATTTCGATTTAAAGAAATCCCGATCCACCTGACCCGGTTCCAATGGCATCCCTTCCGGCCAATAGGGCCGACTCAGAAATCTCTGTAAAGATTCATTTAAACATAGTGTGAAATAGCAGGTCCACAAAATAAAAATAATAACAAATGGGGTATAAACGAAATACCATAAGAACATAAAAAACATTAACAAGTGCGCGCATGCGCATAATAATACGATAGTGACCATGGGGGTAGTGGAAATCAAGATTATCGCCCTGAGATAAAACTTTAGACGAACAAAAAAATCAGTTTGGAAATTAATCGAAAGGGGGAGTATATAAGATTGACAGAGAGAAGAAGGTTCAGTCGAGAGAGGAATCAAGGATTAGAAAGGAGAAGGGAAAGAAGGATGGGAGGAGCTGAGGAAGAAGGTGAGTATGGATAGATGATCCAGATAAACCTAGAGTCCACGGATACTTAATCTCCCATGGGCAGACGTCTTGGTGTGGAAAGAGAAACATCTCTCCTTTGCTTGCCAGATCTAGGGGTACGTTGTTTCTCCCAATGTTCAGCAGTAGGTAGAATCAGAAGGGAGGAAAGGTCTTGTACTATGTCCCAGTTCTGGATGTTTAGCGGGCTGATGTTCAGGTGGTCATATACTTGATCGAGATCAGCGTAGGAAGAGACAGCCATCCTGCATCCCTCATAAAAGAAGGATATGCCAAATGGAAAGGTCCATCTGTATAGGATGCCATGGGATCTGAGCCAATCGGTTAAAGGTTTCAGGGTTCTTCTTTTTTGAAGAGTGGTTTGGGCCAGATCTTGGAAAATAGAGAAGGTATATCCATCCCAGGTAATCTCTCCAGATTGTCGTGCTTTAGTAAGGATGGCCTCCTTAACTGGGAAGGCAAGAAATTTGCTTATTATGTCCCTCGGAGGGGCGTTCGTGGCCGGTTTTGGTCTTACTCTTAATGCCCTGTGCGCCCTCTTTAGAATCACATCGTGGGCAGAATCAGGACCCAGGAGGGATAAGCAGATTTGTGTTATTGTATGCGGGATGTCACCCGTAGCAACCGATTCCGGTATACCACGGAAGCGCAAGTTGTTGTGACTGCCGCGGTTTTCTTGATCCTCCAGGGCACAGTATAAGGCGTTTAGATTCGACTGAATAAAGCCGACGTGTTGGGAGACCGCTTGTTGGTGCTTTATAATAGCAGCTTGAGAGTCCTCTAGAGCCTCTACCCTCCGTCCTACATGTTTAATGTCCTGTTTGATGGTAGATAGGTCAGAGCTTATGGGTTCAAGGGCTGCTGATAGAGAGGACATTAGCATATCTTTGAAGTAAGCCCTGGATAGAGGAAGTGTATTCGGTTCCTCATCTCTTTCTGCTACAGCTTCGAGCAGTTCTTTTTGTGAGCGGCTGCTCGAGCGCGGGGAGACCGGCGCCATCTTGCTCTCCCTAGCTACATAAGAGGAGGCAGCTTTCCTAATAAATTTGTCCATTTCTTCCTTGCTCACTGTGGATTTTTGTGGATCGGAACCTTCGCTGGGTTTGGGTCCCCCAATCTTCACCATAGTGACTTCTTAAGGCTGAATTTCCAAGCTTTTAGGGTGATTTCTCACACGGAGCTGAGCACTCACACAGCCATTCACTGCAGGCGCAGGCTTCGCCCCCCGAAATAGCTGCTTTTTAACGTACTGTAATTCGCCGCAAATAAATTCAGATGGAACCAAATTTTTCCAAAAAAATTAGGCGAACTGGCAAATCATATTTTATAAAATTTCACTCATCTCTAGTTATAATGTACAGAGCTGTATGAAGGCAATCTGTACTTTTCAGTGATTATTCAAATTATTCAATTTCACCCAAATATGTAACAGACAAATTTGTGATTTTTTTTTACCTGTCTACCATGTATAGCAGTGGTATATCACACCCCAAAATTGGTGAATTTTACCCGAAAAAAAAAAAAAAGGAGTTCTAGTGCTGAGTGTGATTTTGTGGGAGTGATTGCAAGTGGCTGAGTGTGGTTTGAAGCAGAGATCCTTGAAAGTTAAGTTTTTGCATTTTAGTACTGCCATTTAAAACTTTTTTTTTTTCTCTGCTGGGTGTTGCCATTTAAACCCATTTTCTTCTCTCTGCTTGATTAAGGGGAGTGGTCTGGGCAACCAGGTGCTATAAATTGAACCACTAGACTCTCTAGAGCCTGCTCTTCCTGAGGCTTGCTCTACTAAATGGGCTTCTTATTAAGTGGAGTTAAAAAAAAAGGAGTTTAAGATAAGGAGTTGGAAACTAAGGTTGGTTATAATTTCCTTGTGTGTTGTTGGCTTAATTCTAGGTAGTCCTTCAACTACAGCAGACAGGGTCAAATTCTAAATCATATTTACTGTTTTTCTTTTTTACTGTTGTAATCCCCATTTAGTATGTGTTGCACAATTGACAACGCAGTCCAGTGCACATCTTGCATGATGTATGCAGTCCTGGAACAGCCGTTCAAGGGTGTATATCTTTGTTCAAGATGTGAGCAAATTACCCGTTTGGAATCGCTAATCGAGTCTCTAAACGGGAAAGTTGCAACACTGAGAGGCATTGACAATTTGCAAAAGAGTTTGCTTCTCACCGAGCAAGCACTCTTTGGGGTAGATAAGGGGGAGGGTGACAGAGAGGAGGCTGAGGAAAGTGAGGTAGCTAGCTGGGTAACAGTTAGAAAGCGGGGTAGAGGGAAGAGTGCCAGGGAGGCTAGCCTTGATCTGACACACCCCAACAAGTTTGCACGTTTGGCAGATGAGGGGGATGTCAGTCCAGGGACAGCACTGCTGCAGACGGACACTTCCTCTGCCAGTCAGGGAAATGTCAGCTCCAGTAAGCAGGGAACCAGGAGAGCAGGGCAGGCCAGACAGGTGCTGGTAGTGGGAGACACCATTATTAGGGGAACAGATAGGGAAATCTGTCACAAAGACCGTGATCGACGAATAGTGTGCTGTCTTCCTGGCGCTAGAGTTCGACACATCGCGGATCGGGTTGACAGATTACTGGGAGGGGCTGGAGAAGATCCAGCCATCATGGTCCATATCGGAACCAATGACAAAGTTAGAGGTAGGTGGAGAGTCCTTAAAAATTATTTCAGGGATTTAGGTCAAAAGCTTAGGGCAAGGACCTCAAAGGTAGTATTTTCCGAAATACTGCCTGTACCACGAGCCACACAAGAAAGGCAGTGGGAGATTAGGGAGATTAACAAGTGGCTCAAGAACTGGTGTAGGAAGGAGGGGTTTGGGTTCCTGGAGAACTGGGCTGACTTCTCTATCGGTTACAGGTTCTATCGTAGGGACGGGCTGCACCTCAATGGGGAAGGGGCAGCTGTGCTGGGGAGAAAGATGGCTAGAAGGTTGGAGGAGTGTTTAAACTAGGGACTGGGGGAGGGTAATTACACTATAGGAGGGGAAGATAGTGCAGATAGAGACCGGGGGCAAGGTAGTGGGACTGGGGGAGGAATGGAAGGAGGGACTAGAACAGTTCAGAAGGAAAGGTGTAGGGTAAAAAATATACATAAACCTCTCAAATGTATGTATACTAATGCCAGAAGCCTGACTAATAAAACTGGGGAGCTGGAATTAGTGATGTGTGAGGAGAACTATGACATAGTGGGAATAACTGAGACATGGCTGGATGATAGCTATGCCTGGGCAGTTAATGTACAAGGTTACAGTCTGTTTAGAAAGGATCGTCAAAACCGGAGAGGGGGAGGGGTTTGCCTTTATGTAAAGTCTTGTCTAAAGCCCACACTCCGTGAAGATATAAGTGAGGACATGAACATGTGGAGTCACTGTGGGTAGAGATACATGGAGCTAAAAACAACAATAAATTACTAATAGGAGTTTACTATAAACCACCTAATATACCAGAGTCCACAGAAAATCTACTACTAAACGAGATAGACAAGGTGGCAAATCATAATGAGGTGGTTATTATGGGGGACTTCAACTACCCAGATATAGACTGGGAAACTGAATCTTGTATATGTTATAAGGGAAACAGGTTCTTGGCAATAATCAAAGACAATTACCTCTCCCAACTGGTTCAGGACCCGACTAGAGGGACGGCCATACTGGACTTAGTATTAACCAATAGGCCTGAAAGAACAACAGACATGCAGGTTGGTGGACACCTGGGAAATAGTGACCATAAAGTAATAACCTTCCAATTATCATTCAAAAGAGCGTTTCTACAGGGAGGAACAAGAATACCAAACTTCAAAAAAGCTAAATTTAGCCAACTAAGAGAGGCGATAGGCCTAACTAACTGGGACAAAGTCTTAAAAAATAAAAATACAGCCACAAAATGGAATATCTTTAAAAACATCCTAAAATCTCATTGTGAAAGGTACATACCGTATGGGAATAAAAGGTTAAGGAACAAAAAGAAAATAATGTGGATAAATAGAACTGTAAAGAAAGCAATAAATGACAAAAAGAAAGCATAGAAATCACTAAAACAGGAGGGTAGCACGGAAGCACTGAAAAACTAAAAAAATAGAACATGTAAAAAACAAATAAAAGCGGCCAAATTAGAGACCGAGAGATTAATTGCCAAAGAGAGTAATACTAACCCTAAAATGTTCTTCAATTATATAAATGTTAAAAAGTATAAATCTGAAGGTGTCGGCCCTTTAAAGAGTAATGAGGGGGGAGTCGCAGAGAGCAACGAGGAGAAAGCAAAGCTGTTAAATATTTTTTTCTCCAATGTATTCACTGAGGAAAATAAACTGTCAGATGACATGCAGAATGTAAAAATAAATTCCCCATTAAAAGTGTCCTGTCTGACCCAGGAAGAAGTACAACAGCGACTTAAAAGGATTAAAATAGACAAATCGCCAGGAACGGATGGCATACACCCCCGTATCCTAAGGGAATTAATGTCATAGCCAGACCCTTATTTCAGATATTTGCGGACTCTATACTGACATTGAATGTCCCACGGGATTGGCGCATGGCAAATGTGGTACAAATATTCAAAAAGGGTCCAAAAACAGAGCCTGGAAACTATAGGCCGGTAAGTTTAACATCTGTTGTGCGTAAACTGTTTGAAGGTTTTCTGAGAGATGCTATCTTAGAGCATCTCAACGGAAATAAACAAATAACGCCATATCAACATGGCTTCGTGAGGGATCGGTCATGCCAAACTAATTTAATCAGTTTCTATGAGGAGGTAAGTTCTAGACTTGACAGCGGCGAATCAATGGATGTCGTATATCTGGACTTCTCCAAAGCATTTGACACTGTACCACATAAAAGGTTAGTATATAAAATGAGAATGCTCGGACTGGGAGAAAACGTCTGTATGTGGGTAAGTAACTGGCTCAATGATAGAAAACAGAGGGTGGTTATTAACGGTACACACTAAGATTGGGTCACTGTCACTAGTGGGGTACCACAGGGGTCAGTATTGGGCCCTATTCTTTTCAATATATTTATTAATGATCTTGTAGAAGGCTTGCATAGTAAAGTATCAATTTTCGCAGATGACACTAAACTGTGTAAAGAAATTTACACTGAAGAGGACAGTATACTACTACAGAGGGATCTGGATAGATTGGAGGCTTGGGCAGATAAGTGGCAGATGAGGTTTAACACTGACAAATGTAAAGTTATGCACATGGGAAGGAATAATGTAAGTCACCCGTACATACTAAATGATAAAACACTCGGTAACACTGACATGGAAAAGGATCTAGGAATTTTAATAAACAGCAAACTAAGCTGCAAAAACCAGTGTCAGGCAGCTGCTGCCAAGGCCAATAAGATAATAGGTTGCATCAGAAGGGGCATAGATCAGAAGGGGCATAGATGCCGGTTATAAGAACATAGTCCTACGACTTTACAAATCGCAGACCACACATGGAGTACTGTGTACAGTTCTGGGCTCCTGTGAACAAGGCAGACATAGCAGAGCTGGAGAAGGTCCAGAGGAGGGCAATTAAAGTAATACCTGGAATGGGGCAACTACAGTGCCCTGAAAGATTATCAAAATTAGGGTTATTCACTTTAGAAAAAAGACGACTGAGGGGAGATCTAATTAATATGTATAAATATACCAGAGGTCATTACAGAGATCTATCCCATCATCTATTTATCCCCAGAACTTTGACTGTGACGAGGGGACATCCTCTGCGTCTGGAGGAAAGAAGGTTTGTACACAAACATAGAAAAGGATTCTTTACGGTAAGAGCAGTGAGACTATGGAACTCTCTGCCTGAGGAGGTGGTGATGGTGAGTACAATAAAGGAATTCAAGAGGGGCCTGGATGTATTTCTGGAGCGTAATAATATTACAGGCTATAGCTACTAGAGAGGGGTCGTTGATCCAGGGAGTTATTCTGATTGCCTGATTGGAGTCGGTAAGGAATTTTTTATTCCCCTAAAGTGGGGAAAATTGGCTTCTACCTAACAGTTTTTTTTTTGCCTTCCTCTGGATCAACTTGCAGGATAACAGGCGGAACTGGATGGACAAATGTCTTTTTTCGGCCTTATGTACTATGTTACTAGGTATAGCAGTGGTATATCACACCCCAAAATTGGTGAATTTCACCCAAAAATGTAACAGACAAATTAGTGAAATGTTTTTACCTGTCTACTAGGTATAGCAGTGGTATATCACACCCAAAAAATGGTGAATTTTACCCAAAAATGTAACAGACAAATTAGTGAAATGACATAAAATAAAATATGTACAAATTAAAAAAAATTATCTTTGGTGGTGAAGTGGTGCTGTTCCGCAGAGCGACTCACCCGTGCGTGCTGCAGCTGAAACTCCACCATCGCCTGCTGCAGCTCGCACAGTCTGGCCAGCATGTACAAGATGGAGTTCCACCTTGTGGGCACATCGCATATGAGTAGAAAGGCCGAAGTTACGCTGCAGCGCTGACAGGCGAGCAGCAGCAGGGTGAGAACACTGAACGCAGGCACAGATGAACAAAGGGCAAGCTCAGGCCATGTGCCCAATTTGGAGACCCAGAAGTTGGAGGGGGCAAACCCGTCATTCAGTACATGTAGGCGTGTGCACACATACTGCTCCACCATGTTGCTGAAATGCTGCCTCCTAATAAGACGTTCCATATCAGCTGGTGGTGCTGGTTGTTGTGGCGTGCTGACAAAGCTTTTCCACATTTCGGCCATGCTAACCCTGCCTTCTGAGGCGCTGGTGGTGCCCCAGCTGCGTTGATGACCTCTTCCTCCTCCTCTGCCTTCGCCTTGTGCTTCCACTGTGCCCCCACTGTCAGGTGGGCATGCCACCAGCAGCATGTCTACCAGCGTGCGCTTGTACTCGCGCATCTTACGATCACGCTCCAGTGACGGAATTAAGGGCGGTACGTTGTCCTTGTAACGGGGATCCAGCAGGGTGGCCACCCAGTAATCAGCACAAGTTAGAATGTGGGGAACTCGGCGGTCGTTGCGGAGACACTACAGCATGTAATCGCTCATGTGTGCCAGGCTGCTCAGAAGCAACGAAAAGCTGTCCTCAGTGGGAGGTGTATCGTCTGTGTCCTCTGTATCCCCACAGTCACACAGCAGTGATAGCCATGAGCTGATTTGGGGGCCATCCTGCTGTGAACACGGTTCCTCCTCCTCCATCTCCTCCTCCTCCTCCACCTCATCATCCTGCAGCGTACTCAAGTTGTGTGCAATAGGTGTTTCTGGGTGATGTAGTGCAATAGACACTAACCTGGTACGGCTGACTCTCTGCAAGGGCAGGTATAGGTAGAAATAGTTCGTGACGCCAGTGCCAAGTAAACGGTGGCACGCCGTTTGCGGATGCAGGAATAAATCGAGGAAACGTGGTCTTAAAACAGAACTCCAACTTTAGTAGTTTTGCAAGCAGAGACAATATTGGAAATGCAGTTCCTAAGCATACAGTCGATTTTGCAATTCGGTCGATGCAGGCAATTCAGTTATAGCAGGGTAATTACAGAGTGTTGAACACAGGACTTGCAGCACAGGAGCTTGCACTCTAATTCTGTCTGATCCTGGAATACAGCAATTCTTCACCAAGGCCCATTAACCTAATTCTGGCTTTATATCCTTGGCTATGGCTTTTATAAGTACCTCCTCTGTCTTTCTCAGTACCTCTGGCTTTCCTGATCTTTGCCTCTGTCTCTCTCAGCTTCTGGAAACTTCCTCAGGTTCTTGATCTAACATATTCCTGTTTCTGCATATGGGAATTCAGGAGGGAATCTTCTCCTGGACAGCAGGCTTCAGGCCTGGACTTGTCTCAGACATTGTCTAATCTCCAACTGTAGATTACAGACACTAGACTCCGTCTGCCTTGCACTTCCCTGTCTGGGCCTTATATAAACTAGGGCTCTCTAGCTCCCTCTAGCGACTAGAAGCTGGAATGACACCCCTGCAGGCCTGTACATGCAAGTTTCACAGTAACAGGGAAATACATAACATTACATTACATGACATTTTATAAAACTGACATACAACAACTTCCCCATAATTAGGAGGGATGACAGCACACCAAGTGATACTTTGGTAGTGACGGGTATTACAGTTCCCGTACACTACAATCCTCCAGAACTGTGCCCTGGCTGGACAATTGTGTACCTTGGGTTTGTGGGTGAAGGAACCCACCCTTGGAGCCACTTAGGAATGACTGGCCGGAAACCCTACAAAATGATCCCTCTTCCTCCTCCTCCTGTGCAATATTCTCTACCATCATCTCCAGGAGAGTTTTTTCAAGGAGGCATAGAAGTGGGATAGTAATGCTGAGAACGGCGTTATCGGCACTGGCCATGTTGGTGGAGTACTCGAAACAGCGCAACAAGGAACATAGGTCTTGCATGGAGGCCCAGTCATTGGTGGTGAAGTGGTGCTGTTCCGCCGAGCGACTCACCCGTGCGTGCTGCAGCTGAAACTCCACTATCGCCTGTTGCTGCTCGCACGGTCTGGCCAGCATGTGCAAGGTGGAGTTCCACCTTGTGGGCATGTCGCATATGAGGCGGTGAGCGGGAAGGGCGAAGTTACGCTGCAGCGCTGACGGGTGAGCAGCAGCAGGGTGAGAACGCTGAAAGCGTGCACAGATGGCCTGCACTTTATGCAGCAGCTCTGACATATTGGGGTGATTTTTAAGGAACCTCTGCACCACAAAATTCAGCACATGCGCCAGGCAAGGGATGTGCATCAAACCGGCTAGTCCCAGAGCTGCTACGAGATTTCGCCCATTATCGCACACCAGCAGGCCGGGCTTGAGGCTCACTGGCACCAACCACTCATCGGTCTTTTGTACAAGGCCCGTCCACAGCTCCTGCGTGGTGTGGGGTTTGTCCCCAAAACAGATAAGTTTTAAATTTGCCTGCTGTCGTTTACCCCTGGCTGTGCTGAAGTTGGTAGTGAAGGTGTTACGCTGACCGGATAAGGAGCCGGTAGAGGATGAGGAAGCAGAGTAGGAGGAGGAAGCAACAGGAGGCAATCTGAAGCACCCTGCGATCCTAGGTGGTGGAAGGACATGCGCCAAGCTGCTATCCACCTCAGGCCCAGCCACCACTGCATTTACCCAGTGTGCTGTTAGGGAGATATAACGTCCCTGACCGTGCTTACTGGTCCAAGTATCCGTAGTTAGGTGGACCTTGCCACACATGGCGTTTCGCAGTGCACACCTGATTTTGTCCCCCACTTGGTTGTGCAGGGAAGGGATGGCACGTCTGGGAATGTAGTGGCGGCTGGGCACGACGTACTGTGGGACAGCCACCGCCATAAGGCTTTTAAAACTCTCTCCACCAGACGGAATGACAGCATTTCAAAGGACAGTAATTTTGAAATGCTGGCATTGAGGGCTAGGGATCGCGGGTGGGTAGGGGGGTACTTCCTCTTCCGCTCCAGTGTTTGGGAGATGGAGAGCTGAACACTTCCGTGGGACATTTTGGAGATGCTTGGTGACCCAGTTGGTGGTGTTGCTGGCAGATCCTCTGTTTGTGGGGTGGCAGGTGGCACTGTCACTCCAGAGGTGGATGAAGAGGCCAAGACTGCAGCAGAAGAGGAAGCAGGAGGAGCCAGAGACCTTTCTTGGTTTTTGAGGTGTCTACTCCACTGCAGCTCATGCTATGCCTGGTAATGCAGGCTGTGCTCAGATTGAGAACGTTTATGCCTCGCTTAAGGCTTTGATTGCACAGTGTGCAAACCACTCGTGTCTTGTCATCAGCACATTGTCTGAAGAACTGCCCCGCCAGGTAACTCCTTGGAGCTGGCTTTGGTGTGCTCGATCCCTTGCTGCGGTGGGAAATAATAGGCATACTGTCTAGGGGATGGCCGCTCCGCTTTTGCACCCTGCTCCCTCTTCTGCTGTGCTGGTGGCTCTGTGCAACCATCGCCTCTTCCTTTCGAATGACCTTGATTCCATGTGGGGTCGAGGACCTCATCATCCTCCACATAATATTCCATTCAGTCTTCACCCCTGCCCTCCTTGTCAGTCTGCACACTTTCAAAAGCCATAGCAGTTGGCACCTGTGTTTCGTCATCATCTGAGACGTGCGGTGGTCCCAGGGCCGGTGCCACCATTAGGTGAACTAGGCATTTGCCTAGGGCGCCGGCCTGCTGGGGGCACCCTGGTGGGCTCCCCCTGTCTGGGGCTGCAGCCCTGGGTGAGCGGACTAAGGAGCTGCACCACACTGGACCCCAGGGAGGTGAGTTTTTAAGTGTTTGACTGAGTGAGTGTCTGCCTGTGTGTGTCTGTCTGTCAGTGTGTAAGTGTATGTCTGTCTGTCTGTCTGTCAGTAAATGTATGTGTGTCTGTTATTGAGTGTCTGTGTGTGTATGTCATTGAGTGAGTGTGTGTATGTCAGTGAGTGTGGATGTCTGTCGGTCAGTAAGTGTCTGTGTGTTTGTTAGTGAGTGTGTGTATGTTTGTCAGTGAGTGTCTGTGTGAGTGTATATGTGTGTGTTTGTCTGCCAGTGAGTGAGTGTGTGTCTCAGGGAGTGTCTGAATGAGTGTATGTCTGTCTTTCAGTGAGGGTCCATTAACACGTCAGCGGACAGCGGACAGCGGTAATGTATGTTCTATTTTTTTTCGGGAACGGAATTGCGGACCGTGTCCGGGCAGAACATCGTGCTGCCCCATAGGAATGAATAGGTCCGCAATTCCGTTCCGCAAAATGCGGAACGAAATTGCGGACGTGTGAATGGACCCTGAGTGTATGTGTGTCTGTCAGTGAGTATGTCTGTCAGTGAGTTTCTGTGTACGTCATTCATTGAGTGTGTGAGTGCGTGTCTGTCTGTCAGTGTGTGTGTGTCTGTCAGTGAGTGAGTGACATGAGGGGGCGTCAAAATGGATCCTTGCCTAGGGCGGCAAAAATCCTTGCACCGCCCTGGGTGGTCCTCCCATGTACTCATCTTGAAACATAAGTGGTTGGGCATCGGTGCACTCAATCTCTTCCACTTCTAGGGCAGGGCTAGGTGGATGGCCCTGGGAAACCCTGCAAGCAGAGTCATCAAAAAGCAGAAGAGACTGCTGCATGACTTGGGGCTCAGACTGCTTGGCTGATTAGCAAGAGAGTGAGGTGAAAGACTGATGGACATCGGCTGCAGGTGCCAACTCTCTTTCAGCAGGAGACTGTGTGGGAGACAATGTAAAGGAACTGGAGGCACTGTCAGCAACCCAATCTACTATCGCCTGTACTTGTTCTGGCTTCACCATTCGTAGAGCCGCATTAGACCCGACCAAATAACGCTGAAGGTTCTGTCGTCTGCTCGCACCTGAGGAGGGCTGCAAATTTAGTTTTTTGCCCAAAATGGGTGTTTTTTTAAACCCAGAATATTATTGCAATATTTCTAGTTTGTATCTCACACTGACAGATGCAGCAAAGGCTGCAAAATTAAGTATCTTGGTCAAAATGGGTGTTTTTTTTAATAACAGAATAGAACACCAGTATCTAATGCATGTATCTCACATTGACAGATGCCGCAGATTTATTATTTTGCCAAAAAGGGTGTTTTTTTAAACACAGAAAATTATTGAAGTATTTCAAGCTTCTATTTCACACTGACAAATGCTGCAAAGGCACCAGATGTAGGGTTTTGCCCAAAATGTGTGTTTTTTTTATATCAGAATAGAACACCAGTATCTATTTTTTTGTCCAAAATTGGTGTTTTTTTAAACACAGAAAATTATTGAAGTATTTCATGCTTCTATTTCACACTGACAAATGCTGCAAAGGCACCAGATGTAGGGTTTTGCCTAAAATGGGTGGTTTTTTTTTTGAACCCAGAATATTATTGCAGTATTTCTAGCTTGTATGTCACACTAATAAATGCAGCATAGGCTGCAAAATTAAGTATTTTGCCCAAAATGGGTGTTTTTTTTATAACAGAATAGAACACAAGTATCTAATGCCTGTATCTCACGCTGACAGATGCAGCAAAGGCTGCAAATTTAGTTTTTGCCCAAAATGGGTGTTATTTTAATAACATAATAGAACACCAGTATCTAATGTGTGTATCTCATACTGACAGATGCAGTAAAGGCTGCAAAATTAGTTTTTTGCCCAAAATGGGTGTTATTTAATAACAGAATAGAACACCAGTATCTAATGCGTGTATCTCACACTGACAAATGCAGCATAGGCTGCAAATTATTTTTTTTGTACAAAATTTGTGTTTTTTTAAACACAGAAAATTATTGAAGTATTTCAAGCTTCCCTTTCACACCGATAAATGCTGCAAAGGCACCGGCTGTAGGGTATTGCCTAAAATGAATGTTTTTTTAAACACATAATATTATTGCAGTATTTCTAGCTTGTATGTTACACTAATAAATGCAGCATAGGCTGCATAATTAAGTATTTTGCCCAAAATGGTTGTTTTTTTAATAACAGAATAGAACACCAGCATCTAATGCGTGTATTTCTCACTGACAGAAGCAGCAAAGGCCGCAGATTTATTATTGTGCCCAAAATGGGTGTTTTTTTTAATAGCAGAATAGAACACCAGTATCTAATGCGTGTATCTCACACTGACAGATGAAGCATAGGTCCCTGATGTAGGGTATTGCCAAAAACTGGTGTTTTATTAAACCCAAAATATTATTGCAGTATTTCAAGCTTGTATGTCACACTAACAAATGCAGCTTAGGCCCCAGATGTATGGGATTGCCAAAAATGTTTTTTTTTTATTTTAAACCCAGAATATTATTGCAGTATTTCAAGCTTGTATCTCACACTGACAGATGTAGCATAGGCTGCAAAATTAAGTATATTGCCCAAAATGGGTGTTTTTTTAAATAGAATAGAACACCAGTATCTAATGCGTGTATCTCACACTGACAGATGCAGCAAAGGCAGCAAATTTAGTTTTTTGTCAAAAATGTGTGTTTTTTTTAAACCCAGAAAATTTTTGAAGTATTTCAAGCTTGTCTTACACACTGACAAATGCTGCAAAGGCACCAGATGTAGGATATTGCCAAAAATTGGTGTGTTTTTTTTAAAACCCAAATTATTATTGCAGTATTTCTAGCTTGTATGTCACACTAACAAATGCAACATAGGCTGCAAAATTAAGTATTTTGCCCAAAATGGGTGTTTTTTTTAAACCCAGAAAACTATTGAAGTATTTCAAGCTTGTCTTTCACACTGACAAATGCTGCAAAGGCACCAGATGTAGGATATTGCCAAAAATTGGTGTTTTTTTAAACCCAGATTATTATTGCAGTATTTCAAGCTTGTATTTCACACTAAAAAATGCAGCATAGGCCCCAGATGAGGGTATTGCCAAAAATGGGTGTTTTTTAAACCCAGAAAATTGTTGCAGTATTTCTAGATCAGATTTCACACTGACAAATGCTGAAAAGGCCCCAGATGAAGGGTCTTGCCAAAAATGGGTGTTTTTTTAAACCCAGATTATTATTGCAGTATTTCAAGCTTGGACTTGAATGTCACAAAAGCACATATGCTGTGCTGGTGCACTGAGCTTGCATAAAATGGCCGCCGCCGCCCACCTAACTAACAGATGAATAAAAGTTTTTTTTTTTGTGTCATTGGGCCCAGGGCAGGGTAAGAAGATTGTGCACTGCACCCACAAAACTAAATCTATGTAGATCGCTAAGTTAACAAGCACTTCTGATTAAAGATTCTTTCCTATTCTCTCCCTCACAGCAGCAGCATCCTCTCCCTACACTAGTAACAGCAGAGTGACGTGCAGCACTACGTGACTCCAGCTTATATAGAGGCTGGGTCACATGCTGCACTGGCCAATCATAACCATGCCATTAGTAGGGATGGCTGTGATGGCTTCTAAGGGCACAGAGTAAAACGCTTGTTGATTAGCTGCTAGCAGCCTTTCAAAAAGCGCCATAAAATAGCCGAACACCGAACCCGAACTTTTACTGAAAAGTTCGGGTCCGGGGTCCAAAAATCCTAAAGTTCGGTACTAACCCGAACTTTACAGTTCGGGTTCACTCAACCCTATATTTTTTTAATTGGTTATGTGATTTTATTTTTATTTTGGGGAAAGGGGGTGATTTGACTCGTCTGCTGTGTCCTCCCTCATTCGTGCAACTAGTCATGAGCACGTGTTGTGAGCCGTCAGGGAGTGGTCATGAGACTGGTGAGGGTGACATAAGTGACGAACAGACAGTAGTGCGTGATGATGTAGCCTATTGCAGGGGTGAGCCAGATGAAGAGGGGGTGGCATTATCATCATTAGGGGGTGAGGGTGGAAGCAGGTCCATGGGACCGCAGCAGGGTGGCACTGTGCTGATGAGCCAGCAGGGTGGAAGCAGTAGATGATATGGAGCCAAATGCGCCCGGGGTAATCCATCTTTTACTCAGGAGGCTTCCTGTCAGAATACAACTATCAGTGCACGGGTTCATAAAGGCAGCAGCAAGCAGTCAGCAGGGAGTGATGGGTGTAAAATGTCATACTCGTGGGAATTATTTTATTAAGTTGCTGGAGGATGTTAGCATAGCAGTATGCAGGATACAGTATGTGGGCAGAAAGTGAAGTGTGGTCAAGGTGTTAATGTTGACACCACAGCCCTGCGTGAACACATGGAGCGTCACCATAAAGTGGCCTGGGAAAACCATGACACTAATGTAGTGATAAAGCATAAAGTAGCAACCTCCTAGTGGCCCACTTGCTTTCTCTAGCAGTCAGGGCACCTCAATGTCAGCAGAAGGAAGCTGTCATTCCTTCCCGTTGTGTATTGCTCCTGATGCTCCTCCTTCTTCTCATCATGTGTTTCACCAGCAATCGATCACCGAGGCGATGGCAAAGAGACAACAGTATTTGTGTACTCATCCAGTGGTGGTACTACAGTCCCCCCCTTTCCATATCGTGAACTCTGAACATTTCAGAGAACTGATGGCTTTTGCCTACCCAAGATGGAAAGTCCCAAGCCATCATTAATTCTCTAAAATAGCTGTACTAGCCCTGCACACATATGTTGAGCAGAAAGATGGCCAATTCTTGAGCCTGTTGATGTCTAGTACAGTTCATGCCAGCGCTGACAGATAGAGCTGTAACTATGGTCAAGTACAATATATGTCCTTTACTGCCACCTGGGTAAATTTTGTTCCAGCCCAGGCACACCAGAAACTTGGCCAGGTGATGGCAATGCTGTTATCAAGGGATTTCTGCACCAATGTCCTCCTCATTCTCCACCTAGTCCTTAGCCTCCACTGTAGGAACAGTTCAGAGTGGTCCTCCAGCATACCACCTATGCAAAGCACGGCATTGTCAATCAGTTCTGAACCTGGTCAGCCTGGGCGAACTGAGTCCCATGCTTTGCCTCATCAACCACAAAATCGAATCCTGGCTGTCTCCTCGCTGGAGATAGGAACCATGGCCACAGATAATGTGTAGGACATTCTGTCTGTGGTGCATCAGGGAGGGATAACCCATATGTCCTACATGGCACAGGTCTTCAATCTGCTTGTCACCCGGTTCCTGAAGTCTTCCACCCAACTGCAAGATGTCTTGAAAATGTCAAGGAAACTGCATGCACTTCAGCCATTCTTACCATTCAAAACACACCCTCCCTGAGCTGCAAAGGCAGAATCGTGTTCCCCTACATCACCTCATATGCAACATTTCCACACGTTGGAACTCCATGGTCTAAATGTTGGACCGACTGTATGAGCAGAAGAAACCTATGACCGATTTCTTGATGATGCAGACAGAGGACTACTCTCTGGTGCAACTTTGACGTTAGACAGTGGCAGTTCATGCGTGATACCTGCTGTTTCAGGCCCTTCGAGGAGGCCATTTTATTTGTCAGTCACCAGGACGATAAGATGAATGATGTCATTACACTCCTTCACATGCTGGAGGAGATGCTGATAAATCTGACTGGCAAGAGGACAGAAGACATGGCGTCAACATCTCACGGCTACCTGAACTAGAGGCTGAACTGGCACAGGAGGAGAATAAGGTGGAGGAGAAGGAGGACATAAATGCCCAGGAATTCTATACACAACTAGGTGGTTTATCTGCCCAAGCGACAGTAGAAGAGCAGGAGGAGCATGGGGAGCTAGAGGGTGAAAACGCAGATGACCCCGACAGACCATGGCAGCATGCAGTTGAGATGGAAGCAGGAAGTCCCTCTCTGTCCCTTGAGCAAATGGTCAGATATATGCTGAGTTGCTTGCGTAGTGACAGCCGCATTATCACCATTCGGCAGAGGGATGACTACTGGCTCTCCACAATGTTAGACCCTCTCTACCAGTCCAAAATGGGGGCCTTTTTTTACACCTTCTGAGAGGGATGAATCTCAGCTACTATTGAGGCATCCTTTGTAGTCAGTTGGTAGCTGGCCATGTGCACCATCGCCCATCCTCATTAAAGCCTAACTGGGGTGACCCTCTGAGTTCACGCTCAACATCAGCCACAACTTAAAGGGTTTCTGCCACCAGATTTAACCCTATTAAGCTAGCTGACATTAGCTCTCCCACCTTTGTCGCCTCAAAAGGTGGGAGAACGGAGCCTCTAGGAGCAGGAATAATGCCCCCCCCCCCTGCTCCTAGAGGCTAATTAGCATATTATACAAGTTAGGTTTCTGGTGTAACAGGGGCATAGATAAAAGTAGGAATAGGCTAGTTAGGTTTAGCTGACATTAGCACATCGCTAATGTCAGCTAGCTTAATAGGGTTAAATCTGGTGACAGAATCCCTTTAAGTCTTGAGTCTCTGATGAGCACTTTTCTCACCCACCTACTGAAGAAACCAGACAGGAGTAGCAGGACTTGGAGCAGAACCTGAACCAGGTGGTGACATATTTGGACTGGACCTACTGGACAGCCAAACTTGAATAATGGCTGCAAGTGGCCGAGTTTTCCCTAGGCAAGCTTTCCTGCCTGGCCAGTGGTGTGGCATCAGAGCAGGTGTTTAGTACTGCGGGTGCCAAAGAGAACTTGCCATTGAACACAAAATGTATAAAGATGAATCAGGGGTGGATCAGTCAGGATTTCCACACTCCGGTGCCTGATGCATCACACTACAACATTCTGGCAGTAATCTTTATAAGTCATGGATTGGGGGGCACACTAGAATTATAGTGGAGTGCACAAGCGGTTCAAAATAACACATAATTAACAAAAAATGGGCCAACTGACCCAAGAGACCCCCAATAAAGTGCACATCCACAAATATAAAAGCATATGAATTTGTTGAAGCACAAAGACATACAAACAGCTTAAAAACTGTATACAATGAACCAAGTGCTGGTACACAAGTGCCAGACACAAACAACCCCCACCAGAGTCCACAAATAAGGACACAATATGTATAGTCCAGGTTTAACAATAACAGGTAGTACAAAAACAGAAGGGTCATATAATAATCTACCATATAATAGTGATAATGTGGCATCAAGACACCTAATACCTGTGGCAGACAAGCAGTGCCCCAAGCGTATCGCCGGTAGCGTCCGGCTTCATCAGGGGTGCACCATATCTGTTATTACCCTGTTGATGACACGAACGAGTGCTTAGTATGGGGTTTCTGCGGTGCAGCACAGCAGCTTACAATCTTACCAACTCTAGAATACCTCCCCTCCCATAACTAGTCCAGGAACCCGTATCAGAGTATTGTTCCTGAGCAATGCGCTGGATTGAATTGAAGTCGTGGACAGGTTGTTAGCTCTCAATTGCACAATGTCTCTTTTAGTTATGGAGTCCTTGGAGCAAACGTGGCAAACAGTTCTAGCCTTATATAACACAAAGTCCCTATCTAACTAACTTACAGACCTAGCCTCAGTCTCTTAGGTGCCAATCTGCAATTTGGTGCGTGCACGCTTTTACTGACCCGGGTCTCGTTCTGTATCCAATGATGTCTTTAACCACCTCAGCCCCCAGTGCTTAAACACCCTGAAAGACCAGGCCACTTTTTACACTTCTGACCTACACTACCTTTACCGTTTATTGCTCGGTCATGCAACTTACCATCCAAATGAATTTTACCTCCTTTTCTTCTCACCAATAGAGCTTTCATTTGGTGGTATTTCATTGCTGCTGACATTTTTACTTTTTTTGTTATTAATCGAAATTTAACGATTTTTTTGCAACAAAAATGAAATTTTTCACTTTCAGTTGTAAAATTTTGCAAAAAAAACGAGATCCATATATAAATTTTGCTCTAAATTTATTGTTCTACATGTCTTTGATAAAAAAAAAATGTTTGGGTAAAAAAAAATGCTTTGGGTAAAAGTTATAGCGTTTACAAACTATGGTACAAAAATGTGAATTTCCGCTTTTTGAAGCAGCTCTGACTTTCTGAGCACCTGTCATGTTTCCTGAGGTTCTACAATGGCCAGACAGTACAAACACCACACAAATGACCCCATTTCGGAAAGTACACACCCTAAGGTATTCGCTGATGGGCAGAGTGAGTTCATAGAACTTTATATTTTTTGTCACAAGTTAGCGGAAAATGCTGATTTTTTTCTTTTTTTTTTCTTACAAAGTCTCATATTCCACTAACTTGTGACAAAAAATAAAAACTTCTATGAACTCACTATGCCCATCACGAAATACCTTGGGGTCTCTTCTTTCCAAAATGGGGTCACTTGTGGGGTAGTTATACTGCCCTGGCATTCTAGGGGCCCAAATGTGTGGTAAGGAGTTTGAAATCAAATTCTGTAAAAAATGACCTGTGAAATCCGAAAGGTGATCTTTGGAATATGGGCCCCTTTGCCCACCTAGGCTGCAAAAAAGTGTCACACATCTGGTATCTCTGTATTCAGGAGAAGTTGAGGAATGTGTTTTGGTGTGTCATTTTACATATACCCATGCTGGGTGAGATAAATATCTTGGTCAAATGCCAACTTTGTATAAAAAAATGGGAAAAGTTGTCTTTTGCCAAGATATTTCTCTCACCCAGCATGGGTATATGTAAAATGACACCCCAAAACACATTCCCCAACTTCTCCTGAGTACGGAAATACCAGATGTGTGACACTTTTTTGCAGCCTAGGTGGGCAAAGGGGCCCATATTCCAAAGAGCACCTTTCGGATTTCACAGGTCATTTTTTACAGAATTTGATTTCAAACTCCTTACCACACATTTGGGCCCCTAGAATGCCAGGGCAGTATAACTACCCCACAAGTGACCCCATTTTGGAAAGAAGACACCCCAAGGTATTTCGTGAGGGGCATTGGAAAGTTCCTAGAATTTTTTATTTTTTGTCACAAGTAAGTGGAAAATGATGATTTTTTTAATTTTTTTTTCATACAAAGTCTCATATTCCACTAACTTGTGACAAAAAATAAAAACTTCCATGAACTCACTATGCCCATCAGCGAATACCTTGGGGTCTCTTCTTTCCAAAATGGGGTCACTTGTGGGGTAGTTATACTGCCCTGGCATTCTAGGGACCCAAATGTGTGGTAAGGAGTTTGAAATCAAATTCTGTAAAAAATGACCTGTGAAATCCGAAAGGTGCTCTTTGGAATATGGGCCCCTTTGCCCACCTAGGCTGCAAAAAAGTGTCACACATCTGGTATCTCTGTATTCAGGAGAAGTTGAGGAATGTGTTTTGGGGTGTCTTTTTACATATACCCATGCTGGGTGAGATAAATATCTTGGTCAAATGCCAACTTTGTATAAAAAAATGGGAAAAGTTGTCTTTTGCCAAGATATTTCTCTCCCCAGCATGGGTATATGTGAAATGACACCCCAAAACACATTCCCCAACTTCTCCTGAGTACGGAGATACCAGATGTGTGACACTTTTTTGCAGCCTAGGTGGGCAAAGGGGCCCATATTCCAAAGAGCACCTTTCGGATTTCACTGGTCATTTTTTACAGAATTTGATTTCAAACTCCTTACCACACATTTGGGCCCCTAGAATGCCAGGGCAGTATAACTACCCCACAAGTAACCCCATTTTGGAAAGAAGAGACCCCAAGGTATTCGCTGATGGGCATAGTGAGTTCATGGAAGTTTTTATTTTTTGTCACAAGTTAGTGGAATATGAGACTTTGTATGAAAAAAAAAAAAAAAAAATCAGCATTTTCCACTAACTTGTGACAAAAAATAAAAAATTCTAGAAACTCTAGAATTCTAGAAATTCTAGGGGCCCTAATGTGTGGTAAGTAGGTAAATGACCTGTGAAATCCTAAAGGTGCTCTTTGAAATATGGGCCCCTTTGCCCACCTAGGCTGCAAAAAAGTGTCACACATGTGGTATCGCCGTATTCAGGAGAAGTTGGGGAATGTGTTTTGGGGTGTCATTTTACAGAGAAATATCTTGGCAAAAGACAACTTTTCCCATTTTTTTATACAAAGTTGGCATTTGACCAAGATATTTCTCTCACCCAGCATGGGTATATGTAAAATGACAACCCAAAACACATTCCCCAACTTCTCCTGAGTACGGCGATACCAGATGTGTGACACTTTTTTGCAGCCTAGATGCGCAAAGGTGCCCAAATTCCTTTTAGGAGGGCATTTTTAGACATTTGGATACCAGACTTCTTCTCACGCTTTGGGGCCCCTAGAATGCCAGGGCAGTAAAAATACCCCACATGTGACCCCATTTTGGAAAGAAGACACCCCAAGGTATTCAATAAGGGGCATGGCGAGTTCATAGAAATTTTTTTTTTTTGGCACAAGTTAGCGGAAATTGATATTTTTAATTTTTTTCTCACAAAGTCTCCCGTTCCGCTAACTTGGGACAAAAATTTCAATCTTTCATGGACTCAATATGCCCCTCACGGAATACCTGGGGGTGTCTTCTTTCCGAAATGGGGTCACATGTGGGGTATTTATACTGCCCTGGCATTCTAGGGGCCCTAAAGCGTGAGAAGAAGTCTGGAATATAAATGTCTAAAAAATTTTACGCATTTGGATTCCGTGAGGGGTATGGTGAGTTCATGTGAGATTTTATTTTTTGACACAAGTTAGTGGAATATGAGACTTTGTAAGAAAAAAAAATAATAATTCCGCTAACTTGGGCCAAAAAAATGTCTGAATGGAGCCTTACAGAGGGTGATCAATGACAGGGGGGTGATCAATGACAGGGGGAGTGATCAATGACAGGGGTGGTGATCAATGACAGGGGGGTGATCAGGGAGTCTATATGGGGTGATCACCACAGTCATTGATCACCCCCCCTGGAAGGCTCCAGGGAGACGCCTGTATGTGTTTTGCGGATCCGATCCATCTATCAGTGGATCCGTAAAAATCATGCGGACATCTGAATGGAGCTTTACAGGGGGTTGATCAATGACAGGGGTGTAATCAATGACAGGGGGGTGATCAGGGAGTCTATATGGGGTGATAACCACAGTCATTGATCACGCCCCTGTAAAGCTTCATTCAGACGTCCGTATGCGTTTTGCGGATCCGATCCATCTATCAGTGGATCCGTAAAAATCATGCGGACATCTGAATGGAGCTTTACAGGGGGTTGATCAATGACAGGGGTGTAATCAATGACAGGGGGGTGATCAGGGAGTCTATATGGGGTGATAACCACAGTCATTGATCACGCCCCTGTAAGGCTTCATTCAGACGTCCGTATGCGTTTTGCGGATCCGATCCATCTATCAGTGGATCCGTAAAAATCATGCAAACATCTGAATGGAGCTTTACAGGGGGTTGATCAATGACAGGGGTGTAATCAATGACAGGGGGGTGATCAGGGAGTCTATATGGGGTGATAACCACAGTCATTGATCACGCCCCTGTAAGGCTTCATTCAGACGTCCGTATGCGTTTTGCGGATCCGATCCATCTATCAGTGGATCCGTAAAAATCATGCAAACATCTGAATGGAGCTTTACAGGGGGTTGATCAATGACAGGGGTGTAATCAATGACAGGGGGGTGATCAGGGAGTCTATATGGGGTGATAACCACAGTCATTGATCACGCCCCTGTAAGGCTTCATTCAGACGTCCGGATGCGTTTTGCGGATCCGATCCATCTATCAGTGGATCCGTAAAAATCATGCGGACATCTGAATGGAGCTTTACAGGGGGTTGATCAATGACAGGGGTGTAATCAATGACAGGGGGGTGATCAGGGAGTCTATATGGGGTGATAACCACAGTCATTGATCACGCCCCTGTAAGGCTTCATTCAGACGTCCGTATGCGTTTTGCGGATCCGATCCATCTATCAGTGGATCCGTAAAAATCATGCGGACATCTGAATGGAGCTTTACAGGGGGTTGATCAATGACAGGGGTGTAATCAATGACAGGGGGGTGATCAGGGAGTCTATATGGGGTGATAACCACAGTCATTGATCACGCCCCTGTAAGGCTTCATTCAGACGTCCGTATGCGTTTTGCGGATCCGATCCATCTATCAGTGCATCCGTAAAAATCAAGCGGACATCTGAATGGAGCTTTACAGGGGGTTGATCAATGACAGGGGTGTAATCAATGACAGGGGGGTGATCAGGGAGTCTATATGGGGTGATAACCACAGTCATTGATCACGCCCCTGTAAGGCTTCATTCAGACGTCCGTATGCGTTTTGCGGATCCGATCCATCTATCAGTGCATCCGTAAAAATCATGCGGACATCTGAATGGAGCTTTACAGGGGGGTAATCAATTACAGGGGGGTGATCAGGGAGTCTATATGGGGTGATAACCACAGTCATTGATCATGCCCCTGTAAGGCTTCATTCAGACGTCCGGATGCGTTTTGCGGATCCGATCCATCTATCAGTGCATCCGTAAAAATCATGCGGACATCTGAATGGAGCTTTACAGGGGGGTAATCAATGACAGGGGGGTGATCAGGGAGTCTATATGGGGTGATAACCACAGTCATTGATCATGCCCCTGTAAGGCTTCATTCAGACGTCCGGATGCGTTTTGCGGATCCTATCCATCTATCAGTGGATCCGTAAAAATCATGCGGACGTCTGAATGGAGCTTTACAGGGGGGTAATCAATGACAGGGGGGTAATCAATGACAGGGGGGTGATCAAGGAGTCTATATGGGGTGATCACCACAGTCATTGATCACGCCCCTGTAAGGCTTCATTCAGACGTCCGGATGCGTTTTGCGGATCCGATCCATCTATCAGTGGATCCGTAAAAATCATGCGGACGTCTGAATGGAGCTTTACAGGGGGTTGATCAATGACAGGGGGGTAATCAATGACAGGGGGGTGATCAGGGAGTCTATATGGGGTGATCAGGGGTGATCAGGGGCTAATAAGGGGTTAATAAGTGACGGGGGGGGTGTAGTGTAGTGTAGTGGTGCTTGGTGCTACTTTACTGAGCTACCTGTGTCCTCTGGTGGTCGATCCAAACAAAGGGGACCACCAGAGGACCAGGTAGCAGGTATATTAGACGCTGTTATCAAAACAGCGTCTAATATACCTGTTAGGGGTTAAAAAAAACACATCTCCAGCCTGCCAGCGAACGATCGCCGCTGGCAGGCTGGAGATCAACTCTCTTACCTTCCGTTCCTGTGAGCGCGCGCGCCTGTGTGCGCGCATTCACAGGAAATCTCGCGTCTCGTGAGATGACGCATATATGCGTGACTGTGCGCAGCGCTGCCACCTCCGGAACGCGATCCTGCGTTAGGCGGTCCGGAGGTGGTTAAACTGAACAGCAACAAGTCTCTTCAGCAATCATGAGGTCCTGCAGGCTAGGCAGCACTCTGTTCCAAAGCTCCTAACAGCCATCTTAGAAACAATCCTTTGACTCCAGACAGTATCTGGGTATGGGACAGCGATCAGTCCCTCTCTGCTGCGACTCCGGCCACTCCAGGACCCCCTGACACCAGGATGCGACCGGATTCTGTTCACACACAGTCCTTTTCTGTTCCTCTCAAGATGGAGGCCACAGCTTCCTGGTTCTCCTTCAGACTGTCCAACCCTACCTCCTATGAATATTTAAACACTTGCAATATGTTAGCGGTGTTAAGAAACAGTGACATCTTGTGGTTAAAGACCAGAATGACAGTGCTAATGAATCAGTATTCATATACACATTATTCAGACAATGGTGACTGTTTCTCCATCTCACATGATGACCTTTTTCGCGATCAAATGGATGAGGTAAGTATGATTATTATTTTTTTTATATGCAAACATTAAAATGCCTTAATATGAATATCAGATGCCGCAAAGTAGTTCATCACAAAGCAAATTTCTTCTTACAATTCGGCAAAGCAGCCGAATTGAATTTTAGAGAACTTCGCTCATCTCTAGTGAGGACCCTGCCCGCGGAGGCTTACAATCTACTAAGGAAGGGGAAGGAAACAGTAGATGAGAGTAAAAGCTGCTCATCTAGCTATGTAGTGGCAGAATGCTTTTAGCAGGCTGTAGGCTTTTCTGAAGAGGTGGGTTTTCAGGCTGCTTATGAAGGATTGGGTGTTGGAGTCTGATGTGCTGCGGTAGTGAGTTCCAGAGAGTAAGGCCTCATGCACACGACCGTTGTGTGCATCCGTGGCTGTTGTGCCGTTTTCCGTTTTTTTTCGCAAACCCATTGACTTTCAATGGGTCCGTGGAAAAATCGGAAAATGCACCGTTTTGCAGCCGCATCCGTGATCCGTGTTTCCTGTCCGTCAAAAAAATATGACCTGTCCTATTTTTTTGACGGACAACGGTTCACGGACCCATTCAAGTCAATGGGTCCATGAAAGAACACGGATGCACACAAGATTGGCATCCGCTTCCGTGATCCGTGGCCGTAGGTTACTTTCATACAGACGGATCCGAAGATCCGTCTGCATAAAAGCTTTTTCAGAGCTGAGTTTTCACTTCGTGAAAACTCAGAACCGACAGTATATTCTAACACAGAGGCGTTCCCATAGTGATGGGGACGCTTCTAGTTAGAATATACTCCCCCTCCCTCCCTTTATTGTAATATCATTGGTGGCCAGCATGCGGCCCCCCCTCCCTCTATTGTTGTAATATCATTGGTGGCCAGTGTGCGTCCTCCCCTCTCCCCCCCCCCCCGATCATTGGTGGCAGCGGAGAGTTCCGATCGGAGTCCCAGTTTAATCGCTGGGGCTCCGATCAGTAACCATGGCAACCAGGACGCTACTGCAGGCCTGGTTGCCATGGTTACTTAGCAATATTACAATATTAGAAGCATCATACTTACCTGCTGCGCTGTCTGTGACCGGCCGGGAGCTCCTCCTACTGGTAAGTGACAGATCATTAAGCAATGCGCCGCACAGACCTGTCACTTACCAGTAGGAGGAGCTCCCGGCCGGTCACAGACAGCGCAGCAGGTAAGTATGATGCTTCTAATATTGTAATATTGCTAAGTAACCATGGCAACCAGGCCTGCAGTAGCGTCCTGGTTGCCATGGTTACTGATCGGAGCCCCAGCGATTAAACTGGGACTCCGATCTGAACTCTCCGCTGCCACCAATGATCGGGCAGGGGGGGGAGAGGGGAGGCCCCACACTGGCCACCAATGATATTACAATAGAGGGAGGGTGGGGCGACGGAGGCCACACACGGGCCACCAATGATATTACAATAAAGCTAGGGGGGGGGCCGACGGAGGCCGCACACTGGCCACCAATGATATTACAATAAAGGGAGGGGGGGGGCGACGGAGGCCGCACACTGACCACCAATGATATTACAATAGCGGGGGGGCCGGGGGGGGCTGCACACTGGCCACCAATGATATTCAAACTGGGGAGGGAGGGGGGTCTGCCCCCTGCTGCCTGGCAGCCCCTGATCTCTTACAGGGCGCTATGATACGCACAATTAACCCCTTCAGGTGCCGCACCTGAAGGGTTAATTGTGCTGATCACAGCCCCCTGTAAAAGATCGGGGGCTGCCAGGCAGCAGGGGGCAGTCATGTACACAGTTCGTAGTATATTCTAACTAGAAGCGTCCCCATCACTATGTGAACGCCTCTGTGTTAGAATATACTGTCGGATCTGAGTTTCACAATGCAACTCAAATCCGATGGTATATTCTAACCTAGAGGCGTTCCCATGGTGATGGGGATGCTTCAAGTTAAAATATACCATCGGATTGGAGAAAACTCCGATCCTATGGTATATTAACTCCTGATTTTACATTGAAAGTCAATGGGGGACGGATCCGTTTGAAATTGCACCATATTGTGTCAACGTCAAACGGATCCGTCCCCATTGACTTGCATTGTAATTCAGGACGGATCCGTTTGGCTCCGCACGGCCAGGCGGACACCAAAACAACTTTTTTTTCATGTCCGTGGATCCTCCAAAAATCAAGGAAGACCCACGGACGAAAAAACGGTCACGGATCACGGACCAACGGAACCCCGTTTTGCGGACCGTGAAAAAATACGGTCGTGTGCATGAGGCCTAAGGGAGATGCAAGTGAGGATGAGGACAGGAAGGAAGAAAATAAAAATGACATAAAATTATAATCATACCCTGCACAATATGATAAACAGATGATATGCAGATGTACATAGCCTCAATTATTGCAGTGTTGGGTGGGCACAGATATATCTTGATCAAAATATATTTGCTAAGAACCTCATGTTTATTAATCATATCAAATGCCATATTAGTTCATAGATAGATTTTTTTTATATAGTACTTTGAGAGTGCTTTTATGTTGTCTTTTTCTTTAATTGTTGCCACTTACATCTTCATATCTATTTATCATATCATGTAGAATGTATTCATCATTTTTTTTTTTTTTTGTCTTTTTAGTACATACTTGGAGGTGTGGCCCCCTCCAAGTATGAATGCACCCCTATTATCCCATCCATTCCAAAAGCTCATTTTAATTAGTGTGATATATATAGCTAAGTCTGCTCTTCATCTCATTGGATGCCTGATGGCACACAGAGGTAACAATTGTAGCAATACAGGATATGTGTGAGTTCTGCTCTCCTGATGACCATACAGCATAGAGCTAGGTATTAAATAGAGTATGGACTGAGGTCACCTTGCCATGTTAGATAGGCTCAGATATTTTTTGATCAAAATATATTTAGGAACCACGTGTTTATTTATCATATCAAATGTTGTATTAGTTTATATATATATATATATTTTTTATTTTTTTTCAAAGTAATGACTGCCATTCTAGAAGTGACAGACCGTTAAAATCAGTGGGTCTGTCATTACACTATGCTGTCCTCAGTGAGGACAGCATAGTTTAGGTGATAGGTTCCCTTTAACAATATAGGTTTAAAATACATAGAAACATAGAAACATAGAATGTGTCGGCAGATAAGAACCATTTGGCCCATCTAGTCTGCCCAATATACTGAATACTATGAACAGCCCCTGGCCCTATCTTATATGAAGGATGGCCTTATGCCTATCCCATGCATGCTTAAAGGGCTTCTGTCACCCCACTAAACAGTATTTTTTATTTTTTTTTGGTTACTTATAATCCCTATACTGCGATTTATGCATACATACTGTAATTAATCATTTTGGTTCAGCAGATTATGTTAACCCTCCTCTTATGTTAGCTTTCTGTTACTATCCATGATGTTAACGGGTCGGTTTTGACCCGTGTCTTAAATCAGCCATAAAATACCCTCTGAACAATTATTTATCCTCCAATTTGTTTGTTACCTCTTGGTTACCTTGTTAGGCTTCTTTATCCTTGAAAAGATTGGTTTTAATATTTTTGGTGTGACCCCTTAGACCTTTCTTTTGATAGCATACCTCTCATTTTCAAATTTAAAAAATGGTAAAATAAACCTCAATAGAATATTTACTTTATTTAGAGAAGCAGACAAGTAGGCAAAGAGATCGGCCCCTCCCTAACTACAGCTCACAGGGCTGAGAGGTGATTGGCTGTCAGTGTTACTAAGCAGAGAGAGTGTTTATGATTTCAGTTTTGGCACTTATTAGTGTCCTATAATCCTATATTATAACTGGGTCAGAATTGACCCTAACACCATGAACGTCTTAATTTTCACCACAGTATTTTATAATTTAGTGAAAATGATTCTTTTTCTATTACATTGTTTAAATAGAGGTTCCTGACAAAGTAAAAAAATCTTGATGCAATAAACAAATTTATGTGATACTTATAGACATTCAAAACCTGAAAACGGGTCGGTTCTGACCCTAACATAAGAGGAGGGTTAAAAACGTATTTTTAAAATATGCAAATTACCTTGCTACCAGCAAGTAGGGTGGCTACTTGCTGGTAGCAGCCGCATCCTCCTTTCCTAAAGACGCCCCCTCCGCATGTTGATTGACAGGACCAGCGGACGGGATCTTTCTCTGCTGGCCCTGTTTGCATTCAAAATCTGGCGCCTGCGCCGTACCTGTCTTCAGTCGGCGCAGGCGCACAGAGAGGAGGACGCTCGCTCGGCCGCTCCTTCCTCAATGCGCCTGCGCCGGGTGTAGATGTGACGTCATCGGCACAGGCGCATTGAGCCTGCAGTTTTGTAGCAGTTTTTCTTCTTTTAAATTTTCTCTCCTCTTTTACCTTGTTGATTCCCTTTATGTATTTAAAAGTTTCTATCATATCCCCTCTGTCTCATCTTTCTTCCAAGCTATACAACATAACAGGACAGGACTCTCTTCAAAGATTTCTACTCACCAGTGAGCTTTTTCAGATCAAGCAAAATTCTGTCAAATATCTTAATCATTTCTTTAAGGTCAAATTGCTTAATATCTGATTCAGAATTTTCCTCAAGCATCTGAAAAATATAAAAAAATAAATGTTTACTACTGTGAAACAATACAGTATGGCTGGGTTAACATATGTGTAGAGTTGAGCGAAGCCGAACTGTAAAGTTCGGGTTCGTACCGAACTTTAGGTTTTTCGGCACCCGGACCCGAACATTTACGTAAAAGTTCGGGTTCGGTGTTCGGCGCTTTCTTGCCACTTTTTGAAAGGCTGCAGAGCAGCCAATCAACAAGCGTCATACTACTTGCACCAAAAGGCCATCACAGCCATGCCTACTATTGGCATGGCTGTGATTGGCTAACTGCAGCCAATTTATGCAACGATAGTGCACCAGCACAGGATATCTGCATGTCTGCAAGTCCAGAGAAGTAAAGAAAAAATCGGACCATTCTCGGTGGCGCTGGTGCAGTAAGGACTCGGTGCTCAGAAGGTACCAATCAAGGTAATCTTTTTATTAATAATAATAAAGTAAGTCTACGCGTTTCGGGGGCAAAACATCCCCCTTCCTCAGGACAATAAATCTTATTACATTAAAAACACAATGTTTCCAGTTGTTTTTATCTACTTCGTTTGGGCGCAATGTGTGCAGATCACATGGGTGGAGAGAGGGGGGGGGGCTGGGGGCGTGAGTGTTTTCCCTGTTGCTAGGATACCAGACACTCCCCCAGTGTTCAGTGGCCAATCATATTGTTTTTCAGGTTGGCTTGTGACGTCCTGTGGGCGTGGTATGGGCGGTGATTATGCTCGTTTGTGCAGTGTCTGTATGGCCTTATTCTGGGGGCGGCATCTGGGTGACGCAGCAGGGGAACGCCCCTCTATGATGTCAGTGGGCCGGTATTGCAGTGCGGCATATCTATCACATGCGGGGAGGAGTAATGCTCGGCTGACGTATTTGTCTTCAGCCTATCGCTGGTGTAAGTGGGCCGGTCGTTGGATGATGTCGTGGCTCCTAGGTCCTAGGTTGGTCTTTATTGGATCATGCTATAGCAGGCCAAGCCCATTTGATGACCTCAGTGGGTTGGTCTTTCTAAGTGGTATCTGGATGCTATCGGGGGCGGTATTTGCATGCGGTCATGTGATTCTTTGTCCGCCCACATAGTCAGGTGACTGCTGTGTGCTCCTACATCCACTGTCATCAGGTCTTTATCGGATCATACTGTAGCAGGCCAAGCCCAGTTTGTGACCTCAGTGGGCTGGTCTTTGTGATGTGGTATCTGGATGCTATCGGGGGCGGTTTTTGTGTGCGGTCATGTGATTTTTTGTGTCCGCCCACATAATCAGGTGACTGCTATATGTTCCTGCATCCACTGTCATCGTAGGTAAACAGAGAATTTTTGTATACATATGAATATATATATAGATAAATAGATAAATCAATAATTAAATACATAGAAAAAAGTTAAAAGTTAAAAAGGGGGGTTGAATTACTAAACAATTAACTAAAAGAGGCTAATGTAAAAAGACTTAAAAGGCTGATGTATGCATACTTATACCCACAGAAAACAACCTGAGTGTATGTGGGAAAGCGCAAACATTTACACTCAGCAGCATTGTAAAAAGGATTTTTCTAAAAGCATTCATATGGATTGGTTAGGATCCGTATGTGTATAGATGCATACACACCCATTCGCATGGTGTACATATATATCTATATGCCCACACGTACATATACACACACATACACACACATATATAAGGATGGGAGCCTAGTGTGATGGTGTTTCCTCCCTGTTTAGTCATCTTTATCTCCTTAATATGATAATATTATTGTTGTTTTGGTTTTAACAGCGTGTGGATACTTGGTACTATTTCTTTTGGGTCATAAAATGTTTTGGGGATTATAGAATGGTCTCACTTATCTCATTCAGACCGTATGGGGTCAGTGTATCTAATTGGTAGATCCAGTAGATCTCTCTCCTCTGGAGGCTGCTGAACCTATTGTAAGGGTTATCTGGGATGAAGTCTATGGGTGTGATTTTAAATGTATGTTTGCTTTTTTCTGGTGTTGTGGCGCAGTGTCGTGAGATGCTGTGTTTGGGGCAGAGTTTCTGTATGTTGTGTCTGTGTTGGTTAAGTCTACAATGTAATTCTTGTGTTGTTCGCCCCACGTATTGAAGTCCACATTTGCATTCTATGAGGTATATAACATAGCTACTTTTACAGTTTAGGTGATGTTTTATGGAGAAGGTGGCCCCATTTTTTGTGGAGCTGAAGCTCTTATTGTTGTGTGTGATTGTGTTACAGCAGAGGCACCGTTTTGTCCCACATTTGAAACTGCCTACTGGCTCTTTTTTAGTTTCTATTGGTTTTTTTGTATTCTTTTTGCTGGGGGCTAGGGTATTTTTTATGGTCGGTGCTCTCCTGTAGGTCACAGCAGGTTTTTTTGGGAGGTATTTTTCAAGGTATGGGTCACTTTTTAAAATATGCCAATGTTTGGACAGGATGTCTTGGACGGCCCTATTTGAGGTATTATATTGTGTTATCAAATTAAGGTGTTTGGGGTATTTTTCTGTTCTTGTGTTATTTTCTTCTTTTTTGGTGTTTTTCAGGCACTCTATTTGTGTTGTTTTTTTGCTCTTTTGGTAGGCATTCTTTATAATTTCTTTCGGGTAGCCTTTATCTATGAATCTTTTCTGGATGATTTTTGCCTGTTGGATAAAATCGATGTCCTCTGTGCAATTTTGTCTTATCCGCTTATATTGGCTGTAAGGGATGTTGTGGAGCCATTTTTTATGATGGAAACTCTTGTAGTGGATGTAGCTGTTGGTGTCTACTTGTTTGAAATACGTTTTAGTTGTCAGGATATTGTTTTTGGTAGTGATGGAGATGTCTAAAAAGTCTATTGTGTTTTTGTTGTAGTTAGGCGTAAAGGTTATTCCCCAAGGTGTCTTATTTAGATTGTTGCAGAAATTTTGTGCGGATTCTTCGTCTCCTTCCCAGATAATGAAAATATCGTCGATATATCTTTTATAATATACAATGTGTTTGAGTGTTACTGTATTCCTGTATATATGTGTGTCCTCGAATTGGCCCATGAAGATATTAGCGAAGGACGGTGCTACCTTCGTACCCATCGCGGTACCCCGGCATTGGTGATATGTAGTCTTATTGTAAATGAAAAAATTATTTTCCAAGACAAAACGTAGACTGTCTAATAAAAATTGGATTTGTGGTGATTTTAAAGTCCTATCGTTTCTCAGGGTGGTTTCCACACATTTGATACCTAGTTCGTGTTCGATATTAGAATATAATGCCGTTACGTCCATGGTCAATAGGGCATATGTGTCTTTCCATTTTATTTTTTCTATTTCTTGAATGAGCTGCCTGGAGTCATGCAAGTAGCTGGTTAGATTGCGAACGTACGGTTGGAGGAAAAGATCAAGGTAGTGAGATATATTGCTTGTGGATGAGTTTGTATTTGACACTATTGGTCTTCCCGGTGGTTTCACTGGGTTTTTGTGTATTTTTGGTAGATGGTAGAAATATGGGTTGGAGGGAGCTTTAGGGATAAGGAAGTTTTTTTCTTTTTTATTTATGTACTGTTGATCATGGGCATGTTTTACTAGATTTTTTAGTCTTTTAATGATGTCTGGGAATGGGTTATCTTTTATTACACGGTAGTATTCGGTGTTGCTCAGGATATTCTGTGATTCTGCTTCGTAATCTTCTATATTTTGAATTACTATGCCCCCCCCCTTGTCAGCCGGCCTTATTATTATGCTCTCATTATTTTTTAGGGTTTTCATAGCGCGTGTCTCACAGTGTGTTAAGTTTCCGCTAGTGGGGGGTCTTTTTTGTTGTTCCTTTTTTTGTGGGATTTTTTTCAGATCTGCTGTTACTAGGTCAAAGAAGGTAGGTATGAAATGACCTTCTCTGTGTACCGGGAAAAAGCCTGATTTTGGATGTACTTCCTGATGTTTATATGTATCTATCTCTTCTACTTCTGCAGGTGTAATATTTTCAGTTTTTTTGCGGTTTTCTTGTTCGAAAAATCTTTTTACGGTCAGGTTTTTTCTAAATTTCTGGATGTCTAAATATAATTGGAAGGGGTCTATGTTATGAAGTGGGCAGAAGGATAATCCTTTTTGTAGCAGACTATCTTCTTGTTTCGTGGTTTGGTAGGATGAGAGATTAAAGATTTTTACTGTTGGTATCTCATTTCTGTCTCTTTTTTTATTTTTTATGTGGGTTTTATTTTTCTGGTGTTGTCCTCCCCTGCAGCCTCGGGTTCGAATTTTCTCTTTCCGGGAGTGGGCTTGAAGAATTCCGTTATCTGTGGGGTGACTGTCTGGTTGGAATGTTTTTTGAGGATGGTGTCCTTGTGAATAGTCGGTTCTGTATATCTGACTTGCGGGGGTCTGGCACGATCTAAAAAAGGAACCAGGGCCGATGTGCCTACCGCAGTGTTGTCTATGATAATAAGCGGTGTGATGTCTATCTGATCTTCTGTGATAGAGGTTTGGTGAGTTGTAAAGATGGACAAGTTTATGCTAGTGTCTTGGGTAGGGATCCCCGGATGTTGAGTGCTGTCCTTTATTTTGCTGTATATGCCATATGCATGGTTCTCCTTGTGTTCTGTATTCGGAGGACTGAGTGATATCAGGGGTGTCGATGTGACTGTCTCCTGTTCTCTTCTCATTGTGTTTTTCTTTTTGTAGTCTAAATAATTAGTTTTTAGGGTTCTGAATCTTTCTAGAAAATCATCTGTGGTCGTGTCTAAATCTTTCTTCGTGGGACAATGGGGACTGTGTTCTATGTTGTCAGTCGTCATTGGGCTGTATACATACGGTGATTCTAAAATATCTTTTGTTGTTTGAGTGTTCTTCTTTGGTGTGGTTGTGGAGAGCATTGTATGTGATTGTATTGGTAGCAAAGGTATGCTATTTTCGGGTTGAGAGGTGTGGGTTTCTTTCTTATTTTGTACTGCTGTGTAAGCTGTATTTTTTGTCTTTTGTGATTCTTGCAAAGTTGTTATGGGAATGTATGTTGGTCTGAGATCTTTACGTCTTGTGCTGTTATATGATGTGGCGCTATTGTGGACTTGTGGTTTTGTGGTGTCTTTGGAAAAGGGTCTCTTGTGTGTTTGATTAGTAAAAAAGCGTGTTCTAACCTCCTGATGACTATTTTTCTTATGTTCGTGGTTAGGCTTAAGTCTGTGATCGTGTGCTGTACTGTCTGTGGTATGTTGGATTGGAATGGTGCTTGCAGGGTTTTGGTATGTGTTGTTTTTCCGTTGTTGTTGTGGTCTATAATTGCCTTGTTGTTTGTCTGTTCTATCTCTTTGTAGTTTGTTTGCTTTGGTAGCTACAATGTTTTGTTCATTTTGGTAGATTCTATTGCTTATGTTATGGTTCATTGTTGCGTAGTCTGGGTGGTCAGAAAAAACTTGTAGTTCCCTCATGGTTGTCTCTATGTTATCTATGTGTTTTTTTATACAGATTTCTCTTTTATGTGATATAATTCTCATTAGGCCTGCTGCGCATTGATCAAGATAGTCATTCCATTCGTATATGAAGGCCTGATCATCTGGAAATGTGGGGGCAATGCTTATTCTAAGTCCGCGTGGGGCTATATTTTCTTGTGAATAAATCTGTAGGAAACTAACGTCCAAAGCATGGAAGAGTTCACTTTTTAGGTTATCTTCTAATGTGTGAAACAAGGTGCACATAGTTTTTGTCTCTTCTGTGGTATAACTTGCCGTAATGTTGTCATCTATTGGCGTAGTTTGCTCTGCGGTCTGTTTCGCTGTAAATCTTGATATTAGCGATTTCCTTTGTTGGGTTCTTTGTGAGAAGTATTCCATTTTCTTTTTCTTTTTCTTTTTTTGGTGGTGTTGTTTGTTGAAGGTGCTGGTTCACTTTTCACACTGGTGGCTGCAGGTCCTCCTCAGGGTATTCGGACTTGGGATGTCCTCCGGGGTCCGTGTGTTCCCACCGGGCTCCGGATGCGGTATATAGAAGGAAAAAGAAAGAGAGGAGGCAGCGCCTCCTGTGTGGAACCTTACAGCACAGTATATAGGCACAAAAAAGCTACTGATTATGCTTACCAGAAGGGGTTGTGAAAGGTCACAACGCCTCCGAAATGCTTGTCTGGATTTATCCGTCCAGTTTACGGAGAAGAGAAGACTGCGTCTGCTGCCCCTGGTCTGTATCCCTTGCCGTGGTTGCGGTTGTCAGGATAAATTGAATGCAGAGAAGTAAAGAAAAAATCGGACCATTCTCGGTGGCGCTGGTGCAGTAAGGACTCGGTGCTCAGAAGGTACCAATCAAGGTAATCTTTTTATTAATAATAATAAAGTAAGTCTACGCGTTTCGGGGGCAAAACATCCCCCTTCCTCAGGACAATAAATCTTATTACATTAAAAACACAATGTTTCCAGTTGTTTTTATCTACTTCGTTTGGGCGCAATGTGTGCAGATCACATGGGTGGAGAGAGGGGGGGGGGGGCTGGGGGCGTGAGTGTTTTCCCTGTTGCTAGGATACCAGACACTCCCCCAGTGTTCAGTGGCCAATCATATTGTTTTTCAGGTTGGCTTGTGACGTCCTGTGGGCGTGGTATGGGCGGTGATTATGCTCGTTTGTGCAGTGTCTGTATGGCCTTATTCTGGGGGCGGCATCTGGGTGACGCAGCAGGGGAACGCCCCTCTATGATGTCAGTGGGCCGGTATTGCAGTGCGGCATATCTATCACATGCGGGGAGGAGTAATGCTCGGCTGACGTATTTGTCTTCAGCCTATCGCTGGTGTAAGTGGGCCGGTCGTTGGATGATGTCGTGGCTCCTAGGTCCTAGGTTGGTCTTTATTGGATCATGCTATAGCAGGCCAAGCCCATTTGATGACCTCAGTGGGTTGGTCTTTCTAAGTGGTATCTGGATGCTATCGGGGGCGGTATTTGCATGCGGTCATGTGATTCTTTGTCCGCCCACATAGTCAGGTGACTGCTGTGTGCTCCTACATCCACTGTCATCAGGTCTTTATCGGATCATACTGTAGCAGGCCAAGCCCAGTTTGTGACCTCAGTGGGCTGGTCTTTGTGATGTGGTATCTGGATGCTATCGGGGGCGGTTTTTGTGTGCGGTCATGTGATTTTTTGTGTCCGCCCACATAATCAGGTGACTGCTATATGTTCCTGCATCCACTGTCATCGTAGGTAAACAGAGAATTTTTGTATACATATGAATATATATATAGATAAATAGATAAATCAATAATTAAATACATAGAAAAAAGTTAAAAGTTAAAAAGGGGGGTTGAATTACTAAACAATTAACTAAAAGAGGCTAATGTAAAAAGACTTAAAAGGCTGATGTATGCATACTTATACCCACAGAAAACAACCTGAGTGTATGTGGGAAAGCGCAAACATTTACACTCAGCAGCATTGTAAAAAGGATTTTTCTAAAAGCATTCATATGGATTGGTTAGGATCCGTATGTGTATAGATGCATACACACCCATTCGCATGGTGTACATATATATCTATATGCCCACACGTACATATACACACACATACACACACATATATAAGGATGGGAGCCTAGTGTGATGGTGTTTCCTCCCTGTTTAGTCATCTTTATCTCCTTAATATGATAATATTATTGTTGTTTTGGTTTTAACAGCGTGTGGATACTTGGTACTATTTCTTTTGGGTCATAAAATGTTTTGGGGATTATAGAATGGTCTCACTTATCTCATTCAGACCGTATGGGGTCAGTGTATCTAATTGGTAGATCCAGTAGATCTCTCTCCTCTGGAGGCTGCTGAACCTATTGTAAGGGTTATCTGGGATGAAGTCTATGGGTGTGATTTTAAATGTATGTTTGCTTTTTTCTGGTGTTGTGGCGCAGTGTCGTGAGATGCTGTGTTTGGGGCAGAGTTTCTGTATGTTGTGTCTGTGTTGGTTAAGTCTACAATGTAATTCTTGTGTTGTTCGCCCCACGTATTGAAGTCCACATTTGCATTCTATGAGGTATATAACATAGCTACTTTTACAGTTTAGGTGATGTTTTATGGAGAAGGTGGCCCCATTTTTTGTGGAGCTGAAGCTCTTATTGTTGTGTGTGATTGTGTTACAGCAGAGGCACCGTTTTGTCCCACATTTGAAACTGCCTACTGGCTCTTTTTTAGTTTCTATTGGTTTTTTTGTATTCTTTTTGCTGGGGGCTAGGGTATTTTTTATGGTCGGTGCTCTCCTGTAGGTCACAGCAGGTTTTTTTGGGAGGTATTTTTCAAGGTATGGGTCACTTTTTAAAATATGCCAATGTTTGGACAGGATGTCTTGGACGGCCCTATTTGAGGTATTATATTGTGTTATCAAATTAAGGTGTTTGGGGTATTTTTCTGTTCTTGTGTTATTTTCTTCTTTTTTGGTGTTTTTCAGGCACTCTATTTGTGTTGTTTTTTTGCTCTTGACCGCACACAAAAACCGCCCCCGATAGCATCCAGATACCACATCACAAAGACCAGCCCACTGAGGTCACAAACTGGGCTTGGCCTGCTACAGTATGATCCGATAAAGACCTGATGACAGTGGATGTAGGAGCACACAGCAGTCACCTGACTATGTGGGCGGACAAAGAATCACATGACCGCATGCAAATACCGCCCCCGATAGCATCCAGATACCACTTAGAAAGACCAACCCACTGAGGTCATCAAATGGGCTTGGCCTGCTATAGCATGATCCAATAAAGACCAACCTAGGACCTAGGAGCCACGACATCATCCAACGACCGGCCCACTTACACCAGCGATAGGCTGAAGACAAATACGTCAGCCGAGCATTACTCCTCCCCGCATGTGATAGATATGCCGCACTGCAATACCGGCCCACTGACATCATAGAGGGGCGTTCCCCTGCTGCGTCACCCAGATGCCGCCCCCAGAATAAGGCCATACAGACACTGCACAAACGAGCATAATCACCGCCCATACCACGCCCACAGGACGTCACAAGCCAACCTGAAAAACAATATGATTGGCCACTGAACACTGGGGGAGTGTCTGGTATCCTAGCAACAGGGAAAACACTCACGCCCCCAGCCCCCCCCCCCTCTCTCCACCCATGTGATCTGCACACATTGCGCCCAAACGAAGTAGATAAAAACAACTGGAAACATTGTGTTTTTAATGTAATAAGATTTATTGTCCTGAGGAAGGGGGATGTTTTGCCCCCGAAACGCGTAGACTTACTTTATTATTATTAATAAAAAGATTACCTTGATTGGTACCTTCTGAGCACCGAGTCCTTACTGCACCAGCGCCACCGAGAATGGTCCGATTTTTTCTTTACTTCTCTGCATTCAATTTATCCTGACAACCGCAACCACGGCAAGGGATACAGACCAGGGGCAGCAGACGCAGTCTTCTCTTCTCCGTAAACTGGACGGATAAATCCAGACAAGCATTTCGGAGGCGTTGTGACCTTTCACAACCCCTTCTGGTAAGCATAATCAGTAGCTTTTTTGTGCCTATATACTGTGCTGTAAGGTTCCACACAGGAGGCGCTGCCTCCTCTCTTTCTTTTTCCTTCTATATACCGCATCCGGAGCCCGGTGGGAACACACGGACCCCGGAGGACATCCCAAGTCCGAATACCCTGAGGAGGACCTGCAGCCACCAGTGTGAAAAGTGAACCAGCACCTTCAACAAACAACACCACCAAAAAAAGAAAAAGAAAAAGAAAATGGAATACTTCTCACAAAGAACCCAACAAAGGAAATCGCTAATATCAAGATTTACAGCGAAACAGACCGCAGAGCAAACTACGCCAATAGATGACAACATTACGGCAAGTTATACCACAGAAGAGACAAAAACTATGTGCACCTTGTTTCACACATTAGAAGATAACCTAAAAAGTGAACTCTTCCATGCTTTGGACGTTAGTTTCCTACAGATTTATTCACAAGAAAATATAGCCCCACGCGGACTTAGAATAAGCATTGCCCCCACATTTCCAGATGATCAGGCCTTCATATACGAATGGAATGACTATCTTGATCAATGCGCAGCAGGCCTAATGAGAATTATATCACATAAAAGAGAAATCTGTATAAAAAAACACATAGATAACATAGAGACAACCATGAGGGAACTACAAGTTTTTTCTGACCACCCAGACTACGCAACAATGAACCATAACATAAGCAATAGAATCTACCAAAATGAACAAAACATTGTAGCTACCAAAGCAAACAAACTACAAAGAGATAGAACAGACAAACAACAAGGCAATTATAGACCACAACAACAACGGAAAAACAACACATACCAAAACCCTGCAAGCACCATTCCAATCCAACATACCACAGACAGTACAGCACACGATCACAGACTTAAGCCTAACCACGAACATAAGAAAAATAGTCATCAGGAGGTTAGAACACGCTTTTTTACTAATCAAACACACAAGAGACCCTTTTCCAAAGACACCACAAAACCACAAGTCCACAATAGCGCCACATCATATAACAGCACAAGACGTAAAGATCTCAGACCAACATACATTCCCATAACAACTTTGCAAGAATCACAAAAGACAAAAAATACAGCTTACACAGCAGTACAAAATAAGAAAGAAACCCACACCTCTCAACCCGAAAATAGCATACCTTTGCTACCAATACAATCACATACAATGCTCTCCACAACCACACCAAAGAAGAACACTCAAACAACAAAAGATATTTTAGAATCACCGTATGTATACAGCCCAATGACGACTGACAACATAGAACACAGTCCCCATTGTCCCACGAAGAAAGATTTAGACACGACCACAGATGATTTTCTAGAAAGATTCAGAACCCTAAAAACTAATTATTTAGACTACAAAAAGAAAAACACAATGAGAAGAGAACAGGAGACAGTCACATCGACACCCCTGATATCACTCAGTCCTCCGAATACAGAACACAAGGAGAACCATGCATATGGCATATACAGCAAAATAAAGGACAGCACTCAACATCCGGGGATCCCTACCCAAGACACTAGCATAAACTTGTCCATCTTTACAACTCACCAAACCTCTATCACAGAAGATCAGATAGACATCACACCGCTTATTATCATAGACAACACTGCGGTAGGCACATCGGCCCTGGTTCCTTTTTTAGATCGTGCCAGACCCCCGCAAGTCAGATATACAGAACCGACTATTCACAAGGACACCATCCTCAAAAAACATTCCAACCAGACAGTCACCCCACAGATAACGGAATTCTTCAAGCCCACTCCCGGAAAGAGAAAATTCGAACCCGAGGCTGCAGGGGAGGACAACACCAGAAAAATAAAACCCACATAAAAAATAAAAAAAGAGACAGAAATGAGATACCAACAGTAAAAATCTTTAATCTCTCATCCTACCAAACCACGAAACAAGAAGATAGTCTGCTACAAAAAGGATTATCCTTCTGCCCACTTCATAACATAGACCCCTTCCAATTATATTTAGACATCCAGAAATTTAGAAAAAACCTGACCGTAAAAAGATTTTTCGAACAAGAAAACCGCAAAAAAACTGAAAATATTACACCTGCAGAAGTAGAAGAGATAGATACATATAAACATCAGGAAGTACATCCAAAATCAGGCTTTTTCCCGGTACACAGAGAAGGTCATTTCATACCTACCTTCTTTGACCTAGTAACAGCAGATCTGAAAAAAATCCCACAAAAAAAGGAACAACAAAAAAGACCCCCCACTAGCGGAAACTTAACACACTGTGAGACACGCGCTATGAAAACCCTAAAAAATAATGAGAGCATAATAATAAGGCCGGCTGACAAGGGGGGGGGCATAGTAATTCAAAATATAGAAGATTACGAAGCAGAATCACAGAATATCCTGAGCAACACCGAATACTACCGTGTAATAAAAGATAACCCATTCCCAGACATCATTAAAAGACTAAAAAATCTAGTAAAACATGCCCATGATCAACAGTACATAAATAAAAAAGAAAAAAACTTCCTTATCCCTAAAGCTCCCTCCAACCCATATTTCTACCATCTACCAAAAATACACAAAAACCCAGTGAAACCACCGGGAAGACCAATAGTGTCAAATACAAACTCATCCACAAGCAATATATCTCACTACCTTGATCTTTTCCTCCAACCGTACGTTCGCAATCTAACCAGCTACTTGCATGACTCCAGGCAGCTCATTCAAGAAAAAGAAAAAATAAAATGGAAAGACACATATGCCCTATTGACCATGGACGTAACGGCATTATATTCTAATATCGAACACGAACTAGGTATCAAATGTGTGGAAACCACCCTGAGAAACGATAGGACTTTAAAATCACCACAAATCCAATTTTTATTAGACAGTCTACGTTTTGTCTTGGAAAATAATTTTTTCATTTACAATAAGACTACATATCACCAATGCCGGGGTACCGCGATGGGTACGAAGGTAGCACCGTCCTTCGCTAATATCTTCATGGGCCAATTCGAGGACACACATATATACAGGAATACAGTAACACTCAAACACATTGTATATTATAAAAGATATATCGACGATATTTTCATTATCTGGGAAGGAGACGAAGAATCCGCACAAAATTTCTGCAACAATCTAAATAAGACACCTTGGGGAATAACCTTTACGCCTAACTACAACAAAAACACAATAGACTTTTTAGACATCTCCATCACTACCAAAAACAATATCCTGACAACTAAAACGTATTTCAAACAAGTAGACACCAACAGCTACATCCACTACAAGAGTTTCCATCATAAAAAATGGCTCCACAACATCCCTTACAGCCAATATAAGCGGATAAGACAAAATTGCACAGAGGACATCGATTTTATCCAACAGGCAAAAATCATCCAGAAAAGATTCATAGATAAAGGCTACCCGAAAGAAATTATAAAGAATGCCTACCAAAAGAGCAAAAAAACAACACAAATAGAGTGCCTGAAAAACACCAAAAAAGAAGAAAATAACACAAGAACAGAAAAATACCCCAAACACCTTAATTTGATAACACAATATAATACCTCAAATAGGGCCGTCCAAGACATCCTGTCCAAACATTGGCATATTTTAAAAAGTGACCCATACCTTGAAAAATACCTCCCAAAAAAACCTGCTGTGACCTACAGGAGAGCACCGACCATAAAAAATACCCTAGCCCCCAGCAAAAAGAATACAAAAAAACCAATAGAAACTAAAAAAGAGCCAGTAGGCAGTTTCAAATGTGGGACAAAACGGTGCCTCTGCTGTAACACAATCACACACAACAATAAGAGCTTCAGCTCCACAAAAAATGGGGCCACCTTCTCCATAAAACATCACCTAAACTGTAAAAGTAGCTATGTTATATACCTCATAGAATGCAAATGTGGACTTCAATACGTGGGGCGAACAACACAAGAATTACATTGTAGACTTAACCAACACAGACACAACATACAGAAACTCTGCCCCAAACACAGCATCTCACGACACTGCGCCACAACACCAGAAAAAAGCAAACATACATTTAAAATCACACCCATAGACTTCATCCCAGATAACCCTTACAATAGGTTCAGCAGCCTCCAGAGGAGAGAGATCTACTGGATCTACCAATTAGATACACTGACCCCATACGGTCTGAATGAGATAAGTGAGACCATTCTATAATCCCCAAAACATTTTATGACCCAAAAGAAATAGTACCAAGTATCCACACGCTGTTAAAACCAAAACAACAATAATATTATCATATTAAGGAGATAAAGATGACTAAACAGGGAGGAAACACCATCACACTAGGCTCCCATCCTTATATATGTGTGTGTATGTGTGTGTATATGTACGTGTGGGCATATAGATATATATGTACACCATGCGAATGGGTGTGTATGCATCTATACACATACGGATCCTAACCAATCCATATGAATGCTTTTAGAAAAATCCTTTTTACAATGCTGCTGAGTGTAAATGTTTGCGCTTTCCCACATACACTCAGGTTGTTTTCTGTGGGTATAAGTATGCATACATCAGCCTTTTAAGTCTTTTTACATTAGCCTCTTTTAGTTAATTGTTTAGTAATTCAACCCCCCTTTTTAACTTTTAACTTTTTTCTATGTATTTAATTATTGATTTATCTATTTATCTATATATATATTCATATGTATACAAAAATTCTCTGTTTACCTACGATGACAGTGGATGCAGGAACATATAGCAGTCACCTGATTATGTGGGCGGACACAAAAAATCACATGACCGCACACAAAAACCGCCCCCGATAGCATCCAGATACCACATCACAAAGACCAGCCCACTGAGGTCACAAACTGGGCTTGGCCTGCTACAGTATGATCCGATAAAGACCTGATGACAGTGGATGTAGGAGCACACAGCAGTCACCTGACTATGTGGGCGGACAAAGAATCACATGACCGCATGCAAATACCGCCCCCGATAGCATCCAGATACCACTTAGAAAGACCAACCCACTGAGGTCATCAAATGGGCTTGGCCTGCTATAGCATGATCCAATAAAGACCAACCTAGGACCTAGGAGCCACGACATCATCCAACGACCGGCCCACTTACACCAGCGATAGGCTGAAGACAAATACGTCAGCCGAGCATTACTCCTCCCCGCATGTGATAGATATGCCGCACTGCAATACCGGCCCACTGACATCATAGAGGGGCGTTCCCCTGCTGCGTCACCCAGATGCCGCCCCCAGAATAAGGCCATACAGACACTGCACAAACGAGCATAATCACCGCCCATACCACGCCCACAGGACGTCACAAGCCAACCTGAAAAACAATATGATTGGCCACTGAACACTGGGGGAGTGTCTGGTATCCTAGCAACAGGGAAAACACTCACGCCCCCAGCCCCCCCCCCTCTCTCCACCCATGTGATCTGCACACATTGCGCCCAAACGAAGTAGATAAAAACAACTGGAAACATTGTGTTTTTAATGTAATAAGATTTATTGTCCTGAGGAAGGGGGATGTTTTGCCCCCGAAACGCGTAGACTTACTTTATTATTATTAATAAAAAGATTACCTTGATTGGTACCTTCTGAGCACCGAGTCCTTACTGCACCAGCGCCACCGAGAATGGTCCGATTTTTTCTTTACTTCTCTGCATTCAATTTATCCTGACAACCGCAACCACGGCAAGGGATACAGACCAGGGGCAGCAGACGCAGTCTTCTCTTCTCCGTAAACTGGACGGATAAATCCAGACAAGCATTTCGGAGGCGTTGTGACCTTTCACAACCCCTTCTGGTAAGCATAATCAGTAGCTTTTTTGTGCCTATATACTGTGCTGTAAGGTTCCACACAGGAGGCGCTGCCTCCTCTCTTTCTTTTTCCTTCTATATGTCTGCAAGTCCAGAAATACAGATTTTTGCTTACTGGGGTAAAATAAAAACGTATTTTCATATAGTGCACATCTAGGATTAGACGTGCATAAGTGAGTGTCACATTTAGGCCAGAAATACGGCTTTGTGCTTACTGGGGTGAAAAAACCCTCTAAAATACTGCACATCTGGGATTAGACATGCATAAGTGAGTGTCACATTTAGGCCACAAATACGGCTTTGTGCTTACTGGGGCGAAAAAACCCTCTAATATACTGTACATCTGGGATTAGACGTGCATAAGTGAGTGTCACATTTAGGCCAGAAATACGGCTTTGTCCTTACTGGGATGAAAAAACCCTCTGATATACTGCACATCTGGGATTAGATGTGCATAAGGCTTAGTTCACACGAACATATGGCTTTTATAGTTTTTTGCGGTCCGTTTTTCACAGATCCGTTGTTCCGTTTTTGAGTTCCGTTGTGTTTCCGTTTCTGTTCCATTTTTCCGTATGGCATATACAGTATACAGTAATTACATAGAAAAAATTGGGCTGGGCATAACATTTTCAATAGATGGTTCAGCAAAAACGGAACAGATACGGAAGACATATGGATGCATTTCCGTATGTGTTCCGTTTTTTTTGCGGACCCATTGACTTTAATGGAGCCACGGAACGTGATTTGCGGCCAAATATAGGACATGTTCTATCTTTCAACGGAACGGAAAAGCGGAAATACGGAAATGGAATGCATACGGAACACATTCCGTTTTTTTTGCGGAATCATTGAAATTAATGGTTCTGTATACGGAACACAAAAAAACGGCCCGTATACTCGCAAAAAAAAAGTTTGTGTGAACTAGGCCTAAGTGAGTGTCACATTTCGGCCACAAATACGGCTTTGTGCTTACTGGGGTGAAAAAACCCTCTAATATACTGCACATCTGGGATTAGACGTGCATAAGTGAGTGTCACATTTAAGCCAAAAATACGGCTTTGTGCTTACTGGGGTGAAAAAACCCTCTAATATACTGCTCGTGTTGAGCATGAATATTCGAATAGCGAATTTTTTTTGTGAATATCGGCACTTCGCTAATTTGTGAATATTTAGAATATAGCGCTATAAATTTGATATTTTCAAATATTTTTATTTTATTTTTTATTGCTATATTTTTTTCTTTCCCACTTCCCAAAAGTAGTTCTTAGGCTACTTTCACACTAGCGTTCGGGTGTCCGCTCGTGCGCTCCGTTTGAAGGGGCTCACGAGCGGTCCCGAACGCATCCGTCTGGCCCCAATGCATTCTCAGTGGAGACGGATCCACTGAGAATGCATCCGCCTGCCAGCGTTCAGCCTCCGCTCCGCTCAGTGAGCGGACACCTGAACGCTGCTTGCAGCGTTCGGGTGTCCGCCTGGCCGTGAGGAGGCGAGCGGATCCGTCCAGACTTACAATGTAAGTCAATGGGGGCGGATCCGCTTGAAGATGACACCATATGGCTCAATCTTCAAGCGGATCCGTTCCCCATTGACTTACAATGTAAAGTCTGAACGGATCCGCTCAGACAACTTTCACACTTAGAAAATTTTCTAAGTTTTAATGCAGACGCATCCGTTCTGAACGGATGCGAACGTCTGCATTATCGGAGCGGATCCGCTCCGAACGCTAGTGTGAAAGTAGCCTTACCTGTTCTGAGGATTCCTGGCTTCCTGGCTGCTCCAGTCAGTGCCCGTTGCGGCTTCTGCCGACTTCCGTGCTCATGGAGCGTCCCCATCACCATGGGAACGCCTCCATATTTGAATGTACTGTCGGATGTGAGAATTAAGTTGAAATCACAATGCGATTAATATAACTTGAAGTAATCGCATTGCGATTTCAACTTAGAGCTGGGTTTCTAATGGGTCAGCTTGCTACAATTAACGAACTTAACGAATATGGAATATAGCAGTGCTAAGTTGAAATCGCAATGCGATTAATATAACTTGAAGTAATCGTATTGCGATTTCAACTTAGACCTGGTTTACTATGGTTGGCTTGGTAGAATTAGCGAAGATGAGGAATATGACGAATGTATTCGTCATATTGCTCAAAACGAAGATAACACAATATTCTCCATCTTCGTTTTAGCTCCATATTCGTCAACTTCGCTAATTCTAGCAATCAAATCGCTATGCGATTATATTACTTAGCTTTTTTTTAATAAATAGAATATTTATAATACTTAATAATTATTATAATTATTCTATTTATAAAAAAAAAGCAAAGTAATATAATCGCATAGCGAATTAAACACAGCTGTCTCTATAGTCAACTACAGAATCTACAGCTATATTTGGTCGGGCCTAATGCCGTTCTAAGGATGGTAAGGCCTGAGCAAGTACAGGCGCTAGTCAATTGGGTGGCCGACAGTGGATCCAGCACGTTCACATTATCTCCCACCCAGTCTTCTGCAGAAAGCGCACAGGTGGCGCCTGAAACCCATGCCCATCAGTCTGTTACATCACCCCCGCGCATATCGGGGAACCTGTCTGAGCCTCAAGTCATGCAGCAGTCTCCTATGCTGTTTGAAGACTCTGCTGGCAGGGTTTCCCAAGGGCATCCACCTAGCCCTTCCCCAGGGGTGGAAGACAAGGAATGCACTGACACACAACCACTGATGTGTCCTGATGAGGACATGGGAATACCACCTCAGCACGTCTCTGATGATGACGAAACACAGGTGCCAACTGCTGCGTCTTTCTGCAGTGTGCAGACCGAAAAGGAGGTCAGGGAGGAAGACTGGGTGGAAGACGATGCAGGGGACGATGAGGTCCTAAACCCCACATGGAATGAAGGTCGTGCCACTGACTTTGAGAGTTTGGAGGAAGAGGCAGTGATGAGACCGAGCCAACAGCGTAGCAAAAGCGGGAGCAGGGTGCAAAAGCAGAGCAGCTGTCGCCAAAACAGTTCGCCTGCTACTGGCCACCGTCACCAGAGACCGAGCACACCAAAGGCAGCTTCAAGGAGTTCCCTGGCATGGCACTTCTTCACACAATGTGCTGACGACAAGACCCGAGTGGTTTGCACGCTGTGCCATCAGAGCCTGAAGCGAGGCATTAACGTTCTGAACCTTAGCACAACCTGCATGACTAGGCACCTGCATGCAAAGCATGAACTGCAGTGGAGTAAACACCTTAAAAACAAGGAACTCACTCAGGCTCCCCCTGCTACCTCTTCTGCTGCTGCCTCGGCCTCTTCCTCTGCCTCTGGAGGAACGTTGGCACCTGCCGCCCAGCAAACAGAGGATGTGCCACCAACAACACCACATCCGTCACCAAGCATCTCCACCATGTCACACGGAAGCGTTCAGCTCTCCATCTCACAAACCTTTGAGAGAAAGCGTAAATTCCCACCTAGCCACCCTCGATCCCTGGCCCTGAATGCCAGCATTTCTAAACTACTGGCCTTTGAAATGCTGTCATTCAGGCTGGTGGAATCGGACAGCTTCAAACAGCTCATGTCGCTTGCTGTCCCACAGTACGTCATTCCCAGCCGCCACTACTTCTCCAGGAAAGCCGTGCCCTCCCTGCACAACCAAGCATCGGATAAAATCAAGTGTGCACTGCGCAATGCCATCTGTGGCAAGGTCCACCTAACCACAGATACGTCTACCAGTAACCACGGCCAGGGACGCTATATCTCCCTAACTGCACACTCGGTAAATGTAGTGGCGGCTGGGCCCCAGGCGGAGAGCTGTTTGGCGCACGTCCTTCCCCCGCCAAGGATCGCAGGGCATCATTCTTTGCCTCCTGTTGCCTCCTCTTCCTACTCGGCTTCCTCCTCCTCTTCTACCACCTCCTCATCCGGTCAGCAACAGACCTTCACCACCAACTTCAGCACAGCCAGGGGTAAATATCAGCAGGCCGTTCTGAAACTGATGTGTTTGGGGGACAGGCCGCACACCGCGCAGGAGTTGTGGCGGGGTATAGAACAACAGACCGACGAGTGGTTGCTGCCAGTGAGCCTCAAGCCCAGCCTGGTGGTGTGCGATAATGGGCGAAATCTCGTTGCAGCTCTGGGACTAGCCGGTTTGACGCGCATCCCTTGCCTGGCACATGTGTTGAATTTGGTGGTGCAGAAATTCATTCTCAACTACCCCAACATGTCTGAGCTGCTGCATAAAGTGCGGGCCGTCTGTGCGCGTTTCCGGCGTTCTCATCCTGCCGCCGCTCGGCTGTCTGCTCTACAGCATAACTTCGGCCTTCCCGCTCACCGCCTCATATGCTACGTGCCCACCAGGTGGAACTCCACCTTGCACATGCTGGAGAGACTGTGCGAGCAGCAGCAGGCTATAGTGGAGTTTCAGCTGCAGCACGCACGGGTGAGTCGCACTGCGGAACAGCAACACTTCACCACCAATGACTGGGCCTCCATGCGAGACCTGTGTGCCCTGTTGCGCTGTTTCGAGTACTCCACAAACATGGCCAGTGGCGATGACGCCGTTATCAGCGTTACAATACCACTTCTATGTCTACTTGAGAAAACACTTAGGGAAATGATGGAAGAGGATGTGGCCCAGGACGAGGAGGAGGAAGAGGGGTCATCTCTAACACATTCAGGCCAGTCTTTTAGAAGTGGCTCAGAAAGAGGATTTTTGCAACAGCAGAGGCCAGGTACAAATTTGGCCAGCCAGGGCCCACTACTGGAGGACGAGGAGGAGGATGGGGATGAAGCATGTTCACAGTGGGGTGGCATCCAACGCAGCTCGAGCCTATCACTGGTGCGTGGCTGGGGGGATACGGAGGACGCAGACGATTACGCCTCCCGCAGAGGAAAGCTTGTCCTTACCTCTGGGCAGCCTGGCACACATGAGCGACTACATGCTGCAGTGCTTGCGCAACGACAGCAGAGTTGCCCACATTTTAGCGTGTGCTGACTACTGGGTGGCCAACCTTCTGGATCCCCGTTACAAAGACAATGTGCCGTCCTTAATTCCGTCACTGGAGCGTGATCGGAAGATGCGCGACTACAGGCGCACGCTGGTAGACGTGCTTCTGAGAGCATTCCTGACTGACGCCGGGGGACAAGTGGAAGCACAAGGCGAAGGCAGGGGAGGAGGAAGAGGTCGCCAATGCAGCTGTGTCAGTGCCAGCACCTCAGAAGGCAGGGTTAGCATGGCCGACATGTGGAAAAGCTTTGTCATCTTGCCGCAACAACCAGCCCCAACTGCTGATATGGAGCGTGTTAGCAGGAGGCAGCATTTAAACAACATGGTGGAACAGTACCTGTGCACACGCCTACACGTACTGACTAATGGTTCTGCCCTATTCAACTTCTGGGTCTCCAAATTGTCCACATGGCCAGAGCTTGCCCTGTATGCCTTGGAGGTGCTGGCCTGCCCTGCAGCCAGTGTACTCTCTGAACGTGTATTTAGCATGGCAGGAGGCGTCATTACAGACAGACGCAGCCGCCTGTCCACAGCCAACGTGGACAAGCTCACGTACATTAAAATGAACCAGGCTTGGATCCCTCAGGACTTGTCTGTACCTTGTGCAGAATAGACAGTTCTAACAGCCTCAACCATCTATCCTTGTACTCAAGTGCACTTATTCCTTTTTATTTTTTTAGATGTCCCAATATTTTGGGGGATACCCCTATGTAAAAATGCTAAATAACACATCTGTGTTGGCTAACTATTCCTCCTTCGCCGCCGTTTCCACCTAGACTGCCACGTGAGCCTACACGGCCACATCCACCCATTCACCGCCTCCTCAACCTCTTCCTCCTACATCATTCCTAATTTTTATTTTTTTAACCCCTTAAGGACTCAGGGCGTACCGGTACATCCTAACTTGATATCAGTATTCCGGCGCCCCAGGGGTTAATCAGAACGGGATTTCGGCTGAAATTATTCAGCCGGCATCCTGTGACAACGCCAGGGGGGGTCATGTGACCCCCCCCGTGTCGGCGATCGCAGCAAACCGCAGGTCAATTCAGACCTGCGGTTTGCTGCGCTTTTTGCAGTTTCTGATCCCCTGACCGCGGGGATCAGAAACTTTTGAGTGCGGGAGGCGGGCGGTGCAGCAGGCGGGATCGCGATCCCCCGCCCGCCTCCCCATGAATGATCTTTGGCTTCTAGTGGGTATACCAGGGTGCCAGCACATTGCTGGCACCCTGGTATAAACGGCTGACATCTGTGCAGATGTCAGCCGTTTAACCCTTTCCATACCGCGGTCCGTACGGACCGATGTATGGAAAAAGTTAACTGTCATCGGTCAGGGAGCTCCCTCCCTCACCATCGGGGGGCTGCTGTGCCTTTGCAGCCCCCCGATGGAGAGGGAGAGAGCCCCCCGACAGCCCCCCTTAGCCCTGTGCTTACCCTTCCCCGTCTGCGAAGTTGTGGCAGACGGGGAAGGTTCCCATGGCAACAGGACGCCTGCTCAGGCGTCCTGCTGTCCATGGTGCTGAACAGATCTGTGCTAAAAGCATAGATCTGTTCAGACAAAGTGTAAGTAAAATACAGTTCAGTACAATATATATTGTACTGTACTGTATTATACAGACATCAGACCCACTGGATCTTCAAGAACCAAGTGGGTCTGGGTCAAAAAAAATGTAAAAAAAAGTGAAAAAAGTTAAGATTAAAAAAAAAACATTCATCACTGAATAAAAATTAAAAAAATAAAATACACTACACATATTAGGTATCGCCGCGTCCGTAATGACCTGATATATAAAACGGTCATGTTACTTTACCCGCATGGTGAACGCCATAAAAATAAAAAAATAAAAACTATGAGAAAATTGAAATTTTGCCCACCTTACTTCCCAAAAAAGGTAATAAAAGTGATCAAAAAAGTCACATGTACGCCAAAATAGTACCAATCAAACCGTCATCTCATCCCGCAAAAATCATACCCTACCCAAGATAATCTCCCAAAAACTGAAAAAACTATGGCTCTCAGACTAAAGAAACACTAAAACATGATTTTTTTTGTTTCAAAAATGAAATCATTGTGTAAAACTTACATAAATAAAAATAAAGTATACATATTAGGTATCGCCGCGTCCGTATCGACCGGCTCTATAAAAATATCACATGATCTAACCCCTCAGGTGACCACCGTAAAAAATAAAAACGGTGTAAAAAAAGCCATTTTTTGACATCTTACGTCACAAAAAGTGTAATAGCAAGCGATCAAAAAGTCATATGCACCCCAAAATAGTGCCAATCAAACCGTCATCTCATCCCGCAAAAAATGAGACCCTACTCAAGATAATCGCCCAAAAACTGAAAAAACTATGGCTCTTAGACTATGGAGACACTAAAACTTTTTTTGGTTTTAAAAATGAAGTTATTGTATAAAACTTACATAAATAAAAAAAATTGTATACATATTAGGTATCGCCGCGTCCGCGACAACCTGCTCTATAAAATTACCACATGATCTAACCTGTCAGATGAATGTTGTAAATAACAAAAAAAAAAAAAACGTGCCAAAAAAGCTATTTCTTGTTACCTTGCCGCACAAAAAGTGTAATATAGAGCAACCAAAAATCATATGTACCCTAAACTAGTACCAACAAAGCTGCCACCCTATTCCGTACTTTCTAAAATGGGGTCACTTTTTTGGAGTTTCTACTCTAGGGGTGCATCAGGGGGGCTTCAAATGGGACATGGTGTCAAAAAAAACAGTCCAGCAAAATCTGCCTTCCAAAAACCGTATGGCATTCCTTTCCTTCTGCGCCCTGCCGTGTGCCCGTACAGCAGTTTACAACCACATATGGGGTGTTTCTGTAAACTACAGAATCAGGGCCATAAATAATGAGTTTTGTTTGGCTGTTAACCCTTGCTTTGTAACTGGAAAAAAAATATTAAAATGGAAAATCTGCGAAAAAAGTGAAATTTTGAAATTGTATCTCTATTTTCCATTAAATCTTGTGCAACACCTAAAGGGTTAACAAAGTTTGTAAAATCTGTTTTGAATACCTTGAGGGGTGTAGTTTCTTAGATGGGGTCACTTTTATGGAGTTTCTACTCTAGGGGTGCATCAGGGGGGCTTCAAATGGGACATGGTGTCAAAAAAACCAGTCCAGCAAAATCTGCCTTCCAAAAACCGTATGGCATTCCTTTCCTTCTGCGCCCTGCTGTGTGCCCGTACAGCGGTTTACGAACACATATGGGGTGTTTCTGTAAACTACAGAATCAGGGCCATAAATAATGAGTTTTGTTTCGCTGTTAACCCTTGCTTTGTAACTGGAAAAAAAATATTAAAATGGAAAATCTGCCAAAAAAGTGAAATTTTGAAATTGTATCTCTATTTTCCATTAAATCTTGTGCAACACCTAAAGGGTTAACAAAGTTTGTAAAATCAGTTTTGAATACCTTGAGGGGTGTAGTTTCTTAGATGGGGTCACTTTTATGGAGTTTCTACTCTAGGGGTGCATCAGGGGGGCTTCAAATGGGACATGGTGTCAAAAAAACAGTCCAGCAAAATCTGGCTTCCAAAAACCATACGGCGCACCTTTCCCTCTACACCCTACTGTGTGCCCGTACAGTAGTTTACGGCCACATATGGGGTGTTTCTGTAAACGGCAGAGTCAGGGCAATAAAGATACAGTCTTGTTTGGCTGTTAACCCTTGCTTTGTTAGTGGAAAAAATGGGTTAAAATGGAAAATTAGGCAAAAAAATTAAATTCTCAAATTTCATCCCCATTTGCCAATAACTCTTGTGCAACACCTAAAGGGTTAACAAAGTTTGTAAAATCAGTTTTGAATACCTTGAGGGTGTAGTTTCTTAGATGGGGTCACTTTTATGGATTTTCTACTCTCGGGGTGCATAAGGGGGCTTCAAATGGGACATGATGTCAAAAAAACAGTCCAGCAAAATCAGCCCTCCAAAAACCAAACGGCGCACCTTTCACTCTACGCCCCGCTGTGTGGCCGTACAGTAGTTTACGGCCACATATGGGGTGTTTCTGTAAACGACAGAGTCAGGGCAATAAAGATACAGTCTTGTTTAGCTGTTAACCCTTGCTTTGTTAGTGGAAAAAATGGGTTAAAATGGAAAATTAGGCAAAAAAATGAAATTCTCAAATTTCATCCCCATTTGCCAATAACTCTTGTGCAATACCTAAAGGGTTAACGAAGTTTGTAAAATCAGTTTTGAATACCTTGAGGGGTGTAGTTTATAGAATGGGGTCATTTTTGGGCGGTTTCTATTATGTAAGCCTCGCAAAGTGACTTCAGACCTGTAGTGGTCCCTAAAAATTTGTTTTTTGTAAATTTCAGAAAAATTTCAAGATTTGCTTCTAAACTTCTAAGCCTTGTAACATCCCCAAAAAATAAAATATCAATCCCAAAATGCTACAAACATGAAGTAGACATATGGGGAATGTAAAGTCATCACAATTTTTGGGGGTATTACTATGTATTACAGAAGTAGAGAAACTGAAACTTTGAAATTTGCAAATTTTTCAAAATTTTGGGTAAATATGACCCAATTTTAGCAGTGTCATGAAGTACAATATGTGACGAAAAAACAATCTCAGAACGGCCTGGATAAGTCAAAGCGTTTTAAAGTTATCAGCACTTAAAGTGACACTGGTCAGATTTGCAAAAAATGGCCAAGTCCTTAAGGTGAAATAGGGCTGAGTCCTTAAGGGGTTAAGGTCTTTTATGTTTTTTTAATTCATTTCCCTATCCACATTTGTTTGCAGAGCATTTGCCATGCTCTTAGGCTACTTTCACACTAGCGTTGTTTGAATCCGGCATTCAATTCCGACACTGGAACTGCCCGCTGGATCCGGAAAAACGTGTGAAAACAGATTACATTTGAATCCTGATCAGGATTTTGATCACAATGAAAAAATGCATTGGAAAAAACGGATCCGCCATTTATGGACTTTTTTTTCACATTTTTCGGGTTTAACATGCAAAAGCTGGATCCGGTTTGACGGAACACACGGCGCTGGCGTTAATGAAGTCAATGGGAAAAAGGCCGGATCCCGCATTCAGTCAAAGTGTTCTGGATTTTTGGCCGGAGGTAAAAATACAACATGCTACGGTTTTCTAAGAGCCTGATCAGTCAAAAAGACTGAACTGAAGACATCCTGATGCATCCTGAACGGATTACTCTCCATTCAGAATGCATTAGGATAAAACTGATCAGTTCTTTTCCGGATTTGAGCCCCTAGGACGGAACTCAGCGCCGGAAAAGAAAAACGCTAGTGTGAAAGTACCCTTAACCACCTCCCGTCCTCCCATAGGATATAAACGTCCGGGAGGTGGATCTCTATTTCTGAATGGACGTTCCAGAACGTCCGTTCAGAAACTGCAGCTGCACGCTAATCGTGCAGCTGCTGATCGGGTTGCCCGCTGTCAGTGACAGCAGGGCAACCCAGAGAGAAGGCAGGGACAGTGCCCTGGTGTCCCTGCCTTCTGGATCGCTGCATACACAGCTATGCGCTTCCTGTTCCGGCCCGGCGGCCATGTGACCGCCGGGACCGGAGAGTGCAGGAGCTGTGTGAGGTCTTTCACAGACCTCGATCAGCCCTGCACTGAGGCTGTACAGTGAAGTATTATGCTGTACAGCCTCTCTGGGGGGTGTATTTCTCCTGTAACTGGGGCTACTATGTCAGCCCCAGTTACAGGGGAAATCAACAGTGAAAAAAAAAAGAAAAAGTGAAGTAAATGGCCCCCAGAGGTCTTGTATGACCTTATTGGGGACAAAAAGTGTAAAAAATAAATAAATAAATAAACGGTTGAAAAAATTAAATAAAAAAAAGGTTTCACATGTAAAAAAAGTCCCCAAGTAAGGAATAAAAAAAAAATGTTAAAAATAGAAAAAATAAAATAAAATAGACATATTTGGTATTGCCGCGTCCGTAAAAACCAGCTATATAAAAATATCACATGACCTAACCCCTCGGGTGAACACCGTAAAAAAAAAAAAAAAAACTGTGTCAAAACAAGCAATTTTTGTCACCTTACATCACAAAAGGTGCAATACCAAGTGATCAAAAACGCGTATGTCCCACAAAATGGTACCAATAAAACCGTCACCTCATCCCGCAAAAAATGAGCCCCTACATAAGAAAATCTCTCAAAAACTAAAAAAACTATAGCTCTTAGAACATGGAGACACTAAAACATATTTTTTTTGGTTTCAAAAATGCTATTATTGTGTTAAAGTGAAACAAATAAAAAAAATATACATATTAGGTATTTCCGCATCCGTAAAAAACAGCTCTATAAAACTATCACATGAGCTAACCCCTCAGGTGAACACCGTAAAAAAAAAAAAAAAAACTGTGTCAAAACAAGCAATTTTTGTCACTTGACTGAACCCCTAGGTGAACGCTGTAAAAAAAAAAAATATAGAAACTGTGCTAAAACAACCAATTTTTTGGTCACCTTGCCCCATAAAGTGTTATAATGAATGATCAAAAAATCATATGTACCCAAAAATAGTAGCAATTAAACTGGCACCTTATCCCCTAGTTTCCAAAATGGGATCACTTCTTGGGAGTTTCTACTGTAAGGGTGCATCAGGGGGCTTCAAATGGGACATGGCATCTAAAAACCATGTGGAGTTCCTTTTCTTCTGTGCCCTGCCGTGTGCCATTACAGCAGTTTATGACCACATGTAGGGTGTTTCTGTAAACCGCAGAATCTGGAAATGGAAAATCTGCCAAAAAAGTGAAATTTAAAAATTTGATCTCCATTTTCCTTTAATTCTTGTGGAACGCCTAAAGGGTTAACAAAGTTTGTAAAATCGGTTTTGAATACCTTGAGGGGTGTAGTTTCTACAATGGGGTCATTTATGGGGTATCCACTATGTAGGCCCCACAAAGTGACTTCAGACCTGAACTGGTCCTTAAAAAGTGGGTTTTGGCAATTTTCTTAAAAATTTTAAGAATTGCTTCTAAACTTCTAAGCCTTCTAACGTCCTAAAAAAATAAAATGACATTTCCAAAATGATGCCAACATAAAGTAGACATATGGGGAATGTTAAGTAATAAATATTTTATGAGGTATCACTTTCTGTTTTAAAAGCAGAGAAATAGAAATTTAGAAAATTGCGAATTTTTCATTTTTTTAAATAAATTTGGGATTTTTTCATAAATAAACGTGAAATATTTTGACTCAAATTTATGACTATCATGAAGTACAATGTGTCACGAGAAAACAATCTCTGAATGACTAGGATAAATAAAGGCGTTCCAAAGTTATTACCTCATAAAGTGAGATATGTCAGTTTTGCAAAATTAGGCCTGGTCAGGAAGGGGGCTAATGGCCCAGATGGCAAGTGGTTAAGCACATTTTGCTCCCTTTTGCAGCCCTCTAGCTCTTTCCATGACATTTTTACAGCCATTTTAGTGCTCAAAAGTTCGGGTCCTTATTGATTTAAATGGGGTTCGGGTTCGGGGTCAAGTTCGGGTCCCGAACCCAAATTTTTTTTTCAAGTTCAGCCAAACCTGCCGAACCCGAACATCCAGGTGTCCGCTCAACTCTACATATGTGGTAATAGTGAAGGGAAGAACCTTAAGTGCATTATTGCACTTTAAACCCCTTCCGTTTCTGCATATTTAGGCAGGGTCTGTAAACCCCCTGAACCTCAGAGCTCCATAGCAAGTGCTATGGCTATAGTTTATAGTTGCACCTATGATGCAATTGCTAGGACTCACACAACATAAAAAAAGAAAAGTAACATATGGTTTATGTTCAAAACTCACTCCCAGAAAAATGAAAAATAAAAATCTATTTTTCTTAAGAGGTTAATGTGGTATGCAATTTAGGTGGATAACTTAGTATAACGACATAGGGGGGAGGGGGGACTTATTTATCAAAAGGGTAATACTTGAAGTCAGTTTTGATTGAGTCTGTGTTGACACACTGAACTTTATGCCTCATTTATCAAATGCCACATGTTAGTGATATATTTGTCTTTTCTTTAAATCTAACACTTCTGTCTAGAAAAGGTACTCCAGTTTTTCTACTCCACCCTCCTACTGAAGTGAGATTGTGAAATCTTTTGCAACTTTTTAAAAAAGTTTCAGCGATAAATCTGGAGTGAAACATATTAACATATCTAACCATGCCCAGTTTTCCAACCATATTTTAAAATTGGAATGAGTGGTGAAAAAAAAGCAATAATTAGCAAATTTTTTTAGCAACTGAGTCCAAAAAGTCACAAAAGCCCAATTTTTTTACTTTTAGGTAAAGGCATGATAAATCAAGACCATACTCCTAGAAAACCTGGGTACAGTATTATTCATTGCATATACTACCAATTCTCCTCAATCTCTTTGCAGCATTTGACACTGTAGACTACGATTTACTCCTCACCATGCTCCAATCCATCAGCCTTAAGTACACCGTTCTCTCTTGGTTTTCATCCTATCTCTCTGACCACTATTTCAGTGTATCATGGCTGTTGGGACTTTTTAGGGTTCAGTAGTAGGTACTCTCCTTTTTTCTCTCTACATAGCCCATATAAGCAGATTTGGTTTCCAGTACATTTCTATGCCGATGACACCTAACTATATACTTCTTTCTGTGGCATCACTCCTGCTGTGCTCACTGGCGTAACTAGAGTGTTATTGGCCCCAGGGCAAACTTTGGATCAAGCCCCACCCCCCCCACACACACACACCGTGCTCGGTCGCACCCTCTGTGACGGTAAGCGTTACACCCCTGGTCCCCCAGTAATGACCCCAGCAATGTCTCTCACTGCCCCAAGTAATGTTCCCCACTGCCCCCCGTAGTGTCCCCCAATGCCCCCAGTAATGTCCCCCAATGCCCCTGGTAATGTCCCCCACTAGTGTCCCCCACTGCCCCAAGTAATGTCCCCTATTGCCCCCAGTAGTGTCCCCCACTGCCCCTAGTAATGTTTCCCACTGCCCCCAGTATTCAATCACATGTAACGGGGTCCAGCATTGTCACTGTACTTCAAGCCAGGCCCTGTCAGAGCGCTCAACTCACCTGCATCATATGCGCTCCAGGCCTCGAGCATCAGGCCCCGATGCTTCCCTACTAGAATTAGTCACAAATTAAATGGTTGGGTGGAGCCTGATTAACCCCTTAAGGACACAGCCTTTTTACACCTTAGGACCAGGCCATTTTTTGCAAATCTGACCAGAGTCACTTTAAGTGCTGATAACTTTAAAACGCTTTTACTTATCCAGGCCGTTCTGAGATTGTTTTTTCGTCACATATTGTACTTCATGACACTGGTAAAATGAAGTCAAAAAAATAATTTTTTTTGCACCAAAAAATACCTAATTTAACAAAAATTTGGAAAAATTAGCAAATTTCAAAGTTTCAGTTTCTCTACTTCTGTAATACATAGTAATACCCCCAAAAATTGTGATGACTTTACATTCCCCATATGTCTACTTCATGTTTGAATTGTTTTGGGAATGATATTTTATTTTTTGGGGATGTTATAAGGCTTAGAAGTTTAGAAGCAAATCTTGAAATTTTTCAGAAATTTACAAAAACTAAATTTTTAGGGACCAGTTCAGGTCTCAAGTCACTTTGCGAGGCTTACATAATAGAAACCACCCAAAAATGACCCCATCTAAGAAACTACACCCCACAAGGTATTCAAAACTGATTTTACATACGTTGTTAACCCTTTAGGTGTTGCACAAGAGTTATTGGCAAATGGGGATGAAATTTGAGAATTTCATTTTTTTGTCAAATTTTCCATTTTAACCCATTTTTTCCACTAACAAATCAAGGGTTAACAGCCAAACAAGACTGTATCTTTATTGCCCTGACTCTGCCGTTTACAGAAACACCCAATATGTGGCCGTAAACTACTGTACGGCCACACAGCGGGGCGTAGAGTGAAAGGTGCGCCGTTTGGTTTTTGGAGGGCTGATTTTTATGGACCAGTTTATTTACACCGTGTCCTGTTTCAACCCCCCTGATGCACCCCTGGAGTAGAAACTCCCTAAAAGTGACCCCATCTAAGAAAGTACACCCCTCAAGGTATTCAAAACTGATTTTACATACGTCGTTAACCCTTTAGGTGTTGCACAAGAGTTATTGGCAAATGGGGATGAAATTAGAAAATTTCATTTTTTTGCCAAATTTTCCATTTTAACCCATTTTTTCCACTAACAAAGCAAGGGTTAACAGCCAAACAAGACTGTATCTTTATTGCCCTGACTCTGCCGTTTACAGAAACACCCAATATGTGGCCGTAAACTACTGTACGGCCACACAGCGGGGCGTAGAGTGAAAGGTGCGCCGTTTGGTTTTTAGAGGGCTGATTTTTATGGACCGGTTTATTTACACCGTGTCCTGTTTCAACCCCCCTGATGCACCCCTGGAGTAGAAACTCCCTAAAAGTGACCCCATCTAAGAAAGTACACCCCTCAAGGTATTCAAAACTGATTTTACATACGTCGTTAACCCTTTAGGTGTTGCACAAGAGTTATTGGCAAATGGGGATGAAATTTGAAAATTTAATTTTTTTGCCAAATTTTCCATTTTAACCCATTTTTTCCACTAACAAAGCAAGGGTTAACAGCCAAACAAGACTGTATCTTTATTGCCCTGACTCTGCCGTTTACAGAAACACCCAATATGTGGCCGTAAACTACTGTAAGGCCACACAGCGGGGTGTAGAGTGAAAGGTGCGCCGTTTGGTTTTTAGAGGGCTGATTTTTATGGACCGGTTTATTTACACCGTGTCCTGTTTCAACCCCCCTGATGCCCCCCTGGAGTAGAAACTCCCTAAAAGTGACCCCATCTAAGAAAGTACACCCCTCAAGGTATTCAAAACTGTTTCTTTATACGTCGTTAACCCTTTAGGTGTTGCACAAGAGTTATTGGCAAATGGGGATGAAATTAGAAAATTTCATTTTTTTGCCAAATTTTCCATTTTAACCCATTTTTTTCCAATAACAAAGCAAGGGTTAACAGCCAAACAAGACTGTATCTTTATTGCCCTGACTCTTCCGTTTACAGAAACACCCAATATGTGGCCGTAAACTACTGTACGGCCACACAGCGGGGCGTAGAGTGAAAGGTGCGCCGTTTGGTTTTTGGAGGGCTGATTTTTATGGACCAGTTTATTTACACCGTGTCCTGTTTCAACCCCCCTGATGCCCCCCTGGAGTAGAAACTCCCTAAAAGTGACCCCATCTAAGAAAGTACACCCCTCAAGGTATTCAAAACTGATTTTACATACGTCGTTAACCCTTTAGGTGTTGCACAAGAGTTATTTGCAAATGGGGATGAAATTTGAAAATTTCATTTTTTTGCCAAATTTTCCATTTTAACCCATTTTTTCCACTAACAAAGCAAGGGTTAACAGCCAAACAAGACTGTATCTTTATTGCCCTGACTCTGCCGTTTACAGAAACACCCAATATGTGGCCGTAAACTACTGTACGGCCACACAGCGGGGCGTAGAGTGAAAGGTGCGCCGTTTGGTTTTTGGAGGGCTGATTTTTATGGACAAGTTTATTTACACCGTGTCCTGTTTCAACCCCCCTGATGCCCCCCTGGAGTAGAAACTCCCTAAAAGTAACCCCATCTAAGAAAGTACACCCCTCAAGGTATTCAAAACTGTTTTTTCATACATCGTTAACCCTTTAGGTGTTGCACAAGAGTTATTGGCATATGGGGATGAAATTTGAAAATTTCGTTTTTTTGCCAAATTTTCCATTTTAACCCATTTTTTCCACTAACAAAGCAAGGGTTAACAGCCAAACAAGACTGTATCTTTATTGCCCTGACTCTGCCGTTTACAGAAACACCCAATATATGGCCGTAAACTACTGTACAGCCACACAGCAGGGCGTAGAGTGAAAGGTGCGCCGTTTGGTTTTTGGAGGGCTGATTTTTATGGACCGGTTTGATTACACCGTGTCCTGTTTCAAGCCCCCTGATGCACCCCTGGAGTCGAAACTCCCTAAAAGTGACCCCATTTTGGAAACTAGGGGATAAGGTGGCATTTTTTGGGGGACTATTTTTAGGGTACATATGATTTTTGGTTGCTCTATATTACATTTTTGTGAGGCAAGGTTACCAAAAATTGAAATTCTGAAATTTCATCTCCATTTGCCATTAACTGTTGAGAAACACCTAAAGGGTTAATAAAGTTTGTATAATCAGTTTTGAATACCTTGAGGGGTGTAGTTTCTTAGATGGGGTCAATTTTAGGGAGTTTTTACTCTAGGGGGGCATCAGGGGGGCTTCAAAAGGGACATGGTGTCAATAAAAAAGGCCATCAAAATCGGCCTTCCAGAAACCATGTCGGTCCTTTCCTTTTGCGGCCTCCCTTTTACTGATACAGCAGTTTACGACCACAAATGTGGCATTTCTGTAAACTGCAGTATCAGGGTAATAAATATTAACTTTTGTTTGGTTGTTAACCCTTGTTTTGTTACCGGAAAAAACGGATTGAAATGGAAAAGTGCCAAAAATTGTGTTTTTGGCACCGTTTTTTTATTTTTTTTAACCGTGTTAATCTGGGGGCTTAGGTCATGGGATATTTTTATAGAGGAGATTCTTACGGACGCGGCGATACCTAATAAGTCTACTTTTTTTTCACAATTATTTAGGTTTTTGACTATATTATCCTTTTTGATACAAAAATAAAATTTTTGGATCTCTAAAGTCTAGTTGTCATTTTTTTATTTATTTTTTATCCGATTATCTTATGTGGGGGCTCATTTGTTGCGGGACGAGCGGACGGTTTTATTGGCACTATTTTGGGGGCTATATGACTTTTTTATCGATTGCTATTAAATTTTTTGTTATGTTTGGTGACAAAAAATAATCGTTTTTTGCACTTTTTTTTTTTTTTTTTGACAGTGTTAATCTGGGGGGTTGGATCATGGGGTATTTTTATCGAGGAGATTCTTACGAACGCGGCGATACCTAATAAGTCTACTTTTTTTACATTTATTAAGGTTTTAGACTATATTATCCTTATTGATACAAAAAAAAAATTTTTGTATCTCTAAAGTCTAGGTGTCATTTTTTTTTTTTTTATCTGATTATCTTATGTGGGGGCTCATTTTTTGCGGGACGAGCGGACGGTTTTATTGGCACTATTTTGGGGGCTATATGACTTTATGATCGCTTGCTATTAAACTTTTTGTTATGTAAGGTGACAAAAAAAAATCTTTTTTTGCACCTTTTTTTTTTTTTTTCCTTGACCGTGTTAATCTGGGGGGTTAGGTCATGGGGTATTTTTATAGAGGAGATTATTACCGACGCGGCAATACCTAATATGTCTACTTTTAATAAATTATTTTCGTTTTTTTGGGTGTCTCAAGTCTGAGAACCAGTTTTTTTTTCCGATGTCAGTGCTAAATTGGGATATAAATTTAGTACTCCATGGAAGTGTGATACTCCCTGAAGCAACCAATAATGCAGAGGCCCGGATGATCGGGGCACGTGTCACATTGAGTAGTGGTGTCCTTCCGTATCCCCCTCCTGTGACACACTCTGCACCTTTTTTGGGTTCGTCCCTTCTTTCCAGTATGGGGGACCACACCTGGAAAGTGTTGGCCAGGGACGATCCGGGCACCTACAGTTCCCGAGGTACTCCGCCTGCTCTTTCCCGGTCCGAAAAGATCAGGGCCATGAGGACTGCCTCATAGAACTGGAGGAATGTCCCTGTGCTGCCAGCGCTTTGGGATAGTACAAAAGAGTTGTACATGGCAACCTGCACCAAGTAGACCGCAACTTTTTTGTACCATGTCCGGGTTTTGCGCATGGCGATATATATGGCTTGAGGACTTGATCCGAGAGATCAACTCCTCCCATATACCGATTGTAGGCGACGATACAATCGGGCTTGAGGACCGTTGCCGCGGTACCTCGCACAGGGACAGGGGTGATGCCGTTACCATGAATTGTGGACAGCATAAGGACATCCCTCTAGTTCTTATACCTGACCAGCAACAGGTTTCCAGTGGTAAGGGCACGGGTCTCACCCCTGGGGATAGGTACCTGGAGGGGGAGGGCAGGGAGGCCGCGTTGATTTTTCCGCACGGTCCCACAAGCGAACGTGGATCTGGCGGCAAGGGACTGGAACAAGGGGATACTGGTATAAAAGTTATCCACGTACAGGTGGTAACCCTTATCCAGCAGTGGGTACATAAGGTCCCACACAAGTTTCCCGGTAACACCCAGAGTGGGGGGACATTCTGGTGGTTGAATCCGGGAATCTCGCCCCTCGTATATACGAAATTTGTAAGTGTACCCTGAGGTACTCTAACAATTTTTGTATAGCTTTACGCCATACCTCGCCCGCTTGGAGGGCACATACTAGCGGAAAATGAGTCTCCCCTTGAACGCAATGAGAGACTCATCAACTGCGACCTCCCTTCCAGGTACATAGGCCTCCATGAATTTGGCCCCAAAGTGATCGATGACCGGCCGTATCTTATACAGACGGTCATGGGCAGGATCACCTCGGGTGGACATGCTGCATTATCGGAATAATGCAGACATTTCCGGATGGCCTCAAACCTGGAGCGTGTCATGGCTGTACTGTAAAGTGGGGTCTGGTATTGGACGTCCCCACTCCAGTACAGCCTGACACTGGATTTCTTGACCAGGCCCATATGCAGCACGAGGCCCCAAAATGTCCTCATTTCGGCTGCACTGACCGGCGTCCAGCCACCGGGCCTGGCCAAAAAGGAGCCCGGGTGTTGAGCGACGAACTGTTGGGCGTACAGATTCGTCTGCTCCACCATCAGATTTACCAGTGGGTCACTGAAAAAATGCCAAAAAAAGTCATATTCAGTGTAGCCCACTGTGGAAATCTGGATTCCTGATTGGCCTACAAAATCAGGAATCACAGGCTCGTATCGCTCTGGGCTACACCAGACAAGTTCACCGGCAGGGGGCTCCGGTGGATTTAACTGGTGGGCCGGGAAACCAGTACGAGCCCCAGACCTGCTCGTACCAGGCTGGGCCACAGGGTCCCTAACATGGCGGTCCCCTTGCTCCGCCTGGCGGCGTCTCCGCCGCCTTGGGGGCTCATCATCATCGCTAGATGATGAGGAGGACGCGGATAACAACAACAGGAATGTGGGGTCATCCTCATCCTCACTGGGACTCTCGGAGTCAGAGGCAAGCTGGGCGTATGCCTCCTCGGCCGAGAACGTCCGGCGGGCCATAGGGGAGTGTGTGTCTGCGTGTATATGTGCGTGTGTGTAACTCTTTATTTTGTGTGCGTGTGTGTGGGGGCACGGGTGTTCACGAACTCACCCTAAAACTAACAAAAAAAAACAAAAAACAACTAACTAAAAAAAGGGCAAAAAATGTGAAAAAAAAAAATCAAAACCGCTGATCAACCGTCCGAAGTTGATCAGCGGTGAGGTGTGCGATGCGGGGGGGAAGTGGCAGCACCCCTGGGGGGTCTAGGGTCACACAGCTGTGCTGTGGACCCCAGACACCCTAACTTAGGGTGATGCAATAAAAGTTCACAAACTAACTTTCCCTTTTTTTTCCCTGCCTAAACCAAACTTTCCCTGTGCTGTCCCTATGTACCTGATGGGGAGTGCTGGGGCACAGATCGGGTCCTGGGGGCACAGATCGGGTCCTGGGGATGCTGGCAGATACACGTGCAGGCAGCTCCTCTCTCCTCCGGCTCCGGAACACAAAAGGAGGAGGAGAGGAGCGCCTGCCTCTTTTGAATCTGCCGCCGGACCGCCCACAGACCAATCAGAAAGCGATCCTGAGTGGTGATGTCACCATCACCACTCAGGATCGCTGGATGGTGATTGGTGGAGTGAAATCATACCACCATCACCATCCTGTTCCGGGTTATCGGGTCTTCAGAGACCCGAATATCCCGGAAACGCAGAAAACCGCAGGTCTGAATTGACCTGCGGTTTTCTGCGATCGCCGACATGGGGGGGTCACAGGACCCCCCGACGCATTTGCCCCAGGTGCCTGCTCAATGATCGGCAGTGATCGGAACCATTCATGACGTACCGGTACGTCATGTGTCCTTAAGTACCAGGACATCATGACGTACCGGTACGTCATGTGTCCTTAAGAGGTTAACATCAGTTAGGCTCCTCCCACCTGCTTAATTTGTGACTAATTAAAAAAATGCTTCTTTTTAGGTTTGCCTAACTTGCCTCCATTCACTATCCCCACCCCTTTCATTGTTCTGAACCTGATTCATCCGTGTCCACCATACCCCATGCACTCAGAATTACTACAGATATCGGCTGGTGACTGGCTCATGCAGCCTTATAGCTACTCTCCTATTGTGTTAAGATAGCGGAACCATTGTACAAAACATACACTTGTCACGGCTCTATGAAAATACATGATCTACCCCATCAGGTGAAAAACTTTAAAAAAAAACTTTGTCACTTTGCCTAACAAAAAGATTAATATCGAGGAATCGGACCTTACTAGTGATGATCGAGCATGCTCGGCCAAGTACCGGTTCGGCTCGAGCATCGCTATGCTCGGCAGATCCGAGCGCTCTGCTGAGTACCACATGTGCTGGAGCGCAATGCTCGAGTCTCTTTCCCGGACGTTTGGCGCCTTCTAAGCAGCCAATAAACATGCTGGTAAGTATTGCCATCACTGTAATGCCATTAGACATGTTTTCTACTGGCATTACAGTGATTGGCTGACCGGAACACGTCATCGGGTGCTATATAGCACCCGGTCATGCGGGTTCGGCTCATTGCGAGTCAGGGAGAACTGCTGTTAGGAAGGGACAGATCGAGTGTAGAGCGAATTTGACCTCAAACCTTTCAGAGACCCAAAAGTCCTTTTAAGGACTATTGTTAGAGGTGGCAGCAAAATTTATTTTGGGGGAATTATTTTTTTGTGTCAGGGCGACCGTTAGTGACATTCATTTTCTGCATTCTACAAACGCTGCTTGCTGTAACCAGTGAGAAGCAAATCAGCACTGATATCTAGGCCGTGTGTGACGCCTATATTTAATCCAAATTGCAGTTACAGTCAGTTTCTGTATTATACAAACTCTGCTTGCTGTGACCAGTGAGAAGCAAATCAGCACTGATATCTAGGCCGTGTGTGACGCCTATATTTAATCCAAATTGCAGTTACAGTCAGTTTCTGTATTATACAAACTCTGCTTGCTGTGACCAGTGAGAAGCAAATCAGCACTGATATCTAGGCCGTGTGTGACGCCTATATTTAATCCAAATTGCAGTTACAGTCAGTTTCTGTATTAAACAAACTCTGCTTGCTGTGAGCAGTGAGAAGCAAATCAGCACTGATATCTAGGCTGTGTGTGACGCCTATATTTAATCCAAATTGCAGTTACAGTCAGTTTCTGTATTAAACCAACTCTGCTTGCTGTGACCAGTGACCTACTTTGCTCTTGCTATATATTTGTGGTCCGAACCTCATGCGAGAGGGAGTTGCCCAGCCGCCACCCCCCTCCCCAAATGGCCTGTGGTGTGCCTTGGCCTTACCAGGTCAGTATGCCTAAAAGGGGGCAAAAACCAACTGATAAGGGAAGGGCTGGTCTGACCTGTTACTCTGCCAACTTGCTGAAAGCTTGGACCAGCTCTGCCTGAGGCTCCGGGATGTATCGAACAAAGCATCCTGAACTCCAGCGCCCCAAATGTTTTATGATGTGTGCTGGGACCCCCTGCTTGGAAGCCGCGGATGCCGCCCCGATGCGAAAGGAATGCCCCGAGAATTGTGCAGGATTCAACCCTATGTTGGTCAACAGGATGCGGATGTGCTTGACAAATTGGCTAGATGTCGGCGGACCGGTGGGAAATGGGAGTAAGGGGTCAGTGGAGATGTGGAGACTAAGAGCCAAAAACAGATTGTAGAAGACTGTCACTGGACACCACGCGTTTGTGGTCTGGAAGAACTTGACTAAGTGGCCGGGACCCACCTGCCTGGTTTTATCGTGAAGCAACTGCAACTGATAGCTACTACCCAAGCTTGATTAAATCGCCCTTGCGGAGAGCCACCGACCCCTGTCTAGCCTGTGTTACCTCCCCTGGCCTCAAAAACCCGTAGAATGCTAAATACATAGCTGATTTGATCACTAGACTGGGAAGAACTCCGAACGGTGATAGTGACAGAACTTCTGACAGTCTGCGAAAGATGTCCCCCGTGATAGGCCGACGGATCGACTTGACCGTGACCTGACTTTTCTGTATACCCCTGAGGGCAGCCTTGATTGGGTGAGCCGAAAATATGGACGGTCTGTCCGGCTCCTGAAGTGCCAAAAAATGCTGCACCCCTGTCAAATATAACCTTATTGTATTGTAAGATAAGGCCAGAACTGAGTGACAGTATGATACAAAGGCCACCATGTACTTGACCTGACCCGTGTCACCCCTAGGACACTTCAACTGAAAATCGGAGAAAACCACCCACGCTCGGTGGTATGCCCTTAATGTACTGCCCGACAATGATTTCGTGATGAGTGAACTGGCGACCACCATCAGAGAATCTAATCCAATACCAGCAGCCGCCAGTCCGGTACCGGGGTGCCCACTGCGTCCGCTTCTGGATTCTGTAAGAAAAAGCGTGGAAAATCAAAACGAGACAAAGCATCAGCTGCAACATTGCTCGCCCCATCAAAAAACAAGGCATGAAAATGAAACCCCTGCTTCAGAGCTATCCAGGTCAACCTGCGCATGAAAGACATGATGAGTAAAGATTTGGATCTACCCTTATTTACGATTTCTGCAGTCGCCATGTTGTCAGTGTCAAAAACCACTGTGTGACCCGACCACCTGTGCCCCCAAACTATAGCAGCTGCCACGATAGGATAGATCTCAAACAATGCCGACGTCTGAGAAAAACCCGGCATCTGTAGTACCTCCGTGGGCCATGAGCCGGCGAACCAGTGTGAGCCAAACAAATATGGCAGAGAAACCTGCCGAGGCAGCCGCATCTGAAAATACGTGTGGGGAATCGATAATAGCCTTCGGAACAAACATGGAGATGCCATTCCACCCACTGAGAAATCTGTCCCACATGAACAGATCTGCCCGGGCGTTGGCATTAAGATGAACTGATGCGTCCAAATCACTGGTTTCTTGCAGTAACACTAACAACCTTGAAATAAATTACCTACCCTGAGGAATAATCCTCATGGCAAAGTTTAACATGCCCAACAAAGACTGTAACTCTCTTTTAGTGCAGACTTGAGAAATGACCAAGGAACGGACACCTGACTTGATCCTGTCGAGTTTCTCTTGGGGCAGACTAGCCGACATCTCGCATGAATTTAAGGAGATCCCTAAAAACGTGATGACTTGCGCAGGCCCTTCTGTTTTGTGATCAGCCACCGGAATGTTTAACTGCTTAAAAACTTGCAAAAGAACATGCAAGTCAACAGGCGCCTGTGAGGGGCTCTCAATCAACAAAAAATCGTCACGGTAATGAATGATGTTCTGCCAACCCCGTACCTCCAACAAAATCCACTCCAGCGCCTGCGCTAATTTGTCGAAAAGACTGGGGCTGCTTTTGGAACCAAAGGTCAATTTGGTGGCGAAATAATATGCATCTCTCCACTTGATACCATGCCACTGCCAGAGAGATGGGCTAATGGGCAGCAATTTGAACGCATCAGAGATATCAGCTTTGGACAGCCAAGCACCCTTACCTGTCTGCAGAATGACCTGGATAGCCTGGTCCACAGAAGTACATTTCAAAGAAAACTCCTCAGACGGGATCAATGAATTGAGACTTGGGACGTGAGAAGAATGAGGAGCAGACAAATCATAAATCAAACAAAATTTATTAGAATATTTCCCCTGCACCACCCCCACCGGGCTCACCCTCCATGTGTGAAAAGGAGGGGACTGGAAAGGACCTACGACAAAGCCCTTGTCCAGCTCACTCCTCAACAATTTGTCCACCAGACCAGCATGTTTGGAAGCAGACTGAAGGTTAGGGCATTCAAAAGTCTGCTGTGGCAAGGTGATGAGACCAGTGTGGAACCCCCGGGAAAACCCTTCCACCAGGAATGAACGGAACGGCTGGTCTAATAACTCCACATCCACCCGGCTCAGTCATGCCGACTTCAAGGTGCAGACCGTGACCGGATGTGCCCTGAAACACGTGGCACAGACGTGCAACAACCTACACTGAATGTAGTTGCAAATGGCATAATTAAGATTGTTGCACAGCTGGGCTTTGCCTAAAAAATTAATTGGTCTCCCTAGTCTATCATGCTGGGCTGACTGCTGACTAGGACCCGGGTTGGGTGTTCCCCTGGAGGTACTGGGAACAGCTGTAAGGTCAGCCAATGGACACCAAGTGGTAGTTTGGGCAGGAGACTGACATGTGGCGCACACCAGGGATTTCAAACTGGCGAAGTGCCTACAAAACAACTCCATGTCAATGTTGCTCCAGTTTGTGACTACCTGAAACTGGGCCCAAATGGCTGCCGCTTTGGCCGAGAAGGACCTATGATAGTCATAGAACGCTGAACCCCCGTACTTATGTGCCAGATCCACCACCCTGTAAAGGTAAGTGTCCAACTCTTCTCTTCTGTGGGGGCTGGCGGAACACAAAAGTCTCTGAACAGACTGAAGGCCAGGACAAATTCAGCTAGCGACAGTTTGCGGGCAAGCCTGGGGTCCTTGGTTTTCAGCACCACCGACACCTCGCTACAGCCGAAGGATTTATTCTCCGCCACGTCATGGGATGCTATTAACAAGGACGCCAGGTTGACATCCTTGCCCTCCAAGATATCCCTCTTAATACTAGGCCTGACAAAATACACTGGCGCAACTGAAGGTATCCCACCACCCTGTGATAGATTGGGTGTTGGTACCAAAGTAGATGTAGTACCTGCTACCAGGGCTTTTTTTCTGGCGGAACGCACCGAAACGGTGGCACTGTTATGGGGTGGGGGGGTCTGTGGATGGCACTGTTATGGGGTGGGGGGGTCTGTGGATGGCACTGTTATGGGGTGGGGGGGTCTGTGGATGGCACTGTTATGGGGTGGGGGGGTCTGTGGATGGCACTGTTATGGGGTGGGGGGGTCTGTGGATGGCACTGTTATGGGGTGGGGGGTCTGTGGATGGCACTGTTATAGGATGGGGGGGGGTCTGTGGATGGCACTGTTATAGGATGGGGGATCTGTGGATGCCATCCCCAGATCCTCCACCCCATAACAGTGCCATCCCCAGATCCCCCATTAACAGTGCCATCCCCAGATCCCCCATTAACAGTGCCATCCCCATCTGGGGGGTTTCTTTGCTGGGCTGGACTTTCATAGCCCCCCCCCAATTTTTTTTTACTTGCATCCCTGTTCTCTAAAGGGGCGGTTTTAGGGGTGGGTAGGGGGGAGGTCCTAGGGTTGGGTAGGGGCGTGGTCAGGGGAGGGGGGGTGAGTTCCACCACCTTTTCTCTGAGAAAAAAAGCCCTGCCTGCTACCACAGCCGGAGGTGCCGCAACACTGGTTGGCCCGACTACTAGGGGGGGTCACGACGCTGCTCCATCACCTCCATCCGGGTTCGTAAATCCTGGATGGAATTTGTGAGCGTGTTCAACACTGCATGTATCTGCACCAACGAGGTGTTGATGGAAGTGTTGTCACTGTTCGTAGCAGGTCTGACTGGTGGTGTACCGGGAAAGAGTAATTTGAATAGTTCCGCCTTTCTGGAAGTAGCCGCGAACGGAATGCCTCTCCTCACCAGTTCGGCCGTCAGTTTAGGTACTGTCCATGACCTGAGAGATGGGATGCTACCATGTTCGGACCCTCTGCCTGGAGATGGAGGCAAGGACGCAAATTCCTCAATATCAGAAGGCTGAGACATGACCACTGAAATAACCAAACAAAAATAACTTGTTAACCCTGCGACCTGCTGTCCGCAAGCTGGCAGACAAGGTGACAGACTAGAAAACGCCCCCCTCCTCCCCCGCAGAGTGATACGAATGAACGAGAACCCGACGAGGCTGACAGGAAGTATGTTAGTCGTTTCGACTGACGTATGAAGCGAGCCCGAGTTTTAGATCTGCGACGTAACAGATCAATTATAAACGAATACTGCGGGCTAAATGAACCTACAGACGAGGTAGGTAAGTATAGGAATAGGAATTGGGGAAAACAGACCGTATGATGTATGACACTAGTCTACGAGATATGAGACAATGTGTGCCTGACTGCCGTGACAGCGTGGTTGTACTAGCAAATGAACCTATCCTAGCGGTGTCAGCATGAAGTTTTGAGGGGGAAAAAAAAAAAAATTTTTATTTATTTATTTATTTTTTCTTCTTTACACTTTCTTTCCTTCGACGTCAAAAGCTAACCGATGTGAGGAAAATACTGGCTAAAATAAGCATGTACTGTATGTAAATGCAAAATGGTGTGCACAACTTGATGAAACTTGGAAGCAACCCCAAGGAATAGCACCTGACGCAGCCAACGGAGCCCTTTCAAACAATGCCCAGGTAGCTTGCAACCCCACACATGCACTTAAAGAGGACCTTTCACCGATTCTTACCCTATGAACTAAGTATACAGCCATGTAGAGCGGCGCCCGGGGATCTCACTGCACTTAATATTATCCCCGGGCGCCGCTCCGTTCTCCTGCTATGTCCTCCGGTATCTCCGTTCCCTAAGTTATGGTAGGCGGAGTCTGCCCTAGCGCTGGCCAATCGCATTGCAGAGCTCACAGCCTGGGAGAAAATAACCTCCCAGGCTGTGAGCTCTGCGCTGTGATTGGCCAGCGCTAGGGCAGACTCCGCCTACCATAACTTAGGGACTGGTATCTCCGCCTACTATAACTTAGTGAGCGGAGATACCGGAGGGCATAACGGCAGAACGGAGCGGCGCCCGGGGATAATAGTAAGTGCAGTGAGATCCCCGGGCGCCGCTCTACATGTCTGTATAGTTAGTTCATAGGGTAAGAATCGGTGAAAGGTCCTCTTTAAGGAATAGCCATAGAATGTTGCAGCAGTGCTGAGCAGATATGAACCTTATGTGTTGCAATGCTGCCACCTAGTGCCATGTCCAGAATTGCATGTGAGAGATTTGAGACGAGGAGCGATCCTCCAGCGTACCACCCCCTGCCTCCCTCCCTGCTACCCTCCCTCACCTTCCCACACCCAGTTTGCACAAACCAGCGATCCTGAACGTAAATCCTGTGGAATTCTGGCAAGAAGAAAAGTTTCCACCCGGCGTCTGAAAGCTCCGACTCGTGGGGCGCTTGGTGATGACGTCACTGACCCGGAAGTAGGCACGGACGTCCGAAGCAGCCAGCGTGCTGCCTGTGTGAGCGGAGCCGAATAAGAAGGTACCGGCTCCTCCCACAAATCCAGGCTAGCCAACAGCTAGCCTTCAAACATATGCTGTGAACTGTGAATAGTAATGCTTTCTAGTGCAATGGTTTTTTTTTTTCTAGTGTAATGCTGTCAGTTCTTGTTCCTCTGTCCATGGCATCTAGGATTGCTCCAAACAACATTTCATTGTATTGTACATTGTATTACATTGTATTGTACAGTGACAATAAAGGCATCTTATCTTATCTTATCTTAGAAGCAAATCTACATTTATTACTAAACAGTGTGTGAGGCCTATATTTAATCCAAATTGCAGTTACTGTCAGTTTCTGTATTGTTCAAACTCTGCTTGCTGTGACCAGTGAGAAGCAAATATACGCTGATATCTAGGCTGTGTGTGACGCCTATATTTAATCCAAATTGCAGTTACAGTCAGTTTCTGTATTGTTCAAACTCTGCTTGCTGTGACCAGTGAGAAGCAAATATACACTTATTTCTAGACAGTGTGTGAAGCCTATATTTAATCCAAATATCAGTGACATCCAGTGTCAATATGAAGAAGGCGAGTATTAAGGGACGGGGAAGTGGACATGATTCTGATGGTTCACGCAAAGGCCGTGGCTCAGGGCACGTTGCAACTGTGCCTGCTGCCAGAGCACAAGGAAAACAGTCATCCACGATACCTAGCTTCATGTCCCAGTTTGCAGGGCGTCGCAAGACAACACTCTTGAAGTCAGACCAGTGCGAACAGGTGGTCGGTTAGATTGCAGCAGATAATGCTTCCACTGGGTTAAGCACCACCCTGTCTTCCACCAAGTCCAGTCTCAGTAGCCAACAGTCAGGTCAACGACACAATCCTCACCCTGATCATCCTTCCTCCCACCATATAGAGTCTGGCCAAACAAGCGATCCGGTACTCGGATGTTCCGAGGAGCTATATTTCACCCCCATCACTTAATTTGGCCCTCTCCCCAAGCACTCTTGAAGAGGGACATGAGATCTTGTGCCCTGATTCTCAACCTCTAGAGCCTTCACACTCATAAGATGATGTGTTTAAGGAGGTGGATGATGACGAGACACAGTTGCCATCAAGTCAACCACAATTACTGTCTGCAGAGGTTGATGAAGAGGATGATATACCGTTGTCAATCACTGAAGTTGTGTTGGGGGTCAGAAAATGAGGAGGATGATCGGAGTGGGGAAGTTGAAGAGGACTTGGTGGACGATGAGGTCACTGACCCAACATGGGAAGGCGGAAACGCGAACGAGGACAGCAGTTCCGAGAGGGAGCGATCTGCAGCACCGCAAAAGGCTGGAAGAGGCAGTGGGGTGGCAACAGGGAGAAAGCGACCCTGCCAAACAGGCCCGCAAGTGTTCCACGGGGCACCCCCTTGCGGAAATCTCCCTTGCCAAGGGGTAGGTGTTCCGCGGTATGGCGCTTTTTTGAAAAAAGTGCAGACGACAAAAGAATAGTAGTTTGCAACCTGTGCCACACCAAAATTGCAGATTTTGGGCCCTACTTCCATCAGGGTTACGGCCAGCACCTATGTAAGTGGCTCCTCCGCCTCCTCCTCCACTTCCACCTCCGAATTCTCCGCATGCAGCACCAGTCAGCCATCAGCTGGTAGCTGGAAGCAGTGTAGCACTGCTGTGGGGATGCGTCAACAGGCCGTGCTGAAGATGATATGCTTAGGGGATAAACAGCACACCGCCGCAGAGCTGTGGCAGGGGATAGGAGACCAGACTGAGCTGTGGCTCTCGCCACTCAACCTGCAACCAGGCATGGTTGTGTGTGATAATGGGCGTAACTTGGTGGCGGCTTTGGAGCTCGGCAAGCTCACACACATCCCATGCCTAGCCCACGTCTTTAACTTAGTATTTCAGCGGTTTCTGAAAACCTACCCCAATTTGCCCGAGCTACTGGCGAAGGTGCGCCGCATGTGTGCACATTTCCGCAAGTTATCAACAGCTTCAGCTGGTCTGTTAACGCTGCAGCAGCGCTTGAAATTGCCAGCTCACCGGCTGTTGTGCGACGTGAGCACACTTCGGAACTCCACGTTACACATGTTGGCCAGGCTTTGTGAGCAGCAAAGGGCAGTAATGGAATACCAGCTCCAGCACGGTCATTGACTTTCCAGTCAGCTTCCGCTCTTCACAAGCGAGGAGTGGGCATGGATGTCTGACCTCTGTGAGGTGTTAAGAAACTTTGAGGAATCGACACATATGGTGAGCGGCGATAACACTATTGTCAGTGTAACCATCCCACTTCTGTGTCTACTCAAACGCTCTCTGCGCACAATTAAAGCCGACGCTGTTCGTGGGGAAGAGTTGGAAATGTGGGAAGAAGACATGACCCTGGGTGATAGCCAGAACACCCTCAGTTTGTCTTCTTAGCACGTATTGGAGGAGGAGGAGGAGGAGCAGGGGACGGTTGCCTCCGCTACACAGGGTAGTAGCCATGGAACTTTAATTCCATCTGTTCAGCGTGGGTGGACAGAAGAGGAGGAAGAGGATGAGGAGATGGACAGTCATCCTCCTGATGACGACAGCGAAGTCTTGCCCACTGGTACTCTGGCACACATGGCTGACTTCATGTTAGGCTGCATTTCCCGTGACCCCCGTGTTATACGCATTTTAGATAACAGGGATTACTGGGTGTTCACCCTTCTGGACCCCTGCTACAAAGAGAACTTCTCTCATTCCTCCGGTGGAGAGGACGAGCAAAATGGTGCTATACCAGAAGTTCCTTGTTGACAGATTGCTGAAAAAATTTCCATCTGACAGCGCTGGCAGCAGGGTCCGTACTTCCTTGGGCAACCAAGGTGAGGAGACAAGGAGAACACACAGCACTTCCAGCAAAGGCAGGGCAACACTCTCCAAGGCCTGGGACAGTTTTATGACACCCCGCCAGCACCCTCAACATGATGCACGTCCTGGTGTCACAAGGAGGGAAAAGTTTTGGAAGATGGTAAAGGAGTACGTAGCAGACCATGTCAGCGTCCTCAGTGATCCCTCAGTGCCTTACAACTACTGGGTGTCAAAGCTGTACACGTGGCACAAACTGGCGCTCTACGACTTGGAGGTGCTGGCCTGCCCTGACGCCAGCGCTTTATCTTAGCGGGTATTTAGTGCTGCTGGTGGCATTATAACAGATAAGCGTATCCGGCTGTCAACTGAAAATGCTGACAGGTTGACTCTTATAAAAATTAACAAGGCCTGGATTGCCCCTGACTTCTCAACTCCACCAGAGGAAAGCCAAGACTGAACATAAAGGCACTTTAAATGTGTTGTTTAGAATGTACTGAATACTCTGTATTCCCATGCACCCCTTCCGCCACAAAAAAGGGTATATGGTTGAATCTTCCTTTTCTCATCCTCCTCCTCCTCGTCCATCACGTATATGCCAGCTCACCAGCAGGCCCTCACTCATAATGTTTTAGATGTTCAGCTCACCAGCAGGCCCTCACCCATAATGTTTTAGATGGTCAGCTGACCAGCAGGCCCTCACCCATAATGTTTTAGATGGTCAGCTCACCAGCAGGCCCTCGCCCATAATGTTTTAGATGGTCAGCTCACCAGCAGACCCTCCCCCATAATGTTTTAGATGGTCAGATCACCAGCAGGCCCTCCCCCATAATGTTTTAGATGGTCAGCTCACCAGCAGGCCCTCACCCATAATGTTTTAGATGGTCAGCTCAGCTGAAGACCCTCACCCCTAATGTTTTAGTGGGTCACCAGCAGGCCATCAATCATACTTTACCTCTCCTGTATAACGTTTCCTCATCCTAAATACCTATAACATTCCCTGTAATTTTTTTGTACTCGTTCCAATGACAGGCTCTCTTAAGAGTCCTGTATTGTTATTTATCATCACTACCTCCCTGAGTCGGTACTGGGAAATTTGCACGCCCCCGCCTGCCTTTCTTGGAAGTGGTAGCCATGGCCATCCCTTAGGCTCCCTCTCCGGAAGCGAACCCTGATTCCCCATTACCCGTGGTCACCATGGTAGGCGCAAAAAAGAACATCGGAAGTTGATAGAGCAGACATCCGAATAGATCGTCAACATCACAGGGACGTGCGATCTTTGTCCATATTGTCAATGCTTCAATTTTTTTTTCCTTTTATATACAGTAGTTACTTACTTTTTGTCTGTAATGTTCTGATAAGACATAGTTCAGATCATACCCATCCTATTATTATAATCTAAGTAGCTATCTCCTCAGGAGCATTTTCTTTATGATGGGACACCGTTGACATTTGTCCCTTTTTCTTTTCGAAAATACTCGAATACATAAATTGCTCTTGATTTTAGATGCTTCATTTATGTTTCTTCTGCCCAATGCTTTGTACACATTGTCTTGCTCACTTCACTTTGTACATTGTACAAAAGATTAAGCAAATTTGTACTGTTGTATTTCAATAAAAAAAACTATTATATAAAAACATACTGAGCAATCAAAAAGTTCTATGTACACCAAAATGGTACCAATAAAAACATAAACTTATCCCACAAAAATAAGTCCTCATACAAGACCATCATCTGAAAAATAAAAAATAAATTGGCTCTGAGAAAATGTTGACACAAAAACATAATTTTTTTAAAATAAAAAAAGGTTTTATTGTGAAAAACTGAAAAATAGGTATTTTATGGGTCGGCATACATAATGCATAAAAAAAAAAAAAGGATTATGTATTGCTGCATCCTTAATGACCTCCTTTATAAAATGATTACATGATATATCACATCAGGTAAAAGCGTCAGAAAAAATAATAAGAACAGTGCCAAAACAACCATTCTTTGGTCACCATGCAAAACCATAATATTAAGCGATCAAAATCTCTGTCTACCTCAAAATTGTACTAATGAAAATGTCATGTCTAGAGATGAGCGAATCAAAGTTGATGAAGTGGAATTCGATCCAAATTTCAGGAAAAATTTGATTCATCCCGAAGTCGAATTTCCTTGCGCTTTGTGGTAACGAATCATATTTTTTTTCTAAAATGGCTGCTTCACATGTTAGAAAGAGGAAGTAAGATACCCAGGAACAAGGGTTCACCCATAATGCCACGCAGATAGCCAATCAGCAGATAGCCAGCCCCTGTGATGTCACAGCCCTATAAAAAGTCTCCGCCATTTTCCAGTGAACTTAGTGCAGGGAGAGACGTTACAGGCACTCGGCCAGTGATTAGGAAAGGGAAATTAGGGAGGCATTATCCACACTGTTGGGAGAGAGCAGGGACCAATTGAACAGTGTAAAGCCTGGCTAATAAGAGCTAGTCTATGACACTTTGCGGCACTAATTGGGGTTAAAAAGTGATCCAATATTGCTGATTTTAGGTTATTTGCATTTTTTTTTATACATAAGTAATTTCATTAATCCTTGATTCTGTTATTGGGGTGAAACTGCGGCCTGATACTACAGATTTTGGGGAGTTCACATTCTTTTATATATATAATTTAGTCCGTTAATCTTTGATTGTGTAATTTGGGTGAAATAGCTGTTTTATAGTAAATTGTAAAAAGTGTTCTGATACTACAGATTTTGGGGTGTTAACATTCTTTTAGACATAAGTAAATCCGTTAATCCTTAATTGTGTATTTGGAGTAAAATTCCGGTCTGATAGTACAAATATTGTTGTGTTTACGTACTTTTTCAAAAAATTCAATTCTTTAATCCCTAATTGTGTAATTGGGGTAAAATTGCAGCCTGATACTATAGATATTAGGGTGCTCCCGTTCTCTTATATATAAGTACATCCATTCATCCTTGCTTCGAGGATAAAATTGCAGCCTTACGCTACTGCTATTTTACACTTACAGTTACTGTTACAGTACAGTATGTCAGACAGACAGGTGCCAGGCCCTTCTAAGGGAATGGGCAATGGCCAAAATGTAACAGCAGAAAAAAGAAGGGGGAATGGTAGCAGCAGTCGCAGCGACAGGCCAGAGCTGCCACTGTCATCCTGCGGTTGTGTTTCGACCAGCAACCCAGTGTGTCTTTGAATGGTTGACTCGGTCTTCAACCTCATCTTAAGTGACATCAGACACCCCCAGTTCCAACTAAGTGACATGGCCCAGGAACAAGCTCTGGGCCCCCACCTGTACTGAACCTTCCTCTTTCATTTTCTTTTTCTTCTGCTATATTGTCACGGGGTTCCGAAGGTGCACTCGGTCCCCCATTGCCCGCAGACCTGTTGCTTAGCTTTTGGAATGAGGTTCTGTGTTTGACCTCATTCCCAGGGCGGCTTTACTAGCTGGGTGGCTCCCTGCTCCTAGTCTGCCTTGAGCGCCGAGCTGATCACTTGGTGATCGACTGGTTGGTCTGTCGGTCATGTGACGCTGGCCACGTCACATGACCCTCACTCCCCACTATAAATACAGGCAGCCTGCTGGCTACAGGTTGCCTGTTAATTTCTAGGTTCCTGGCTATTTGTTGGACTGCTGAATACGTACCTGATCCTGTTCCCTGACCATCCTTTTGCCTGCTCCTCCTGTACTGCGCATCCGTCCTGGTATTGTGACCTCGGCTCCCACCTGACTACTCTCTTAGGACTCCTCTTGTACTTCTCTACTCTCCTGGTATTTGACCCCGGCTTCTCCTGACCATTCTTTGCTTAATCCTTTGTACTGCGTAGCTCTCTTGGTTCTGACCCGGTTCATTCATGTTCCGTATTTTGTCTTGTCTGTCTTCCCTGCACATATCCGAAGTTAGGGACTGTCGTCCAGTTGTCCCCTGTCATCAGGACTCGTGAGGCAAGTAGGCAGGGCCAGGGGTGAGGGTGGAGCGCAGTGGTCACTATCCTTTCCCCTGTGTGTGTGTGGACGTGACCGTTACATATATGAAAGAAAAAAATCAAGTACTTAACTTGATAAAATGGACAGCATTGATGAGATTACCACATCATACAAAAATAAATAACTCTGTGCCCTGCCGAATTACCAATTTACAACACATGGTGTACCAGATTAGATGTAGGTATTTTTCCAGAACAGTACTACTACAAACAGGGAATTTGATCGATAATCAAATAAGTCAAATAACTATAAAGGCATTTACACCCAAAAACCTGCTTCTGCACTTTACAGAGGATAACATTTCAATAAATGAACAGTAAAGATTTTATCTATATTCAGTAACAAAAAGGATTTTTTTCATTGGAGTGATCAGAAATATATTTTTATACATAAACCACCCTCTTGATTACACGTGATACAGCATTCTTACCTATTTACCAAGTACACAATAGACTATAATTTGATTCAAAGAGAACATAACCGCTTCAAATCATAAATGCAGGATTTGTGCTAGACATGCAGTATCATGCAATAGATATTGTGTATTAAAATTAGTGCATTTTTTAACTACTGTAGTATTAATTATATCTTTATCTGTCATGGTTATAACTCAACTGGAAATTCCTGCCAGATGGTTTTGCTTCGATAAGATTATTCAGGGAACCAAATGAAACCTAAAAACCTAATTTTCAAACCTGTTCAAATCTTTATCCGGGGGAGGAAAGATAACCTGACGAATTGAGATCTGCACCCTTCCTCTATCTTAACAACATTTATAAATTTAAATACTCGTGTTGAATTATACTGATTTTCTCTTTTAAATATGGTTCAATATTAGCAACTTCTCCGCAACAGATTGATTCCCCTTCTGTTGACATCTGTTCACAATTTCCAAACATACATCATGCATTGTTGACAAGTCTGTTGCTTGACTGTTCGGCTGCAATGCTATCTTTATTGGTGGGTGATCTCCTGGGATTCTCAGGAAAGCACAGTTCAGAATCACCGGGGCTTCCGTATTTCCTCTTAGTCTCCTCTTAGTCCTCTAAGTCTCAGCTTTAGCCATTGCAACTATTTAGTTAGTGAAGACAATTATAAATTGTTAATAAGGAAATAACTAGAATATCTATTAGCTAACACAATTTAATTGAACAATAATTATAGAACATGTATGGCAAACAATGGTGCCACATAATCCATTTTGTTTTACAGATGCATGATTTTCTACAACTATTGCTAAAGCTAAACAGATACGTCATTAGGTGCAAAAATGAAAATTTCATAATTAAAAAAATCTAAAGTATAAGCGTATAACACTAAGAAAAAGTACAACCGCTTGCTTTTGTGTTGTCTTTGAAAAAAATGCATTTGTTTAGGAAACGCACTTTTTTCAGAACGTGGTGCTGTAACAACAGGGGGTGATTGTTCAGAGTTTGCATCCAAGTTGAAACCTTTAAATATACAGTACAGACCAAAAGTTTGGACACACCTTCTCATTCAAAGAGTTTTCTTTATTTTCATGACTATGAAAATTGTAGATTCACACTGAAGGCATCAAAACTATGAATTAACACATGTGGAATTCTTTACATAACAAACAAGTGTGAAACAACTGAAAATATGTCATATTCTAGGTTCTTCAAAGTAGCCACCTTTTGCTTTGATTACTGCTTTGCACACTCTTGTGATTCTCTTGATGAGCTTCAAGAGGTAGTCCCCAGAAATGGTTTTCACTTCATAGGTGTGCCCTGTCATGTTTAATGAGTGGGATTTCTTGCCTTATGAATGGGGTTGGGACCATCAGTGGCATTGAGGAGAAGTCAGGTGGATACACAGCTGATAGTTCTACTGAATAGACTGTTAGAATTTGTATTATGGCAAGAAAAAAGCAGCTAAGTAAAGAAAAAAATTACTTTAAGAAATGAAGGTCAGTCAGTCAGCCAAAAAATTGGGAAAACTTTGAAAGTAAGGGCTATTTGACCATGAAGGAGAGTGATGGGGTGCTGCGCCAGATGACCTGGCCTCCACAGTCACCGGACCTGAACCCAATCGAGATGGTTTGGGGTGAGCTGGACCGCAGAGTGAAGGCAAAAGGGCCAACAAGTGCTAAGCATCTCTGGGAACTCCTTCAAGACTGTTGGAAGACCATTTCTGGGGACTACCTCTTGAAGCTCATCAAGAGAATGCCAGGAGTGTGCAAACCAGTAATCAAAGCAAAAGGTGGCTACTTTGAAGAACCTAGAATATGACATATTTTCAGTTGTCTCACACTTGTTTGTTATGTATATAATTCCACATGTGTTAATTCATAGTTTTGATGCCTTCATAGTCATGAAAATAAAGAAAACTCTTTGAATGAGAAGGTGTGTCCAAACTTTTGGTCTGTACTGTATATATATTTTAAAAATATTAGTTTTTATGCCACAGCCAGATCGTCAGGAAGGGGAGAGAAGCAGTACTGATTCACATTCATGATTGTGGCCTAGGGGCATGGGGGGAGTAGTAGTAGTCATTCCCCAGCCTGTTCCATGCATAAGGGTGTGGTGTCGGGACGATAAGTAGTATTTATGAGGCTACACAACAGTGAAAAAAAAAAGACAGTTAAAAATGGAAAAACTGTCAATTTTTTATGTCCATTTTCAACCATTTGTGCATCCATTTTCTGTCCGTTTTGCATCCTTGACAAAGAAATACAATACTTAATCTGTCTGTTAATTCTGTCAGTGACCTATTGAGTATTGACCTCATTTGCACCCGTGACCTATAGCCAATTTTGTAGTTCGACCATAAAAAAATTAGTAGAGCATCAAATAATGGATATGGCCGTGGTGCTGCTGGTGTTGGTGGAGCTCCTAATGTAGGGAGAGGACGTTGTCGATCTGTGCCAGCTATGCGCCCAAATGAAACACCCTCTGGTGCACGCAGGGACAGGAAGTTCTGCGTCATTTTATAGGCCCGAATACCTCTTTACAAATGGTGAGGCCAGAAAAAGTAGAGGTAGTAGTAGATTGGTTGGCTGACAGTGCCTCCAGCTCCTTCACATTGTCTTCCACCCAGTCCACTGCTGAAAGTGCAGAGTTGGCACTGGCGGCCCACTGGTATCTGTCTTCCACTTTAACCCCTTGCACATCAGTCAAGCAGTGTCACCGCCAGCTCTCTGAGAAGCTCTGGCAGACGTTCTTCTGTACCTCTTGCATGATGTTCTTTGTTTTGGTTTCACTTTGTCATCCCTTTTCCTTCTCCCAGCTGTCATCTATTTACACTGATTGCCTCCCTTTATATCTCCTCCCATACTGCCTCACTTTGCAGTTTATACTACTTCCTGGATTGTGCTCACTGCTAGATGCTGCAACTGCTGGATCCTCAGATAAGTCTTTTCCTTTATTTGTGTTTCTGTGCTGGCTTGATTCTAGGTGACCATGACTCCCTCCGTATTAAGTGCAGGGAGCTGGTGGTCGTGTCCCCTCACTATTATAGGGTTTTCAGGTGTCAAACAGTCTAGGTACGAGGGCATGCAATTTTCTATCATAAAGATCTTTGCATGGGCAGAGCAGTCAGGGAGAGCTCTAGGGGTTTTATAGGCCTCACCCATATGTTCCTTAGTTTGGGATCAAGTCAGTCGGATGTTTATTTATAACTTCCAGTTTTCTGCAACACCATCCGTGACATTATAAACCGCCAAAACCGTCTTAAGCATGGATCCGGTTTCAGCCTTGATGGACCGCATGCAGGGTCTTTCACTGGAGGTAGCAGATCTCCGTAAAACTGTGTCTCAGTTTCAGGTGACCGGTTCTGCTTGCGTTCATGGAGTTTGTTCCGAGCCTAAGATCTCACTTCTGGATATGTTCTCCGGGGGTAGTGAGAATTTTGTTTGTTTTAGAGAGGCTTGCAAACTCCATTTTCACCTACTTCCCCATTCCTCTGGTGATGAGGAGCAGAGGGTGGGGATCATCATCTCGCTGCTCAGGGATAACGCTCAGTCTTGGGCCTTTTAGCTGCCGGTGGGGGCACGGCCCCTCCGATTGGTGGATGAATTTTTTCTAGCCCTGGGTCAGATATATGATGACCCGGATCGTATTGCTCTGGCTGAATCTAAACTGCGTCTTTTATGCCAGGGTAAACAGTCCGCAGAGATATATTGTATAGAATTTCGGAGATGGGTAGCTGATACTGGTTGGAATGATGCTGCACTCCGAAGTCAATTTTGCCATGGTCTTTCGGAGGGATTGAAAGATGCATTTGCCTTTCATGAAAGACCTGCCTCGTTGGAGTCTGCCATGTCTCGAGCTGTTCGTATTGACAGGCGTCTTAGAGAGAGAGGAGAGATCACTCCTTCCTGTCATATTCAGTCCAAGGACAGTGGGGCGGTCTCATTCAGTGTGCAGGGGCCTCAGTCTCTCTCAATCCCCTCTGAGCAGGAGGCCATGCAGCTGGGTTTGCTTGCCTCTGATAGTAGAGGATTCAGCTCTCAGAGGAGGGTTTGTTTCTGTTGTGGAGGTATAAATCATTTGGCAAATGTTTGCCCCTCTAGGAGATTCAGGGAGTTTTCTGAGGGTAATAAAGAAACAAAAAGAAAAAAAACCTCTAAAAACTTTCCATCTGTTAATATTGGCAAGGTTGATGCGGAAATTGAAGGTTTGCCGTTTGCTTGTAGTTCCCGTTTTGTCCTACCTGCCAGGGTGGCACTAGATAGCAAGAATATTGTTTGTGAGATTTTTGTAGATAGTGGAGGAGCCATCAATCTCATTAATAATCAATTTGCTATAACACATGGTTTCCAGGTATGCACTTGGGAAAGGATATACCTGTTTTTGCTATTGATTCTGCTCCACTTTCTCAAAAATCGTTAAAGGGCATAGTTCACAATATCCTTTCGACTGTGGGTGATGCTCATGTTGAGGATATGTCATGTTTCGTCCTAAGCGGATTACCTACTACTCTAGTGTTGGGGCTACCCTGGCTCACTAAACATAACCCCACCATTGATTGGCAAGCAAGGCAAATAAATGGTTGGAGTGACTTTTGCAGAGAGAATTGCCTCATGGCGTCTCTTTCAGAGGTTTCTACCAAGACTGTACCATCTTTTCTCTCAGAATTTTCGGATGTGTTTTCCGAGAGTGGTGTCCAGGAGTTGCCCCCTCACCGGGAGTATGATTGCCCTATTAATGCCCTATTAATCTCATCCCAGGCGCCAAGCTGCCAAAATCACGTTTATACAATCTCTCCCAACCTGAAAGGGTCGCTATGCGTACTTATATCTCTGAGAGCCTGAGAAAGGGACACATTCGACCCTCGAAGTCACCTGTTGCCTCAGTTTTTTTTTTTGTTAAGAAAAAAGATGGTTCTTTAAGACCATGTCTGGATTTCAGGGAGCTGAACCGTATCACAATTCGTGACCCTTATCCGCTTCCTCTGATCCCGGACCTGTTTAACCAGATTGTTGGGGCTAAAGTTTTTTCTAAGTTGGATTTAAGAGGGGCATACAACCTAGTCAGGGTCAGGGAAGGGGATGAATGGAAGACGCCTTCAATACACCTGAGGGCCATTTCGAGAATTTGCTTATGCCCTTTGGTTTGATGAATACTCCAGCAGTCTTCCAACATTTTGTGAACAGCATTTTTTATCATTTAATGGGGAAATGACATTTTGATTTTTTCTCCTGATTTTAAAACTCATAGGGACCACCTACGTCAGGTCTTGCTGATTCTGCGGGAGAATAAATTGTACGCTAAACTGGAAAAATGTGTGTTTGCGGTTCCAGAAATTCAATTTCTGGGTTTTCTTCTCTCCGCTTCTGGTTTTCGCATGAACCCTGAGAAGGTCTGCGCTGTGCTTGATTGGGAGCTTCCTGAGAATCAGAAGGCGCTGATGCGGTTTTTGGGTTTTGCCAATTATTACAGGAAGTTCATTTTGAATTATTCCTCTGTTGTTAAGCCACTCACTGATATGACTAAAAAGGGGGTAGATTTTTCCTTCTGTTCGGTAGATGCGCTTAAGGCCTTTTCTAGTATCAAAGAGAGTTTTGCTTCCGCTCCCATTTTGGTACAACCTGATGTCTCTCTGCCTTTCATTGTTGAGGTGGACGCTTCTGAGGTGGGTGTAGGTGCGGTCTTGTCTCAGGGTCCCTCTCCTGCCAAATGCCGACTATGTGCCTTTTTCTCAAGGAAACTCTCCTCCGCAGAGAGAAATTACGATGTGGGAGATAGGGAGTTGTTGGCCATCAAATTAGCTTTTGAGGAATGACGCCATTGGCTAGAGGGAGCCAGACATCCTATTATCGTGTTTACCGACCATAAGTATCTGGCCTACTTGGAATCAGCCAAGCGTCTAAACCCGAGACAGGCCAGATGGTCTTTATTCTTTTCTAGGTTTAATTTTGTTGTTACGTTCCGCCCTGGGGTTAAAAATGTGAAGGCTGATGCCCTGTCATTTTGTTTTCCGGGAGGGGGGAACTTTGAAGACCCAGGTCCCATTTGGGCTGAAGGGGTGGTCGTCTCTGCTCTTTATCCTGATTTGGAGGCAGAGGTTCAGGCATTCCAGGCAGAAGCTCCTGATCTTTGTCCTCCTGGGAGGTTGTTTGTGCCTCTCGCTTTACGACACAAGGTTTTTAAGGAGCACCACGATACTGTCCTTGCTGGGCACCCGGGGAGTAGAGCCACAGTGGATCTCATTGCTCGGAGATTCTGGTGGCCGGCTCTTCGTAAGACGGTTGAGGGTTTTGTGGCAGCCTGCGAGACCTGCACTCGTGCCAAGGTCCCTCATTCACGGCCATCGGGTTCTCTCCTCCCGTTACCCATTCCTTCCCGTCCTTGGACGCATCTGTCCATAGACTTCATTACGGACCTGCCTCGTTCCTCAGGGAAGACTGTGATTCTGGTAGTAGTGGACCGTTTTAGCAAAATGGCGCATTCCATTCCCTTTCCTGGGTTACACAATGCTAAAACGCTGGCACAAGCATTTGTTGATCACATTGTCAAATTGCATGGCATTCCTTCAGACATAGTTTCTGAAAGGGGCACGCAGTTTGTTTCCAGATTCTGGAAGGCTTTCTGTTCTCACTTGGGGGTTCAGTTGTCGTTCTCTTCTGCTTTTCACCCGCAGTCGAATGGCCAGACCGAACGCGTCAATCAGAATCTGGAGACATATCTGTGCTGTTTTGTGGTGGAGAATCAGGAGGATTGGTGTTCTTTTTTGTCCCTTGCTGAGTTTGCTTTAAATAACCGTCGCCAGGGGTCCTCGGATAAGTCACCATTTTTTGGTGCATATGGGTTTCATCCGCAGTTTGGGACATTCTCTGGAGAGGGGTCTTCTGGTTTACCTGATGAGGAAAGATTTTCCTCGTCTTTGTCATTTTTTTGGCAAAAGATTCAGGGTAATCTGAAGAGGATGAGTGAGAGATATAAGCGTGTGGCGGATAAGAGACGCGTGCCTGGTCCGGACCTGAATGTGGGTGATCTGGTGTGGTTGTCTACAAAGAATATCAAAATGAAGGTTTCCTCCTGGAAGTTGGGTCCTAAGTTTATTGTGCCTTACAAGATCTTGTCCGTCATCAATCCCGTTGCCTTCCGTCTTGATCTTCCTCAGACTTGGAAGATCCATAATGTTTTTCATAGGTCCCTATTAAAACCTTATGTCCAACCCACTGTCCCCTCCTCTTTGCCTCCTCCTCCGATTGTTGTTGATGGTAATCTTGAATTTCAGGTCTCTAGGATTGTGGATTCTCGCATTATCCGTGGTTTTCTCCAGTATCTCGTTCATTGGGAGGGTTATGGTCCTGAGGAGAGGATGTGGGTCCCAGTGGCGGACATTAAGGCCACTCGTCTTATCAGGGCTTTCCATAGGTCCCATCCTGAGAAGGTGGGCTCTGAGTGTACGGAGTCCACTCATAGAGGGAGGGGTACTGTCACCGCCAGCTCTCTGAGAAGCTCTGGCAGACGTTCTTCTGTACCTCTTGCATGATTTTCTTTGTTTTGGCTTCACTTTGTCATCCCTTTTCCTTCTCCCAGCTGTCATCTATTTACACTGATTGCCTCCCTTTATATCCCCTCCCATACTGCCTCACTTTGCGGTTTATACTACTTCCAGGATTGTGCTCACTCCTAGATGCTGCAACTGCTGGTTCCTCAGATAAGTCTTCTCTTTTATTTGTGTTTCTGTGCTGGCTTGATTCTAGGTGACCCTGACTCCCTCCGTATTAAGTGAAGGGAGCTGGTGGTCGTGTCCCCTCACTATTATAGGGTTTTCAGGTGTCAAACAGTCTAGGTACGAGGGCATGGAATTTTCTATCATAAAGATCTTTGCATGGGTAGAGCAGTCAGGGAGAGCTCTAGGGGTTTTATAGGGCTCACCCATATGTTCCTTAGTTTGGGATCAAGTCAGTCGGATGTTTATTTATAACTTCCAGTTTTCTGCAACACCATCCGTGACAAGCAGCCTGAGCCCCAAGTCATGCAGCAGTCACTTATGCTTTTTCTTTTTTAAAATCTGTTTATTGATTTTAAACATATAAAAGAGGTATTACAAACACAGTTCTTACACTATGGATGTTTCAGGAGGTAACATGCCTGCGTTTAAAGAGTAAATAGTGTTTAGTGTAAAATTGGACATCTATTTAGGTGGTGTATGCATTCCAGTATTTAACTGGTGAACAAATAACATCAAGGGAAAAAAGGACAGTGGGGGGAGGGATGAATAAGGGGACAGGGGGAGGGAGGGATGAATAAGGGGAGGTGGGAAGGGAGAAAAAGTAGATGAACCAGGTTGTATATAGGGTTCGAAACCTGCTATTCAGTGAAAAGTAAATGATATAATTAAGTTCAGGAAGTATGAGTCAGGCTAAAATCGTATGTCTGTGGGGCCAGTTGTAGTGCAAAAGCCTTGATGTGAAAGTAAATATCAACTCAGTGAAAATGGTGGAGTGCAAAATAACTAGAGATGGGGCGGGGGATTAGTCGAATCCACGAATCCCTCGAACCTTCCTGGATTTGTGGGATTCGTGGACTCGAATCCGGACATAATTTACCGGATACGAATCCCACGAATCCCGGTGGTGCCCAGACTGGTGGCGGCGGCGGCAGGGCAATCTAGAAGATGAGCGCTTCGCTGCTGTGACAGGGGAGGGAGAGGCGTTTCCTTTCCCTGTTCCTCTGATAGGCTGCCGGCACAAGGCCCGCAGCCTATCAGAGGCCGTCATCGCGCCGCCTGAGTTGTACAGTGCGGGACACTGGCCAGAAGAGGCCTGCATCGCAGCGGAGGTAAGTACAAGTTTTTTTTTTTTTTATCTGTTACTGGCACATTGGCGAGGGGGAGAGGTGAGAGGCACTATGATACTACTGGCACATTGGGGGGGGGGGAGGCACTATGATACTGGCACATTATGGGGGGAGATGGCACTATGATACTGGCACATTATGAGGGGAGATGACACTATGATACTGGCACATTATGGGGGAGATGGCACTATGATACTGGCACATTATGGGGGGAGGTGGCACTATAATACTGGCACGTTATGGGGGGAGATGGCACTATGATACTGGCACATTATGGGGGGAGGTGGTACTATAATACTGGCACATTATGGGGAGATGGAACTATAATACTGGCACATTTGGGGGAGATGGCACTATGATACTGGCACATTATGGGGGGAGGTGGCACTATAATACTGGCACATTATGGGGGGAAATGGCACTATGATACTGGCACATTGGGGGAGATGGCACTATGATACTGGCGCATTGGGGGGGAGATGGCACTATGATACTGGCACATTATGGGGGGGAGATGGCACTATAATACTGGCACATAGGGGGGCAGATGGCACTATGAGACTGGCACATTATGGGGGGAGATGGCACTATGATACTGGCACATTGGGGGGGTGGCACTATGATACTGGCACATTGGGGGGAGATGGCACTATGATACTGGCACATTGGGGGGGTGATGGCACTATGATACCGGCACATGGGGGGGAGGAGAGAGGCACTCCGCACTTGATACTCGCACATGGGGGGTGGAGAGAGCCATTTGATACTGGCACATGATTAGGGGGTATCTATGGGGAAACTTACTGGCACATTATTGGGTGGCACTGTGGGGCCACTTCTTATTGGCACATTATTGGGGGGCACTATGGGGGCATCTACTGAGGCCACAAAGAAGGGGTATTTTATATGGGGGGCTCTGTGTAGTACTAGTATTATCAGGGGTATTATCTGTTTCTGCAGTATAGTATTGGGGAGCACAGCGGAACAGTATTGGGGGTGTTAGGATGATTTGTCCAGAAGATGGGAGGATGATGGAAAAGTAGTAAACTAAGATTTTTTTTGGTCAAACTGCAGAGATGAAAAATGGCTGAGAAGATGAGGAAAGAGAACATCTACATCAAAGGAGACGTCTCTGGATGTAAGAGGTATGTGGCGCTGTATTACCCTGTATGTTCTGTAGTGATAGGAGCAGGGGCGTAACGATCGCGGTCATATAGGGTGCGACCGTGACTGACTTTGTTTCTTATACCGTTCACACAATTATTAAACAGCAGAGCTATTTCTGGACAGCTAGGAAGCACATCTTCTTTCAAATCAAGAATATCCCTCACCAGCTCAAAAACTAGGTCCCAAAAGGTTTTTATTTTGGGGCATAACCACCATATATGTAAGAAAGAACCTTTTTCGGACAGACATCTCCAGCAACTGTTAGATATGTCCCCGTACATCAGGCTTAGCCTTACAGGTGTTAAGTACCACCTTGTGAGGACTTTGTATGCATTCTCTTGTATGGTTATACATCTTGAGATACTTTTCGGAGCGCTTAGAATAATCTGAGTCTCTCTTTCGGAGAACTTCTTGTCTAAGACATTCTGCCATTCCTTTATGAAGTACAAGGAGGGAGGGACTTCTAAAGGCAATAAGTTTCTGATCACCAGAGATATGATCTTCGAAGAGTATTGAGTTTGTGAGGCTAATTTCTCAAACCAGTTTAATGATGAATTTGCTTGGTTCTTTTTAAGAATAGGACTGGTTATAGTTTTTAGGCATGAGAGTTGCATCTGGCTAAGGTTAGGGAGTTTAAATTTATTTATTAAGGAGGCAGAGTCGAGAAAGGTGCCTTCATTGTCCAGTAACTCATGGATAGGCAAGGTAGAGTTTCGTAATTGGGGGGGTAGGATATTAAAACTATCCGTATTGAGGCTAATGCAGTCCCTGATATTTAGAAGTGCTGATGGGTATGTCAGGCAGGTTCCTCTCACATCTGGGTTTTTCCATAGTGACAGTGAGACTGACGCCAATGGATCTCCTGTAGCGGAATAAAGGGGCTTCCCAAAATCAGATAATAACAAGGGTCTGATAGGACAGCCAACCAACTTTTCTTCCAAAGGAATCCATAGTTTGTAATCAGGTCTCCTTATCAGATCAATGATTCTATTAAGATGAACAGATCTATGAAATCTTTTAATGGACGGAAACCCACAGAGGAGCTCATCTTCCTGAATGACTCAAAGAAGCTGTTTGGCAATTTTATTGGGAGAACTTGCAGTAGGTAGGTAAACTTGGGGACTATTAGAGAGTTGAAAATGTTACGTCTACCTATCCAGGAGATAAAGGAGGGAGACCATGGGTTTAGTGTTGCAGGTATGGATTTTAGTAGGGGGAGAAATTAGCTTCGTATAGTCAATTTAAGTCTGGTGTGATGTTTATTCCCAAGAATTTTATATGTGAGTGAGTCCATTCAAAAGGAGAGTTTTCTTTAAGTTTCTGAAGGAGTATGGGTGGGAGATTTATATTCATCGCTACTGATTTAGCCAAATTTATTCTAAAGTTTGAGATGAAGCCAAATGTATTAAAGGTCTTGATTATAGCAGGGAAAGCTTGAGTTGGGTTAGAGATCATTAGGAGTAAATCATCGGCATATGCCGCTTGTTTAATCTCCAATGTACCACAGGTCAAGCCTTTTATTTCTTTAGACTGTCTAATGTATTGTAAAAGAGGTTCAATCATGAGAATGAAGAGTATAGGTGAGGTGACAGGGGGCAGCCTTGTCTAGTCCCATTATTTATCAACACAGGCTGAGAGAGAATATCGTTGACTCTAATATTTGCACTAGGAGATATGTACATAGAGAAGATAGCCTCTATAAAGGGGGTAGGGAAGCCTAGTTTGGACAAGGTACTTTTAACAAAGGCCCAAGCCACTCTGTCAAAGGCTTTTTCAGCATCCGTCCCCAATACCACAAAAGGAGTCCTAGTCTTTTTTGCATAGGCTATAGCATTTATAACTTTATATGTGTTGTCTTTACCTTCGCGTCCAGGAACAAATCCTGTCTGGTCAGGGTGGATGAGATCTTTTAGTAAAGGTTTTATTCTGTTAGCCAATATTTTTGCATATACAAACCGGATTCCAAAAAAGTTGGGACACTATACAAATCGTGAATAAAAAACTGAATGCAATGATGTGGAGGTGCCAACTTCTAATATTTTATTCAGAATAGAATAGAACAAAAGTTTAAACTGAGAAAATGTACCATTTTAAGGGAAAAATATGTTGAATCAGAATTTCATGGTGTCAACAAATCCCAAAAAAGTTGGGACAAGGCCATTTTCACCACTGTGTGGCATCTCTCCTTCTTCTTGCAACACTCAACAGACGTCTGGGGACCGAGGAGACCAGTTTCTCAAGTTTAGAAATAGGAATGCTCTCCCATTCTTGTCTAATACAGGCCTCTAACTGTTCAATCGTCTTGGGCCTTCTTTGTTGCACCTTCCTCTTTATGATGCACCAAATGTTCTCTATAGGTGAAAGATATGGACTGCAAACTGGCCATTTCAGTACCCGGATCCTTCTCCTACGCAGCCATGATGTTGTGATTGATGCAGAATGTGGTCTGGAATTATCTTGTTGAAAAATGCAGGGTCTACCCTGAGAGAGATGACGTCTGGATGGGAGCATATGTTGTTCTAGAACCTGAATATAATTTTCTGCATTGATGGTGCATTTCCAAACATGCAAGCTGCCCATGCCACACGCACTCATGCAACCCCATACCATCAGAGATGCAGGCTTCTGAACTGAGCGTTGATAACAACTTGGGTTGTCCTTGTCCTCTTTGGTACGGATGACATGGCGTCCAAGATTTCCAAAAAGAACTTAGAATCGTGACTCATGTGACCACAGAACAGTCTTCCATTTTGGCACACACCATTTTAAATGATCCCTGGCCCAGTGAAAATGCCTGAGCTTGTGGATCTTGCTTAGAAATGGCTTCTTCTTTGCACTGTAGAGTTTCAGCTGGCAACGGTGGATGGCACGGTGGATTGTGTTCACTGACTGGTTTCTGGAAGTATTCCTGAGCCCATTCTGTGATTTCCTTTACAGTAGCATTCCTGTTTGTGGTGCAGTGTCGTTTAAGGGCCCGGAAATCACGGGCATCCAGTATGGTTTTACGGCCTTGACCCTTACGCACAGAGATTGTTCCAGATTCTCTGAATCTTCGGATGATGTTATGCACAGTTGATGATGATAGATGCAAAGTCTTTGCAATTTTTCGCTGGGTAACACCTTTCTGATATTGCTCCACTATCTTTCTGCGCAACATTGTGGGAATTGGTGATCCTCTACCCATCTTGGCTTCTGAGAGACACTGTTACTCTGAGAAGCTCTTTTTATACCCAATCATGTTGCCAATTGACCTAATTAGTGTTAATTGGTCTTCCAGCTCTTCGTTATGCTCAAATTTACTTTTTCCAGCCTCTTATTGCTACTTGTCCCAACTTTTCTGGGATTTGTTGACACCGTGAAAATTGGAATCAACGTATTTTTCCTTTAAAATGATACATTTGGGGGTATGGCTAGGCTGCCGAACGAGATGGCCGCTTGAGTGAAGAGCTCCTGCACCTCAGCGACTACAATCTAGCCTGCTCGTTTCGATCCACCGCAAAAACATCATTCTCCTACCTTCCCAGATTCTCTACTCCTCTGCAGTCGCAATGGGGAAATCGAGGAAGCACCTGCAGAAGTTGCAGGATGGGAATCTTGAGAACTACTTTGGGGTCGGTCTAAAGATGGCGCCGATGGTACAGACAGGCCGGCACTGGGATCCCCCATTAGCGCGATGTCACCAGCGCTCACAGCCCGCTCACCCTCCCCACCGATCTTACCAGGCAGCACTGACCTGCTGCATGTGTCTCCCCCGTCGCTTCCACCGACTCCAGAGGAAGCCAGAGTTCTGCAGCACAGCACACAAGGGATCCAAGATGGCGCCCGCTCCCTGGCGCAGCAAGAGCAGCCGCTCAGCCTCCAACGCCAGCAAACGATACAACGGCAGCTGAGTGAGTACACCCCGCATATTACTGCACCCCTGGACCCCTTTCAATCACTCCCTACCTCAGATAAGCCAGTCACTGAGGATTTGCTTAAGAACATGCTTCTTGCCCTGAAATCTTCCCTGCAGGCAGACATAGCAGGACTGATTAACCCTCTATCCGCCAGGCTGCAAACCACAGAGGATAAAGTGCAGCATGTGGAGGTGAAAATGGGCGAATTTGCCGAATCACAAAATGTCATAATTGATGCCCATAACGCCATGGCTGATGAGCTGGAGGCTATTAAATGGAAAATGGCGGATCTAGAAGACCGTTCCAGACGGAACAATGTCAAATTTAGGGGTATTCCTGAGGATGTAGCCCCACAAGATCTGCAAACGTACCTGAAAGGGCTAATAAAAGCTCTACTGCCACATATCCCAATTCCTGATTTGATCATTGATAGAGCCCACAGGCTTCCTAAACCTCCACACCTGGGCCCTAATATACCGCGTGATACTTTAGCGCGTATTCATTTCTTCCATACTAAAGAAGCAATTATGGCTGCAGCAAGAAATAAGACTGCACTACCTGTGCCGTATCAGAAGATTAAACTATTCACAGACCTCTCCATGGTCACCCTCCGTCGACGCAGAGCACTTCAACCTATCACAACAGCCTTAAGAGATAATGACTTCCCGTACAAATGGGGCTATCCTCTAAAGATCCTCGTCCGCAAGAATGGACAAACGCACGCCATCAAAACCCTGGAAGAAGGGAAGCAATTACTTCACCTCTGGCAGATTCCACTGTCCTCCAGCAATGTGGGAACTGACCCCACCACCAAAACTTCTGAGGATCCACTTATAATGGAGGGCTGATCCCCGATGCCTAGTAATAGGAACTTCTACAATGGAGCTGAATAGCTTTGTTCATCATATAGGGACTTCCTGTGTTTTATGTTCGGGCGCTGAACCAGCAGAGTTTATATAATTGGGTGCAGGTCCCTCTGTCACCATTACCTTTTTGAATTTACTTTAATCTAGTGTTGAACTTTCGCCCTGTCTTCACCTAGACGGTTATATCCGTCCTGTTCAATACCTACTGAGTCTTAGACGGATATTTAAGTTATATTTGTTTGTTTGTTATTATTTTCTCCCTCCCTCTCTCCTCCCTCTCTTCCCCGGTGTTGAACCATAAGTGCCAGCAATCCCTGTCTCATTGATATTGAATTCTAGTACGGTGTTTACACACCGAAATCTGAATTGGTAGTTCCCTCTTGACATCATGGGTCTTAAAATCATGTCCCTTAATGTTAAAAGCTTGAACTGCCCTCAGAAGAGGTCTTATATGTGGAAAGAAGCTTTAGCAGCTAACGTTGATGTTTTGTGTATTCAGGAGACTCATCTACTACAAGCAGATGCTGACAGAGTGCGCCATCGCCTATTTCCTGATATCCTGCATTCACATTGTAACAAGAAAAAGAGAGGTACCATGATCGCGGTAAAAAACACTGTCGCCCACACTCATATTAAGTCTAAAATTGACCCACAAGGTTGATACATTATCCTAGTCTGCTCCATTAATAACATTATATATACGCTAGTTAACCTATATGCCCCCAATTCACACCAGTTAGCTTTTTTACATAAACTTGTACGCAACGTGAACAGGCTTAAACAAGGGAAATTGGTTGTATGCGGGGATTTCAATACTGTTCTGCATCCCAATATTGATTCCTCATTTTCCGCCAGACGCTCTGATGCGGGAGTTGCCACTTTCGTGCACTCTGAGGGTCTCACAGACGTGTGGAGAGCGCAGCACAACCTTGAGAGAGATTATACCTTTTTCTCTCCGATACATCTGTCCTACTCACGAATAGACATGTTTATGGTAGATCACACAACCTTACTTCATACTATTTCAACTGATATTGGCCTCATTAAATGGTCTGATCATGCCCCGATTACTATCACCCTAGAAGAGCAGTTTCAGTCCATTAGACCCCCTATTTGGAGGAATAATACTTTTCTCTTTAATAACCCAATCCATGTCTCTGAGCTTTCTGCACAGTTGAATGAATACTTCCAATTTAACAACGGTTCGGTTTCTAATAAATTTGTCTTATGGCAAGCCCATAAAGCGTATATACGAGGCTCTCTAATCAAACTGAACTCTGTTGTGAGGAAGCGCAGAGAACGGGACATTACACAAACCTTAGAATGTATCGCCAAACTGGAGGCAACTAATAAACCGGCCCCAACATATCAGTGCTCCAATGAGCTTAGAGAGGCACGTAATAAGCTTAGTAGCCTACTTCTTCAAAACTATCATAAGTCTCTCTTAAGGCTTCGCTCCAAATACTATTACCAAAGCAATAAAGCTGGCAGGCTCCTAGCACAACAACTAAAATCTCAACAATCAAAATGTAAAATTCCACATCTGTTACATCCCGAGAATAAAGCAAAACTGACAGACCCCCGAGAGATTGCTAACCAATTTAAAGGGTTTCTGTCACCCCACAAAACTCTTTTTTTTTTTTTGGATAGTTAGATTCCTTATAGGGCGATATAGGAGAATATAATAGTCTTACTTACTTTCATGCGGCCGATTCTTTATAAAACGAAGTTTTATAATATGTAAATGAGGGCTCTACCAGCAAGTAGGGCGTCTACTTGCTGGTAGCCGCAGCAGCAATCCGCCCCCTCGCCGTGTTGATTGACAGGGCCAGCCGTGATCTCCTCCTCCGGCCGGCCCTGTCAGTAATTCAAAAATCGCACGCCTCTGGTCCTTCGGCGCAGGCGCTCTGAGATGAGGAGGCTCGTCTCCTCAGTGCGCCTGCGCCGATGACATCACCGAAAGAGAAGACGTCATCGGCGCAGGCGCACTGAGGAGACGAGCCTCCTCATCTCAGAGCGCCTGCGCCGAATGACCAGAGGCGCGCGATTTTTGAATTACTGATAGGGCCGGCCGGAGGAGGAGATCACGGCTGGCCCTGTCAATCAACACGGCGAGGGGGCGGATTGCTGCTGTGGCTACCAGCAAGTAGACGCCCTACTTGCTGGTAGAGCCCTCATTTACATATTATAAAACTTCGTTTTATAAAGAATCGGCCGCATGAAAGTAAGTAAGACTATTATATTCTCCTATATCGCCCTATAAGGAATCTAACTATCCAAAAAAAAAAAGAAAATGAGTTTTGTGGGGTGACAGAAACCCTTTAAAAACTACTCCTCTTCCCGGTGATTACTCTACTTTGGTGGAAAATTTCCTCACTCAGGCGTCTCTCCCGGCTCTCTCCCAGACACAATTACAGTCCCTCAATACACAATTCTCGCTCGCTGAAATTAATAAGGTTATCAAATCCCTTAAGATAGGTAACTCCCCAGGTCCTGATGGACTCTCTAATGAATATTTTCGCCACTTCCAGAGTACTCTTGCTCCCTACATGCTTGAAATATTTAAGTTAGTGCAAGACGGTCATCCTTTTCCCCCAGATATGTTGGAAGCACTAATAGTCACTATCCCGAAACCAGGAAAAACCCCAGATGTTCCCCAGAACTTCCGCCCCATCTCGCTGCTTAACTCTGACATAAAATTTTTTGCCAAAATTATTGCCAATAGATTAGCTCCACTCCTCCCCTCTCTGATTCACCCTGACCAAACTGGGTTTGTGAACGGCCGACTAGCGTCTGACAACACTAGACGGATTGTTGACTTATTTAATTATGCTGAAATACATAGCCTCCCAATGCTTGCGATCACATTAGATGCAGAAAAGGCATTTGACCGCCTGCATTGGGATTACACATTCTCTGCTCTCCGGCAGATGGGTTTCTCAGGGCAGATTCTGCAGACTATCTACAGTTTATATTCCTCTCCATCCGCAAAAGTCTGGGTTAATGGTGTGGTGTCAGATCCGTTCAAAATTACCAATGGAACCAGACAGGGATGCCCCCTGTCTCCCTTATTGTTTATCTTGGCATTGGAACCCCTAGCACAATCCATAAGAAACTCACCTTCAATAGCCGGAATGAAAATAGGAGGCAGATCCCATAAGATCACACTCTATGCGGATGACATCATCCTTACGTTAACCAACCCCAGTAACTCGTTGGACGCTGCCCTAGATATTATCTCACAATATGGGTCTCTTTCCTACTATAAAATTAATAGCGCCAAGTCTCAGGCTTTACCTATCAATATTCCGCCAGATGAGGTTGCTTCCCTGAAATCCTCCCAGGACTTAGACTGGCAAACTTCTGAAATCCCATACCTAGGTGTTAAGATAACCTCTCCTTGTTCCTTGCTTTATAATAGAAATTATCTCCCCCTTCTCGATACCATGATAAAAGACCTTAACAGCTTTTCTATGAAGGCTTTATCCTGGATAGGTAGAGTAGCATCATTTCAAATGATGACCCTCCCCAAATTTATTTACATATTTCGAGCCCTCCCAATTCCTATGACATTCTTTAAAAAAGCACAGATGACCTTGGGTAAATACATTTGGGGTCCGACCAAGCCGAGAGTAGCACGGACACTATTATCCAAAAAGAAGCAAGTGGGCGGACTAGGCCTCCCAGACATTAGAGATTATTTTCAAGCAATAGCACTCTCCTTTGCCCGTGAATGGTGGTCCCCGGATGACAATAAGGCCTGGATCCAGATTGAACAACACACTATAAAACGAGCTTCATTGAAGGATTACCTGATCCATTTGTTGTGGAATCCATCAAGGCCAAGTGGAGGCTTACTGACAATGAGACTAGTTAGTAGCCTGTGGTCTTCCATACATAAAATACAGAGTGATAAGGCGGCCACTCTTCTCCCACAAGCCACTATAGGAACAATAGAACTGACCATCCCTGACATCAACTTGACGGTATGGCGAGAGAGGGGAATCACTTCTGTCTCCCAGATTATGTCGAATGGCTGTCTTCTCCCCTTTGAATCCATCCATCGCCTGTTCACGTTGCCGCATACAGAATTCTATAACTTTCTTAGAGTCAGACATTTTATTGCTAAGATTACGCAAAATCCACCCTCCATAAACTCCGATATATGGAGACTGTTCCATTCCCCGTCTCTTTTTAAAAAGCATACTACGCGTTATGTGTATGATGTTTTGGGGGAAAAAGCTACTTTTACCAAAACTTTACCCATCAAAAAATGGGAAACAGAATTGGGGGAAACCTTTCTAGATGAGCATTGGTCTCAAGCTATTAGATTCCTAACCTCCAATTTCAAATGTGTCTCCCATTATGAAGCAGGGCTGAAGACCCTCTTGCATTGGTACTTCACTCCACAGAGACTGAGAAGGATCTACCCTTCATCCTCCCCCTACTGCTGGAGGGAATGCGGAGCTAGGGGCTCATTACTCCATATCTTATGGACATGCCCCATACTTACCCCATACTGGCGCAGTGTTTTTGATCTGATCACGGAGATAACCTCTCAGGTTGTTGACCCCCGTCCTGAACTGGCTCTTTTGTTTTTAGGCATACACAATATCCCCCCTGAATGCAGGAACCTAGTTGGACACATCCTACTTAGTGCTAAATTGGTTATCACACGTTACTGGAAACAAACAGTTTCACCAACTATAGCAGAGGTTATTCTAGAGATTAACAAGTCCTGTAGGTATGAAAGTCTAGTACCTTCCACGATTCTACCCCTGAAGTCTAGGCTACTCACTTGGAGCCCATGGCTCAATAACTCTAATTACTCAACCTGAATAATAGAAGATCCCTAGGCCTGAATTGAAATTTGAGTGTAGCAACATGAACAAAGTAGAAAGGGCCCTTTGAATCAAGACAAACTGAGATTGGACTACCTCACTTCCCCCTCTTTCCCTCCCCGGTCTTCCCTCTCCCCTCTTTACCTTTTACATTTTGATATTAAGGTCCAAATGTTGCGGACCCTACTTTTATACTATTATGCAAATTGCAAACCATTGATGTATCCAAATGTCTCTTCAGCAAGCCTATTGTATAGGCGTATATTAGTAACATAGTACATAAGGCCGAAAAAAGACATTTGTCCATCCAGTTCGGCCTGTTATCCTGCAAGTTGATCCAGAGGAAGGCAAAAAACCCTGTGAGGTAGAAGCCAATTTTCTCCACTTTAGGGGAATAAAAAATTCCTTCCTGACTCCAATCATGCAATCAGAATAACTCCCTGGATCAACGACCCCTCTCTAGTAGCTATAGCCTGTAATATTATTAAGCTCCAGAAATACGTCCAGGCCCCTCTTGAATTCCTTTATTGTACTCACAATCACCACCTCCTTAGGCAGAGAGTTCCATAGTCTCACTGCTCTTACCGTAAAGAATCCTCTTCTATGTTTGTGTACAAACCTTCTTTCCTCCAGACGCAGAGGATGTCCCCTCGTCACAGTCACAGTCCTGGGGATAAATAGCTGATGGGATAGATCTCTGTACTGACCCCTGATATATTTATACATATTAATTAGATCTCCCCTCATTCGTCTTTTTTCTAAAGTGAATAACCCTAATTTTGATAATCTTTCAGGGTACTGTAGTTGCCCCATTCCAGTTATTACTTTAGTTGCCCTCCTCTGAACCCTCTCCAGCTCTGCTATGTCTGCCTTGTTTAGAGGAGCCCAGAACTGTACACAGTACTCCATGTGTGGTCTGACTAGCGATTTGTAAAGTGGTAGGACTATGTTCATATCACGGGAATCTATGCACCTTCTGATGCAACCCATTATCTTGTTGGCCTTGGCTGCAGCTGCCTGACACAGGTTTTTGCTGCTTAGTTTGCTGTTTATTAAAATTCGTAGATCCTTTTCCATGTCAGTGTTACCGAGTGTTTTACCATTTAGTATGTACGGGTGACTTGCATTTTTCTTTCCCATGTGCATAACTTTACATTTATCAGTGTTAAACCTCATCTGCCACTTATCTGCCCAAGCCTCCAATCTATCCAGATCCCTCTGTAGTAGTATACTGTCCTCATCAGTGTAAATTACTTTACACAGTTTAGTGTCATCTGCGAAAATTGATACTTTACTATGCAAGCCTTCTACAAGATCATTAATAAATATATTGAAATATATTGCTATGCTTTCTAATTTTGCGAATTATGGCTCAATTTGCCAACCATTGAAAATACCAATAAAAAAGATTTACTCTAAAATGATACATTTACTCGGATTAAACGTTTGATCTGTCATCTACGTTCTATTACAAATAAAATATTGACATTTGCCATCTCCACATCATTGCATTCAGTTTTTATTCACAATTTGTTTAGTGTCCCAACTTTTTTGGAATCCAGTTTGTATTTTAATATCTAAATTCAGCAAAGTTATAGGTCTATAACTGGAGCATAAGGTAGGGTTCTTTTGTGGTTTGGGGATTAGAGTTATGTGCGCGTTTACAGATTGTGGTGGGAAAGCTTTGCCAGCAAATGCTTCATTAAAGGAGTTAAGTAAGTTGTGCAATAAAGTCTCTTTAAAAGAGAGATAGTACAGCATTGGGAGACCATCAGGCCCGGGAGACTTCCCTTTAGCCATCTTTTTTAATGTGTCCGATAATTCTGAGGGTTTATTTGGAGAGCATAATTTAATGGCTTGTTTAGAGGTCAAAGTTGGGAGATGAATTTTACTAAGGAACTTTTTCGTTATAGCTACTTTTTCCTCCTTAAGGGCGACAGAGTCAGATTTATCTATGTTGTACAGCTCTGAATAGAACATGTGGAAGGCCTTCGCTATTTCCAGGTCATTATTAACTAATGTATTCCCCTCTGTCTGAATAGCTGAAATTCTGGATTTCCGTTTACGTTGTTTTATTAATGCCAGCACGAACTTAGTGGGTTTATTTCCATTAGCATAAAATTTATGATTGGTGGCTAGGTATAGCCGATTGTTTATTCAGAAGTTCTTTAAGCTCATCTCTAGTAGAGGAAAGTTCCAGTAGTTGTTGTTTATTATGGGAGCTTTTGTGCGAGGATTCCAATAAGGAAATTTTTTTGTATAGATCGGCCAATTTTGCTCGTCTTATTTTGTTTACGTGGGAAGCAATTGAAATAATTTCACCTCTGATCACTGCTTTGTGAGCTTCCCATAACATGTGTGGGGACACTGTTCCTGAATTATTCAGTGAGAAAAATTCCTTAAGCTTAGCCTCGATTTTATCTTTAACTTGTAAATTATCTAGTAGCATCTCATTAAGTCTCCAAATGTATGTTCTGGGAAGCGTATCAGGTGTTTTAAATGTGAGAAATACAGGGGCATGATCTGAATGTACTATATTTCCAATATGAGTCTCTGTACAACAGTGGATCTGGGTTGAGGGAATTAAAATATAGTCTATTCTATGATATGTATTATGCGGATGGGAGTAAAAGGAGAAATCTCTCTCATTTGGGTTATTAGCTCTCCAAGCATCAATGAGGCTACTATTATGAACTAGCCTTTTAATGGCCCTAAGCGTTTTTAATGGGACTGAGGACTTGCCCGAAGAAGTGTCCAAGTGAGGGTTAAGTGCGACATTAAGGTCCCCTGCTACAACAGCAATTCCCTCTCTAAATTCCTCAAACATCTACCAAATATTTTTGCACCAGAATTTTTAACCTACATTAGGTGCATAAAGGTTAGCAAAGGTATAAATTTGGGAATTTATAGTCCCCTTTGCAAACAAATATCTTCCTTTAGGGTCAGATTTTAATTCTGTCAAGCTGAAGTCAGTATGTTTGTGGAGGCCAATACTCACACCGAGTTTATTAGAATGCTCAGAGGAACTATGGTACCAGAGGTTAAAATAAGATCTCAATATAACAATATAGAGAAGCTGCACCAGCAACCTACTGGAGCCCAGTCTTTCAGTTACCAACTGAAAACCAAGTAAATCCGTAAAAAGCAATCAGACTGGCTCACAGTATTTTTGCATTTATTAAAATTACTTTATTGACCCAATACAATGTTACACATATCCTAGTTAATTGTCAACATAACAGCATATATAAATAGGTACTTTAAATGCGGAGCTCTCGCATATACCTAAATGACAGGAGTACTCCAAATATGACCTCTGGTTTTGCTATGTGGTGTCCGTCTGCTACGTATTGAGATAGAATATCTCTAATGTTCAGATAGTTTATCTGTTTGTTTGTCTTGATCTAAACATAAATTGTTCAGCCACTATTCCGTTAGCGGTCGCTGATAAATAGTCTCAGCAACTATGTTGCTTAATATTGCGGTTAGTTTCCTACCTCCTGCCACGAGGTAGTCACTCTGCTCGTTCTTCGCGGCGTCTCACGTGATCCGACCAGAGAGTGGTTTACTGGTCGGTGATGGTATCCACCTGCGCCGATCGAAGTAGCGGAAGTTGATGTAGCAGAGCCGCGCCGGTGTATTCGGCAAAGACGTCAATATTAGCACACCAATAAGTCAGTCCACTATAATGGTATTATACCGCTTGCACCGCTTGAGGTTATGGCTGATATCGTGCTCACCCTTTTCAAACTGCATCTAGATGAGATGGTCAAGGCAAAAATCTTTTTAAAAAAAGATGAAAGCAGAAGCAAAAATAACGCACCACTAGCTGGGTCAGGTTCACACTAGTTCGCACTAGACGCGTTTCGGAACCGTAGTTCCTTCCTCAGTAGGCAAATGTGTAATGCTGGATGTGGACAAACTAGACACGTCTTTATATCCCCTTGTTGGGTCAATTAGAAAATATGGTCTGGATTCCTGATTATGCAGCTGCCGGTCATTTGCAGACTGCACTCTCCTGAATCCCTCTTTAGACCAAAAGTGCTTATATAAATATATAATAGTTTAATAAATCATGAATATAAACAATATATAATACGAAGATATATATAAAAATACATATAAAATACAAAATCTATAAAAATGACAAAATCTATAAAAATGATGTTATACATATTATAAATGGATCTCAGGTTCATGGATCTGTATGTACTGATGGCGTGGATCTGTGAACATCAGCGGAATGGGGAGAGGGGGGGAGGGCCGCAGGGAAAGCCAGCGTGTTGCTGAATAGCCCAACACTGGCTATCCATGTGGACCTGCCCACCTCTCCTATAAGAAGCCGAAGATTTCAATCTCCGAGTTCAATCCTAGGGGCATTAGAGATCCAAATTCAAAAATCTTCTTGGATTCTTGTCTGGACATTTTTGCTAAAAAATCACCCCCTCTCCAGTCTTGTTTGACTGATTGGATGGCACAAAAACTCATCTTGCTGGGATCTCCTGTGTGATGTAATTTAAAATGTTTTGACAGGGGATGTGTTTCTGACTGTTTTTTAATATTGTTGATATGTTCTGCGATCCTAGTTTTAAATACTCTTTTTGTACGCCCTATATATTGTTTTGGGCATGGGCATTGGATGACATAGATGACTGCTTTACTATTACATGACAGAATTTCTTTAATTTCCCACTTGAAATTATTGGACGTTGATGTTATAATTTTTGTATTTCTATCAAAATGTGTCTGTCTGCAATTTTGACAGCAGCCACATCTGAAAAAACCTTTCAGGTTGGACCATGGAGTTATCATTGGTTCCATGATCTTCTTTCGTATTGTCGGAGCTACCTGGAGTCCTAAATTAGGAGCGCGGGTATAGACTATTGGGGGATTAGCTGGAAGTATGGGACCCAAAGTTTTATCACCTTTTAATAGATGCCAATGTTTATATATAATGTTATTCACCATCCTATAGTCTTTATTGAATGGTAGAATAATTTTGGCCATTATATCATCTTCTTGGGGGATATTGGATGTTTCCTTGGATTTGAAAAAGGAAGTTCTATCCAATTGTCTCACTTTTCCTATTGCATCCTCCAATAGTCCATTGGAGTGCTCTTTAGCCAGGAATTGCATTTTCATTTGTTCTGCCTCTACCTCAAATAATAAAATTAATTATACCACCGCTATTGGTGTATATGCAGTGGTATGTGATTACACCCAAATATAGCTGATAAATTTTGTAAACTGGGACTAATTAAAACGTAACCTTTACTAGGTCATTTAAAATATTGTTTCACACTTAGTGGGAGACGACAGTAACAGTAAATTCCCTCCACTATATCACATTATATATGGTCATAGAAAAAATGCAAAAAGGGTAGATCTCACCTCGTCCGAGCTGGATCCACATCCGTGGAGGTAGGTCCTGGCAGTTAGTGGTGCCTATGACCGGTGTGACCAGGGTGCTTGTGTTGTATTGGCATTACATCCACTCCTACGCCACCCTATAATGGCTTTCCTGCCTGTCTAGGGGTAGGGGGCTGTAAAATGGACCTGCCTACCACACATGGAGCACCCGCCCCGACAGGGGCGACCCCACACCGAACCTTTCCCTGGGGTATGGGTCTAGTGTTCTATAAAGCCCTAATTACAATGCCCTACATGCCATGTTTCTGTCTTTCTTGACATCATCAGGGGCTTCACATATGTATTCAAGGACAAACTACAAAAAAAGTTACAGACATACACTCAATATAGGTCACAAATGGTACAGAGTACCGCAAACGCAAAAACTTGTAAGCAGACTCAATGTACTTACTAGAGATCAAGGTGGTTTTAGCCTCGTATCATCACACGGGATAGTGGGTAATTCTGCCTCTACCTCAAACTGATCTTGTTCAGTACAATTGTGTTTTAGGCGTCTGAACTGAGAAAAAGGAACATTCAGAAGCCACCTAGGGAGGTTGCAGCTTGTACTTAAAATAAAACTATTTTTGGCTACATCTTTTTGGTATGTACTACAAACAAAAGTTTTCTGTTTTTTGTGTATATGTAGGTCCAAAAATTCAACTGTTTGAGGATCGATATTTGCTGTAAACTTCAGGTTGAGCTCATTATCACTGATCTCTTGTATGAACTGTAATAATGTAGCGTGTGGACCTCTCCACACTAATAAAATGTCATCGATATAGCGCCGCCATAGGACCAGGTCCGCCCCGAGTCTGGGAGTGATGGTATCCTGTTCCCATGCTGCCATAAATATATTGGCATAACTCAGGGCGAACCTGGTACCCATGGCGGTGCCAGTAGTTTGTAAATAATATCTGGACTCTAACTGAAAGTAATTGTGACTCAGCACAAAACTGATCCCATCCAGTATGAATTGCAATTGTTCTGTAGCTAGATTATCTTTCTGCGATAAGATTTTGGATATTGCTTGCATACCCTGACTGTGATTGATGCTAGTGTACAGGGAACTTACGTCTAGCGTAGCGAGTAGCCAATCTGGATGACAATACATATTTTCCAAAAGAGCAACAACTGTTGACGTATCCCCAAGATACGAAGGGGTGTCTCTGACATAGGGCTGGAGGAACCTGTCTAAATATTGAGACAAGTTCGATGTTAGTGATCCTATGCCAGAGACAATTGGTCTTCCAGGAGGGTTGACCGAATCCTTATGTATCTTGGGGATACAATAAAATATAGACAATCTTTTCTGGGTGCCCAAAATGAAATTGTACTCTGCTTCATTCAAAATCCCTTGTTCCTTTGCTTTGTTACATAATAGTAATAGTTTTTTATTATATCCAACTAGAGGGTCCTCACATAATTGTGTATATGTTGTGGTGTCAGATAGCTGTCTCAAACATTCTTTGTTATACATTTCGGTGTCAAGGATCACAATTGCCCCTCCATTATCGGCTGGGCGTATTGTTACCTCTAAATCTTTTTGTAGTTCCTTTATAGCCTTAATTTCTTGTTAGGAAAGGTTAGTATTAGCTTTTTGTTTTGGATTGAGTCTTCTCAAATCTGCCTCTACTGCCCCTCTACATGTGATCATTTCATTACTCAATTCCTGTTTAGGATACATTTTGGATCTGAGTTTCACATCAACATGCTGATATTCTGGTGATTTTTGCCTCGACCATCTCATCTGGATGCAGTTTGAAAAGGGTGAGCACGATATCAGCCATAACCTCAAGCGGTGCAAGCGGTATAATACCATTATAGTGGACTGACTTATTGGTGTGCTAATACTGACGTCTTTGCCGAATACACCGGCGCGGCTCTGCTACATCAACTTCCGCTACTTCGATCGGCGCAGGTGGATACCATCACCGACCAGTAAACCACTCTCTGGTCGGATCACGTGAGACGCCGCGAAGAACGAGCAGAGTGACTACCTCGTGGCAGGAGGTAGGAAACTAACCGCAATATTAAGCAACATAGTTGCTGAGACTATTTATCAGCGACCGCTAACGGAATAGTGGCTGAACAATTTATGTTTAGATCAAGACAAACCAACAGATAAACTATCTGAACATTAGAGATATTCTATCTCAATACGTAGCAGACGGACACCACATAGCAAAACCAGAGGTCATATTTGGAGTACTCCTGTCATTTAGGTATATGCGAGAGCTCCGCATTTAAAGTACCTATTTATATATGCTGTTATGTTGACAATTAACTAGGATATGTGTAACATTGTATTGGGTCAATAAAGTAATTTTAATAAATGCAAAAATACTGTGAGCCAGTCTGATTGTTTTTTACTAAAATAAGATCTCGACATATTGGGAATCTTATTGTTTTTAAAGAAAGTAAGTTTCCTGTAGAAAGATCACGTTAGTTTTTTCTTTGTGCAGGAAATTAAGGATCTGGCTCCTTTTTGCAGGGGTTTTAAAACCTCTGACATTGTATGTGGCTATATGTAGGGATGAGCGAACCCGAACTGTATAGTTCGGGTTCGTACCGAATTTTGGGGTGTCCGTGACACGGACCCGAACCCGAACATTTTCATAAAAGTCCGGGTTCGAGTTCGGTGTTTGGCGCTTTCTTGCCGCTTTCTGAAAGGCTGCAAAGCAGCCGAACAACAAGCATAATACTACTTGCCCCAAGAGGCCATCACAGCCATGCCCACTATTGGCATGGCTGTGATTGGCCAGTGCAGCATGTGACCCAGCCTCTATATAAGCTTGGATCACGTAGCGCTGCACATCACTCTGCTGATACAAGTGTAGGGAGAGGTTGCAACTGCGACGTTAGGGCGAGATTAGGCAGTGATTAACTCCTCCAAAAGACTTAATTCAGTGATCGATCTACAGCTGTGGATCATTGAACTGCTGCTATTCAATTGCTCAGTGTTTTTAGGCTGCCCAGAACGTTTTTCAGTCACTTTTTTCTGGGGTGATCGGCGGCCATTTTGTGGCTTGTGGTGCGCCAGCACAAGCTGCCACCAAGTACATTTAACCATCAATAGTGTGGTTATTTTTTGCTATATACTACATCAGGGTCAAGCTTTCATTAAGTGCATTTAACCATCAATAGTGTGGTTATTTTTTGGCCATATACTACATCAGGGGCAAGTTGAGCCTGTCACAAAGTGCATTTAACCATCAATAGTGTGGTTATTTTTTGGCCATATACTACATCAGGGGCAAGTTGAGCCTGTCACCCAGCGCCTAAAAAATAGGCCTCACATTTATATTAATCCAAATCTGTCATTACTGCTTTAGCTGGTCAAGTTATTTAGTGTCCGTCAAAGCACAGTTTTTGTTCTGGGTTGAAAAACAATTCCCAATTTTGCAATTCTCAAAATTAGTGGTTTCTGCTGTATCAGGCCTACTTTAAATCTATCCCTAAAAGGGTATATTAGATTCAAGGTGCTGATAGGGTAATTCTCAAGAACTTCACACACACGCTACAGTGCAGATGCAAGTCTAATTCTGTGATAAAACGTATACCTGTCACCCAGCGCCTAAATAATAGGCCTCACATTTCTATTCAACCAAATCTGTACTGTTTTAGCTGGTCAAATTATTTGTAGTGACCATAAAAGCACAGTTTTTGTTGTGGTTTGAAAAACTATTCCCAAATTTGCCATTTTCAAAATTGTGGTGAACGGGAACAATGAGGAAAACATCTAATAAGGGACGCGGACGCGGACGTGGACATGGTCGTGGTGGTGTTAGTGGACCCTCTGGTGCTGGGAGAGGACGTGGCCGTTCTGCCACAGCCACACGTCCTAGTGAACCAACTACCTCAGGTCCCAGTAGCCAGCAGAATTTACAGCGATATTTGGTGGGGCCCAATGCCGTTCTAAGGATGGTAAGGCCTGAGCAGGTACAGGCATTAGTCAATTGGGTGGCCGACAGTGCATCCAGCACGTTCACATTATCTCCCACCCAGTCTTCTGCAGAAAGCGCACAGATGGCGCATGAAAACCAAGCCCATCAGTCTGTCACATCACCCCCATGCATATCAGGGAAACTGTCTGAGCCTCAAGTTATGCAGCAGTCTCTTATGCTGTTTGAAGACTATGCTGCCAGGGTTTCCCAAGGGCATCCACCTAGCCCTTCCCCAGGGGTGGAAGAGAATAGAATGCACTAACGCACAACCACTTATGTTTCCTGATGATGAGGACATGGGGATACCACCTCAGCACGTCTCTGATGATGACGAAACACAGGTGCCAACTGCTGCGTCTTTCTGCAGTGTGCAGACTGAACAGGAGGTCAGGGATCAAGACTGGGTGGAAGACGATTCAGGGGACGATGAGGTCCTAGACCCCACATGGAATGAAGGTCGTGCCACTGACTTTCACAGTTCGGAGGAAGAGGCAGTGGTGAGACCGAGCCAACAGCGTAGCAAAAGACAAAGAGGGAGCAGTGGGCAAAAGCAGAACACCCGCCGCCAAGAGACTCCGCCTGCTACTGACCGCCGCCATCTGGGACCGAGCACCCCAAAGGCAGCTTCAAGGAGTTCCCTGGCATGGCACTTCTTCAGACAATGTGCTGACGACAAGACCCGAGTGGTTTGCACGCTGTGACATCAGAGCCTGAAGCGAGGCATTAACGTTCTGAACCTTAGCACAACCTGCATGACCAGGCACCTTAATGCAAAGCATAAACTGCAGTGGAGTAAACACCTTAAAAACAAGGGAGTCACTCAGGCTCCCCCTGCTACCTCTTCTGCTGCTGCCGCCTCGGCCTCTTCTGCTGCTGCCGCCGCCTCGGCCTCTTCCTCCGCCTCTGGAGGAACGTTGGCACCTGCCGCCCAGCAAACATGGGATGTACCAACAACACCACCACCTGCGTCACCAAGCATCTCAACCATGTCAAACGGCAGCGTTCAGCTCTCCATCTCACAAACATTTGAGAGAAAGTGTAAATTCCCACCTAGCCACCCTCGATCCCTGGCCCTGAATGCCAGCATTTCTAAACTACTGGCCTATGAAATGCTGTTATTTAGGCTGGTGACACAGACAGCTTCAAACAGCTCATGTCGCTTGCTGTCCCAATAGTATGTTGTTCCTAGCCGGCACTACTTCTCCAAGAGAGCCGTGCCTTCCCTGCACAACCAAGTATCCGATAAAATCAAGTGTGCACTGCGCAATGCCATCTGTGGCAAGGTCCACCTAACCACAGATACTTGGACCAGTAAGCACGGCCAGGGACGCTATATCTCCCTAACTGCACACTGGGGAAATGTAGTGGCGGCTGGGCCCCAGGCGGAGAGCTGTTTGGCGCACGTCCTTCCGCCGCCAAGGATCGCAGGGCAACATTCTTTGCCTCCTGTCTCCTCCTCCTCCTACTCAGCTGCCTCCTCCTCTTCTTCCACCTGCTCATCCAGTCAGCCACACACCTTCACCACCAACTTCAGCACAGTCCGGGGTAAACGTCAGCAGGCCGTTCTGAAACTCATAAGATTGGGGGACAGGCCCCACACCGCGCAGGAGTTGTGTCGGGGTATAGAACAACAGACCGACGAGTGGTTGCTGCCGGTGAGCCTCAAGCCTGGCCTGGTGGTGTGCGATAATGGGCGAAATCTCGTTGCAGCTCTGGGACTAGCCGGTTTGACGCACATCCCTTGCCTGGCGCATGTGCTGAATTTGGTGGTGCAGAAGTTTATTCACAACTAACCCGACATGTCAGAGCTGCTGCATAAAGTGCGGGCCGTCTGGTCGCGCTTCCAGCGTTCACATCCTGCCGCTGCTCGCCTGTCTGCGCTACAGCGTAACTTCGGCCTTCCCGCTCACCGCCTCATATGCGACGTGCCCACCAGGTGGAACTCCACCTTGCACATGCTGGACAGACTGTGCGAGCAGCAGCAGGCCATAGTGGAGTTTCAGCTGCAGCACGCACGGGTCAGTCGCACTGCGGATCAGCCCCCCTTCACCACCAATGACTGGGCCTCCATGCGAGACCTGTGTGCCCTGTTGCGCTGTTTCGAGTACTCCACCAACATGGCCAGTGGCGATGACGCCGTTATCAGCGCTACAATACCACTTCTATGTCTCCTTGAGAAGACACTTAGGGCGATGATGGAAGAGGAGGTGGCCCAGGAGGAGGAGGAGGAAGAGGGGTCATTTTTAGCACTTTCAGGCCAGTCTCTTCGAAATGACTCAGAGGGAGGTTTTTTGCAACAGCAGAGGCCAGGTTCAAATGTGGCCAGACAGGGCCCACTACTGGAGGACGAGGAGGACGAGGATGAGGAGGAGGTGGAGGAGGATGAGGATGAAGCAGGTTCACAGCGGGCTGGCACCCAACGCAGCTCGGGCCCATCACTGGTGCGTGGCTGTGGGGAAACGCAGGACGATGACGATACGCCTCCCACAGAGTACAGCTTGTCCTTACCTCTGGGCAGCCTGGCACACATGAGCGACTACATGCTGCAGTGCCTGCACAACGACAGCAGAGTTGCCCACATTTTAACGTGTGCGGACTACTGGGTTGCCACCCTGCTGGATCCACGGTACAAAGACAATGTGCCCACCTTACTTCATGCACTGGAGCGTGATAGTAAGATGCGCGAGTACAAGCGCACGTTGGTAGACGCGCTACTGAGAGCATTCCCAAATGTCACAGGGGAACAAGTGGAAGCCCAAGACGAAGGCAGAGGAGGAGCAAGAGGTCGCCAACGCAGCTGTGTCACGGCCAGCTCCTCTGAGGGCACAGTTAGCATGGCAGAGATGTGGAAAAGTTTTGTCACCACGCCACATCTAACTGCACCACCACCTCATACGGAACGTGTTAGCAGGAGGCAACATTTCAATAACATGGTGGAACAGTACCTGTGCACACCCCTCCACGTACTGACTGATGGTTCGGCCCCATTCAACTTCTGGGTCTCCAAATTGTCCACGTGGCCAGAGCTAGCCTTTTATGCCTTGGAGGTGCTGGCCTGCCCGGCGGCCAGCGTTTTGTCTGAACGTGTATTCAGCACGGCAGGCGGCGTCATTACAGACAAACGCAGCCGCCTGTCTACAGCCAATGTGGACAAGCTGACGTTCATAAAAATGATCCAGGCATGGATCCCACAGGACCTGTCCATCCCTTGTGCAGATTAGACATTAACTACCTCCCCTTAACAATATATTATTGTACTCCAGGGCACTTCCTCATTCAATCCTATTTTTATTTTTATTTTACCATTATATTGCGGGGCAACCAAAAGTTGAATGAACCTCTCCTCTGTCTGGGTGCCGGGGCCTAAAAATATCTGACAGTGGCCTGTTCCAGTGGTGGGAGACATGAAGCCTGATTCTCTGCTGTGATATGAAGACTGATTCTCTGCTGACATGAAGCCTGAATCTCTGTTATGGGACCTCTCTCCTCTGCCTGGGTGCCTGGGCCTAAATATGTGACAGTGGCCTGTTCCAGTGGTGGGTGACGTGAAGCCTGATTCTCTGCTATGACATGAAGACTGATTCTCTGCTGACATGAAGCCTGAATCTCTGTTATGGGACCTCTCTCCTCTGTCTGGGTGCCGGGGCCTAAAAATATCTGACAGTGGCCTGTTCCAGTGGTGGGTGACGTGAAGCCTGATTCTCTGCTATGACATGAAGACTGATTCTCTGCTGACATGAAGCCTGAATCTCTGTTATGGGACCTCTCTCCTCTGTCTGGGTGCCGGGGCCTAAAAATATCTGACAGTGGCCTGTTCCAGTGGTGGGTGACGTGAAGCCTGATTCTCTGCTATGACATGAAGACTGATTCTCTGCTGACATGAAGCCTGAATCTCTGTTATGGGACCTCTCTCCTCTGTCTGGGTGCCGGGGCCTAAAAATATCTGACAGTGGCCTGTTCCAGTGGTGGGTGACGTGAAGCCTGATTCTCTGCTATGACATGAAGACTGATTCTCTGCTGACATGAAGCCAGATTCTCTGTTACGGGACCTCTCTCCTCTGCCTGGGGCCTAAATATCTGACAATGGACTGTTCCAGTGTTGGGTGACGTAAAGCATGATTCTCTGCTATGACATGCAGACTGATTCTCTGCTGACATGAAGCCAGATTTTCTGTTATGGGACCTCTCTCCTCTGCCTGGGTGCCTGGGCCTAAATATCTGACAATGGACTGTTCCAGTGGTGGGTGACGTGAAGCATGATTCTCTGCTATGACATGAAGACTGATTCTCTGCTGACATGAAGCCTGAATCTCTGTTATGGGACCTCTCTCCTCTGTCTGGGTGCCGGGGCCTAAAAATATCTGACAGTGGCCTGTTCCAGTGGTGGGTGACGTGAAGCCTGATTCTCTGCTATGACATGAAGACTGATTCTCTGCTGACATGAAGCCAGATTCTCTGTTACGGGACCTCTCTCCTCAGCCTGGGTGCCTGGGCCTAAATATATGACAATGGACTGTTACAGTGGTGGGTGACGTGAAGCCTGATTCTCTGCTATGACATGCAGACTGATTCTCTGCTGACATGAAGCCAGATTCTCTGTTACGGGACCTCTCTACTTTGCTTGGGTGCCTGGGCCTAAATATCTTACAATGGACTGTTCCAGTGTTGGGTGACGTAAAGCATGATTCTCTGCTATGACATGCAGACTGATTCTCTGCTGACATGAAGCCAGATTCTCTGTTATGGGACCTCTCTCCTCTGCCTGGGTGCCTGGGCCTAAATATCTGACAATGGACTGTTCCAGTGTTGGGCGACGTGAAGCTTGATTCTCTGCTATGACATGAAGACTGATTCTCTGCTGACATGAAGCCAGATTCTCTGTTACGGGACCTCTCTTCTCTGCCTGGGTGCCTGGGCCTAAATATATGACAATGGACTGTTCCAGTGGTGGGTGACGTGAAGCCTGATTCTCTGCTATGACATGAAGACTGATTCTCTGCTGACATGAAGCCAGATTCTCTGTTACGGGACCTCTCTCCTCTGCCTGGGTGCCTGGGCCTAAATATATGACAATGGACTGTTACAGTGGTGGGTGACGTGAAGCCTGATTCTCTGCTATGACATGAAGACTGATTCTCTGCTGACATGAAGCCAGATTCTCTGTTACGGGACCTCTCTCCTCTGCCTGGGTGCCTGGGCCTAAATATATGACAATGGACTGTTACAGTGGTGGGTGACGTGAAGCCTGATTCTCTGCTATGACATGCAGACTGATTCTCTGCTGACATGAAGCCAGATTCTCTGTTACGGGACCTCTCTCCTCTGCCTGGGCCTAATTATATGACAATGGACTGTTACAGTGGTGGGTGACGTGAAGCCAGATTCTCTGCTATGGCATGAAGACTGATTCTCTGCTGACGTGAAGCCAGATTCTCTGCTATGGGACCTCTCTCCAATTGATATTGGTTAATTTTAATTTTTATTTTTTTTCATTTCCCTATTCACATTTGTTTGCAGGGGATTTACCTACATGTTGCTGCCTTTTGCAGCCCTCTAGCTCTTTCCTGGGCTGTTTTACAGCCTTTTTAGTGCCGAAAAGTTCGGGTCCCCATTGACTTCAATGGGGTTCGGGTTCGGGACGAAGTTCGGGTCGGGTTCGGTTCCCGAACCTGAACATTTCCGGGAAGTTCGGCCGAACTTCTCGAACCCGAACATCCAGGTGTTCGCTAAACTCTAGCTATATGTAATTCTGTCATGGTGTAGATTGAGTGTGTAAAGCACTGTACTTACATAACCCTGAGCACATGAGTTTGCTGTAAAAATTACTGGACACAGAATAAGTCAAAGGTATCACTGGTTCACGGAGTTTGCGGATGAGGAGGGGTGGGTAAGTGCTAAAAGGTAAGAGAAATAACATTAACAACAGTGGCGTAGGGATCGCCATAGCAACCATAGCAGTGGCTATGGGTCACTACGCAACTGGGGGCCCGTCCCGGCCGCCTTCTGTTGATTTTTTTTATTTTTTTTATTTACACACTACACACAGCAGCCGCCTAGTGGGAGGAGCAGGCGCGTGATGTCAGTGAGTGATTGCCGCCCTCCCGCACTGCCTGCTGTTACCGGAGCTAAGACAGAGTAAGATATCCCAGTAAAGAAATCAGCAATGTTAATGTTTAAAGTTAAAGTTACTGATTAGTTTATAAATGTACTCCTGTGAGCGTCGGGGAGGGGGATCTGTGGATGTTACTGTTTAGGGGAGGGGGATCTGTGGATGGCACTATTTAGGGGAGGGAGATCTGTGGATGGCACTATTTAGGGGAGGGGGATCTGTGGATGGCACTGTTTAGGGGAGGGGGGATCTGTGGATGGCACTGTTTAGGGGAGGGGGGATCTGTGGATGGCACTGCTTAGGGGAGGGGGATCTGTGGATGGCACTATTTAGAGGAGGGGGATCTGTGGATGGCACTGTTTAGGGGAGGGGGATCTGTGGATGGCACTGTTTAGGGTAGGGGGATCTGTTGATGGCACTGTTTAGGGGAGGGGGATCTGTGGATGGCACTGTTTAGGGGAGGGGGACCTGTGGATGGCACTATTTAGGGGAGGAGGATCTGTGTATGGCACTGTTTAGGGGAGGGGGATCTGTGGATGGCACTATTTAGGGGAGGGGGGTCTGTGGATGGCACTGTTTAGGGGAGGGGGATCTGTGGATGGCACTATTTAGGGGAGGGGGATCTGTGGATGGCACTATTTAGGGGAGGGGGATCTGTGGATGGCACGGGGGGGCCCCATACATTTGTTTTGCTACGGGGCCCATGCATTTCTAGCTACGCCCCTGATAATCAAAAAAGGATAAAGCAATAACATTCCTCTGAAAATATTTGAGACCAGGGATATTATTTCCCCTATGAGGGACCTAATTAGATCAAGACCTCTAGCTGAGGTTAGAGGAAGCGGAAGGGTCAAGCCCGGAAAAACTGTTCAGGACTGACATAAATGTAGAAATCTTACATCTTAACTAGGAGTTGAAAAGATTAAGGAAGAAGTGAGTAAAACAAGTAGCGATCAGTTATTTGGAACTATTCTCACTGATACATTCAATTGTTTTAGCAGGAGTGTAATTATGACTTATCGTAGTGAGCAACCTAGGCGTAAGCTGCTGATCATGCAGTCCCCCCGATCGGTTCCCTGAGGACCAAGGATCGCACAATGAAGTTAGCAAAAGGAATAAGGGGTAACTAGAGGGACTAAACAATCAGCAGCCACACCACCACACCCGTCTATTAACATGTTGACAGGTCAAATAAACTGTTCTAGAGAACATGGATGTGGTCAGTCCTCTTCTGCAATAATGCGTCTAGGGGTGAGTTTACCCTGCTTTTTCTTAGACTTTTGCGGCTTTCCTCCACCGACGGTTTCCCATGAGGTGGGAGGTATGATGTCTTGTGGGATCAGGATGTCATTGGTGGCTGACCAATCAGGAATGTCCACGTCCTGTATTTCCAAGGCAGCGAGAATATCTGGGAGATCTTTAGGAGATCTCAGGATGTATTTCTTCTCCTTGCAGGTGATCAACATCCCAAATGGAAACAACCACCTGAAAGCAATGCGTTTTTGTCTAAGGTGGTCTGTAAGAGGTTTTAGGGCACGTCTCTTATTTAGAGTGGCAGGGGCCAGATCTTGAAACAGGAGGATTTTAGAGCCTTCATATTCAATGTTCCCACTTTCTCTGGCTCTTTTCATAATTAGGTCTTTCTGTGCGAAATTTAGGAGCTTGCAAATAATGTCCCTTGGGGGTTCGCCCGGTTTAGGTTTAGGATGTAGGGCACGATGAGCTCTTTCTATTATGATGGGGTCTGGGTAGTCTTCCCCCAACAAGGATAGGCAAATTTCTTTTGTTGCTGAGGGAATTGTTTCTATGGAGACAGTCTCTGGGACTCCCCTAATGCGAATATTATTCCTCCTACCTCTATTATCCTGATCCTCCATATAGTTGATGTGCTGTTGGTAGACAGAAAGGGCTGTAGAGTTCTTGCTTGTGTATTCAGCTACTGCATATTGATTGGACTCTAAGGCTTCAACCCTCTGTCCTATTTGCCTCACTTCTCTCTTTATTTCAGAAAGTTCCTCTAACACAGGATTTAATGCTGTGGATAAAGCTTGAGAGATGAAAGATCTGGCTATTGGGAGATCCGAGGCAGCGTCTATTTTGTCTTCCTCCTCACTTTCTCTATCTTGTTGTGATAATAATTGTCGTTGAGAGTTGCTTTTGGGGGTGGTCTGAGATGCCCCCTGGGTGTACAAATTCTTCTTCATCATAAACCTGTCAAGGTCCGATTGAGCAAGAGAAGGTGCCTTAGACTGTTTGTGAGAGTCTTGGGTAGCCCCCCTGCATCTTCCGAACCTTCACCATATGTGAGTATGATTAGGCCCCTGAAGCTAAATACTCACTTCTTCATCTAACGGTTAAGTGAATTAACACATCACTGGATTAGATGTATCGATGGCTTGTTTTCCATCCTCTATAACCTCATTTGAATGTGGTTAGACGTTTTCTGTCATGTTGCACCGACCGCCTAAATAGGTTACTGTCTCTTTAAATGTGTAAATTTAGTGCAGGCAATCTTTAAACAACAGATATTCCTCCCGATTTGGCTCCAGTCTGCTGGAGGGCCTATTGATATGTAAGACCACTCAGGCCTAGCACTTGACAAAGATCTATGGGCTGTGAGGCTGTAAGGGGCCGCCGTAGGCAGGATATGTCCGCAGCTGAATGCGGTTCAACAGCTAATTGGCCTGCGGCTTTTGTGACAGTCGGGCTCCTGTGTTAAATGAATCACATCAGCTGAAAGGCTCATTAAACTGTGCGATTCCAAGGAATGCAGCTGTCGCTGGAGTCAGTACATTCGGTCGTTATGACCGGGTGACAAAATGGCGCCCGCACAGCGTTACTGCCTTCGGTATGGAGCTATGACCTCTTCTGTTGCCGGGCTGAGGTAAGCACACTTGTATGAATGGTAATCTTACCCCAAGCTTGCAGTGTTGTTAATCTTGCCGGCTGGAGCTGAAGAGAAACTTTATGGATGTCCTCGCTCTGCTTCCGAACTAGGCCGGGGATGCCTTCTCCGTTTGGCCTCACCTGAGACTTTGGATTGGGGCAGTTCTTTGGCCCTAGAAAGGATCTCAAAGTGGGGCAGATGCTAATCGGCTTCTCCAGAGAACTTGCATCAGGCTTGCGTAGGCGTTATTTCTGCCGGCCGGAGCGGAAGAAAGGCTCTCTGGTCGGCCTCGCTCTGCCTTAAATCTAGGCCGAAGATTCCTTCTCCACTAGGCCTCACTTTAAACTCCGGAACGGAGTTGTCTTTGGCCCCAGAAAGATCGCTATATGGGGCAGATGTTAGTCGGCGTCGCCTGAGCTCTGAAATAAGGTTTTTAGACTTTATATAAAGGGCAGATGAGGTTAGATTAGATCTACTTTGACAGAGCTGCTGCCATAGAAGTCTTTCCCGGTCAGCAGCTAGCCACGCCCCCCACTTATGCTTTTTGATGACTCTACTGGTGGGGGTTCAGTGGGCCATCCACCTAGCCCTGCCCCAGAAGTGGAAGAGATTGAGTGCAGTGATGCCCAACCACTTATGTTTGAGGATGAGGACGTGGGAGGACCGCCAAAGCATGTCTCTGATGATGATGATGAAACACAGGTGTCAACTGCTGCGGATTTCTGCAATGTGCAGACCAGCAAGAAGGACTGGGGTGAGGAGTGGGTGGAACATGATGTGAAGGATGATTAGGTCCCGCTTATCCGAGTGATGTGTCCGTTCGGAGGAGGTGGTGGTCACATAGCACCAGCCGCACAGCAAAAGAGGGAGCAGGGTGCAAAACCACAGTGGCTGGCCCCTAGCTAATATGCCTGCTACTGCCCACTACGCCGAGGGACAGAGCACACCAAAGTCAGCTCAAAGGAGTTCTCTGGCGTGGCAGTTCTTCAGGTAATGTGCTGACTACAAAACACATGTGGTTTGTACGCTGTGCAGTCAGAGCCTGAAGCGAGGCATAAATGCTCTAAATCTGAGCACCACCTGCATGACCAGGCATCAAATGCAAAGCACGAGCTGCAGTGGAGTAGACAACAGATTTGAGGCTCTTTCTGTTCCCTCTTCTGCTGCAGTCTCAGCCTTTTCCTCCTCCTCTGGAGCGACAGGGACACCTGGCACCCCACAAAGTGTAGTATACGGGAGTTGTAATACCCGTTACTACCAAAGGTCACTTGGTGTGCTGTCGTCCCTCCTAATTATGGGAAGTTGCTTTATGTCAGTTTTATAAAATGTAATGTAATGTGTGTATTTTCCTGTCACTGAAACTTGCACTTACAGGCCTGCTAGGGGTGTCATTCCTACTTCTAGTCCATAGAGGGAGCTAGGGAGCCCTAGTTTATATAAGGCCAGACCAGGAAGTGCAGGGCAGACGGAGTCTAGTATCTGTAACCTACAGTTGGAGTTTAGACAATGTCTGAGACAAGTCCAGGCCTGAAGCCTGCTGTTCAGGAGAAGATTCCCTCCTGAATACCCCTATTGCAGAAGCAGGAACATCTTAGCCTAAGGGCCTGAGGAACCATTCAGAAGCTAGGAGAGACTGAGGCAAAGATCAGAGGAGCCAGAGGTACTAAGAAAGACAGAGGAGGTACTTATCTAAGCCCAAATCAAGGATATAAAGCCAGACTTAGGTTAATGGGCCTTGGTGGAGGATTGCTACATTCCAGGATCAGACAGAGTTAGAGTGCAAGCTCCTTTGCTGCAAATCCTGTGTTCAACACTCTGTAATTACCCTGCTGTACTGAATTGCCTGCATCGACCGAATTGCAAAATCGACTGTATGCTGAGGAACTGCGTTTCCAATATTGTCTCTGCCTGCAAACTACTAAAGTTGAAGTTCTGTTTTAACACCACGTTTCCTCACATTTATTCCTGCATCCGCAAACGGCGTGCCACCGTTTACTTGGCACTGGCGTCACGAACTATTTCTACCTATACCTGCCCTTGCAGAGAGTCAGCTGTACCAGGTTAGTGTATATTGCACTACTACACTCAGAAACACCTACTACGCACAACTTGAGTACGCTGCACCTCTCTTTTGGCGTCACGAACAGGATACGCACGCTTTCTAGTGCAAGAAGCGTGAACTTTGTGCCTTATACCGTTGCCCTGTGACCAAAGTGACATTTTCCTGTTTTATTCAAGTGGACTTTGTGGATTAAAAATCATACCCAAAGTGTGTCAAAAACTTCTAAAACGCGCTGTACAGTATTGCGCTGCACAGAGGAAGAAAATCGCCGCATTGGAGTGTGGTTTTGTGGACTTTAAACATTCTTGCTTGCCGTCAGTGAATAGACAGCGTTTGTACCTAAAGATGGCCGCTGGGCTTGCTGAATTTACTGCTGCGTCACCTTCATCCCGAAAAGGCGGGAAAAGTTGGCGCCTTTCTGAGGAAAAAGCGGGAAGAAGGTCAAGGGCAGGCGCCACGGCTTATCTGGACATTTGCATGTCTGCCAGCATGGACACCGCCTTCCATATACTGGAATACCTGGGGGGCGGCTCCCCAGTGCAGTGGGAGGAGCTGGCTACTCTAATTGACGCGACCCTATCGCTCTCCTCAGAAGGATCGAGCATGTTGGATTGTGAGCAGAGTGTTGCTGCAGCGTCCGCACCTGTAATTGAAAAAATGACCGACACCGGTGTAGAGCCAGAAGAGGCTCCACCGGCCTACGCTCCGGGACCGGAGCAACCCGCCTGCCGCACCAGGGAGAAAGAACCCGAGCCCTACTATGGCTCATGGAGGGACTTTTTTCAGCCATCGTTCAAATGGTCTTCCCTGATGGCGGAGATCCGAGAGGCCGCTATCAAGCGGAACATAAAGACTAAGATCGTGTATGAGGAATTGACCAAGACCATCCACGAGAAGCATACGCACACCCAACCCCGCCTGGAAAGGAGAAAGGGAGTGGTGCTGTCGTTTGACAAATCCCGTGGCTACGGGTTTATTCAGGACTATCTTACTGGCAGAGACCTCTATGTCAATCGAAGGTCTGTCAAAAGAGACTACCTCCCTTCGTACCAGCACAGCCTCCGCGAGGGAGAGGAAGTGGAGTACACCCCTGCCGAGGGCCTGCGAGGCCCCTATGCGACTGCTGTGACCCGTCCGAAGCGAGGACCTGAGGATTGGGAGGCAGAAGAAGGAGAAGACTACTCTGGCTGCGAGCGAGAACCGGAACGCTCTCCAGAGCCGGCCCATCACGCCTTTCAGGAGCGGAGCTCCTTCATTGGGCCAAACGTCTTCTGGCAGCCAACCGTGTTGGAGAAATGGGTGAGCCCCTATCCTTCCCCCGAGCTGCCTCGTCGGGAGAAGACAATATCTGAGCTGGAGCAGTTGAAAGGACTTAGTGCTACCTTCCAGAACATCCGGATGGGACGGAGACCAGACGCATCGCCAGAACCTGCAGAGGCCGAGTCCGCGTCATCGGTGACTGTACCTGCGCCGGCGGCGCCAGCAGAGGACAGCGACTCCGACACAGACAGCATCGGTGAGCAGATCGTCCGGCTGGAGGAGAAGTTGCGGGAGTTGCGTAAGACCTACACCGCCAGGATCCAGACACCGCCGAGGAAGGATGAGGTAAGGGTGCCTGTCACCACCCGCCGACCGCCCTCTGTTGTCACCGCTCCGTCAGTGCCCCAGACCGGACCCGCGATTGCCGTGAATTGCTGCACCCAGAGCACCGGACCGCTTGCTGCGGCGGCGCCAAGCATGTCACACCCTGCAGTGATTATGCCAGGGCCGGCACGGTCCATCAGAGGGTTCACCCCTAGGCCTATGGGGCCAATACCTATTAGGGGCCCCTTTACCCTGCAGCTGCCCCCTGATACAGTCATGTGGGCCCATCCTCCTGTAGAGGAATACTACAGACGATACTTGCCAGCAGAGCAAAGTGGATACAATATGCCACTGTGATCAGCCTGCTAGGCCTGTGATTTATTTCTTCATAAGAAGTTGATGTTAACCCTTCCAGGACAGGAGTCCTATGTTGCTGGTCCTTTGTTGCAGCTGCCAGTTTGTCCACGGCTCAGTGGTAGGTGTTGACCACTGAAATCACAAAGTCAGCAAGGCCGCGTTGGTTTCCAGGACCTCCTGCCTGCTTTTGTTACCCACGCCAAGTTGTGCCTGTTCCTTTGTTGCACCTTTTACCCTTCACCCCCTTTTCAGGTTGATCAGGGGTGTTACAGCACTTGTCTTTGCTGTCCATTTTATTGTGCAACCAGTTACCAAGGAACCGTGCCCGGAGACAGACTCAAAAGTACCTGAGCCTCTGAGATTCTTATTCTTTTAAAAGTATTGTGCCCAGAGATGGACTCCACCGCATGAGAGCCTCTGTGATTTAATAAGAAATAACCTGGGTACGGACTCATGTTTGTTATTTGAGCCTCCAAGAACTTTTGTACCGTTTTCTACTGTTTTATCATGGACTTATTAATTGTCATGGACTATCCTGGTTCTAATGTTACGCTGTGCCAGGTCAGCGCCCCCGTTCCATTCATTATCCTGAGAGAAGAGAACGACGCCCCTTGTCACTACCCTTCACATTTGCCAATTGGACCTGATGTAAATGTAAATGCAGATTAATTACATGTATGTATGCCTGCATGTCTCTATTTTCTATTTCAGGTAGAGATTCCAGTTGGGAGACCCATGATGGAGTACGAGGTCGTACTCAGCTTAAAGCAGTGGGGTATGTAGTATACGGGAGTTGTAATACCCGTTACTACCAAAGGTCACTTGGTGTGCTGTCGTCCCTCCTAATTATGGGAAGTTGCTTTATGTCAGTTTTATAAAATGTAATGTAATGTGTGTATTTTCCTGTCACTGAAACTTGCACTTACAGGCCTGCTAGGGGTGTCATTCCTACTTCTAGTCCATAGAGGGAGCTAGGGAGCCCTAGTTTATATAAGGCCAGACCAGGAAGTGCAGGGCAGACGGAGTCTAGTATCTGTAACCTACAGTTGGAGTTTAGACAATGTCTGAGACAAGTCCAGGCCTGAAGCCTGCTGTTCAGGAGAAGATTCCCTCCTGAATACCCCTATTGCAGAAGCAGGAACATCTTAGCCTAAGGGCCTGAGGAACCATTCAGAAGCTAGGAGAGACTGAGGCAAAGATCAGAGGAGCCAGAGGTACTAAGAAAGACAGAGGAGGTACTTATCTAAGCCCAAATCAAGGATATAAAGCCAGACTTAGGTTAATGGGCCTTGGTGGAGGATTGCTACATTCCAGGATCAGACAGAGTTAGAGTGCAAGCTCCTTTGCTGCAAATCCTGTGTTCAACACTCTGTAATTACCCTGCTGTACTGAATTGCCTGCATCGACCGAATTGCAAAATCGACTGTATGCTGAGGAACTGCGTTTCCAATATTGTCTCTGCCTGCAAACTACTAAAGTTGAAGTTCTGTTTTAACACCACGTTTCCTCACATTTATTCCTGCATCCGCAAACGGCGTGCCACCGTTTACTTGGCACTGGCGTCACGAACTATTTCTACCTATACCTGCCCTTGCAGAGAGTCAGCTGTACCAGGTTAGTGTATATTGCACTACTACACTCAGAAACACCTACTACGCACAACTTGAGTACGCTGCAAGAAAGCATGTGACAGCAACACCACCACCACCAGTGTCACCGAGCATCTTCATACTGTCCCATGCAAGCGTTCAGCTATTTATCCCCCAATCACTGGAGAGAAAGAGAAAGTACCCTCCTACCCGCCCACGAGCCCTGGCCCTGAATGCCAGCAGTTCAAAATTCCTGGCCTTTGAAATGCTGCCATTCTGTCTAGTGGAAACGGACAATTTTAGAAACTTGATGACGGTGGCTGTCCTGCAGTACGTGTTTCCCAGCTTCCACTACTTTTGTGTGCGCCATCATTGGCAATGTCCACATGACCACTGATACTTGGACCAGTAAGCATGGGCAGGGAAGTTATATCTCCCTAATTGCCCACTGGGTAAATGTAGTGGTGACTGGGCCTGATGTGGAAAGAGGTTTACCGCCACCGAGGATTGCTGGGCATTTCTCGGTGCCATCTGTTGCCTCCGAGTCCGCTTCCTTATCCTCCTCTACCACCTCCTCATCCGGTCAACGTAATACCTGCACCACCAACTTTAGCACCGCCAGGGGAAAACTTCAGCAGACTGTTCTGGAACACATCTGTTTGGGGGAAAACCATACAGGAGCTGTGGACGGACATTGAAGAACAGACCGATGAGTGGTTGGTGCCGCTGAGCCTCAAGCCCGGTCTGGTGGTGTGCGATAATGGGAGAAATCTCGTAGCAGCTCTGGGCCTAGCTAGTTTGATGCAAATCCCTTGCGCATGTGCTGAATTTGGTGGCACAGAGGTTCCTGAAGAATTACCCAGAGATGTCAGAGCTGCTGAAGAAAGTGGGGCCGTCTGAGCACACTTTCGACAATCTCACCTTGCTGCTGCTCGCCTGTCTGCGCTGCAGCGTAACTTCAGCCTTCCCACTCACTGCTTCATATGCGACATACCCACAAGGTGGAACTCCACCTTGCACATGCTGGAGAGACTTTGTGAGCAGCAGCAAGCTATAGTGGAGTTTCAGCTTCAGCACGCACTGGTAAGACACTCTGTGGAACAGCACCACTTGACCACCAACGAGTGAGCCTCCATGCGGGACGTGTGCGCCATGTTGCGCTGTTTCTAGTACTCCACCAAGATGGCCAGCGCCGATGACGTTTCACCTCTATGCCGCCATGAAAAAACTTTCAGGTGATAATGGATGAGGATGTGGCACAGAAGGAAGAGGAGGAGGAACAGGGATCATTCCCACGGTTTCAGGACAGTCGTCCTTGGAGGGTGGGTTCCTGCACCAACAGCGGCCAGTTACACAACTGTCCAGCCAGGGTACAGTTTTGGAGGAGAAGGAGGAGGATGATGAAGAGGAGGAAACATGTTCACAGCAGGGTGGCACCCAAATCAGGTCACAGGCATCAATTGAGCGTGCTGGGGGGGATACAGAGGACACAGACAATACACCTCCCACCAAGGACAGCTTGTTGTTGTCTCTGGGCAGCCTGGAACACATGAGCAACTACATGATACAGTAATGCCTGTGCACTAAATGTCGAGTTGCCCTCATTGTTACCAGTGCTGATTACTGTGTGGCCACCCTGTTGGATACCTGCTACAAGGAAAACGTGCCGTCCTTCCTTCCGTCACTGCAGTGTGAGCGGAAGATGCTTGAATACAAGCGCACGCTGGAAGGCATGCCACTGACGGGATTCCCACCTGACAGCGGGGCTCAGTGGAAGCACAAGGCAGAGGAGGATGTCACCAACGCAGCTAAGGCACCGGCACCACCTTAAAAGGAAGGGTTAACATGGCCGAAATGTGTCAGCACGCCACAACATCCAGCACCACCATCTGATACGGACCATCTTAGCAGGAGGCAGCATTTCAGCAACATGGTGGAAGAGTACGTGTGCACACGTCTGCATGTACTGACAGAAGAGTCTGCACCATTTAACTTCTGGGTCTCCAAATTGGACACATAGACTGAGCTTGCCCTTTACACCTTGGAGGTGCTGGCCTGCCCTCTGGCAAATGTATTGTCTGAACGGGTGTTTAGCACAGCAGGGTGTGTAATCACGAACAGGCGCATCGGCCTGTCCACAGCCAATGTAGACAAGATTAACCTCTTAAGGACTCAGCCCTATTTCACCTTAAAGATTTGGCCATTTTTTGCAAATCTGACCAGTGTCACTTTAAGTGCTGATAACTTTAAAATGCTTTTACTTACTCAGGCCGTTCTGAGATTGTTTTTTCGTCACATATTGTACTTCATGACACTGCTAAAATTGGGTCAAAAAAGTAAATTTTTTTGCATAAAAAAAATACCAAATTTACCAAAAATTTGAAAAAATTAGCAAATTTAAAAGTTTCAGTTTCTCTACTTCTGTAATACATAGTAATACCCCCAAAAATTGTGATGAGGTTACATTCCCCATATGTCTACTTCATGTTTGTATCATTTTGGGAATTATATTTTATTTTTTGGGGATGTTACATTTTTACAGAAAGTTTCCAAATCCCACTTTTTATAGACAGGTTCAGGTTTGAAGTCACTTCGTGAGGCTTACATAATAGAAACCATCCAAAAATGACCCCATTATAGAAACTACACCCCTCAAGGTATTCAAAACTGATTTTACAAACGTCGTTAACCCTTTAGGTCTTCCACAAAACTTCATGGCAAATGGACATAAAATGTAAGAATTTAGATTTTTAGGAAAATTTTCCAATATAATCAATTTTTTCCAGGAAAAAAAACAAGGGTTAACTGCCAAACTAAACTCAATATGGGTTGCCCTGATTCTGTAGTTTGCAAAAACACCCCATATGTGGTCCTAAACTACTGTTTTGCCAAACGGGAGGACATAAAAGGAGGGGAACGCCATATGGGTTTTGGAAGGCAGATTTTGCAGGACTGGATTTGTTTATACCATGTCGCATTTCAAGCCCCCCCTTGCACCCCCTAGAATAGAAATTCCAAAAAAGTGACTCCATCTAAGAAAGTACACCCCTCAAGGTATTCAAAACTGGGTTTACACACTTTGTTAACCCTTTATGTGTTCCACAAGAGTTAATGGCAGATGGAGAAACAATTCTGGAATTTCTATTTTTTGGAACATTTTCCATTTTAACCCTTACTTTATTACTGGAAAAAATGGGTTAACAGCCAAACAAAACTCAATATGGGTTGCCCTGAGTCTGTAATTTTCAGAAACACCCCATATGTGGTCGTAAACTACTATTTGACTAAACGGCAGGATATAGACGAAGGGGAACGCCATATGGTTTTTGGAAGGCAGATTTTGCTGGACTGGTTTATTTACACCATGTACCCTTTCAAGCCCCTTGATGCACCCCTAGAGTAGAAACTGCATAAAAGTGACCCCATCTAGGAAACTACGGGATACGGTGGTTATTGTTTTGGGACTCTTTTAGGGTAAATATGATTTTTGGTTGCTCTATATTGCACTTTTTGAGGCAAGGTAACAAAAAATTTAAATTCTAAAATTGTTTCTACATTCGCTATTTAGTTTTGTGGAACACCTAAAGGGTTAACAAAGTTTGTAAAGTAACTTTTGAATACCTTAAGGGGTGTAGTTTCTTAGATGGGGTCACTTTTTTGGAGTTTCTAGTCTAGGCTACATCAGGGGGGGCTTCTAATGGGACATGGTGTAAATAAACCAGTCCATCAAAATCTGCCTTCCAGAAACCATATGGAGTTCCCTTTGTTCTATGCCCTGCCGTGTGGCTATATAGCCATTTACGACCACATATGGGGTGTTTCTGCGAACTACAGAATCAGGGCAATAAATAATTAGTTTTGTTTGGCTGTTAACCCTTGCTTTATTACCGGAAAAAAGGATTCAAATGGAAATTTGGCACCGTTTTTATTTTATATTTTTAACGCTGTTCATCCGAGGGGTTTGGTCAAATGTTATTTTTATAGGGCATCTCCATAGCCTAGGAGCTACAGTTTTTTTTTTTTGTTGGGCGACTGTCTAATGTAGGGGCTCATTTTTTGCAGGATGAGATGGCGGTTTTATTGGCACTAATTGGGGGTGCATATCACATTTTGATCGCTCGCTATTACACTTTTTGTGATGTTAGGTGACATTCGGGGGGGGGGGTTTACGGACGCGATGATGCCCAATATGTATGGCTCTCAGGCTTTGGAGACACTAAGCAGGCATCCTCAAACTGTGGCCCTCCAGATGTTGTAAAACTACAATTCCCACCATGCCCTGCTGATGGCTGTAGGTTGTCTGGGCATGCTGGGAGTTATAGTTTTACAACATCTGGAGGGCCGCAGTTTGAGGATGCCTGCACTAAAACTAATATTTTTGGGAAAACAAAAAAAAATTCTGTGTCTCCAAAGTCTGAGAGCTATAGTTTTTTATGTTCTCTAGGTTTTCATTAGTAAGGGCACGGGTCTCACTCCTGGGGATAGGTACCTGGAGGGTGTGGTCAGGGAGGCCGCGCTGATTTTTCCGCACGGTCCCACAAAGCGAACGTGGATCTGGCGGCAAGGGACCTGAACAAGGGAATGCTAGTATAAAAGTTATCCCCGTAAAGGTGGTAACCCTTATCTAGCAGTGGGTACATAAGGTCCCACATGAGTTTCCCGCTAACACCCAGAGTGGGGGGACATTCTGGGGGTTGAATACGGGAATCTCGCCCCTCGTACACACAAAATTTGTAAGTGTACCCTGAGGTACTCTCACAAATTTTGTATAGCTTCACGCCATACCTCGCCCGCTTAGTGGGAATGTATTGGCGGAAACTGAGTCTCCCCTTGAACGCAACGAGAGACTCATCAACCACGACCTTCCTTCCAGGTACGTAGGCCTGCTCAAATTTGGCCCCGAAGTGATCGATGACTGGCCGTATCTTATACAGACGGTCATGGGCAGGATCACCTCGGGGGGACATGCTGCATTATCTGAATAATGCAGACATTTCCGGATGGCCTCAAACCGGGGATGTGTCATGACCATACTGTAGAGTGGGATCTGGTAGAGGACGTCCCCACTGTAATATTGCCTGACACTGGGTTTTTGCACTAGACCCATGTGCAGCACAAGGCCCCAAAATGTCCTCACCTCGGCAGCACTGACCGGCGTCCAGTCACCGGGTCTAGCCAAAAATGAGCCTGGGTGCTGAGCAACGGACTGTTGGGCGTACAGGTTCGTCTGCTCCACCATCAGATTCACAAATGGGTTACTGAAAAAAAAACGTCAATCCATCTGTAAAATTCCCCAGTGTCTCAGAAGAATATCCCGAATCGGACCGTTGGCTCAAAATTACCAATGAGCCGAACCTGTCCCTGACCACTCTCCCTTTCTCGGGGGTTAAACATTGATTCATGTGTACAGGAAAGCAAATGCTGGTATGCGGTGGAAAGGACCTTTTGGGGGTAACCTCGGTTGGTGAATCTATTGGTTAAATCATTAGCCTTGGTCTGAAAGTCAGAAAGGGATGAGCAATTACGGCGTACACTGAAAAATTGCCCCTTCGGTATTCCCTTTTTATGGAGATATGGGTGGCAGCTGTCCAAATGCAATAATGTATTCGTTGCCGTATTCTTACAATATAGACTCGTATGTATGCTGCCATCCTCAGCTTTGACAATGGTCAGGTCAAGAAATGTAATCTTAGTATGGTTGATTTCGGAAGTGAAAAAAAGGCCATATTTGTTTACATTCAGGGCCTTCACAAAATCATTAAACTCTTGTGCAGTACCGTCCCAAAAGATCAACACATCATCGATTTATCTTAGTCACATCGTGATGTGACCTGACCAGACATTTATCTCATCACCGAATACAGTCTCCCTCTACCACCAGCCCAGTTACAGGTTTGCATAGGACTGTGCGCAAGGACTACCCATGGCCATGCCCATGAGCTGGTGGTAGTTAAAAAAAGAAGATATTGTGATGTAAGATTAAGTCTAACAGGCTAATGACGAATTCATTGTGCTGACTATATTCACTGCCTTGTTCCTGTAGAAAATGCCGTACAGCTCCGCATCCTTCTACGTGACAATTTCCATAGAGTCCCTGGCGTACGAACGCAATGCCACCACAAACAGTTGCAAAATTATGTCAACATACGTGCTGATTGGTTGAGTAAGACTATTGGTGCCCGATACAATATGCCTGTTAATGGGTGTAGGCCCTTGTGCACCTTTGGCAAACTATAAAAGCAAGCCATCTGAGGATATCTGGATATGAGTGCATCCAGTTCCGTCTTGATGATTAAATGGGCTTCCAGGGCTGAGCTCAAGATGTGCTTCAGCTCTTTAGAGTACTGTTCAGTTGGATTAGAGGAGAGGACGTCATAACAATCATGATTACTGAGGATATCCATACACATCTTGACGTACACTTCCTGATCCAACACAACAATGTTTCCCCCTTTATCGGCAGGCTTGATGACGATGGTATCATCACTCTCCAAGGCTAGAAGACCCTCAAGCTCCGGCCTGGTAAGATTGTCAGTACCCCATTTGTGTCCCTCTAGTTGAACTAGTTCATCAATAACTACCCTTAAGAAGACATCCAGAGGGGTCCACTCGTTGATGGGGGGATTTAAATGGGAGCGCTGCCTCATAGATGTAAAGGGGCCTTCCCCAGGAAGCCTTTCTTCCTCATTAAGGAGGTCTACAAGGTTGCGTACAGCCTCTAGATTAGCCAGGTCAATGCTCATTGTCTCACATTGACGTTTGTTATGATGGACAAAAAATGTTTTCCATTTAAGGTCCCTTATAAATAAATGTAAGTCCTTGACCCAGGTAAAGAGGTCAAAGGTGTGAGTTGGAACAAATGAAAGGCCTTCCTTAAGAAGGCTTATCTCGCCCTCAGTCAATGTCCTATGAGACAAATTAATGGCCTGTAGCTCATCCGTTATGGGCGCACAATGTGGGGATTTTGAGAGACACATATTCTTTGATCCCTTCTCTCCCGCAAAATATACATTGACAGGGGAGGGCCCTGGCCTAAAAAATTCCCCCTAGACTGAGCCCCCCTGCCTCTACGTGGTTTACCCCTATTGTATCCCCTTGATGGTTTAGGGGAATGGGGATATGACCTCCCACTCTGTGGGCCTTCCATATCAGTCTCAGTGTCTGATGAGGAGGGCTCAGTCTCGACTTCCAGGCCTTTGACAGATTTGGCCTTATAGTCATATAGACGCCCTTCTCTGAAGTCAGTGGTATCACGCAGGTATTGTGCGTGTTTTCTCTCCTTCAACTGTGCAGTGTACTTTTTGACAGCCTGTTCTATATGCTGCTCCTTGCGTTGAAACTCAGTATGAGTTGAACATGTTTTTGCGGATTCAATTAGTTCCTGCAAAGCTGCGGTACTTTTCTCAAACAGGGATTTTTCTTCCTCTGTCAATAAGCCCATAAGCCGGAAGGATGACTCAATTGATGTTGTTTCCCACTTTTTAACAAATTTGGGGGATCTCAGACGTGTCACAGTGAATAGTGGGATCCTAAGACCCCTAGGCACAATCTTATTGGTTAGATACGTGTCAGGGGTCTGGATCTCCCACCACCCTCGGATGTTCTCTTTATAAGCTCTGGTAAGATTTTCAAACGTCTCATTAATCGTCACTGTACTGTATATTCTGTGGCTGGAAGATTGCTTTCAGAGAACACCAGCCTAGCCTCACTGTCCCATAAGTCTTTATTAATTCCACCTGCGAGGAACCCTGCCATGCCTCAAGGTACAGTATATTAACAGAAAATAGATAAATAACGTATCACGGACAAACTGAGTATAAGATAATGCGTCTCTGGAATGGGGAAATTCACGGAATGAAAAGGAGGTGCTAGAAAAATAACACTTTAATCGATATGCATTAAAAAGGGAAAAGGACTCATGAATCCCTTGGACAAGACTATAAGTGGAAAACACATATAATGACACACAGAGGACTATAATATGTGAGTCTTGATTGTCAAGGGTGAAAATTGTGTGTTTGAAACATCACCACCCCCCTGTTATTGCCACAGGTGGAGTGTATTGGCTGAATAATATTTCTAAGCTGTGAGTCCGGCGTGTGTCAAATATGCACTACACTACATACACAGGCCCAACAAGCTAGAAGGTAAAAGGCCAAATTGCAACAAGAGACCATTTCACTGCAGAGCCATCATTAACCCCTTAGTTGCTGGGGAAAGTACAGACAATCTGAGGCTCTGTTGATACAGTGAAGCGAACATGCCTCCTTAGTGCAGATCCACAAGGGTGCCCCACTTACACTGGGAAATTTGTATACACCCTCTAAGTGGAATATACAGACGGTGAATGATATTTAATGCAGATAAGGGGACCAGTCCTCTGCACTAGCGAGGCATGGATACATTTAATAGCTCAGCTAGTAAAGGTATGGCAGCGCGTCCTAGCTCGATGCATTTCTTCTAATTAGAGCCATCAGGAGCTTAGACTGCCTAAAGGAATGCAGAGCATCAGGTGTCACACTGACGTGATGACAGCATCTGCGCTAGTTCGGCCGTGAAGCGGCGACCAAACGCGCTCATTTTTAAAGGCAAGGTCCCTCCTCTAATATGACGTGGGGATTCATACGGACGAATCAGGGGCCAGGGGGAGGCACACACCAGCTGTATACCCCAATCGCCGCGGTCCAGCGCATATGATGGGGATGCCCACGATCGCAAGGTCATATATACAGCAGGGATAAATTCCTACATGAGAAGGAATATCAGGGACATTTATTGGTACAGAAAGGAATGGGATGACGTTAACCACAGGGGGACATTCAGATATTTACAATAAATTCGCAAATTCTAGAATTTGTGATCTCCAGTCATAATTTTCTTGATTGCGCAAATTGGCAATGTAATACCCTGCACTGGAACCAGCTACACTATATCACTATCTAACCTACACTGACTATCTCCCACTAACTATCTGTATTATATATATATGAGCTAACTAACTAATATAATGTAATTGACTCAGCAAGGTAAATGACTAAGAAAAGCACAGAGCATAGCAATGACACTGCTCTCTCTCAGAACCGCAAAAAAACTGCAGACAATGGCTGCTGGGGAGTTTCTTATACAGTAAGGTGTAGTCAACTTTTCTATTGGTTGCTAGGGATGTTTCTAAGCTCAGACAAAGATATTGCAGCCTTCTCATTGGCCCACAAGCAAGAAGCAGGAGGGTACTGATAAAAAATAATCTAGAATATTCTCAATTACGAAGATATAGCACTATACTCTAAATCTTCACGAATTCTCAAAGTGCCGATATTCGCGATAAAAATTTGCGATTAGAATATTTGTGATCAACACTATTGGCTACCTCCTCTGCCTTTTCCACCTACAACGCCACATCCACCTCGTCCCCCACTCAGAACTCCACCTCCTGGCTCAATATTATTATTTCTTATATTGAGTAGAGAAGTATACCAGCCACACCCAGCCATTGTTATACTCCAGCACAGTTTGTTCGTTCTGTTTGCCATTTCCCATGTTTTGGGGAAAAAAACAAAAACAGTGTTGGCTCCCTCCTCCACCTCTTCCACCACTGCCTCTGCACCTCCTGGTTCAAGATTATGATTTGTTAAAGTGGCAGAGTAGAGAAGTATACCGGCTGCACCCCAAAAAAATGGCTATAGGTGACACACAGAATTAACAGACAGATAAAAAATAATAATAAAATAAAAATTTGTGTTGGCTTCTTCCTCTGCCTCTTCCACCTACACCGCCACGTCCACAGCCTCCTCAACTTCCTAATCCACATGGACCTCCGCCTCCTGGTTGAAGATTATTATAATTTGTTTTTAAGTATTCTATGTTAGTAATTTCCCTATCCACATTTGTTTGCAGGGCCATTTTACCCCATTTTGCTTCCTTTTGCAAACCACTATCCCTCTCTATTAAGGCTCATGCACATGACCATATGTATTTTGCGGTCCACAAAAAACGGATCTGCAAAAATACGGATGACATCCGTGTGCATTCCGTATTTTGCGAAACAGAACAGCTGGACCCTAATAGAACAGTACTATCCTAGTCTGTAATGCGGACAATAATAGAGAATGTTCTATTTTTGAACAGAAATATGGACATACAGAAATGGAATGCACATGGAGTAACTTCAGTTTTTTTTGCGGACCCATTGAAATGAATAGTTCTGCATATGGTCCGCCCAAAAAAATAATAATGGACACAGAATGAAAATTTGTTTATGTGCATGAGCCCTTACTATTATACAGCAATTTTTCCGCAGCAAAGTTCAGGCTCAAGTTCGGGTACTCGAACCTAACTTTGAAACAAAGTGCGGCCGAACCCGTCGAACCCCAAGCAGTGGCCAACCAACAACACAGTATGTCTCTATAGTAGTCCATTTTTGCATCCCTCTCAGAAGGTCTAAAAAATGCACTCATTTATGACCAGTAGCGAGGGTCTAAGAATGTGGATAGCCAGTAGTCATCTCTCTGTTGAATCCTGACAATGCGGCTATGACTACACAAACAAAAACACATGCATTTGGCGATTTGCGCAAGGGACTCAGAGGGCCTCCCTGCCTCCATCTCCACTGCATACTACAACAGTCTGTTGTGGTGATCTGCATCATCCTCCTCCAGCATCTCATGCTCCTTTCCTGTTGCTTGGGCTGATAAACCACCTAGTTGTGTATAAAATTCCTGGGCATTTATGTCCTCCTCCTCATCTTTCTCATCTACCAGTTCATCCTCCTCAGGGCTCAGGTGGCTGTGAGATGTAGGTGTCACGTCTTCTGTCCCCTCACCAGTTTAGATTTATCAGCATCCTCTCCAGGATGTGAAGGAGTGGAATGACATTATTCACCCCATAGTTCTGCCGACTGACAAATAAAGTGGCCTTCTCAAAGGGCATGAGCAAAGGGCACGTGTCACTAATGAGCTGCCACTGGCTAAGATGGAAGTTACACCGGGGAGTATACCTGTCTGTCTGCAGCATTAAGAGATTGTTGACCACCTTCCTCTGCTCGTACAGGCAGTCTAACGTGGAGTTTCAACAGGTGGAAACATTGCATATCAAGCGAAGTTGGAGAAGAACATTTTGCCTTTGCAGCTCAAGGAGGATGTGTTTTGCAGGGTAAGAGTGGTTGAAGTGAATGCACAGTTTCCTGGACATTTTTAAAAGCTCTTGCAGTTCAGTGGAAAACTTGAGGAATGAGGTGACAACGAGATTGAAGACATAAGCCATGCAGGGCGCATGGGTCAGCTCTCCCTAACACAGCGCAGACAAAATGTTTTTCCAGTTATCAGTAAACATAATTCTTATCTATAGTTGGCAAGGAGACAGCTGGTGTTTGATTTCTTTATTGATAACGCCGGACAGTTCCTTCCCGGTGTGTCTCAGTTCACCAGGGCTGACCAGGTGCAGTACCGGCATGACAATGCCAAGGTTTGCATAGGTAATAAGATGGAGGACCACTGTGAACTGTATCTAGAGGGGAGGGTGAGGACAAGGTGGAGAATGAGGAGGCAGAAGAGGACATTGGCACAGAAGTCCCAGCATTACAACGTGTAGGCGGCATAGCCATCACCTTGCCAATTTGCTGGTGTGCCTGGGCCGGAACCACATTTACCCAGTGGGAAATGACATACAGTATATTGTCTATGACCATAGTTACAACTCTATATGTCAGCATTCTACCAGACACTGAGAGGCCCAAGGACTGGTCCACAGTTCTCTGAAATGTGTAGGGTAAAGGATGGGACTTAGTACCAGCAACTTGGCCAGGTGCACATTTAGCTTCTGTACCGTTGAATGAGTGCAGGCATATGGGAGTTGTAACCTGCCAAAATTAAAATGACATTGAAAAACCTAAAATTATAAGTAAAATAATGTTTTAACATTTTAATTTCATCTAAAGTATGCAAAATGCATGCCAAAATTAAAATGAAAATTCTGCGTTGGTCATATGTGCCAAATATAAATGTAAAAATAAATAGCCTATTTCATTTTAAATTTCCACTTTGTCAATTTATTATCCTCTTCCTATAGTGGGTTTTTGCATGTCAAAATCATAAATCAAATGAAAACACCAAGTAAAAGCTGAAAACGGTAGACTGAGATTTCAATTTCATCTCTTGTAGGCATTTTCCCTGCCAAAAGTCAAATGAAAAAGAAAGTCTATTTGAATTTTCATTTTAGCATTGTCCTAACATTCAAATTCATTTAAATGACCAGTAGTGGGCGTAGTGCAGCATGCAAAATGCTATTATTTCATTTTTCACTGAATAGACAGTGACTCTGTATGTCTACTAGAGGGCGCTCTGCTTCTACACACAGCTGCTAAAATCTTAGCACTATGCCAAATGCATAGTACTAGATGGTGCCCTCTTTTTGAGGAGTGAATTATACTATGATTATATCATCAATTCTGCTGCCCTGTTAACCCTCTAGATGCTGTGGTGCCTAATAGCCCACAGCATCTATGGGGTTAATCTCCTCTGCCATGCTTGAATGAGGACATGGTGGCCATGCTCCAGAACAGTGCCAAGAAGCGTAAATAGTCAAAATTATGGCACACATATGGCGTGCACAATAATTTGTGACTTTTTTTACATCACTATGGTGGCTTAAAATGATTAGTAAATGTCCTCCATTGTGTCTGTGTAACCAAAAATCGGGGTGCCTGACTTGCAGAAATGCGGATCATCCTTGGCATCACTGTGCTGACTAGTGAGAGACCTAGAGTTCAGACCCCAATGATCAGTATTGATGGCCTACAACAGCGCTCAGCAAACTTCGGCATGCCAGCTTCTGTGAAACTACAACTCTGAGCATGCACATTTAGGGCTCATGCACACAACGATTTTTAAAAAAAATCTGATTTAAGTCCGTATGGTTTCCGTATTTGATTAGTTTTTTGTGTTTTGGAAACCGTAATTTATTAATCACATTAATCACAGTATGGATCCGCAAAAATATGTACCCCCAAAATAGTAGCAATAAAACAGTCACATTCTGTAGTTTCCAAAATGCAGTCACTTTTTAGGAGTTTCAACTACAAGGATGCATGAGGGGTTCTACAAATCGGACATGGCAACTTAAAATTATCCCAGTGACATCTGCCCTCCTAAATCCATATGTTGCTCCTTCCCTTCTGCACCCTGCCGTATGTCCATACAGAAGTTTACCACCACATATGGGGTGTTTCTGTAAACTGCAGAATCAGGGTAATAAATATTGAGTTTTGTTTGGCTGTTAAACCTTGCTGCCTTAGGCCTCTTTCACACGGGCATCATGTTTTTGGCCCGGATAAGATGAGGGTGCTTTGCGGGAAAATGCACGATTTTTCCACGCTAGTGCAAAACAATGTAATGCGTTTTGCAAGTGCGTGAGAGAAATCTGCATGTTTGGTACCCGAACCCGGACTTCTTCACAGAAGTTCGGATTTGGGTTAGGTGTTGTGTAGATTTTATTATTTTCACTTATAACATGGTTATAAGGGAAAATAATAGCATTCTTAATACAGAATGCATAGTACAATAGGGCTGGAGGGGTTAAAAAAATAATAAAAATAATTTAGCTCACCTTAATCCACTTGTTCGCGCAGCAGACAGATATCCCAATAGGCAGGCGGCCGCCCAGCTCCGCGTTGTTTTTTTCGTTCAGGTTTTTTATCCCCATTGTTCTCAACCGTTCCCCGTTTTTTTCAGATAACACCTGAAGTCGGCACGAGACCTTCTGGAGGTTCTCAGGGAGAAGGTTAATAAGGAGGTTTCCCTGGGTCGGATTAGAGGTCCGTTCATTGACATACCGTTCCCTAATCTACGGGTTTCCCCATTAGGCATGGTCCCAAAAAAAAAGAGGTCGGGAAATTCTGTTTGATACATCATCTCTCCCACCCGAAGGGATCATCCGTGAACGACGCCATCAGTCCTGAGGATGCTTCGGTGTCATATGTCTCTTTTGACAGGGCGGTTGCGCTGGTCAGGGAGGCGGGGAGAGGACATCGAATCGGCTTTTCGTCTTCTCCCTGTTCATCCCGATTGTTTCCATTTGTTAGGTTGCTACATAGATGGCCAGTTTTACTACGACACAGGTCTCCCCATGGGTTGTTCCATTTCATGCCATTACTTTGAGATGTTTGGGTCCTTCTTAGAGTGGGTCGTTTGCTATGAGGCAGGCTCTACATCGGTTTTACATTATTTTGATGATTTTCTTTTTGTCTCCCCCGGGAAGGATAATGGTTGTTTATCCCTGTTGAATATTTTCTTGGAGAGGATGGCCCAGTTTGGGGTTCCCATTTTGGCGGAGAAAATGGAGGGTCCGGCCACACGGCTGTCGTTTCTGGGTATCGAAATCGACACGATTTTTACTGGCACATTATGGGGGCACTATATGGGAGAGGAGCACTACAGGAGCATCTGCTGGGGGCACTAAGAAGGGGCATTTTTTACTGGCACATTATGGAGGGCACTATGGAGGCATGTGCTGGGGGCACTAAGATGGGGTATTTTATACTGGCACATTATGGGGGCACTATGGGGAAGGGGGAGAGGAGTACTATGGGGGCATTTACTGGGGGAACTATATAGGGGTATTTTATACTGGCATACATTTGTAGTGTCCCACTAGGTAAATGTGGGCACTACACAAGGGTCAATTGGGCCACGTTCTCCACCTCCTGTGGAACAGTGGCATTGTATTTTATACCACATTTTAATGTGTATTGCTATGCTTTTATGTGTATTTCCCTGTTGTATCTGAGTATCAGGCCTGTTAGGGTGTAGTTCCTCCTCCAAGACAGTAGAGGGAGCTAGGGAACCCCTAATATAAATAGTCAGGTCCTGTTCAGGGAAAGGAGTGTAGAGTCAGAAGTGAGTGTGGACTTTAGCTAGGCAGCAGCTAAAGGGAGCTTCTGACATGCAACTAGACAGCCCAGGCTTCTAGATGCTACCAGGAGGCTAGTGAGAGCAGTCTAGCCTGCCTGAGTTAGGCTACTTTCACACTAGCGTTCGGAGCGGATCCGTCTGATGTTTCATCAGACGGATCCGCTCCGATAATGCAGATGTTTGCATCCGTTCAGAACGGATCCGTCTGCATTATTACTTAGAAAATTTTCTAAGTGTGAAAGTAGCCTGAGCGGATCCGTTCAGACTTTACATTGAAAGTCAATGGGGAACGGAGTAAGTAAGTCTGGACGGATCCGCTCGCCTCCGCACGGCCAGGCGGACACCCGAACGCTGCAAGCAGCGTTCAGGTGTCCGCTCACTGAGCGGAGCGGAGGCTGAGCGCTGGCAGGCGGATGCATTCTCAGTGGACCCGCCTCCACTGAGAATGCATTAGGGCAAGACGGATGCGTTCGGGGCCGCTCGTGAGCCCCTTCAAACGGAGCGCACGAGCGGACACCCGAACGCTAGTGTGAAAGTAGCCTAAGGCTACTTTCACACCTACGTTAGGTGCGGATCCGTCTGGTATCTGCACAGACGGATCCGCACCTATAATGCAAACGCTTAGATCCGTTCAGAACGGATCCGTTTGCATTACCATGAACAAAAAAAAATATATATATTTTTTTTTTTTTGTTCATGATAATGCAAACGGATCCGTTTTGACTTTACATTGAAAGTCAATGGGGGACGGATCCGTTTGAAAATTTTGCCATACTGTGTCATCTTCAAACGAATCCGTCCCCATTGACTTAGGCTACTTTCACACCTGCGTTTAGGTCGGATCCGTCTGGTATGTGCCCAGACGGATCCGCACCTATAATGCAAACGCTTAGATCCGTTCAGAACGGATCCGTTTGCATTACCATGAACAAAAAAAAATATTTTTTTTTTTTTTGTTTTTTTGTTCATGATAATGCAAACGGATCCGTTTTGACTTTACATTGAAAGTCAATGGGAGACGGATCCGTTTGAAAATTGAGCCATACTGTGTCAACTTCAAACGGCAAGCTGCGTTCAGGTGTCCGCCTGCTGAGCGGAGGACAAACGGAGCCAGACTGATGCATTCTGAGCGGATCCGCATCCATTCAGAATGCATTAGGGCTGGACGGATCCGTACGGGGCCGCTTGTGAGCCCCTTCAAACGGAACTCACAAGCGGAGCCCCGAACGCTAGTGTGAAAGTAGCCTTACATTGTAAGTCTGGACGGATCCGTTTGCCTCCGCACGGCCAGGCGGACACCCGAACGCTGCAAGCTGCGTTCAGGTGTCCGCCTGCGGAGCGGAGGACAAACGCTGCCAGACTGATGCATTCTGAGCGGATCCGCATCCACTCAGAATGCAGTAGGGCTGGACGGATCCGTTCGGGGCCGCTTGTGAGAGCCTTCAAACGGAACTCACAAGCGGAGCCCCGAACGCTAGTGTGAAAGTAGCCTTAGCTCAGAAGTTGTTACCAGGGGAAGAGTTTACCTCCTGAGAAACCTGCAGTTCCTACCAAGTACAGTACAGGGCAGAGCAGAAGTGTTTCCAGCCAGACAAGTGAGCTGAAGGGCAGAAGGATCTATCTAATGCCTGAGGAAGTTTCTTTACCAAGGATAAAGCCACCAATAGGGCATACGGGCCTTGGTATCAAGACAGACAGGAGTTCTGAGGAATAGTGCACCGGATTTCTGAGGAAAAGGTGCAGCCTGATCTGTCAGAGTATTTAACCCTCTGAGTATCTTGCAAGAACATTGTTGCCTGCCATCATTGTAAAAGCCTGCTTGACACTGTTTCTGTCATATGGAACTGAACCTAAAAGAACTGTATATAGTTAACTGCTTCAGTAAAGAAAGTTTTGGTTCACTATAAACTGTGTTCCTCACTTATTACTGCTATCAATCGGTGTGCCACCGTTACCGGCACTGGCGTCACGAATCTTAAAGGGATCTTGCCACAGGCACATTAAACCTGCAACACCCAGGGCACCTCACCTACCACCGGCCTGGTCCCTATATACAGAGAGTGCTCCAGAGGACTACTGTGCCAGCCTCTCCATCACTGCTGTACGCCTGCCCAGGGTCATCCTATAAACTGTGAGTAACCAAGAGCAACCCTCGTTTGCCTATTACCCGTGACCTCACCATTGCAATACCCTGCAGGGCTGCATACTGCACATTATGGAAGCACTATGGGGACATTAGCTCAACTGCAGGCACTAAGAGGCGGTGTTTCTTGTACTGTCATATGATAAGGAGAATTATTACTACTAGGGGGCATTATGGTCACCTTTACTGCTACTGTTGGGTTAAGGGGAACATAATTACTAGTATGGGCATTATACATAGTAACATAGTAACATAGTACATAAGGCCGAAAAAAGACATTTGTCCATCCAGTTCGGCCTGTCATCCTACAAGTTGATCCAGAGGAAGGCAAAAAAAAACCCTGTGAGGTAGAAGCCAATTTTCCTCACTTTAGGGGAATAAAAAATTCCTTCCCGACTCCAATCAGGCAATCAGAATAACTCCCTGGATCAACGACCCCTCTCTAGTAGCTATAGCCTGTAATATTATTACACTCTAGAAATACATCCAGGCCCCTCTTGAATTCCTTTAATGTACTCACCATCACCACCTCCTCAGGCAGAGAGTTCCATAGTCTCACTGCTCTTACCGTAAAGAACCCTTTTCTATGTTTGTGTACAAACCTTCTTTCCTCCAAACGCAGAGGATGTCCCCTCGTCACAGTCACAGTCCTGGGGATAAATAGATGATGGGATAGATCTCTGTACTGCCCCCTGATATATTTATACATAGTAATTAGATCTCCCCTCAGTCGTCTTTTTTCTAACGTGAATAACCCTAATTTTGATAATCTTTCAGGGTACTGTAGTTGCCCCATTCCAGTTATTACTTTAGTTGCCCTCCTCTGGACCCTCTCCAGCTCTGCTATGTCTGCCTTGTTTACAGGAGCCCAGAACTGTACACAGTACTCCATGTGTGGTCTGACCAGTGATTTGTAAAGTAGTAGGAATATGTTCTCATCACGGGCATCTATGCCCCTTTTGATGCAACCCATTATCTTATTGGCCTTGGCAGCCGCTGCCTGACACTGTTTTTTGCAGCTTAGTTTGCTGTTTATTAAAATTCCTAGATCCTTTTCCATGTCAGTGTTACCGAGTGTTTTACCATTTAGTATGTACGGGTGACTTGCATTATTCCTTCCCATGTGCATAACTTTACATTTCTCAGTGTTAAACCTCATCTGCCACTTATCTGCCCAAGCCTCCAATCTATCCAGATCCCTCTGTAGTAGTATACTGTCCTCTTCAGTGTTAATTACTTTACACAGTTTAGTGTCATCTGCGAAAATTGATATTTTACTATGCAAGCCTTCTACAAGATCATTAATAAATATATTGAAGAGAATAGGGCCCAATACTGACCCCTGAGGTACTCCACTAGTGACAGTGACCCAATCTGAGTATGTACCGTTAATAACCACCCTCTGTTTTCTATCATTGAGCCAGTTACTTACCCACTTACAGACGTTTTCTCCGAGTCCGAGCATTCTCATTTTATATACTAACCTTTTATGAGGTACAGTGTCAAATGCTTTGGAGAAGTCCAGATACACGACATCCATTGATTTGCCGCTGTCAAGTCTAGTACTTACCTCCTCATAGAAACTGATTAAATTAGTTTGACATGACCGATCCCTCACGAAGCCATGCTGATATGGCGTTATTTGCTTATTTCCCATAAGATGCTCTAACATAGCATCTCTCAGAAAACCTTCAAACAGTTTACCCACAACAGATGTTAAACTTACCGGCCTATAGTTTCCAGGCTCTGTTTTTGGACCCTTTTTGAATATTGGCACCACATTTGCCATGCGCCAATCCTGTGGGACATTCCCTGTTAGTACAGAGTCCGCAAATATCAGAAATAAGGGTCTGGCTATGACATTACTTAATTCCCTTAGGATACGGGGGTGTATGCCATCCGGTCCTGGCGATTTGTCTATTTTGATTTTTTTTAGTCGCTGTTGTACTTCTTCCTGGGTCAGACAGGACACTTTTAATGGCGAATTTATTTCAGCATTCAGCATTTCATCTGACAGTTTATTTTCCTCAGTGAATACATTGGAGAAAAAAATATTTAACAGCTTTGCTTTCTCCTCGTCGCTCTCTGCGACTCCCCCCTCATTACTCTTTAAAGGGCCGACACCTTCAGATTTATACTTTTTAACATTTATATAATTGAAGAACATTTTAGGGTTAGTTTTACTCTGTTTGGCAATTAATCTCTCGGTCTCTAGTTTGGCCGCTTTTATTTGTTTTTTACATGTTCTGTTTTTTTCCTTATAGTTTTTCAGTGCTTCCGTGCTACCCTCCTGTTTTAGGGTTTTATATGCTTTCTTTTTGTCATTTATTGCTTTCTTTACAGTTCTGTAAAGGGGACATTAATACTACTAAGGGTACTTTCACACTAGCATTATTCTTTTACAGTATTAAAATCCGGTAAAGGGTCTCAATACAGGAAAAAAACGCTTCCATTTTGTCCCAAAGTATTCTGAATGGAAAGCAATCTGTTCAGTATGCATAAGGATTTCTTCCGTTCCGTCCCTTGTACGGTATTTGACCGGACAAAAATTTTTCCGACTAAAATTCCATAACACTACCGCACTTTTAATTTCCATTGAAATGTATTAATGCCAGATCCGGTACCAAGTGTTCCGGAATTTGCCGAATCTGTTTTTCCGGTCTGTGCATGCGCAGCTTTGAAAAAATTAAATACCAGATCCGTTATTCTGGATGATACCGGAAAGACGGAGTCGGTATTTCAATTAATAATTATAACAGATCCATAACTGGATCCGGAAAAAAAAGATATCCGTTTGCATATGGATTTCCGGATCCGGCAGGCAGTTACGGCAACGGAACTGCCTGCCGGATTCTAACAACACTAGTGTGAAAGGGCCCTAAGTGTGCTCTGGCATAGAATTATTTCTACTGGTGGGATTTTGGGGAGCACTATTACTGTGGGGGGGCACCCTGGCACAATATCAGCTTAGCACAATTATTTTTGGGGTACATTATGTTTATACTATTAGTGTCCGGGATACTATTTGCTGGGCGCAATTATTATTTTTAGCGCACTGTATTTAGGATTGGGGAGCACAGTATTGGGGATGGCAGGATGGGGTGTTCAGAAGTTGTGAGGATCATGGAAAAGTGGGAAATTAATGTCTGCTTGTGAATCTCTGTAGAGACAAGAGATGGCTGAGAAATCATCATGGCGGTTTGGTATGAATGGAGAAGATGAGGAAAGAGAACGTCTACATCAAAGAGGACATCACTGGATGTAAGAGGTATGTGGCGCTATGTAGGAGAGGAGATGCTCCGGCTCCTCCCCCTGCCATTTTGAGAAGGAGGATTCAGAGCTGGGCAGCTATAAACGTGGTGGTGGCTGCAAATGGGGCATGGGGCTTTGGCCTGGTGAGGAAAGGCCGAGGGGGACAGTAGGCTAATGGTGGGTGGCGGATGGTGGAGAGAACGACAGGCCATGAGCAGGATCCCAGGAGGGAGGAGCTTCCTGGCTGTAGTCTGCTGTTGTCTATTGTATAATGTAAAGCAGGCAGCGCAGCCAGGACAGGCCCTCCCCTCTCTGTATGAGGCTTAGAGCTGGGCTCCTCCACTCGGATCTACGCACCTTAAATATTGTCCAGCTCCTCCTCCACTGCTCTTTTGGCACCTTTAGGACTAGGAGGGAGGAAGTGAAGCTGCAACAGCTCCTGCCACGCAGCCACGTCGTGGGCAGTCTGTTAAACAGACCTGGATGGTGATTCCTGTCACAGGGAGGGAAAAAGAATAGAGTACAGTAGCTTAGTTGGGGCCTGAGTATTAAGTACAGTGTGTCTACGTAGGATGAGGATGAGGGGCTTATAGCAATGGGCAGGGCCTAACATTTTGCACTGCACACCGGATTTTTTTTTATACTTGGACCCCACCTAGATAAAATTTCTGGGTGCTTCCCTGCTCAAGGCAGAAACAAAAAATGAATCCTTTGGTCAAAGTCATGGAGCTACACATGCTTCCAAAGTTCATCACTTCACCTGAATAGTTTCATTGCAGAGATCCCCTGCTGTTCCCTACTAGGCCTCAGCTGAAGCCTGTGCTGCTATAACTACAGAGCGGTGCTGTCCTGAGCCACCTCAGGGTCAGTATAAGAATTATACACCGTGTGCTCTGCAGGACAGTTAAGAAGTAAAATTACCTCAGGTTTATGTCTGTCGAGCTCCATGACACATCATTCACACTCCAGTTTCACACTTTCACTTCTGTGGGAGGGGCTTAGTGGTGTGCAGCTGCCTATTGACATCCATGTACTGAGAGGTAACTATTCGAATCACAAATTTTTATTGCGAATATCAGCACTTTGAGAATTTGCGAAAATCTAGAATATAGTGCTATATATTCATAATCTCAAATATTCTATTTATTTTTTTTCCTCAGTACTACTGCTTCTTGCTTGTGGGCCAATGAGAAGGCTGCAATATCTTTGTCAGAGCTTAGCAACATCCCTAGCAACCAATAGGACAGTTGACTACACCTTACTGTATAAAACTCCCCAGCAGCCATTTTCTGCAGTATTTTGCAGTTCTGAGAGAGAGAGCAGTGTTATTGCTGTGCTCTGTGCTTTCACCTGCATCCTATTCCTTATCCAATTACATTAGATAGTTAGTTAGCTCATATATATAATACAGATAGTTATTGGGAGATAGTCAGTGTAGGTTAGATAGTGATATAGTGTAGCTGGTTCCAGTGCAGGGTGTTAGGTAGTGTGATAGGAATTACTGTTTCTCTGCTGTCCATACATACATGCTACAGACATAGTGTTGGGATGTCACAACAATACTTAGTGCACCAATCAGTAATATCTACTCAGACCTGAAGTTTCATGTATTGCGCAAAAAAAATGTGCATCATTAGTGCCGATTTGAGCAATTGCGAAAATAATGACTGGAGATCGCGAATTTTAGAATTTGCTAATTTATTGCGAATATTATGCGAAAAATTAGCAAAATATTGCGAAAACGAATATTGCCTATGTCGCTCTCCACTAGTAACTGCTATATAGCTGACTCAGTTACTGATCTTGAGTTCATAGGGTTAGACTTGTCATAGACCGGCGCCTAAACAGAAAACTACTGCAGCTTCGAAGAGCACCGAGCATAGGGTTAAAGAGCATTATGGGGCACCATGTACAGTGTCCCACTCTGTGTCAGTAGTGGGGCTCTGTATATGTTTGGGTATTTGCACAATGTAATTTCCTTATATGCATGTTTATTCCTGTAATTCCTTTTTAAAGGCTGTTTATATCCTGCATGTCATTACATCTATTCACCCCTAGGTGGTGCTGGCTCGGCTTCGCTCGGGTATATTTAATCTATTTCATTTAATGTTTGTGTGTTGTTAAAAGATATCAACACTATCTACAATAACAGTGACATCTACAGCACCCCGCCCCCAAAACAGTGACCTCCACAGTCCCCCACCCCTTAACATTGACCCCCCCACAGTGCCATGTCCCTTAAAATTGGACCTCCACATTCATTTTTCTTCATCGCTGTAGTTCAGCTTTAACGGGGAAGGGCGCTGTGGATGACACTGTTAAGGGAGCAAAGTGCTGTGGAGGTCACAGTTCAGGGGCAGGTAGGGTGGCCATTCAGGCCACCCTCAAAAGACGGGCTTAAAACCCCCGCCTCCAGGTCCCGCTAAGCCATGCCCCAACCCAGTTAACCACACCCCTCCCACTCTTCAGGATACGGGGATTGAAAAAATGAAGGTAAAAATCAACTTCTGTCAGCTGCAGGGGTGGGAGAGAGGGTGACTTTCTCCCTGCAGCTCACGCTCAGTGGGACACAGTGTTCAAAAGGACATCCCTGTGTCCCTCCAGGCCCTGTTCTGGACGGAGTACAGGGAGTCTGTACAGTAGAGGTCACTGTTAAAAGGGCGGTCACTGTTAAAGGTGTGGGCACTGTGAAGGTCATTGTTAAAGGGGCTGCCACTATGAAAGGGGTGATCAGTGTTAAAGGGTCGGGCACAGTGGAGTTCACTGTTAAAGGGGCAGGCACTGTGGAGGTCACTGTTAAATTGTCTGGCACTGTGGAGGTCACTGTTAAAGGGTAGGTTTATGTGGAGATCACTGTTAAAGGGGCGGGCACTGTGAAGGTCTCTGTTTAATGGGCGGGCACTATTAAAGGGACGGGCACTGTGGAGGTCACTGTTAATGGGGCAGGCACTGTGGAGGTCACTGTTAAAGGGGCGGTCACTATTAAAGGGATGGGAAATGTAGAGGTCACTGTTAAAGGGGCGGGCACTGAGGAGGTCACTTTCAAAGGGGCGGGCAGTGCAGAGTTCACTGTTAAAGGGGAGGCACTGTGGAAGTCACTGTTAAAGTGGCGGGTACTATGGAGGTCACTATTGAAGGGGCAGCCACTGTGAAGTTCACTGTTAAAGGGGTGGTCAATGTTAAAGGGGCGGGCACTGTGGAGGTCACTGTTAAAGGGGCGGTCAGTGTGGAAGTCACTGTTAAAGGGGCATCCACTATGAAGGTCACTGTTAAAGGGGCGGTCAATGTTAAAGGGGCGGGCACTGTGGAGGTCACTGTTAAAGGGGCGTGCACTGTTAAAGGGGGGGGTGCTGTTAAAGGGGCGAGCACTGTGGAGGTCACTGTTAAATAGGCGGTCACTTTGGAGGTCACTGTTAAAGGGGCAGCCTCTATGAAGGTCATTATTAAAGTGGTTGTCAATGTAAAAGGGGTGGGCATTGTGGAGGTCACTGTTAAAGGGGCGGGCACTGTGAGGGTCACTGTTAAAAGGGCAGGCACTGTGCAGATCACTTTTAAAGATATAGTCTTTGTTAAAGTGGCGGGCATTGTGGAGGTCACTGTTAAAGGGGCGGGCACTGTGGAGGTCAATGTTAAAGGGGCGGGCACTGTGGAGGTCAATGTTAAAGGGGCGGCCACTGTGGAGGTCAATGTTATGGGGCGGCCACTGTGAAGGTCACTGTTAAAGGGGCGGGCACTGCGGAGATCACTGTTAAAGGGGCGGCCACTGTTAAAGGGGCGGCCACTGTGGAAGTCACTGTTAAAGGGGCGGGCACTGTGAAGGTCACTGTTAAAGGGGCAGTCATTATGAAGTTCACTGTTAAAGGGGTGGTCAATGTAAAAGGGGCGGGCACTGTGGATGTCACTGTTAAAGGGGCAGGCACTGTGGACGTCACTGTTAAAGGGGCAGGCACTATTAAAGGGACTGAAAATGTGGAGGTAACTGTTAAAGGGGCGGGCATTGTGGAGGTCACTGTTAAGGGGGCGGACACTGTGGAGGTCACTATTAAAAGGGCGGGCACTGTGGAGGTCACTGTTAAAGGGGCAGACACTGTGGAGGTCACTGTTAAAGGGGCGCGCACTGTGAACATCACTGTTAAAGGGGCAGCCATTATGAAGCAAAAATCAAACCACGGTCACCTAACCAAAACTCCTTTTAGGGGCCCTATCTATATGTTAAAACTTTAACCTTTATTATTTACTTTTAAAACAAAAATACTTTGATAATTTAAAAATATCAGGTTGCAGTTACGGGCTAAGTCAGTTAATTTATGTCTTTTTTGGGCCGCTGTCGCTCACTCTACATTCTATTTAAGAGGTGGTTAACCTCATGGATACTCTGTGGCCATGTATCACCTCAGGTTAGCAGGTGTGTTTTCAATGGTGAATTGCTTGGTGTCCCTATAGGTACTAAGTATAGGAGTTTCTATTGTAAATAGATGAGATGTATTCCTATATCCCTATGTGACAGACATCCATCATTCATTCACACATCTCACACGCTGGGAGATCAGGCAGTTTGCCTCCGAACATTTGCACAATATGTATTGAGCTGGACAATGATTGCGACCCTACTGGTTGTGGATCTTGCCCTATACTGCAACCTGTCTATGTTTCGCAGCAATGCGGCCTCACCAGGGGGGTATGGGGTAATAGCATGACACGCTCTGTTTTTCCTGCCTAAATAAACTATCTATCCCCTCCCAAACTATTGGTTCCACCAATCGAGTTGTGTTGCTGCGATTGACATGTGTATAAGCCCATCCTGTGGGCTTCACCAGGATTGGCAGATGGGCGGGGGGAGTGACATCAGCCGAGTGCTGCTCCTCTCCACCAATGAAGTGAATTGCAGACCCCCTTACATAGTATCGCATCACTAATGATGCTTTCTTGCCTCCTATCACGAGTTGTATTGCTACGATTGACATGTGTATTAGCCCATCCTGTGGGCTTCACCAGGATTGACAGGTGGATGGGGGGAGTGACATCAGCCTGGTGCTGCTCCTCTCCACCAATGAATTGAATCGCACACCCCCTTACATAGTATCGCATAACTGATGTTGCTTAATTGCCGCCTGTCACTCACGTCCTTCTGGGTAATGCACGATTGGCATGTATATTAACCCATCCTGTGAGCCTCGCCGGGAATGACAAGTAGACGGGGGGAGTGACATCAGCCGAGTGTTGCTCCCCTCCACCAAAGGCACACCCCCTTCCATTGTATCGCATCACTAATGATGCTTTCTTACCGCCTATTGAGCGCGTCCTTCTGAGTGCTGCATCGAGCCAGGGGGTGCGGCGTCATGGAAGCGCCGCTTCCTTACTTCCAGTACGATTCACCTTCGGCACAGACATGCCCCCATCCTTCATATCACGTGACCAGTGTCTCTTGACAGGGGTAGGAGGTTGGACTATGTCATTCTCAATGCAGTAACCCTTTCCTTTCTGCTCATGTAATAGTCAGCAAGTGATCACTGTGATACTAAGGGAGTCCATGGATACCCTAGCAATGCCATAGGTGCCTCTCACACGGGCTATCCTATACCTTATCGCTTTCATGTATAGCAGGGATGGCCAACCTGAGGCTCTCCAGCTGTTGCAAAACTACAACTCCCAGCATGCCCAGACTGCCTACAGCTAGCAGCATACAGCAGGGCATGGTGGGAGTTGTAGTTTTACAACAGCTGGAGAGCCTCAGGTTGGCCATGCCTGATGTATAGGATCAGTGACAAGGGAGGGGAATATGGTATGTATTGCAGGCTAATTTACCCAAAAATATGGGCTTCTCTAATTTATAGTGTATTAGCATCTAATACAGTATCTATACTAATGCCAATATCTGCATTATATGGCTACTAGGGTTGAGCGATCCTGCTAAGTCTCCAAATTGGGCACATGGCCTGAGCTTGCCCTTTACCCCTTGAAGGTGATGGCCTGCCCTGCAGCCAGTGTATTATCTGAACGTGTGTTTAGCACGGCAGGGGGTGTCATCACAGACAAGCGCAGCCGCCTGTCCACAGCCAATGTGGACAAGCTCACATTCATTAAAATGAACCAGTCATGGATCCCTCAGGACTTGTCCGTACCTTGTGCAGAATAGACATGTATACCGGCACTAAGCAGCCATTGTTATACTGCAGCGCAATTGCTCATGTTTGTATTTTGGATATTTCACACTCTTTTGGAGTGTACCTTAATTTTACAAAATTAAATTAAAACCAAAAACCTAATTTCACCATAAAATGTAACTGACAATTTCTTTTCTTTTTACCGGTCTACTAGGTATAGCAGTGGTACTATACACCCAAAAATTGGTGAATTACACCCGAAAATGTAAATGAAAAAGTAGTGAAATGATATAAAATAAAACACATTTACATTTACATTTTAGGGTGAAATTCACCAATTTTGGTGTGTATAGTACCACTGCTATAGCTAGTGGACTGGTAAAAATAAAAATTGTCAGTTACATTTTATGGTGAAATTAACAAATTTTGGGGTGTAATATACCTAGTTGACAGCTTAATAAATTTCAATAATTTTTCTGTTACATTCTTGGGTTGACATTATACAATTTTAGACGTGAATAAACACATGCTATGCATAGGTGACAGGGAATAAAATGTAATATATTATTCGGTAATTAATGCGTGCCACATCCTTTCATTCAATGCTTAAACTTTGAAAAGTTGTCACACTTTTACACTTTAATAATTTCTCCCATATTTCAACTCTATAATTTTAAATTTGAAAAAATGAATCCTACCTTGGATATGGTCTCTTTCTCGCACTCCCTCTCTGGCCTGGAACCCTGATTCCCCGCCACCCGTGATCACCATGGTAGGCGCATAAAAGAACATCGAAAATTGATAGAGCAGATATCAGATTGGATCGTGAACATCACGGGGACGTGCGACATGGTGGGGCAGTAAGTGTGCACCCGCCTAAACGAACTGACTGACAGGGGTCAGCCACTGCAACTTCTGGGTCTCCAAATTGGGCACATGGCCTGAGCTTGCCCTTTACCCCTTGGAGGTGCTGGCTTGCCCTGCAGCCATTGTATTGTCTGAACGTGTGTTTAGCATGACTGGAGGGGGTTATCACAGGTTATATTTCCCAATGTTTTGGGCTGTACCCTAATTTAAAAAATAAAATTTAAAACCAAAAACCAGTGTAGGCTACCACCTCCTCCACCGCCGCTTCCACCTACACCGCCACATCCACATTTGTTTGCAGAGCACTTGCCATGCTCTTAACCACATTTCATTTTGATGACATTTGCAGCCCTTTAGCCCTTTCCATTACATTTTTACAGCCATTTTAGTGCTCAAAAGTTCGGGTCCCCATTGACTTCAATGGGGTTCGGGTTTGGGGTCAAGTTCGGGTCAAGTTCGGGTACCGAACTCAAACTTTTTTTCCGAAGTTCGGCCAAACCTGTCGAACCCGAACATCCAGGTGTCCGCTCAACTCTATCTGTTACCAAAAAAAAACACTTATTTGGCAATATACAACATCTGGATTAGTCAGTGTGCAATTTAAGCTAGAAATACACCCATCATTTCCTGGGGTTTTCCAAACACAAATTTTTTTGCCAAAAAACACTATTTTCCTGTTCTGCAAGTGTTAAATTCAAGTTTAATATATACAGCTTTCATATTCTGTTACCAAAAAAAACACTTTTTTGGCAATATACAACATCTGGATTAGTCAGTGTGCAATTTAAGCTAGAAATACAGCCATCATTTTCTGGGGTTTTAAAAACACACTTTTTTGCCAAAAACCACTATTTTCAGGCCTTGCAGCATCAGCACGTGTATAATTACAGACTTATATACTGCTGTCAAATTCAGTTATTAAACAGACTCGTTTGGGCAAAAAAATTTTAGTTGGCAGCCTCTGATGCAGATGTCATTGTGAGATACACCCTTTATACATTTGGGTTAGATTCAGATATTTTAAATACCGCCATTTGGTGCACAAATCTTTAATTCAGGCCTACTGTGGGTCAGGCCGTGTGAGATACACCCTGTATATACAGGGCTTATATTCTTTCATTAATAAAACACCCTTTTTGGGGCAAAATACACAATATTTCAGGCCTTGCAGCATCTTGACGTTTGAAATTCCTGGGTTATATACTGCTGCCATATTGAGTTATTAAACAAACACCCGTTTGGGCAAAAAAAGTTTATTTGGTAGCCTTTGCTGCATATGTCATTGTGAGATACACCCTTAATACATTCAGGTTATATTCCGATATTTGAAATACCGCCAATTGGTGCACAAATCTTTAATTCAGGCCTACTGTGGGTCAGGCCGTGTGAGATACACCCTGTATATACAGGGTTTTGATTCAGATATTTGAAATACAGTCATTTTGGGCAAAGAAAACTTAAATTGAGGCCTACTGTGGGTCAGGCCGTGTGAGATAAACCCTTTACATACAGGGGTTTGATCCAGGCATTTGAAATACAGGCATTTTGGGCAAACAAATCTTTAATTGAGGCCTACTGTCGGTCAGGACGTGTGAGATACACCCTTTACATACAGGGGTTTGATTCAGTCATTTGAAATACAGCCTTTTTGGGCAAAGAAATCTTTAATTGAGGCCTACTGTGGGTCAGGCCGTGTGAGATACACCCTTTACATACAGGGGTTTGATTCAGGTATTTGAAATACAGCCATTTTGGGCAAATAAATCTTTAATTGAGGCCTAGTCTGGTTCAGGCCGTGTGAGATACACCCTTTACATACTGTCGTTCTATTCTACTATTAATTAAAGAAATATGAGGAGAGCGTCAAATAAGGGACGTGGCCCAGGTCGTAGTGCTGCTGGTGGAGCTCCTGTTGCAGGGAGAGGACGTGGTCGATCTGTGCCTGCTACACGCACAAGTGAAAACCCTTCCTCAGGTGCGAGTAGGCGACAGAACCTGTAGCGGTATTTGGTCGGGCCTAATGCGGCTCTACGAATGGTGAGGCCTGAACATGTACAGGCGATAGTAGATTGGGTTGCTGACAGTGGATCCAGTTCATTCACATTGTCTCCCACTCAGTCTCCTGCTGAAAGACCACAGTTGGCACCTGCAGCCAATGTCCATCAGTCTTTCACCTCACCCCCCTTGCAAATCAGCCAAGCAGTCTGAGCCCCAAGTCATGCAGCAGTCTCTTCTGCTTTTTGATGACTCTGTTAGCAGGGTTTCACAGGGCCATCCACCTAGCCCTGCCCCAGAAGTGGAAGATATTGAGTGCACCGATGCCCAACCACTTATCTTTTAAGATGAGTACATGGGAGGACCATTGCAGCACGTCTCAGATGATGACGAAACACAGGTGCCAACTGCTGGGGCTTTCGAAAGTGTGCAGACCGACAAGGAGGGCAGGGGTGAAGACTGGGTGGAAGATGATGTGGAGGACGATGAGGTCCTCGACCCCACATGGAATCAAGGTCATGCGAGTGACCTATGTAGTTCGGAGGAAGAGGCTGTGGTCGCACAGAGCCACCAGCACAGCAGAAGAGGGAGCAGGGTGCAAAAGCGGAGCGGCCGTCCTCTAGACAGTATGCCTACTACTGCCCACCGCAGCAAGGGACCGAGCACACTAAAGCCAGCTCCAAGGAGTTCCCTGACGTGGCAGTTCTTCAGACATTGTGCTGACGACAAGACACAAGTGGTTTGCACGCTGTGCAATCAGAGCCTGAAGCGAGGCATAAACGTTCTCACCCTGAGCACAAACTGCATGACCAGGCATTTAAGTGCAAAGCACGAGCTGCAGTGGAGTAGACACCTCAAAAACCAAGAAAGGTCTCTGGCTCCTCCTGCTTCCTCTGCTGCTGCAGTCTCGGCCTCTTCATCCACATCTGGAGTGACAGTGCCGCCTGCCACCCCGCAAACAGAGGATCTGCCAGCAACACCAACACCTGGGTCACCAAGCGTCTCCACAATGTCCCAAGGAAGCATTCAGCTCTCCATCTCCCAAACACTGGAGAGTAAGAGGAAGTACCCCCCTACCCACCCACGATCCCTAGCCCTGAATGCCATCATTTCTAAATTACTGGCCTTTGAAATGCTGTCATTGCGTCTGGTGGAGACGGATAGTTTTAAAGGCCTTATGGCAGGCGCTGTCCCACAGTACGTTGTGCCCAGCCGCCATTACTTTTCTAGGAGAGCCATCCCTTCCCTGCCCAACCAAGTAGGGGACAAAATCAGGTGTGCACTGCGCAACGACATCTGTTGGCAAGGTGCACCTGACTACGGATACGTGGACCAGTAAGCACGGTCAGGGACGTTATATCTCCATAACAACACACTGGGTAAATGCAGTGGCGGCTGGGCCTGAGGCGGATAGCAGTTTGGCGCATGTCCTTCCACCACCGAGGATTGCAGGACGCTTCAGTTTGCCCCCTGTTTCTTCCTCCTCCTACTCTGCATCCTTATCCTCTACCAGCTCCTCATCCGGTCAGCGTAACACCTTCACCACAAACTTCAGCACAGCCAGGGGTAAACGACAGCAGGCAGTTTTAAAACTTATCTGTTTGGGGGACAAACCCCACACCGCGCAGGAGCTGTGGACGGACCTTAAACAACAGACCGATGAGTGGTTTGTGCCAGTCAGCCTCAAGCCCGGCCTGGTGGTTTGCGATAATGGGCGAAATCTCTTAGCAGCTCTGGGACTAGCCGGTTTGACGCACATCCCTTACCTGGCGCATGTGCTGAATTTAGTGGTGCAGAGATTCCTTAAAAATTACCCTGATATGTCAGAACTGCTGCATAAAGTGCGGGCCGTTTGTGCGCGCTTTCGGCGTTCTCACCCTGCTGCTGCTCGCCTGTCAGCGCTGCAGCGTAACTTCGGCCTTCCCGCTCACCGCCTCATATGCGACGTGCCCACAAGGTGGAACTCCACCTTGCACATGCTGGACAGACTGTGCGAGCAGCATCAGGCGATAGTGGAGTTTCAGCTGCAGCACGCACGGGTGAGTCGCTCGGCGGAACAGCACCACTTCACCACCAATGACTGGGCCTCCATGCGAGACCTGTGTTCCTTGTTGCGCTGTTTCGAGTACTCCACCAACATGGCCAGTGCCGATAACGCTGTTCTCAGCGTTACTATCCCACATCTATGCTTCCTTGAAAAAACTCTCCTGGCGATGATGGTAGAGGATGTTGCACAGGAGGAGGAGGAAGAGGGATCATTTTGTCGGGTTTCCGGACAGTCATTCCCAAGTGGCTCCGAGGGTGGGTTCCTTCACCCACAAACCCAAGGTACACAATTGTCCAGCCAGGGCACAGTTCTGGAGGATGATGAGGTGGAGGAGAAGATGGAGGAGGAGGAACCATGTTCACAGCAGGGTGGCACCCAGACCAGCTCATGGCCATCACTGGTGCGTGGATGGGGGGATACAGAGGACACAGACGATACACCTCCCACAGAGGATAGCTTTTCGTTGCCTCTGGGCAGCCTGGCACACATGAGCGATTACATGCTGCAGTGTCTCCGCAATGACCGCCGAGTTGCCCACATTCTAACTTGTGCTGATTACTGGGTGGCCACGCTGCTGGATCACCTTTACAAGGACAACGTACCGTCCTTAATTCCGTCACTGGAGCGTGATCGCAAGATGCGCGAGTACAAGCGCACGCTGGTAGACGCGCTACTGGTGGCATTCCCACCTGACAGTGGGGGCACAGTGAAAGCACAAGGCAAAGGCAGTGGACGAGGAAGAGGTCGCCAACGCAGCTGGGGCACCGCCACAGAAGGCAGGGTTAGCATGGCCGAAATGTGGAAAAGCTTTGTCAGCACGCCACAACAACCAGCACCACCAGCTGATATGGAACATCTTAGCAGGAGGCAGCATTTCACCAACATGGTGGAGCAGTATGTGTGCACACGCCTACACGTACTGAATGACCGGTCTGCCCACTTCAACTTCTGGGTCTCCAAATTTGGTACATGGACTGAGCTTGCCCTTTACGCCTTGGAGGTGCTGGTCTGCCCTGCAGCCAGTGTATTATCTGAACGTGTGTTTAGCACGGCAGGGGGCGTTATCACAGACAAGCGCAGCCGCCTGTCCACAGCCAATGTGGACAAGCACACGGTCATTAAAATGAACCAGTCATGAATACCTCAGGACTTGTCCGTACCTTATGCAGAATAGACATGTATACCGGCACTAAGCAGCCATTGTTATACTGCAGCACAATTGCTCATTCTTGTATTTTGGATATTTCACACTCTTTTAGAGTGTAACCTAATTTAAAAAAATAAAATGAAAACCAAAAACCTGTGTTGGCTACCTCGTCCTCCTCCGCCGCTTCCACCTATACAGCTACGTCCACCGCCTCATCAAACTTTTACTCCATATGGAACTCCACCTAATAAATCAAATTTTTTATATTTTTTTGTACGTATTTTATTTTATATTATTTCACTACTTTGTCAGTTACATTTTCAGTTGAAATTCAACAATTTTTGGGTGTGAAGTACCACTGCTATACCTAGTAGACAGGTTAAACAATAAAAAAAATTGTCTGTTACATTTTATGGTGAAATTCCCAAATTTTTGGGTGTGATGTACTACTGCTATACCTAATAGGCCGTTTAAAAAAATATATATAAAATTGTCAGTTACATTTTCAGTAGAAATTCAGCAATTTTTTGGTGTGATGTACCACTGCTATACCTATTAGACCGTTATATACCTAGTTACATTTTAGCGTCAAATTCACAAATTTTTGGGTGTAATATACCTCTCCTCTACCTAGTTGACAGCTTAATAAATTTCAATAATTTTTATTTTACGTTTTCGGGTGACAATAAACAATTGTTTTCTGTCATAGACCCCTGCTCTACCAAGTAGACAGGTTAATAAATTTCTGTAATTTTTCTGTTACATTCTTGGGTTGACATTATACAATTTTAGGCGTGAATAAACCCCTGCTCTGCATAGGTGACAGGGAATAAAATTTCTGAAATGCTTCTTTAATGTCTACCCCCTTTGTTTTCTTGTATTTAAAAAAATAAAAAAAATTAAAAATAGATATTGCAAATTATGAATATATAATATAAAGCAGATAAAAATAACGTAAAACCATATAGGTAAAAAACATATAGGTAAAAATACACAATGTTCACACTTAGTGATCCATATATAAGTTATGGCCACTTGAATAGAATAACACATATAGTGATAATCTTGTGGTCTAGTAACGGCTTGATCTAAAATCCACCATCCAGTATGTCGTAAACCAGTGATATCCAATTATAAAGGAGAGCGAGGCAATATTAGTCCATAGATGATTTATCTTGTAGTGCCTATTTGGGCAGAGTTAAATAGCAGATAGTCTATTTATTAATGCCTCTAAAGCTAGGTTAAGGTGCCATGAATATCATAAACAGTATGTAGTTTGTCAGGTACTTTACCGCTCCTGTAGTCCGTTCCTTGTGTGCAATCGCTGGTTGCGGGATTCGTGTAACCAATGTTGCGTCCCACGTGTTACTGGCGTCTGACTTGGCGTCTCTCACTTGATGCTAAAAATGTACCGCTATTGGTTCCACGGGAGCGGGCTGTTTTGAAAGATTCCAGAAGTCAGCAGGTTAAGTTGTTGTACGCCTGGTAAGCATATACAGGGTCTCAATAGTACCCGAACTTAAAAAGTAGTATATACAGGTCTTCTTATGTCACTGTTTGTTCATCAGACGCTTTTCGAAACGGAAATGCTTATTTTTCAGTGTTCTTCAGCATTTATTATGTAAGGAAGTTGGTACAGGCCACTTACTGATGTATTGTTGTTGTCCGTGTTGTTTCCTTTGCTGGCTGGATTCGTTTTTCCATCGCGTCGTGCACTGCTTTTTTCCACGGCTGCGACCACTCTGCGGTCCAGTAGCGGTGGCCGTGCTTGTACACTGTAGTAAAAGGCACTAACCTATATGCACTCCCACAATCCTGGCCACCGGAGAGGCCGATGCTTTTTCCTGTGGTGTGCAGGCACGGCCGCCGCGGATGGATTGCGGGTTGGTCGCAGCCGTGGAAACGAGCAGTGTGTAGTGTGATGGAAGATTGGGTCAGGCTAGTAGAGGAGACAGTGTGGATGGTGACGGTACATTGGTAAGTGGCTTGTATTGGCTTTCTGTATTGTAAGGATATTTTTAAGAACTGATTGGCTTTGTCCCCTTTAATTCTGTCCCTTTTATATTATCTTCTATACATACACAAATCCCCCAAACCAACCCCCATTGTGCTGAAAAAGCAAAATCCTGAGTGATCTCAAAGACATGCGTGCTACACACTTGAGGAGGGACTGAAAGGTATAAACCTGGCAAACGCAGAAATTTATTTGGCACTCCATTGAAGAAATCATCAAGGTAGAATGAATTGATTATCCTTATCTGTTGTATCCCTGTGGGTTGTCGGCCATGTGCTATGATATGGTGAACTCTGAGTCACCCCCACCCCCAATTTGTTTGTGTAGGCAAGTGATGATTATTTACTTTTTACTACTCTGTATGTGATTTGTCTCATTTACCTTATTATTTAATCACACTTAGTAAATATATTTATTCACTTAAAAAAAGAAAAGTATATATGTATATATACTGTATATATATATATAACAACTAAAAATGCTTAAGCAACTATACAGCAATATACAGTTTTAGCAAAGGATATTCGTTGCACGCAATACTGTTTTTCAGATTTGGGGACTCCAGACCCCTTTTTTTCTTCAGGAATATCAGATTCCTGGGGGACTTCAGATCCCTCTTTTTCTTTAGGAATATCAGATTCCTCGGGGACTCCAGAACCCTTTTTTTCTTTAGGAATATCAGATTTCTGGGAGACGCTTATCAGAAGCGCTTATCGGGTTCAAATAATCCACTCTTACAGTATAGGGTAGTAATAATATATATAAAAAATATAGAATCACTTACCTGATACACCTTCTGACACCAAACTGTTAGCGGTTTTTCTTCTGGAAGGTTTATGCTGGTTATATGATGAGGCATCAGACCTCCAACCCGTGCATATTTCCCTGTACAACGAATATCCGATTTTCTCTGATCAGGAGATAAATAAACAGTCGAGACTGAACTCAGGTTGTTAAATATCTGAAATCTGTATTTCACAGCACATACTTATAGGGCATTTGGGGGTGTGAACATAGTGTCAAGATACAACTAAAACTTTGTTAAACAATACTGGTATCTGCTATATATAATACATGAAAAGGGTTATTTTACATGTTGAACAGGTTTACTCTACATGCTAATACATTGAATGACTTGTCATAGGTTGCTGTCATTGTATGTGAGGTGTGATTTTAAATAGCCTTTTGTTAAGGAAGGCTGCTATTGTGTCCAGCAAATGGCATGTTGCATACGTACAAAATGGAAACCCTGAAGTGTTAAAATTCAGGGGTATTGCAAGAATAAAACTGGGACCAAGAAGTGGAAATTTGGATCTGAAATTACTACAGGAGGAAGCCAGATGGATTTATAGACTACAATCCTTGAGTCCGAGGGGCCTCAATGAGGGCTTCTCATATACAGCTTTCATTAAGTAAGCTATGATCCATGTAAGGAGTTAAGTAGCCATTAGAGTTGAGCGGACACCTGGATGTTCGGGTTTGACGGGTTTGGCCGAACTTCCCAAAAAAGTTCTAGTTCGGGACCCGAACTTGGCCCCGAACCCCATTAAAGTCAATGGGGACCCGAACTTTTGAGCACTAAAATGGCAGTAAAAATGTCATGGAAAGGGCTAGAGGACTGCAAATGTCGTCAAAATGTGGTTAAGAGCATGGCAAGTGCTCTGCAAACAAATGTGGATAGGGAAATGACTTTAAATAACATAAAATACGTAAAAAATAAAAAATAATAAACTTGATCTAGGAGGACCAGGTCCATATGGAGTAGGAGGTTGAGGAGGCGGTGGATGTGGCGGTGGAGGAGGAGGAGGTAGCCTACACTGCTTTCCTTTAGTAAGCTATGATCCATGTAAGGAGTTAAGTAGCCATTAAAGTTGAGCGGACATCTGGATGTTCGGGTTTGACGGGTTAGGCCGTACTTCACAAAAAAGTTCGAGTTCGGGACCCGAACTTGACCGAACTTGACCCCGAACCCGAACCCCATTAAAGTCAATGGGGACCCGAACTTTTGAGCACTAAAATGGCAGTAAAAATGTCATGGAAAGGGCTAGAGGGCTGCAAATGTCGTCAAAATGTGGTTAAGAGCATGGCAAGTGCTCTGCAAACAAATGTGGATAGGGAAATGACTTTAAATAACATAAAATACGTAAAAAATAAAAAATAATAAACTTGATCTAGGAGGACCAGGTCCATATGAAGTAGGAGGTTGAGGAGGCGGTGGATGTGGCGGTGGAGGAGGAGGAGGTAGCCTACACTGCTTTCATTTAGTAAGCTATGATCCATGTAAGGAGTTAAGTAGCCATTAAAGTTGAGCGGACATCTGGATGTTCGGGTTTGACGGGTTAGTCCGTACTTCACAAAAAAGTTAGAGTTCGGGACCCGAACTTGACCCCAAACCCGAACCCCATTAAAGTCAATGGGGACCCGAACTTTTGAGCACTAAAATGGCAGTAAAAATGTCATGGAAAGGGCTAGAGGGCTGCAAATGTCGTCAAAATGTGGTTAAGAGCATGGCAAGTGCTCTGCAAACAAATGTGGATAGGGAAATTACTTTAAATAACATAAAATTTGTAAAAAAAATATATATATATCTTGATCTAGGAGGACCAGGTCCATATGGAGTAGGAGGTTGAGGAGGCGGTGGATGTGGCGGTAGAGGAGGAGGAGGTAGCCTACACTGCTTTTTAGTTTAAAATTTATTTTTATTTTTTTAAATTAGGGTACACCCCAAAACATTGGGAAATATAACCCTCCAGTTGTGCTAAACACACGTTCAGACAATAAACTGGCTGCAGGGCAGGCCACTACCTCCCAGGCGTAAAGGGCAAGCTCAGGCCATGTGCCCAATTTGGAGACCCAGAAGTTACAGGGGCTGACCCCTGTCAGTTAGTTCGTGTAGGCGTGTGCATACTTACTGCCCCACAATGTTGCACGTCCCCATGATGTTCACGATCCAATTTGATATCTGCTCTATCAACTTTCGATGTTCTTTTATGCGCCTACCATGGTGATCACGGGTGGCGGGGAATCAGGGTTCCAGGCCGGAGAGGGAGCGTGAGAAAAAGAGACCAAATTTAAGGGAGATAAATTTATTTAAAAAAATTGGGATCAAGCAGAAATGTGGGAAAAGCTATTGAGGTGCAAATGTGGGACAAATTACAGAAGCCCAAATGTGGGCCAAAAGAGTCAAGCGGAAATGTGGGAAAAGCTATTGAGGCGCAAATGTTGGCCAAAAGAGTATAGCGGAAATGTGGGACAAATTATTGAAGTGCAAATGTGGTACAACTTGTTTAAGTTTAAGCATTGAATCAAAGGAGGTGGCGCACATCAATTAACCGCCTCCGGACTGCCTAACGCAGGATCGCGTTCCGGAGGCGGCAGCCCTGCGCAGAGTCACGCATATACGCGTCATCTCGCGAGACGCAAGATTTCCTGTGAACGCGCACACAGGCGCGTGTGTTCACAGGATCGGAAGGTAAGCGAGTGGATCTCCAGCCTGCCAGCGGCGATCGTTCGCTGGCAGGCTGGAGATGCGATTTTTTTAACCCCTAACAGGTACAGTACAGACCAAAAGTTTGGACACACCTTCTCATTCAAAGAGTTTTCTTTATTTTCATGACTATGAAGGCATCAAAACTATGAATTAACACATATGGAATTATATACATAACAAACAAGTGTGAAACAACTGAAAATATGTCATATTCTAGGTTTTTCAAAGTAGCCACCTTTTTCTTTGATTACTGCTTTGCACACTCTTGGCATTCTCTTGATGAGCTTCAAGAGGTAGTCCCCTAAAATGGTCTTCCAACAGATTTGAAGGAGTTCCCAGAGATGCTTAGCACTTGTTGGCCCTTTTGCCTTCACTCTGCTGTCCAGCTCACCCCAAACCATCTCGATTGGGTTCAGGTCTGGTGACTGTGGAGGCCAGGTCATCTGGCGCAGCACCCCATCACTCTTCTTCATGGTCAAATAGCCCTTACTTTCAAAGTTTTCCCAATTTTTCGGCTGACTGACTGACTTTCATTTCTTGAAAGTAATGATGGCCACTCATTTTTCTTTACTTAGCTGCTTTTTTCTTGCCATAATACAAATTCTAACAGTCTATTCAGTAGGACTATCAGCTGTGTATCCACCTGACTTCTCCTCAACGCAACTGATGGTCCCAACCCCATTTATAAGGCAAGAAATCCCACTTATTAAACCTGACAGGGCACACCTGTGAAGTGAAAACCATTTCAGGGGACTACCTCTTGAAGCTCATGAAGAGAATGCCAAGAGTGTGCAAAGCAGTAATCAAAGCAAAAGGTGGCTACTTTGAAGAACCTAGAATATGACATATTTTCAGTTGTTTCACACTTGTTTGTTATGTATATAATTCCACATGTGTTAATTCATAGTTTTGATGCCTTCAGTGTGAATCTACAATTTTCATAGTCATGAAAATAAAGAAAACTCTTTGAATGAGAAGGTGTGTCCAAACTTTTGGTCTGTACTGTATATTAGACGCTGTTTTGATAACAGCGTCTAATATACCTGCTACCTGGTCCTCTGGTGGTCCCTTTTGTTTGGATCGACCAACAGAGGACACAGGCAGCTCAGTAATAAGTAGCACCAAACACCACTACACTACACCCGCCCCTGTCACTTATTAACCCCTTATTAACCCCTGATCACTCCTGATCACCCCATATAGACTCCCTGATCACCCCCCTATTATTGATCACCCCCCTGTCATTGATCACCCCCTTGTAAGGCTCCATTCAGACGTCCGTATGTTTTTTACGGATCCACGGATACATGGATCGGATCCGCAAAACACATACGGACATCTGAATGGAGCCTTACAGGGGGGTGATCAATGACAGGGGGGTGATCACCTTATATAGACTCCCTGATCACCCCCCTGTCATTGATCACCCCCCTGTCATTGATCACCCCCCTGTAAGGCTCCATTCAGACGTCCGGATGTTTTTTACGGATCCACAGATACATGGATCGGATCCGCAAAACACATAGACGTCTGAATGGAGCCTTACAGGGGGGTAATCACCCCATATAGACTCCCTGATCACCCCCCTGTCATTGATCACCCCCCTGTAAGGCTCCATTCCGACGTCCGTATGTTTTTTACGGATCCACGGATACATGGATCGGATCCGCAAAACACATACGGACATCTGAATGGAGCCTTATAGGGTGGTGATCAATGACAGGAGAGTGATCACCCCATATAAACTCCCTGATCACCCCCCTGTCATTGATCACCCCCCTGTCATTGATCACCCCCTTGTAAGGCTCCATTCCGACTTTTTTTTGGCCCAAGTTAGCGGAAATTTTTTGTTTATTTTTTTCTTACAAAGTCTCATATTCCACTAACTTGCGTCAAAAAATAAAATCTTACATGAACTCACCATACCCCTCACGGAATCCAAATGCGTAAAATTTTTTAGACATTTATATTCCAGACTTCTTCTCACGCTACGGCGATACCACATGTGTGACACTTTTTTGCAGCCTAGATGCGCAAAGGGGCCCAAATTCCTTTTAGGAGGGCATTTTTAGACATTTGTATCCCAGACTTCTTCTCACGCTTTAGGGCCCCTAAAATGCCAGGGCAGTATAAATATCCCACATGTGACCCCATTTTGGAAAGAAGACACCCCAAGGTATTCCGTGAGGGGCATGACGAGTTCCTAGAATTTTTTGTCACAAGTTAGCGGAAAATGATGATTTATTTATTTTTAATTTTTTTCTTACAAAGTCTCATATTCCACTAACTTGTGCCAAAAAATAAAAACTTCCATGAACTCACTATGCCCATCACGAAATACCTTGGGGTGTCTTCTTTCCAAAATGGGGTCACTTGTGGGGTAGTTATACTGCCCTGGCATTTTAGGGGCCCGAATGCATGGTTTGAAATCGCCAGAAGTGGTTTGAAATCAAAATCTGTAAAAAATGGCCGGTGAAATCCAAAAGGTGCTCTTTGGAATGTGGGCCCCTTTGCCCACCTAGGCTGCAAAAAAGTGTCACACATCTGGTATCACCGTACTCAGAAGAAGTAGGGCAATGTGTTTTGGGGTGTCTTTTTACATATACCCATGCTGGGTGAGAGAAATATCTTGGCAAAAGACAACTTTTCCCATTTTTTTATACAAAGTTGGCATTTGACCAAGATATTTATCTCACCCAGCATGAGTATATGTAAAATGACACCCCAAAACACATTGCCCAACTTCTCCTGAGTACGGCAATACCAGATGTGTGACACTTTTTTGCAGCCTAGGTGGGAAAAGGGGCCCACATTCCAAAGAGCACCTTTCGGATTTCACCGGCCATTTTTTACAGATTTTGATTTCAAACTACTTCTCACGCATTCGGGCCCCTAAAATGCCAGGGCAGTATAACTACCCCACAAGTGACCCCATTTTGGAAAGAAGACACCCCCAGGTATTTCGTGATGGGCATAGTGAGTTCATGGAAGTTTTTATTTTTTGCCACAAGTTAGTGGAATATGAGACTTTGTAAGAAAAAAAATCATCATTTTCCGCTAACTTGTGACAAAAAAATAAAAAATTCTAGGAACTCGCCATGCCCCTCACGGAATACCTTGGGGTGTTTTCTTTCCAAAATGGGGTCACTTGTGGGGTAGTTATACTGCCCTGGCATTCTAGGGGCCCTAATGTGTGGTAAGTAGTTTGAAATCAAAATGTGTAAAAAATGACCTGTGAAATCCTAAAGGTGCTCTTTAGAATGTTGGCCCCTTTGCCCACCTAGGCTGCAAAAAAGTGTCACACATGTGGTATTGCCGTACTCAGGAGAAGTTGGGCAATGCTTTTTGGGATGTCATTTTACATATACCCATGCTGGGTGAGATAAATATCTTGGTCAAATGCCAACTTTGTATAAAAAAATGGGAAAAGTTGTCTTTTGCCAAGATATTTCTCTCACCCAGCATGGGTATATGTAAAATGGCATCCCAAAACACATTGCCCAACTTCTCCTGAGTACGGCAATACCACATGTGTGACACTTTTTTGCAGCCTAGGTGGGCAAAGGGGCCCACATTCCAAAGAGCACCTTTCGGATTTCACCGGCCATTTTTTACAGATTTTGATTTCAAACTACTTTGCACGCGTTTGGGCCCCTAAAATGCCAGGGCAGTATAACTACTTCACAAGTGATCCCATTTTAGAAAGAAAACACCCCAAGGTATTTTGTGATGGGCATAGTGAGTTCATGGAAGTTTTTATTTTTTGTCACAAGTTAGTGGAATATGAGACTTTGTAAGAAAAAAAAAAAAATCATCATTTTCCGCTAACTTGTGACAAAAAATAAAAAGTTCTATGAACTCACTATGCCCATCAGCGAATACCTTAGGGTGTCTACTTTTCGAAATGGGGTCATTTGTGGGGTGTTTGTACTGTCTGGCCATTGTAGAACCTCAGGAAACATGACAGGTGCTCAGAAAGTCAGAGCTGCTTCAAAAAGCGGAAATTCACTTTTTTGTACCATAGTTTGTAAACGCTCTAACTTTTACCCAAACCAGCAATGAAATACCACCAAATGAAAGCTCTATTAGTGAGAAGAAAAGGAGGTAAAATTCATTTGGGTGGTAATTTGCATGACCGAGCAATAAACGGTGAAAGTAGTGTAGTGCAGAAGTGTAAAAAGTGGCCTGGTCATTAAGGGTGTTTAAGCTATGGGGGCTGAAGTGGTTAAAGGGCCGATAACGTCACATGTACACCTGGCGCAGGCGCACTAAGGATGCAGCGGCCGAGCGAGTGTCCTCCACTCAGTGCGCCTGCGCCAACTGAAGACCGGCGCGAGATTTAAAACGCAGACAGGGCCAGTCAGAGGACGAGCGCATTGGCTGGTCCTGTCAATCAACATGAGGAAGGGGGCGTCATTATGAATGGAGGATGCGGCTGCTAGCAGCAGGTAGCCGCCCTACCTGCTGCTAGAGAGGTAATTTGCATATTATAAACTCTGTTTTTTTATATAACTAATGAACCAAACTAAGTAATAGCCCTATATATTGAGAAATCGCAGCATAAGGATTTTAAGGAGACTAAAAAAAAAAAATGAGTTTAGTGGAGTGACAGAAGCCCTTTAATATACCATCGGATCGGAGTTTTCTCCAATCCGATGGTATATTTTAACTTGAAGCGTCCCCATCACCATGGGAACGCCTCTATGTTAGAATATACCATCGGATTTGAGTTAGATCGTGAAAACTCAGATCCGACAGTATATTTTAACACAGAGGCGTTCCCATAGTGATGGAGACGCTTCAAGTTAGAATATACTAAAAACTGTGTACATAACTGCCCCCTGCTGCCTGGCAACACCCGATCTCTTACAGGGGGCTGTGATCCGCACAATTAACCCCTCAGGTGCCGCACCTGAGGGGTTAATTGTGCGGATCTCAGCCCCCTGATCGGGTGCTGCCAGGCAGCAGGGGCCAGACCCCCTCCTTCCCCAGTATTAAAAGCATTGGTGGCCAGTGCGGCCCCCCTCCTTCCCCAGTATTAAAAGCATTGGTGGCCAGTGCGGCCCCCCTCCCTCCCCAGTATTAAAAGCATTGGTGGCTAGTGCGGCCCCCCCTCCCTCCCTCCCAAGTATTAAAAGCTTTGGTGGCCAGTGCGGCCCCCCCTCCCTCCCCAGTATTAAAAGCATTGGTGACCAGTGCGGCACCCCCCTCCCTCCCTCCCCAGTATTAAAAGCATCGGTGGCCAGTACGGCTTTTAATACTGGGGAGGGAGGGAGGGGGGGGGTCCGCACTGGCCACCAATGCTTTTAATACTAGGGAGGGGGGAGGGTGTGAGGGGGGGCCGCACTGGCCACCAATGCTTTTAATACTGGGAAGGGAGAGAGGGTGGGGCCGCACTGGCCACCAATGCTTTTAATACTGGGGAAGGAGGGGGTCTGGCCCCTGCTGCCTGGCAGCACCCGATCAGGGAGCTGAGATCCGCACAATTAACCCCTCAGGTGCGGCACCTGAGGGGTTAATTGTGCGGATCACAGCCCCCTGTAAGAGATCTGCAGGGGGAAGTTATGTACACAGTTCTCAGTATATTCTAACTTGAAGCATCCCCATCACTATGGGAACGCCTCTGTAGAATATACTGTCGGATCTGAGTTTTCACGATCTAACTCAAATCCGATGGTATATTCTAACATAGAGGCGTTCCCATGGTGATGGAGATGCTTCAAGTTAAAATATACCATCGGATTGGAGAAAACTCTGATCCGATGGAGTGTCTGCTGATTGGTTTGTGCGCCGCGCATGTGCACTTCACTAATCGGCACACACGCACGGACAACAGCCCTGAGCACGTACACAGGACTTTTATTAGTATAGATATGAGCTATCTAATGTAATGAGTCTGACACAGCAAAGAACAGAAATGACACTCCTCTCTCTCTCACAACTGCAAAGAATAGCAGGAAATGGCTGCTGGGGAGGTTCTTATATAGTGAAGGGGTAGCCACCCAGGGCTGGCCTTAGGTGTTCAGGCGCCCTGTGCGAGCTAATCTCGTGGCGCCCCGAACCCCCCCCCCGGTTAACCTGAACGTACACAAAGAGGAAAACAATCTTTGTAACAAACAGTTTTCTTTAATTACAGATAATTTAAGTGCAAGTGCAAACAAGTACAATCATACCCAGTGTCACCCATAGCCAGTCCCCTGCCCCCCTTAATCATACCCTGTCACCTTTTCCCAGTCCCCTGCCCCCCTTAATCATACCCAGTGTCACCCAGAGCCAATCCCCTGCCCCCCTTAATCATACCCTGTCACCTTTACCCAGTCCCCTGCCCTTCTTAATCATACCCAGTGTCACCCTTACCCAGTCCCCTGCCCCCTTAATTAGACCCTGCCCCCCTTAAATTAAGGGTGACAGACACTGGGTATGATTAAGGGGGAAGGGCACTGGAAAAGGGTGACACTGGGTATGACAAAGGGGCAGGGGACTGGCTTTAGTTGACACTGGGTATGATTAAGGGGGGCAGGGGACTGGCTATGGGTGACACTGGGTATGATTAAGGGCGGCAGGGTCTAATTGAGGGGGCAGGAGACAGGGCAAAGGTGACACTGGGTGTGATTAAGAAGGGCAGGGGACTGTGTAAAGGTGACAGGGTATGATTAAGGGGGGCAGGGGACTGGGTAAGGGTGACAGGGTATGATTAATGGGGGCAGTGGACTGGCTCTGGGTGACACTGGGTATGATTAAGGGCCTTAATCATACCCAGTGTCACCCATAGCCAGTCCCCTGCCCCCCTTAATCATACCCTGTCACCTTTACCCAGTCCCCTGCCCTTCTTAATCATACCCAGTGTCACCCTTACCCAGTCCGCTGCCCCCCTTAATCATACCCAGTGACTGTCACGGTGTCACCCACCTTATCCAGTCCTCTGCCCCCTAAATCATACCCAGTGTCTGTCACCCTTATCCTTATCCAGTCCCCTGCCCCCAGGCCCCATTTAAAGAAAGATATTTGGTAAAAAAAAAAGAGTACCACACCATACCTGTTACATCCAGTGACATCTCCTGTGAAGTACACTTTCCTCAGCATCTTCATTCGGAGATAGGACTGTCATGATAACTTCTTTCAGCCGCGTCTCATCTCTGTAGAGTTTCACAGAAAATATTGGGGATTTCTCACTTTACTATTATCCTCAGATAACAGACCTCCCCTCCCCCGTAGTGCCCATAACTATAATGCCCTCTGTATAATTATAATATATACTATGCCCTCTGTATAATTATAATATATACTGGCCCCTCTATATTATTATTATTATTATTATTATTTCCTCCTCTGTATTATTATTATTATTAATATTATAATGGCCCCCTCTGTAGTATTATAGTAATAATTATGCCCCCCCCTCAGCCCCTCCAGCATACAGTCCCATGTAAGATACAACCTTCCCCCTGCCTTCAGCCCCTCTAGCATACAGTCCCATGTAAGACACATTACTTCCCTGCCTTCAGCTCCTCCAGCATACAGTCCCATGTAAGGTAGATCACTCTCCTGCCTTCAGCCCCTTCAGAATACAGTCCCAAGTAAGGTACATCACTCTCCTGCCTTCAGCCCCTCCAGCATACAGTCTCATGTAAAATACATCACTCCCCGCCTTCAGCCCCTCCAACATACAGTCCTATGTAAATAATATCACACTCCCTCTCTTTGCCGCCTGCCTTCAGCCCCTCCAGCATACAGTCCCATGTAAGATACATCACACCCCTGCCTTCAAGTCCTTCTTGCACAGTCCCATGTAAAATGCATCACTCATCCTGCCTTCAGCCCCTGCAGCATACAGTCCTATGTAAAATACATCACTCCCCCTGCCTTCAGCCCCTCCAGCATACAGTCCAATGTAAAATATATCACTCCCCCTGCCTTCAGCTCCTCCAGCATACAGTCCCATGTAAGATACAACGCCCCTCCAGCATACAGTCCCATGTAAGACACATCACTTCCCTGCCTTAGCCCCTCCAGCATACAGCCCTATGTAAAATAATATCACCCCCTTGCCTTCAGCCTCTCCAGCATACAGTCCCATGTAAATAATATCACCCCAACTACCCTCTCTTCAGACCCCTCTAACATACAGACTCCAGTACAAAGATGATTCCTTCTCCCTTCAGCCCCTGCAAAAGCCCCCCAAGTAAAAATAACAGTCACTATTCTCCTCCACATACTTACCTGCAGACTTTGCTCCTGCTCTGTAGAATCTCCTGCACATCGTTAGGCCCCGCCCCCTGGATGACGAGACTCCGCCTCTTTCCCTGACATCATACCTCCTAGGATCAACTACATTCTAGACACTAGGCTCGCTCTACTGCCTCATAGGCTACAGGCGCTGAAGCCTATGAGGAAGAACGGAGGGACTGGAGCCATAGGCTCCCATGATCCTCATTTTAGTGTTTGCTGCCTGGCGCCCCCTGCAATTTTGCTCCCAATCTCGGCTCAGGTCGGGCCGGCTGCTGTAGCCTGTAGAGACCGACTGCGAGCTGTGTCGGCCGCCGGGTGCCCCTGTTGCCATGGCACCCTGTGCGGCCGCACAGCTCGCACACCCCAAAGGCCGGCCCTGTAGGTACCTTTCCTATTGGCTGTTAGGGATGTTGCTAAGCTTTGACAAAGATATTGCAGCCTTCTCATTCGCCCACAAGCTAGAAGCAGGGAGGGATTATGTATGCTGGTTAAAAAAAAATCTTGAATATTCGCGATTACGAATATATATCGCTATATTTGAAATATTTGCGAATTCTCGAAGTTCCGATATTCGCGATAAAAATTTGCAATACGAATATTCGCGCTCAACACTAGTTTCCATAACAACCCAGCAATTTTTCTTCACTGCTATAGGTCAGATTTAGGCTAGGGCTACACGACGACATGTGTTGCTTAACAATATTTCTCATGACACATAGGGCACAACTACACTGTGACATTGATGTCGCATGACAATTTTTATAATGATAGTCTATGGTGTTGCACTGCGACATTCGACATGCTGTGACTGTGATGTGAGAGTCACAGAGCAGGGCGCTGTGGAAGTTACTGTTAAAAGGGCAGCTGCTGTGGAGGTCACTATTAAGGGGTAGGGGCCACTATTAAAAGGGCAGCTGCTGTGGAGCTAACTGTCAAAGGGGCCAGGGCCGTCTTTAACAAGGGGCAAAAGGGGCAGCTGCCCAGGGCCCAGTTGCTCCTGGGGGGCCCAGGGCAGCTGCCTCTTGAGCCCTGCTGGCCACTGCCCCGGGTGTCAGGCTGTCAGCTACACAGGGGGGTGCTGCCATGCCTGCCTGCCGGTGTTCTGTGAAATTATGGTACCTGTTAAAATCTGGTACCCTCGTCACTTCCGGTAGTGACATAGATGCACCGGAAGCTTCAAAAGCAGGTGCGATCTTAGAGCCCGGCACCTGATTGGCTGAAAAGAAGGCGTGTTGGCGCCTGCGCAGAACCAACCTGGGTAGCGTCATTTTTCATGCTGTGCCTGTGAACGCGCACAGGGAGGGAGGAAGGGTACCTTTGATTTATGGGATGAAAAGAAGATATGTTGGCTCCTGTGCACAACCAACTTGGGTACCGTAATATTACATGCAGCGCCTGTAAACGCGCACAGGGAGGGAGGGTACCTATGATTTACGGGCTGAAAAGAAGGCGCGTTGGTGCCTGCGCACAACCAAACTGGGTACCGTAATTTTACACGCAGCGCCTGTGAACGCGCACAGGGAGGGAGGAAGGGTACCTTTGATTTACGGGCCACCGCGCATGCACGAACCAGGTTGCCTTGTGAAGCAGACAGGGGAGGGGGGGAGGGAGGGTAACTTCGATTCTGGTTCTCGCATGCGCGGTGGCCTGTAAAGATAGTAAAGATAAAGGATACAACAGTAAAGATAAAGGATCCAAAAAACATGCACTGCAGTTAAATGAACGGTTACTACAAAGAGGTTATCCTGAGAAGTTATTAGATGAGAAGATGGAAGAGGCAGGAAAATTCTCCCAGGATGAGCTATTAAGGGGTAAAAGGGAAAATAATGTGAGAGGACAACAGAAGAGTAAAAGTAGTAATATCTGGCGACCTCAGGAATTTTTTTAATGCGACATGGCACCTAAAATCTATGTCTGTTTATTCAAGCCTGCAAAAAACATATTTTGCACTTTGCCTCTAGAGCCCTGCTCTGCGCCCATACAGCAGGCTACAAGCACACTTGTTTGCTGAAAGTACCCTTTCTACCACTTAAAATAGCTCTTTCCAAAATGGGGTCACTTCTTGCGGTTTTTAATTTCTAGGGACCTCAGGAATCTTTTAAACGTGACATGGCACCTCCACGCAACAAAAAAAAACTTTTTGTCTGCTACTGGGCAAAACCATTTGTCCTAAACTAAATCGAGTGTACGGATTACAAATCCGAAGACAGAATTGTTGTAACACATCACAAAATTTTACTATGCATAAGTATGCCTAAATGAATTAAGCACTTGGAAAGCATTGAATAATTTTGAACAGAATTAGTTTTACTCCAACAAATACCTGATCTACATCAAAGTTTGCATAGTAAACAGTTTATGAAAATGTAATGGAATAACAACATTTCTAAAAGTCTTGTTTTTCAGTTTAAAAGTCTTACTTGAGCAAGGCCCAGTACTGTTAAAATGCTTCAGGCATCTGCTTTTGCGTTTGTAAACGGCCATATTTTCCCGTTGCAAAAACCAGCATTAGTCCCCCATCTTGTTGGGATTCCAGCGGCCTTGATACCTGTTCTCCATTGTAGAAATATCTTTATGGAACCGCTCTCCATGTTTGTCACTTACATGTCCCAAATTGGGTAGTAAAATGTCAAGATGGGAATGTAAGAAATGCACTTTCAATGACATTCGGCAGCCAAGTTGTTCATATGCTGTAAGCATGTTGTCTACTAATTCAGTATAGTTTGCAGCTCGTCTGTTTCCAAGGAAGTCCTGCACTACTAGCACAAATGCATCCCAAGCTGCAAGTTCCAGAGGGTTGAGTTTTGCTCTGAATGTGTCATCATGCATTAGTTTCTTAATTTCGGGGCCAATAAATATTCTGGCCTTCATTTTAGCATCAGTTTTCAGTGTGCTAAACTTCTCCTTCAAATACTGAAAACCATTTCCATCACGATCTAGTGCAATTACAAAATTTTTCATTAAACCAAGTTTAATGTGAAGTGGTGGAAGATAAACTTGAAGTGGATCGACCAGTGATTTGTGTTGTACATTGTACTGACCAACTGTGTGCTTGACTCGTAGAGGTCTCTTTTTGTAATGGGCAAGAGCATGGGTCTCTTTCATTCCAACCGCATGAGCCAATGGAACAGATCGTTTTTCGTTACCATTGTGCAACAAGACAGACATCGCTTTCCATTGCATAGCATGCAGCTAACTTGGTGTGTCGATGATGAAAGTGTGAAGTTGTGGTGCCTTGTTGTAGAAAATTCCATTCCTGAAGTCTAGAAGCTAGTAGTTTTGACTTTTATTTAGATAAAGACAGATCTCTTACCAGATCATCTAAATCTGATTTACTCAGCAAGTGCGGCTGACCCTCCAGTTATTCTGGATCAGGAAATATATTGTGACAATCAACATCTTTTTCATCAGGATCAGAACCGTCTGTTTCAATTGCCGTTCCTGCTGTGGGAGGGGCAGGCACTGGATTCTCTACATCGTGTGGTACTGGTTTAAGAGCAGACTCACAGTCAGAATACACAATTTGTGACTTGTTTCTCTTTGAATATCCAGTGATTTTAGTCATGCAAAAGTAACAGTCTGAATGGTGATTTTTCTGCTCACGCCAAAACATAAGCACTGCAAAAGACATTCCTTTCCTTTTACCATTCAACCACTGCGATAGCCCAGAGTAACACACAGTGCAACAAACATGAGGTGCCCAGCTTTTATCTTGATCTCCAATTTTACAGTCAAAGTAATACTTGTAAGCAAGACATACTCGCTTTGTCTGATTCTTGCGCTGATCATAAGTAGTGTATTTGCCACATACAGTATGTAGCAGAAATTGTCTGGATCGTTAGCACATTTGCGTTTATCCATCTTAAGTTTCAAAACTGATAGCACTATAACAGATCACTTTATCATAATTTGTCCAGATTGCCTTATATACTTAATGCTGACATCAGCCTGAGTGCGTTCGGACAGGTCTGGACATGTCCATTGGAATATTTCCAATATAATGCATTAATATAACTGAATAGGCTTTGCATGTATAACTTAAAATCTAGACGTGTCAGGCAAATTTTGAGTTCATATTTGGAATCAGTGCGCTCATTTTAGTATAAATCGCATGTTTTTCTCTCAGTAGCAAAATCATTGTTGCGCGATGAAATCAATGTCTGCCAATTCAGGTCATGAAAATCCATATGTTTCTGTTTGAATCTAGAGCCCTGCTGTGCGACCATACTTAATTTTTTTTAGCACAAATGGGGTTTTGTCGTATTCGGGGGAAATGGGTAACAAAATGTGGGTGCATTTTGTCCTGTTACCCCTTGTGAAAGTGAAAAATGTGGGTGTAAAGCAACTTTTTCAAGAAAAAGATATAGATTTTTTTAGAATATGCTCTATTTTTTTGCGGAACAAAAGGATCGCAGACCAATTCAAGTGAATGGGTCTGCGATCCCAATGCGCCTGCCCCACGGACGGTGCCCGTGCGTTGCGGACTGTGTGAACGAGCCCTAATTCAGTGAAATGCCTGATGGGTCAAAGTGCTCACTACACACCTTAAAATATTCCTTGAGGGGTGTAGTTTTCAGAATGGGGTCACTTTTTGGCATTTTCCACTGTAGAGCCACCTCAGGGTGTCTTCATATGCGACATACCTCCCAATTACCATTCCAGCTAAATCTGCTCTCCAAAAGCCATATGGTGCTCCTTACACTCTGAAGCCTGCTATGTGCCCATACATCAGATTTTGAGCACACATGGGTTGTTTCTGTAAACTCCAGATTAAAAGAAAGTTTTATTTGGCTGTTAACCCTTGATGTGTTGCAGAAAATAAATAGATAAAAATTTCAAATCTGCAAAGAAATTTGAAATTTTGAAATGTAATTCCCATTTTCCTTTAATTCTCGTGGGGCACCTAAAGGGTTAAAAATGTTTGTAAAATCAGTTTTGAATAGCTTGAGGGGTGTAGTTTCTAAAATGGGGTGGTTTCTAATATGTAGGCCCCAGAAAATGACTAAAAGTAACTCAACTGATCCTGAAAATAATTGGGTTTTGTAAATTTTCTTAAAAATTTTAAGATTTGCTTCTAAACTTCTAAGCCTTCTAACGTCCAAAAAAAATGAAATGTCATTTTTAAAATGATCCAAACATGAAGTAGGCATATGGGGAATGTAAAGCAGTAACTATTTTTGGAGGTATTACTATATATTATAAAACTGGAGAAATTGAAATTTGGAAATGTGCTAATTTTTCAAAATTTTGGGTAAATTTGGTATTTTTTTATAAATAAAAATTAAATATTTCGACTCAATTTTACCACTGTCATAAAGTACAATATGTGACGAGAAAACAATCTCAGAATGGCCTGGATAAGAAATAGTGTTTTAAAGTTATTACCACATAAAGTGACACGTCAGATTTGCTAAGGTCCTAAGGCTGGTTTCACACGGGCGTTGCGGGGAAATGTGCGGGTGCGTTGCGGGAACACGCACGATTTTTCCGCCCCAGTGCAAAACATTGTAATGTGTTTTGCAGTCGCGTGAGAACAATCGCGCATGTTTGGTATCCAAACCCGAACTTCTTCAAAGAAGTTCGGGCTTGGGATAGGTGTTCTGTAGATTGTATTATTTTCCCTTATAACATGGTTATAAGGGAAAATAATAGCATTCTGAATACAGAATGCATAGTACAATAGGGCTAGAGGGGTTAAAAAAAATTATAATTATTTAACTCACCTTAATCCACTTGCTCGCGCAGCCCGGCATCTCCTTCTGTCTCCTTCTTTGCTGATTGTAGGAACAGGACCTGTGGTGACATCACTGTGGTCATCACATGGTCCATCACATGATCCATCACCATGGTAAAAGATCATGTGATGGATCATGTGATGACCGGAGTGACGTCACCACAGGTCCTGTTCCTGCACACAGCTAAGATGAAGACAGAAGGAGATGCCGGGCTGCGCTATCAATTGGATTATGGTGAGTTAAATAATTAGTAATTTTTTTTAACCCCTCCAGTGCTATTTTACTATACATTCTGTATTCAGAATGCTATTATTTTCCCTTATAACCATGTTATAAGGGGAAATAATAATGATCGGGTCTCCACCCCAATGGTCTCCTAGCAACCGTGCGTGAAAATCGCACCGCATCCGCACTTGCTTGCGGATGCTTGCGATTTTCACGCAACCCCATTCACTTCTATGGGGCCTGCGTTGCATGAAAAACGCAGAATATAGAGCATGCTTCGATTTTCACGCAACGCACAAGAGATGCGTGAAAATCACCGCTCATGTGAACAGCCCCATAGAAATGAATGGGTCGGGATTCAGTGCGGGTGCAATGCGTTCAACTCACGCATCGCATCCGCGCGGAATACTCGCCCGTGTGAAAGGGGCCTTAAGGTGAAAAATTGCTGGGTCCTGAAGGGGTTAAGCCTCTTCTGATCCCTTGGATGACAAACTCTTTTAAAGTATTTTTGGGTAAGTCTTTATTTATATCCTGGCAAAATAGTCAATGATTAACATATGCCCTCCTAGGTGCTTCTGACCTTGTCTATGAAACTGCTGTTTTGTTTGTGAGAACACAAAGCAGGAGTGGACACCAACTTTCTACTTTTACAACTGGCAAAACAAGTCATGTTATTTGTTGAAACGTGTGGATCTTCTGAAATAAATGACACTATTCTGAATATTTTCTTAGTAGTAAATAAGAGCTCAGTGTTGACAATGATAATATTATATTTTAAAATATATTTGTATTTCTGTATTTTGTAAATCTCATTACACTTATATCATGCTTTCTTCCAGAGACTTCTCATTCCTCTTCAACCAAGGAAGGATATTGTTCTGGACATGGGATTTTTACAATTATTTAACATCACCTGGATTATGAGTTTTATCTACATGGGGCATAAAATAATATTTCCTTGAACCGGGATTATTGGAGCCTTCTGATGGAGACACTGACCACTATGGAAATGTAGCTTTGCTATACTGTTGTAATGGACAATCTGTAAGGATATGGATTTATGAAATTCATCTTGTCCTCTTCACTTGAATTATATTTCACAATACTAAAGACTTTCCAGGATTACTATAATCATAATCCAAATAGATAATATATGTATAATCTGTCTAGCAATATATACAGTAGGAATCTAAAACAACAGCAAAGCCCCATTTCATTCTAAACTTTTGTGATAATTATTGTTCCAGTAAGACTGAAATGTGATTATTATAAATAATAATAATGATGATACCTATATTTCTGTTGGTATCATATTTGTAAATAATTAGATTACATTTAACTATTTTGTATTAGGGCTGAAAGTGCGTTTAAGTTAAACTGTTACCCAAAGATATTTCCATTTACCGTACAGATATTATGTATTTAAGTGCATTCGATTTTTATCTTGTAGTGATTTGTACATCGGTATGAGTTGGACATGAATAGGGTAGGTTATTAGCTTCTGGACAATAGTGTTTTCTGGCGCTTATAGTAAGCAGACATCTTGAAAATGATAAAGAATGGAAACTCAAAGTATATAAGAAAGTTGCTCAACTTTACTTTGATTTATTTATTTGCATAAAACACTGATTCTATCTAAACTTTTTCTAAAGATGAGCTTAGATCCAGATCCAATGGTGCTCTAGACACTCAACTAACACAGAAATACTAAGTCTTCTTCAACAAAGCAAACAGATCCATACAGTAGTGCATGGAGACTAGTGAATTGTAATAAAGACTCCTTGACATTTTATATGCTGCCCTATGATGTCCCTGCCAGGCTCCCTAATCTCCCTTAGAGGCAATGCTTATAGGGAAGAACACCTGCAACAAATAAACTGCTTATGAATATACCTTTAGCTATTACTTTTAGTAACTGGTTGTCAGCAATAGCAGCCCCATCCATATACAGACTATAATAGCAACGGACTGGACCAGAGGTTTGACGATACGTATAGAAGAAACAGGGCACAGACTGATGAAATCTATAGGGAATACATTAGGAAATGTACTAGGAAAACTTTCACTATTGCAGCTGTTGTCTAAAGAAGGTATATTCAATAAGATTTTATGCAAATTCATAAGGTGTTGCCAATTTTAAATGTGCAGTATTAAATATATTAGGCTTGTATAATATATCACATAGGTAAAACAAATTGCAAACAATTGAATAATTATTATAGTCTAATATTATTTGTAGGTGGGATAATAATATTGTATTATCTATATTTGTATTTTATTGATATACACTATCACCTCATTGGGCATTTTGTAAGTATCAGGAAAAACCTTTTATACTATTTTCTATTGGGCTTGTCTTTTGGGGCAAAAAAAATATTCCATCAATTTCGTATTACTTGTGCAGATTTTTTTATTTTATTTTGTAAACGTTATTAATAGACAATAATTAAATGGGTTATCCAGGACTAGTAAAACATGGCTGCTTTATTCCAAAAACAGCACCACATAGAAATGTAAAATGTATTCTTCGTATGAACCGAAGTGATTGAATTAAATGTTGAACCATTTCGTACCATGAAAAGTGTGTAAGTCACTGTTGTCCTCCTTTATATACCAGAATTGTTATACCCGTAAATTAATGTAAAAGATATATGGCAATTTTCAGTATAGAGACATATAATACAGGCTAGTATTGCTGAAAAGAACAAAGAGGAAAGACTTGTACAGTTAAGAGTCTCTTCTTCACTTTGTTTACACTTACACATAATATTCATTGATCCAAATTTGTAATGTGAAATAAGCAGGCAGAAAAGCTGTTGATTGTATACATTCATTTACATTTTACATGATGTCCCACAATTCTACTGCGGAATGCTATGTAAAATGTAAATAAATGTAAATACATATAACATATCACATGCTGAAAGTGAGACATTATACTGTTTCAAGAAAAAATAAACTTATTTAGAACTTGATGACAGCAACGCATCTCAAAAAAGGGACAGGGCTATGTCTACCATTTTGTGTGGCATCCCCTCTTCTTTTAACAAAGGTCTGTAAATGTCTGGGAAGTGCGGAGATGAATTGCTCGAATTTTAGGAGAGGAATGTTGCCCTCTTCTTTTTTTATGTACTGTATTCTAGATGCCCAACAGTCCTGGATCTTCTTTGCTGTTTTTTTCATTTCATGGTGTGCCAAGGGTTTTCTGTTGATGAAAGGTGTGGACTGCAGGCAGGCCACTTCAGCAATTGGACTCTTATTCTGTGAAGACTTGATGTTGTGATGGATTCACTATGTGATTTAGCATTGTGTTACTGAAATACGCAAGGCCTTTCTTGAAAGAGACATTGTCTGGATAGGAGCATATGTTGTTCTAAAACCTCTATATATAGTTCAGCATTGACAGTGCCTTTCAAGATGTGTAAGCTGCCCATACCAAAGGCAATAATGCAACCCCATACTACTTGAAATGCAGGCTTTTGAAATGTGCAAGCAATTCCAAAAAGAATTTTAAAAAAATTATTAATCTGACCACAAAACAGTTACTTCTTTTTTCCTCAGTCCATTTTAAATGAGCTTTGGCCCAGAGAAGATGGTGGCATTTCTGGATCAGGTTGACAAATGGCTTCTTCTTTGCATGATACAGCTTTAACTTGCATTTGCATTTAACTTTGCGTTTAACTTGCATTTAACTTTTTCTTGCGTAGTTCGGCCGAACTTGTCAAACCCTAACTTCCAGGTGTCCGCTCAACAAATGAGACATAACACTGTTCTAATCATTAATCCCAACTTACTTTTCACTCCAGTTCTGAAAGTATCGCAAAAATTTGGGCAAGTGTTGCATAAATATGTACAGCATGTTGCACAGAGCATCATTTGCAATGTTTTATGCCACAAAACCGGCGTAAGAATTGATAAATGACCCAAATGTTGGCGTTTTTTGTGACACACGAAATATGCAGATTTATTAAGCCTGACAATGTTGTACATTTGCATAAAATAGTAATGCACATTCCTACAAATAATATCGAATATACTAGAGGGAACAAAGAATTGGAAGGGGATCTGTCAATAGCGACCTCCCTTATTAACTGTTTGCGTAGACACAAAGCTGTGGTTCACTTGATAAAAACACTAGGGAACATTTATATTTGTGGCTGTTTTTGCGTCAGTTTTAAGTCAGTTTTGCTGTGTGTTTTTGCACCAAATTTATAAAAAGGTGATCCTTAATAATATATTTGGTGTGAGTACAATCTGGTTTTCACCTATATGTGTGTACGTTGCAACTTTTTTGCCACTTTTTTGTCACTGCCATAATGCAGGTCTAATATCTCACATTTTGAAAAGTGGCGAAGATCATCAAATGTCACAAAATTTGACAAATGTCGCAGAAAGCACCACAATCGCGTTGACTTGCGACATTTTTTAAGCTACAAAACAGACATCTGATTTGATAAATGTCCCCTACTGTTTTTCTTTGCTGATCTGATGCTCTGAGTTTTGATTAGACAAGAGTGAAGTTCTAGAAAATTCTATTTAGTTGCTTCGCCAAATTTCACAAAGAAATTACTTAATCACAAATCGCATTTCTTTGTATCTAGCAGGTGAAATGACAGGGAACGGCGATCGCGCTGCCCCCGTCATTAAACCCCTCAGATGCTGCATTTATTGCTGATCGCAGCATCTAACGGTACCATTTAAGCCTTTCAGTAGTTAATCAGGGTAAAAACAAAAACCTTATTCATTTGATCCCGTAGAGGCTGTTATGGCCATCTTGATTGAAGACACTGCGCGAAATCTCACGTGGTGACATGATGACGTCATCACACTGGCCGGCGTGGTCCACGTCATACGGCATCGCGTGCGAGATTTTATACAGTGTCTTCAATAAAGATGGCCACGACTGCCTCTTCTCATGTAAATAGATGAGGTGAATGTGTATTTTTGTTGTTTTTTTCAGGGAAAATTGATTCGTTACCACAAAGTGTGAGGAAATTCGGATTCGCAATTAATCTAATTTTTCCTGAAATTCTTTTGACTTTGATTCACTCAACTCTAGTTTTGCAAATTAGGGCTTTGGTGCAATGAGGATGCCACCATTGCTCTTGTTGCATCCAAGTTCCACTCATTTCTGTGGCCACCCCTCCCCCTTTCATTCGAACTGGCTCCTTTGATTCACAGGACCAGGCTTTGGCAGCGCAGCCAGGGAGGGGCTGGCCACAGAAAGGAGTGTAGCTTGGGTGCAACAAGAGAAACATTGATGTCGTCACTGAACCAAAGGCCTCATTTTCATATTAGGAAAAAGTATCATAATTCCGTAACAGTGTTTTACTCAGATAAACCACAGCTATGTGCAAACAGTTTGATAGGAAGGTTGCTGGTTAAAGATTCCCTTGAATGTGGCCCATGCTGTTTTACTATGGAGCCCAATGTTTTACCTCTGCTGTGTGCTGTATCCTTTTCTGTGGCATTAGTTTTTGCATTATACCTGTACTGTGTGCATATTAACTGCATATAACACTTTAGTCTAGAACTATTACTCCAGTTTCCTACACCACCCCTCTACTGGAGTGGCTTTGGCACCTTTTTCGTGACTTAAAAAAAAAAAAGTCCCAGAGATAAATCTGGAGTGAAACTCATTAACATAGCTAACCACCCCACTCTCACACCCACTTTTAAAACTTGAGAGAGTGATGTAAAAATGGAAAAAGTCCTAACATTTTTCACAAAGGACAAAAAGTTTCAAAGGCCCTATTTTGTGAGTTTTTGAAGACAGAATTCTGGAGTGCAGGGTGTGATAAATTCCCCCAAAGTCTCTGTACTGCGACATCAATGTGCATATCATCTCCATACTTTATGATACTTATACACATATTCTGTACACATTTTCACTGGTTTAACAATAATATGTCCTATAACATTCCAGTAACAATAAACCTTTTTGAACACAAATAAATAAATGTACATATTTGGACACTGAAGCTATAGAAAGTAACAATTTGTATGGTAGTTTAAGTTTTCAAAGTCACATTTTAATAATTTTTAATTATATTTGGTGACATGATACAGTTAAAGTTAGTTGAAGAGAAAATGATATTGTCGGGATTTTCCAGATATTTCCTTTTGCCTCTGGCACTAACACCTTGTCCTTTTATTTATGGAACACCCATGTCTACTTGTATTTACACAAAATAAAGGAAGCCTGTGTGCCTCATAGTATGCGGATTCCAGTCAAGGGTATGATGGCATTACCCAGTTCTAGCAGGAAGGAAGCCACTCATATAAGTATGCGAATACTGAGTTCATATAAGTTTAAGTACCAACATGTTGTATGTACAGTACCAACATTCAATGTTTATCACTCCAGCTGCTCTTTCTATGTTGATGGTGATAAGCGTCTTCTAAAAACAATATGTCCTGTGTTATGATTTTTTGTGTGTAGGGCTGCAAAGATTACAGCGTTATCCAGCACTACTTTGAAGACCTTACAAATATGCACACTTAGAAAGACATAGAGGGTCATTTAAGAAATCCGATACATCAGTTTTGTGGTATAAGAAAGTCACAAGACATTTCAACTGTGACATTTCAATGGGAACTGCAACATTTTTGTGACATTTCGTGATCCTCGTCACTTTTCACAGTGGTCTATATTTGAGAGCTAGAAAGTGAGATTAGTCCTGGATTATGGCTCATTTACCGTGTGCGACTTTTGCAAAAGTTGCAAAAAAGTGGCAACCCATGCCAGACAACTCCCTGGTCTACTTTTACACCTTATGTGCAAACCACATTACACTTGCCCCACATATGATTGAGGTGCACCAGTTCATAAATTTGGTACAAGCACACAAACCAAAGCCAGACTTAAAACTGACATAAACACAACCTTAAGTATAAATGACCCCATAGACCCTAAATTTATCAAGACTGGTGTGTGCTATGCAGGCTTTGATAGGTCCGGAGCTGTTAGAGGAGGCATGTAATTTATGACGAGTCTCAGGCCTAAATAAAGATGAAGTTGCTGGGTCCCATGGCCCTGTCCTCACAATATCCTCACTCTACCTTTACCATGCCCCCTTTTCATAATTTTGGCAAGGAGAGCGTAAAATGCAGATTGCAACTAGAAAAGTCATGAATTCATTGAAAAGTTTGTTTGCCTGTTTTGTTTTGCACCCTCCTGTATGTAGTTGAATCAAGCATTGGATCATCATGCTTTACAATCTCTATTGTAACCCAAGTTAATAAAAATATGTATGTATGTAACTGAATTCATGTTCCACCTCTTGTGAGAGCCCATCTGCACTTGCAAACCATACATTAGGCTCAGGTCTAGATTTATGTGGGCCTTTGGGCCATAAAGTCACACTGATGGCCCACAGATAATACTGTACACCAATAATACTGCCAATTGATTTTGTCACCTAAAATTTAGAATTCATCAGACTCCCAAGCTCCATCAGCCTCAGATCAGGCCCCCCAACCTCCATCAGCCTCATATAAGACCCCTATCAGCCTCCGATAAGACCCCCATCAACCTCAGATCGGAGTCCCATTAGACCTCAGATCAGACATTAAAAAATTTATAAATAAACTTACCTCACTTGCTCTGGACGGCGCTGCCACTCTGCAGATCCAGGACTCATTCCTGGTCTTCTTTTGGCCCACGCTGCCCTGTGACCTAATGTCATATAGCATCAGGTTATAGTGTGCGCCCACGTGCACCATGCTGTCAGGACATAGTGCAGAGTGGGGCCCAGAAGAAGACCAGTGTAACCTGCAGTGTGTGGACCCACTGTGCCAACTAACCAGTTTGGCCTCTACATAACTTCAGCATATCCACCGCCTGTCTGAATCTATGCCAGCTCCCTTGTTTGCGTACATTTAGACTATTTGCTATGCCTACACGCCCCCTTCCTGTCCCACACCACACCCCCTTTATTAGATCTGGTGTGAGCGGGGGAAAGTTGCAGACTGCAACACAAATCTTTGTGCCACAATCTGGGGCGGATGTATGCCAAAGAGTGGTGTACTGTATATCTGTTTGTAAATGTTCCCCGAATGTGTTTAGAAAGGCTGTGTGTCATGAACTCACCTATCTGGGCTCCACCGCTGCCGTCTCTGGCTTCAGCGCATTCACGCCGGGTAAAGTTCACCGTTAGCCCGTGCCCCCCTTTGACAAGTCCCTAGCAACAGAGCTCAAGTCTCTGTTTCTCCCTGCAGCATGCGTACGCTGTGGAGAATGGCGGTGGGCTGAGTGAAATGGCAGAGAGGATACAACAGCAAGAGTCCTGTGCCCTGTCATTTCAGCTCCATCACTGGTAGAACTGAAAGTAAAGATCCATGACCAGTTCACTGGTCATCAAACAAATCTGGAGAGCTGCAAACTGTATTTCCGCCTTAGGCCTCAATCATCGGGGACGGAAGCTCAGAAGATGGGCATCATTATCTCTGCTTCAGGGGGACTCACAGTAATAGGCATTTTTCCTATCCCCCAATTATGTATGATGAGCTAGACAGGATGGCTTATGTGGAGAGCCAGTTTATATATTTGCGCCAGGGCAGATGAGTTATGGAAGAGTACTGTTCTGAATTCCGCAAGTGGTGTACTGCCTCGGGTTGGAACGACCGAGCTCTTAGATCACAATTTAGACTAGGTCTTTCTGACATGCTGAAAGATCTTCTTGTTAGCCATCCTACCCCAGGGTCCCTTGACAAAGCTGTGTCTTTAGCTATTCGACTTGACAGACATCTTAGGGAACGTAAGCAGGAAAGATCTGTCTATCCTTCTCTTTACTCTGTCTCTAAACCCTCTATGTCCAAGTCCCCTGAGGAGTGTAAGGAACCCATGCAAGTCGGTGCTATGTCCTCTCAGCAGCGGAAGGCACATTGTCTTAAGAATAGACTGCTTCTACTGCGGCAGCTCTGCTTATCAACTGCAGTCCTGTCCTGCTAGGCCAAAGGCGGAAAACTTCACTTTCTGAGTGATGTTCGGGGGAGGTCACTCAGATGAACAGGTATTTCCTGAAAAATATATGATAGAGTTCTCTTGCTGGTTAATTTATCTTCATTGGGAAGGTCAGTTTCTGGCCTGACTTTTGTTGATTCAGTGGCTGCTGCAAATTTTGTTAATTATAATTTTGTATCTGCTTTTGGTCTCGTGGTCTGTAAATTACCTGCACCCATTCCAGTGTCTGGGGTGGATACCACTCCGTTATCTAGGGGATTTATTGAATATCAAACAACTGATTTGGCTATGATGTCTATGGGTCTATTCATTCTGAAAAATGTTCATTACATTCACATTGTCCTGTTTTTGATTAAATGGGGTCTTCAGTGCTCTAATCATTGTTTGTCTGTTCAGGTCTCAATCTGGAAGAGGTTCATATCCCTGGGTTCATCAAGGACTTCCAGGATGTATTCTCCAAAGAGGCTCCTTAAGACTTACCTTCTCATCAGGAAAACAATTGTGCCATTGAGCTGGTCACTGTTGCAAAACTCCCCAAGGGATGAGTTTTTCAATCTTTCTGGGCCTGAAAGACTGGCTATGAAAAACTATATTCAGGATAGTCTAAGAAAAGTACACATTTGACCGTCTGCGTTTCCTTTTTTGTTGGGAAAAAAGACAGTGGTCTGTGTCCTTGTATTGATTATAGGGTTCTCAAAAATCACTATCCAGAACCAGTTCCCCCTTCATCTCATTCCTGATTTATTTAATCAAATTGTCGGTGCTCAATGGTTCTCCAAAATTAACCTCAGAGGAGCCTACAATTTGATCAGAATCAGTAAGGGGGATGAAAGGAAAACTGCTTTCAACACCCCCGAAGGGGATTTTAAATACCTTGTGACACCCTTTGGGCTGTGTGATGCCCCAGCAGTGTTTCAGAATGTAGTTAATGATATTTACTGGGTCAGTTTCCCGGATTGGTTTTCCCAGATTGGTCATCTCATGTTTTACATGTTCAGAAAGTCCTTCAAAAATTGAGGGACCATAATTTGTTTGCAAAACTAAGCAAATGTGAGTTTGGTGTAAGAGAAGTGTCTTTCCTTGGTTATATCTTGTCTCCCCAAGAATTCTGTTTGGATCCTGCTAAGGTGCGAGCCGTTGTCAGATGGGCCAGGCCTACCTCTCTCAAGGCTCTTCAAAGGTTTCTCGGTTTTTGGTAATTATTATAGGAAATTCATTAAAAATGTTTTGGTTATTGCTAAACCGTTCACCGATTTAACCAGGAAGGGGGCTGATCTTCTCCATTGGTCGGCTGAATCTCTGTCTGCATTTGATACAGTGAAAGGAAGTTTTATTGAGGCACTGGAACTCATCCAGCCAGATGTAAGCAAACTGTTCTTCATTGAGGTGGATGCCTCTGAGGTAGGAGTGGGTGCTGTACTATCTCAGGGGTCATCTTCCTTATCTAATTTGAAACCCTGTGCATTATTTTCCAGAAATCTCTCCACCGCTGAGTGGAATTTTGATATTGGCAATCGTGAACTGTTGGCCATCATGTGGGTCTTCGAGGAGTGACACAACTTCCTAGAGGGGGCTTAGCACTAAATCACCATGCTTACAGATCACAAATACTTGATTTATTTAGATGTTGCTACGTGTTAAATCCTTGGCAAGCACGGTGGGCCCTATTTTTCACTCGGTTTAACTTTGTTGTCACGTATCATCCTGGGTCTGTTAATGTAAAGGCGGATTTCTTATCACATAATTTTGGTATTGGAGATGCCACTGATACTGAACCTGGTAACATTCTGTCCCCTGGTATTATTGTTACCGCCATTAATCCTGATCTTATTGCAGAAATACAATGTTGTCAGGACTAGTAATCTTCCCCCTGGTAAATTATTTGTTCCTCCAAATGTTTGCCTTGATGTTTTGAAGGAATCTCATTTCTCTCTTCTGGCTGGTTATCTGGGTATTGCGGGGACTAAACATCTGGTCTCCCGAGCCTACTAGTGGCCTACTTGGTCGTGAGATATGGATACCATTGTCTCGGAATGTGATGTGTGTGCTAGGACCAAGGTACCCAGGAGATGTCCTGCAAGTTTACTTTGTCCCCTGTCCATTCAACAGAGATCTTGGACCCACATCTCTATGAATTTTATTACAGGCCTTCCGCCCTCCCGGGTAGGTCATCTAGGTAGTCATAGATAGATTCTCGATGTGTAATCTGGTGTCATTAAAGAAACTTAATCCAAAAGAATTGGCTACTTTGTTTGTGGACAACATCCTTAGATTACATGCATACCTGCGTCCATTGCCTCGGATAGGGGTGTCCAGTTTATCTCGAGATTCTGTAGAGAGTTTAGCAACAAACGCAGGATCAATTTCGCCTTCTCATCTACATTCTATTCCGAGACATATGGACAAACCAAAAGGATCAACCAGATTTTGGAGCAGTTTTTAAGGAGTTTTGTTTCTGACTACCAAAATTATTGGAAAAGGGTTTTGCCCCTAGCGGAGTTTGCTATTAACAACCATATCAGCTCCTCTAGTGGCATCTTACCTTTTTATTGTAACTATGGTTTTAATCCATGTTTTTCTTCTGTCTCTGTGTCCAGCATCCTACAGTGGATGCTATTGTTAATGATCTGTGCACAGTTTGGGCTCAGGCTTGTAAGAACCTGAAAAAAGTTCAAAGCATCCAATGTAAACAGACTAATAGGAAGCGATCTGTAGGTCCCAACTTTGTGTTGGGTGAGCTCGTCTGGCTTTCTACTAAAAACTTGCATCTCAGAGTACCGTCTGGTAAATTTGCACCAGTTTATTGGACCATACAGAATCATGTCTGTGATTAATCTGATATCTTTTCATCTCGGTTGCCTTCCTTGCTCAGGAGACTTCAGGTCTTCCATGAGTCATTGCTTAAGAAGTACATTCCTCCTGTGAGTTCTCCACCTAACCCTACTAACTGTGGCAGTTAGCAGTGCTAAATATCAAACCCTCATTTATGTATTTATTATTTTTCATAGACGTTTAATAGGTAAAGTAAGGTCTATAGGCTTGGAAAGTATAGTTTGTAATTGGATTGAAAACTCGTTGAAGGACCGTGTCCAGAGAGTTGTGGTCAATAATTCCTATTCAGAATGGTCCAGGGTTATAAGTGGTGTACCTCAAGGCAAAGTGCTGAGTCCTCTATTATTTATTTAATTTATTTATTAATGATATCGAGGACGGGATTAATAGCACCATTTCTATTTTTGCAGATGACACTAAGCTGTGTAGTACTGTGCAGTGTATGAAAGATGTCCAAAAAATACAAGCTGACTAGTGTTGATCGAGCACCAAGGTGCAATGCTTGGGTGTTCTACCGAGCACCCGAGCATGATGGAAGTCAATGGGAGCACCCCAGGCATGCACTGCTCTGAAGAGGAGAACATGTCGGGACTCTAGTTCGGCTTAGGAGTCCCTGCTCTGACTCCATATATAGCTATATCCATGTATGGAGTCAGTGCTTGGGGACACCCTAGTGTATTTAAATCTAATTTCTGAAAAGTTTCTGCCAGCATTTGAACTCCCAACATTGTACATTAGAGGCAAGGACATTATCCACACAGCTATAAAGATGAACACTAAACTGTGTCAAAAAAACCTCATAGTACACCGTAGTTTCTGATGTAGAGAAAATTCCTATTCAGCAGAAGAATTATTTTATATTTCTGTGCAGGTTAACATGTAGCTGTATAGTGGTTAACATCCTTGCCTCTAATGTACAAGGTAGGGAGTTAAAATCCAGGCAGAAACATTTATATATACTGTATATATAAGTTTTTTAGCCATAATATATTTACATATATTATAATATATGTAAATATATTATGGCTAAAAACATCAGTAGTAGTTTCCCACATATTATGCATTCATATATATCAGAAGTATGATTATATATATATTTTTTTTTATATATTTTTTTTACTAATTACACATTTATTTTGTTACATAAATTTTTTACAATTACAAAAAAATATATAAAATATATAAATTGAATCTCTATTTCTGAAAAGTTTCTGCCAGGATTCAAACTCCCTACCTTGTACATTAGAGGCAAGGATGTTAACCACTACACCATACAGCTACATGTTAACCTGCACAGATATATAAAATAAGTCTTCTGCTGAATAGGAATTTTCACTACATCAGAAACTACTATGAGGTTTTACTAACACAGTTTAGCATGCAGCTTTATAGCTGAGTGGATAAGGTCCTTGCCTCTAATGTACAAGGGGTTGGCAGTTAAAATCCTGGCAATAAATTTTCAGAAATAGATGCTAAATGACATTTAAATACACTGGCTCGAGCACACGCGGTGTTCGGCTGAACTCCGCGATTTGCCAAGCATAGCGATGCTCGAGCCGAACTGGCATTTCGCCGAGCATGCTCGATCAACACTAAAGCTGACTTAAACACTCTGAGTGATTGGGCATCCACTTGGCAAATGAGGTTTAATGTGGATAAATGTAAAGTTAAGCATCTTGGTAGTAAATAATATCTGTGCATAATATGTCCTAGGGGATTTAACACTGGGAGAGTCACTTATAGAGAAGGATTTGGGTGTCCTTGTAGATGGTAGATTTAATAACAGCATACAATGTCAATCAGCTGCTTCTAAGGCTACCAGGATATTGTCATGCATTAAACGAGTCATGGACATTTGTATTGTGCAGCAGTTGTGTGCGGTTCTGCAGCTATACAGAGGGACAAACGCTATTGGAACAACTAATTGCAACTGGTGTGATATACCAGTTGCCCCCCCCCAAAAAAATGATTAAGGGGTTTGATATACCTGCTTCCAGCAAATAATCATTAAGGGGTTCTATATGCCTGTTTCCACAAATACTGCTCTTCATAGGACTTTGTCACAGGGTCATTTTGAAAATGACAGGCAGAGAAAGAGGCAGGCCATTCCGCAGGGGTGGTAGGGCTCGTGCAGGGGCACCAGGCCGGAGCCTAAGTGGGAAGTTGTAGAAGGTGCGTGCAATTACGTCAAAAGACGAGTGGTTGAGTGGCTCACTCAGTTGGTTGAGTGGCTCACTCAGCCTTCTGCTTCTGCACCCTCCTCATCCTCTGTATCTGCACCCTACTCACTCTCTGCTGTGTGCACCCCCAAAGACACCACAACCACCATAGTTCCTCCACTCGAGTCAGAGGAATTATTTTCCCATCCATTCCCAGACCTTAATGATGTGCAGCCATTCTTGGCATCGGATCAGGAAGAGGAGGTAGCACCCAGCGGTCCGATGACAGTACCCAGATCAGCCCAAGGACAGAGGTCCCCGCTGTTGCTGCTTACTCACAAGAGAGGAAGAGGAGGGGAGTTCAGAGGGAGAGACAGAGCAGCAGATAGGGGGTAGAAGGAGGAGAAGCAGGCAGAACTTGCAGTGCACAGGAGGCAAAAAGCAGACTGCAAATGTATCTGGAGCGAGCCATCCACCATGCACTGTCACATCTGGCGCTCCCAGGATGCCGGCACATGGCTCCGCAGTGTGGACTTTTTTTTAACGTGTCCGCTGCTGACAATAGTGTTGCCATTTGCAGCCTGTGCTATCAATGCATAAGTTGCGGCAAGCCCAACACTCGCCTAGGGATGAACGCCTTAAGAAGGCACCTGGCCTCCCATCACCGAGCCCAGTGGGAGCAACACCCTCAGAACATACAAAGCCACGTCCTGCCTCTTCTCCTTCTCCTCTCTCTTCCCATTTGTCCTCCTCTCCACCTTCCACCATGCTGTCGTCACGTTCATCTGGCAAAAGGCAGGCTTCCGTGGCCCAAATGTTCGAAAGTAAAAAGTTGATGATGCCGGATAACCCTCTTGACCAACGGCTGACCGCCGGCTTGTCGGAACTGCTGTAGGAACTACTGCCATATAAACTGGTTGACTCGGAGGCCTTTAGAAAATTTGCGCCCATTGGCACAACGCAATGGAAGGTCCCCCGAAGCAAATATTTCTCCCAGAAGGGCATCCCAGAGCTATATGGCCATGTTCAGTGGCAAGTGAATGTATCTCTGGCACACAGTATCGGTGCCAAGATATACCTGACCACAGACATGTGGTCTAGAAAACACAGGCAGGAAAGGTACATAACTTTTACTGCCCACTTGGTGAACCTTTTGACAGCTGTCAAGCATGAAACCCGTGGCACCCGTGTGGATTTGGTGTTACCGCCACGGATTGCATGCAGTCCTGCCTCTTCTTCTCCTCCTCCTCCTCCATCCTCCGTCTCCTCCTCTGCTGACTCCTCCTTTTCCACTGCTACTGCCTCTTCCGCTGCACCCCCCCAGCTCCCCAGAATCAATTCAATGTGCCAGGTGAGACGTTGCCATGTTGTGCTGCGGCTGTTGTGCCTGGAAGTCAAGAGCAACACCGGTCCTGCACTGCTTTCAGCTCAATTTGGTAAAGTTGTGTGCGACAATGGTGCCAATCTGCTGAGCGCAATGAAACAGGGAAAAATGACACACGTGCTGTGCATGGCACACGTCCTGAACTTAGTTGTGCAGCAATTCGTTGCCAAATACCCCGGGGTCCAGGACGTCTTGCGGCAGGCCATTAAAATCTCTGCCCATTTTAGAAGATCTTACATAGCCATGGCTCGCCTTGCTGACATTCAGAGGTGACACCACTTGCCTGTCAGACATCTGATTTGTGAATGCCCGACGCGCTGGAACTCCACCTTGTATATGCTTGATAGGCTGCTGCAGCAGAAACGTGCCATTAACGAATACCTGTATGAACTCTGTGGCAGGACAGTTTCTGGGGAGCTTGTTTTTTTTTCACCGCGCCAGTGGCCGCTCATGCGCAACAAATGCAGACTTCTGCGGCCATTTGATGAGATCACCAAACTGGTCAGTCGCAGCCAGGGCGCCATCAGTGACATCGTACCTTACGCCTTCTTTCTGGAGCATGCATTGCGTCGTGTCATTGATCAAGCCATCGAGGAGCAGGAGGATGAGGAAGTAGCAATGCTGAATGAATTCCCAGGGGGGGCTACTCCATCTGAGACAAGTCGGCAGGAGTCTGAAGAGGAGTCAGAGGAGGATGGTGCCTGAGGGGAGAAAGAGGAGGAGAAGCAAGAAGAGCAGGCTTTAAACTTTTATGGTTGCTTCGAGAGATGCTGCATTCTGCTGTTGTGGGCGCAGGCAAAGGAATTTCACCCACAGAGAAACAGTTGTGGGTACCAATCCTACCGCGCATGCAAGAAGAGGGCGGTTTGAAGATGTGCTGGTCACTTCGGATATGAGATCATTCTTGCAGCCAACCCATCAATAGTCGTCCTCCGGATCCAGCCTCAGGTAATGCCTAGACCGACAGGTGTCCGACTACATCTGGTTAACAGCCGATGTGGATGCTCTGAGAAGCGAGGAACCCCTTGACTACTGGGTGTGCAGGCTTGACCTGTGGCCAGAACTGGCACAATTTGCCATGGAACTCTTGGCTTGCCCCTCATCCAGTGTCCTGTCCGAAAGGACGTTCAGTGCAGCACGGGGGATCGCGACCAATAAGCGCACTTGCCTAGCTCACTACAGTGTGGACTACCTCACATTTCTAAAAAATGAGGCATGGATCTCGGAGAAATTCAACACCTGTGACAAATTTCAACACCTGTATTTGACATGTATTTGTACTGGCCTGCAGTAAAATTGATATCCAATGACCGTCTAATATACCTTGAGCCACATAATCACTTGATGTTTTCTGTCCGGTGAAAGCCTAATGTTTGGGGCCTGTACTCCACTGGCCTGCAGTAAAATTTATATACAATGAAGGTCTAAAATGGTTGAGCGAACCCGAACTTTAGGATTTTTGGACCGCGGACCTGAACCTGAACATTTCAGTAAAAGTTCGAGTTGGGGTTCGGTGTTCGGCGATTTCTTGGGGCTTTTTGAAAGGCTGCAGAGTAGCCAATCAATAAGCGTTTAACTGTGTGACCTTAGAAGCCATCACAGCCATGATGAAAAACACCCTTTTTTGGAAATATCCTACATCTAGTGCCTTTGCAGCATTAGTCAGTGTGCAATTTAAGCTAGAAATACAGCTATAATTTTCTGGGTTTTTAAAAACACCCTTTTTGGGCAAAATACACAATTTTACAGCCCTTGCTGCAACTGCATGTGTGAAATTCAAGCGTTATATACAGCTTTCATATTCTGTTAGTAAAAAAACACACTTTTTGGGCAAAATACTTAATATTGCAGCCCTTGCTGCATCTGTGATTGTTAAAAACAAGTTTGAAATACTTCAATAATTTTCTGGGTTTGAAAAAACACCCATTTTTGGCAATAACCTTCATTTTGGGCCTCTGCCGCATTAGTCAGTGTGCAATTTAAACTAGAAATACAGATATAATTTTCTGGGTTTTAAAAAACACCCTTTTTGTGCAAAATACTAAATTTTACAGCCCTTGCTGCATCTGCATGTGTGAAATTCAAGCGTTATATACTGCTGTCATATTCTGTTATTTGAAAAACAGCCATATTGGGCCAAAAACTTAAATTGCCACCTAGTCTACATCTGTACGTGTGAGATACCCACTTTAGATACTGTGGGTCTTTTCTGCTATTAATAAAACACCCATTTTGGGCAAAAATGGTTAATTGCGGCCTAGTTTGCATCTGTGCGTGTGAGATTCACCCTTTACATACTGTGGTTCTATTCTGCTATTAATAAAACACCCATTTTGGGAAAAAATCTTTAATTGCTGCCTAGTTTGTATCTGTACATGTGAGATACACCCTTTACATACTGTGGTTCTATTCTGCTATTAATAAAACAACCAATTTGGGAAAAAATCTTTAATTGCGGCCTAGTCTGCCTCTGTACGTGTGAGATACGCACTTTAGATACTGTGGCTCTATTCTGCTATTAGAAAAACACAAATTTTTGACAAAAATCTTTAATTGGGGCCTAGTCTGGATCTGTACGTGTGAGATACACGCTTTAGATACTGTGGTTCTATTCTGTTATTTGAAAAATAGCCATTTTGGGCAAAAAACTTAATTTTGTAGCCTTTGCTGCATATGTCATTGTGAGATACACCATTTAGATACTGTGGTTCTATTCTGCTATTAATAAAACACCCCTTTTTGGAAAAAATCTTTAATTGCGGCCTAGTCTACATCTGTACGTGTGAGATACACACTTTAGATACTGCGGTTCTATTCTGTTATTTGAAAAACACAAATTTTGTGCCAAAATCTTTAATTGCGGCCTAGTCTGGATCTGCATTAACACTGAAGCACATGGTAAAATGGCTGCCTGTACATAAGAATACATGTCTTGCTAAGAGTAGTAACAACTCCCTGAGTAACAATTACAACTAGCTGAACAGCTCTGCATAACATAATGTCCCTTAAACAAAGGTAGATCTCTCACCAGATATGATATTACAAGAATGGTGGAGTTTGAGCAGGAGATATGCAGAGTCCCACTAGTGAACGTGGGCACTGCCAAATTGTTGTATTGTATTTTGCATTGCATATTATGCTGAGTTTTATATATTTGCTTCTTAATCCCTGGGTGCACTACACCACATCCACCGCTAGATGTGGATAGCACTAGGATATATATATACACTCACCTAAAGAATTATTAGGAACACCATACTAATACGGTGTTGGACCCCCTTTTGCCTTCAGAACTACCTTAATTCTACGTGGCATTGATTCAACAAGGTGCTGATAGCATTCTTTAGAAATGTTGGCCCATATTGATAGGATAGCATCTTGCAGTTGATGGAGATTTGAGGGATGCACATCCAGGGCACGAAGCTCCCGTTCCACCACATCCCAAAGATGCTCTATTGGGTTGAGATCTGGTGACTGTGGGGGCCATTTTAGTACAGTGAACTCATTGTCACGTTCAAGAAACCAATTTGAAATGATTCAAGCTTTGTGACATGGTGCATTATCCTGCTGCAAGTAGCCATCAGAGGATGGGTACATCTTCTCATTCTGTTTACGCCAAATTCGGACTCTACCATTCGAATGTCTCAACAGAAATCGAGACTCATCAGACCAGGCAACATTTTTCCAGTCTTCAACAGTCCAATTTTGGTGAGCTCGTGCAAATTGGAGCCTCTTTTTCCTATTTGTAGTGGAGATGAGTGGTACCCGGTGGGGTCTTCTGCTGTTGTAGCGCATCCGCCTCAAGGTTGTGCGTGTTGTGGCTTCACAAATGCTTTGTTGCATACCTCGGTTGTAACGAGTGGTTATTTCAGTCAACGTTGCTCTTCTATCAGCTTGAATCAGTCGGCCCATTCTCCTCTGACCTCTAGCATCCACAAGGCATTTTTGCCCACAGGACTGCCGCATACTGGATGTTTTTCCCTTTTCACACTATTCTTTGTAAACCCTAGAAATGGTTGTGTGTGAAAATGCCAGTAACTGAGCAGATTATGAAATACTCAGACCGGCCCGTCTGGCACCAACAACCATGCCACGCTCAAAATTGCTTAAATCACCTTTCTTTCCCATTCTGACATTCAGTTTGGAGTTCAGGAGATTGTCTCATTGATTGATGTGCCATCCTGGATAAGCTGCACTACCTGAGCCACTTGTGTGGGTTGTAGACTCAGTCTCATGCTACCACTAGAGTGAAAGCACCGCCAGCATTCAAAAGGGACCAAAACATCAGCCAGGAAGCATAGCAACTGAGAAGTGTCTGTGGTCACCACCTGCAGAACCACTCCTTTATTGGGGGTGTCTTGATAATTGCCTATAATTTCCACCTGTTGTCTATCCCATTTGCACAACAGCATGTGAAATTGATTGTCACTCAGTGTTGCTTCCTAAGTGGACAGTTTGATTTCACAGAAGTGTGATTGACTTGGAGTTACATTGTGTTGTTTAAGTGTTCCCTTTATTTTTTTGAGCAGTGTATATATATATATATACCTAAGTTCAGGTCTAGTTAGTCAGAGTTGAGAAGATGTAGTTGAGAGAAGAAGTTAGTAGAGAGAAGAGATGGAGTAGCTGGAGAGATGAGCAGGGGGAAGGGCAGAGGCCCCCATCCTCTCAGCTCTCTCTCTGTGGCCCCACGGTCCAGAGGAGCCAAGTGATCTTTTCCCAAGTTTTAGGCCAAGAAGCAAGGCTAAGGAGAGACCTCCTTCTGCAGTCTATCCCTCCGGGAGGACAAGTGAAAATTGTGTTTTGACTACAAAAGAGACAAAGGAAGATAACAGCTATCGAATTAGGCTTATAGGCTCCTTTGCATTCAGTGTAGGACAATCTAGCTACAGGCAGCCTCACCGGTATATGGAAGACAGAAAGGCCAATCTTTTATGTCACTTAAGTGGAAGGAAGGATCAGAAACCACCGTTACTGGGATTAGAATAAGGCAAGAAGCTAGATTCCAGCCTGTTGGTTTTTCATTAACGTAACTGAACTTTAATCTGAAGTACTTATCTACAAAAAGCCTGTTACCTGGGATTGCAATTTACCGTATTTTTCGCCCTATAAGACGCACCGGCCCATAAGACGCACCTAGGTTTTTGAGGAGGAAAATAAGAAAAAAAATATTTTGAACCAATAGGTGTGCTTTTGGTGGGTTTTGAACTAATTGTGGTCTGTGGATGGCACACTGTTATGGGGGATCTGTGGATGGCGAACTGTTATGGGGGATCTGTGGGTGACGCACTGTTATGGGGGATCTGTGGGTGACACTTATGGGGGATCTGTGGGTGACACTTATGGGGGATCTGTGGGTGACACTTATTGGGGTCTCTGGATGGCACTGTTATGGGGATCTGTGTATGACACAGTTATGGGGGGGATCTGTGGATGACACACATATAGCATCTTATGCTATGTGTCATCCACAGATCCCCTCCATAACAGTGTCCCTGTAGTGAATTACCCTCAATACAAGGGGTGGGGGTCGCATCTGCTTTTATAATGACAGCGGGGCCCATGCAGTGACTGTATTCTACTACACGGGCCCCGCTCACTGTATAATCGTATCTGTATTCTGTAATAGTTAATTGTGTATATAATGTAATCGCATAATCAGCGCTACTTACAACTACAACCGCTCGGTAGGTAGCATAGAGGAGGGAGGAGGCAGGCCGGGAGGACGGGCGCTGGCAACGTGAGTCACTACATCATGCGCCCACGCCGCCTGCTTCATTCATAAAGTGGGCGGCGCAGGCGCGTGACATAGTGAGTGATGCGCCGCCCGCCTGTCCTCCCGGCCTGCCTCCTCCCTCCTCTCTGCTACCTACCGAGCGCTTGTAGTTGTAAGTAGCGCTGATTATGCGATTACATTATATACACAATTAACTATTACAGAATACAGATACGATTATACAGTGAGCGGGGCCCGTGTAGTAGAATACAGTCACTGCACGGGCCCCGCTGTCATTATAAATGCAGATGCCAGCCCCCAGCCCCTCCTCCCTCACAGCTGATACACCCGCCGAACGGCATTGCGGCGGGTGTATCATTGAAAATATGGCAAAATCAGCAGCATTCGCCCCATAAGACGCACTGCTATTTCCCCCCCACTTTTGGTGTCTTATATGGCGAAAAATACGGTATTACCTCTGCATACAAGAGAGAGACTGTGTTATCTGTGAATGTCATTGCTACTGAGAACCAGCAAAACAGTAAAAGTTGTGAGTTGAATTCAACTGCTGTCTGACTCCTTAATTCAACTACTACTCTCACCATCGTTGTACCACAACGGTACTGGCGTCAAGACTAAAGGGAACTAGTCATAAGCACATAAAGCCAAGTTACCACCAAGGGCGCCTCAGCCACCATCTGGCCTGCGTCCCTTATATCAGAGTGTGCTCCGGAGAATTCCTGTGCTGTTCTCCCCTTCACTGCACTGCTGGCCCATGGAGGCATCTGCTAACCGTGAGTACCCGATAAACTGTTGTACCCTTTCGGCACACCGTGAACCTCACGTGTTCTCTCCTGAGGACCGGCACGTTGCAGATATGCAAAAGGACAGCTCTGCTGATGTGTTCTGGAGACTGGAGACTTCAGTAGTCTTGTAAAACAAAGCTTAATACAACTTAACACTGCTAGATGGTGCTATAACCACATAAAACACTTCAGAATTACCAAGGCTCTGGAAGAATGAACTAGAATAATTTTCTAACCCTGCTGGGCAGAACACTCCCCGTCTGGCATCAACAGATGCCACTACTGAATCCTTCTTTCAAGGCAACCCATTTTGGTCAATGGTGGGATCAAGCTTTATCAAAACGCTATTCTTGGAGACTGTTTGACCTTTTCTGAGGTAGTCTATTTCCTTAGCATGACATTCACGTTGTATCGTATGAATTATTATGTTCTTGGACCTTTCCATATTAAGAGCGTTAAAGGCGTGTTTGCAGTGATGCCAACTATTGCAGGGTTCCTGGCTCACAGGTAATGTCGACTTGTAAGACTGAACTATATGAACTACACAGGCTATAACACAAACGAGCAACATCCAGATAGAGAACCTGTCAAAATGATATGATTTGAGTTGCTGGTCAGAAGTCACTGTACGTAGAACAGATACTTCAGGTCGGATTTCTTCATCGACATCTGAGTCTACCAATTCAAACATGTTGGATCTGTTGCTGCAAGACATTGAACGGTACAGGAAGGCAGGACCCGTAAACCATGTTGTGTCCTTAAGGTGGCTTGGTGCGATGAATCTAGTCGTGTAGTCCGCAGGATTATGCTGTGTAGGCATGTAGTGCCACTGTTTAGGACAAGTGGATCTCCTGATCCTAAGCACCCAATTGAAGACGTAGACATAAAAGCATCTGGTTTAGTTGCAAATATATCCTAGGACTACCTTGCTGTCCATATAAAACTCGACTTCTTCGATTTCTAGGTTCATTCCTGATGTTCCAGTCTGGGAATCGTGTGTTCATGGAGTGGCGCCAGTTTGGTCCAGCTCATGACAAATACTATATGACATCGTTCTTTGACATCAATGGTCTTTAGGTATGCTATGGCTGTAATCTCCTTGACTGAAGCATCGCAGAAAATATACAGACTTTGGATCTTGACTTCAGTTGATGGCACAGAAGCATAGGGTCGTGCCACGTGAAGGCCGGACAAAGCTTCGAGAGACTTCTTCCAACCTGTCCACAGGTCCTTTTTCTCCATGGGAAGCAGATCATCCCAATCAGACTTCTCTGAGGTGAAGTCTCTTAACATCATTTTACCTTGGTGTCACGAGGGTGCCAAGAGCCACGCCTGACTCCGTTATACCCGGGGTCAGGAAGTCGCAGCGGATGGCTGCGCGCTCTATGTCTAAATACAGTGCTGTTTATTAATGGTAGCTTTCTGGGTTTGCCTTGCAATCCTTTTTGGCTCACTCAGGGATCCGTAGCTTCTCCTCCTCAGCTGTTTCTTGTCCAGCAATCCCAACCTCCTTATATTTCCATCTCTCACTTCTCTGGTTGCCAGATATAAAGCTTCCTGCCTGGACTTCTATACTGACCCACTGGAGATGTGTAGCTGTGTTCCCTGGTTGTTGTTCCAGAACGTTATCCCTGTTGGGCCTTGGTGGTCTGCTGTTGTCGCCCACCTGGGATTATATGTTTGTCTGTATTGTCTGTCCTCTCCTTGGTGTTTTCCTCTTAGTGTCAGTGGTGCGGACTAGTGATCCCACCGCCCCGTTCACTACATAGGGCTCATTTTAGGGAAAGCCAGGGTTTAGGCACGTGATCGGCGTACGGGTGAGGAACCCATCTAGGGACGTCAGGGCAGTCAGGTGCCAGCCGCAAGGTGAGTCAGGGGTCACCATCCTTCCCTCTTTCTTGGACAGGGCCTTCCCATTTCCCTCCCTTTGCGTGACGCCGGTCATTACATTATATCTGGCCCTTATTTTGTGTAGGTAAAAAATTTTTTAAGAAAATTACATTTTTCTTTCTACCTACTTAGAATCCAGTATGGATCCAATTGCTGCTTTGTCAAAGCAACTTCAAGGCCTGTCTTTGGAGGTGGCAGGATTGAAGGCGTCGGTCCTCCAGCAACAGCAGAAATTGCTACAGACCGCAAGCCCAGCGGTTGCTACAGGTAACCAGGTTGTTGCGGAACCCAAGGTTGCTCTTCCTGACAGATTTTCTGGGGGAAGGGACAAATTTGTGACATTCCGTGAGGCCTGTAAATTATATTTTAAACTGCGCCCTTACTCCTCTGGTAATGAAGAGCAGCAGGTGGGGGTTGTTATTTCCCTGCTTCAAGGGGACCCGCAATCCTGGGCGTTCTCTTTACCCACTGATTCCCAGGCTCTCCGGTCAGTGGATGAATTTTTTGGGGCTTCGGTCTCATATATGATGACCCTGACCGAATCGCACTGGCTGAATCAAAGTTACGGACACTCCTACAGGGAGAGCGGCCAGTAGAGGAGTATTGCTCAGAGTTCCGTAGGTGGGCTACGGATACCCAGTGGAACGACCCGGCTCTCAGGAGTCAGTTCTGCTCTGGGTTATCCGAAAGGATTAAGGATGCGCTTGCGCTGTATGAGACTCCCTTTTCCCTTGATGCGGTTATGTCCCCTTCTATTAGGATAGATAGACGTCTTAGGGACAGATTAAAAAATCCGGAGCAACTTGTAACCCCTCCCAAGCAGCAGTTAGTCTGTACGGACTTAGACGAGCCTATGCAGCTAGGAGGAACTACTCGTCAGGTCCGCCCTCCTGAGGCTCGCCGTAGGCGTGGGGTTTGTTTTTTCTGTGGGGAGAGGGGTCATTTTATTAATGTCTGTCCTTCCTTTCTCAAAAACAAAAGACCGTCGGAAAAGTACTAACCCCCGGCTGTGTGGAGGATGTCAGCCGGGGGGTATACGTTTCCTCCATACGAACATCGCAATTTGTGTTGCCAGCGGTTGTTGTTTTTGGCGTTAAGACAGAGACTATTTATTTTTTCCTAGACAGTGGAGCAGGAGTAAATTTGATAGATGCCCATTTTGCCCACCCTATGGGTTTGTCTCTCTGTACGCTACAGAGACCTATTCCCATATTCGCTATTGATTCTGCTCCTCTGTCTCAGAGAAACCTCACTCACATTGTCCATAACTTACACCTTCAGGTAGGGGACCACCATAACGAGTTGCTTTCATGTTATGTTCTGGAGGGGCTCCCCACTCCGGTGGTATTGGGTCTTCCCTGGTTGGTAGCGCACAATCCAGTGGTGGATTGGCAGGCCAGGGAGATATTGGAGTGGAGTGAGCAGTGCAGAGAAAATTGCTTAAATAGCAATTGCTTAGTCGCCTCCATAGCTACGCTACCTACAGTCGTGGCCAAAAGTTTTGAGAATGACACAAATATTAGTTTTCACAAAGTTTTCTGCTAAACTGCTTTTAGATCTTTGTTTCAGTTGTTTCTGTGATGTAGTGAAATATAATTACACGCACTTCATACGTTTCAAAGGCTTTTATCGACAATTACATGACATTTATGCAAAGAGTCAGTATTTGCAGTGTTGGCCCTTCTTTTTCAGGACCTCTGCAATTCGACTGGGCATGCTCTGAATCAACTTCTGGGCCAATTTCTGACTGATAGCAACCCATTCTTTCATAATCACTTCTTGGAGTTTGTCAGAATTAGTGGGTTTTTGTTTGTCCACCCGCCTCTTGACGATTGACCACAAGTTCTCAATGGGATTAAGATCTGGGGAGTTTCCAGGCCATGGACCCAAAATGTCAACGTTTTGGTCCCTGAGCCACTTAGTTATCACTTTTGCCTTATGGCACGGTGCTCCATCGTGCTGGAAAATGCATTGTTCTTCACCAAACTGTTGTTGGATTGTTGGAAGAAGTTGCTGTTGGAGGGTGTTTTGGTACCATTCTTTATTCATGGCTGTGTTTTTGGGCAAAATTGTGAGTGAGCCCACTCCCTTGGATGAGAAGCAACCCCACACATGAATGGTCTCAGGATGCTTTACTGTTGGCATGACACAGGACTGATGGTAGCGCTCATTTTTTCTTCTCCGGACAAGCCTTTTTCCAGATGCCCCAAACAATCGGAAAGAGGCTTCATCAGAGAATATGACTTTTCCCCAGTCCTCAGCAGTCCATTCACCATACTTTCTGCAGAAGATCAATCTGTCCCTGATGATTTTTTTGGAGAGAAGTGGCTTATTTGCTGCCCTTCTTGACACCAGGCCATCTTCCAAAAGTCTTCGCCTCACTGTCCGTGCAGATGCGCTCACACCTGCCTGCTGCCATTCCTGAGCAAGCTCTGCACTGGTGGCACTCCGATCCTCTTTAGGAGACGATCCTGGCGCTTGCTGGACTTTCTTGGACGCCCTAAAGCCTTCTTAACAAGAATTGAACTTCTTTCCTTGAAGTTCTTGATGATCCTATAAATTGTTGATTGAGGTGCAATCTTAGTAGCCACAAGATCCTTGCCTGTGAAGCCATTTTTATGCAACGCAATGATGGTTGCACGCGTTTCTTTGCAGGTCACCATGGTTAATAATGGAAGAACAATGATTTCAAGCATCACCCTCCTTTTAACATGTCAAGTCTGCCATTTTAACCCAATCAGCCTGACATAATGATCTCCATCCTTGTGCTCGTTAACATTCTCACCTGAGTTAACAAGACGATTGCTGAAATGATCTCAGCAGGTCCTTTAATGACAGCAATGAAATGCAGTGGAAAGGTTTTTTTGGGATTAAGTTAATTTTCATGGCAAAGAAGGACTATGCAATTCATCTGATCACTCTTCATAACATTCTGGAGTATATGCAAATTGCTATTATAAAAACTTAAGCAGCAACTTTTCCAATTTCCAATATTTATGTAATTCTCAAAACTTTTGGCCACTACTGTACATTTGTTTTGGACTTTGAGGACGTTTTTTCTGAAAAGGGTTGTCAGAAGTTACCACCTCACCGTCCTTATGATTGCCCGGTTAACCTGATTCCCGGTGCAAAATTACCCAAGACCAGGTTATATAATCTTTCGGGTCCAGAGAGACAAGCCATGAAAGATTATATCTCCGAGAGCTTGGCTAAGGGACACATCAGACCCTCTTCTTCACCCGTGGCTGCAGGGTTTTTCTTTGTTAAAAAGAAAGGTGGGGGCCTGCGTCCTTGCCTAGATTTTCGCGAATTAAACCGGATAACCATCCGAGACCCATACCCTCTTCCTCTCATTCCTGACCTGTTTAATCAGATTGCGGGTGCTAGGTGGTTCTCCAAGCTTGATCTTAGGGGGGCCTACAATCTGATTCATATAAAGGAAGGGGATGAGTGGAAGACAGCTTTTAACACCCGTGAGGGGCATTATGAAAATCTAGTCATGCCTTTCGGTCTGACCAATGCTCCTGCTGTCTTCCAACATTTCGTTAATGACATTTTTAGTCATCTTATCGGCAGGTTTGTGGTGATATACCTAGATGATATTTTAATTTATTTGTCTGATCTGAAAACACATGAGGTGCATGTCAGACAGGTACTGCAGGTCCTACGGACGAATAAATTATATGCTAAAATTTAAAAGTGTGTCTTCCCCAATTTTAGATTGGGATCTTCCTGAGAACCTCAAAGCACTGCAACGGTTCTTGGGCTTCGCAAATTTCTATAGAAAGTTCATTAAAAATTATTCGGTGATTGTAAAACCTCTTACTGACATGACTAGGAAGGGGACTGATTTTTCTAAATGGTCTGACGCCGCTAAAATTGCTTTTTCCTCTCTAAAAGAGAGGTTTACCTCGGCACCTGTACTAATCCAACCTGATGTCTCCCAGCCTTTTATTGTTGAAGTAGATGCGTCAGAGGTGGGAGTGGGGGCTGTGCTGTCTCAGGGTCCGTCTCCTGGCAAATGGCGTCCTTGTGCGTTCTTTTCTAAAAAACTATCTGCAGCAGAGAAGAACTATGATATTGGCAACAGGGAACTATTAGCTATTAAACTAGCGTTTGAAGAATGGCGTCACTTTTTAGAAGGGGCAATCCACCCTGTCACTGTGATTACGGACCACAAAAACCTTCTGTACCTCGAATCAGCTAAGCGTCTCACCCCTAGACAAGCTAGGTGGTCGCTATTTTTTACCAGGTTTAACTTTGTTATTACCTATCGTCCTGGGGCAAAAAATACCAAGGCAGACGCATTATCTCGTTGTTTCCCTGGAGGGGGTAATGTGAGTGATCCGGTACCCATTCTACAAAGAGGAGTGGTTGTCTCTGCGGTACACTCTGTTCTGGAGGGGAAGGTGTTAGAGGCCCAGGGGGACGCCCCGGTCTCTTGCCCCTCAGAGAAATTGTTTGTACCGTTAAACCTGCGTCTCGAATTATTAAAGGAACATCATAATTCGGCACTTGCTGGGCACCCGGGTAGTAAAGCAACCTTGGAGCTATTGTCTCGTCGTTTTTTGGTGGCCAAGGTTGCGTCAGGATGTAATGGATTTTGTGTCTTCCTGTTCTACTTGTGCGCGCGCGAAAGTCTCTCATACACGTCCTGCAGGGTCTTTATTGCCACTTGTCATTCCCAATAGGCCATGGACACATCTGTCAATGGATTTTATCACTGACTTACCTTTGTCTGCGGGTAAAACAGTTATCTTGGTAGTAGTGGACAGGTTTAGCAAAATGGTACACTTCATTGCATTACCCGCACTACCTAATGCTAAGACTCTTGCTCAGGTATTCATCAGTGAAATCGTGAAGCTTCACGGGGTCCCTTCCGATGTTGTTTCGGATCGGGGAACCCAGTTTATTTCTAAATTTTGGAAAGCTTTTTGTTCCCGTTTGGGGGTACACTTGTCCTTTTCCTCAGCTTTCCATCCTCAGTCGAATGGACAGACTGAGCGTACCAACCAAAACCTTGAGACATATCTAAGATGTTTTGTGTCTGAAAACCAAGAGGTGTGGTCATCATATTTACCGTTAGCCGAGTTTGCCATAAATAATTGCCGTCAGGAATCTACTGGCAAGTCACCATATCTTGGTGCATATGGTTTTCATCCCCAATTCTGTACTTTCAAAGAGGGGGGGTCTTCTGTGGTTGTCTACTAGAAATATTAAATTAAAGGTTCCCTCTTGGAAACTGGGTCCTAGGTTCATTGGCCCTTACAAAATAGTAGCCATCATTAACCCCGTGGCTTTTCGCCTGGAGCTACCTCAGACTTTTAAAATCCATAACGTATTCCATAAGTCGTTACTCAAGAAGTATGTTCCACCTCTAGAACCGTCACCGCTGCCACCTCCTCCGGTTGTTGTGGATGGTAATCTAGAGTTTCAAATATCCAAAACTGTTGATTCTCGTCGGGTCCGCCGCTCTCTTCAATATCTGGTGCATTGGAGGGGTTACGGTCCCGAGGAAAGAATGTGGGTTCCAGCGTCTGAGGTAAACGCCGACAGGTTAGTTCAGGCTTTTCATGCCTCTCATCCTGAGAGACCTAGTCCTGAGTATCCGGAGGCCCCTCGTAGAGAGGGGGTACTGTCACGAGGGTGCCAAGAGCCACGCCTGACTCCGTTATACCCGGGGTCAGGAAGTCGCAGCGGGTGGCTGCGCGCTCTATGTCTAAATACAGTGCTGTTTATTAATGGTAGCTGTCTGGGTTTGCCTTGCAATCCTTTTTGGCTCACTCAGGGATCCGTAGCTTCTCCTCCTCAGCTGTTTCTTGTCCAGCAATCCCAACCTCCTTATATTCCCATCTCTCACTTCTCTGGTTGCCAGATATAGAGCTTCCTGCCTGGACTTCTATACTGACCCACTGGAGCTGTGTAGCTGTGTTCCCTAGTTGTTGTTCCAGAACGTTACCCTCCAGATCCCTGTTGGGCCTTGGTGGTCTGCTGTTGTCGCCCACCTGGGATTATATGTTTGTCTGTATTGTCTGTCCTCTCTTTGGTGTTTTCCTCTTAGTGTCAGTGGTGCGGACTAGTGATCCCACCGTCCCGTTCACTACATAGGGCTCATTTTAGGAAAAGCCAGGGTTTAGGCACGTGATAGGCGTACGGGTGAGGAATCCGTCTAGGGACGTCAGGGCAGTCAGGTGCCAGCCGCAAGGTGAGTCAGGGGTCACCATCCTTCCCTCTTTCTTGGACAGGGCCTTCCCATTTTCCTCCCTTTGCGTGACGCCGGTCATTACACTTGGATGGTAACAAGCGCTACAAATCCCAGAGGATCATATAAGCTGTTTATGTTGGACAGGACTCCTCTGCGTGTGAAGGGCTTTTCTTCCTTGCTGATTTGGGAGATGAATGTATCTGCCTTTAAATCCCAGAGCAAACCGAGGCTCCGCTGCATGGGAAGGGAGTCGGTGCTAAGATCCAAGTCCTTTAGATCACTTGAATGGTCTGGGGGTGAGAAGGCCTCTATTAACTCATGGCTGTTGGAAGCAATTTTGTGCAACCTCAAATTAGAAAGAGCGAGCATTTCTTGGGCCCTTTTCAGGAGACTGATTACAGTCTCTTTCGCGGGTGTGGATTTCAAGCAGTCGTCCACATGGAAATCCACAAAGGATCTGACATCTGACGCATACTTTGCTTCACCCTCCCGGGCTTAATGTCTGAGACTGTAGATAGCGACTGCAGGGGAAGGACTGTTTCCGAAGATGTGCACTCTCATTTGGTACTCTACAATTTCTTCATTAGGGTCATTGTTGTGGTACCAGAAGAACCTCAAGTAGTTTCTGTGTTGTTCATTGACAAGGAAGCAGTGGAACATCTGTTGTATGTCGGCCATAAATGCTTCGGAATCTCTGCAGAAGTGTAGAAGTGTGTTGTTGAGGTCTGGACCAGACAGTAAGACATCATTTAGCGAGACGACTTCGCACCTGGCGCTCAACACGAATACTTCTCGTATCTGCCCTGGTTTTTTAGGATGATACATGCCGAATATTGGTAAGTAACAACATTCCTCGAAGTCTTGGAGCGTGGTTGCCATTTCTGCATGGTTGTTCTGGAATATTCTTTCCATGAAGGTAAAGACATGTTTTCTCGTCTGTAGTGTCCTCTGAAGTTTGTGTGTGATGGAGATAAATCAACTGTAGACAAGTTCTTTGTTGTTAGGTAAGCGTTGTCTCCAGGGTTTAAACAGTAAAGGTGCGACCCAGCTTTTTGACTTGTCTTTTACTATTCCTTGATCCATGATATCCAAGAACAGCGTGTCTTCTATGGACATTGCGACCCTGTTGTCTTCTCTTGTCCTGTGGAAGATTTATACGTATAGGCATATAGTGGCTAGAATAGCACAAAGAAAGCGCACCATAGGGTAGTATGTTCCAGTTAAGTAAGACTGGTTGATAGATCAAAAAAATTGAGGCCCATCTTAAAAAGTTGTGCTATCAATAGGCACAACTCTACTGTAGGTTCATCGAACTCGTGTGTCCACTTGTCGGTTTATGCTGCCGTAGTATGCAAAACTACTGGAGGAGATGCCCGGTTTTCCCCAAAGGCAATGTAGTAGAGATATATCAGGATTACGGTGTGGCGCAAAATTACCGGACAGGACACTCACATGAAGAATAATAATAAGCTTCTTCTTCTTTAATGAGTTTTTCTTTTTTGTCAATAAAACAATAAAACAATAAAACAACGCGTTTCGGGGTACTCAAGCCCCGTTCATCAGGTTAAAAAGACTCAATGCTTAGTGTTACACTTATTTCAGGTATTTATAGTTAAACATAAACCACCAAAACGAGCATCTGTGGACAGCCCAGGGGGAGGGGTGCTGCCACAGGTGCTCTCTAATTTGCATATACCCGTATTTTTCGCCCCATAAGACACACTTTTTACCCCACCAAAGGGGGGAGAAAAATGCCCCTGCGTCTTATGGGGCGAATACTGCCATTTTACATCGCAGTGTGCGATGTTGCAGCATTGCAGACTGCGATGTATCAGCTGGACGGGGGAGGGAAGAGGGGCCGGTGTCATGCAAATCCGGCGGGGCCGTGCGGTCACTGTACTCCGGCCCCGCCGATCACTCACTGCTTTATTGCTAAAACCTTTTATAATAATAACTTTAATTGACGTTCCGATCCCCAGCCCTATCTGTACTACTTATTAAATGTCCTGTAGCAGGCAGAGCAGGGTGGGCGGGCGGCCGTAACTCACTGACGTCACGTGCCCACGCCGCCTACTTCATTCATAAAGTGAGTTCCGGTCGGCCGCCCGCCCTGCTCTGCCTGCTACAGGACATTTAGTAAGTAGTACAGATGGGATGGGGATCGGAACTTCAATGAAAGTTATTATTATAAAAGGTTTACGCAATAAAGCAGTGAGTGAGCGGCGGGGCTGGAGTACAGTGACCGCACCGGCCCCGCCGCATTTGCATGACACCGGCCCCTCCTCCCTCCCCCTCCCATAGGTTTAGCTATGGTATATTAGAGCATCTGTGGATGCCACTATTATGGGGTGGGGGATATGTGGATGGCACTGTTATCGGGTGGGAGATCTGTGGGTGACACATATACAGTACAGACCAAAAGTTTGGACACACCTTCTCATTCAAAGAGTTTTCTTTATTTTCATGACTATGAAGGCATCAAAACTATGAATTAACACATGTGGAATTATATACATAATAAACAAGTGTGAAACAACTGAAAATATGTCATATTCTAGGATCTTGAAAGTAGCCACCTTTTGCTTTGATTACTGCTTTGCACACTCTTGGCATTCTCTTGATGAGCTTCAAGAGGTAGTCCCCTGAAATGGTCTTCCAACAGTCTTGAAGGAGTTCCCAGAGATGCTTACGGAAAACCTGTGCTTTCCCTTAGTGCTGGATGCAGTGTTTTTTTTTCCAAAAATAATAACTACTAATGTCCAGAGGACTAATATACACTTATTAGTCCAGCACCTATTCAAAGTTACCTAATACTTAACTTTTATTGTGTATTAATAAAACGAATTGCTCCCTTAACTATATCTTAAAATTGCAGTGCGTTACAGTCCTCACTTGTCTATTAGAGTACTATAGTGTTATGCAGCATCCCCTTCCTGTGGGGTGCAGGTCACTCCTAATCACCACTGATGCTGCTGGCTGCGCGCTGCCAGCATGCTCAACATTCAGTGTGCGGTTCCCCTTATGCTGTTTGGGGCTGTAAACTGCACTGTATTAAAACTAGAGCCTCACGCTGCCCCCCGACATGTTTCGCCGTTACCGGCGTCTTCAGGGGTTAGGGCAGAGTGTGCGCGTGTCTCCTCCCGGATGGTTTATAAGACCTTTGTTGATGATGTCATCAATGTGTGTTTCACTTGTGGGCGTGATTGAAACCTCTGATGCGGCTCTGTTAGGTGTAGTGCAGGACCTGCTTCCTTCCGGTGACTCCTCCCATCCACATTTGACCCGTGATTCACATGTCATCATCTCAACACGCCGCGTCTGTGCTAGGGGCCAGGGTTTCCCACTGCGCATGCCCGTGGACTTAGTTTGCGGCACCTAAGGTAAAACCTGTGCTGCTCATGGCGCATGCTCAAGAACATAGAAAGTTAGTGGAGCCTGTTTAACTGCGCATGTCCGTCGGTTTCATACATCGGCGCTCCGCTTCCACCTACTATACTTGCCACGGCGCACGCTCAGGGACTTAGAATTATGTTGAGTCCACCCTATTGTTTTGGTTATGGTTACGCTTGTCACGGTGGATGCTTAGGGACTTAATCATCGGCGTTATGGATCCTGCTTTGCTCATCTATCCTGGCCAATCTACTATGTAAGTCAAGACCCCTGTCGTTTTTTCTGCTATGGCACTATATATTACCTTATATTCACACTCTCCTGGTGCTGATCCAATTCCCTTCTATGTTTTTAGCCCATCCTACATTAGCACTTCTCATCATACTCATCCCGATACTTTGACCTTCAGGATGGTGATATTTGTGGCTCATATCCCAGTCATCAATGACATTCATCTATTGTTTTTTATTTTGTTTATTTAGTATGTGCTCATTGAGAAGTTCTGCCCGGTGGTAGTGGGTTCACGTTTGATTATATAGTTTACCAATCACAGTCATTGTTCTACGGTCTGGTGGGTGGACGTTTATACTGGTGAGCTATGTGTTTCCCAGCCTCCATTGGGTTCGTCCCACTCCCCATACTCACCTCCTAACTTGTAAGATAGATTCATAGTGTTGGTGGCCAATCACTATTTGGCCTCTCTCAAAGTCATGTTTTAGCCCATCAGTTGCTCTAGGTTTTTACCTCCCTAGAGGCCCCCTTATTATTGTTTAATACTATTGTTTATTGATTTCTAGGTCTTCCATCCGGTGGGTTGCTCCATTCGCTTTTATATATTTTTCTTCTAACTTTGTATATGTATAGTTTAGATTTTAATTTGTTTGTTTATCATTTTTTTCTAGGTCGGTTCCTATCTATCTTCCTGTAGATAGGAACCGACCTAGAAAAAAATGATAAACAAACAAATTAAAATCTAAACTATACATGTACAAAGTTAGAAGAAAAATATATAAAAGCGAATGGAGCAACCCACCGGATGGAAGACCTAGAAATCAATAAACAATAGTATTAAACAATAATAAGGGGGCCTCTAGGGAGGTAAAAACCTAGAGCAACTGATGGGCTAAAACATGACTTTGAGAGAGGCCAAATAGTGATTGGCCACCAACACTATGAATCTATCTTACAAGTTAGGAGGTGAGTATGGGGAGTGGGACGAACCCAATGGAGGCTGGGAAACACATAGCTCACCAGTATAAACGTCCACCCACCAGACCGTAGAACAATGACTGTGATTGGTAAACTATATAATCAAACGTGAACCCACTACCACCGGGCAGAACTTCTCAATGAGCACATACTAAATAAACAAAATAAAAAACAATAGATGAATGTCATTGATGACTGGGATATGAGCCACAAATATCACCATCCTGAAGGTCAAAGTATCGGGATGAGTATGATGAGAAGTGCTAATGTAGGATGGGCTAAAAACATAGAAGGGAATTGGATCAGCACCAGGAGAGTGTGAATATAAGGTAATATATAGTGCCATAGCAGAAAAAACGACAGGGGTCTTGACTTACATAGTAGATTGGCCAGGATAGATGAGCAAAGCAGGATCCATAACGCCGATGATTAAGTCCCTAAGCATCCACCGTGACAAGCGTAACCATAACCAAAACAATAGGGTGGTCTCAACATAATTCTAAGTCCCTGAGCGTGCGCCGTGGCAAGTATAGTAGGTGGAAGCGGAGCGCCGATGTATGAAACCGACGGACATGCGCAGTTAAACAGGCTCCACTAACTTTCTATGTTCTTGAGCATGCGCCATGAGCAGCACAGGTTTTACCTTAGGTGCCGCAAACTAAGTCCACGGGCATGCGCAGTGGGAAACCCTGGCCCCTAGCACAGACGCGGCGTGTTGAGATGATGACATGTGAATCACGGGTCAAATGTGGATGGGAGGAGTCACCGGAAGGAAGTAGGTCCTGCACTACACCTAACAGAGCCGCATCAGAGGTTTCAATCACGCCCACAAGTGAAACACACATTGATGACATCATCAACAAAGGTCTTATAAACCATCCGGGAGGAGACACGCGCACACTCTGCCCTAACCCCTGAAGACGCCGGTAACGGCGAAACATGTCGGGGGGCAGCGTGAGGCTCTAGTTTTAATACAGTGCAGTTTACAGCCCCAAACAGCATAAGGGGAACCGCACACTGAATGTTGAGCATGCTGGCAGCGCGCAGCCAGCAGCATCAGTGGTGATTAGGAGTGACCTGCACCCCACAGGAAGGGGATGCTGCATAACACTATAGTACTCTAATAGACAAGTGAGGACTGTAACGCACTGCAATTTTAAGATATAGTTAAGGGAGCAATTCGTTTTATTAATACACAATAAAAGTTAAGTATTAGGTAACTTTGAATAGGTGCTGGACTAATAAGTGTATATTAGTCCTCTGGACATTAGTAGTTATTATACCCAGAGATGCTTAGCACTTGTTGGCCCTTTTGCCTTCACTCTGCGGTCCAGCTCACCCCAAACCATCTCGATTGGGTTCAGGTCCGGTGACTGTGGAGGCCAGGTCATCTGGCGCAGCACCCCATCACTCTCCTTCATGGTCAAATAGCCCTTACTTTCAAAGTTTTCCCAATTTTTCGGCTGACTGACTGACCTTCATTTCTTAAAGTAATGATGGCCACTCGTTTTTTTTTACTTAGCTGCTTTTTTTCTGCCATAATACAAATTATAACAGTCTATTCAGTAGGACTATCAGCTGTGTATCCACCTGACTTCTCCTCAACGCCACTGATGGTTCCAACCCCATTGATAAGGCAAGAAATCCCACTTATTAAACCTGACAGGGCACACCTGTGAAGTGAAAACCATTTCAGGGGACTACCTCTTGAAGCTCATGAAGAGAATGCCAAGAGTGTGCAAAGCAGTAATCAAAGCAAAAGGTGGCTACTTTGAAGAACCTAGAATATGACATATTTTCAGTTGTTTCACACTTGTTTGTTATGTATATAATTCCACATGTGTTAATTCATAGTTTTGATGCCTTCAGTGTGAATCTACAATTTTCTTAGTCATGAAAATAAAGAAAACTCTTTGAATGAGAAGGTGTGTCCAAACTTTTGGTCTGTACTGTATATATATATATATATATCTCTTATATATATAAAAATGAGTTTCTGTCTATCTGTCTACTCTAGACGTTCTTTATGCGCGACTAAACGACTGGACCGATCTACACCAAATTTGGAACACAGGTACATCAGGTGTCCGGGAAGGTATCTCAGCTCTCTAGGACGTACCGTTACTGAGATATTCCCAAAAAATTAGACCCACCCCCAAATACAAGCCTGCAATTCTTTCTCTTCAAAGCCCAACTGCCATAAACACAGTTTTACTCCAGGTTTCCATAACAACCCAGCCATATTTCTTTACTGCTTAAATGGGCGGTCAGTGTGAAAGTCACTGTTAAAAGGGCGGTCACAGTGAAAGTCACAGTTAAAGGGGCGGTCACTGTGAAAGTCACAGTTAAAGGGGCGGTCACTGCGAAAGTCACAGTTAAGGGGGCAGTCACTGTGAAAGTCACAGTTAAAGGGGCGGTCACAGTGAAAGTCACAGTTAAAGGCGCAGTCACAGTGAAAGTCACAGTTAAAGAAGCGGTCACAGTGAAAGTCACAGTTAAATAGGCAGTCACAGTGAAAGTCACAGTTAAAGGGGCGGTCACAGTGAAAGTCACAGTTAAAGGGGTGGTCACTGTGAAAGTCACATTTAAAGGGACGGTCACTGTGAAAGTCACAGTTAAAGGGGTGGTCACAGTGAAAGTCACAGTTAAAGGGGCGGTCACAGTTAACCACCTCCGGACCGCCTAACGCAGGATCGCGTTCCGGAGGTGGCAGCGCTGCGCACAGTCACGCATATACGCGTCATCTCGCGAGACGCGAGACTTCCTGTGAACGCGCGCACACAGGCGCGCGCGCTCACAGGAACGGAAGGTAAGAGAGTTGATCTCCAGCCTGCCAGCGGCGATCATTCGCTGGCAGGCTGGAGATGTGTTTTTTTTAACCCCTAACAGGTATATTAGACGCTGTTTTGATAACAGCGTCTAATATACCTGCTACCTGGTCCTCTGGTGGTCCCCTTTGTTTGGATCGACCACCAGAGGACACAGGTAGCTCAGTAAAGTAGCACCAAGCACCACTACACTACACCCCCCCCCCGTCACTTATTAACCCCTTATTAGCCCCTGATCACCCCTAATCACCCCTGATCACCCCTGATCACCCCATATAGACTCCCTGATCACCCCCCTGTCATTGATTACCCCCCTGTCACTGATCAACCCCCTGTAAAGCTCCATTCAGACGTCCGCATGATTTTTACGGATCCACTGATAGATGGATCGGATCCGCAAAACGCATCCGGACGTCTGAATGAAGCCTTACAGGGGCGTGATCAATGACTGTGGTGATCACCCCATATAGACTCCCTGATCACCCCCCTGTCATTGATTACCCCCCTGTCATTGATTACCCCCCTGTAAAGCTCCATTCAGATGTCCGCATGATTTTTACGGATGCACTGATACATGGATCGGATCCGCAAAACGCATCCGGTCGTCTGAATGAAGCCTTACAGGGGCATGATCAATGACTGTGGTGATCACCCCCCTGTCATTGATTACCCCCCTGTAAAGCTCCATTCAGATGTCCGCATGATTTTTACGGATGCACTGATAGATGGATCGGATCCGCAAAACGCATCCGGACGTCTGAATGAAGCCTTACAGGGGCATGATCAATGACTGTGGTGATCACCCCATATAGACTCCCTGATCACCCCCCTGTCATTGATTACCCCCCTGTCATTGATTACCCCCTGTAAAGCTCCATTCAGATGTCCGCATGATTTTTACGGATGCACTGATAGATGGATCGGATCCGCAAAACGCATCCGGACGTCTGAATGAAGCCTTACAGGGGCATGATCAATGACTGTGGTGATCACCCCATATAGACTCCCTGATCACCCCCCTGTAAAGCTCCATTCAGATGTCCGCATGATTTTTACGGATGCACTGATACATGGATCGGATCCGCAAAACGCATCCGGTCGTCTGAATGAAGCCTTACAGGGGCATGATCAATGACTGTGGTGATCACCCCCCTGTCATTGATTACCCCCCTGTAAAGCTCCATTCAGATGTCCGCATGATTTTTACGGATGCACTGATAGATGGATCGGATCCGCAAAACGCATCCGGACGTCTGAATGAAGCCTTACAGGGGCATGATCAATGACTGTGGTGATCACCCCATATAGACTCCCTGATCACCCCCCTGTCATTGATTACCCCCCTGTCATTGATTACCCCCCTGTAAAGCTCCATTCAGATGTCCGCATGATTTTTACGGATGCACTGATAGATGGATCGGATCCGCAAAACGCATCCGGACGTCTGAATGAAGCCTTACAGGGGCGTGATCAATGACTGTGGTGATCACCCCATATAGACTCCCTGATTACCCCCCTGTCATTGATTACCCCCCTGTAAAGCTCCATTCAGATGTCCGCATGATTTTTACGGATGCACTGATAGATGGATCGGATCCGCAAAACGCATCCGGACGTCTGAATGAAGCCTTACACGGGCGTGATCAATGACTGTGGTTATCACCCCATATAGACTCCCTGATCACCCCCCTGTCATTGATCACCCCCCTGTCATTGATCACCCCCCTGTCATTGATCACCCCCCTGTCATTGATTACCCCCCTGTCATTGATCACCCCCCTGTCATTGATCACCCCTCTGTAAGGCTCCATTCAGATATTTTTTTGGCCCAAGTTAGCGGAATTTTTTTTTTTTTTTCTTACAAAGTCTCATATTCCACTAACTTGTGTCAAAAACTAAAATCTCACATGAACTCACCATACCCCTCACGGAATCCAAATGCATAAAATTTTTTAGACATTTATATTCCAGACTTCTTCTCACGCTTTAGGGCCCCTAGAATGCCAGGGCAGTATAAATACCCCACATGTGACCCCATTTCGGAAAGAAGACACCCCCAGGTATTCCGTGAGGGGCATATTGAGTCCATGAAAGATTGAAATTTTTGTCCCAAGTTAGCGGAACGGGAGACTTTGTGAGAAAAAAATTAAAAATATCAATTTCCGCTAACTTGTGCCAAAAAAAAAAAATTTCTATGAACTCGCCATGCCCCTCATTGAATACCTTGGGGTGTCTTCTTTCCAAAATGGGGTCACATGTGGGGTATTTATACTGCCCTGGCATTCTAGGGGCCCCAAAGCGTGAGAAGAAGTCTGGTATCCAAATGTCTAAAAATGCCCTCCTAAAAGGAATTTGGGCACCTTTGCGCATCTAGGCTGCAAAAAAGTGTCACACATCTGGTATCGCCGTACTCAGGAGAAGTTGGGGAATGTGTTTTGGGGTGTCATTTTACATATAACCATGCTGGGTGAGAGAAATATCTTGATCAAATGCCAACTTTGTATAAAAAAATGGGAAAAGTTGTCTTTTGCCAAGATATTTCTCTCACCCAGCATGGGTATATGTAAAATGACACCCCAAAACACATTCCCCAACTTCTCCTGAATACGGCGATACCACATGTGTGACACTTTTTTGCAGCCTAGGTGGGCAAAGGGGCCCATATTCCAAAGAGCACCTTTAGGATTTCACAGGTCATTTACCTACTTACCACACATTAGGGCCCCTGGAAAATGCCAGGGCAGTATAACTACCCCACAAGTGACCCCATTTTGGAAAGAAGACACCCCAAGGTATTCCGTGAGGGGCATGGCGAGTTCCTAGAATTTTTTATTTTTTGTCACAAGTTAGTGGAAAATGCTTATTTTTTTTTTTTTTTTTTTTCATACAAAGTCTCATATTCCACTAACTTGTGACAAAAAATAAAAACTTCCATGAACTCACTATACCCATCAGCGAATACCTTGGGGTGTCTTCTTTCCAAAATGGGGTCACTTGTGGGGTAGTTATACTGCCCTGGCATTCTAGGGGCCCAAATGTGTGGTAAGGAGTTTGAAATCAAATTCTGTAAAAAATGACCTGTGAAATCCGAAAGGTGCTCTTTTGAATATGGGCCCCTTTGCCCACCTCGGCTGCAAAAAAGTGTCACACATCTGGTATCTCCGTAATCGGGAGAAGTTGGGGAATGTGTTTTGGGGTGTCATTTTACATATACCCATGCTGGGTGAGAGAAATATCTTGGCAAAAGACAACTTTTCCCATTTTTTTATACAAAGTTGGCATTTGACCAAGATATTTATCTCACCCAGCATGGGTATATGTAAAAAGACACCCCAAAACACATTCCTCAACTTCTCCTGAATACAGAGATACCAGATGTGTGACACTTTTTTGCAGCCTAGGTGGGCAAAGGGGCCCACATTCCAAAGAGCACCTTTCGGATTTCACAGGTCATTTACCTACTTACCACACATTTGGGCCCCTAGAATGCCAGGGCAGTATAACTACCCCACAAGTGACCCCATTTTGGAAAGAAGAGACCCCAAGGTATTCGCTGATGGGCATAGTGAGTTCATGGAAGTTTTTATTTTTTGTCACAAGCTTGTGGAATATGAGACTTTGTATGAAAAAAAAAAAAAAATCATCATTTTCCACTAACTTGTGACAAAAAATAAAAAATTCTAGGAACTCGCCATGCCCCTCATGGAATACCTTGGGGTGTCTTCTTTCCAAAATGGGGTCACTTGTGGGGTAGTTATACTGCCCTGGTATTCTAGGGGCCCAAATGTGTGGTAAGGAGTTTGAAATCAAATTCAGGAAAAAATGAGGAGTGAAATCCGAAAGGTGCTCTTTGGAATATGGGCCCCTTTGCCCACCTAGGCTGCAAAAAAGTGTCACACATCTGGTATCCCCGTACTCAGGAGAAGTTGAGGAATGTGTTTTGGGGTGTCTTTTTACATATACCCATGCTGGGTGAGATAAATATCTTGGTCAAATGACAACTTTGTATAAAAAAATGGGAAAAGTTGTCTTTTGCCAAGATATTTCTCTCACCCAGCATGGGTATATATAAAATGACACCCCAAAACACATTCCCCACCTTCTCCTGAGTACGGAGATACCAGATGTGTGACACTTTTTTGCAGCCTAGGTGGGCAAAGGGGCCCATATTCCAAAGAGCACCTTTCGGATTTCACAGGTCATTTTTTACAGAATTTGATTTCAAACTCCTTACCACACATTTGGGCCCCTAGAATGCCAGGGCAGTATAACTACCCCACAAGTGACCCCATTTTGGAAAGAAGAGACCCCAAGGTATTCGCTGATGGGCATAGTGAGTTCATAGAACTTTTTATTTTTTGTCACAAGTTAGTGGAATATGAGACTTTGTAAGAAAAAAAAAAAAAAAAAAAAAAATCATCTTTTTCCGCTAACTTGTGACAAAAAATAAAAAGTTCTATGAACTCACTATGCCCATCAGCGAATACCTTAGGGTGTGTACTTTCAGAAATGGGGTCATTTGTGGGGTGTTTGTACTGTCTGGGCATTGTAGAACCTCAGGAAACATGACAGGTGCTCAGAAAGTCAGAGCTGCTTCAAAAAGCGGAAATTCACATTTTTGTACCATAGTTTGTAAACGCTATAACTTTTACCCAAACCATTTTTTTTTACCCAAACATTTTTTTTTTTATCAAAGACATGTAGAACAATAAATTTAGAGCAAAATTTATATATGGATCTCGTTTTTTTTGCAAAATTTTACAACTGAAAGTGAAAAATGTCATTTTTTTTCAAAAAAATCGTTAAATTTCGATTAATAACAAAAAAAGTAAAAATGTCAGCAGCAATGAAATACCACCAAATGAAAGCTCTATTAGTGAGAAGAAAAGGAGGTAAAATTCATTTGGGTGGTAAGTTGCATGACCGAGCAATAAACGGTGAAAGTAGTGTAGGTCAGAAGTGTAAAAAGTGGCCTGGTCTTTCAGGGTGTTTAAGCACTGGGGGCTGAGGTGGTTAAAGGGCCGGTCACAGTGAAAGTCACAGTTAAAGGGGCGGTCACAGTGAAAGTCACAGTTAAAGGGGTGGTCACAGTGAAAGTCACAGTTAAAGGGACGGTCACTGTGAAAGTCACAGTTAAAGGGGTGGTCACAATAAAAGCCACAGTTAAATGGACGGTCACAGTGAAAGTCACAGTTAAAGGGGCGGTCACAGTGAAAGTCACAGTTAAATGGGCGGTCACTGTGAAAGTCACAGTTAAAGCGGCGGTCACAGTGAAAGTAACAGTTAAAGAGGAGGTGAAAGTGAAAGTCACAGTTAAAGGGGCGGTCACTGTGAAAGTCACAGTTAAATGGGCGGTCACAGTTAAAGGGGCGGTCACAGTGAAAATCACAGTTAAATGGGCGGTCACAGTTAAAGGGGCGGTCACAGTGAAAGTTACAGTTAAAGGGGCGGTCACAGTGAAAGTCACAGTTAAAGGGGCGGTCACTGTGAAAGTCATAGTTAAAGGGGCGGTCACAGTGAAAGCCACAGTTAAATGGACGGTCACAGTGAAAGTCACAGTTAAAGGGGCGGTCACAGTGAAAGTAACAGTTAAAGGGGTTGTCACAGTAAAAGTCACAGTTAAAGGGGTGGTCACAGTGAAAGTCACAGTTAAAGGGGCGGTCACAGTGAAAGTCACAGTTAAAGGGGCGGTCACAATGAAAGCCACAGTTAAATGGACGGTCACAGTGAAAGTCACAGTTAAAGGGGCGTTCACAGTGAAAGTCACAGTTAAATGGGTGGTCACTGTGAAAGTCAGTTAAAGCGGCGGTCACAGTGAAAGTCACATTTAAAGGGGAGGTGAAGGTGAAAGTCACAGTTAAAGGGGCAGTCACAGTTAAAGGGGCGGTCACAGTAAAAGTCACAGTTAAAGGGGCAGTCACAGTGAAAGTCACAGTTAAAGGGGCGGTCACAGTGAAAGTCACAGTTAAAGAGGCGGTCACTGTGAAAGTCACAGTTAAAGAGGCGGTCACAGTTAAAGGGGCGGTCACAGTGAAAATCACAGTTAAAGGGGCGGTCAAGTTAAAGGGGCGGTCACAGTGAAAGCCACAGTTAAATGGATGGTCACAGTGAAAGTCACAGTTTAAGGGGCGGTCACAGTAAAAGTAACAGTTAAAGGGGTTGTCCCAGTGAAAGTCGCAGTTTAAGAGGCGGTCACTGTGAAAGTCACAGTAAAAGGGGCGGTCACAGTGAAAGTCACAGTTAAAGGGGTGGTGAAAGTGAAAGTCACAGTTAAAAGGGCGGTCACAGTTAAAGGGGCGGTCACAGTGAAAGTCACAGTTAAAGGGGCGGTCACTGTGAAAGTCACAGTTAAAGGGGCAGTCACAGTTAAAGAGGTGGTCACAGTGAAAGTCACAGTTAAATGGGCGGTGAAAGTGAAAGTCACAGTTAAAGGGGCGGTCACAGTAAAAGTCACAGTTAAAGGGGCGGTCACTGTGAAAGTCACAGTTAAAGGGGCAGTCACAGTTAAAGGGGTGGTCACAGTAAAAGTCACAGTTAAAGGGGCGGTGAAAGTGAAAGTCACAGATAAAAGGGGTGGTCACAGTGAAAGTCACAGTTAAAGGGGCGGTCACAGTGAAAGTCACAGTTAAAGGGGCGGTCACAGTGAAAGTCACAGATAAAGGGGTGGTCAATGTGAAAGTCACAGTTAAAGGGGCGGTCACAGTGAAAGTCACAGTTAAAGGGGCGGTTACAGTGAAAGTCACAGTTAAAGGGGCAGTCAAAATGAAAGTCACAGTTAAAGGGGCGGTCACAGTGAAATTCACAGTTAAAGGGGCGGTCACAGTGAAAGTCACAGTTAAAGGGGCGGTCACAGTGAAAGTCACAGTTAAAGGGGCGGTCACAGTGAAAGTCACAGTTAAAGGGGCGGTCACAGTGAAAGTCACAGTTAAAGGGGCGGTCACAGCGAAAGTCACAGTTAAAGGGGCGGTCACTGTGAAAGTCACAGTTAAAGGGGCGGTCACTGTAAAAGTCACAGTTAAAGGGGCGGTCACTGTGAAAGTCACAGTTAAAGGGGCAGCCAGTGTGAAAGTCACTGTTAAGGTGGCGGTCACTGTTAAAGGGGCTGTCACTGTGAAAGTCACTGTTAACCACCTCAGCCCCCTTAGCTTAAACACCCTTAATGACCAGGCCACTTTTTACACTTCTGACCTACACTACTTTAAATAAATATCTCGGTCAAATGCCAACTTTGTATAAAAAAATGGGAAAAGTTGTCTTTTGCCAAGATATTTCTCTCACCCAGCATGGGTATATGTAAAAAGACACCCCAAAACACATTGCCCAACTTCTCCTGAGTACGGGGATACCAGATGTGTGACACTTTTATGCAGCCTAGGTGAGCAAAGGGGCCCACATTCCAAAGAGCACCTTTCGGATTTCACCAGCCATTTTCTACAGATTTTGATTTCAAACCACTTCTCACGCATTCGGCCCCTGAAATTCCAGGGCAGTATAACTACCCCACAAGTGATCCCATTTTGGAAAGAAGACACCCCAAGGTATTTCGTGATGGGCATAGTGAGTTCATGGAAGTTTTTATTTTTTGTCACAAGTTAGTGGAATATGAGACTTTGTAAGGAAAAAATAAATAAAAAAAACTCATCATTTTCCGCTAACTAGTGACAAAAAATATAAAATTCTAGGAACTCGCCATGCCCCTCACGGAATACCTTGGGGTGTCTTCTTTCCAAAATGGGGTCACTTGTGGGGTAGTTATACTGCCCTGGCATTCTAGGGGCCCTAATGTGTGGTAAGTAGGTAAATGACCTGTGAAATCCGAAAGGTGCTCTTTGGAATGTGGGCCCCTTTGCCCACCTAGGCTGCAAAAAAGTGTCACACATGTGGTATCGCCGTATTCAGGAGAAGTTGGGCAATGTGGGTGTCTCTTTACATATACTCATGCTGGGTGAGAGAAATATCTCGGCAAAAGACAACTTTTCCCATTTTTTTATACAAAGTTGGCATTTGACCAAGATATTTATCTCACCCAGCATGGGTATATGTAAAATGACACCCCAAAACACATTGCTCAACTTCTCCTGAGTACGGCGATACCAGATGTGTGACACTTTTTTGCAGCCTAGATGCGCAAAGGGGCCCACATTCCTTTTATGAGGGCATTTTTGGATCCCAGACTTCTTCTCACGCTTTAGGGCCCCTAGAATGCCAGGGCAGTATAAATACCCCACATGTGACCCCATTTTGGAAAGAAGACACCCCAAGGTATTCAATGAGGGGCATGGCAAGTTCATAGAATTTTTTTTTTTTGGGCAAAAGTTGAAATTGATATATATATTTTTTTTCACAAAGTCTCCCTTTCCGCTAACTTGGGACAAAAATTTCTTTCATGGACTCAATATGCCCCTCACGGAATACCTTGGGGTGTCTTCTTTCCGAAATGGGGTCACATGTGGGGTATTTATACTGCCCTGGCATTCTAGGGGCCCTAAAGCGTGAGAAGAAGTCTGGAATATAAATGTCTAAAAAATTTTACGCATTTGGATTCCGTGAGGGGTATGGTGAGTTCATGTGAGATTTTATTTTTTGACACAAGTTAGTGGAATATTAGACTTTGTAAGAAAAAAAAAAAAATTCCGCTAACTTGGGCCAAAAAAATGTCTGAATGGAGCCTTACAGGGGGGTGATCAATGACAGGGGGGTGATCAATGACATGGGGGCGATCAGGGAGTCTATATGGGGTGATCACCCCCCTGTCATTGATCACCCCCCTATAAGGCTCCATTCAGATGTCCGTATGTGTTTTGCAGATCCGATCCATGTATCAGTGGATCCGTAAAAATCATACGGACATCTGAATGCAGCCTTACAGGGGGGTGATCAATGACAGGGGGGTGACCAGGGAGTCTATATGGGGTGATCACCCCCCTGTCATTGATTACCCCCCTATAAGGCTCCATTCAGATGTCCGTATGTGTTTTGCGGATCCGATCCATGTATCAGTGGATCTGTAAAAATCATACGTACATCTGAATGCAGCCTTTCAGGGGGGTGATCAATGACAGGGGGGTGATTAATGACAGGGGGGTGACCAGGGAGTCTATATGGGGTGATCACCCCCCTGTCATTGATCACCCCCCTATAAGGCTCCATTCAGATGTCCGTATGTGTTTTGCGGATCCGATCCATGTATCAGTGGATCCGTAAAAATTATACGGACATCTGAATGCAGCCTTACAGGGGGGTGATCAATGACAGGGGGGTGATCAGGGAGTCTATATGGGTTGATCACCCCCCTGTAAGGCTCCATTCAGATGTCCGTATGTGTTTTGCGGATCCGATCCATGTATCAGTGGATCCGTAAAAATCATACGGACATCTGAATGGAGCCTTACAGGGGGGTGATCAATGACAGGGGGGTGATCAATGACAGGGGGGTGATCAGGGAGTCTATATGGGGTGATCACCACAGTCATTGATCACACCCCTATAAGGTTCCATTCAGATGTCCGTATGTGTTTTGCGGATCCGATCCATGTATCAGTGGATCCGTAAAAATCATACGGACATCTGAATGCAGCCTTACAGGGGGGTCATCAATGACAGGGGGGTGATCAATGACAGGGGGGTGATCAGGGAGTCTATATGGGGTGATCACCTCCGTCATTGATCACTCCCCTGTAAGGCTCCATTCAGACGTCCGTATGTGTTTTGCGGATCCGATCCATCTATCAGTGGATCCGTAAAAATCATACGGACGTCTGAATGGAGCCTTACAGGGGGGTGATCAATGACAGGGGGGTGATCAGGGAGTCTATATGGGGTGATCACCTCCGTCATTGATCACTCCCCTGTAAGGCTCCATTCAGACGTCCGTATGTGTTTTGCGGATCCGATCCATCTATCAGTGGATCCGTAAAATTCATACGGACGTCTGAATGGAGCCTTACAGGGGGGTGATCAATGACAGGGGGGTGATCAATGACAGGGGGGTGATCAGGGAGTCTATATGGGGTGATCACCTCCGTCATTGATCACTCCCCTGTAAGGCTCCATTCAGACGTCCGTATGTGTTTTGATCAGGGAGTCTATATGGGGTGATCAGGGGTGATCAGTGGTTCATAAGGGGTTAATAAGTGACAGGGGGGGGGGTGTAGTGTATTGTAGTGGTGTTTGGTGCTACTTTACTGAGCTACCCGTGTCCTCTGGTGGTCGATCCAAACAAAAGGGACCACCAGAGGACCAGGTAGCAGGTATATTAGACGCTGTTATCATAACAGCGTCTAATATACCTGTTAGGGGTTAAAAAAATCACATCTCCAGCCTGCCAGCGAACGATCGCCGCTGGCAGGCTGGAGATCCACTCGCTTACCTTCCGTTCCTGTGATTGCGCGCGCCTGTGTGCGTCCAGGAGGAATGAATCAACCACCTACCGGACGCATCCGTGCGTCAGGCGGTCCGGAGGTGGTTAAAGAGGCGGTCACTGTTAAAGGGGCGGTCTCTGTGAAAGTCACAGTTAAAGGGGCGCTGTAAAAGGGCTGTGTACTAGCTTGTACACACTGTGATACCTTTTGGTGCAAAACCACAATAGCGAAAGTCGCCTTTTTAGAAATATTTATTTGTTCAGGTGACAACGCATTTCGGAGTAAAAATACTCCTTTGTCAAGTCTAAAAGAAACAGTAGTATGTGAAGCGATGGTATCAGTAAATAGTACATAAGGATAAAACATAACGAAAAGCAATATATATATATAGTTATATACACACATATATATATATATAGTTATGTAATTGACAATAACAGCAGATCATAATAATAATAGATCAGATAGATGTGGGATTAAAATTTGCGGTATAAAATATACGGTAAAAAATTAAAAATACAAGAGGAAGCCGTGGTTGACGTGGTGGCCTAGGTACAGAGAGAACAGATGGACTAATATAATATTATAATATTATGATTAAAAACTAAAAATAAAGAATAAAAAAATAATAATAGAATAAAGTACAGGGACTCTAATATTCCACACACCACAGGAATCAATGCCATACGGCAGGTGTTACAGCGAGATGTAAGCCTTCCAGACAAACAAAGCCAGTTTGTACTGGAAGCCATTGAGTTTATACTTAATCACAACATCTTCACCAGAATATACAAGCAGACAAAAGGGACCGCGCCGAGCTACGCAAATTTATATATGGGGGTCTTTGAGAAGCAATATATCCACAATGGGCAGCCTTGGCGAAATAAATTAATCTTCTACAGACGTTATATTGACGACCTACTATTCATTTGGGACGGAAGCATAGAAGACATCAACAAATTCACCACTCACTTGAACAATAACGACTTCAACCTCACCTTCACAGCAAATTACTCAAAAACATCCGTTGAATACTTAGACCTAGTCCTCTTGTCCAGGAACAACCACATTGAAACCAAAACCTTCTTTAAAAAAGTAGATGGAAATAGCTACTTAGACTACCAGAGCGCACACCACAAAAAATGGAAGAACAATGTCCCATTCAGTCAGTTCAAACGCATCCGTAGAAACTGTACTAATGACGAAGACTTCAAACAACAAAGCCAAATCATCGAAAAGAGATTCTTAAACAAAGGGTACCCCAGTGGAGTCATCAAGGCAGCCCTCAAGCGGACACAAGGATACACACAAGAAAACTGCTTATCCTCAAAAACCGAAGAGGTCGGTTCAAAAACCACCAAGAAATATCAAACCTCCTTCACCACCACATTTAACACCAACCATAATGTCTTCCGCAATATGTTTTCAAAACACTGGCCTATCCTACAAGCAGATCCGTTTTTAAAAAAACACATCCAATCAAAACCCCAAATAACTTTCAGAAGAGCACAAACCCTCAAGAATCTCATCGCCCCCAGTCGTTTACGGTCCCAAAAGACACATACACCATCCACGGTAACCATGTTCCCCCAAGTCCTTGGAAGCTTCAAGTGCGGACACCGCCGATGCAAATGCTGCAATAACATCTCCTCCCGGGTCACCAATTTTGTTAGCAATGTCACCGGAGAACAATTCAAAATTGAAAATTTCCTAAACTGCTCGTCCTTCTATGTCATCTATTTGCTCGAATGCACCTGCGGATTACAATATATAGGCCGCACTACCATGACTCTGAGAGAGAGAATAAACAAACACCAGTGGAACATCACTAACGGCTTCATAAAACATGGAGTTTCGCGACATTTTCTCAATTGCCATAACAAAAATCCTGTGGACCTTTCAATAACACCAATAGAACAAATCCCGACCACCTGCACCAACCGGTACCAAAAATTAAGAAGAAAAGAAATGTTTTGGATATTCAAATTACAGACAATAGAGCCGTATGGTCTTAACGAATCCCTTGAAAGCAACTGCTTCTAATAGCCAACACCCCCCCCCCTCTGTCAACACACACACTCCTAAACCATCAATCATACTCACATTGACATTCATATGCAGATGCTTGTGTATGTGTACGTGTGTGTATGCGGGTATACATGTATATAATTATATATGGATACCAAACCAATTCACACCGGTGTCCGCCTGCACGTGTGTGTGTGTACACACATATACACATATACAGGTGTGTGTGTGTATATATATATATGTGCAAAAACACCCCCTCTCATCACCATCACTTTATAACATTGTCCACCCCATCATTCAAATCGGTCCATCATCATTTTATTGTCTCCATCATCATCAATATCACCATACACCATCACCTACACCATCACACAATAATTATCCACCATGTAGTCGCATCAACTGATCCCCTCTACCACCATTATAATAATCATCATCATCATCAGGGGTGCCATTATCATTAACACCATCGTCATCTACTATCACCCACATTCACCACCACACTTCGTTACCCTCAGGTCGCCCCCTCAATCAACCTCATCTCATCTTAAATTTGTCCACCCATGTATCACCAACCACCCACACCACTGACCATATCCATATATCCTACACCCACACACCCTTTCCCCGACATCAGTACATAACCGCCGACATTAGCGCAACAACATCAGGTCACTAAGCGCACTGACACCAACAGAGTTCACCGCAGCAGCCCGCAAGTAGCTCCGCCCCCCGCCTTCTCACATCCCCCAATGAACTGCCAGCAAGCTGCCACACCTCCCCCAGAGCGCACAAATACTAAGAACTTCCACCGCAGCAGTCCGTGAACAGCCCCGCCCCCCGCCTCTTCACATCCTCCAATCGAATGCCGGCAAACTGCCACACCTCCTCCCTCTGTTCGGCTCTTAAAGCGCGCGCTTGCACACACATGGCAAGCCGCGCTACACAAGAACAGGACCCGGCACCAGGTAACACTCTGACCTATATACTTACACCATGTATCCCAGTAAATCTGATTAGTTAAATAATTAGTTAAATAATTAGTTATGATTAGTTAAATAAACCACCCATACCAATTTGAACTTTTAACTTACATGGATAATAATGTCTTTCCCCTTATTCTAACGCTAGCAATTGGACCAGCCCTGCCAATCGTGTATGCCCGGCCCTTAAGGTAACTGCCTCCACCTTCTCTCCCCCCATGTGCCTCCCCCCACCACCCACATATACCATCACATCTTTTTGACTATTGTACATGTGTATTTATGTATTTGTGTATCTATATGTATAAGTTTGCTTCCTATTCCGCATGCGGGTGTGTGTGTGTGTGCGTATACATATGACTCATCACCACCCAAGGGACCACTGACGGCATACCAGGCCCATTGTCATCTTTCAAATAAAAGTACATCTGTGGTTAGCCCAATCGCAACTGGAGCAATAATACAATCAATTATGAATCCCCTGACAGTTGCACCCATAGTCACAATTATATTTACAGCTTTATTCTATTATTATTTTTTTATTCTTTATTTTTAGTTTTTAATCATAATATTATAATATTATATTAGTCCATCCGTTCTCTCTGTACCTAGGCCACCACGTCAACCACGGCTTCCTCTTGCATTTTTAATTTTTTACCGTATATTTTATACCGCAATTGCTTGAGAATGGTCCCAGTAAGCGGACCGAAACGTCGCATAGGTGAATAAAGGATTCCACTTTTTCTTCACCAACGGATGTGCCGCGGTGTCATTTATTCACTCTACATTATACACCTTGGTAAGGTGTTTTCATCGCTGGCACCCAAATACTTACTACCAGGAGTGCTGCCCTGAACTCTTTTTTATATATATATATATATATGATATTAATAATTATTTTATAAGCCAGTATATGCGTCATTCTTCAGTTGCTTTTATTTTATTTTGTACTTTGCAAATATATTACTTTCATATTATTTGTTATAATTTGGATGATTATGGCATACAGCTTATGAAACCTCACAGTTTAAATTTTGAGGTACCCTTTGCTCAGGGGGTATGGATTAATTAGCTGACTAGAGTGTGACACTTTGAGACTAGAATATTGAACCTTTTCGCAAAATTCGAATAATTTGCATTACTGAAATAAATGGACTTTTGCACGATATTAAAATTTTTCGAGTTTCACCTGTATTTGCATCTGTAAGTAATTTCCAGCATTGTCATTGGGCAGAAAACGTTCAATTAATTATATGCTGGAAGTCCACACAATAAAGAGTGAAACACTATACACAATTAAGTGGATTACTGGAGTTGTTATTTAATACTATCCTCAGGATAGATCATTAATATCAGATCGGTGGGGCCATCTCCAGGCACTCCCTCCGATTAGCCACGCCCCACAACCACACCCTCTTTTGGGTGCTGCTTAATTTGGACAGTATTTTTTGTTGGGAAAGGTGGCAACCCTAAGTTCTCTGGAGCATTGCAATGCAACTTCAATGTCAAAAACATTTACATTCATTGACAAAAAAAATGCTCCAAGAAGGGGTTGTTGGAATATAACAAGACTTTATATGTGTGAATGTAATGATGACATATGTAATTCAGGTGTATAGCGAAGAAGGGGGTTTGCATAGCAGTTCGTTTAGATGGTGAAGCAGGGAGCTGTCCGCTCCCTGCTCCACAGCTCAGCTGAGCAGCAGCACTCCCCTGCAGGCCACACATCACGATGCTGGACTGTGTCAGAGGAGCGGTGCGGGCCCGGGAATCAGCCTCCTCCTACACAGCCCAGCATGTGTGTGACCGCATCATGCTCCTGCTGGGGAATGCCAAATGTAAGGATAAAATCAGATCATCAGGGAAACATGCGAGTATTGTGTTTTTTTTTTTTTTTTTTTACTTTATTAATGGAACTGGCACAATGTGGACAATACTACTGTGTGAATAACACAATGTGGGCATTACCTCTGTGAGGGGGCACAATGTGGACATAAGTACTGTATAGGGGCACAACATGGGTATTACTTCTGTGAAGGGGCATAATGTGGATATTACTACTATGAGGGGGCAGAATTTGGATATTAGTACTTTGAGGGGGCACAATGTGGGTATAGCTACTGTGTGCTACTAAGGGAAAAGCAATGCCATAGATTACCCTCTTATACCATTGGGATGGCTAGATCTTACAGGGCCAGCACAGCTCCCACTGCTGGGAATTTAACAGGGACCGTTACAATCCTTTGTTTATGTGGTTATTCTTTTTTTTCTCTGTTCCGGCAGTGACCTTGTTCCGGTTCCAGTGGACAGCACGCTGGGCAGGCCAGTTGGTTCTTTCAGTTATCACAAGGTATATTGGTCCCACTGTGTATCCTGTGACAGATGTTACCATATTGGGGGTCATTTACAAAGACCAGCTTTTTACTGTATGTCAATCTTTGTTTCCCCTCTGCACTGCCAGAGGATTTGCCGAATTTATGCATTAGGTGCTCCTGCAGCAGTCTGTACGCCTGGAGTAAAAACTACTTGGGCCCCTGACTGGAGTAGTTTTTACTCCTCTTTTACACCTGATAATAAGTTTGTCGGGGCCAGAGTCCCGACCCCCATCACGCACTCACCACTCCTAAATAATTGCAAAAAGGCGGTTTGCAACTATTTTTACACCTAAACAAGGCCTAAAAATATTGGTAAGAATATTATTAACAGTTAAGTTTTCAGATATTTAGAGGACTGGGTGGGAGTGGGTGATTATAGTTATGCATTGTGCTAGCTTAGTATAAAAAAGATTGTTGCGTCGCTGATATTATCCCTCATTCTGATCTAATTGTACTGTTTTCCCCAATAAATGCATGTTTTCACTCTAAGGCCCCTTTCACATGGGGCGAGTTTTCTGCGCAGGTGCAATGCGTGAAGTGAATGCATTGCACCCGCACTGAATCCGGACCCATTCATTTCTATTGGGCTGTGCACACGAGCAGTGATTTTCACGCATCACTTGTGCGTTGCGTGAAAATCCCGGTAAGCTCTATTTTGTGCATTTTCACGCAACGCAGGCCCCATAGAAGTGAATGGGGCTGAGTGAAAATTGCAAGCATCCGCAAGCAAGTGCGGATGCAGTGCGATTTTCACGCACGGTTGCTATGAGACGATCGGGATGGAGACCCGATCATTATTATGTTCCCTTATAACATGGTTATAAGGGAAAATAATAGCATTCTGAGTACAGAATGCATAGTACAATATGGCTGGAGGGGTTAATTTAACTAATTTAACTCACCTAATCCACTTGATCGCGCAGCCCGGCTTCTATTCTGTCTTCTTCTTTGCTGTGTACAGGAAAAGGACCTTTGATGACGTCACTGCGATCATCACATGGTCCGTCACATAATCCATCACCATGGTAAAAGATCATGTGATGAGCGCAGTGGCGTCATCAAAGGTCCTATTCCTCAAAGAAGAAGAAGAAGAGATGCCGGCTGCGCGAACAAGTGGATTATGGTGAGTTAAATTTATTTATTTTTTTTAACCCCTCCAGCCCTATTGTACTATGCATTCTGTATTCAGAATGCTATTATTTTCCCTTATAACCATGTTATAAGGGGAAATATAATCTACACAACCTTGAACCCAAACCTGAACAACAGTGAAGAAGTTTGGGTCTGGGTACCACATTACGTTTTTTATCACGCGCGTGCAAAATGCATTGCACCCGTGCGATAAAAACTGAACAACGGAACGCAATCTCACTCAAAACTGACTGCAATTGGGTACCTACTCGCGCGAATTTGCCGCAACGCATCCGGACCTTATCCAGACATGCTCGTGTGAAAGAGGCCTAAGGCTACATGCACACGACCGTGGTGTGTTTTGCAGTCCGTAAATCGCGGATATGGAAAACACGGACGGCGTCCGTGCGCGTTCCGCAATTTGCGGAACATCACGGACAGCCTTTAATATGACTGCCTATTCTTGTCCGCAAAACTCGGACAAGAATTGGACATGTTAGATTTTTTTTTTTGCGGGACCACGGAACGGAGCAACGGATGCGGACAGCACACGGAGTGCTGTCCGCATCTTTTGCGCCCCCATTGAAGTGAATGGGTCGGCATCCGAGCCGCAAAAACTGCGGCTTGGATGCGGACAAAAACAATGGCTGTGTGCATGAGGCCTAATAGTGTGAAAGCATCTAATAGTGTAATAGTGTAAAAAGTTGAGTGGTAAGAGCTGTACACCTCTGATGCAAGTTATTACACTATTAGAGTGAAAGCATACGTTTATTGGGGAAAACAGTACAATTGAAAGGAGGCTCTAGTACCCTGTTGGGCCTTCTCTAGCCTAGATACAAGATAGAGTTGGGAATGGAGATATACGGGTTCTGTATGGTATCCTGCAACACATTTGCCCACAGATGTTACAGCTCAGCCTGAAGATCCTGCACACTCTTAAGTGGCTGAAGCTGTCCCATAAAATCACTATTGGAAATAAATCTGGACACATTGCTAGGAAACCCATGCTGTTTGTGGACAAGCATTATTCTGAAAAATGCTAGTTGGAAGCCCTGCCATGAGAGGTAACACATGTGGCTGCAGCATGTTCTGCACATATTGCTGAGCTGTTATTGTCCCTCATATAACTACTAGGGGTTACCAACTGTCCTATGTGATTGCAGCCCAGATCATCACACCAACAGATGGAGCAGTGTGTCACTCCACAATAACGGCAGGATTGAGGTGCTCACCGCAAACAAAACCTGGAATTGTTGCTAAAGTTGATAAATAGCAGTCCAGGTTTATTGTTCACGAAACCACTGCAAACAAAAGTGACATTGGCCGTCTGTAAAGGACACATAATGTGTGACGTGACACCACCAGCTGTAAACTCCTCTACCTGATGTGAAATCACTGCATTTTCATGCATCCACCACTAGAGGGAGCTCAGTGCAAACAGATTATTACAGCTTCTAATGCAATAGTCAATAGTTTCTACATAAATTCTGATGCACTATGCCCACTCCTAGTGCTGGCTGCCAGGGAAGCAGGAAATGCATCAATGTATTTATGACACACGTCTGATGTGCATACATTGAGAAATGTGGTCATCAGAATGAGTGCGCTTTTTCTGACACATAAATTGGATGAAGTGAGTTAGACCAGATTTGTTTTATTACAATGTGTTTTTCATTAAACTATCTTCTGGGTAATTAGAGAAAAAAAAATGTGCATGAATGCACTTTGCATTCTGCATTACCTGGGAGTTATTGACACACGCATACGGGGAAACTGGGTGGGAAAGGGGGACCCATGCTAAGTTTTGTTATGGGACACGATGAGATCTGTGCATGTCCCTGTAGAAATCTTTAAATGAAGTATACTGTTACTGCACCCCACTGTTATTTAATTATCAGTTGGAAATCAAGGAACCCTTATACTGTTCTTCCACAGGGACCCACTACTGTTAGTGTCTGTTCTGATGCAATAGGAATCCACATAAGCTAACTTTGAACGCAGTATGCTTAGCTGGCCATATTATTGTCATCAATAGTCTGACTAGTTTTTATTATCAGATTTTTAAGCACTAAAAATGATCAGTTATGATCAGTGGAAATGTTGTTTATTGTTTTGAACACTTTCTGCTACAAATTTTTCCTATTTGTTACCCTTAACACCTTGAGTCCCAACGCCGTACATATTCTGCGGAAGGAGGGGTTTTAAATATGGTACTTGTTCACTAGCGCAGTGAGCGCCATAGGCACCAGGTCTTTGCTATTTCAAACAGCAGAGGCCAGGGGCTGATGTTCGTGACAGGTGATCGCGGATTGCAAACATTTAACCCTTTAGATGCTGTGGTCAAACATGACCACAGCATCTAAATGCTGAAAAAAACTGAAGCTTGCATTTCCAGGTCAGACTGACTTCCCCATGCAGAAAGAGACCCAGCGTATTACAGACCCATTGTATCAGAGCTGTAGTTCTTATGGAGGCCTGCAGATGGCAGGGCAGGATAACAGCAAATGGAGCTTACATTGTAATTCTGTTAACCTACAGTTTAAGTTTAGAGTAATCTGAAGATCATATATTCAAGCCTCCTGGTGGAGGACATAATAAAAAGTTTAAAAAGTTTAAAAAAGTTAAAGAAATATATAAAATTTTGAATCAGCACCTTTTTCCCAGAATTAATATAAAAGTAAATAAACAATAAAAACCATGAAGATCATAGGCATCGCTGCATCCAGGGTTGCCAATTTGAATTTTTTTTTTTCTGGACAACTTATCCCAAAATCAAGGACAGACAACTTTTTTTATGGACAGATTGGAAAACCATAATGATAAAGATTATAAGTAATATATATATATATATATATATATATATATATATATATATATATACATCAATATACTGATAAGAACTCATTATCAGCATTTACTGTGAACTGTAAAATGATGATAATTACTGCCAAAATATTCTAGTCCGGTACCACCAGCCTCAAAAAAAATCACGAACACATGTATTTTTTTTTACGGACACAGGAAAAAAGTTGCTTATTTTTACAGACTGTCCAGAACTTTCTGGATGGTTAGCAACCCTGGCTACATCCCAAAATGCCTGGTAAATTAACGTGAACAAAGGGGACAGTGATACCTGATGTGTTGGATCAGTGTTCCCAACTTTTGTCCAAGTCTTCACTTCGATTACTTTTGCCACTTTCTTCAAAATGCTTGTGTTGTGTTACTACTGCTTTCATTCACAGCCCTTATCTTTACCCTAACAAAATGAATAAAATATGATCAAAAAGTCACACAAACTCCAATATGGTATTAACAAAAACAATAGAATGACCCCCCCCCCCCCTCCCACACACACACACACACACACACACACACAGTTTTGTAGACATAACTATAAAAACTTTATGGGTCATAATATGGTAATGAAAAGAAAAAACACAAGAAAAACTATATAAATGATCTAGAGAATGAAAGGCACAGGTCAGTTTTACCGCATAGAGACAAAATCCGTAAAACTGTAGTGGAATTGCATTTTTTTTGCAACTCCACCACATTTGTATTGTTTCCCCGTCTTCCACTACATGCATCGTATGCAATATCAAGTAGTGCCATTAGAAAGTACAACTTGTCCTGCAAAATATAAGCCTTCATATGGATATGTGAATTGAAGAATACAAAATAATTATGGCTCTGGGAAGTCATAGAGGAAAAATTAAAAACTCAAAAATGAAAAATACTCTGGGACTGCCACAAATGCTAGGCATTAAACTGACTGAGAAAAGCAAATGTGAGGCAGTCTAATGCATGTCCATTTCCCAAAAAGTTTTCTCCAAAAATAGAATACTTGTATTGCTTCCAAATCCTTATGATTAATTCAGCCTGTTGAAAGCAGATTTCCAACATGTAATTTAAATTTTGGCCACAAGGTAGCAGATCAGTCTATAAAATAGAAATTTCGGAACTAATACTCTCTTCAGAATACTGTTGTAGCTACTCCAAAAATAAACCCTAGATAAATTTTATAATTATGGAAGTGTGGGTGATTCAGCAGCTCAGGAGCGCTCACTAATGGCTCCTGAGATGTGATGGCCAGTTCGCAGTGTTCGCCGACGAACACATGCGATCTGCATTCTTCACTCCCAAGTCCAGCGATGCAGAGGTAAGTCCTTACCTATGCCTGCACTGCGAGCCGCTCTGAAATGCATGCGTTCACCGGGAGCAGGCAGGACCTCGGCGCCGTAAATCTCCGCTCTCCCAGTTGACCGGAGGCGGAGGCGGGCAGGAGTTACAGCAGCGCAGGCTGCCAGCAATTAGCCTTCAGTGAAGCCGCTAGCCCGTGCATACATCTCGGCTGGCGGCTTCACTAAATGCAAAATTATGCCGGCAGCCGCGCTTCCATCTACCGTACGGGTACATCGCTGGGTGGGCTGGACGGCTTCTCTACCCTGTACTGCCGCCAGCCCGCACGTTCTAACAATGAGGCAGCAGGAGGATGTCCTTCTCCTCTCTGGTGCTGATTGGTAGTGAGCACGTCCTGCTCCCTCCCCCGCCTCCACCAATCAGCACCCTGTCATCTCTAGCGCCGGATCTCCCTCATTTTTTGCTCAAGCATAAATGTGTGATTGTTGTTCATGGAGCCAAAATAATCCCTACCCCGATAAAATAATATAAGACCCTGTCTTATTTTCTGAGAAACACGGTAGATCTCCTTTTGGAGAACACATTAATTGGGGTGAGGAGGCTTATAGGTCATACAAGCTCCTCAGGAATTCTGGGAAGAAAGTATGCAAATGATCCTTAGCAAGTTCTGCTACCAGATGTACCATAACTATCCTATACCGTAAGTCAAAGTTCAATCTTTTAAAAAGCCTTGAGACATGGATAATAATAAAGCTAGCTTCTCATTTGCAGACAGCTGTTTTGGGGTGATTGCTCCTCATTAGTGCAGAGAAGAAAGTACTGACTTTAATGGCTAAGAGGCCTAGGTCAGGATTTGGGGGGCATTGTGTTTCCTTACGGAGAGCGCCTTAATCTGCGTGAGGAGGCTTATAGACCATACATGCTCCTTTGGAATTCAGAATTCTAGAGAAGCATATATGGCCTATAAAGCCTCAAGCCAACTAAGGTGCTCTCCATAATGAGATAGTATCTCCCAAATCCTGATCTAGGCCTCTCACCCAGTTAAGTTAGTACCCACTACTAAGGTGTGATAACCCCAAAACAGCTGTCTGCAGATGAGGTGCTGGCTTATTTATTATAAAGTCATGTCTCAAGGACTATTTAAAGGGTCGAACTTTGACTTTTAGGATAGCCACCTTACGTCTGGTAGCTTGCTGAGAGCTAATTTGAATACCTTCTATACTGGTCATTATTATTTACATCTGACGATGGGTATAAATCCATTACAATTACTGATGTTGTTCCTTTTCATCCCTCTCTGTACCTGCATTGATATCTGCCTATTCGATTCTTTTGGTAATAATTCATGTGATTATTAAATGTTAACCTGTTAAATAATGATATTTAATGGCAGTAAAGTAAATTTTCTCCATATTAAAGTGCAACCTGGGAATAAAATGAATAGAAGGTATTAGATACACAATAGGGAGGGGGGTGCAAGCAAGGCACATTCCCCAGGTGGGTTGAGGGGGCATCCAGATAGTTGATTTCACCGTTCACTGCACTCCAGTCGCACTACTAGAGTGAACAAGCTCTGGAATCAGCCTTCTACTACACAGCCAAGCAGAGGGAAGTGTGTGTGAGACCACATTATGCTGCTGCTGGGGAATGCCAGATGTGCCCGATCATCATTTAACAGGTGAGTATTCAGTTGTTTTTTTTTAACTTTATAAATGGAGGGGGCACTACTAAGGGGGGAAAAGTAGCCATAACTGCTGTGACGGAGCACAATATGGGCATTACTACTGTGACAGGGCACAATGTGGGCATAACTACTGTGGCAGGGCATAATGTGGGCATTACTATTGTGTTAGGGCACAATGTGGTCATAACTACTGTGATGGGGCACAATGTGGGCATTACTACAGTGAAGGGGCACTGCAATGTGGGCTAACTGTAGTAAAAGTGGCAAAATGTGGACATACTTTCTACTCTATCACCATATTGACCTTGATCCAGTTCCAGCAGACATCACACCAACATGGTGGCAAAACCCTGGATGTGGTAAGACCAGATGTTTTTTTAAAATTTGTCACAAGTTGTATTGGTACCGATGTGTACCCTATGATAGATTTTATCAAGTGTACATATTGGGGGTCATCTTCTTTTTGCGCCACTCTTTGTTCCCCCTCTGCATTGCTGGAGGATTAGCCGAATTTATGAATTAGATGCATATATCCGGTAGTCCGTGGGCCCTGTAGTAAAAACTACTTGGGCCACTGACTGGAGCAGTTTTTTCTCTTCTTTTACACCTTTTTCCCAGCCCCCATCACACACTTGTCACTCCTAAATAGTTGCAAATGGGGGCTTGTGACTATTTTTACAACTAAAACAAGCATAAAAATATTCGTAAGGATATTATTAAAAGTTATGTTTTAAGCTATTTACCCATAACCCTAAGGGGACTGGGTAAGTATGGTTATGTTTTGGGAACAGTCAGAGACATGGCTTAGTATAAAAAATTATTTGCCGCAACATAATGTCCCTTTTTCTGATTTCCTAAAGTTGAGAGATATGTCTGGATGTATGGGGGTGGGTGGGGAGATAGATTGGTACCATACTGAATCGTTGCCCAGGGTGCAGGAAAGCCTAGCTACACCTCTGGCTTACCTACACTTTTATTAGAATACTAAGCTCTGCGTGCTATCTCTAGTATTTGTTCAAATGTTTTACACCAATATAAAATGATATGCCATTGTTTAACCTTATTACACCCTTTTATATATTCATATAGTATTGTGGTAATTCGCTTCCTTTTAACATCCTGGCAGTTATTCAGTAACACTGGATTCCGCTTAGGACTTTCAGGTTTCAGTGCAACCAAAGGAGGCAGTATAAGTAATATAATCGCCGAAGCAGTCAAGGGAGGGAAGAGTGGAAATTTTACATTCTCTTCAATGTTATGGGTTGGCAGCCACTCCTAGATGATACACAGGTCACCGTCATCTCTTCTGTTTTAAGTGTAAACAAGAAAGTGCTCTATGCTGTCATTTAAAATATAACTGAAACTCAGAGCAGATTATTCCTGTTCAAACCATCTACGGACACACTGCCTACCACGCGTGTATGTTTACTACAAAACACTGTTAATGAAAGCTGGCAAGACATGCAATGCCTTTCTGGGAACATTAAACATTAATAGAAAATAATCTTTATGCTTATGTGGCAATTTCTCTTCCTCTTGAAATGTCAGCACACAGAGAACAGGCAGATTCGTTCACATAGTGTACCCTTTGTGTGGATTAATAAAGGGTAACTGCTGTTCTAAAATAAATCTGCCACCTATCATGTCAGAAGTTTGGATCAGTGAGATTCAGGTGCTGAGACCCTCCTTTATACTTGGGGCTAAGTGATGTACCCCTTTGACTGTAACTGTGGCTGGGCTACTCCATGCTGTGCTGCTAGAAGCATAAAGCTGATCAAACAAAGCGTCTGCCTCTTCATTCCCAGGAGGCTTCAGTACGTGGACCCCCACCAAGCAAAATATCTGCCAGGGAGATGCCCCAATGGGCCAGTGTGACAGGATGGAGCCCTAGTCCCCCCGCCTCCTGCACAAGTGGCACATGGCACAGTACACAGACTACACTATATACAGACAGTATACAGCACCTCAATTTGCCTATACAGAACAGGCTAAACAGCAGGCTACTACCGAAAATAACTGTGTGCTGGTGCTGTCTTACAGATTTCAGAACAGGGTTCAGGTAAAATATCCATGTATGGTGAACCCCCAGAACGAACTATACTGGAGGGCCCTAGGCACCCCCATTTTTTTGTCCTGATTGGTCAATATTCTTTCATGTAAATGACTGATAAGTGACAAACAATCGATTAAAATGTCAATCTGTATGTAGGTTTTTAGTCCAGGAGCCGGACATAACCAGAGCTTTATAGGGTGATCAGAGACTTAAAGCTTAAAAGCTGGTTTCAGTCTGATGTCTCAGACCATCATAAGGCAAATCACAAAGAAACAGAAATCTTAACCCTTTTGCTGCCTGGAGTGTTTGGACATTTTGCACCTCTTGTAGCCAGGACAATTTTCGCAGTTTTGACATGTACAAATTAGGCTACTTTCACACCTGCGTTAGGTGCGGATCCGTCTGGTATCTGCACAGACGGATCTACACCTATAATGCAAACGCTTGTATCCGTTCAGAACGGATCCGTTTGCATTACCATGAAAAAAAAAAAATATATATATATATATTTTTTTTTTTTTTAAATTTTTTTTGTTCGTGATACTGCAAACGGATCCATTTTGACTTACACTGAAAGTCAATGGGAGACGGATACGTTTTCAATTGCACCATATTGTGTCAGTGAAAACAGATCCGTCCCCATTGACTTACATTGTAAGTCAGGACGGGTCCGTTTGGCTCCGCATCGCCAGGCGGACACCAAAACGCTGCAAGCAGCGTTTTGGTGTCCGCCTCCATAGCGGAATGGAGGCGTAACGGAGCCAAACTGATGCATTCTGAGCGGATCCTTATCCATTCAGAATGCATTGGGGCTTAACTGATCCGTTTTGGGGCCGCTTGTAAGAGCCTTGAAACTGATCTCACAGGCGGACCCAGAAACGCCAGTGTAAAAGTAGCCGTAGAGATAAGCAAACTTCTTGTAATTCACTGTGTACGATTCAACTAATTTTAAGTACAGTTCGGAAATGAATAAATTCGTGGCATATTGAAGTTGCTCCAATTGCCCTGAAAATTAGTATGTACTTTATGTTTTGCTTTATAAGACAAACCTTTACCCCAAAAGTGGAGGAAAATGGCAGTGCATCTTAAAAAGTGAATACTAAATGGACACTTCCATTATAGAAATGCTCACTGGTACACAGTAGGATCGGGTAGCATTGAATACAGTACCCCTGATGCTGGCTTTATTTACCACTCCCTGGTCTCCTACTGGTGTCGTGCGCTGCTGTGTCCTGACTGCATACAACATCAGGATGTAGTGCACTATGACCTGACACTATGCAATGTTGGAAGAGCGCACTTTGGATCTCCCGATTGGTGGCGCCATCTGGAGTAAGACAAGTACGGTAAGTTCTTTATTTTTTTTGTCTTATATGAGATTTGAATAACATTGAGAGTCGGATCTAAGGACTGATTAACATTGGGGGGGTCTCATCCTAGGTCTGATTAACATTGAGGGTCTGATTTGAGGACAAATTAACATTGGGGAAGGGGTCTGATCTGAGGTCTGATTAACATTGGAGGAGTATGATCTGAAGTCTGATTAACACTTGGGGGTCTGATCTGAGGTCTGATTAACATTGGGGGACTGATCTACAGTCTGAATAACATTGGGGGGGGGGGTGATCTGAGGTTGGAATAACATTAGTGGGGAGATCTGGTCGGAGGTCTGATTAACTTTGAGGGTCTGAATTGAGGTCTGATTAATGTTGGGGATGGGTCTGGTCTGAGGTCTGATTAAAATTGGGAGGGGTTTGATCTGAGGACTGATTATCATGTGGGGTCTGATTAACATGTCGGATCTGATCTGTGTCTGATTAACATTGGGAGGGTCTGATCTGAGGTCCGATTAACATTGGGGGGGGTCTTATCTGAGATCTGATTAAAAAAATACATATTTTTTTATTTCCCTCCTTTAAAACCTAGGTTCGTCTTTTGGTCCGGTGTGTCTTATAAAGCGAAAATTATGATAACTATGACATATTTTTTTAAACAGATGTTTATTTATTTAATTTATTTACACATTTCTGCTCTTTAACCACCTCCGGACCGCCTAACGCAGGATCGCGTTCCGGAGGTGGCAGCGCTGCGCACAGTCACGCATATACGCGTCATCTCGCGAGACGCGAGATTTCCTGTGAACGCGCGCACACAGGCGCGCGCGCTCACAGGAACGGAAGGTAAGAGAGTTGATCTCCAGCCTGCCAGCGGCGATCGTTCGCTGGCAGGCTGGAGATGTGTTTTTTTTAACCCCTAACAGGTATATTAGACGCTGTTTTGATAACAGCGTCTAATATACCTGCTACCTGGTCCTCTGGTGGTCCCCTTTGTTTGGATCGACCACCAGAGGACACAGGTAGCTCAGTAAAGTAGCACCAAGCACCACTACACTACACTACACCCCCCCCCCGTCACTTATTAACCCCTTATTAGCCCCTGATCACCCCTAATCACCCCTGATCACCCCATATAGACTCCCTGATCACCCCCCTGTCATTGATTACCCCCCTGTCATTGATCAACCCCCTGTAAAGCTCCATTCAGACGTCCGCATGATTTTTACGGATCCACTGATAGATGGATCGGATCCGCAAAACGCATCCGGACGTCTGAATGAAGCCTTACAGGGGCGTGATCAATGACTGTGGTGATCACCCCATATAGACTCCCTGATCACCCCCCTGTCATTGATTACCCCCCTGTCATTGATTACCCCCCTGTAAAGCTCCATTCAGATGTCCGCATGATTTTTACGGATGCACTGATACATGGATCGGATCCGCAAAACGCATCCGGTCGTCTGAATGAAGCCTTACAGGGGCATGATCAATGACTGTGGTGATCACCCCCCTGTCATTGATTACCCCCCTGTAAAGCTCCATTCAGATGTCCGCATGATTTTTACGGATGCACTGATAGATGGATCCGATCCGCAAAACGCATCCGGACGTCTGAATGAAGCCTTACAGGGGCATGATCAATGACTGTGGTGATCACCCCATATAGACTCCCTGATCACCCCCCTGTCATTGATCACCCCCCTGTCATTGATTACCCCCCTGTAAAGCTCCATTCAGATGTCCGCATGATTTTTACGGATGCACTGATAGATGGATCGGATCCGCAAAACGCATCCGGACGTCTGAATGAAGCCTTACAGGGGCATGATCAATGACTGTGGTGATCACCCCATATAGACTCCCTGATCACCCCCCTGTCATTGATCACCCCCCTGTCATTGATTACCCCCCTGTAAAGCTCCATTCAGATGTCCGCATGATTTTTACGGATGCACTGATAGATGGATCGGATCCGCAAAACGCATCCGGACGTCTGAATGAAGCCTTACACGGGCGTGATCAATGACTGTGGTTATCACCCCATATAGACTCCCTGATCACCCCCCTGTCATTGATCACCCCCCTGTCATTGATCACCCCCCTGTCATTGATCACCCCCCTGTCATTGATCACCCCCCTGTCATTTATCACCCCTCTGTAAGGCTCCATTCAGATATTTTTTTGGCCCAAGTTAGCGGAATTTATTTATTTTTTTCTTACAAAGTCTCATATTCCACTAACTTGTGTCAAAAAATAAAATCTCACATGAACTCACCATACCCCTCACGGAATCCAAATGCGTAAAATTTTTTAGACATTTATATTCCAGACTTCTTCTCACGCTTTAGGGCCCCTAGAATGCCAGGGCAGTATAAATACCCCACATGTGACCCCATTTCGGAAAGAAGACACCCCCAGGTATTCCGTGAGGGGCATATTGAGTCCATGAAAGATTGAAATTTTTGTCCCAAGTTAGCGGAACGGGAGACTTTGTGAGAAAAAAATTAAAAATATCAATTTCCGCTAACTTGTGCCAAAAAAAAAAAATTTCTATGAACTCGCCATGCCCCTCATTGAATACCTTGGGGTGTCTTCTTTCCAAAATGGGGTCACATGTGGGGTATTTATACTGCCCTGGCATTCTAGGGGCCCCAAAGCGTGAGAAGAAGTCTGGTATCCAAATGTCTAAAAATGCCCTCCTAAAAGGCATTTGGGCACCTTTGCGCATCTAGGCTGCAAAAAAGTGTCACACATCTGGTATCGCCGTACTCAGGAGAAGTTGGGGAATGTGTTTTGGGGTGTCATTTTACATATACCCATGCTGGGTGAGAGAAATATCTTGGTCAAATGCCAACTTTGTATAAAAAAAATGGGAAAAGTTGTCTTTTGCCAAGATATTTCTCTCACCCAGCATGGGCATATGTAAAATGACACCCCAAAACACATTCCCCAACTTCTCCTGAATACGGCGATACCACATGTGTGACACTTTTTTGCAGCCTAGGTGGGCAAAGGGGCCCATATTCCAAAGAGCACCTTTAGGATTTCACAGGTCATTTACCTACTTACCACACATTAGGGCCCCTGGAAAATGCCAGGGCAGTATAACTACCCCACAAGTGACCCCATTTTGGAAAGAAGACACCCCAAGGTATTCCGTGAGGGGCATGGCGAGTTCCTAGAATTTTTTATTTTTTGTCACAAGTTAGTGGAAAATGCTTATTTTTTTTTTTTTTTTTTTTTCCTTACAAAGTCTCATATTCCACTAACTTGTGACAAAAAATAAAAACTTCCATGAACTCACTTTGCCCATCAGCGAATACCTTGGGGTCTCTTCTTTCCAAAATGGGGTCACTTGTGGGGTAGTTATACTGCCCTGGCATTCTAGGGGCCCAAATGTGTGGTAAGGAGTTTGAAATCAAATTCTGTAAAAAATGACCTGTGAAATCCGAAAGGTGCTCTTTTGAATATGGGCCCCTTTGCCCACCTCGGCTGCAAAAAAGTGTCACACATCTGGTATCTCCGTAATCGGGAGAAGTTGGGGAATGTGTTTTGGGGTGTCATTTTACATATACCCATGCTGGGTGAGAGAAATATCTTGGCAAAAGACAACTTTTCCCATTTTTTTATACAAAGTTGGCATTTGACCAAGATATTTATCTCACCCAGCATGGGTATATGTAAAAAGACACCCCAAAACACATTCCTCAACTTCTCCTGAATACAGAGATACCAGATGTGTGACACTTTTTTGCAGCCTAGGTGGGCAAAGGGGCCCACATTCCAAAGAGCACCTTTCGGATTTCACAGGTCATTTACCTACTTACCACACATTTGGGCCCCTAGAATGCCAGGGCAGTATAACTACCCCACAAGTGACCCCATTTTGGAAAGAAGAGACCCCAAGGTATTCGCTGATGGGCATAGTGAGTTCATGGAAGTTTTTATTTTTTGTCACAAGTTTGTGGAATATGAGACTTTGTATGAAAAAAAAAAAAAAAAAAAAAATCATCATTTTCCACTAACTTGTGACAAAAAATAAAAAATTCTAGGAACTCGCCATGCCCCTCACGGAATACCTTGGGGTGTCTTCTTTCCAAAATGGGGTCACTTGTGGGGTAGTTATACTGCCCTGGTATTCTAGGGGCCCAAATGTGTGGTAAGGAGTTTGAAATCAAATTCAGGAAAAAATGAGGAGTGAAATCCGAAAGGTGCTCTTTGGAATATGGGCCCCTTTGCCCACCTAGGCTGCAAAAAAGTGTCACACATCTGGTATCCCCGTACTCAGGAGAAGTTGAGGAATGTGTTTTGGGGTGTCTTTTTACATATACCCATGCTGGGTGAGATAAATATCTTGGTCAAATGACAACTTTGTATAAAAAAATGGGAAAAGTTGTCTTTTGCCAAGATATTTCTCTCACCCAGCATGGGTATATATAAAATGACACCCCAAAACACATTCCCCACCTTCTCCTGAGTACGGAGATACCAGATGTGTGACACTTTTTTGCAGCCTAGGTGGGCAAAGGGGCCCATATTCCAAAGAGCACCTTTCGGATTTCACAGGTCATTTTTTACAGAATTTGATTTCAAACTCCTTACCACACATTTGGGCCCCTAGAATGCCAGGGCAGTATAACTACCCCACAAGTGACCCCATTTTGGAAAGAAGAGACCCCAAGGTATTCGCTGATGGGCATAGTGAGTTCATAGAACTTTTTATTTTTTGTCACAAGTTAGTGGAATATGAGACTTTGTAAGGAAAAAAAAAAAAAAAAAAAAATCATCATTTTCCGCTAACTTGTGACAAAAAATAAAAAGTTCTATGAACTCACTATGCCCATCAGCGAATACCTTAGGGTGTGTACTTTCAGAAATGGGGTCATTTGTGGGGTGTTTGTACTGTCTGGCCATTGTAGAACCTCAGGAAACATGACAGGTGCTCAGAAAGTCAGAGCTGCTTCAAAAAGCGGAAATTCACATTTTTGTACCATAGTTTGTAAACGCTATAACTTTTACCCAAACCATTTTTTTTTTACCCAAACATTTTTTTTTTATCAAAGACATGTAGAACTATAAATTTAGAGCAAAATTTCTATATGGATGTCGTTTTTTTTGCAAAATTTTACAACTGAAAGTGAAAAATGTCATTTTTTTGCAAAAAAATCGTTAAATTTCGATTAATAACAAAAAAAGTAAAAATGTCAGCAGCAATGAAATACCACCAAATGAAAGCTCTATTAGTGAGAAGAAAAGGAGGTAAAATTCATTTGGGTGGTAAGTTGCATGACCGAGCAATAAATGGTGAAAATAGTGTAGGTCAGAAGTGTAAAAAGTGGCCTGGTCTTTCAGGGTGTTTAAGCACTGGGGGCTGAGGTGGTTAATCCCCCCTTGAATGCAAGGCCAGCAATAGTAAAATATTATAAGAGTGACACTGACATACATATGGGTAAAAGCATGCTTGACAACATAAATGAACAGCATATTTGAAAACATATTGCACATTTGCATGTCTTATGCTTTTTGATATTTCTATGAGGAAGCAAGTTCTAGATTGACAGCAGAAAATCAATGAATGTTGTATATCTGGACTTCTCCAAAGCATTTGACACTGTACCGCATGAAATGTCTGTATGTGGGTAAGTAACTGGCTGAGTGATAGAAAACAGAGGGTGGTTATTAATTGTACACACTCAGATTGGGTCACTGTCACTAGTGGGGTACCTCAGAGGTCAGTATTGGGCCCTATTCTCTTCAATATATTTGTTAATGATCTTGTAGAAGGCTTGCATAGTAAAATATCAATTTTTGCAGATGACACTAAACTGTGTAAAGTAATTAACACGGAAGAGGACGGTATACTACTACAGAGGGATCTGGATGGATTGGAGGCTTGGGCAGATAAGTGGCAGATGAGGTTTAACACTGACAAATGTAAGGTTATGCACATAGGAAGGAATAATGCAAGTCACCCGTACATACTAAATGGTAAAACACTGGGTAACACTGACATGGAAAAGGATCTAGGAATTTTAGTGAACAGCAAACTAAGCTGTAGAAAGATGCAGCAGTTGGCACCTGTGTTTCGTCATAATCAGAGACGTGCTGAGGTGGTATTCCCATGTCCTCAACAGGAAACATAAGTGGTTGAGGACTAGGGGTGGAAGGGCTAGGTGGATGCCCTTGGCAAACCCTGCCAGCAGAGTCTTCAAACAGCATAAAAGACTGCTGCATGACCTGAGGCTCAGACAGGTTCCCCGATATGCACGGGGGTGATGTGACAGACTGATGGGCATGGGTTTCAGGCGCCACCTGTGCGCTTTCTGCAGAAGACTGGGTGGGAGATAATGTGAACGTGCTGGATCCACTGTCGGACACCCAATTGACTAGCGCCTGTACTTGCTCAGGCCTTACCATCCTTAGAACGGCATTAGGCCCGACCAAATATCGCTGTAGATTCTGGCGGCTACTGGTACCTGAGGTAGTAGGTTCAGTAGGACGTGTAGCTGTGGCAGAACTTTATAATATATAAAGAGGTTTGGCAGCACTACTGTCCCACATAAGGAGAAGCCATTAGGAAATACCTTGAGGGTAATGATGGTGCACGCAGGTGAGGACCCTGGCTGATGATCCCGACGTCAGAATAGAGATACAAAAAATCTGCAGCACTCGTCAGTGTAGTAAATCCAAAGTGGTTTATTCCATAAACAGCAAGGGTGTGCGATGTTTCGACCTAACCAGGTCTTTCTCAAGCAACAAAATGAATTTAGTCTGTGTGTGCTTTATACCTTACAAAGTGGGTAGAGCTATCACTCCCCCAGGTGAGGTGATATATGAGGTGGTATTTGGATATATCACCTCACCTGGGGGAGTGATAGCTCCACCCACTTTGTAAGGTATAAAGCACACACAGACTAAATTCATTTTGTTGCTTGAGAAAGACCTGGTTAGGTCGAAACGTCGCACCACCTTGCTGTTTATGGAATAAACCACTTTGGATTTACTACACTGACGAGTGCTGCAGATTTTTTGTATCTCTATGCTGTGGCAGAACGGCCACGTCCTCTCCCTGCACCAGAGGCTCCACAAACACCACCACCACGACCATGACCGTGTCCCTTATTAGATGTTTGCCTCATAGTTAGCGTTCACCAAGCAAAGTAAAAAGTGGTTAAGTCTGTTAAAAATAATTAACCGCCAATAAAAAGCCTGATGTAGGGTATTGCACAATTATTATTTTTTTAAACTCTATATGACAGCGGTATTTGTGGCCTAAATTTCACAGTAATTTATGCACCTCTAATCCCAGATGTGCAGTATATCAGAGTTTTTTTTAACTCCAGTAAGCAAAAGCCATATTTGTCGCCTAATTTTCACAGTAACTTATGCACCTCTAATCCCAGATGTGCAGTATATCAGAGTTTTTTTTTAACCCCTGTAAGCAAAAGCTGTATTTGTTGCCTAAATTTCACAGTAATTTATACACGTCTAATCCCAGATGTGCTGTATATCAGAGGGTTTTTTAACCTCAGTAAGCAAAAAGTCGTATTTGTGGCCTAAATTTCACAGTCACTTATACACGTCTAATCCCAGATGTGCTGTATATCAGAGGGTTTTTTAACCCCAGTAAGCAAAAAGCCGTATTTGTGGCCTAAATTTCACAGTCACTTATGCACGTCTAATCCCAGATGTGCTGTATATCAGAGGGTTTTTTAACCCCAGTAAGCAAAAAGCCGTATTTATGGCCTAAATTTCACAGTCACTTATGCACGTCTAATCCCAGATGTGCAGTATATGAAACAGAGGGGTTTGTTTCACCCAGTAGGCCACAGTATGCCAAAGCTCTATTTCTGGCCTAAATGTGACACTTACTTATGCACCTATAATCCTAGATGTGCACTATATGAAACAGATGTTTTTTTTTCACACCAGTATGCCCCAGTAAGCAAAAAGCCGTATTTGTGGCCTACATTTCACAGTCACTTCTGCACGTCTAATCCCAGATGTGCAGTATATCAGAGGGTTTTTTAACCCCAGTAAGCAAAAATCTGTATTTCTGGCCTAAATGTGACACTCACTTATGCACCTATAATCCTAGATGTGCACTATATGAAACAGATGTTTTTTTTTCGCCTCAGTATGCCCCAGTAAGAGAAAGCCGTATTTCTAGCCTAAATTTCACAGTCACTTATGCAGCGATAATCCTCGATGTGCACTATATGAAAAAAAGGTTTTTTTTAACCCCAGTGTCTCAAAGCAGTATTTCTGGACTTGCAGACATGCAGATATCCTGTGCTGGTGAACTATCGTGGCATAAAATGGCTGCCGATTATGTATTGATATTGACTAACTCAAGGAAAAAAAGTTTGTTTTCAGTAGTAGTTGGCAGTGCAGTTTCTAGGTAAAATTTCTCTCAGGGCGAGTGTCAAAAATACCCTTCCCTGTCAAAAAACTCCCCCCTTCCCCTCAAAACTGCTCGATGAAATAAGTGTCTCCCCATTGTAAAAAAATGTGTAACCACATTGCACGGACGGTCACAGTGACGCACCCAGTGACCCACTGTCCCACAGACTCAGGCTCTCACTCACAGCAGGCTTCTTTCTCAGCACTGCTCCGGGCGGGCGGTAACAGGCATGTAGTGCGGGTGGCGGTGCTCACCTCACTCACTGTACGTCATGCTGCGCGTTACGTGCAGTGAGTGAGCGCCGCCGCCCGCAGAGCCTGCCTGTGGGGGGACATTATTTTTAATAAGGATCACTATGGACATTATTTAGAATGGAGGCTGCTGTGGGTGTCATTATAACTGTATAATGTCTGATAGGCCTAGTCCTGAGTTATATTACGCTGCCCTGTATAATAATGTACCCTGATACCCCTTAGTTATATTACCCCAGCGGGGTAATATAACTAAGGGGTATCAGGGATGTGTACATTATCATACAGGGCATGGGCAGGGTAATATAACTCAGCTCAGGACTAGGCCTATCAGACATTATAGTTATAATGAGTAATGACACCCAAAGCAGCCTCCATTCTAAATAATGTCCATAGTGATCCTTATTAAACTTAATGTCCCCCACAGTGACAGTGGCCCCCATTTTCATGTCTTCCACAGTGGCCCCCACCCCCCATTGTAATTAATGCCCCCCCCCCCCCAGACCATCCACAGTGTCCCCATTGTAAAAAAAATTGTCAGGCTCGCCTCACAGTAGGCTTTTTTTAGCATCAGCACTGCTCAGGGGCTCAGGGCGGGTGGTAACAGGCAGGCAGTGCGGCGCTCACTCAGTGTACGTCACGCGCCTGCGCCGCCTAGTGGGAGGAGCAGGCGCGTGACGTCAGTAAGTGCCGCCCGCACGTACCGGAGCTGTGGACACTGTCTGTAGATAAGTGTGAGAGGACTCGGCACTCGGGCGCAGGTCGCAGGGCAGGCGAGATCTCAGAGGGAGGGAGCCAGGGCGCACGGCACGACAGTAATAACAGGCAGAGAAACGACAAGAGGGCGCCCCTGCCGGCGCCCCCCTTCTGACAGCGCCCCGGGAGGCCGTCTGGCCCGCCCGCCCCTAAACACGGCCCTGGTAGTTGGCTCAGAGCAGGCTTAAAACAATTGTGCACTGCACCCACAAAACACATTTGCTGTAGATCGCTGAGTAAAGAAGCAGTTCTTCATAAGATTTCTCCCTGATCTCTCCCTCACAGCAGCTGCTGCTTATCCCTACACTAATCCGAGCAGAGTGACGGGCGGCGTCACATGCTGCAGTTGGCAAATCACAGCCATGCCAATAGTAGCTATGGCTGTAATGGCCTTTTGGGGCAAGTAGTATGACGCTTGTTGATTGGCTGCTTTGCAGCCTTTCCAAAAGCGCCATAAAAATCGCCGAACACCGAACCCGAACTTTTACGTATATGTTCGGGTTCGCGTCCGGGTGCTGAAAAACCTAAAGTTCGGTACGAACCCGAACTTTACAGTTCGGGTTCGCTCAACTGTAGTAATAACTGGAATGGGGGGACTACAGTACCCTGAAAGATTATCAAAATCAGGGCTATTCACTTTAGAAAAAAGACGACTGAGGGGAGATCTAATAACTATGTATAAATATATCAGGGGTCAGTACAGAGATCTATCCCATCATCTATTTATCCCCAGGACTGTGACTGTGACGAGGGGACATCCTCTGCATCTAGAGGAAAGAAGATTTGTACACAAACATAGAAGACAATTATTTATGGTAAGAGCCTGGATGTATTTCTGGAGTTTAATAATATTACAAGTTAAAGCTACTAGAGATGGGTTGTTGATACAGGGAGTTATTCTGATTGCCTGATTGGAGTCGGGAAGGAATTTTATTCCCCTTAAATGGGGAAAATTGGCTTATACCTCACATTTTTTTTTTTTGCCTTCCTCTGGATCAACTTGCAGGATAACAGGCCGAACTGGATGGACAGATGTCTTTTTTCGGCCTTATAAACTATGTTACTATGTTAGGCTACTTTCACACTAGCGTTCAGAGCGGATCTGCTCCTATAATGCAGACGTTTGCATCCGTTCAGAACGGATCTGTCTGCATTATAACTTAGAAAAATTTCTAAGTGTGAAAGTAGCCTTAGCGGATCCATTCAGACTTTACATTGAAAGTCAATGGGGGACGGATCCGCTTGAAGATTAAGCCATATGGTGTCATCTTCAAGCGGATCCGTCCCCATTGACTTCCATTATAAGTCTGGATGGATCCGCTCGCCTCCGCACGACCAGGCGGACACCCGAACGCTGCAAGCAGCGTTCAGGTGTCCGCTCGCTGAGCGGAGCGGAGGCTGAACGCTGGCAGACGGGTGCATTCTCAGTGGATCCACCTCCACTGAGAATGCATTAGGGCCGGACGGCTGCGTTCAGGGCCGCTTGTGAGCCCCTTCAAACGGAGCTCACGAGCGGACACCTGAACGCAGGTGTGAAAGTAGCCTTACTATGTAAACCTTCCAAAGATTGTCTCTTATTGAGGGCAGATGATACTGTGGGAAAAAAATAGTGGCTTGTTGGGACCAAATGTCCAAAAATGATGCTTCAATGGCAGGAGTTCACCACTGATGAAGTTAAGCAGTGGCCTCAGGAGGTTCTCTGCTAAGACTGCAGAGGGATGGCAATTTAGCCTCCAGCACTGTACTCTTGCATAGCCCTGAATATAGTTATGTCATGTAACTGTATGCAGGCCAGCAGGGGCGCATTGGCCTAAAGGGAAATTTCCCAGTGGGCTGATGCCCAGGGGGCCACCCAAGCTCTCCTGATGGCTGCAGGCCAGCTACATAATGATCTGATACTCAACAGCCACAGTTGTCCTCCTGAACTCAACTGTATTACCGTTCTCAACTGTATTACCGTGATATATTTGAATACTTGGAGAGGGCAGCAGTATTTTGTGCTGCACTGTGGTATTTGATTCTGCTGGGGTGGTAGTTTGTGTTTCCTGAGGCGATGTGAGGTAATTCAACAAACTTTATTCAGACACAAACAATATGACAAAGGTTAACAACTGTCATATCTATATAGCCTACAGGTGGCAGTAAACATGTTAACATGTATAACTCCTAACATCCTCCCTTTCTTGTGAAATCAAGTAATATATAACATAAGATGATTGGATACCACAATACATTCCAAAGGTGACAATGTTTTTTATAATGTATCTAGCATACAAAATCCTTATATCAAGAGGCAGCTTGCCGCTACATGTGAGTTTGGAGTATTACATGATGAACTTATCAGAGACAGAATAGTTCTGGGATCAAAAGACATAAATGCTAGAAAGAGAATGCTCAGGAGTACCAGACCTGAACCTACAGAGAGCCATTGATATGTGTAGAAGCCATGAACTTACAGAAATGCAAATACAAGCAATGCAAGAAAGCAAAAGTGAAACCGAAGCTGTACATTATACCGCTAAAACATATAAAAAGCCCATGAAAGAAAGCAAAGTAAAAACAATCAGATGTAGATACTGTGGAAACAACCACCCCTGGGGGAGAGGCCACTGTCCTGCATATGGAGAAACCTGCAGTAAATGCAAAAAGCAAAACCATTTTTCTAGAGTATGCAGGCAGAAAGCAAATGCCAGAATACATATGGCTGCACAGATCAAGAGCAGCAGCTCAGAAGAATCAGTATTCACTATTATTCATCAAATAGGAGCAGTAAGCAGTCCAGGATCACAGTGGTTTGTACCACTAGAACTCAGCACTGACAGAGAAGCAGGGGAAAGGTTACACTGTCAGTTAGACTGTGGGGCCACCTGCAACCTTATGACATACAAAGACTGTTGCAAAATTGTTAAAGAAGGAAAGCCAACATTACAGAAGAGTAATGTCAAATTAAAATGGTACAATGATACCTATATGATACCTATGGGCCAATGTAATCTAAATTGTACATATAAAGATAAAACATATACACTGCAATTCCAAGTTGTCCAAGGTAAACACAAACCACTTCTCTCAGCAGAAACATGTCAGAAAATGGGCCTCCTTACACTGAATGTAGAACATAATGTATTATTACATGATGACCAGCAAACAACTACAACTTCACCCTTTTCTTATGAAATGATCACAACTGAATATAGAGACATTTTCAAAGGACTAGGGTGTCTACCTGGAGAGTATCACCGAGAAATAGATGAAGCAATACCTCCTGTTCAACACCAACCACGTAGAGTGCCGGCTCCACTTAAAGCAGACTTAAAGGCGAAAATAGAGAGATTAGAGACACTGGGAGTGATAAAAAAGGTCATAGAACCTACGACATGGATAAGTAGTATGGTTGCTGTTAAGAAACCAGGCAAGCTGAGAATATGCATTGATCCCAAAGACTAAAACGCTCACATTATCCAATGCCTACTATAGAGGAAATCCTACCAAGTTTAACAAATGCAAAAGTATTTTCTGTCTTAGATGCTAAGGATGGCTTCTGGCAAGTAAAACTGGACACTAAAAGCAGTTATCTCACTACATTCTGGACTCCCTTTGGGCGTCACCGATGGCTACGCATGCCTTTTGGGATTGCTACTGCATCAGAAGAATATCAACGTAGACAACATGAAGCAGTAGAAGACCTGCCCGGAGTGGAAGTTATTGCAGATTATATATTGGTGTATGGCTGTGGTGACACTACAGAGGAGGCCACAAAGGATCATGACAAGAATTTGATTGGACTCTTAGAGAGAGCACGAAAGCTGAACCTAAAATTCAATAAAAAGAAGCTGAGATTGAGGCTATCTTCGGTACCATACATGGGACATTTACTCACAGCAGAAGGCCTGCGTCCTGATCCAGAAAAAGTCAGAGCAATTTTAGAGGTACCAAAGCCTGACAATGTACAAGCAGTTCAGAGACTGCTAGGGTTTGTAAACTACCTTTCAAAATTCTTACCACATCTTTCGGATGTATGTGAACCACTACGCAGACTGACAGACAAAGACAGCTTGTGGGCCTGGCAATCCAGCGATGATGAAGCCCTCAAGCAAATTAAAGATATTGTTACTAAACATCCAGTTTTGAGATACTACAATGTCAATGAAGAAGTAACAGTCCAATGTGATGCCAGTGAAAAAGGTCTTGGAGCAACACTTTTGCAAGGAGGTCAGCCAGTGACATTTGCATCACGTACACTGTCTTCAACAGAACAAAGATATGCCCAGATTGAAAAGGAATGTCTTGCCATTGTATATGCATGCCAGAAGTTTAATCAGTACTTACATGGAAAAAATATTATTAACATTGAGACTGATCATAAGCCTCTAGAGAGCATTTTTAAAAAACCTCTCCTAGTAGCACCAAAACGTCTACAGCACATGATGCTACAGTTGCAAAAATACAACCTTAATGTGGTTTACAAAAAAGGATCAGAAATGTATAACTCCTAACAGTTTGTGCTGCACTATGGTATTGCAGGCCCTGTCTACTTCTGTTGTCCCTGCCTACTTATGTTGGGCCTTCCTATTTATGTTACCCCATCTTCTCTCAATTTAGTCCCGCCAACAACATGGGGCCACTTTTAGGTTTTTTTCAGGACCACTTTCAGTTTGCAATCCAGCCCTGCAGGGCAGGGCAGGTATGGGGGCAAAATTGTGCAATTTATTGTACATAGAAGCTTTCTCACTTTTTTGCCAGAATTTGTGGCAAAAATGTGACAAAACCGCTATACACAATAATCCTAATATCACTGTATTCAGGAGATGCTAGAAGACCTTTGTAATGGATCACATGTGCAGGTCACATGATCAAATATCCATAAAGGGGTAGTCTCACTTCAGCAAATGGCATTTATCATGTAGACAAAGTTATTACAAGTCAATTTATTATGATTGTCCCTATTGCTTCCTTTGCCGGCTTGATTCATTTCTATTGTGAAGGGGGCACATCTGCACATAACTATTGTGAAGGGGGGACATCTGGGCCTTATTAGTGTGAAGGGAGCACATCTGGGCTTAACTACTGTCAATAGGGCACATCTGGGTATTACTACTATGAATAGGGCACATCTGGGCATAACTTGTGAAGGGGGCATATACCTGGGCATAACAAGTGTGTAGGGGGCACATATCTGAGCATAACTAGTGTGAAGGGGGCACATATCTTGTCAGAACTATTGTAAAGGAGCACATCTGGGAATTACTATTGTGAAAGGGACACATGTGGGCATTACTAATGTAAAGGGGGACATGTGGATATTACTATTGTGAAGGGGAACAGTGTGGGTATAACTACTGTGAAGGGACACATGTCTGGGCATAGCTAGTGGGAAGGGGGCAAATATCTGGGAATAGCTAATGTAACGGGGCATATCTGGGCATAACTTGTAAAGGGGCACATATCTGAGCTTAACTACTGTGAAGGGGGCATGTCTTGGCATAAATACTGTGAAGGAGGCACATTTGAGCATAAATACTATGAAGGGACATATGTGGACATTACTACTGTGAAGTGGAACAGTGTGGGCATAACTTGTGAAGGGGGCATATATGTAGGCATAACTACTGTGAAGGGGCACATCTGAGCATAACTGTTGTGAAGGGAGAACATATCTGGGCATAACTATTGTAAAGGGGCACTTTTGGGCATAACTAGTGTGAAGGGGACACATATCTGGGCATTACTATTGTGAAAGGAGCACATTTGTGCATAACTATTGTGAAGGGGGCACATCTACATATAACTATAGTGAAGGAGGAACATCTGGGCCTAACTAGTGTGAAGGGAACACATCTGGACATAACTATTGTGAAGGGGGCATGTCTGGGGAAAACTACTCTGAATAAGGCACATCTGGGCATAACTTGCGTAGGGAGCACAACTAGTGTGTATGGGGACCATATCTGAGCATAACTAGTGTGAAGGGGGCACATATCTGGGCAAAACTATAGTTAAGGGGCACATCTCGGAATTACTATTGTGAAGGGGGCATATATCTGGGCATTACTATTGTGAAGGGGCACATCTGCACAGAGCTACTGTGAAGGGACACATCTGGGCATAACTATTGTGAAGGGGGCACATCTAGGTATAATTACTATAAAGGGGTTCATCTGGACATAACTACTATGAAAGGTGCATATAAGTCGAGGCTATTGTGAAGGGGCAAATTGTGAGCACTACTACTGTGAAGGGGGCACAATGTGGGCATTACTGTGTAGCGGCATAAAGATGGAATAATTGGTATGTGGGAGTATTAAGGGGTCTGGGTGGGATTCAGTGTGTATAGTTAAATTTTGGGCTGAGTTAGAGACATGTCCTAGTATGAACAAATTTGCCATGACACGCGTACTAGTGATGAACACCATAGGCAATATTCGTTTTTGCGATATTTCGCAAATTTTTCGCATAATATTCGCAATAAATTAGTGAATTCTAGAATTCATGATCTCCAGTCATTATTTTCGCGATTGCGCAAACCGGCACTAATGATAAGCATATTTTTTACATGCAACTTCACATTTTATCAGGTCTGAGTAGATATTACTGATTGTGAACTAAGTATTGTTGTGACATCACAGCACTATGTCTGTAGCATGTATGTATGGACAGCAGAGAAACAGTAATTCCTATCACACTCCCTAACACCCTGCACTGGAACCTATCAGCTACACTATATCACTATCTAACCTACACTGACCATCTCCCACTAACTATCTGTATTATATATATGAGCTAACTACCATTTTTTTCGCCCATAAAACGCACCTAGGTTTTTGGGGAGGAAGATAAGAAAAGAAATATTTTTAACCAAAAGGTGTGCTGTGTGTTTGGTGGGTTTGGAACTAATGGTGATCTGTGGATGGCACTATTACTGGGGATCTGTGGATGACGGACACTGTTATGGGGGGATCTGTGGATGGCAGACACTGTTATGGGGGAATCTGTGGATGATGGACACTGTTATGGGGGGATCTGTGGATGACGGACACTGTTATGGGGGGGATCTGTGGATGACTGACACTGTTATGGGGGGATCTGTGGATGACGGACACTGTTATGGGGGGGATCTGTGACGGACACTGTTATGGGGGGATCTGTGGCTTGCACTGTTACAGGGGGATCTGTGGCTGGCACTGTTAGAGGGGGGATCTGTGGATGGCACTGTTATATATGTGCCATCCACAGACCCCCCAGCCAATAACAGTGCCATCCACAGACCCCCCTAGCCCATAACAGTGCCATCCACAGACCCCCCCAGCCCATAACAGTGCCATCCACAAACCCCCCCAGCCCATAACTGTGCCATCCACAGATGTCCCCCATAAAAATGTCATCCACAGATCCCCCCCCCGCCGCCGCTCCAGTATACAAATATAAGATGTCTTATTCAATTTTATTCAATTAATAGTTATTAAACATGCCCCCTCACTCCTAATAGTACCTTACATCCTAACCGCTTCAGTAGAACCCAGGCAGGCAGGCCGGGCGGCCGGCGCGTCACTCACTTGTAGTGTACGGGGACTGTAATACCCGTCACTACAGAAGGGTCACTTGTGTGCTGTCGTCCCCCTTATTTATGGGGAAGTTGGTATAAGTCATCTTTATAAAATTTAATGTAATGTAATGCTATGTATTTCCCTGTTGCTGCAAAATGTGCATGTACAGGCCTGCTAGGGGTGTCATTCCAGCTCTTAGTCACTAGAGGGAGCTAGGGAGCCCTAGTTTATATAAGGCCCAGTCAGGGAAGAAGAGGTCAGTCTAAAGTTGTGGTTGAAGTCTGTAGTCTAGTCTAACCAGAGATTAGGCTATGTCAGAGTCAAGTCCAGGCCTGAAGCCTGTGGACCAGGAGAGGGTAATGCAGTCCCTGTAACCGGGTTCCAGATCCAAGGAAAAGGTTCCCCTCCTGAATATATATATGCAGAAGCAGGAACACCACAGCTAATGAGCCTGAGGAAGCTGAGAAAGAGACAGAGGCAAGTCAAGAAAGCAAGAGGTACTCAAGACAACAGAGGAGGTACTTGATAGATATAAAACCAAGGATATACGCCAGAGCTAGGGCATTGGACCTTGGAGAAGAGTTTCTATGTTCCAGGATCAGTCAGGAATAGAGTGCAAGCTGCCTGTACTGCAAGTCCTGTGTTTAACACTCTAAAGTCACCTTGCTATATACATATATATTGCCTGCATCAACTGTATTGAAAATCAACTGTCTTCAAAGGAACTGCGCTTCCGTCAATGTCCCTATATGATGACTACTAAAGTTTGAATTCTGTTTTAACATCACGTGGTTCCTCAGTTATTCCTGCTATCAGCAAACGGCGTGCCACCGTTTAATTGGCACTGGCGTCACGAACATTTCTCATCATCACCTGCCCTTGCAGAGAGTCAGCCGTCTCAGGTTAGTGTCTATTGCACTACAACACCCAGGAACATTTCTACACCTAACTTGAGTACGCTGCACCTCTCTTTTGGCGTCACGAACAGGATACGCACGCTTTCTAGTGCAAGAAGCGTGAACTTTGTGCCTTATACAGTTGCCCTGTGACCAAAGTGACAAATTGCCTGTTTTATTAAAGTGGACTTTGTGGACTGAAAAACATACCCAAAGTGTGCCTAAAACCTCCAAAAAGCGCTGTGCAGTGTTGCGCTATCAAGAGGAAAGAAATCGCCACATCGGAGTGTGGTTTTATGGACTTTTTATCATCCTGCTTGCTGTCAGTGAATAGACAGCGTTTCTACTAAAGATGGCCGCTGAGCTTGCCGAATTTGCTGCTGCGTCATCTTCATCCCGAAAAAGCGGGAAAAGTTGGCGCCCTTCTGATGAAAAAGCGGGAAGGAGTTCAAGGTCAAGCGCCACTGCTTATCGGGACATTTGCATGTCGGCCAGCATGGACTCCGCCTTCCATATACTGGAATACCTGGGGGGCGGCCTCCCAGTGCAATGGGAGGAGCTGGCTGATCTTATTGGCGCCACCCTATCGCTCTCCAGAGAAGGATCGAGAATGTTGGAGAGTGAGCACTGCGTTGCTGCAACGTCCGCGCCTGAAACATCAAAAATGGAGAATGTTGGTGTCGAGCCAGAGGAGGCTCCACCGGCCTACTCTCCGGGACCGGAGAGACCCGCCTGCCTGCCACGGGAGAAATAACCAGAGCCCTGCTATGGCTCTTGGAGAGACTTCTTTCAGCCCTCTTTCAAATGGTCCTCATTAATGGCAGAGATCCGGGAGGCCGCTATAAAGCAGAATACCAAGACTAAAATATATTATGAGGAACTGACCAAGACAATCCATGAACGACACACCAACACCCAACCCCGCCTGGAAAGGAGAAAGGGGTTGGTGGTGTCCTTTGACAAAACCCGTGGCTACGGGTTCATCCAAGATTATCTAACTGGCAGAGACTTGTATGTTAACAGAAGATCTGTCAAGAGAGACTACCTCCCTTCCTATCAGCACAGCCTCCGCGAGGGAGAGGAAGTGGAGTTCACCCCTGCCGAGAGCCTGAGAGGCCCTTATGCAACTGCCGTGACCCGTCCCAAGCGAGAACCTGAGGACTGGGAGGCAGAAGAAGACTACTCTGGCTGCGAGCGGGAACCTGAACGCTCTCCAGAGCCGGCCCATCACGCCTTCCAGGAGCGGAGCTCCTTCATTGGGCCTAACGTCTTCTGGCAGCCAACCGTGCTGGAAAAATGGGTGAGCCCCTATCCTTCCCCCGAGCTGCCTCGTCGGGAGAAGACCGTACAGGACATGGAGAACTTAAAAGGACTTCGGGTTACCTTGGAGAATATCCAGAAGGGTAGGAGACCCGATGCGCCACCGGAGCCTGACGCGGCCGCGTCCGACGCATCGTTGACTGTACCTGCGCCGGCGGCACCAGCAGAGAACAGCGATTCCAACACAGAGAGCATTGGTGACCAGATCGTCCGGCTGGAGGAAAAGTTGCGGGAGCTGCGCAAGATTGCCACCGCCAGGATCCGGACGCCGCCTAAGGAGGATGAGGTAAGGGTGCCTGTCACCACCCGTAGACCACCTTCTGTCACCCCCGCTCCGTTGCGGCCCCAAAGAGGACCCGCTAGTGCTGTGAACTGCTGTACTGAGCCCACCGGACCGCTTGCGGCGGCGGTACCCAATGCAGCACAACCCACAATCATTGTGCCGGGACCGGTACGGTCCACAAGAGTGTTTGCCCCTGGGCCTATGGGGCCAATACCTATTAGGGGTCCCTTCACTTTGCAGCTTCCCCCTAACACTGTAATGTGGGCACATCCTCCTGTAGAGGACTACTACAGGCCGTACTTGCCAGCAGAGCCGGGTAATTATGACATACCCCTGTGAATCAGCCTGCTAGGCCTTTGCTTTATTTCACCAAAGAATGATGTTGTTAACCCTTCCAGGACAGGAGTCCTATGTTTCCTGGTCGTTTGTTGCTGCTGCCAGTTTATCCACGGCTCAGTGGTAGGTGTTGACCACTGAAATATCAAAGTCGACAAAGCCAAGTTTGTTTCCAGGACCTCCTGCCTGCTTTTGCTATCCCACGCCAAGTTGTGCCTGTTCCTTTGTTGCACCTCTTACCCTTAACCCCCTTTTCAGGTTGATAAGGGGTATTCCAGTTTTATATTGTGCAACTTTATACTAAGGAACCGTGCCCGGAGATAGACTCAAAAGAACCTGAGCCTCTGAGATTTTTTTTTGCTCTTTTAAAAAGGAAATGTGCCCAGAGATGGACTCCACCGCATGAGAGCCTCTGTGATTTATAGGAAAATAACCTGGGTACGGACTCATATTTGTTCTTTGAGCCTCCAAGAACTTTTATACTGTTTTACCGTTTCTTGCTGTTCTAATATGGACTTATTCATTGTCATGGACTATCCTGGTATTAATGTCACGCTGTGCCAGGTCAGCGCCCCAGTTCCATTCACTATCCTGAGAGAAGAGAACGACGCCCCTTGTCACCACCCTTCTCCTTTGCCAATTGGACCTGATATGAATGTAAATGCAGATGAATTACATATATGTATGCCTGCATGTCTCTTTTTCTGTTTCAGGTAAAGATTCCAGTTGGACGGGCCCTGATGGAGTACGAGGTCGTACTCAGCTTAAAGCAGTGGGGTATGTAGTGTACGGGGACTGTAATACCCGTCACTACAGAAGGGTCACTTGTGTGCTGTCGTCCCCCTTATTTATGGGGAAGTTGGTATAAGTCATCTTTATAAAATTTAATGTAATGTAATGCTATGTATTTCCCTGTTGCTGTAAAATGTGCATGTACAGGCCTGCTAGGGGTGTCATTCCAGCTCTTAGTCACTAGAGGGAGCTAGGGAGCCCTAGTTTATATAAGGCCCAGTCAGGGAAGAAGAGGTCAGTCTAAAGTTGTGGTTGAAGTCTGTAGTCTAGTCTAACCAGAGATTAGGCTATGTCAGAGTCAAGTCCAGGCCTGAAGCCTGTGGACCAGGAGAGGGTAATGCAGTCCCTGTAACCGGGTTCCAGATCCAAGGAAAAGGTTCCCCTCCTGAATATATATATGCAGAAGCAGGAACACCACAGCTAATGAGCCTGAGGAAGCTGAGAAAGAGACAGAGGCAAGTCAAGAAAGCAAGAGGTACTCAAGACAACAGAGGAGGTACTTGATAGATATAAAACCAAGGATATACGCCAGAGCTAGGGCATTGGACCTTGGAGAAGAGTTTCTATGTTCCAGGATCAGTCAGGAATAGAGTGCAAGCTGCCTGTACTGCAAGTCCTGTGTTTAACACTCTAAAGTCACCTTGCTATATACATATATATTGCCTGCATCAACTGTATTGAAAATCAACTGTCTTCAAAGGAACTGCGCTTCCGTCAATGTCCCTATATGATGACTACTAAAGTTTGAATTCTGTTTTAACATCACGTGGTTCCTCAGTTATTCCTGCTATCAGCAAACGGCGTGCCACCGTTTAATTGGCACTGGCGTCACGAACATTTCTCATCATCACCTGCCCTTGCAGAGAGTCAGCCGTCTCAGGTTAGTGTCTATTGCACTACAACACCCAGGAACATTTCTACACCTAACTTGAGTACGCTGCACACTGACGTCACTTGCCTGCGCCGCCTGCTTCTTTCATAAAGTAGGCAGCGCAGGCACGTGACATCAGGGAGTTACGCTGCCGCCCGCCCGGCCTGCCTGCCGGCATTCTACAGAAGAGGTTAGGATGTAAGGTACTATTAGGAGTGAGGGGGCATGTTTAATAACTATTAATTGAATAAGACATTTTATAGTAGTATACTGGAGCGGCAGGGCGGGGCTATAGTACACTGACTGCACCGCCCCGCCGCTCTTGCTGGCCCCTAGCTCCTCCTCCCAGTCCCTCCCCGAGTCCCCGCTTGCTCGTACATCGCAGCTTGCGATGTAAAACTGCAAGCATTCGCCCCATAAGACGCAGGGGCATTTTCCCCCCATTTTGGGGGGAGAAAAAGTGCGTCTTATGGGGCAAAAAATACGGTAACTATCTAATGTAATTGGATAAGGAATAGGTTCCAGATGAATACACAGAGGACAGCAATGTCACTGCTCTCTCTCTCTCTCAGAACTGCAAAAAACTGCAGAAAATGGAGGCTGGGGAGTTTTTTATACAGTAAGGGGTAGGCAACTTTCCTATTGGTTGCTAGGGATGTTGCTAAGCTCTGACAAAGATATTGCAGCCTTCTCATTGGCCCACAAGCAAGAAGGGAGCACTATATTCTACATTTTTGCAAATTCTCGAAGTGCCGATATTCGCAATAAAAATTTGCAATTAAAATATTCGCGATCAACACTAATGCGTACCACATATTGTCCCCCTTTTTCCTTTTCAAAAGTTGGGAGGTATGCTAGCACAGACAGCTTCTTCCCCAGACTTGGGGCTCCATTAACTGAGCTCCTCGGCTGGCTGCTAATTGCACCTCATAAACATCCGAGCTGATGAACACATAAAGAAAACTTGGTTTTCCCAGACTTTATTGATCTCCCCCAGCTTTCTCTGGGTGAGATGCAGCTGAGCTAAAATTGACTCTGATAACACATGTAACAGTGTTATCTTGTGGCATCATTTGACAATAGCCATTAAAAAACATTAAAAGAGTTAGTTAACCTTTTTGTACCATTTTGCGTTAAATATTAAGTATAGCTTGGCTGCATCTGTACATCATTTTAATGACCATAATATGCCACTCAGGTAGCTCCACTGCCACTGCCTCTCTCCTATATATTTACTATCAGAATTACATGGCTTCACAAGGGTGTATTTTGTTTGTTTTTTGTGTGTGTGTAGTTTAAAAGATAACATGCACAGTGTCATCTACAGTGACCCATAATTGTAACATCCATAGTGCACCTATAAATTACATTTAGAGTGCCCCCACAACAGTGACCTCCACATTGCCTCATCCCCTTTAAAAACTGACCTCCACAGCATGCCCTGCCCCCTTAACAGTGATCTATAACAGTGGAGAGAAATGGCTGAATCGTCATGGAAACCTGGTGTAAAACTGTGTGTATATCAGTGAGATGATGAATGAAGGGCTTACGAGCCCTACAATGTTTATCTCAGTTAGGATATAAGTGCCTCTGTTGGCTAATACAGGCAATGTGATCGTGCTACTTTTGCATTTTTTGGGAATATCTCAAGAACAATATGCCGTTAAGAGCGGAGACCTGGTCTAAGCACCTTATTTACCTATATGCAGATCAGTCCAGTTGTTTGGCCGTGCATAAAGAACAGACAACAGACAGACAGAAATTCATTATACACATATATACACTGCTCAAAAAAATAAAGGGAACACTTAAACAACACAATGTAACTCCAAGTCAAAAACACTTCTGTGAAATCAAACTGTCCACTTAGGAAGCAACACTGAGTGGCCATCAATTTCACATGCTGTTGTGAAAATGGGATAGACAACAGGTGGAAATTATAGGCAATTAGCAAGACACCCCCAATAAAGAAGTGGTTCTGCAGGTGGTGATCACAGACCACTTCTCAGTTCCTATGCTTCCTGGCTGATGTTTTGGTCACTTTTGAATGCTGGCGGTGCTTTCACTCTAGTGGTAGTATGAGACGGAGTCTACAACCCACACAAGTGGCTCAGGTAGTGCAGCTTATCCAGGATGGCACATCAATGCGAGCTGTGGCAAGAAGGTTTGCTGTGTCTGTCAGCGTAGTGTCCAGCGCATGGAGGTGCTACCAGGAGACAGGCCAGTACATCAGGAGACGTGGAGGAGGCCGTAGGAGGGCAACAACCCAGCAGCAGGACTGCTACCTCCGCCTTTGTGCAAGGAGGAACAGGAGGAGCACTGCCAGAGCCCTGCAAAATGACCTCAGCAGGCCACAAATGTGCATGTGTCTGCTCAAACGGTCAGAAACAGACTCCATGAGGGTGATATGAGGGCCCGACGTCCACAGGTGGGGGTTGTGCTTACAGCCCAACACCGTGCAGGACGTTTGGCATTTGCCAGAGAACACCAAGATTGGCAAATTCGCCACTGGCGCCCTGTGCTCTTCACAGATGAAAGCAGGTTCACACTGAGCACATGTGACAGACGTGACAGTCTGTAGACACCGTGGAGAACGTTCTGCTGCCTGCAACATCCTCCAGCATGACCGGTTTGGCATTGGGTCAGTAATGGTGTGGGGGGGCATTTCTTTGGAGGGCCGCACAGCCCTCCATGTGCTTGCCAGAGGTAGCCTGACTGCCATTAGGTACCGAGATGAGATCCTCAGACCCCTTGTGAGACCATATGCTGGTGCGGTTGGCCCTGGGTTCCTCCTAATGCAAGACAATGCTAGACCTCATGTGGCTGAAGTGTGTTAACAGTTCCTGCAAGACGAAGGCATTGATGCTATGGACTGGCCCGCCCGTTCCCCAGACCTGAATCCAATTGAGCACATCTGGGACATCATTTTTCGCTCTATCCACCAACGTCACGTTGCACCACAGACTGTCCAGGAGTTGGCAGATGCTTTAGTCCAGGTCTGGGAGGAGATCCCTCAGGAGACCATCCGCCACCTCATCAGGAGCATGCACAGGCGTTGTAGGGAGGTCATACAGGCACGTGGAGGCCACACACACTACTGAGCCTCATTTTGACTTGTTTTAAGGACATTACATCAAAGTTGGATCAGTCTGTAGTGTGTTTTTCCACTTTAATTTTGAGTGTGACTCCAAATCCAGACCTCCATGGGTTGAAAAATTTGATTTCCATTTTTAATTTTTGTGTGATTTTGTTGTCAGCACATTCAACTATGTAAAGAACAAAGTATTTCAGAAGAATATTTAATTAATTCAGATCTAGGATGTGTTATTTTTGTGTGCCCTTTATTTTTTTGAGCAGTATATATATATATATGTATATATATATGATATAAAAAGTCTACACACCCCTGTTAAAATGTCAGGTTTCTGTGATGTAAAAAAATGAGACAACGATAAATCATTTCAGAACTTTTTTCTTCCCTCTTAGGTAGAGGGAAGAAAAAATATAAAAATAAAATAATATAATAAAATAATATGGTTGCATAAGTGTGCACACCCTTAAACTAAATACTTTGTTGAAGCACCTTTTGATTTTATTACATCACTCAGTCTTTTTTGGTATGAGTCTATCAGCATGGCACATTTTGACTTGGCAAGATTTGCCCACTCTTCTTTGCAAAAACACTCCAAATCTGTCAGATTGCGAGGGCATCTGCTGTGCACAGCCCTCTTCAGATCACCCCACAGATTTTCAATCGGATTCAGGTCTGGGCTCTGGCTGGGCCATTCCAAAACTTTAATCTTCTTCTGGTGAAGCCATTGCTTTGTTGATTTGGATGTATGGTTTGGGTCGTTGTCATGCTGAAAGATGAAGTTCCTCTTCATGTTCAGCTTTCTAGCAGAAGCCTGAAGGTTTTGTGTCAATAGTGACTGGTATTTGGAACTGTTCATAATTCCCTCTAGCTTAACTAAGGCCCCAGTTCCAGCTGAAGAAAAACAGCCCGAAAGCATGATGCTGCCACCACCATGCTTCACTGCGGGTATAGTATTCTTTTGGTGATGTGCAGTGTTATTTTTGCGCCAAACATATCTTTTGGAATTATGGCCAAAAAGTTCAACCTTAGTTTCATCATACCATAACACCTTTTCCCACATGCTTTTGGGAGACTTCAGATGTGTTTTTGCAAAATGTAGCCTGGCTTGGATGTTTCTCTTCATAAGAAAAGGCTTTCGTCTTGCCACTCTACCCCATAGCCCAGACATATGAAGAATACGGGAGATTGTTGTCACATGTACCACATAGCCAGTACTTGCCAGATATTCCTGCAGCTCCTTTAATGTTGTTGTAGGCCTCTTGGTAGCCTCCCAGACCAGTTTTCTTCTCGTCTTTTCATCAATTTTGGAGGGACGTCCAGTTCTTGGTAATGTCACTGTTGTGCCATATTTTCTCCACTTGATGATGACTGTCTTCACTGTGTTCCATGGTATATCTAATACCTTGGAAATTCTTTTCTACCCTTCTCCTGACTGATACCTTTTAACAATGAGTTCCCTCTGATGCTTTGGAAGCTCTCTGTGGACCATGGCTTTTGCTGTGGGATGCGACAAAGAAAATTTCAGGAAAGACCAACTAGAGCAGCTGAACTTTATTTAGGGTTAATCAGAGGCACTTTAAATGATGGCAGGTGTATGCTGACTCCTATTTAACATGATTTTGAATGTGATTGCTTAATTCTGAACACAGCTACATCCTCAGTTAGAAGAGGGTGTGCACAATTATGCAACCACATTATTTTATTTATATATTTTTTCTTCCCTCTACCTTAAATGCACCTGGGGCGTAAAAACCTAAGAGCAGAATATAAAATCAGTGATACAGTCCTAACCTCAGTATCTGAGGAAAGGGATTTAGGGGTCATTATTTCAGAAGACTTAAAGGTAGGCAGACAATGTCATAGAGCAGCAGGAAATGCTAGCAGAATGCTTGGGTGTATAGGGAGAGGCATTACCAGTAGAAAGAGGAAGGTGCTCATGCCGCTCTACAGAGCACTAGTGAGACCTAATTTGGAGTATTGTGCGCAGTACTGGAGACCATATCTCCAGAAGGATATTGATACTTTGGAGAGAGTTCAGAGAAGAGCTACTAAACTGGTACATGGATTGCAGGATAAAACTTACCAGGAAAGATTAAAGGACCTTAACATGTATAACTTGGAAGAAAGACGAGACAGAGGGGATATGATAGAAACTTTTAAATACATAAAGGGAATCAACAAGGTAAAAGAGGAGAGAATATTTAAAAGAAGAAAAACTGCTACAAGAGGACATAGTTTTAAATTAGAGGGGCAAAGGTTTAAAAGTAATATCAGGAAGTATTACTTTACTGAGAGAGTAGTGGATGCATGGAATAGCCTTCCTGCAGAAGTGGTAGCTGCAAATACAGTGAAGGGGTTTAAGCATGCATGGGATAGGCATAAGGCCATCCTTGATATAAGATAGGGCCAGGGGCTATTCATAGTATTCAGTATATTGGGCAGACTAGATGGGCCAAATGGTTCTTATCTGCCGACACATTCTATGTTTAAAGATTTCAGTTTGTTTTTTAATTGAGTGGTACAGTTTATAGGTCACCACTTTGAAGTTCTGAAATGATTTATCTTTGCCTCATTTTTTTACATCACAGAAACCTGACATTTTAACAGGGGTGTGTAGACTTTTTATATCCACTGTATATATATATATATATATATATTGTGAGACAGTGACAGGTCTCACTCAGGTTAGAGGCAAGGAAGGGGTGGATAGTGCGGTCCACACCCCTGTTCCACCACAGGTGAGAGAAGCTGGAGGTAATCAGCCTGGCATAAGGCACCTCCCAGAGTGTCAGAGAGGGGTAGTGTGTTACCTGTGGACAGAGGCCTGGAGGTTCTGTCTGTGTGGTCTCAGCTGGGCAAGGCTGAGAGACCAGAAGGCTGGGAGAGCCTGGAGTTGGGGGACGCAGCGACGCCTGGGAGGGTCGCAGGGCCATAGTCAGGCAGACTACTGAGCCCCAATCCCCCACAAGAAAATACTGAACTAGAGACAGTGGGCATACTGTGCTCGGTACAGCCAGGAGGCTGTGGGACATTGGCTGACAAAGCCGCATGTGTTCACAGGGTGTGAACTGGGACCTAGGTGAGTCAGGATATTATATGTTTAGTTAGAGCCCAGCCGGGCAGGTGTTTATTTTGTACCATTTATGTTTGGATTGCTGAGGAGCCAAATAAAGTGATGTTTGGACCTGAAACTTGGTGTCTGGCGACGATATTTGTGTGAATCACCCCCGGAGAAGAGCTAACCCCCCACAATTGGTGTCGGATGCGGGCAGGTGTCCCTGCTGATAAGTAAAAATGCTGGAAGCCTGCTAGTTTGCAGAGCAGAGACTGCTGGTGTTAAACTGGACTTTTTTTTTCTGTGGTGCAAACAGTGCAGGATTTAAAGGGCCAGAAGCCCAGTACAAGAGACTGAGCAGTGGAAATGGCTGCAAAATGGTATAGCCCGTGGGAGAAATCCTGCGAGTTAGTGATCGGCGGAATCCCGCTGGGGGTCAGTCTAGACTCCCGCCAGCAAGTGTCTCGGGTCCTGCCTGGAATTCTGGACTTTGTAACAAGGGGGCCAGAGACCAAAACTACGGTGTCACTGACCTTTGTGACTGACTATGGCTCTGTGCAATGGGAGCTGTTAAAATGTGAGACACTGGAAGTGGAATTTGTACTGGGCAAGGACTTTCCATTGTTTGGGCAGTTGTGGAGCGGAGTTCCTGATAAAAGACAAAGATATGCCGTTGCCAAGGGCAACCGTCGGGAAGATAAAGAGGTGGAGAGCGATGCGGTTCTCAGGAGTGCATATCTTCCCTGCGACTGTGTCCGGAGTCCTAGAGAGGGAGTGCGGAGGTGCAGTAAAGCTGTTGCTAGGAGCAACCACAACCTTGATGAGTCCGCGGGAGAGAATGTCACTGCGTTACCAGAATGGTTGATTACAAAGGGTAAGACTGTTCCTGTTATTAACCATGTGGCAGACCCAGTGACAGTGAGCCGGCGGCAAGGGATACCTGCTGGGCCGGTAGGTAATAAGTCTGTGTCTGGACAGGCGGATAAGCCTGCTGTGATTGCTCCCTCGCAGAAATCTACAGGGGAGAAGGTTTCTGTATTACCTCAGTTGCCCATGACCAAAGCTAGTTTTGAGATGACAAGGATCCGGGATCCCATGCTAGCCCGGGTAAGAGATAGCACAATATTGAAACCTGAGACTGGTAAAATATTAAAGGTGCTGGACAGTCGTGCGATAAAGGACTATCCGCTGATTTTCACTGAGCGTGAGACTCCAATGAGAACAGAGACTGATGAACTTGATGTTACAGATACGCTCATGCATGAGGGAGTGTTGGGCCGTGATATCGGTTTGTTGCTGTGGAGTAATGGAGTCACTTCTGCAGATAGTGACAAAACTCCTGCAGAACCTGTACCTGTCCCTTTAAGTGAGGATCTAAGGGAGTTGCACTTTGACCTGCATGGGGAAAGAATATTGACCATTGGAAACAATGGTGCTGGTCAAGTGCAAAGTGATGGTGACAAAAGTGCGGAAATGCATAAGGAAAATATGATGTCATATGAAATATGTGGTGACAGTGATATAACTTTTCCGTTGCAGGTTGTGGTCAGGGGAGAAGCGCCCCCTGGTGGTAAAAATGTAAATGATGATGAAGCTTTATTTTCTGCATCTGCTATGTTTCATGAAGCGCGATATGACGTAATCGAAAGGTTTGAAGACATGCATATAAGTAGTGTGGAGCAAAGCCCAGCTCCAGCTCAGTGTTTGAAGGTGCAGGAAAATATGATAGGGTTAGAGGGTGTACCGCACGTACCAGAGGTGGAAATGCAGTCTCCACAATGTTGGTTGGTTACTAAGGAAGTGTCCCAGGTGGGGATTAGCTCATCGGTGCCCCTAGAGGTCAGAATTAATAATGACACGAGCGGTATAGGTGACGTATGTGCTGTGACCGATAGCAACCCAGAGAGTGAAGCTACCATGTCAAGTTCCTGTGAAACAAAGGTGGTTCCTAGTAGCGACCAGACAGTTATATCTGACGAGATGAGAATTAAGTCGGGTGACGTCAGCCTAGGGTCTGAAGCCCATATCCAGACAGTTGTAGATGACCTGACACGACCGTACAACTGCAAACAGGAGGATGATCTCTCTCTCTCTTCACGCTCCCTAGAAACGTTAGAGACGGGACTAGCTGTCTTCACAGAGCAACTGAAGAAAATTTCAGAAAGGGCAAAGAAAGAGAATGGTGATACTCCTACATCTGCTGCAGCAGAGCCGAGCAAGGAGCAGCTGGAACCCGAGGCCCAAAAGCGGGGCACTTCCCACAAGCTTGTGCAAAAAGCTGAAAAGAAACTGCTGAAAAACATGGAGTTGGTGGTTCAGCGCCTGGAGAAACAGGGTGTGACATACAAAAAGGTGGAGAAAACCAAGAACAAACTTCAGCGAGGTTTGGATGATCTGATGGTGGACCTGGACCACCAGAAGCAAGTTATGTCTAATCCAGCGAAGAAACAGGAGAAGTGTGACTGGCTCCTAGCTGAAGAGAAATACATCTCGGCTCGATATGGTGAAAAACGTGACCAAACAGAGACTGATGCTTGGGAAAAGGAGACCAAGGCCCTCTCCTTGGCTAAAGCCCTGGAAAAAGCGCTTGAGGAGCATGCTGAATTGGAGAGGCTGAACAAGCAACTCAGAGCAGAGAATGAAAATCTCATGAGCTTAAAAGATGAGTTGGAGAAATCTAAGTGTGCTCTCAAACAGCAGGTGGAAGGTGAGAAACCTGAAGAGGAGAGTTCTCTGGAAGATGTCAAGAAGCCAGAGCCTGTTAAAAATGGGACTGGAGAGGGTGGCACTGTGGTGCTGGCTGTGGCAGAGAAGATGGAAGATGCTTCTGCTAAACCAGATGATGGGGCTGATGTGGATGCCGAAGACCACAGACCCGTGGTAGCGTGTAGCCTAGGCCTGGAAGACGCCCCCTCTGCATACAAGGCCTTCCAAATAGCCAGCAGCCTGCTGGGGAAGAAGTACGAGGAGGTGAAGGATCAGTTTTCGGATCCGGGTTATTACAATGGGCTATATCTCCTGACTCCTCCACAAAATGAGAACAGGGTCCTGGGTGAGCCTCTGGAGAAAATGACAGAAGACGAGGAGTCTGCTGAAGACCCTGGTGCCTCCTGCCTCAATGAGAAAGAGGGGGAGGGGTTAACAGGGCGAGTGTATGGTGCCATGTCCGAGAAGGATGAGAAGGCGGTCAAAGAGACTGGAGACTTCAAGAAGACAAAGACTGAAAAAGTTAAGGCCGATATGTTGGTTGACATGAAGTCCCCAGGTTCTACAGAGACCAAAGTTAAGCCAAAGGGAGCCGCGGCCAAAGTGGAAAAAGCTGCTAAAGAAGCAGAGGTCTCTAAAACTGCCATAGTAGCTGGAGTAACTACTGTTGGAAAGAAGGAAGAAGTGACCCAGATGCACGTAAAAGAAGCGAGTAGGGGCAAGCATGCTCTGCTGAAGGAGCCCTGCAAAGCAAAGGAGAAAGTGTTGGGATATGACCATGACTGGGAACAGTTCAGGCAAGAGCTGCAACAGTCCAAGAAAGGACGTGAGGCGCATGTACAGGAGCCAGAGGATCTAAAAAGAGAGAGAGATCAAAATATACGACAGCGCATCATCACTCGGGAAAGAGTAAGAAAAGAGTATCTGGCCATGAGATGGGCACATGAGGCTTTTAGGCAGTTTCAGTTAGGTAAGGTGTTGGTTTTGGTGATAAACCAAGCTCTGCTGGCATGGGTCTGACAGAACAAAGGGAAGGTACGTGTCACCGAGGTTCCTGGCCTCGGTGAAATAAGAACCGGTAATTTTCTGTGTCAGCGGCAGCTAGTGCTCGCTGACACTGGGTTACTTAGTGTGGCTGTAAAGCCAATCTGGGCCGGTTCTTATTGGGAGCAGCCAAAGAGCAGGGTGGGTGGCTGTTCCCCACATCCAGGCCAGGTCGATACCCTCTCACCAGCCTCCCGTGGTTATGCAGGTGTTCACCCTCACGGGCTTGAACAAAGGGGGGGGATATGTGAGACAGTGACAGGTCTCACTCAGGTTAGAGGCAAGGAAGGGGTGGATAGTGCGGTCCACACCCCTGTTCCACCACAGGTGAGAGAAGCTGGAGGTAATCAGCCTGGCATAAGGCACCTCCCAGAGTGTCAGAGAGGGGTAGTGTGTTACCTGTGGACAGAGGCCTGGAGGCTCTGTCTGTGTGGTCTCAGCTGGGCAAGGCTGAGGGACCACAAGGCTTGGAGAGCCTGGAGTTGGGGGACGCAGCGACGCCTGGGAGGGTCGCAGGGCCATAGTCAGGCAGACTACTGAGCCCCAATCCCCCACAAGAAAATACTGAACTGGAGACAGTGGGCGTACTGTGCTCGGTACAGCCAGGAGGCTGTGGGACATTGACTGACAAAGCCGCATGTGTTCACAGGGTGTGAACTGTGACTTTAGGTGAGTCAGGATATTATATGTTTAGTTAGAGCCCAGCCGGGCAGGTGTTTATTTTGTACCATTTATGTTTGGATTGCTGAGGAGCCAAATAAAGTGATGTTTGGACCTGAAACTTGGTGTCTGGCGACGATATTTGTGTGAATCACCCCCGGAGAAGAGCTAACCCCCCACAATATATATACAGTATACACTGACGAGCAAAAGGGTAACAATGTTTTGAACTGTTGACTTTCAGGATCCATATCTCACCATCCACTACAGCAGGGGTACTCAACTGGCGGACCGCGGTGCCACAGACCATGAGCAATGAGCGCTTCCATCAATACAGATGGAAGCGTTCCTTGCTGGAGCGCTGGGAGCTGGGTCCTATCACTCACCGCTCTGCTCCCTGCGCTCCTCCCCTCCTTCAGGCCGGCGGCTCTCTGAATGGTGAAGCAGGAAAACTACTATTAAGGGGCATTATTACTGTGAAGGAGCCACACTGGGGATTATTACTATGTAGGGGGCACAGAGAGGGCATTACAACTGTGAAGGGGCACAGATAGGGCATTACTACTATGAAAGGGGCAAAAAGAGGACATTACTACAATGAGGGGGCATTAAGGGTATTCATACTCTGTGGGGAGGAACTAAGGAGGTATTGCAATGTGTCAGGGGCACTAAGGAGCATCATAATGTGTGGGGACACCAAGGGATCACCCTGCTGTGAGAGTGCACTTAGGGGTATCACACTCTGTGGAGCACTAAAGGGATATCATACTGTCTAAGGGGCATCATTATTGTTAGGGGGCACTGAAAGGACATTCTTCTGTTTGGTCGGCAGAAAGGAGTGGGCTTGGAGGAGTGGATTATTGTAAAAAAAATTATAATGCAGCGCTACACGCCAATGGTGTTGTCCCTCCTTATATATTTTTTTGTTTTGCAACTCGGACCCGCATCCTACGGCAGACTCGGGTATGTGGACCTTTACAAAAAGTACTTGAGTACCCCTGCACTACAGCTTTCAATGTGAGACTGCTATCATTTTACAGAAAATAATCTTGGTTATCTCATACATAAACTGGACTTGCAACTATTTAGCATATGATTCGTTATGCAGATTCTTGTCATGTAACTGCATTGTTACTGTTTTGCTTCTAAAATTATAATTTTTATTTATTTATTATTTTGTTTGGCTTTCAACACTGCCTGAATCCTTCTGGGCATGCTCTCGATCAGATTCAAGCATGTCTCAACCGAAATCTGTTCCCAGGTCTCTTCCACATGTTCCCAATGGTGACGCATACTGGTCGACTCACTTGGGTACAACTAGAGCTTTTTCTTCAATACTACCCACAAGTGTTCGAATGGGTTGAGGTCTGGGGACTTGTGTGATAATGGGCGAAATCTCGTAGCAGCTCTGGGACGCACATCCCTTGCCTGGCGCATGTGCTGAATTTGGTGGTGCAGAGGTTCTTTAAAAATTACCCCGATATGTCAGAGCTGCTGCATAAAGTGCGGGCCGTCTGTGTGTGCTTTCGGCGTTCTCACCCTGAAGCTGCTTACCTGTCAGTGCTGCAGCGTAACTTCGGCCTTCCCGCTCACCGCCTCATATGTGATGTGCCTACAAGGTGGAACTCCACCTTCCACATGCTGACCAGACTGTCCGAGCAATAGCAGGCGACAGTGGAGTTTCAGCTGCCGCATGCACGGGTGAGTCACTCTGCGGAACCGCACCACTTCACTACCAATGACTGGGCCTCCATGCGAGACCTGTGTTCCTTGTTGCGCTGTTTCGAGTACTCCACCAACATCCCACTCCTATATCCTTGAAAAAACGCTTCTGGTGATGATGGAAGAGGATGTGGCACAGGAGGAGGAGGAGGAGGAGGAGGAAGAGGGATAATTTCATAGGGTTTCCGGCCAGTCATTCACAAGTGGCTCCGAGGAAGGGTTCCTGCACACACAAACGCCATCTACACAATTGTCCAGCCAGGGCACAGTTCTGGAGTATGACGAGGTGGAGGTGGAGGAGATGGAGGAGGAGGAACTGTGTTCACAGCAGGGTGGCACCCAAACCAGCTCATGGCCATCACTGGTGCGTGGCTGGGGGGATACAGAGGACACAGACGATACACCTCCCACAGAGGACAGCTTGTCGTTGCCTCTGGGCACCCTGGCACACATGAGCGATTACATGATGGAGTGTCTCCGCAACGACCATCGAGTTGCCCACATTCTAAATTGTGCTGATTACTTTTTTGTGAAGTTTGGCCGAACCCATCGAACCAGAACATCCAGGTGTCCGCTCAACTCTAATCACGATACATTAGAAAATTCCTTGTATTAACTTTGTCTACATGATAAATGCTACTTGCTGAAGTGAAACAACCCTTTTAAGGAGCAAGGAAGTATTGTTTTTGCACTTAGAGGCTTTGCTCTCTGCAATTGCCACCCCTTCGGCTCTGCAATGCCACTGTTGCTCCTAGAGGCTCATTTGCATATGTTAAAACATATTTTTCTCAGCAATGCGGGCACATATGAAAATGAGACCAACATAGATGTCTTCAGCTGCCAAGTGCACATGTAACAGGTCAGCCAGTTTTTATAAGTACAAATCTGCTGACAGAGGCACTTTAAATGAATGCATCACAAGTTTTACTGAATCTTTGCCCACAAAACTATATACTGTATTAATTTTCTCATCTCCTCTCAATCTATAACATGCTGCCTGCAGCAAAACGCTTGTTTTCCCCCTATTCATTTTCAGTGGGGACAAAACAGAACAAACCAGAACGGAGTGCACCAGAGGGTATTCCATCTTGTTGCGTTTCCATGACGCAAACAAAACTGCTGCAAATGGATCCGGCATGAAACACAATTTAAGGGCCCTTGCACACAACCATATGCCCTCCGAGACATATGGTCCATTAGCAGGCCATATGTCCCGAAGCGGCATTGATCGTGCGCACGGGAGTACACAGCATCAAATATTACAATGAGGCTATGCACGTTGGGCCCCCCCGCGGTGATATTGTCCTGCACTCATAAAATCATATGAGTGCAGGACAATAGCACCGCGGGCGGCCTGACCTCCACAGCACCAATGTAATCTATGATGCTGTGTACTCCCGTGCGCGCGATCAATGCCGCTCCAGGACATATGGCCTGCTAACGGACCATATGTCTCGGAGGGCATATGGTTGTGTGCAAGGGCCCTTAAATTGTGTTTCATGCCGGATCCACTTGCAGCAGTTTTGTGGATATATGTCTTGGAGGGCATATACGATCGTGTGCAAGAGTCCTAAGTCAGTGGTGCCGGATTAGTTTTTCTGTCTTGTTCATTTTGGAGATAATACAACTGGATCCGTTCTGAACGGATGCAGACGGTTGTATCATTGACCGGATGCGTTTTTCTGATCCCCTGACAGATCCAGCAAAAACGCTGATGTAAAAGTAGCCTATGTGACAACCTGAACCAAAAATACACTAGACTTTTGCTGCAAATTTCTTGTGAAAAATCAAACAACTAATAGGCAGTCTACATGAAGACTGTCTAAGCATCAGCTGCTTTGATAAATAATTTCCATCATTAGACTGTGTAGTTTAAATTGTCTAAATCTTAGACAGTGTTAGTAAATCTGCCCCAATGAGATATCCAAGCTAAGGAATGCAAAGAAATCTTCTTTGGAGTAAAAATGATGTATGACTCTTGCCTTGCATTGGAATGCATTTGCATACAAATTCAAAATATCAGCTTTATATGACTTTTCAACTCAGATTAAACATCACAGTAAATGATGAGGTTTTTCTGGAGAAAACATGTGCCAATATTTACTCCCACCAATGTGGTAAAATTCCAAGCTTGTTGTAATGGATACTTCACATGTATTAATTGTGAGGATATTGTTACAGATTTTATCACAAAATAGGGATTTGCCACTTTGTGGAGTTACTTGCCCAAACATTTAGCAACATTTTATATTTTTAGACTACTCACACCAGTTTTCAAAAGTGGGGAAGTGGGTGTGGTGAGTTACGTTAATGTGTTTCACACCGGATTAATCACTGTGACTCAAAAAAAAAGTTGCTTAGTTGTTCCAGTAGGCGGGTTGCGTAAGAGAACTGGAGTAGCATTTGTATATAAAAGTGTTAGGTGACAAAATGTGCCAAATTTAACAATATGTGACATTCGATAACTTTAGCATAAAGCATGTTATTGCAGAAAAACTAGCTTCAAACATTAACCTCATGATATATTCTTCCCATATAATTTAACAAATTATATTACTTGTGTTGTGTAATATCTATTTATTTAAAGTATAAATAGTATGTGGTCAGTTTATAACATTACTGTCCATGTGGCTACTGTGTTGGCTGCAGGGAAATATTTTACATTCTGTATAATAAATTTAGGAAGATCTATCTAATGCTAAAAAGGGACTTAAAGGGTTTGTCTGGTTTCAACAGAAAATCCATCAAATAAAATTAACAGTAGAGATGGCCTTGTGGTTCGCCCAGTGGTCGTTTCGCCGGGAACTTCGCTCATTCGTGGTTTGCTGAACATGCATACATATGGCGATATTCACACGCGCCATATTTTTTTGCATAGCGCCGAACTTTGACCCATGACACATCCGTCAGGTGGGACAGGACAGCCAATTGAGACGTTTCAGCACATGGGCACACCACCTACACTATAAATAAACCAGATCTGGCAGCCATTTTACATTCTGTTTTTTACCAGTGTAGGGGAAGGTTGCTGTGTGGAGCAGCAACAGACTGTTAGTGACACCAAACGCTAGATAATAGGACCACAAAAGTCCTTTTAAGGACTGGTATAGTAGGTGTGCTATCGATAGGTGTGACATACAGAGGGGTGTGATATACCTATAATATACTTTCTAACATAGAAAGTATATTATAGTGCATTTGTATTGTGCAGCAGTTGTGTGCGGTTCTGTTGAGATACCGCAGCTAGATAGAGGGACAATCGCTATTGGAATAAGTAACTGCAACGGGTGTGATATACCTGTTTCCCCCAAAAAAAAATCTGATTGAGGGGTGTGATATACCTATAATATACCTTCTAACATAGAAAGTATATTATAGTGCATTTGTATTGTGCAGCAGTTGTGTGCGGTTCTGCTGAGATACCGCAGCTAGATAAAGGGACAAACGCTATTGGAATAAGTAATTGCAACAGGTGTGATATACCTGTTGCCCCCCCCCCCAAAAAAAAACTGATAGAGGGGTGTGATACACCTAAAATATACCTTCTAACATAGAAAGTATATTATAGTGCATTTGTATTGTGCAGCAGTTGTGTGCGATTCTGTTGAGATACCACAGCTATATAGAGAGACAAACGCTATTCGAGTCTCTAAACGGGCAAATTGCAACACTGAGAGGCATTGACAATTTGCGAAAAGAGTTTGCTTTTCACCGAGCAAGCACTCTTTGGGGTAGATGAGGAGGAGGGTGACAGAGAGGAGGCTGAGGAAAGTGAGGTAGCTAGCTGGGTAACAGTTAGAAAGTGGGGTAGAGGGAAGAGTGCCAGGGAGGCTAGCCCTGATCTGACACACCCCAACAAGTTTGCACATTTGGCAGATGAGGGGGATGTCAATCCAGGGACGGCACTGCTGCAGTTCAGCTCCAGTAAGCAGGGAACCAGGAGAGCAGGGCAGGCCAGACAGGTGCTTGTAGTGGGAGACTCCATTATTAGGGGAACAGATAGGGCAATCTGTCACAAAGACCGTGATCGCTGAACAGTGTGCTGTCTTCCTGGTGCTAGAGTTCGACACATCGCGGATCGGGTTGACAGATTACTGGGAGGGGCTAGGAGAAGATCCAGCAGTCATGGTCCATATCGGAACAAATGACAAAGTTAGAGGTAGGTGGAGAGTCCTTAAAAATTATTTCAGGGATTTAGGTCAAAAGCTTGGGGCAAGGACCTCAAAGGTAGTATTTTCCAAAATACTGCCTGTACCACGAGCCACATAAGAAAGGCAGCGGGAGATTAGGGAGATTAACAAGTGGCTCAAGAACTGGTGTAGGAAGGAGGGGTTTGGGTTCCTGGAGAACTAGGCCGACTTCTCTATCAGCTACAGGCTCTATCGTAGGGACGGGCTGCACCTCAATGGTGAAGGGGCAGCTGTGTTTGGGAGAAATATGGCTAGAAGGTTGGAGGAGTGTTTAAACTAGGGACTGGGGGGGAGGGAAATTACATTATAGGAGGGAAAGATAGTGCAGATAGAGACCGGTGCCAAGGTAGTGGGACTGGGGGAGGAATGGAAGGAGGGGCTAGAACAGTTCAGAAGGAAAGCTGTAGGGTAATAAATATACATAAACCTCTCAAATGTATGTATACTAATGCCAGAAGCCTGACTAATAAAACTGGGAGCTGGAATTAGTGATGTGTGAGGAGAACTATGGGAATAACTGAGACATGACTGGGCAGTTAATGTACAAGGTTACAGTCTGTTTAGAAAGGATCGTCAAAACCAGAGAGGAGGAGGGGTTTGCCTTTATGTAAAGTATTGTCTAAAGCCCACACTCCGTGAAGATATAAGTGAGGGACATGAACATGTGGAGTCAATGTGGGTAGAGATACATGGAGCTAAAAACAACAATAAATTACTAATAGGAGTTTACTATAAACCACCTTATATACCAAAGTCCACAGAAAATCTACTACTAAGCGAGATAGACAAGGCGGCAAATCATAATGAGGTGGTTATTATGGGGGACTTCAACTACCCAGATATAGACTGGGAAACTGAAACTTGTATATCTTATAAAGGAAACAGGTTCTTGGCAATAACCAAAGACAATTACCTCTCCCAACTGGTTCAGGACCCGACTAGAGGGACGGCCATACTGGACTTAGTATTAACCAATAGGCCTGACAGAACAATAGATGTGCAGGTTGGGGGACACCTGGGAAAAAGTGACCATAAAGTAATAACCTTCTAATTATCATTCAAAAGAGCGTTTCTACAGGGAGGAACAAAAATACCAGACTTCAAAAAAGCTAAATTTAGCCAACTAAGAGAGGCCATAGGCCTAACTAACTGGGACAAAGCCCTCAAAAATAAAAATACAGCCACAAAATGGGATATCTTTAAAAGCATCCTAAAATCTCATTGTGAGAGGTACATACAGTATGGGAATAAAAGGTTAAGGAATAAAGAAACCAATGTGGATAAATAGAACTGTAAAGAAAGCAATAAATGACAAGAAGAAAGCATATAAATCGCTAAAACAGGAGGGTAGCATGGAAGCACTGAAAAACTATAAGGAAAAAAATAAAACATATAAAAAACAAATAAAAGCAGCCAAACTAGAGATCGAGAGATTAATTGCCAAAGAGAGTAAAACTAACCCTAAAATGTTCTTCAATTATATAAATGTTAAAAAGTATAAATCTGAAGGTGTCGGCCCTTTAATGAGGGGGGAGTCGCAGAGAGCGACGAGGAGAAAGCAAAGCTGTTAAATATTTTTTTCTCCAATGTATTCACTGAGGAAAATAAACTGTCAGATGACATGCAGAATGTAAAAATAATTTGCCCATTAAAAGTGTCCTGTCTGACCCAGGAAGAAGTACATCAGCGACTTAAAAAGGTTAAAATAGACAAATCGCCAGGACCGGATGCCAAACACCCCTGTATCCTAAGGGAATTAAGTAATGTCATAGCCAGACCCTTATTTCTGATATTTGCAGACTCAATACTGACAGGGAATGTCCCACAGGATTGGCGCATGGCAAATGTGGTGCCAATATTCAAAAAGGGTCCAAAAACAGAGCCTGGAAACTATAGGCCGGTAAGTTTAACATCTGTTGTGGGTAAACTGTTTGAAGGTTTTCTGAAAGATGCTATCTTAGAGCATCTCAACGGAAATAAGCAAATAACGCCATATCAGCATAGCTTCATGAGGGATCGGTCATGCCAAACTAATTTAATCAGTTTCTATGAGGAGGTAAGTTCTAGACTTGACAGCGGCGAATCAATGGATGTCGTATATATCTGGACTTCTCCAAAGCATTTGACACTGTACCACATAAAAGGTTAGTATATAAAATGAGAATGCTCGGACTGGGAGGAAACATCTGTATGTGGGTAAGTAACTGGCTCAATGATAGAAAACAGAGGGTGGTTATTAACGGTACACACTCAGATTTGGTCACTGTCACTAGTGGGGTACCTCAGGGGTCAGTATTGGGCCCTATTCTCTTCAATATATTTATTAATGATCTTGTAGAAGGCTTGCATAGTATAGTATCAATTTTGGAGGCTTGGGCAGATAAGTGGCAGATGAGGTTTAACACTGACAAATGTAAAGTTATGCACATGGGAAGGAATAATGCAAGTCACCCGTACATACTAAATGGTAAAACACTCGGTAACACCGACATGGAAAAGGATCTAGGAATTTTAATAAACAGCAAAATAAGCTGCAAAAACCAGTGTCAGGCAGCTGCTGCCAAGGCCAATAAGATAATGGGTTGCATCAAAAGGGGCATAGATGCCCGTGATAAGAACATAGTCCTACCACTTTATAAATCGCTAGTCAGACCACACATGGAGTACTGTGTACAGTTCTGGGCTCCTGTACACAAGGCAGACATAGCAGAGCTGGAGAAGGTCCAGAGGAGGGCAACTAAAGTAATAACTGGAATGGGGCAACTACAGTACCCTGAAAGATTATCAAAATTAGGGTTATTCACTTTAGAAAAAAGACGACTGAGGGGAGATCTAATTAATATGTATAAATATATCAGCGGTCAGTACAGAGATCTATCCCATCATTTATTTATCCCCACTGTGACTGTGACGAGGGGACATCCTGTGCGTTTGGAGGAAAGAAGGTTTGTACACAAACATAGAAGAGGATTATTTACGGTAAGAGCAGTGAGACTATGGAACTCTCTGCCTGAGGAGGTGGTGATGGTGAGTACAATAAAGGAATTCAAGAGGGGCCTGGATGTATTTCTGGAGCGTAATAATATTACAGGCTATAGCTACTAGAGAGGGGTCGTTGACCCAGGGAGTTATTCTGATTGCCTCATTGGAGTCGGGAAGGAATTTTTTATTCCCCATAAGTGGGGAAAATTGGCTTCTACCTCACAGGATTTTTTTGCCTTCCTCTGGATCAACTTGCAGGATGACAGGCCGAACTGGATGGACAAATGTCTTTTTTAGGCCTTATGTACTATGTTACTATGTTACTAATAACTAATTGCAACTGGTGTGATATACCTGTTGCCCCCAAAAAAACTGATTACGGGGTGCGATATACCTGCTTCCGCAAAATACTGATTGAGGGGTGTGATACACCGGCTTCCACCAAATATAGATTGAGGCCTGCAATATACCAGCTTCCACCAAATATTGATTAAGGGGTTTGATATACCTGCTTCAAGCAAATACTCATTATTAGGTTCTATATACCTGTTTCCACAAAATACTGATACAGGGTATTGATATACCGGCTTCCACCAAATATTAATTGAGGCCTGCGATACACCGGCTTCCATAAAATATTGATTAAGGGGTTTAATTTTCCAATTTCTATCAAATACTCATTATTGGGTTCTATAAACCTGTTTCCACAAAATGCTGATAGAGGGTATTGATATACCGGCTTCCACCAAATATTGATTGAGGCCTGCGATACACCGGCTTCCACCAAATATTTATTAGGGGTTTGATTTACCAGCTTCCAGCAAATAATCATTATTGGGTTATATATACCTGTTTACACAAAATACTGATACAGGGTATTGATATACCGGCTTCCTCCAAATATTGATTGAGGCCTGCAATACACCGGCTTCCACCAAATATTGATTAAGGGATTTGATTTACCTGCTTCCAGCAAATACTCATTATTGGGTTCTATATACCTGTTTTCACAAAATGCTGATAGAGAATATTGATATACCGTCTTCCACTAAATATTGTTTGAGGTTTGCGATACACCAGCTTCCACCAAATATTGATTGAGGGGTGTGATACACTGGCTTCCACCAAATATAGATTGAGGCCTGCGATACCCTAGATTCAACCAAATATTGATTAAGGAGTTTGATATATCGGCTTCAAGCAAATACTCATTATTGGGTTCTATATACCTGTTTCCACAAAATACTGATACAGGGTATTGATTTAACGGCTTCCCCCAAATATTGATTGAGGCCTGCGATACACCAGCTTCCACCAAATATTGATTAAGTGGTTTGATTTACCAGCTTACAGCAAATACTCATTATTGGGTTCTATATACCTGTTTCCACAAAATACTGATAGAGGGTATCAATATATTTTTTTTTACCGTGCCAGTGGCTGCTCTTCTGCGAAGAGCAGGAGCCAGGTGTGGCGAAACTAACCTCGCCACTGGGTTTTGGAGGGGCCTGGTTGCCAGCCTCTTGCCCCAGGATTATGGGCCCTCTCATCAGCCATGCTTCCTTTGTTCACAAAGGACTTTTACTAACTTTTGAACCCCTGGTCTAATTCGTGCCATTTTGGGATATGTTAAATGTCTATGTGTACTGTAAAGGGTGGGACATTGTATGTTTGAGTGGTGATGTCTGTCCTATTGTCTCCACATGGAAACACCCCATATGTGGTCGTAAACTACTGTACGGGCACACAGCAGGGCATAGAAGGAAAGGAATGCCATATGGTTTTTGGAAGGCAGATTTTGCTGGACAGGTTTTTTTGACACCATGTCCCATTTGAAGCCCCCCTGATGCACCCCTAGAGTAGAAACTCCATAAAAGTGACCCCATCTAAGAAACTACACCCCTCAAGGTATTCAAAACTGATTTTACAAACGTTGTTAACCCTTTAGGTGTTCCACAAGAGTTATTGGAAAATAGAGATACAATTTCAAAAATTCACTTTTTTGGCAGATTTTCCATTTTAATATTTTTTTTTACTTTTACAAAGCAAGGGTTAACAGCCAAACAAAACTCAATATTTATGGCCCTGATTCTGTAGTTTACAGAAACACCCTATATGTGGTCGTAAACTACTGTACGGGCACACGGTAGGGCGCAGAAGGAAAGGAATGCCTTATGGTTTTTGGAAGGGAGATTTTGCTGGACTGTTTTTTTGACACCATGTCCTATTTGAAGCCCCCCTGATGCACCCCTAGAGTAGAAACTCCAAAAAAGTGACCCCATTTTAGAAACTACAGGAAAGGGTGGAAGTTTTGTTGGTACTAGTTTAGGGTACATATGATTTTTGGCTGCTCTATATTACACTTTTTGTGAGGCAAAATAACAAGAAATAGCTGTTTTGGCACGGTTTTTATTTTTTTGTTATTTACTAAATTCATCTGACAGGTTAGGTCATGTGGTATTTTTATAGACCAGGTTGTCACGGACGCGGCGATACCTAATATTTATACTTTTTTTTTATTTATGTAAGTTTTACACAATGATTTCATTTTGGAACAAAAAAAAACGATGTTTTAGTGTTTCCATAGTCTGAGAGCCATAATTTTTTCAGTTTTTGGGCGATTACCTTGGGTAGGGTATGATTTTTGCGGGATGAGATGACTGTTTTATTGGCACTATTTTGGGGTGCGTGTGACTTTTTGATCGCTTGCTATTACACATTTTGTGATGTAAAGTGAAAAAAATGGTTCATTTAGCACAGTTTTTATTTTAAATTTTTTATGGTGTTCATCTGAGGGGTTAGGTCATGTGATATTTTTATAGAGCCGGTCGATACGGCTTTTTTTATTTATGTAAGTTTTACACAATAATATCATTTTTGAAACAAAAAAAATGATGTTTTAGTGTCTCCATATTCTGAGCCATAGTTTTTTTTAATTTTTTGGGCGATTGTCTCAGGTAGGGGCTCATTTTTTTCGGGATGAGATTGGTTCTATTTTGGTGGGCAAACGCCTTTTTGATCGCTTGCTGTTGTACTTTTTGTACTTTTTTACTGTGTTCATCTGAGGGGTTAGGTCATGCGATATGTTTATAGAGCCGGTCGATACAGACGCGGCGATACGTAATATGTATCCTTTTTTTACCCCCTATATTTTACCAATTTTTTTTAACTTTATTTGGGGAAAATTACGTTTTTGTTTATTTTTACTTGAAACTTTTAATTTTTTGGGGGGGAAACTTTTTTTAACTTTTTTTTCACTTAATTTTTTGTCCCACTTTGGGATTGAACTTTGGGGGGTATATTCCATTACAATGCATTCCAATACTTCTGTATTGGAATGCATTGGCTGTATGAGTAATACTGTGTGTATTACTCATACAGCTTCCGGGGCCTGTGAGATCCAGGGGGCTGGATCTCACAGGTTCGTCACCGGAAGGCAGCGCGATGCCTTCCTTAGACATCGCGCTGCCTTCCATGCCATCGGGTCCCCCCTACAGCCGCATGGGGACCCGATGGCACCGCCACACGCCACCAACGCAATAGGTAAAAGCCGCAAACCGCAGGTCTGAATTGAATTCACGGGACACCCCCGGGCATTTAGCCGAAGTGCCTGCTCAATGATTTGATCAGGCACCGGCTTCCGATCACCGCCCGCTGCGCGGCGGTGATCAGAAATACACAGGGCGTACAGGTAAGCCCTGTGTCCTTAAGTATCAGGACATAAGGTCGTACCTGTACGCCCTGTGTCCTGAAGAGGTTAAACATATGTATTTGACATGTATTTGTACTGGCCTGCAGTACAATTGATAACCAATGACTGTCTAATATACCTCCAGCCACATAATCACTTGACCTTTTTTGTACGTTGAATGAATAATCTTTGGGGCCTATAGTCCACTGGCCTGCAGTAAAAGTGATATCCAATGAGCGTCTAATATACCTCCAGCCACATAATCACTTGATGTTTTCTGTATGGTGAATGCATAATTTTTTGGGCCTGTAATATAACTGGCCAACAGTAAAATTGTCTAGGGCTGGAGCCTAGATGGCTTCTGATTAAAATACATATTTTTTGTGGGAATTTTTGCCATTGATCCCCCTCTAGCATGTCTCTGTCCATGTTGTGGGATGATTTGCGCACTTCTAGTAAGTATTTGGTGGCTTTAAATATTACCTAAAGGTTTTTCATGTTCGCCTGCCATTAAAATAAATGGGGCATGCAGCGAACTTGCGGTTCGCAAACATTTGATCGCGTTGGCGTGATCGCGTTGGCGAATTGTCCCGGGCGATGTTCGTCCATCACTAATTAACAGCATAGTTTAAAGGGACATTCCAAGAGTTTTTAAATATTATTTCATGACACCCCATGTGAAAAACAACTTTTCTATTGATAGCTATTAAGTGCTGTGCTCCCCAGTCAAATTATGCTCAGGCACTTCCTGGATCAGATACTGTACATTGTGCATGTGATCCTATCCTGATTACAATGCATAATGAACATGTCAGTCATCACTGATGACATTGTCATGGCCTGCCCTCTGCGCTCCATCCCCACAGTGCATGCGTGAGAATGAGTCTCTTGCTAGCGCTTGTGAGAGCATAGAGTAGTATCTTGCCCCCTAACCATGACTAAGTTAAAGTCATAGAAGATAGAGCGGAGGTGCCACCCGGTCCCCTGTCCCTGCCTACTTGCACCACCCACCCTAGGTGACGGGGCGCAACTGGGCGACAGTCCCTAACCTGAGTAAGTGCAAGCAGAGAGATAGAGACAGCAGGGAAGCGGACAGCCAATGAGAGGTAGCACTCGAGCGGACAGAGAGGTGGAACAAGCAAGGTACCACCAAAAACGGAAGGGCGAGGCGGGTCAACTAGCCGGGGTCAGTCCAGGAGGTCACGTCAGTACTAGGGAGGAGACAGATCCGAGAGCGGGCCGAGGTCAAAATCCAGGAGGTCACGTCAGTGCAAGAGAAGAGGCAAAGACAAAATCCAAAAGCAAGCCGAGGTCAAAATCCGAGAGGTAGCATCAAGGTTCAGGAAGCAGGCAGAAGAGGTGTCAGGAAGCAGATCAAGGGTCAAATTCAAAGGTAAGCTTAATAACAATAATAATACACAGCCTAAGGGACCAAAATCACAGATAACCTGTAGCTAGCAGGTTGCCTGTATTTATAGTGGGGAGTGAGGGTCATGTGACGTGGCCAGCATCACATGACCGACAGACAGACAAGTAGACCACCGAGTGATCAGCTCGGCACTCAAGGCAGACCTAGGAGCAAGTAGCCTCCCGCCCTGGGAATGAGGCCGAACACAGATCCTTGCTCCAGAAGCTAAGCAGCAGGTGTGCGGATAATAGGAGACCAAGTGTGCCTTTGGTACCCCGTTACACCTGCTTCAATCAGTTCGTTTGGGGGGCAATTGGTATATCATACCATTTGAAATTATTTGATTTCAATAGCGTTTTTCACTCTGTGTTGCTCCAGAAACGCAGCAAAACCACAAACAAATGCTGCACTACCTAAATGTTCTGTATGGAAAGTATATTATTGGTATTTCACACCGTTGCTTCAATCAGTATTTTTGGGGGTAACTGGTATATCACACCAGTAAAAATTATTTGTTCCAATGGCGTTTGTCACTATGTGTAGCTGCGGTAACACAGCAAAACCGCAAACAAACGCTGAACTACCTAAATGCACTGTATAGAAAGTATATTATTAGTATATCACACCCCTGCTTCAATCAGTTTTTTTTTGGGGGGGGGGGGCAACTGGTATATCACACCAGTAGAAATTTTTTGTTCCAAAAGCGTTTTTCACTATTTGTAGCTGCAGTAACGCAGCAAAACCGCAAACCAATTCTGCACTACCTAAATGCACTAAGTAGAAAGTATATTATTGGTATTGCACACCCCTGCTTCAATTAGCTTTTTTAGGGGGGGCAACTGGTATATCACACCAGTAGAAAATATTTGTTACAATAGCGTTTGTCAATCTGTGTAGCTGCGGTAACTCAGCAAAACCGCAAACAAATGCTGCACTACCTAAATGCTTTATATAGAAAGTATATTATTTGTATATAACAACCCTGCTTCAATAAAAAAAAAAATTGGGGGCAACTGGTATATCACACCAGTAGAAATAATTTGTTCCAAATGTGTTTGTCACTCTGTGTAGCTGCGGTAACGCAGCAAAACCGCAAACAAATGCTGCAATACCTAAATGCACTATATAGAAAGTTTATTATTGGTATATCATAACCCAGCTTCAATCAGTTTTTTTGGGGGGAAACTGGTATATGTTTTGTTCCAAAAGCGGTTTTTACTCTGTATAGCTGCAGTAACGCATCAAAACCGCAAACCAATTCTGCACTGCCTAAATGCATGAAGTAGAAAGTATATTATTGGTATTTCACACCCCTGCTTCAATCAGGTTTTTTTGGGGGGCAACTGGTATATCACACCAGTAGAAATTATTTGTTCCAATAGCGTTTGTCACTATCTGTAGCTGAGGTAACGCATTAAAACCGCAAACAAATGTTGCACTACCCAAATGCACTATATAGAAAGTATATTTTTTGTATATAACACCCCTGATTCAATCAGTTTTTTTCGGGGGCAACTGGTATATCACACCAGTAGAAATGATTAGTTCCAAAAGCGTCTGTCGCTCTTTGTAGCTGCGGTAACACAACAAAACCGCAAACAAATGCTGAACTACCTAAATGCGCTATATAGAAAGTATATTATTGGTATATCACAGCCCTGCTTCAATCAGTTTTTTTGGGGGGCAACTCGTATATCACACCAGTAGAAATTATTTGTTCTAATAGCATTTGTCACTCTGTGTAGCTGCAGTAACGCAGCAAAACCGCAAATAAATGCTGCACTACCCAAATGCACTATATAGAAAGTATATTAATTCTATATCACACCCCTGATTCAATAAGTTTTTTTGGGGGGCAACTCGTATATCACACCAGTAGAAATTATTTGTTCCAATAGCGTTTGTCACTCTGTGTAGCTGCGGTAACGCAGCAAAACCGTAAACAAATACTGCACTAACCAAATGCACTACCGTATTTTTTGCCCTATAAGACGCACTTCCCCCCCCCCCCAAAAGTGGGAGGAAATGGCAATGCATCTTATGGGGCGAAGGCTGCCATTTTTTCACTGATACACCGCCGACCGCTAGCTGCACAGCGCGGCTGGCGTGTGTATCAGCAATGAGGGGCTGGGGGCCGGCCTTTAGTTTTGCAATGGCAGCGGGGCCCGGTGAAGTCACTGTATTCTATTGCACCGGGCCCCGCTCACTGTAATAATGGTATCTACTGTAACTGCATGCATGCAATGGTTAACTACAGATATGTGTGATCCAGCGCTAAGCAGCCTGTACTTACGATCATAGCAGGCTCGAGGCAGGAGGCTGGGTGGGCGGGCAGGCACCGGCAGCGTAACTTCCTACGTCAGGTGCCTGCTCCGCCCACTTTATGAATTGTTAGCCCAGCGGCCTGTGCCGGCGCCGCTGCCCCTATCAGCAGGCACGGCCGCCGGGCTCCCTCTTTTCCCACCTGCCACCTAGCTGACAAGCACGGGCAGCAACTAACTTAACTCTGCTACATATACTCCATGCCAGAGTTTCCTTCCTACTGGAGACTTGCATTAGTGTTGAAGCTTGCATGGGTTTGTCTCTCCTCACCTAAGAGGCAAAACACACACCCCCTCTGTCTCATCAGCCTATGGCTGGATTGCAGCAGGTATTTAAAGGCACTTTAAAGTTGCCTGAGCAACCTCAGTGTCTAGCTTGTCTAGTCCCTGTGCAAAGGTCTTTATCTTGTCTGCCTTCCTGTGTACCGAATCCTGCTATTGTACTCCTGGACTTTGCTTTCTGCTGCCTGCCTCTGACCACGGACTTCGTCTATGGACTTTTGCTGTTTGCCGCCTGCCCCTGACCTCGGATCTTGTTTGCTGACTTTCCTGCATTGCCGCCTGTCCTGAACCGTACCTCCGGGCCTCGTACGTCCCCTTGGTGCTTGCACCGAACACTCTCTGACCCCCTGGTCAGCTGCCACTGACTTGGGGACTACTCTGGAGTGGCACCTGGCAGCTACCCTACGGCCCAAGCCTATCCCCACCATCAGGGGCTCTAGTGAATACCAGGTAGCTGCTTAGTTACGCCCATCCGGAGTATACCCAGTCAGTGGCGCAGTGGGTCCACACCTGCTTGCATAACAGTTTGCTCAGGCCATGGACCCTGCTGATCCGAACCTGCCCAGTAACATTGAGTTACACCAGGAGTTGGCCAAGCAGCATGAGCGTCAGGATCAAATATTGTCCTGCCTACGCAATGTGAATATGCGTCTAAATGACTTGACATCTGCTAAACCAGAGTCATCAAGCTTCTCTGCCCAGGTTAATTCGGCTCCTGCTCCGTCCTCTTCCTACTGTACGTACCTGGATCTGGACCTCGTCTCTCTGCTCCTCCACGTTTCAACGGTGACCCTAAGCAGTGCCGGGGGTTCAAAAATCAATGCACCCTTTATTTTTAACTTTTGCCTCATCAATTAGCCTCGGACCGAGCCAAAGGTGCTTTTCTTATGTCACACCTTACTGGGGAGGCACTGGCCTGGATCAATCCCCTCTGGGAAAGGAACGACCCAGTCATAATGAATCTACAGGCCTTCCTAGAGGCCTTCCGCAAGGTGTTCGACGAGCCGGACGCACCTCCTCCGCCACATCCTCCCTACTGCGGTTGTGTCAAGGTAACCAATCTGAGGGCCGGTATGCAGTCCAGTTCCATATGCTAGCCTCTGAATTCGGCTGGAATAATGAGGCACTTGTGGCCACCTTTTTGGAGGGCCTCTGTGGGAGAATAAAAGATGAATTGGCCAGACGGGATGTTCCTTCCACCCTGGATGACATCATCTCCCTGGCTACTCGAATTTATTTACGGTTCCAAGAATGTGCCAGAGAAGTGGCATGTGAGAAGAAGCCTTGTCATCTGGCATCTTCCCTTCTGCAAGCCTCTAACCCTCTGCCTTCCATGTTGTCTGCAATTCCTGAACCCATGCAGGTCGACCGAGTTAGGCTGTCTGAACAGGAACGTGATTACCGCCGTGCCAAAGGACTTTGTTTCTATTGTGGTGGTTCTGATCATGTGCTCCGTGCTTGTCCCCTGAAGCCGGGAAACTCCCGAGCCTAGGGTCCGTTGGAGAGGCGGCTCTAGGTGAAGATAATTCCTCTCCACCCCTGACTCTGCCGGCAAACTTGCCATTTGGAGATAATCGGTTCACAAAGACGGCTCTTCTGGATTCTGGATCAGCAGGAAACTTCCTGCAGCAAGCCATAGTGGATCAATATCGTATTCCAGTCCGACGCCTGCAGAGACCATTGATGGTGTCATCCGTCGATGAAAGGGCTCTATCTGAGTCCATACAATTTTGTACTGAACCTGTAAGACTACATACAGAAGAGATTTCATTCCTGGCTCTTCGAAGTCTTTCTCACCCTCTCCTTTTGGGGCTTTCATGGCTCCGTACCCATGAACCTGTTCTTGATTGGAAGTCTGGAGAGGTGCTTCGTTGGGGACAGTACTGCCTTGGAAAGTGTCTTTCTCCTGTTCGGCCTGCTCCGTTACCCCAGGTACCACCAAATCTTGAAAATCTGCCTTCAGCATACCATGCCTATGCCGACGTGTTTGATAAGAAGGAGGCTGAGACGTTACCTCCACACAGGCCTTATGATTGTCCAATTGATCTCATTCCTGGTTCTTCACCTCCCACACAAGCCATGTCTGAGTACATCAAAGAAAATCTTGACAGAGGATTTATCATCTTCTCCGGCTGGTTCTGGCTTCTTCTTTGTAAAGAAAAAAGATGGTTCTCTCCGCCCATGCATCGATTATAGGGGCCTAAATAAAATCACTATCAAGAACAAATAACCCCTTTCCCTTATTCCAGAGTTGTTTGACCGCCTCAGAGGAGCTAAAATCTTCTCCAAATTAGATCTGCATGGGGCCTACAACTTGATCCGAATTCGTCAAGGGGACAAGTAGAAGACCGCCTTGAACACTCGTGAAGGTCACTATGAATATCTGGTGATGCCGTTTGGACAAAGCAATGCTCCTGCAGTGTTCCAAGAATTTGTTAATGATTTTTTCAGAGACTTGTTATATTCTTGTGTTGTGGTTTATCTAGATGATATCCTTGTCTTTTCTCCAGATTTGGCTTCTCACCAGAGTCAGGTTCGCCTGGTCCTTCAAAGGCTAAAAAAAAAATTGTCTGTATGCCAAGTTTGAAAAAGGTCTCTTTGAACAAACTTCACTTCCATTTTTGGGGTACATAATATCTGATACTGGTCTACAGATGGATCCTGAAAAGCTGTCTGCGATTTTGAAGTGGCCCCGTCTTTCTGGTTTAAAGGCTATTCAACGGTCCTGGGGTTCGCCAACTAGTACCGCCAGTTCGTGCCACACTTCTCTTCTTTGACAGCCCCCATCTCAGCCTTGATGTCATGCCCCACATTGCAGCACGAGTCTAGTATTTGTTTTAGTGCTGTGCTGGATGCGCCTCGCATCAGGTGCACTGGGTGGAGTCATTAGTTTAAATAGTCTCCAGCTAAAGTGCTCTGAGCGGATTATACTCATCATTGTGGTCTTGGAAGCTAGGAAGGAAGGTTGGCTGTTTGTTCCTGCTCTCAGCAGATAAGTGTCTTTTCTTACAAAAAATAGTGGTAGGTTGTGGTGGCTCACTAGCAAGTAGTTAAGGTATGGTGCTGCAAGCTCATATAGAGGGAATCACCCCACCCTCTCTTAAAGGCAAATGTAGTAATACAGTAATGAGCGAGCACTCATACACTTGGCAACCAAATTGACATGTGCAGAAAATATTTATTATATCCCCATAAAATACAAGTAATAAAATTTATAAGAACAATGTAGCAATAATATACAACATTACAGTCACATATTGTGGTAGATATGATCAACACTATATTCATATGACTCAATAGTGTCGATAAATTCAATAATATATATCACACCAAGAAACTTCAAGTATATGCTGTTATTTGGGAAAGAGGGGGTATTATCTTCTAGCGCTCTATCCCAATTTGGGAAACTGAATGTCACTGAAAATGTTGTAGGTGTATTCACTGGGAGCGCAATATGTTCATAAAGTGTCCACAGGAATCCTGATAATGTGAAAAGTCTCTTATAGCATATCCTTTTAAGCTCGATATGAGCTTTGGATTGGAGAAAACTTTAAATCGATGTTTGGCTTACCGTCTAGCGTCTGCTGTCTCCCTATTGCTTCAATGGAGCTTTAAATATTTGCCGGCTTATTCAGTCACTCCATACAGCAAGCTGGTTTAAATTTCGCAGGAGTTCCAAAGATCGCAGGAGTTGCCACTCTGTTCCGCAATTTCCTTTGGTGCAGCTTTCGACGATAAGAATAGTTAATCCTTTACTGTAGAGATTTTCTTCTGTATGGCCATACAGTGTTATCGGAGGCTTTTCAATGCAGGTACATCACTTGTTTCACCATACGCGTTACGGGTAGATTCACTCTCCCTTCCTCAGTGGTCAAGTGTCTGCCTGCTCTGCCTCCATTTTTATCCATTCCTTTGATTGCTTCCCAAATCTCGGACACCTGTTGTTCATGCTACTCCCAGTTTGCAAGGGAATCCTCCCACATAATCAAGGGATAATTCTATACAGCCTTGATTTAAAAAAAAAAAAAAAAAAAAAATTTTTTTTTTTTTTTTTTTTTGGTTGCCAAGTGTATGAGTGCTCGCTCATTACTCTATTACTACAAGTGTCTTTTCTTGTTTGGTTGTTTATGTCATCTTACCCGTCCAGGTTCTGTGCGAGCTGGCAGCTCCTTTCTCCCCACTTCACCATCTCAGGGAGTTCAGGGTTCTGTTAGTATAGGCTGGTGGACACAGCAAATCTACCATCAAGATTTGTCTGTGGGCTGAGCATTGCAGGGAAAGAGGTCAGGGATAAATTAGGAGGTGACCCTTCCCCTGTCTCTCATCCAGAGCCTGGTTGGTGTGTTATCTGTTTAACTGTGCACGTCCGCCGTGACATTATAAACCGCCATACTGTGACTGCCATTGCTCAGCGTTTATGTGATGGCGTCAATTGATGCACTGGTTGAACGCATGCAGGGTTTGTCCCTGGAGGTTGCGGATCTACGTAGTACGGTCACACAGTGTCAGAGGGTGTTGGCTTCAGGTACAGGTCAAATTGTTGGGGAGCCTAAAGTCGCTCTTCCGGAGAAATTTGCAGGGGGTACTGATGATTTTTTCAGTTTCAAGGAATCATGTAAGTTGTACTTTCGTTTGTGCCCATTTTCATCAGGTAATGAGGATCAGAGGGTGGATATCATCATGTCATTGCTGAAAGGGGACGCGCAATCCTGGGCTTTTTCCCTGCCGCCCGGTTCTCTGGCTCTCCGGTCGGTGGAGGAATTTTTTAAAGCCCTGGGATTGATTTACGATGACCCAGATCGAGTTTCAATGGCAGAGTCAAAATTACGTATTTTACTACAGGGTAAACATACTGCTGAGGTTTACTGCACAGAGTTTAGGAGGTGGGCTACTGAGTCAGGGTGGAACGACCCCGCGTTACGTAGCCAGTTTTGTCAGGGGTTATCTGAAAGGTTGAAGGATGCTCTGGCTTTTCATGAATACCCTGATACTTTGGAAAATGCAATGTCTTTGGCGATACGTTTGGATAGACGTATCAGAGAGAGGGGTAAGGGTCCCTCTGTGCAGGGGATTCCGCCCCGCGTGTAGTTTTGTTCCACCAGCTGTCCAGGGAGATATTGCTTGTTATTCTGGCCTAGGAGAGGAACCCATGCAGTTAGTTCAGATATCTTTCCATTCGGATAGTAGAGACTTTCATAAAGCGCACAATTTATGTTTCTTTTGTGGAAAGAGGGGTCATTTTGTTTTTTCTTGTCCGTATGTTGAACCACAGGGGAGAGTGATAAAGAAAAAAGAAAAAGAAAAAAAAACCTCCCTCACACTTGGTAGTATGAATGGTGTGGTAGAGCAGACTGGTATGCAAGTTCCCTGCAGTTCCCGTTTTCTCCTTTCAGCTATGGTGGCGCTAGAGTCTCGAAATGTGTTTGTTGATGTTTTTCTTGATTGTGGTGCTGGGGTAAATTTAATTGACTTTCTGTTTCTTGAGAGTTTGGGACTAAGTATTTGCATGTTAGAGAACGAGATTCGTGTTTTTGCCATTGATTCTTCCCCTCTTTCTCAAGGGAGCCTTACTCACGTTGTTCATGATATTCCTTTAAGGGTGGGTGATTCACATGCTGAGATTATTTCCTGTTTCGTCATGAAGGATTTGCCGGCTCCAATAGTTTTGGGGTTGCCATGGTTGTCTAAACATAACCCAACTATAGACTGGCAGGCGAGACAAATCATTGGTTGGAGCAAGTTTTGTTCGGATAATTGTCTTGTCACATCTATTTCTGAAGTGTCCGTTACGGCCTTGCCTCAGTATCTCTCAGATTTTTCGGACGTGTTTGCGGAGGGTGGGGCTCAGGAATTGCCCCCTCATCGTGACTATGATTGTCCTGTGAATCTCATTCCGGGGGCTAAGTTGCCTAAGTCTCGGCTCTACAACCTCTCTCAACCCGAGAGAGAGGTCATGCGAAAGTATGTCGCCGAGAGTTTGGCAAAGGGTCATATTAGACCATCTAAGTCTCCAGTGGCTGTAGGTTTGTTCTTCGTGAAGAAGAAAGATGGATCACTGAGACCGTGTTTGGATTTCCGGGAGCTGAATCGTATTACAGTCCGGGATCACTATCCCCTGCCTTTGATCTCTGATCTTTTTGATCAGATTGTTGGAGCCAAGGTGTTCTCCAAGTTGGATTTGAGAGGAGCATACAATCTGATCAGGATCAAGGAGGGGGATGAGTGGAAAACGGCCTTCAATACGCACGAGGGCCATTTTGAGAACCTGGTAATGCCTTTTGGGTTGACGAATGCACCAGCGGTATTTCAGCGATTCGTCAATGATATTTTTCATCATTTGGTGGGGAGGTTCGTAGTAGTCTACCTTGATGACATTTTAATTTATTCTCCTGATCTGAAGACCCATCAGGATCATGTGAGACAGGTTTTGACGATCCTGCGGGAGAATAAGTTATACGCCAAATTGGAGAAATATTTATTTGCGGTGCAAGAGCTTCCATTTTTGGGATACATGCTTTCTGATTCTGGTTTTCGTATGGACCCTGAAAAGGTGTGGGCGGTTCTGGAGTGGGACCGACCGGAGAATCAGAAAGCTTTTGATGCGATTTTTGGGGTTTACGAATTATTATAGAAAATGTATTTTGAATTATTCCACGCTAGTCAAACCTCTTACTGATATGACCAAGAAGGGCGCTGATGTCTCTGTCTGGTCGGATGAGGCATTGCAGGCCTTTTCGGCTATTAAGGAGCGTTTTGCGTCTGCTCCCATTCGGGTGCAGCCGGATGTATCTCAGCCATTCGTGGTCGAGGTCGATGCATCAGAGGTGGGTGTTGGGGCGGTGCTTTCACAGGGTCCTTCTCCTGGCAAGTGGGTCCCGTGTGCCTTCTTCTCCAGGAAGCTCTCGGTCGCTGAGAGGAATTATGATGTTGGAGATAGGGAGTTGTTGGCGATCGAGTTGGCCTTTGAAGAATGGCGTCACTGGTTAGAGGGGGCTTCTCACCCCGTTACTGTGTATACAGACCATAAGAATTTGGCTTACCTGCAATCTGCCAAGCGTCTGAACCCTAGACAGGCCAGATGGTCATTGTTTTTTACCAGGTTCAATTTCGTGGTTACCTTTCGCCCAGGGGTCAAGAACGTCAAGGCAGATGCCTTGTCTCGCAGCTTCCCTGGGGGAGGTGATTCAGAAGATCCAGCGCCGATTTTGGCGGATGGAGGGGTGGTCTCCGCTCTGTACCCTGAATTGGAGATGGAGGTGTTGGGAGCTCAGGAGGGGGCTCCTGGTTCATGTCCCCCAGGGAGGTTGTTTGTTCCTGAGGGCCTACGATACAAGGTGTTCAAGGAACATCACGATACTGTTCTCGCTGGACATCCTGGTGGTAAGTCCACCTGTGATCTGGTGTCCCGGAGGTTTTGGTGGCCAGGTTTGCGTAAGTGTATTGAGAATTACGTGGCAGCTTGTGAAACCTGCGCTCGGTCTAAGGTTGCTCATACTCGACCGCCTGGTTCACTTCTTCCATTGTCTATTCCATCTCGTCCTTGGACACATTTGTCCATGGACTTTATTACGGACCTACCGAGTTCCTCCGGGAGAACAGTGATTTTGGTGGTAGTCGATCGTTTCAGTAAAATGGCTCACTTTATACCACTAACAAGTCTGCCTAACGCTAAGACTCTTGCGCAGATTTTTGTGGATAATATTGTTAAATTGCACGGTATTCCTTCGGATATTGTCTCTGATAGGGGCACGCAGTTTGTCTCCAGGTTTTGCAGGGCGTTCTGCTTTCGACTTGGCATTTAACTTTCTTTCTCGTCGGCTTTTCATCCACAGTCGAATGGTCAGACGGAGCGTACCAATCAAAACCTGGAGACCTACTTGAGGTGCTTTGTGGCTGAGAATCAGGAGGACTGGTCCTCATTCTTGCCCTTAGCAGAATTTGCATTGAATAACCGTAGGCAGGAGTCCACAGGTAAGTCGCCATTTTTTGGCGCATACGGTTTCCATCCTCAGTTTGGTACCTTTTCTGGGTCTGGTTCCTCCGGGATACCAGAGGAGGAGAGATTCTCTTCTGCCTTATCCTCTATCTGGCGGGGGATTCAAGGGAATTTGGAGAGGATGGGTGAGAGGTATAAACGAATGGCTGACAAGAGACGTGTGACTGGTCCGGACCTGTGTGTGGGTGATTTGGTGGGGTTGTCCACTAGGAATATCAAGTTGAGAATGCCATCTTGGAAACTGGGTCCAAGATTTGTTGGTCCATATAATATTTCTGCTGTGATCAATCCTGTGGCATTTCGACTTGATCTGCCACAGACTTGGAGGATCCACGATGTCTTCCACAAGTCTTTACTAAAAAAATATGTTAAACCGGTGGTACCATCGCCATTGCCTCCTCCTCCTGTTCTGGTCGAGGGAAACTTGGAGTTTGAGATCTCCAGGATTCTCGACTCAAGAGTTCTGCGGGGTTCCCTCCAGTACCTGGTTCACTGGAGGGGATACGGTCCTGAGGAGAGGATGTGGGTTCCGGCGTCAGATGTCAACGCCAGCCGTCTGGTGAGGGCCTTTCATAGGTCCCATCCGGATAAGGTTGGTCCAGGGTGTCCGGAGGTCACCCGTAGAAGGGGGGGTACTGTCATGCCCCACTCTGACGATGTGCGGAGGTCAGCCAGGATTGCAGCACGAGTCTAGTATTGTCACGGATGGTGTACAGGAGACAAGATGATACAAATAACATACGATGACTCACTGGATCCACAACTAAGGAACAAAAAGGGAGACCCCTGCAATCGACCTGCCGCTCTCCCTTATTGCTCAGCCTATGCGACCACTCTAAAGGTGAATGGGCGCATATCCACGTACCTCGGCTATCTGAACCTGAAGGCCCTACAATAGTGAGGGGACACGACCACCGGCTCCCTACACAGACACGGAGGGAGTCAGGGTCACCTGGATCCAGACAACAGAAAATCATAAATACTAAAACAACACTTATCTGCAGACGAACTGAGAACTGGTAGTTGGGAGCTGGGAGCTGAAGACAGCATGCACACTCATTCCAGGAAGTTGTATCAGCCACACCCAACTACCTTATGGGGGAGAATATAAAGGTAGGTAATGAGTCTGACTGCATGACAGCTGAGATAGCCTAACGAGGTGAGGAACAGAAACCAAAACAAAGAAACTCAAGGGGGAGGATCTGAACGGCTCCTGTCAGAACTTCTCAGCTGTCTGCTTGTGACAAGTATTTGTTTTGATGCTGTGCTGGATCCGCCTCGCATCAGGTGCACTGGGTGGAGTCATTAGTTTAAATAGTCTCCAGCTAAAGTGCTCTGAGCGGATTATACTCATCATTGTGGTCTTGGAAGCTAGGAAGGAAGGTTGGCTGTTTGTTCCTGCTCTTAGCAGATAAGTGTATTTTCTTGTTTGGTTGTTTATGTCATCTTACCCGTCCAGGTTCTGTGCGAGCTGGCAGCTCCTTTCTCCCCACTTCACCATCTCAGGGAGTTCAGGGTTCTGTTAGTATAGGCTGGTGGACACAGCAAATCTACCATCAAGATTTGTCTGTGGGCTGAGCATTGCAGGGAAAGAGGTCAGGGATAAATTGGTTGGTGTGTTATCGGTTTAACTGTGCACGTCCGCCGTGACACTTGACATGTAAAGGGGCGAATCCCAAAACCTGGACTGCTGAGGCTGAATCAGCCTTCCAAGCCTTGAAACAGGCCTTCTCTGCGGTTCCAGTACTCTATCGTTCTGATGCCAGTAAGCAATTTTTCTTGGAGGTGGATGCATCGTCTATTGGAGCTGGGGCGGTGCTTTCACAAAGATCTCCCTCAGGTAAGATGACATCATGTGGCTTCTCCAGGGTCTTCTCCTCTCCGGAGCGCAACTACTCGATCAGGGACAGAGAGTTGTTGGCCAAAAAATGGCATTGGAGGAATGGCGATACCTTCTGGAGGCTGGAGGGAGCCAGTCATCCGGTAGTGATCTATACTGACCACAAGAATCTCACCTACCTACAGTCTGCACAGAGACTTAATCCACGGCAAGCTCGGTGGTCCCTCTTCTTTGCTCGTTTTGATTTTGTTCTTTACTTTCGTGCTGCAGATAAGAACATCAAAGCAGATTCTCTTTCAAGATCCTTTGATTCCATTGACCAGGAGGAGGAGCCTCAATTAATCATTGATCCCGCTAAAATCTCGGCCTGTCCAGTCAAGCTATCCGAAATTCCTCCTGGAAAAACCTTGCAGAATCTCTCAGAAAGCGAATCTTACTATGGCGTCATTCATCTATAGTGTCCGGGTCATGCCGGTCAGAGAAAGACCTTCAGGTTCATTGAACAGCGGTACTGGTGGCCAACCCTGCGACAAGACATCCTAGAATTTGTAGCTACTTGTCCACCCTGCGCGCAAAATAAAACTTCCAAACAGCGTCCAGACGGCCTTCTGCTTCCCCTTCCAGTTCCTGAGGTTCCCATGCAACAAATAGCCATGGACTTTATCACAGATCTACCCACGTCCTTCGGTTGTTCTGTAATTTGGGTAATGGTTGACCGCTTCTCCAAAATGGCACATTTCGTCCCTCTGCCTGGTCTTCCTTTTGCTCCCCAACTGGCCAAGAAATTTATCGAACACATTTTTCGTCTCCATGGCTTTCCACTCCGTATTGTGTCTGATAGAGTTGTACAGTTCACATCTAAATTCTGGAGAGCTCTCTGCAAGCTATTAAATGTATCTCTGGACTTCTCGTCAGCATATCATCCTCAGTCCAACGGTCAGGTGGAGCGTGTTAACCAAATTCTGACAAACTTCTTGCACCACTTCACTAACAGTCATCATGACAACTGGGTCGAACTATTGCCTTGGGCTGAGTTCTCATACAGCAATCATGTCAACGAGTCTTCCAAGAAATCTCAATTTTTTGTTGTTTATGGCCAACAACCAAATATCCCACTCCTGGTTTCTCCTTCTTCCGGTATCCCTGCTGCAGACGCTACCTCAAGAGAGTTCTCTAAAATCTGGGAGAAGACTAGGGGAGCTCTGAAAGAGGCTTCTGTGCGCATGAAAGAGTCTGCAGATAAAAACGTAGAAATTCTCCAAAATTCCGTCCTGGTGATAAAGTCTGGCTTGCTTCCAAATACATCCGGCTCAAAATACCCTCCTACAAATTGGGTCCTCGCTTCATCGGTCCATTTGAAATTCTTGAAAAAATCAATGATGTTTCATACAAGCTTAAGCTACCAGCCTCCCTCCGGGTACTGAATTCCTTCCATGTCTCCCTGCTGAAGCCCGTCATCCTGAATCGTTTTTTCAAGAAACCGGTCTCTGCTCCTGTTGTGGTCAGTGATGAGAATGTCTGTGAGGTAAAGGCCATTCTGGGGATGAAGAAGAGTAGAGGGAAAACCCTGTTTCTGTGCCCGTCGGGCTCCCTCTTTTCCCTCCTGCCGTCCAGCTGACAAACACGGGCAGCAACTAACTTAACTCTGCTTCATATGTTCCATGCCAGAGTTTCCTTCCTGCTGGAGACTTGAATTAGTGTTGAAGCTTGCATGGGTGTGTCTCTCTTCACCTAAGAGGCAACACATACACGCCCTCTGTCTCAGCAGCCTATGGCTGGATTGCAGCAGTTATTTAAAGGCACTACTACAGGAAGTTGCCTGAGCAACCTCAGTGTCTAGCTTGTCTAGTCCCTGTGCAAAGGTGTTTATCTTGTCTGTCTCCCTGTGTACCGAATCCTGCTATTGTACTCCTGGACTTTGTTTTCTGCCGCCTGCCTCTGACCACAGACTTCGTCTATGGACTTTGCCTGTTTGACGCTTGCCCCTGACCTTGGATCTTGTTTGCTGACTTTGCTTGATTGCCGCCTGTCCTGACCCATACCCCAAGGCCTCGTACGTCCCCTTGGTGCTTGCACCGAGCACTCTGACCCCCTGGTCAGCTGCAACTGACTTGGGGACTACTCTGGAGTGACACCTGGCAGCTACCCTACGGCCCAAGCCTATCCCCACCATCAGGGGCTCTAGTGAATACCAGGTAAATGCTTAGTTACGCCCCTCTGGAGTATACCCAGTCAGTGGCACTGGGCCCCCGCTGCCATTTAAAAACTATTGTAGATTCCAGCCCCCGCCCCCTGTATTGGGGGTCATTCACAGTGGCTCACACTGTTATGGGGGGATCTGTGGATGTCAAATAGCATAAGATACTATTTATCTGTCATCCACAGATCCTCCCCATAGCAATGTCATGCCATCCACAGACGCCCCCATAACAGTGCCATCCACAGACGCCCCCATAACAGTGCCATCCAAAGACGCCCCCATAACAGTGCCATCCACAGACGCCCCTATAACAGTGCCAGCCACAGACGCCCCTATAACAGTGCCAGACACAGACGCCCCTATAACAGTGCCAGCCACAGACGCCCCTATAACAGTGCCAGCCACAGACGCCCCTATAACAGTGCCAGCCACAGACTTTCCCATAACAGTGCCAGCCACAGACTTTCCCATAACAGTGCCAGCCACAGACTTTCCCATAACAGTGCCAGCCACAGACTTTCCCATAACAGTGCCAGCCACAGACTTTCCCATAACAGTGCCAGCCACAGACTTTCCCATAACAGTGCCAGCCACAGACCCCCATAATGGTGTCATTCACAGGCTACCATTAGTTCAAAGCCCACCAAAAGCACACCTTTTGGTTTAAAATATTTTCTTTCTTATTTTCCTCCGAAAAACCTATGTGCGTCTTATGGGCCGGTGCGTATATAGAAAGTATATTAATAGTGTATAAAACCCCTGCTTAAATAATTTTTTTGGGGGGGCAACTGGTTTATCACACCAGTTGAAATTATTTATTCCAATACCGTTTTTCACTGTGTGTAGCTGCATTAACGCAACAAAACCGCAAACAAATGCTGCACTACCCAAATGCACTATATGGAAAGTATATTATTTGTAGATAACACCCCTACTTTAATCAGTATTTTTGGGGGGCAGCTGGTATATCACACCAGTAGAAATTATTTGTTCCAATAGCGTTTGTCACTCTTTGTAGCTGCGGTAACGCAGCAAAACCGCAAACAAGTGCTGCACAGCCTAAATTAACTATATAGAAAGTATATTATTGGTATATCAGACCCCTGCTTCAATCAGTTTTTTTTTGGGGGGGGGCAACTGGTAAATCACACCAGTAGATATTATTTGTTACAATAGCGTTTGTCACTCTGTGTAGCTGCGTTAACGCAGCAAAGCCACAAACAAATGTTGCACTACCTAAATGCACTATATAGAAAGTATATTATTTGTATATAACACCCCTGATTCAATCAGTTTTTTGGGGGGGCAGCTGGTATATCACACCAGTAGAAATTATTTGTTACAATAGCGTTTGTCACTCTGTGTGGTGCATTTTTATTGGTTACTGTGAAATAATAGCAAGCATTTAATTGGTTAATCTTACACTTCTTCTTTTTCATGAGGCTGACTTAAGATATCAGCTTTATAGCACAGCTCTGCAACCCCCTCACTGTACCTATGAACTTGGAATGCGATACTTCTCCCCTCCCATCTTTAAGATAGTGGAAAAGCTGTGTGCGCCTGGTACATCCAGGAAGCAGGATTTTTCTACTAAGCGGTGTCTGAGCAGTGCAATGCAAGTGTATATAGAACAAGCAAGTATCCATACTGTTTAAGTATTCCATAACAGTCCCCCCTTGGAAACTTGATTGTAGGCTATCCCTACCTAACGAATCCACTGGGCATACCCTTCATATCCTCTTCACCTGCAGTGGCGAAAACTTTCCTCTAATAGATAAGCTCCCGGTTTCAAGGCTAACGATAGTACCCCGGGATTCATCTTACCTTTTCTTTTGTTCTTCCTCATTGTAGAGAAGCTTGATTTGTTGCTCATCAGTTTTCTTCATTCTTTTTGAAAGGCGGGTCACACAAGTAAGAACAAGCTTAATATATATCACCAATAGTATTAGGGCTACCTGTAATATTCCTTGGACAATTCCCATGAGCCAACCCCCAATACCTTTAAACCAGTTGGTGGGGTTAAGGAAGGAGAAGGTATCAGACCACCATGTATGTTTATCAGCTTTATGTGCATCCAGCCATTTATCCATTACATTCACCATTTTCTCTAGACCCACCTTAAAGGGCTTCTGTCACCCCACTAAACCGTTTTTTTTTTTTTTGTTTAATAATAATCCCTACACTGCGATCTCTGCATACATTACCTTGCTACCAGCAAGTAGGGCAGCTACTTGCTGGTAGCAGCCGCATCCTCCGATCCTAATGACGCCCCCTCCGCATTGTGATTGACAATCCTCAATGCGCCTGCGCCGATGACGTCACATCTACACCCGGCGCAGGCGCATTGAGGAGCGAGCGGCCGAGTGAGTGGCCGCCTCTCAGTGCGCCTGCGCAGATTGAAGATAGGTACGGCCGCGGCGCAGGTGCCAGATATTGAATGAAAACAGGCAGGGCCAGCAGAGAGAGATCCCGTCCGCTGGCCCTGTCAATCACAATGCGGAGGGGGCGTCATTAGGATCGGAGGATGCGGCTGCTCCCAGCAAGTAGCCGCCCTACTTGCTGGTAGCAAGGTAATTTACATATTATAAAAATAGCGTTTTATCAAATTCTACTGAACGAAAATTATTATTTTACTTATGTATGCAGAGATCGCAGTGTAGGGATTATTATTAAACAAAAAAAAAAAAACGGTTTAGTGGGGTGACATAAGCCCTTTAACTTGCAAATTACCCTGCGGGTCTATGTAATGGCAACAAGCGGGTCCCACAACCTGGCACATACCTCCATCTTTAGCTGTAACATAGTCTAGAACTAATGTGTGTTGGTTGGTGATGGTGACAATGATCAACTGGTTCTGCACAATCTTCGTGGTATTCATAAGTCTCGTCACTTCCCATATTTAATCATCTAGATAATCAGTTGCTACCACCAAGTGATCACTATAAAGGTGGCAGGAGTAAGCCTGGCAATGGTGCACAGTCCTGTAACATTCTCGGATAACCATTTGTACGCTTTGTGTCCACAAAATAAACACATGTCTTCTGCAACTGCCACTGCTGTGTTATTGAATAATTGGGTAATAAATTTGGCTAATTGTTCCTTTTGCCAGCTCATATCCTTTTAAGGCTACATGCACACGACGGTGCCGTTTTTTGCGGTCCGCAAACAACGGAAGCCGCCCGTGTTCCTTCCACAATTTACGGAACATGCGGCCCATTGTAGACATGCCTATTCTTGTCCGCAAAACGGACAAGAATAGGACATGTTATATTTTTTTTGCGGGCCACGGAACGGTGCAACGGATGCGGACAGCACATGGAGTGCTGTCCGCATCTTTTGTGGCCCCCTTGAAGTGAATGGGTCCGCATCCGAGCCGAAAAAACGGCGGCTCGGATGCGGACCCAAACAACGGCCGTGTGCATGAGGCCAAACTGAACTTCGGTGGTGTTGGCTAATAGACCTGTGATAAGGTTCTGTACAGTACGGTGGATACAGGGTAGGTCTTTTCCATTCACACCATCTACACCAATACACTGCACGTGGCTGTCTGTTTCTGAGTCATTGCAACCTGAGTGTATGTGTCGACTAAATGTCATGCCTTTGGTTTATACTTGGAGACAATAACAGTGTGTCCAGCTAGGAAAACATGTGACATTAGCCCAGTATCCCTCTTGCCAGGGGGTAGAACTAGGATCTATCGAGGGTCCTGATCTGTTTATCATAAGACCTTGGGCCATTGGCCCACCCTGCGACAGGCAAGGGCACTTCCCTGTCCTTGTCATTACTGGATTTAACTTGGTATATGGGTCAAAGTCATGATAAGTGGGTGGATCCCCATGGCTTATTGTTCCGGGGTCATCAGGACGGCCTTTACTCTTTTTTTACAATGTGAGGCGTGGATCCAGGTGGGTCTCAAGTCTTCGAGTTTCACAGAAGTTGGGGTAGTTAACAGCACTTGGTAGGGTCCCTCGTATCGTGGCTCGAGGGTGTTTTTGACGTGTTTCTTGACTACCACCCACTCTCCAGGTTTCAGAGTGTGGCTTTCTTCTAGGGAGTTAGGATCTGAAATGGAAGAGAGAACTTGTGAATATATGTTAGACAATTGTTTGCTCAATGATATCACATATTTTGCAACAGATTCATAATGTATTTGTGGTCATGGCTACGGCAGAGAGCAAGGGCCCCGAACCTGAGAGAGGAAACCAACCTGCCTAAACTAATATGGCTGGAGAGGTGCCCTTAGCCATGCCGCGGGTAAGCCTAAAAGGGGGCATACCCTGAGGAGTATGGAAAGAAAAAGGGGAGGGAGGGTGGGGCACCGAAAACGCACGCACATGAGGAGAGGGCGTGCCTCCTTTTAAGTGCGCCTACGCCCCTCCCACAAATGCAGGCTGACATGTCAGCCTTAAGCTACTTGTGGTCATGGCTACGGCAGAGAGCAAGTGCCCCGAACTTGCCGAGACCTGAGAGAGGAAACCAACCTGCCTAAACTAATATGGCTGAAGAGGTGCCCTTAGCCATGCCGCGGGTAAGCCTAAAAGGGGGCAAAAATACATATGAGTAGGGAGAGAAAAAACCTTTATGCAGCTGACCAAGTTACAATACCAAACTGTGGAATGCCTGGGATATCTCGGCCTGAGGGTAGGTATGTAACGTGAGAAGCCTGAGGAGCGCCAGCGACCCATTTGCGGATGACGTGGCCGGGGACGTTGTGCTTTGAAGCCGCGGATGCAGCTCCAATACGGAAGGAGTGTCCTGAAATGGTCTTGGGGTTGAAATCCAAGCCCGCCGCCAGGGTGCGAACGTGGGAGATGAACTGCGAGGCCGTGAGGGCCAAGGCCTGGAACGGGAGCAATGGGCGGTCAGGGGCGGAGTCCCCTAGAGCTGCCAGCCAGCTCCTGAGTACCTGGACCGGGCACCATGCGTTAGTGGACTGGAAGAACTTCACCTCCACTGGTGATCCCACCTGTGAGGTTGGAAGTGAGGAGATGAGAGGAGAAATGGTCGTCGTGCCATACCAGCTGACCCCCGGTTAAACCCTTGGACCTGGCTGAACTGTGGGTGAATTCGCTGTGTCCTAAGAACCCGTGGAACTAAGGTGCATGGCAGCCGTTATGACAGTGCTGGAAAGGAGCCCAAAAGGAAGACCATCTAGGGAGGTGGAAAGCTTCTAAATAATCCCCTGACACCGCCTGCCTGCTCGGGGCGGCCGTGTGACTACTCTTCTGAACACCCCCTAACCGTTTGGGACAGAAAAACCGACCTACTTTCGGGGTCTTCCAACATGTTGGACTTCGGCCAAATATCGTTGATGGTGTTGAAGGATAGTTGCGGTCAGTATGATAGTAAGCTATGCAAGCTGTGATGTAAGTGGTCTTGTCAGTGTCTTATCTTGGATGCAAGCACATGAACCTGATGAAGGTGTTCCAAGCGGACCTGTAGTTCCTGGCCGTGTTACAAGATAAAGACTCCTGCATCAAGATTTTGCTGAAGCAATAAAAAGGTTTACTCCATCCCGAGAGTTTGATAACATGTCAGAAATTAAACCTTTTTTTTTTTTTTTTTTGGTGCACTGTTGGACCCGATACCTATGGGGAGTATCCTTCAGAGGTCAAACGGCGCGAAGGCCAAGGGACTGATGAGGAACCCCTTGTCCAATTCTGACCTGATCAGAGCCCCCACCGGCTTGGGATCCTCAATTGCTGACAGAAGATTGGGACCCTCCCAAGAGGCTTGTGGGAGACCTACCAGGCCTGTGTGGAAAGCCGTGGTGAACCCGCAGACCAGGAACTGTACAAACTGTGGGTCACAATGATTCTGCCGCAGGGATTCTAGCAGAACCACACTGACCCCGTTTGGACAGGATGGCCCGGATCCTGAGGACACATCATCTGGGGGTGAGCCCTGAAACATGCTGCGCATGTATGAAGGGCCCTACATTTGTTGTAATGACAAGCAGTTTGGATGCGGCAGGGAATGAAAAGCGAGGGAGCAATCTCGGGAGCGTACGGAACCCTACCTGGGGGAACGGGCCCTAGGGTGGAAGTTATTGGCAAGGCTAGAGTGGACCGGTCAGGTGGCAGCCCCCGGTAGGACTTGACGGCCAGGAGGCTGGACTGGACGTCCGAAACCAAGGAGGCGACGGAGTCCATCCCAGCATGTAGCTGCGTCAGGGACACCTGAAGGGTGGACATGGAGACTTGCTTCAAAACCGGGGCTGCTGGTTCAGCCCTCAGTAGCCTATACAGCTCTGCTTTACGGCGGAGGCAGGGTATTGGATCCCTCTCCGGTTGAGCTCCGTAATCAACTTCGGAATTGACCAACTCCTTAGGGACGCTCGGATGCGGGTGTTTCCGGTACCGATAGGGCTTCTTCGATGTTGGAAATATGCGACATACTGCAGCTGCGAAGTGACAAATAGAAAATAACATTTGACCAGGAAGCCCCGTACCTTGCAAGAGACACCCGAGTCGTGGATGGTGGTTAAAGGAGGACTAGCGAGTGTCTAGTGCTCTGAACGGTGGGACCATGGACTAAGCGTGAAATGACGTGAGAAAGGCTAACCACACCTGGCCCCAGACAGGAAAAACAAAACTGAAGAGAAAACAAACATCAAACCTGAAATCGTATCGGAGAAAGGACTACCGAATCGAGTCTAAAACATGACAGGCGACAGAAACAGTAAATTAACAGTGTGAACCTGAAGTGACAGGTAACAGAAAATAAATAATACCACGTAAGACCTTGAGTGATACGGACACCGGAAGAGATAAAAGATCTATGTACGCCTGAGCGCGATAAACCATGGCATGAGAAGTGACGAACGTGTACCCTAAACGTAAGAGGCAACGGAAACCGGAAACGTACATCAATGCGCAGCCGGTGGCAGACACGGCGTGACATGAACGTGAGCCCGAAGCGTGACAGGCAGCAGATGATCCATGAAAACGTAAGCCTGAAGCGTGACAGGCAACACCTGAAAAATAAAAACACGTAAGCCTGAAGCGCAACAGGCAGCAGATGATGAATTGAAACGTAAGCCTGAAACGTAACAGGCAACAGATAATGAAAATAACACGTAAGCCTGAAGCGTAACAGGCAACCTAAGATAAATTAAAAACGTAAGCCTGAAACGTAACAGGCAAAAGGTAATGAAAATAAAACGTAAGCCTGAAGCGTAACAGGCAACCTAAGATAAATTAAAAATGTAAGCCTGAAACGTAACAGGCAACAGATAATGAACATAACACGTAAGCCTGAAGCGTAACAGGCAACATATGATAAATTAAAAACGTAAGCCTGAAACGTAACAGGCAACAGATAAAGAAAATAACACGTGAGCCTGAAGCGTAACAGGCAACCTATGATAAATTGAAAACGTAAGCCTGAAACGGTACAGGCAACAGATAATGAAAATAACGCGTAAGCCTGAAGCGTAACAGGCAACCTATGATAAATTGAAAACGTAAGCCTGAAACGTAACAGGCAACAGATAATAAAAATAACGCGTAAGCCTGAAGCGTAACAGGCAACACATGATAAATAGAAAACGTGAGCCTGAAACGTAACAGGCAACAGATAATGCATTGGCAAAAGATGACAGATTGAACGTGCGTTTGAACGTGACAGGCAACAGATGATACACTTGAACAAGAACGTGAGCTTGAACCGTGGCAGGCACCCGACATGGTGAGATGTGCACGTAAGCCTGGAGCGCAATAGGTGGCAATGGCAATAATGCGTGAGTCTGAAACGTGACAGGCCAATGATTGAAGAAGGAACGGACGCCTGGACAGAACAGGCCGTGGGAGGCAAGAGGCGTTAGCCTGGCCGTGACCGCCAATTGATACATGGGCCTGACACGTGACAGCAACAGCCTGTCATGGACAGATATGACAGTGAAACAAAACATAATGACATGAACAAGAAGTAACCTGAGACGTGACTGGAGACAACCCGGTGACTACGAAGTGACCCTGACGCGGGTGACAAAAAGGAATAGGAAGTTGCCTTGCAGCGTAGACTGAAAGACCGCGAATGTGTGGTAGAAAATGAAGCAGTTACCGGAAATGTCCGTGGATGTAGTGAGTGGAAAAGCGATGGTCGGCTCAAACGGGACAAATGAGCGCAACCTGGCTGACGTGCGCAGCCAGAGTGGCGCAGCACCCGGGGTCTGCAAAATAATTTGGTAACGTGAGGGGGAGACTACGTCGACCGGAACGCGCCAATGCGTCCCAACCGTGACCTAGGGAACCATCATTTTTTTTAAGAGATTTCGATGCTGCTGCTTTGACTGTGTGGAGAGAATAAAAACTTTGGGTGTGACTGGAGTGAGAAGGACTAAAAAGCCAGCACCTATCTGTTTGAACCCTGAGTGGGGATTTTATGACCTCTGTAAGGATGCAGGATCCCTAGTTGAAGATTAACAGCAGAGTACCCAGGGTCTGCAACAATAAACAGTATCATGGGGGGGCCCGTAGCAGTCCATAGACTGCGCCATTTACCTCTCTGTAGTGCAAAGTGTTTAAATTGAATTTTTTTTTTTTTTAAAGTCATGGCCGGAGTGTACAGATGCAGTTAGAGTAATAGGGGGAGGAAGGGGGCGGGGAAGTTTCCCCGCGTCAGCTGCCTGCAGCTCGGGATGACAGAGGAGGGCACATAGGGATGGATGTGGCCTTTCACCTCCATTCCCAGAGACTGCTGTCGGACGTACATGGCGGAGTCAAAGTGTGTGTGCCGATTGGCCAGCACGCCGCGCATGCGCACTTAAAAAATCGTCACACAGAGATTTCATTATATGGAAGATGGCGATAATGATTTTTAGGGGATTGTTTATCTGGATCATGTAGTTTTACTATTATAACAACTGTAGCACTCATGTTTTGTATTTTGCTATTAATTGAGTTTTAATTATGCTGTTCACATGTGCACCGAGCATTTATATGTGAGAACACACTTTTTTTTTTTCAAATAACTTTATTAAAAAACTAACAACCGCCGGCCAGCAGCTGCGGCGGAGTGGAAGCGGCACCCCTGATGCGGCCCTAGCTCAGGACGGACCCCAACCCCCGGGTGACAGGGCCGGACCAGCAAAGAGGGCAGGCTGCAGCGGCGCCCGGAGCCGAGAGAGGGAGCCTGACACGAGACGCAGGCTCCATTGCCAAGGCAACGGAGGCGCTGCCCGGCGTCCCACGTGACCTGCACAGGCCGGCACCGGAAGCATGGCTTGTGCCGGCCGCACCACCTGGAGTAGAAGGTGGGTAGCGATTGAACCGGGCGGAGGGGGAGACGCACGCCGGGAAGGGGGTTCGGGAGGACAGTAACTAACTTACCCTTGCAGCAGGAACGAGCGGCGAGCATCGGGAACCTTCAGCAACTTACCTGGTGAGCAGCACGGCAGTACAGGGCGTGACGTTAAGGCGGGATGGCACCGAAAACGCACGCACATGAGGAGAGGGCGTGCCTCCTTTTAAGTGCGCCTACGCCCCTCCCACAAATGCAGGCTGACATGTCAGCCTTAAGCTACTTGTAGCTACTGCGGAAAATACTGTCCCATTCTTGGCCCTGTCCTAAATAAGATCTCGTAAGGGGTGTGAAACGCTAGGTGTGACCCTACCATCTTCCAGACCTCTTGGGTTAGACTAGCAGTGAATGCTGGGCCCTGATCACTCTCAATGACCTCAGGTGCTGTCTGCTTTCGGACGGGGTAGGCTTCTGGCCACCCAGAGAACAAGTCTATCACTACTAGCACATATTGAAACCCTTGGCACATTAGCATCTGGATGTGGTCGATTTGGATCCTTTGGAATGGGTACATAGCTCTGGAAAGGCACACCTTTTTTGTCCCTAAGAAAGAGTACTTCGCTTTTGGTTCGATTTATTCGGAGCCCGGAGAAAGACCCAAAATCTGTCAAAACTTGCGTTACTGTATGTAGTTCCTCAATAGGGTCTGCCATAAATAGCACTATATCATCTGCGAATAGTGCTACTCGCAGACTCTTCTTACCCACCTTCAACCCCTCTAATGCTCCTTGCATGTCCAGATATCTCGCCAATGGCTCGATAGCCAGGTCAAATAGCAGGGGGGACAGTGGGCAGCCCTGTCGAGACCCTCTTTGAAGATCGAATGTACTGTATATATGACCTGCATTGTATATCCTTGCTTTAGGGTTATGGTAAATCCTTTCTAGCACTGTTCTGAAAAGACCTGTGAAACCCATTTCATCTAAGACCAAGTTCATCCAACTCCAGTTTAGGCTGTCAAAAGCCTTTTCGGCATCTAACGTTACTATTGCAGGATTACGCCCAATATATCTCTCCGTCTTTGCCACCGACAAGGCCAGCAAAACTTTCCTAATATTGGTGACAGCAGATCTTCCTTTTACAAAGCCAACCTGGTTTGGGGATATAAGCAAAGGCAATATGTTGGCCAGTCTATTCGCCAGGATTTTAGAAAGTATTTTCAAATCCTGGTTGATCAGAGAGATCGGTCGATAAGACGAAGGGCTATCCGGGGGCCTCCCCTCCTATGTATCAGTGTGACGTAAGCTGTGTTCATATGCTCCGGTATATTGTTTCCTGCAGCTACAGAAGCATACAAAGTGGTGAGCGTCGGCGCTATCTGCGTACTCAAGGCTTTATAGAAATCAGGGGTGTATCCATCGGGTCCCGGGACCTTCCCAGAGGGAAAAGATTTTATGGTGTCCTGCACTTCCTGTGCCGTTATTGGGGCATTGAGGGAGTCCCTTTGTTCATCAGTGAGTTTAGACAGTGGCATGGTCTCTAGGAGCGGGGTTCCGCCTCCCACCGCCCCTTCACTCCTGTAGAAATTGGCGAAGTAATCACCAAACATTTCTATGATCTTTTTCGGCCCATCCTCCTTTTTACCATCCCCCCCAATTAAGCTGTGCACATGTGTCATTTTCCGTTTACCTTTGGCTAGGGTTGCTAATAACTTTCCGGATTTATTCCCGTATTTGTGAAACTCTATGTCATATTGGGTTTTCTTTATATCTTCCTGCTTAGACGCCCACATATCAAAGTCTCTCATGGCTAATACCCATTTTTCTCTAGCTTCCCTGGTCCTGACAGAAGTGAAGTGTATATATGCCTTTCTCAGGGCCTCACTGGCTTTTTCATATTTATCCCTGGCAAGTTTTTTAATGGTAGAAACATAAGCTATCAGGCGGCCCCTCAGCACAGTCCTAGCTGTCTCCCAGAATAACAAAGGAGAGTGAATGTGTTCTGCATTGTCTCCCACAAATTCCATCCACCACCCCTGTTGTATTTTTATGAAGTTTTCGTCTCGCAATAGAAAATTCGGGTATCTCCACACATAGTCTCTGCTCCTGGGGTTCTGGTCCATCAATTCCAAGAACACAGGAGAGTGGTCAGATATAACCATGTCTTTAATACTGACATCAACAACTTTTTGAAGGATGTTGCTGGATAGGAAACAATAATCTATTCGGGACCAAGTATCATGGGGATGAGAATAGTGTGTATACTCTCTATCTTGTGGATGATACAGTCTCCAACTATCCCTAAGTGACAAAAGGGCGGCAAAGGGCGGCGAATCCCGCCAACACCTCTTGTTTTCCCTTGAACTTGTCGTTCTGCCTGTCCACCTGCGAGTGCATGACCATGTTGAAGTCATCTCCCACTATTAAATTTGAGCAGGAGTTCTGTAATATTGTTTTACTCAAAGCATTTATAAATTTTTCTTGGCCGGTATTTGGAGCATATACATTATAGATATTATAGTCACCAAATGGTCCTGAAATATGCACTTGTACCATCCAGCCTTCTGTATCTATCTCTACCTTATGAACAAGATGGGAGAGATGCTGCCCTATCAAGATCAAAACACCAGCTTTTCTTTCCACCGCCTCTGATACTAAGACCTTTCCCACCCACAGCTTCTCCATCCTGTGAAAATCTGATTTCACGAGATGGGTCTCCTGCAGCAATGCTATGTCTGTTTTCAGCCTTTTAAGATGACGTAAGATTTTAATACGCTTGTTTGGGGAGCGCAGCCCCTTGACATTCCAAGAGACAATTCTCATACTACATTGCTGCATGAAGATCCATCCCCCCTATATAGCCAAGCCATAAGGGCTCCCGATCTAAAAAACACCACAGTGGAGAAGCGTTTCCCAGCCGAACACCTCCCCACCCAGTTCACAATTACAAAATACTGAGTCGACATCCCCGGATATTTAACTACTATAACAGGTAAAACTTAAATTTAAGAAACAATGCAAAGTGTAACAATCAATGCTCAATTTTCTCTTAGACTTCCTTTTTTCTGGTAATCTCACCTAGTCCTCACCACCATTGCCGCCGTTAATAATGCTCTTCTCCAGGCGGCATCACAGACAAGTTGCAAATGTGTCGCAATTCAATGTGTCGTCCACATCACGGAATGTCCCTGAGATGGTTCCCAGCTTGAGAACGTTGCATGCTGGAGGGTCCACTGGTCGTCCTCGCGTGGCGTGGAGACACTTTCTGCCATGCTAATTGTCTTGTTGAGGCTGATGGTCCTTCCCGCCGTTCTGGATTGTCCCTCTCCGAAACACCCTCTCCTGAGGATAGTAGGAAGTCCTCAGCCTCTTTTGGGTCTGCAAATTGCTTCAGCGTACCATCACTACTTCGGATTCTAAGTATTGCTGGGTACGCTAATTGAAACTTGACTCCTTTTTTGTGTAGCTTGGAGCACAATTCACTGAAGGCTCTGCGCTTTCTGGTAACTTCTGAGGAACAGTCGGCAAACAATTGAACCTTTTACTCCTCTGATCAGCAGCAGTTCCTTCCTCATTCTGTATGTTCTCAATACTTCCTCTTTGTCAGTAAAATCCAGATATTTGCAGATAACCTGCCTGGGTCTGTTATTTGCCTCAGAAATGGGGCGTGCCGATTCTTCTCTCGGGGGGCCTACTCTGTGCGCTCTTTCCACTTTTCTTCTACCCGGTAGACGCAGGGCCTGCGGCAGGTCATATTCAAACAGTTGGCGCAAATCCTTTAAAGGTACAGATTCAGGGACCCCCACCATTCTAACATTGCTCCTCCTGGATCTGTTCTCTAGATCCTCAATTCTGTCTTTCAGCCTGTCAGCCATCTGAATTATGTCTTGTAATTTCACAGAGGTCTCTAACGTCTCCTCCTCCATGTTAGCCATTCTCTGCTCCACTTCTGTGAGCCTGTTACCCTGACTTGCCACATCCTCCTGCAGCTTATTCAACGCCGTCTGCACTTTGGATGCCAGGGAGGCAATTATGTCAGGCGCCAGTAGCTTTAGAGTTTTAGTATCCATTCTGCCCCCCTCCGTGCCGAACATGTCTACCTGTGTGTCTGCGGGCATCTAAGATTGCACTCCACTCTCTTCCTCTGTAATAGGAGTCACCGCCGCTTCCTGGGACAGCGCCATCTTGGGAGCTTCGCGCCCCTGCACACTCTGCTGCCGGCTGGATGAAAAGGATTTCTGCCCGCTCCTGAGTAAGTAGCGCTCCATACAGGGGCTGGAGCTTTGTAGGCTGCAGATAGTCTTCCTATTTTGCAGGAGGTTGTCAGAGCGGGGGAATTATATCTTGTGGCGGTGAGGAGCCGAGGTCCCTGCTGCCTCACATACCAGCGCCGGAACCGGAAGCCAAGACGGAATGCCTTTTCAAGGCTTCCGTTTTGAATTCCGTCATAATACAAGTCTATGGGCAGCAGAACGGATCCGTCCTTCTGTGACGGACTGAACTTATATTGGGGCTGCTGGAGAGGCCTGAGGGCTAGCCTCCTTCCTATGGACTATGGACCCAGAACTATGGAGACCCCCCCCCCTCCCGGCTCATTATTCTACACAGGTAGGGTAGTTTCTGCCTGTGAGGGATTAAATTATCCCATTGTGTTGATTAATTGTATTACATGTGTGTAACAAATACTGAAAAAGTCCGAGGGACCCAGAAGAGTTATCAATCAATAAATATGGGCAACTTTAAGCACATTATCCAACATTATTCAACATTATTCAACAATTTGACAGCTTTAAATATATTATTTAACATCATTCAACTATATCCTTTGTCCCTAACAAACAACCCATAGGGGACAATAAATAAAAACAATATGCATATGCGTTTTTTTTTGGGTAGATGCGTTTTTTGTTTTTTTTTATGCGGTTTTGTGAAGACTATATAGATAGGGATTTATATATCTCTGTAGCATAAATTTGAAAGCTGTATAGATACAAATACAAATATTGAGAGTTGGAAGAAGTCAAAAGGCTGATCTGAATATATGACTAATATACCGTGGAGAGATGGAAAAGAAGGAGGATTCCAAAACGTTTGACATTGATAGAGTATTTAATTTTATCATTTTTAATTTTATCAATTTTTAATTTTATCAATTTTATTAATATTAAAGATTATAAGGTGTAGGATAGAAGTCTATAGATTGATACATATGTATACTGTTTTATGCACTGAGGATACAATTATATTGTTTTTATGCACTGAGGATATAATTATAAGCCAAATGAGAATGCAATAAATCCATGCCGGGTTTTTGGTGGGGTTTGAGATGACAAGAGTATATAAAGAAGGGGGTAGTAGTACTCGCATTATAGCTACTGAGGAAGAGGGAGTTCCCTCGAAACATGTCTGGCTGATCCTGCGAGAGACAAACTACCCACCTGAACCCGAGCAAAGACCTAGTTATTTACTGCTGATCCGGACGCCAGAGAAAGTGAAACTGGCTCAAGTTATCGCGAGACCACGCGATTCCTGCTGAGTGCTTCCAGGTGATACGCAACAGCACCACGTGGAACGCCGAGATCAAGCAGCAAATACAAAGTATCGGATCTCATACTGAGAGATACAAAGGATTCAGCAACCAGCAAAGCAGCAACTACACAAGCGAGGGGCATTCTGAAGGCAAGGTAAGAGGGTTGATAAAGAGGGGGACGCCCCATTTACAAAACCCGAGTTCCTTAATACATGCCTTAAATGAACCCTGAGTGTGGACTTTATAAGCTGGTTGTCCTGTCACAGCAGTGTCATATGCCATTGGACACAGCTTTTTGCAAGATAATTTACAGCCACAATAACGCTATATTGTATGGATACAATATTCTTATAAGAAGATATTATACTACTGCAAGTTTTTCCACAAACCTTTTTCACAGAATTCTCCACATAAATATTTAAGTAGAACTATTTTTCACAGGACATTTATATATATATTTTTTCACAGGACATTTGTTCACTTATTTTATTAGAATTATATTTTTTTTACTATTGTATATGCACAGACTTGTTTAAAGCATATCGTTATCCTGCAACATATCTTATGTGATAGCTATCTGCACTCAGATTATCGATCCTAGTGCACATGTTTTTATGATATATTGTGTTTTATATTCATTATTTTATGGAATTTTACTATTATTAAATAATCCACTATAGACATACCAGTTGGTGAGTGCCTGTTTTTATCTTTTTCTTATTTGTTACATTTGTTATATTGGATGAACAGGTGAATCATCCAAAAACAGAGCACCTTAACCATACTAGCTGATACGGGTGAGCCACGATATAAATATACTCAATTTTTGATATCTTATTTACCTACATATCGGTGCGCTCCCCAGTGTCTACTATTATGGACATCTGGCAGTTTATAGAGAATCAAAATGTCAGGTTGGAAACCTTTACCTTCGAAGAGGTTAATACATATAACTAGAGTTGAGCGAACGCCTGGATGTTCGGGTTCGAGAAGTTCGGCCGAACTTCCCGGAAATGTTCGGGATCCGAACCCGACCCGAACTTCGTCCTGAACCCGAACCCCATTGAAGTCAATGGGGACCCGAACTTTTCGGCACTAAAAAGGCTGTAAAACAGCCCAGGAAAGAGCTAGAGGGCTGCAAAAGGCAGCAACATGTAGGTAAATCCCCTGCAAACAAATGTGGATAGGGAAATGAATTAAAATAAAAATAAAATATATAAAAATAAACCAATATCAATTGGAGAGAGGTCCCATAGCAGAGAATCTGGCTTCACGTCAGCAGAGAATCAGTCTTCATGTCATAGCAGAGAATCAGGCTTCACGTCACCCACCACTGGAACAGGCCACTGTCACATATTTAGGCCCCGGCACCCAGGCAGAGGAGAGAGGTCCCGTAACAGAGAATCTGGCTTTAATGTCAGCACAGAATCAGTCTTCATGTCATAGCAGAGAATCAGGCTTCACGTCACCCACCACTGGAACAGGCCACTGTCACATATTTAGGCCCAGGCACCCAGGCAGAGGAGAGAGGTCGGGTAACAGAGAATCTGGCTTCATGTCAGCACAGAATCAGTCTTCATGTCATAGCAGAGAATCAGGCTTCACGTCACCCACCACTGGAACAGGCCACTGTCACACATTTAGGCCCCGGCACCCAGACAGAGGAGAGGTTCATTCAACTTTGGGTTGCCCCGCAATATAATGGTAAAATGAAAATAAAAATAGGATTTAATGAGGAAGTGCCCTGGAGTAGAATAATATATTGTTAAGGGGAGGTAGTTAATGTCTAATCTGCACAAGGGATGGACAGGTCCTGTGGGATCCATGCCTAGTTCATTTTTATGAACGTCAGCTTGTCCACATTGGCTGTAGACAGGCGGCTGCGTTTGTCTGTAATGACGCCCCCTGCCGTGCTGAATACACGTTCAGACAAAACGCTGGCCGCCGGGCAGGCCAGCACCTCCAAGGCATAAAAGGCTAGCTCTGGCCACGTGGACAATTTGGAGACCCAGAAGTTGAATGGGGCCGAACCATCAGTCAGTACGTGGAGGGGTGTGCACAGGTACTGTTCCACCATGTTAGTGAAATGTTGCCTCCTGCTAACACGTTCCGTATCAGGTGGTGGTGCAGTTAGCTGTGGCGTGGTGACAAAACTTTTCCACATCTCTGCCATGCTAACCCTGCCCTCAGAGGAGCTGGCCGTGACACAGCTGCGTTGGCGACCTCTTGCTCCTCCTCTGCCTTCGCCTTGGGCTTCCACTGGTTCCCCTGTGACATTTGGGAATGCTCTCAGTAGCGCGTCTACCAACGTGCGCTTGTACTCGTGCATCTTCCTATCACGCTCCAGTGTAGGAAGTAAGGTGGGCACATTGTCTTTGTACCGGGGATCCAGCAGGGTGGCAACCCAGTAGTCCGCACACGTTAAAATGTGGGCAACTCTGCTGTCGTTGCGCAGGCACTGCAGCATGTAGTCGCTCATGTGTGCCAGGCTGCCCAGAGGTAAGGACAAGCTGTCCTCTGTGGGAGGCGTATCGTCATCGTCCTGTGTTTCCCCCCAGCCACGCACCAGTAATGGGCCCGAGCAGCTTTGGGTGCCACCCCGCTGTGAACATGCTTCATCCTCATCCTCCTCCACCTCCTCCTCATCCTCGTCCTCCTCGTCCTCCAGTAGTGGGCCCTGTCTGGCCACATTTGTACCTGGCCTCTGCTGTTGCAAAAAACCTCCCTTTGAGTCACTTCGAAGAGACTGGCCTGAAAGTGCTAAAAATGACCCCTCTTCCTCCTGGGCCACCTCCTCTTCCATCATCGCCCTAAGTGTTTTCTCAAGGAGACATAGAAGTGGTATTGTAACGCTGATAACGGCGTCATCGCCACTGGCCATGTTGGTGGAGTACTCGAAACAGCGCAACAGGGCACACAGGTCTCGCATGGAGGCCCAGTCATTGGTGGTGAAGTGGGGCTGATCCGCAGTGCGACTGACCCGTGCGTGCTGCAGCTGAAACTCCACTATGGCCTGCTGCTGCTCGCACAGTCTGTCCAGCATGTGCAAGATGGAGTTCCACCTGGTGGGCACGTTGCATATAAGGCGATGAGCGGGAAGGCCGAAGTTACGCTGTAGCGCAGACAGGCGAGCAGCGGCAGGGTGTGAATGCCGGAAGCGCGAACAGACGGCCCGCACTTTATGCAGCAGCTCTGACATGTCGGGGTAGTTGCGAATGAACTTCTGCACCACCAAATTCAGCACATGCGCCAGGCAAGGGATGTGCGTCAAACCGGCTAGTCCCAGAGCTGCAACGAGATTTCGCCCATTATCGCACACCACCAGGCCGGGCTTGAGGCTCACCGTCTGTTGTTCTATACACCGCCACAACTCCTGTGCGGTGTGGGGCCTGTCCCCACAAACATATGAGTTTCAGAACGGCCTGCTGACGTTTACCCCGGGCTGTGCTGAAGTTGGTGGTGAAGGTGTGTGGCTGACTGGATGAGCAGGTGGAAGAAGAGGAGGAGGAAGCTGAGTAGGAGGAGGAGGAGACAGGAGGCAAAGAATGTTGCCCTGCGATCCTTGGTGGCGGAAGGACGTGCGCCAAACAGCTCTCCGCCTGGGGCCCAGCCGCCACTACATTTACCCAGTGTGCAGTTAGGGAGATATAGCGTCCCTGGCCGTGCTTACTGGTCCACGTATCTGTGGTTAGGTGGACCTTGCCACAGATGGCGTTGCGCAGTGCACACTTGATTTTATCGGACACTTGGTTGTGCAGGGAAGGAACGGCTCTCTTGGAGAAGTAGTGCCGGCTGGGAACAACATACTGTGGGACAGCAAGCGACATGAGCTGTTTGAAGCTGTGTGTGTCCACCAGCCTAAATTACAGCATTTCATAGGCCAGTAATTTAGAAATGCTGGCATTCAGGGCCAGGGATCGAGGGTGGCTAGGTGGGAATTTACGCTTTCTCTCAAATGTTTGTGAGATGGAGAGCTGAACGCTGCCGTGTGACATGGTTAAGATGCTTGGTGACACAGGTAGTGGTGTTGGTGGTACATCCCATGTTTGCTGGGCGGCAGGTGCCAACCTTCCTCCAGAGGCGGAGGAAGAGGCCGAGGCGGCGGCAGCAGCAGAAGAGGCCGAGGCGGCAGCAGCAGAAGAGGTAGCAGGGGGAGCCTGAGTGACTTGTTTGTTTTTAAGGTGTTTACTCCACTGCAGTTCATGCTTTGCATGCAGGTGCCTGGTCATGCAGGTTGTGCTAAGGTTCAGAACGTTAATGCCTCGCTTCAGGCTCTGATGGCACAGCGTGCAAACCACTCGGGTCTTGTCGTCAGCACATTGTTTAAAGAAGTGCCATGCCAGGGAACTCCTTGAAGCTGCCTTTGGGGTGCTCGGTCCCAGATGGCGGCGGTCAGTAGCAGGCGGAGTCTCTTGGCGCGGGTGTTCTGATTTTGCCCACTGCTCCCTCTTTTGCTACGCTGTTGGCTCGGTCTCACCACTAGAGATGGCCCGAACTATCCGACGGCGAACAGTTCCCGGCGAACATAGCTGGTTCGCGTTCGCCTCTGCCGGGCGAACACATGCGATGTTCGGTCCGCCCCCTATACATCATCATTGAGCAAACTTTGACCCTGTACCTCACAGTCAGCAGACACATTCCAGCCAATCAGCAGCATACCCTCCCTCCCAGACCCTCCCACCTCCTGCACAGCATCCATTTTAGATTCATTCTGAAGCTGCAGTCTTAGTGAGAGGAGGGAGACTGTAACTGCTGCTGATTTAATTGGGAAATTGATAGCTAGGCTAGTGAATTCAGTGTCCACTCCAGTCCTGAAAGACTCATCTGATCTCTGCTGTAAGGACAGCGTCCTGACAGCACCCCAAAAAGCCCTTTTTAGGGCTGCAACATTAGTCTGCTTTTTTTTTTTCCTTTATATACATATTGCAGTTGCCTGGCCTGCCTGTGTGTGAGGAGCTGCAGGCCCACAGACTGTAGTGTGCCCACTGCCAGTGCTCACCCCTGTCATTCCGTGTGGCACAGGACTTTGCTTAAAAAAAGGCACTTAATTTTTACACTTTAATCTAAGGTTAGTTGCCTGCCAGTGTGTGTCAGGCTGACTTCCACTGACTGTAGTGTGCCCACTGCCAGTGCCCACCACTCATACCGGCTGGCACAGGACTTTGCATAAAAAAGGCATTTAATTTTTACACTTTAGTGTAATTTCAGCTGCTTGCCTGCTGCCAGTGTGTGTCAGGCCGACTTCAACTGACTGTAGTGTGCCCACTGCCAGTGCCCACCCCTGTCATCCCGAGTGGCACAGGACTTTGCTTAAAAAATAGGCACTTAATTTTTACACTTTAATCTAAGGTTAGTTGCCTGCCAGTGTGTGTCAGGCTGACTTCCACTGACTGTAGTGTGCCCACTGCCAGTGCCCACCACTCATACCGGCTGGCACAGGACTTTGCATAAAAAAGGCATTTAATTTTTACACTTTAGTGTAATTTCAGCTGCTTGCCTGCTGCTAGTGTGTGTCAGGCCGACTTCAACTGACTGTAGTGTGCCCACTGCCAGTGCCCACCCCTGTCATCCCGTGTGGCACAGGACTTTGCTTAAAAAAAAGGCACTTCATTTTTACACTTTAATCTAAGGTTAGTTGCCTGCCAGTGTGTGTCAGGCCGACTTCAACTGACTGTAGTGTGCCCACTGCCAGTGCCCACCCCTGTCATCCCGAGTGGCACAGGACTTTGCTTAAAAAATAGGCACTTAATTTTTACACTTTAATCTAAGGTTAGTTGCCTGCCAGTGTGTGTCAGGCTGACTTCCACTGACTGTAGTGTGCCCACTGCCAGTGCCCACCCCTGTCATACCGAGTGGCACAGGACTTTGCTTAAAAAATAGGCACTTAATTTTTACACTTTAATCTAAGGTTAGTTGCCTGCCAGTGTGTGTCAGGCTGACTTCCACTGACTGTAGTGTGCCCACTGCCAGTGCCCACCCCTGTCATACCGAGTGGCACAGGACTTTGCTTAAAAAATAGGCACTTAATTTTTACACTTTAATCTAAGGTTAGTTGCCTGCCAGTGTGTGTCAGGCTGACTTCCACTGACTGTAGTGTGCCCACTGCCAGTGCCCACCACTCATACCGGCTGGCACAGGACTTTGCATAAAAAAGGCATTTAATTTTTACACTTTAGTGTAATTTCAGCTGCTTGCCTGCTGCTAGTGTGTGTCAGGCCGACTTCAACTGACTGTAGTGTGCCCACTGCCAGTGCCAACCACTGATACCGGGTGGCACAGTAGCTTGCCGATAAATAAGGCATTTAATTTTTAGACAGTAGTCTAAATTCAGTTGCTTGCCTGCTGCCAGTGTGTGTCAGGCCCGCTTCCACTGACTGTAGTGTGCCCACTGCCAGTGCCAACCACTGATACCGGGTGGCACAGTAGCTTGCCGATAAATAAGGCATTTAATTTTTAGACAGTAGTCTAAATTCAGTTGCTTGCCTGCTGCCAGTGTGTGTCAGGCCCTCTTCCACTGACTGTAGTGTGCCCACTGCCAGTGCCAACCACTCATACCGGGTGGCACAGTAGCTTGCCGATAAATAAGGCATTTAATTTTTACACTTTAGTGTAATTTCAGTTGCTTGCCTGCTGCCAGTGTGTGTCAGGCCCGCTTCTACTGACTGTAGTGTGCCCACTGCCAGTGCCAACCACTGATACCATCTCCCCGTTCGAAAAATCTATTCAATAAATGGCACCCAGATTGGGGACGTTAGAGGGATTAAACTGATGAGAATAGTACTACAGAAAATACCACTCATATCGGGTGTGACAGTAAATTGCACGGCGCAGACGCAGTCACCGTGGATAAAAACAAAGGGGAGGGAGCCAGCGTTTTTTTAACCATCTCCCCGTTCGAAAAATCAATTCAATTGACCTTTCGGGGACCCTTGGTGTTGTACGTGGCTGGGTGGAGGAAGAAACCTTCAATGACATCACCGGGACGTGGCTAGCTTGGTATCCAACCTTGTGCAAATGGGGAGTTTGCGGTTGTGCAAATGAACTGTTTGCGGTGCATTAAAAGGGGAGTTTGGTCTGTCAATGTCTGTGATGCGGGCGTAACCCTTACACTACCTGATCGATACAACATCATACCTGATCGTATACACACACTGGATGTTTTAAAGCACGTTATTCCAAACAATTTAGGAATGTTAGTTGATTTATGCCCTTTATGGATTAAAACCCGACTCTGCGTCCACTACGTAATTTTCCATGGGAGTTTTGCCATAGATCCCCCTCCGGCATGCCACAGTCCAGGTGTTAGACCCCTTGAAACAACTTTCTCATCACTATTGTGGCCAGAAAGAGTCCCTGTGGGTTTTAAAATTCGCCTGTCTATTGAAGTCTATGGCGGTTCGCCCGGTTCGCCAGTTCGCGAACATTTGCGGAAGTTCTCGTTCGCTGTTCGCGAACTGAAAATTTTATGTTCGCGACATCACTACTCACCACTGCCTCTTCCTCTAAACTGTGAAAGTCAGTGGCACGACCTTCATTCCATGTGGGGTCTAGGACCTCATCGTCCCCTGCATCGTCTTCCACCCAGTCTTGATCCCTGACCTCCTGTTCAGTCTGCACACTGCAGAAAGACGCAGCAGTTGGCACCTGTGTTTCGTCATCATCAGAGACGTGCTGAGGTGGTATTCCCATGTCCTCATCATCAGGAAACATAAGTGGTTGTGCGTTAGTGCATTCTATCTCTTCCACCCCTGGGGAAGGGCTAGGTGGATGCCCTTGGGAAACCCTGGCAGCAGAGTCTTCAAACAGCATAAGTGACTGCTGCATAACTTGAGGCTCTGACAGTTTCCCTGATATGCATGGGGGTGATGTGACAGACTGATGGGCTTGGTTTTCATGCGCCATCTGTGGGCTTTCTGCAGAAGACTGGGTGGGAGATAATGTGAACGTGCTGTATGCACTGTCGGCCACCCAATTGACTAATGCCTGTACCTGCTCAGGCCTTACCATCCTTAGAACGGCATTGGGCCCCACCAAATATCCCTGTAAATTCTGGCGGCTACTGGGCCCTGAGGTAGTTGGTACACTAGGACGTGTGGCTGTGGCAGAACGGCCACGTCCTCTCCCAGCACCAGAGGGTCCACTAACACCACCACGACCATGTCCTTGTCCGCGTCCCTTACTAGTTGTTTTCCTCATTGTTACCGTTCACCACAATAAGAAAAATATTATTCGGGCCAATGTATTGAATTAAAATTCAGGCCTTTTTTTACAGACACCTAACACTGTCTGGCTATCTATTTAGGTACCGTATTACACTAATACAGGCACACAAGTAATGACAGATTTGGTTGAATATAAATGTGAGGCCTATTTTTTACGCGCTGTGTGACAGATATACCTTTAATCACAGAATTAGACTTGTATCTGCACGGTAGCGTGTGTGTTAAGTTTTTCAGAATGACACTATCAGCACCTTGAATCTAAGATATCCTTTTTGGGATAGATTTAAAGTAGGCCTGATATAGCAGAAACTACTAATTTTGTGAATGGCAAATTTGGGAATAGTTTTTCAACCCAGAACAAAAACTGTGCTTTTACGGTCACTAAATATAACTTGGCCAGCTAAAACTGTACTGATTTGGAGGAATAGAAATGTCAGGCCTATTTTTTAGGCGCTGGGTGACAGGCTCAACTTGCCCCTGATGTAGTATATGGCCAAAAAATACCCACACTGTTGATGGTTAAATGCACTTGGGTGACACAGGCTCAGCCTGCACCTGATGTAGCATATAGCAAAAAATAACCACACTGTTGATGGTTAAATGCACTTGGGTGACACAGGCTCAGCCTGCACCTGATGTAGGATATAGCAAAAAATAACCACACTGTTGATGGTTAAATGCACTTGGGTGACACAGGCTCAGCCTGCTCCTGATGTAGTATATGGCCAAAAAATAACCACACTGTTGATGGTTAAATGCACTTGGGTGACACAGGCTCAGCCTGCACCTGATGTAGTGTATGGCCAAAAAATAACCACACTGTTGATGGTTAAATGCACTTGGGTGACACAGGCTCAGCCTGCACCTGATGTAGGATATAGCAAAAAATAACCACACTATTGATGGTTAAATGCACTTGGTGGTAGCTTGTGCTGGCGCACCACAAGCCACAAAATGGCCGCCGATCACCCCAGAAAAAAGTGATATAAAAACGCTCTGGGCAGCCTAAAAAAAGTGAGCAATTCAATATCAGCAGTTCAATGATCCACAGCTGGAGATCGATCACTGAATTAAGTCTTTTGGAGGAGTTAATCTGCCTAATCTCGCCCTAACATCGCAGCAGCAACCTCTCCCAATGCTTGAATCAGCAGAGTGACGTGCAGAGCTACGTGACCCAAGCTTATATAGAGGCTGGGTCACATGCTGCACTGGCCAATCACAGCCATGCCAATAGTAGGCAAGGCTGTGATGGCCTCTTGGGGCAAGTAGTATGACGCTTGTTGATTGGCTGCTTTGCAGCCTTTCAAAAAGCGCCAAGAAAGCGCCGAACACCGAACCCGAACTTTTACAAAAATGTTCAGGTTCGGGTCCGTGTCACGGACACCCCAAAATTCGGTACGAACCCGAACTATACAGTTCGGGTTCGCTCATCCCTACATATAACCTAAATGGACCTATGGAGAGATCCATTACGGAATCTTTTAGAGAGCTGGAAACCTTATTGATTAGGCAACTAAAACAAAAATGGGAGATCAAATCCCTAGGTAAACATCTAGAATTGGGTATTATACCCAAAGGATTACAGCTCTCTAAGAATCCAGCTATGGATCTACTAACTGATTCCTTCAAGGAAGAATGGGATAATCTTTTGGTGAAACAATCTAAAGCACTGGTGGAGTTAATTATCAAAAGGAGGAATCAAATTTTAGAAGAAACCTCAGAAAAGATCCTAAAAGTTAAAGAAGTTATACAGAAATTCCCTACAAGTGAAGAAATCACAAATTGGCAACAAAGAATCTGTAAAAATTTAGGAGCAATAGAACAGGAGATAATTAATAAAAAGAGTAAGAAATTAAAGAAAACCACCAGAGGAGAAAATGATAAACACATATCAGTAGAAATTGTAGATATAAATACAGGGATAAATAAAGAACACACTAGAGATACGAGACAACATATAGAATATGAAATCCCGGTGAGAAATAGGTATGAACCAATTATGAATAACCATTTTTTAGATAGGACCCCTCCACACCACAAAACGAAAACACGTCAGACGAGACATACAACACCAGAACGAGTGAAATCCCCCCCCAAAAACGGACCATCATCAGGAAATAGGTCATCAATACAACCTGAGATACAGAGAACAACATCAAACACAATACAATCCCAGGGAGGGGGATTATCAGGGCAGGAGGGAAAAATATATCCCAAATTATTACCAACAGTATTACGACCAAAGGGGACAAGGAGGGGAAAGAGAAAAGGGAAGAAGGAAGCACAGATAATAAAACTCCAGGAAGAAAGAGATTCCATCATCAATCTTAGGGCTCTTTCACACCTGCGTTCTTTTCTTCCGGCATAGAGTTCCGTCGTCGGGGCTCTATGCTGGAAGAATCCTGATCAGTTTTATCCTAATGCATTCTGAATGGAGAGAAATCCGTTCAGGATGCATCAGGATGTCTTCAGTACCGGAACGGAACGTTTTTTGGCTGGAGAAAATACCGCAGCATGCTGCGCTTTTTGCTCCGGCCAAAAATCCTGAAGACTTGCCGCAAGGCCGGATCCGGAATTAATGCCCATTGAAAGGCATTGATCCGGATCCGGCCTTAAGCTAAACGTCGTTTCGGCGCATTGCCGGACCCGACATTTAGCTTTTTCAGAGTGGTTACCATGGCTGCCGGGACGCTAAAGTCCTGGCAGCCATGGTAAAGTGTAGCGGGGAGCGGGGGAGCAGTATACTTACCGTCCGTGCGGCTCCCGGGGCGCTTCAGAGTGACGTCAGGGCGCCCCAAGCGCATGGATCACGTGATCACATGGATCACGTCATCCATGCGCATGGGGCGCTCGGACGTCATTCTGGAGCGCCCCGGGAGCCGCACGGACTGTAAGTATACTGCTCCCCCGCTCCCCGCTCCTACTATGGCAACCAGGACTTTAATAGCGTCCTGGGTGCCATAGTAACACTGAAAGCATTTTGAAGACGGCTCCGTCTTCAAATGCTTTCAGTACACTTGCGTTTTTCCGGATCCGGCGGGCACCTCCGGCAACGGAAGTGAACGCCGGATCCCAACAACGCAAGTGTGAAAGAGGCCTTAGTCAAACAGTACTTACTACAACACAGATCCAATTGTTGAATAAGGGACTAAAATTTGCCCCTACAGCACAAGCTAACAAATTTGACATCTACATTGGAATAGAAAAATTTGTTAGAAAATTGTGCCTAAAAAAACATTTTATGAGGAACCCTATAATTGCAAATTCTGGGGAGAAGGACACTTTTCTACATACAAGTTTAAAGCCAAAAAGTAAGATGTATCCGAGGCAGCAAATAGGCCACGAGATGGCAGCATTCAAAAAGTCTGTAGAAAACGATATAAGAAAATTAAAAATAAATGGAAGAATAGGAAACAATGTGACAACACAAGAAATACAGGCCTTGAAACAACTACAAAAGACGGAAAACATTACTATACGGCCTGCTGACAAGGGAGGAGCCATTGTCATTCTGGAAACACAAAAATATGAGTCAGAATGTCTAAGACAATTGTCAGACACTGACACATATTCCAGACTGATTAGGGATCCCACAAAGGAATATATGGGGGAGCTGATGAACTATGCCAGGGATGGTTGGGAGAGGGGAATTTTAAATGAACAGGAGTTCAAATATATCAGTACCACCCATAGTAGATTACCAGTATTCTACTGTCTCCCAAAAGTTCACAAAGACCAAATAAATCCCCCAGGGAGACCAATCATCTCTGGCATAGGTTCATTAACTTCTAACTTGTCAGAATACATTGACAAATTGCTACAGCCGAGTGTAAAAAATAATTTTGCATACATTAGGGATACAACCCAAGTTATTAAATTAGTGGAGGAACTACAGTATAAAAACGGACTGGATATTAGGGACCTTAGATGTAAGTTCCCTCTATACTGTTATACATCATAATCAGGGAATAGATGCATTGAGGAAACAACTAAAGCTACATAGTGATCTTCCTGAGGAGCAAATAGACTTCATCGCAGAGGGGGTGAAATTCATCTTAACCCATAACTATTTTACTTATGATTTGGATTATTACCTCCAGATTAGGGGAACCGCCATGGGTACCAGGTTTGCCCCCAGTTATGCAAATCTATTCATGGCGCAGTGGGAAAGTGAGGAGATCCTGCCCATGTTGGGGGCAGACCTGGTACTCTGGCATAGGTTCATTGACGATATTTTGTTTATCTGGAAGGGTACAAGAGAAGATCTAGATATATTTCTGGGAAATATTGACACTAATGCATTTAATATCAAATTTTCTGCCAATGTAAGTGTAGAGAAAATAGAATTTTTAGATCTCTCAATCAGAGTGCAGAATAAACAACTAATCTGCAGTACTTATCAAAAAGAGGTTTCCCGTAACAGTTACATTCTGTTTTCAAGCTGCCATCTGCCAAGATGGCTGCTTGAAGTCCCAATTGGACAATTTAAACGAATAAAAAGAAATTGTACAGATGTAGCGGGTTTCGAGCAAGAGGTTGAAATTATGAAAAAGATAAAGCACTTACAAAAGTTAAAAAGATACAGAGGGAGACTTTCTTTTTAGAAAAAGAAACTATAAAAGAAAAAGAAAAAGAACTAGATCCATTAAGAATAATACTCCCCTTTAATAAACAACATAAAAAGATAGAAACAATTGTGAGGAAGCACTGGCATCATCTATTGAGAGACAGACTAATAGGCCCTTTAGTTGGGAATGGTCCCCAAATAACTTACACAAGGGCCCAAAATCTATCTTTAAAGGTAGCACCAACAATTAAAAACAAAGATAAAAAGAACAAAACATCCATGCAAGGTTGGTTGAACTTGGTTGGCTTCTATAAGTGTGGGAAATGTGGAATATGTAAATTGACATCGTTCCCTAGGAAGACCACAGAAGTCCAATCAAGGGTAAACTCCTTTACATGGAAAATAAAGGAGTTCCTGACCTGTAGCTCCAGCAATATTTTATACATGATAGAATGCCAATGCAAGAAACAATACATTGGTAGGACAATACGTTCTTTAAAAAAAAAGACTGTCAGAACACGTTACAAATATCAAAAACGGTTATGAAAAGCACTCTCTTTCCCTACACTACAAAGAACACCACAATAAAAATCCTGAAGGTATGGTCTTCATGGCCTTTGAAAAAGTGGATATACACTGGAGAGGAGGAGACCATATTGCCAGGATGTCAAGGCAGGAATCAAGAAGAATTTTTGATTTTGAGACACTCCTCCCACGAGGATTGAATTCGAACTTTGAACTATTTGGTTTCTTGTAGACATGGGGGGGGGGGGGGGGGTGCCTTCCTTGGATGGGACATCCTGAGTTTGGCTGTTAATCAGCACCAGGATTTCCCCTCCGAGCCAGGCTCCCTCTCCCTATACGGCTAACAAATATTAACAAAGGCCGAGGGACCCAGAAGGGTTATCAATCAATAAATATGGGCAACTTTAAGCACATTATCCAACATTATTCAACAATTTGACAGCTTTAAATATATTATTTAACATCATTCAACTATATCCTTTGTCCCTAACAAACAACCCATAGGGGTCAATAAAGAAAAACAAGAGAAAGTGAAATCCGAAAAAAAAACGCATATGCGTTTTTTTGGGGTAGATGCGTTTTTTTGGGGTAGATGCGTTTTTTGGTTTTTTCGATGCGGTTTTGTGAAGACTATATAGATAGGGATTTATATATCTCTGTAGCATAAATTTGAAAGCTGTATAGATACAAATACAAATATTGAGAGTTGGAAGAAGTCAAAAGGCTGATCTGAATATATGACTAATATAGCGTGGAGAGATGGAAAAGAAGGAGGATTCCAAAACGTTTGACATTGATGGACTTTTTAATTTTATCATTTTTAATTTTATCAATTTTATTAATATTAAAGATTATAAGGTGTAGGATAGAAGTCTATAGATTGATACATATGTATACTGTTTTATGCACTGAGGATACAATTATATTGTTTTTATGCACTGAGGATATAATTATAAGCCAAATGAGAATGCAATAAATCCATGCCGGGTTTTTGGTGGGGTTTGAGATGACTAGAGTATATAAAGAAGGGGGTAGTAGTACTCGCATTATAGCTACTGAGGAAGAGGGAGTTCCCTCGAAACATGTCTGGCTGATCCTGCGAGAGACAAACTACCCACCTGAACCCGAGCAAAGACCTAGTTATTTACTGCTGATCCGGACGCCAGAGAAAGTGAAACTGGCTCAAGTTATCGCGAGACCACGCGATTCCTGCTGAGTGCTTCCAGGTGATACGCAACAGCACCACGTGGAACGCCGAGACCAAGCAGCAAATACAAAGTATCGGATCTCATACTGAGAGATACAAAGGATTCAGCAACCAGCAAAGCAGCAACTACACAAGCGAGGGGCATTCTGAAGGCAAGGTAAGAGGGTTGATAAAGAGGGGGACGCCCCATTTACAAAACCCGAGTTCCTTAATACATGCCTTACTGAACCCTGAGTGTGGACTTTATAAGCTGGTTGTCCTGTCACAGCAGCGTCATATGCCATTGGACACAGCTTTTTGCAAGATAATTTACAGCCACAATAACGCTATATTGTATGGATACAATATTCTTATAAGAAGATATTATACTTCTGCAAGTTTTTCCACAAACCTTTTTCACAGAATTCTCCACATAAATATTTAAGTAGAACTATTTTTCACAGGACATTTATATATATATTTTTTCACAGGACATTTGTTCACTTATTTTATTAGAATTATAATTTTTTTACTATTGTATATGCACAGACTTGTTTGAAGCATATCGTTATCCTGCAACATATCTTATGTGATAGCTATCTGCACTCAGATTATCGATCCTAGTGCACATGTTTTTATGATATACAGTGGGATGCGAAAGTTTGGGCAACCTTGTTAATCGTCATGATTTTCCTGTATAAATCATTGGTTGTTATGATAAAAAAATGTCAGTTAAATATATCATATAAGAGACACACACAGTGATATTTGAGAAGTGAAATGAAGTTTATTGGATTTACAGAAAGTGTGCTATAATTGTTTAAACAAAATTAGGCAGGTGCATAAATTTGGGCACTGTTGTCATTTTATTGATTCCAAAACCTTTAGAACTAATTATTGGAACTCAAATTGGCTTGGTAAGCTCAGTGACCCCTGACCTACATACACAGGTGAATCCAATTATGAGAAAGAGTATTTAAGGGGGTCAATTGTAAGTTTCCCTCTTCTTTTAATTTTCTCTGAAGAGTAGCAACATGGGGGTCTCAAAACAACTCTCAAATGACCTGAAGACAAAGATTGTTCACCATCATGGTTTAGGGGAAGGATACAGAAAGCTGTCTCAGAGATTTCAGCTGTCTGTTTCCACAGTTAGGAACATATTGAGGAAATGGAAGACCACAGGCTCAGTTCAAGTTAAGGCTCGAAGTGGCAGACCAAGAAAAATCTCGGATAGACAGAAGCGACGAATGGTGAGAACAGTCAGAGTCAACCCACAGACCAGCACCAAAGACCTACAACATCATCTTGCTGCAGATGGAGTCACTGTGCATCGTTCAACCATTCGGCGCACTTTACACAAGGAGATGCTGTATGCGAGAGTGATGCAGAGGAAGCCTTTTCTCCACCCACAGCACAAAAAGTGCCGCTTGAGGCGGGCTAAAGCACATTTGGACAAGCCAGCTTCATTTTGGAATAAGGTGCTGTGGACTGATGAAACTAAAATTGAGTTATTTGGCCATAACAAGGGGCGTTATGCATGGAGGAAAAAGAACACAGCATTCCAAGAAAAACACCTGCTACCTACAGTAAAATATGGTGGTCGTTCCATCATGCTGTGGGGCTGGGAATCTTGTCAAAGTTGAGGGACGCATGGATTCCACTCAGTATCAGCAGATTCTGGAGACCAATGTCCAGGAATCAGTGACAAAACTGAAGCTGCGCCGGGGCTGGATCTTTCAACAAGACAACGACCCTAAACACTGCTCAAAATCCACTAAGGCATTTATGCAGAGGAACAAGTACAACATTCTGGAATGGCCATCTCAGTCCCCAGACCTGAATATAATTGAAAATCTGTGGTGTGACTTAAAGAGAGCTGTCCATGCTCGGAAGCCATCAAACCTGAATGAACTAAAGATGTTTTGTAAAGAGGAATGGTCCAAAATACCTTCAACCAGAATCCAGACTCTCATTGGAACCTACAGGAAGCGTTCAGAGGCTGTAATTTCTGCAAAAGGAGGATCTACTAAATATTGATTTCATTTCTTTTTTGTGGTGCCCAAATTTATGCACCTGTCTAATTGTGTTTAAACAATTCTAGCACACTTTCTGTAAATCCAATAAACTTCATTTCACTTCTCAAATATCACTGTGTGTGTCTCCTATATGATATATTTAACCGACATTTTTTATCGTAACAACCAACGATTTATACAGGAAAATCATGACGATTAACAAGGTTGCCCAAACTTTCGCATCCCACTGTATTGTGTTTTATATTCATTATTTTATGGAATTTTACTATTATTAAATAATCCACTATAGACATACCAGTTGGTGAGTGCCTGTTTTTATTTTTTTCTTATTTGTTACATTTGTTATATTGGATGAACAGGTGAATCATCCAAAAACAGAGCACCTTAACCATACTAGCTGATACGGGTGAGCCACGATATAAATATACTCAATTTTTGATATCTTATTTACCTACATATCGGTGCGCTCCCCAGTGTCTACTATTATGGACATCTGGCAGTTTATAGAGAATCAAAATGTCAGGTTGGAAACCTTTACCTTCGAAGAGGTTAATACATATAACTAGAGTTGAGCGAACACCTGGATGGAACTTCCCGGAAATGTTCGGGATCCGAACCCGACCCGAACTTCGTCCCGAACCCGAACCCCATTGAAGTCAATGGGGACCCGAACTTTTCGGCACTAAAAAGGCTGTAAAACAGCCCAGGGAAGAGCTAGAGGGCTGCAAAAGGCAGCATCATGTAGGCAAATCCCCTGCAAACAAATGTGGATAGGGAAATGAATTTAAAAAAAAAAAAAAATATATAAAAATAAACCAATATCAATTGGAGAGAGGTCCCATAGCAGAGAATCTGGCTTCACGTCAGCAGAGAATCAGTCTTCATGCCATAGCAGAGAATCTGGATTCACGTCACCCACCACTGTAACAGTCCATTGTCCTATATTTAGGCCCCAGCACCCAGGCAGAGGAGAGAGGTCCCGTAACAGAGAATCTGGCTTCATGTCAGCAGAGAATCAGTCTGCATGTCATAGCAGAGAATCATGCATTACGTCACCCAACACTGGAACAGTCCATTGTCAGATATTTAGGCCCAGGCACCCAGGCAGAGGAGAGAGGTCGGGTAACAGAAAATCTGGCTTCATGTCAGCACAGAATCAGTCTTCATGTCATAGCAGAGAATCAGGCTTCACGTCACCCACCACTGGAACAGGCCACTGTCACATATTTAGGCCCCGGCACCCAGACAGAGGAGAGAGAGATGATATATTGTGTTTTATATTCATTATTTTATGGAATTTTACTATTATTAAATAATCCACTATAGACCACCACTATATACCAGTTGGTGAGTGCCTGTTTTTATCTTTTTCTTATTTATTACATGTGTGTGTTTTATGCCTGTAACTGCATGTGATTGGTTTATGTAAGAAACTGTCTCAGTCTTCCACAAGGTCCCCCATGGGAGTGTCCCTTGCTGGAAGACCTGCATAAAAGGCTGACATGTTGCCTCATTAAATGTCCTGTTCTACCCTTTATGAAGTCTGAGCTCATGTTTGGAGGATTGGAGAACTACACTCTGGGGATTGCTATAATCATTACACTCTCCAGAGTATAATCCCTAGCTCTTGTAAAAGCTGTTCCTGTTTCGTTCTCGGGACTAAGGAGAGGTTCACCCACTGGAATCTGGAGCCCAGCCTTGGGTGGAGTACGGCAAAACCCCAAACCAAGCTGCGGCGGTTCGTGGGGTTTGCGGTGGTTATGGTGTCAAGGGGAGTGCTTGGAGCCCTCGGGAAGCACTAGGAGCATCCATCAACGGAGGTACCCAGTCGGGGTGCCAGGATATCCGTTACACCTTCCGTCTTATGGATTCCGTTATTTTCCTTTATAACCATGTTATAACGGAGAGCCATAACGGAATCCAGAATGCAAATGTGAACCCACCCTTACACTTTGCTGCACTGACTGGCGATACAAATTGCCATTATACAGCTCTGTAATTCCAGCAAACCGTTCTTATTAGGGTGCAAGTGCTGTTTGATACAGGCATTAACAGGATTCATTACAAGGAAATATTTCTACGTTTTATTTGCCCTTGTGTGGTGCAGTTATATGTTCTAAAGCATTTTTGGGCTTTAATTAGTGGGAAAAAAAGGGCTTATTAGCCGTTGTGTGGTGAAGTGCGAAAATTACAGCCCTTTTTGTCATGTATTACTGGCAAAAGTAAAATATATTTGCGCTCAGCGGTGCGGTTATCTGTTTTAAAGCCCTTTTTTGCTTGTATCAGTAAAAAAAGGAAAAATATCTTTGCCGCTCAGTGGTGCAGTGACATATTTTACAGCCCACTTTGGTGTGTATTAGTGGTGAAATACAAATATATTCGTCATTCATAGTTCTACTTATCTGTTGAAAAGCCTTCTGTGTAAAAAAAATTAAAAATTATGGCCTAATTACCGTTCAGCGGTGCAGTGAGATATTTTACAGCCCACTTTGCCGTGTATTAGTGTCGAAATACAAATATATTTGCCATGTACTTATCTGTAGAAAAGCCTTTTGTGTAAAAATAGAAAAAAAAACTTGGGGCTAATTGCCGTTCAGCGGTGCAGGGAGATATTTTACAGCCCAGTTTACAGTGTATTACTGGCGAAATACAATTATATTCGCCTTTCTTCGTTGCACTTATCTGTTGAAAAGGCTTTTTTTTTAATAACATTCAAAAATTAGGGCCTAAATGCCGTTCAGCGGTGCAGTTATATGCGGTGAAGCACTTTTCGCGGTGTGGACCGAATTACGTAGTGATGAAATTTTTTATGTGAAACAGGCTTTTTTGGGGGAAATTGCTGGGTGATAGTACACTTTCTTCTGTATGAACCGAATTCCAATATCCTTTCATTGGTGACATTTTTAATTTCAACAATGTTTTCTTCTGGAAAATTGATGGGTGATTGTATAACTCCTTTAGCTGTATGGACCAAATTACGTTGTGGTGAAATTTTTTTATGTGAAACAGGCTATTTTTGGGAAAGTAGATGGTGTAGGAAGGCGCAAGGGTCAGTCATTGACGGAAGGTACGTGTCACCGAGGTTCCTGGCCTCGGTGAGATAAGAACCGGTTATTTTATGTGTCAGCCGCAGCTAGTGCTTGCTGTCACTGTTTATTCTTAGTGTGGCTGAAAAGCCGATCCGGGCCGGTTCTTATTGGGAGCAGCCAAAGAGCAGGGTGGGTGGCTGTTCCCCTCGTCCAGGCCAGGTTTTGGGCTGGGGTTTAAAAACCCAGCCAGCAGCTCAGCTGGGTGTGTTATGTTCCTCCAAGTGAAAGTGGAGCTGTGAAGGCTCTGTGTCTCTGGGAGCTGCATGAGAGCCACCAGCTGGAAGCCAGGCGCCCTAAAGCCTGCTGTGGATATCCAGGTGACGTGTTTGTTTTGAGTTCTGTGGACTTTGGCCGTGTAAAATAACACGAGGATTTCCTGTGGTGTGAATTAACACCAGGACTCTGCAAAGTGTTTGTGTTATGTTTTTCCTTGGGTGTGAATAAACACTGAACATTTTGCTTTACTACCGTGTTCTTGCCTCTGTACTGCGTCCGCTTACCCTGCCTACCAGAGCAAATCCCTACAATTGGTGGAGGATGCGGGCAAGCGCAGTGAGGCTGGCGTGAACGCCCAAAAATTTTTTTTTCTCTCTCACGGTTGTATGTCATTTATCAAACCCGGCTAGATTCAAACCGGTGTCAAGAGACGAAATGGAGGCAGTTATGAAGGCCCTCGTGGAGGCTAACCTGCAACAACGTGAGGCTAAAAAGCAGCAGCAGGAGACCAACCAGTTGCTGCTACAACAGGTAATGGCGTTACAGTCAGCAGGAACAACCCCAAGCGTACACTATGCCAGGAAACTGTGTGCAGTGGGTGCTTCGGAGTCTCTGAACCACATGTGCCAGGTTGAGGTGGGAGACACTCCAGCGGAGGCTCTGTTGGACTCAGGAAGTCTGGTGACCCTGCTAAGGGCTTCCCTGGTACACTCCGCTGAGTACACCGGCCGTAAGGTTGGAGTCCTGTGTATCCATGGGGACTTAAAAGACTATCCTACTGCTATGGTGTCTCTGTCTGAGGTTTCTGGCAGGTGCAACCCACCTCCACTATGAACTTATGGTAGGGAGAGACTTCCCGGGTTTCACGGCACTGTGGCCGGTTCCGAGAGTGACTGATACGCATGATACATGTGTAACCCTAGCAGAATGGCCCGGCTCAGGGGGGAGACCAGAACCCTGGGAACCTGAGTCCGAAGGTCCCGCGGTAGGAGTGACCGCCACTTCGGTGGAAGAGGAGGAGACAACCCCGCTGAGTGTAATGGTGGGAGACATGGAGGACTTGCCGCCGGGGCCTGAGCTGGCAGACCTCAATGTCTCCGGGGATAACTTTGCTACCGCGCAACACCGGGATCCAACCTTGTCCCAAGCCTGGGAAAATGTGCTAATAGATGGTGAACCACAACAAACAAGGGCAGAGTCGGTGTTCCCCCGTTTTGTGGTCCATCAGGAGATGTATCGGGTAAATCGGCTGCGAGGTGAATCCGTTGAACAGTTGGTGGTGCCTCAGGCTTATCGCAAACTCGTGTTAGAGTTAGCACACCAGCATGTTCTCGGGGGTCATCTGGGAATGCAGAAAACACAGGACCGGATACTACAACGGTTTTACTGGCCCAGTGTGTTTAAAGAGGTAGACGAGTTCTGTAAGTCTTGCCCGACCTGCCAGGCAACTAGCCCCCAGCACCTTTTTCGCAGTCCCTTGGTACCCCTCACGATCATTGATGTACCGTTTGAGCGAATCGCTATGGACCTAGTAGGTCCTGTACCAAAGTCCTCCAGGGGACACCAACACATCTTGGTTGTCCTTGATTACGCTACTCGGTACCCGGAGGCAGTGCCATTGGGACATACTTCTGCAAAACTTATAGCTAAAGAGCTAATGGAGATGTTCTCCCGAGTGGGGCTACCTAAAGAGGTCCTGACTGACCAGGGGACCCCTTTTATGTCCAATGTCATGAGGCAACTCTGCAAGTTGCTGCGGCTAAAACAGTTACGGACGTCCGTGTACCATCCACAAACGGATGGACTAGTGGAACCATGTTAAAAAGGGTGGTGACCAAAGATGGAAAGGATTGGGACCTTCTTCTGCCCTATCTCATGTTCGCAGTGCGAGAGGTGCCCCAGGCCTCTACTGGGTTATCGCCCTTCGAATTGCTATATGGCAGACATCCTCGTGGCTTGTTGGACGTAGCCAAAGAGGCATGGGAACAACAACCCACTCCGCATAAAAGCGTCCTGGAATATGTTACCAAGATGCAACAGCGGATAGAGACCGTTTTGCCTCTTGCCAGAGAACATTTGGAGGCTGCTCAGCGAGCCCAGAGTCGGAACTAGAATCGGCAGGCTCAGGTCCGGAACTTTAACCCGGGTGATTGGGTTTTGGTTCTGGTGCCGACCGTGGACAGTAAGTTCCTAGCCAGGTGGCAGGGGCCCTACGAGGTAAGTGAAAAAATAGGAGAGGTAAATTACAAAGTACACCAGCCGGGGAGGCGAAAGCCAGAGCAGGTTTACCATGTTAATTTGCTAAAACCTTGGAAGGATAGGGAAACCTGTATGGAAGACAGTCCACGGCCGGGCTTTCTTGGACAGGAGATTCCGGCTCCTAAGTCTGATGCAAGGGAAGCGGTTGCCACAATAAAAATTGCTGACAGCCTCTCCTCTAAACAGGCTCAGGAAACCAGGGAGTTCGTTAGTCGGAACACGGATGTGTTCTCAGACCTCCCTGGACGCACTTCTGTAATCCAACATGACATTGTCACTGAGCCTCAGGCAAAAATCCGGTTAAAACCATACCGAGTACCCGAGGCTCGGCGAAAAGCCGATTACTTGTTCGACTCGAGCATCGCTATGCTCGGCACATGTCGGTACTCGGCCGAGTACCACATGTGCTCGAGCGCCATGCTCGAGTCTCCTGCCAGCACGTTTCGCAGCTGCTAAGCATCCAATAAACGTGCAGGTAAGTACTGCCATCACTAATGTCAGTAGTCATGTTGGCTGCTGGCATTACAGTGGCTGGCTGGCCGGAACGCATCATCGGGTGCTATATAGCACCCGATGACGCGGGTTTGGCTCATTGCAAGTCAGGGAGAGCTGCGCTTAGGAAGGGACAGATAGTGTAGGGAGATTGTGATCGCAATATATTTCATTGAATAACGTTTCAAAGACCCATAAGTCCTTTTTTTAAAATACTTTTCGAAATAGCGATTATTTTGCTATATAGAAGGTGTCTGCAGTGACTTGTGACATCTGTGCAGCAATACCTTCTGTGTGTCAGGGGCAGAGATAGGAAGAATATTAGTGAAAAAATATTTTTTCCCACAATCCACATTTTTGCTGTGAATGGTGTGATCTGCGCTTCAATACCCTGTGTGGTTGTCAGGCCTAGATATAGGGAAAACATTTTAAATACATAAAACAAATTTTCTCCCATAATCTATCCACATTTTTGCTGTCAATGGTGTAATCCGTGAATTGTGTGATCTGCCCTTCAATACCTTGTGTGGTTGTCAGGCCTAGATATAGGGAAAACATTTCAAATACAGAAAAAAAAATTCTCTTAATCTATCCACATTTTTGCTGTCAACGGTGTAATCCGTTTATTGTGTGATCTGCGCTTCAATACCTTGTGTGGTGTCAAGCCTAGATATAGGGGAAAAAAAAAAATACAGAAAACAATTTTTCTCCCATAATCTATCCACATTTTTGCTGTCAACGGTGTAATCTGTGAATTGTGTGATCTGCGTTTCAATACCTTGTGTGGTTGTCAGGCCTAGATATACGGAAAAATATAAATATAAACTACATCAGAAAACAGTGTCTGTACCGCAGATTCCAATAATCTGGGCCTAAAATAGTGTCCATATTCTGTGGTGGTATGTGACATATACAGTACGCCATCCGTAAACTGTGTCTTTAGCGGACTGTAAAAAAATCTGCACCACATCTAGTGACAAAACCCTGGGCGCAATGAAACTGCCTGCTGCCAGTGCACAGAAAAAAACCTACCCAGATTTATGTCCAACTTAGCTGGGCGGCGCAGGACAACACTAAGTTGGACCAGTGCGAACAGATAATGCTTCCAGTCAGTTAAGCACCACCCTCTTACACCAAGTCCAGTCTCTGTAGCCAAGAGTCTGGTCAACCAAATCCTCTCTGATCATCCTTCCTCCCACCATGGAGAGACTTGCCAAATGAGTGATCCCACACTCGGATATTCCGAGGAGCTCTTTCCAGCGCCACTATTATATTTGGCCCTCGCGCCCAGCACGCTTGAAGAGGGACCTGAGATATTGTGCCCTTTTTCCCAACCTCTTGAGCCTTCACAGTCTCAAGAAGATGACGGTGGTGAACGGAAATCATTCGTTCACGAGGTGGATGATGATGAGACACAGTTACCAATCAATGAGGTTGTGGTTAGGTCAAGTCAGGAGAAAGAGCAGAGGGAGGAAGTGGAAGAGGAGGTGGTTGACGAAGAGGGCACTGACCCAACATAGGAAGGTGAAAAGCAGAGCGAGGACAGCAGTACAATGGGGGAGGGATCCGCAGCACCGCAACAAGCTGGAAGAGGCAGTGGGGTTGCAAAAGGGAGAAGTCGGGCCACACCAAACAGGCCAGCAACCGTTAAACCGAGCACCCCCATGCGTAAATCTACCTTGCCATGGGATAGGTGTTCCGCAGTATGGCGCTTTTTTGAGGAAAGTGCAGACGACAAAAGAGTGGTAGTTTGCAACCTGTGCAGTACCAAAATGAGCCGGGGTGTGAACACTAGCAACCTCAACACCACCAGCATGATCCGCCACAGGTCATCCAAGCACTCTAACAAGTGGGCCGAATGCCTGGTTCCGCAATCTGGGTCTGCGGGTCACACCACTGCCTCCTCTTCCCCTATGTTACGCACTGCTGGCTAATCCCCTGTCGAAGGCGCAGGCCAGGATGCCCCTCGCCCTGCACCTAGACTTTCACATGAACCATCAGCAACAACATCCAGTTCCCTGTCCCAGCGCAGCATCCAAATGTCCATAACACAGTCATTTGAACGCAAGTACAAATACCCACCCACAGCCCATAGCACTAAATGCGCAACTTTTAAAATGACTGGCCCTTGAAATGTTGCCATTTAGGCTTGTGGACTCTGAGGCCTTACTCAGCCTGATGTCAGCGGTCGTCCCTCGGTACGCAGTCCCCAGCTGCCACTATTTTTCACGGTGTGCCGTGCCCGCCTTACATCAGCATGTGTCACAGAACATCACCCGTGGCCTGACCAACGCACTTACTGGGAAGGTCCACTTAACCACAGACACATGGACAAGTGCTGGTGGCCAGAGTCGTAGCTTGGGATGTCACAAGTGCTACCCACACCCAGGATTGTGGGCCCTACGTCCATCAGGGTCTCCGCCAGAAGCTATATTACTGGCTCCAACCCCCACTTCTCCTCCTCCTCCTCCACTTCCAGCAGCAGTCAGCCATCAATCGGTAGCTGTGAGTAAACGTCAACAGGCCGTGCTGAGGTTTATCTGTTTAGGGGACAAACAGCACACTGCCGCAGAGCTGTGCCAGGGTATAAGGGACCAAACCGAGCTGTGGCTTTTGCCACTCAACCTACAACCAGGAATGGTTGTGTCTGACAATGGCCGTAACTTAGTGGCGGCTTTGGAGCTCGGCAACCTGACACACATCCTATGCCTAGCCCCCGTCTTAAACTTAGTGGTTCAGCGGTTTATCAAAACCTACCCCAATTTGCCAGAGCTACTAGTGAAGGCGCGCCGCGTGTGTGCCCATTTCCACAAGTCGTCTACAGCTTCAGCCAGTCTGTCAACGCTGCAGCAGCGCTTGCGGCTTCCAGCTCACCAACTGTTGTGCCGATGTGAGCACGCGCTGGAACTGTACGTTCCACATGTTGGCCAGGCTTTGTGAGCAGCAGAGGGCAATTGTGGAATACCAGCTGCAACATGGTTGTCGCCTTCCGAGTCAACTGTCACTATTCAATACGTTTATGATTGGTGTCTAAGTGTAGGTAGACCCTCTCATAGATAATCCTCAGTAGTCTCAAAATGTTTATAGCCTGTACTGAGTGTGCCTTATTGTATTTAAATTAAGATTTAACTTTTAATTTCATATATAAAATAAATGAGACTGTGGAATCTAGTGAATTCCTGCCTGGTTAGGGAAAGAAGGATAGGTACTCTATTAATAGGGTAGGGCCTGCTGGAGAGACTGTAGGGGATAATTACTGCATGTAGAAAGTGGGCCTGGATGGACCAGTAAACTTTCCCTGTATACTACCCCTACTTGGCCTAGTCAATGGAATACCCTCACTGGCTGTAGTCGGGGCACTCGTCCTTAGAAGGACGACCCCCAGCCTCAGGAACCTCGGGCCTAGAGTAAATGTCCCTATGCTCTTACCTCCCTAATTGGTGTGATCTGTGTCCTCCTCCGACGCGTTTCACCAGGTAAGAACCTGGCTCTTCAGGGAGAGAAAAGGAAAAGTTCGGGCGCCTGGAGCAGTGGCTGTGCGCCTATTAGGATCAAGCGGCAGTGGCAATGTGGTAATGTAGTTCAGTCTTTTTATCTGCGTCCTGCTCCACCTCTAATCTAATTGACCAATCGGTCAGGTTGTGGGCTGCGCATTGTATAGTGGCCCTCCCTCCCAGTTACCTGTCAGATCGTGGCGGGGATACATTCAGCTCCGTGCCGCTTACTCACTTCGGCGGTCTCGCTGCTCTCCGCTGCTAGACGGAAGTGACATAGTACTGGGGAGTGGCTAGTTGTCATGGGGATCTCACGCCGCGTCCCCGGACGGCTCACTGTGTTGTAAGATGCTGGTTAGCGCTGATTATGTGTCATCTTGGGCTAGATGAGATTGAGGAGAGGTCATTAGCAATGATACAGACAGACATTACATCGTCCCTAGCTGATCTCGATCTAGTGTTATATTTCAGGATATTATAATGTCTCCATTGGCATATTCTCCAGGGTAGATAGACCCTTACATAGGAGAATATGTCAAAAATGGATGGATATATGTCTGACTACCATACAATTATCTATTCTGGATCATCAGAAATATATATTGTCTTTATATATTACTGGGCAGAGTAGTGAATGTGGAGGTATATGGAGTTCATATGTGTGTACATATATACGTGTACATGTATGTGCCAGGTGCCCAGACGTACATACACGTATATACTCCACATATCATAGGAACGGTTTATAGGAAAGGTATTCATTTAGACCATTTGGGGTAACCGATTTCATTTTATAGATCCACCTCGTTTCTGCCCTCAAAATCATTTTGTCCCAGTCTCCTCCCCTCCTGGGCTTGGGCACCTGTTGGATGCCTATGAATTTGAGGCAGTCAGAATTTCCGCCATGACAGAGGTTGATATGACGTGCCACTGACGTATCTTTGTTGTTTTCAATATCATTATGGTGTTCTCTAATCCGTCGCCTGAACTCTCTTTTTGTTTTCCCTACATAGTCAAGGGGGCAGGAGCACTGTGCCAGGTACACTACACCAGTAGTTAAACAATTCACATAGTCACGTATGACATACTCTCTGCCTGTATGTGAGCACGTGAAGGTCTTGGTCCTGAGCACCTGGCTACATGCCCTACATCTCCCACACTTGTAGGTACCCAAGGGTTTCCTTGACAGCCAGTTGCCAGGATTGGTGGGAGGCTGGTAGTGGCTGTTAACTAGTCTGTCCTTGAGACTTCTTCCCTTTCTATAGGTAATCATAGGGTATGGCCCTATCATGTCCTCCAGATCCGGGTCCGTCCTAAGGATATCCCAGTGCTTGGAGAGTATCCTTCTGACCTCCTGATGGGCATCATCAAAGGTCCCTATGATACGAGTCATTTTTGAGGGTATGATGGGTTCCAGCCTACTTTTCTTGGGTATAAGGAGCATGTCTCTATTCTCCGAGCATGCTGCCTCATATGCTACCCTAAGTACTTCGTCTGGGTATCCTCTTTCCCTAAATCTATACCGTAGGTCCTTAGCTGCACTTTTAAATTTGCTCATGGTGGAGCAGTTACGCCTAAGTCTTAGGTACTGGTCTTTAGGTATGCCCTTACGTAGAGCATTGGGATGGGAGCTCTCCCAGCGAAGTAGACTGTTAGTAGCTGTCTTTTTGCGATATACAGAGGTAACTATGTTATTGCTTTGGCCTCGCTCAATGAGTACATCTAAGAATGGTAGTGAATCGTGACTAGATTCAGATGTAAACCTTAGACCTAAAGCATTATCATTAATTATCTCCATAAACTCCGTAAAGGAGTCTTCGGTCCCTCTCCACAGTACAAAGACATCGTCGATGAACCTCAGCCATAGAACTATTGTGTCTTGCCACTTCTCCATTTTCTCTGAACCAATAACATTGGCCTCCCACCAGCCCAGGAGCAAATTAGCGTAAGAAGGCGCACAGGAACTTCCCATCGCCGTGCCCCTGAGCTGGTGGTAGTGGCGGTTGTCAAAGACAAAACAGTTCTTGGTGAGGCTGAAGTTCAGGAGTTCCAGCACAAAATTGATTGTGTCTGGATCGTCTTTTATCTCTCATAGATAGGTAACTTTCCACTGCCTTGAGGCCTAGATCGTGTTTGATCGAGCTATATAGAGCCTCAACATCAATGGACACAAACATGGTTTCATTATCTATACATACGCCACTCAGTCTCAGCAATAGGTCAGAAGTATCCCTTATATATGATGGCAGTGTTTCCACAAATGGTCTTAGGATTTTGTCCACATAAATGCCTATATTTTGCCCTAGGCTTCCTACCCCTGACACTATTGGACGCCCTTTAAGGGGTATAGTGCCCTTATGGATCTTGGGTGTGGAGTAGAAAGTGGCTGTAACCGGGTATGTTGGAAGAAGGAAATCTAGTTCTGTCTGGTCAATTAGTTTTTCTCTCAGTCCCTGGTTTAGTATTTCTCTCAGTTCTGAGAGGAAGAGTGGTCCAGGATCCTGTGGTAGGATTTCATATGTTCCCCTATCCTGCAGGATGTCTAGGCACATATTTTTATAAGTATCTTGAACCATTATGACAAGATTTCCCCCTTTATCTGCCGGTTTTATTATTATATTACGATCTTTTTCTAGACTGATTAGGGCTTGATATTCTTCATTGTTCATGTTTGATGCCCCCCTGGTGATGTTTATTGATTCAAGGTCCCTTGATACTAGTTTGTAGAATATGGACACACTAGAGTCTGGTAGAGGTGGTGGCATCTGAGTGCTTTTTAATTTTAACTCAGTGAATGGACCCTCTGCACTATCCTTATCGCCTTCTTCCATAAGTTCTACAAGAGTGCGTGTAGCTTCCAGCTCTCGGGGATTCATGTTAAGCTCTTCCAGTGTATTACGGTCCTGTAGGCAGAAGTGTTTGTGCCAAAGTAGTTTACGTGTGAATAGGGCTAGATCTTTGCTCCATCCAAACGTATCGTATTTTACTGTGGGAACAAATGACAGGCCTTTGCTTAGGAGGGATATGTCACTGGAGGACATGTTATAGGATGAAAGATTGATGATTTGCGTCTTGTTTAGTGTGTTCACTGGGTGTCCCCCTACACTTTGTTTCTTAGTTGATAAGGCATCTGTGTGGGGGCCTGGGCCAAAAAAGTAGAGGATGATGCAGCTGAAGATGAGTGGGCAGGTGTAGGTCCTGCAGTGTTGCATGTTTGATAGCTTTCCCCGTAGGTATTCCTCGCTATTCTGGGTCTCCCCCTGCCCCCTCTCCCTCTGTATCTCTGTCCTCTGCCTCCTCTTATTCTACCTTGTTCACCTTCAGATCCCTCTGCTTCTGAGGAGGAGATCTCACTAGGTGTTTCTTTATGTTGAGTTTTGCTCAGGAAGAGATAAGCTCTGTTTTCTTTAAACTCTGTTGAGTCTTGTACGTATTGCTGGTGCTTACGTTCTCTGAAGGTAAAGTGAAACCTCTCAATAGTGTTTTGCAGAGTTTCCTCTTTGATGGCGAATTGGGCCTCGTCTTTAAGAGCCTGCTCTCTCAGGTTATCCACCCTTTTCTGCTTGCAGTCAAGGTTCAGTTTTTCTTCCTCAAGAAGCAGGCGCATAAACCTGTGAGAGCTGGCTGTGGCTTCCTCCTCCCACTTTTTGATAAGACTTGTATTTCTCAGTCTATTTGCAGGGGTCAGGTTAATTCTTAGCCCTTTTGGAACAATGTTTTCTTTAAGGTAGTGGTCCAGAGATTGTATTTCCCACCATGATACAATTAGGTCTTTGTATGCTCCTGTTAGATCTTTGAACACGTTTTTAATGTTGGTAGTCGAGTGAGTCTGGATGTAGTCAGTGTCTGAAAACACGCTTTTAGCCTCTGTGGCCCACGCTTCCAGGTTTGGACTTGCAGACAGGAAGCCTGCCATTAGCGTTATATGGGTATTGTAAATATTCAATACGTTTATGATTGGTGTCTAAGTGTAGGTAGACCCTCTCATAGATAATCCTCAGTAGTCTCAAAATGTTTATAGCCTGTACTGAGTGTGCCTTATTGTATTTAAATTAAGATTTAACTTTTAATTTCATATATAAAATAAATTAGACTGTGGAATCTAGTGAATTCCTGCCTGGTTAGGGAAAGAAGGATAGGTACTCTATTAATAGGGTAGGGCCTGCTGGAGAGACTGCAGATAGACTGAGAAATACAAGTCTTATCAAAAAGTGGGAGGAGGAAGCCACAGCCAGCTCTCACAGGTTTATGCGCCTGCTTCTTGAGGAAGACAAACTGAACCTTGACTGCAAGCAGAAAAGGGTGGATAACCTGAGAGAGCAGGCTCTTAGATTTAAAGACGAGGCCCAATTCGCCATCAAAGAGGAAACTCTGCAAAACACTATTGAGAGGTTTTACTTTACCTTCAGAGAACGTAAGCACCAGCAATACGTACGAGACTCAACAGAGTTTAAAGAAAACAGAGCTTATCTCTTCCTGAGAAAAACTCAACATAAAGAAACACCTAGTGAGATCTCCTCCTCAGAAGCAGAGGGATCTGAAGGTGAACAAGGTAGAATAAGAGAAGGCAGAGGACAGAGATACAGAGGGAGAGGGGGCAGGGGGAGACCCAGAATAGCGAGGAATACCTACGGGGAAAGCTATCAAACATGCAACATTGCAGGACCTACACCTGCCCACTCATCTTCAGCTGCCTCATCCTCTACTTTTTTGGCCCAGGCCCCCATACAGATGCATTATCAACTAAGAAACAAAGTGTAGGGGGACACCCAGTGAACACACTAAACAAGACGCAAATCATCAATCTTTCATCCTATAACATGTCCTCCAGTGACATATCCCTCCTAAGCAAAGGCCTGTCATTTGTTCCCACAGTAAAATACGATACGTTTGGATGGAGCAAAGATCTAGCCCTATTCACACGTAAACTACTTTGGCACAAACACTTCTGCCTACAGGACCGTAATACACTGGAAGAGCTTAACATGAATCCCCAAGAGCTGGAAGCTACACGCACTCTTGTAGAACTTATGGAAGAAGGCGATAAGGATAGAGCAGAGGGTCCATTCACTGAGTTAAAATTAAAAAGCACTCAGAAGCCACCACCTCTACCAGACTCTAGTGTGTCCATATTCTACAAACTAGTATCAAGGGACCTTGAATCAATAAACATCACCAAGGGGGCATCAAACATGAACAATGAAGAATATCAAGCCCTAATCAGTCTAGAAAAAGATCGTAATATAATAATAAAACCGGCAGATAAAGGGGGAAATCTTGTCATAATGGATCAAGATACTTATAAAAATATGTGCCTAGACATCCTGCAGGATAGGGGAACATATGAAATCCTACCACAGGATCCTGGACCACTCTTCCTCTCAGAACTGAGAGAAATACTAAACCAGGGACTGAGAGAAAAACTAATTGACCAGACAGAACTAGATTTCCTTCTTCCAACATACCCGGTTACAGCCACTTTCTACTCCACACCCAAGATCCATAAGGGCACTATACCCCTTAAAGGGCGTCCAATAGTGTCAGGGGTCGGAAGCCTAGGGCAAAATATAGGCATTTATGTGGACAAAATCCTAAGACCATTTGTGGAAACACTGCCATCATATATAAGGGATACTTCTGACCTATTGCTGAGACTGAGTGGCGTATGTATAGATAATGAAATCATGTTTGTGTCCATTGATGTTGAGGCTCTATATAGCTCGATCAAACACGATCTAGGCCTCAAGGCAGTGGAAAGTTACCTATCTATGAGAGATAAAAGACGATCCAGACACAATCAATTTGTGCTGGAACTCCTGAACTTCAGCCTCACCAAGAACTGTTTTGTCTTTGACAACCGCCACTACCACCAGCTCAGGGGCACGGCGATGGGAAGTTCCTGTGCGCCTTCTTACGCTAATTTGCTCCTGGGCTGGTGGGAGGCCAATGTTATTGGTTCAGAGAAAATGGAGAAGTGGCAAGACACAATAGTTCTATGGCTGAGGTTCATCGACGATGTCTTTGTACTGTGGAGAGGGACCGAAGACTCCTTTACGGAGTTTATGGAGATAATTAATGATAATGCTTTAGGTCTAAGGTTTACATCTGAATCTAGTCACGATTCACTACCATTCTTAGATGTACTCATTGAGCAAGGCCAAAGCAATAACATAGTTACCTCTGTATATCGCAAAAAGACAGCTACTAACAGTCTACTTCGCTGGGAGAGCTCCCATCCCTATGCTCTACGTAAGGGCATACCTAAAGACCAGTACCTAAGACTTAGGCGTAACTGCTCCACCATGAGCAAATTTAAAAGTGCAGCTAAGGACCTACGGTATAGATTTAGGGAAAGAGGATACCCAGACGAAGTACTTAGGGTAGCATATGAGGCAGCATGCTCGGAGAATAGAGACATGCTCCTTATACCCAAGAAAAGTAGGCTGGAACCCATCATACCCTCAAAAATGACTCGTATCATAGGGACCTTTGATGATGCCCATCAGGAGGTCAGAAGGATACTCTCCAAGCACTGGGATATCCTTAGGACGGACCCGGATCTGGAGGACATGATAGGGCCATACCCTATGATTACCTATAGAAAGGGAAGAAGTCTCAAGGACAGACTAGTTAACAGCCACTACCAGCCTCCCACCAATCCTGGCAACTGGCTGTCAAGGAAACCCTTGGGTACCTACAAGTGTGGGAGATGTAGGGCATGTAGCCAGGTGCTCAGGACCAAGACCTTCACATGCTCACATACAGGCAGAGAGTATGTCATATGTGACTATGTGAATTGTTTAACTACTGGTGTAGTGTACCTGGCACAGTGCTCCTGCCCCCTTGACTATGTAGGGAAAACAAAAAGAGAGTTCAGGCGACGGATTAGAGAACACCATAATGATATTGAAAACAACAAAGATACGTCAGTGGCACGTCATATCAACTTCTGTCATGGCGGAAATTCTGACTGCCTCAAATTCATAGGCATCCAACAGGTGCCCAAGCCCAGGAGGGGAGGAGACTGGGACAAAATGATTTTGAGGGCAGAAACGAGGTGGATCTATAAAATGAAATCGGTTACTCCAAATGGTCTAAATGAATACCTTTCCTATAAACCGTTCCTATGATATGTGGAGTATATACGTGTATGTACGTCTGGGCACCTGGCACATACATGTACACGTATATATGTACACACATATGAACTCCATATACCTCCACATTCACTACTCTGCCCAGTAATATATAAAGACAATATATATTTCTGATGATCCGGAATAGATAATTGTATGGTAGTCAGACATATATCCATCCATTTTTGACATATTCTCCTATGTAAGGGTCTATCTACCCTGGAGAATATGCCAATGGAGACATTATAATATCCTGAAATATAACACTAGATCGAGATCAGCTAGGGACGATGTAATGTCTGTCTGTATCATTGCTAATGACCTCTCCTCAATCTCATCTAGCCCAAGATGACACATAATCAGCGCTAACCAGCATCTTACAACACAGTGAGCCGTCCGGGGACGCGGCGTGAGATCCCCATGACAACTAGCCACTCCCCAGTACTATGTCACTTCCGTCTAGCAGCGGAGAGCAGCGAGACCGCCGAAGTGAGTAAGCGGCGCGGAGCTGAATGTATCCCCGCCACGATCTGACAGGTAACTATACAATGCGCAGCCCACAACCTGACCGATTGGTCAATTAGATTAGAGGTGGAGCAGGACGCAGATAAAGACTGAACTACATTACCACATTGTCACTGCCGCTTGATCCTAATAGGCGCACAGCCACTGCTCCAGGCGCCCGAACTTTTCCTTTTCTCTCCCTGAAGAGCCAGGTTCTTACCTGGTGAAACGCGTCGGAGGAGGACACAGATCACACCAATTAGGGAGGTAAGAGCATAGGGACATTTACTCTAGGCCCGAGGTTCCTGAGGCTGGGGGTCGTCCTTCTAAGGACGAGTGCCCCGACTACAGCCAGTGAGGGTATTCCATTGACCAGACTAGGCCAAGTAGGGGTAGTATACAGGGAAAGTTTACTGGTCCATCCAAGCCCACTTTCTACATGCAGTAATTATCCCCTACAGTCTCTCCAGCAGGCCCTACCCTATTAATGGAGTACCTATCCTTCTTTCCCTAACCAGGCAGGAATTCACTAGATTCCACAGTCTCATTTATTTTATATATGAAATTAAAAGTTAAATCTTAATTTAAATACAATAAGGCACACTTAGTACAGGCTATAAACTGTCACTATTCACAAGCGAGGAGTGGGCATTGATGTCAGACCACACACAGATGGTTAGTGGCGATAACGCTATTATCAGTGTAATTATCCTACTGCTGTGTCTACTCAAACGATCGCTGCTCACAATTAAGGACGACGCTCTGAATGTGGCAGATGAGGAAATGGGGGAGGACATTACACAGGGTGATAGCCAGCCCACCCTCAGTTCGTCTTTTCAGCGCAAATTGGACCATGAAGAGGAGGAGGAGGAGGAGAAGGAGCTGGAGACAGTTGCCTCTGCTACAGAGGGTAGTACCCATGAAACTTTAATTCCATCTGTTCATCATGGATGGGCAAAAGAGGAGGATAAAGAGATGGAGAGTCATCGTGATATCAACATAGACTATTTTTCCTATAAAATCGATTTTTTTACTTTGGTTTTGTGCGTAAAACCTTAATTAGATTGTGGGCCTGGTGGTCACTTCAAGACCTTTTAATTTGCATCAGCAGCAGCATGGTGATAAAAATGAGTGTCAAGGTGACATGGTGTGGAGATGGCAGAATGAGGAGGCCACATAGTGGCACAATGACTGAGTCTGGATAAAAGACTACGGCCACAGATTGCTTATAAACAATCTGTGGAGCTGTATCATGGTCACCTGCAGATTAATCCAGACCAGGGCCGTAGCTATAGGGGAAGCAGGGAAAGCTGCAGCTTTGGGGCCCTGACCCAGAAGTGGCCCTTCCAGGAGGAGGAGGACTAAAGGATTTGGTCAGGGCCCCCTCAACAGTATTACACAATGAAATTATATACAGTGACAGTATAGACAGTGTATAAAACTGATGGAAAAGCTGCCAGCCCTGGTCTGAGAGAGCGATCTTTACTAGCCACAGGAATGGGGGCGGCATGAAAGGAAGGGGTTGCTAAAAAATTACTGCGGGATGGAGCCCTATTCAAAAATTTGAATCGATTTTTTTACTTTGGTTTTGTGCGTAAAACCTTAATTAGATTGTGGGCCTGGTGGTCACTTCAAGACCTTTTAATTTGCATCAGCAGCAGCATGGTGATAAAAATGAGTGTCAAGGTGACATGGTGTGGAGATGGCAGCACGAGGAGGCCACATAGTGGCACAATGACTGAGTTTGAATAAAAGACTAAGGCCACAGATTGTTTATAAGCAATCTGTGGAGCTGTATCACGGTCACCTGCAGATTAATACAGCCATCAAATTCAAGTTGGGTTTGTCGGTTCCACCTCAGCTCACCAGCAGGCCCACACCTAAAATCTTTTACTGGTTCAGCTCACCTGCAGGCCCGCAACTCAAATCTTTTACAGGGTCAGCTCACATGCAGTCCCGCGACTTAAATCTTTTACAGGGTCAGCTCACATGCAGGCCCTTGCATAGAACTTTTTAGAGGGTCAGCTCAGCTGTAGGCCATCGCATAAAATGTTTTACAGGGTCAGCTCACCCGCAGGCACTAGCATATAATGTTTAACAGGGTCAGCTCACCAGCAGGCCCGAAACTAAAATCTTTTACAGGGTCAGCTCACCTTCAGGCCCACATCTCAAATCTTTTACAGGGTCAGCTCACCTGCAGGCCCACAACTCATGCTGCCTTGCTTTGATGTAGTAGCCGTAGATCAGGCTCCCTCTACAAAATCGAACAATGATTCCCCGTTACCCGTGATCACCATGGTAGGCGCATAAAAGAACATTGAAAGTTGATAGGGAAAATATCCAAATGGATCGTGGACGTCACAGGGACGTGTGATCTGGCAGAAGTTATCTAGAGTCAACAAAGCGGCAGCAGGGCTTCTCCTGTATAATGTTTCCTCATCCAAAATACCGCAGTGACATTCCCTGTAATTTTTTATTACTCATTCCAATTGTAAAGGAACCCATATAATACAGATGAGCCCTTATGCAGCTTACTCCCGAACAAACAGTCGAAAATCCGAAATAAGGCAAATAGAAGATCCCAGTCCCCCAAACATGCGCCGAGACTCCATGAAGGGGTAAAATCAGTGTGTTTAATTAGCAGTTGAGTCATTTATTTTATGCCCTCCTCCCATGCAAGGGAGACACCCACAACAAATATACATTAACCCATAACACAAAGGTTACAACCCACATAGAATCCTCCCCTCTGCCTGTGATATAATCATGGTACACCATGGTTAACATAATCAACACAGGCAGGAGAATACACAATGTCCTCTGTCCTGGAGACAACCGAGTTGTAATTCAATTATCTCTCAGGACAGAGGGCAATCGCCAATACACACAGAGAGACAATGGAACAGACCTCACTACTCAACATATACAATGTCCCACCCTTTACAATACACATAGACGTTTAACATCCCAACATGGCACGAATTAGTTAGTAAAAGTAAGCAGAAACCTCCCTTTCTCCACACCAATAACAGGGCCTCTTAAGAGTCCTGTATTGTTATTTATCTTCACTATCTCCCCGAGTCGGGAGTAGATAATTGCTGCGCGCCCCCTGCCTTCCTTTGATTTTTCTGCTTTTATAACTTGACTTACCCTCTCCACCCAATCAGATTTCAGCCATTGACCTGCCTTGGATGTGGTATCCCTTTCTCAAGCTCCCTCTCCGGCATCGAACCCTGATTTCCCGTTACCCGTGATCACCATGGTAGGCGGAGAAAAGAACATCAAAAGTTGATAGGGCAGACATTTGAATGGATCGTCGTCGTCACAGGGACGTGCAATCGCCCAGAGGTTATCTAGAGTCACCAATGCGGCAGCAGGCCCTCGCCCCTAAGGTTTTAGATGGTCAGATCAGCAGGCCTTTGCTCCAAACGTTTTAGAGGGTCACCAGCAGGCCATCATTCATAATTTTTCAAGGGTGTGTATGATGCCCTCCTTTATGTGTAACAAAGGGTGTTTTGGAGTGCCGGTTCCTTGTAATTTTTGGCAGCCCTTTCACTTAGTGCATAGGCTTTATGAGTGTAGAAGTCCCACTACCTGAACAATTGTACCACAATGTGAATGAGGCCCTTCTTTATGTGATATACAGGCTGTTTCGGAGTGCCTCTTGCTTGTAATTTTATTGCAGCACTTGCACTTTATATACAATTGAATATACAGGAAAGAATGTTTCCTAACAATTTTTCCTGTGAAATAGATTTTTGGGGGGGGGTTTTGTGCGTATTTTTGTCAGTCTGTAAAAGAGGCGTACAACTCGGACAACATGGTTCCCAGCAGCGACCTGGGAGTCCAAGATGCATCCAGACATCATCCCTGTGGTGTTCCCGATCCATTTTGGTGGTGTTTCTGTCCCTTTCTGACCTTTTCCAATGGACCAAGCACTCTCCCCTCTTCAGAGCAGGGGGTGCCGGTTGTCTCCCATTGACTTCCATTATACTCGGGTGCTCAGCCGAGCACACGAATATAGCAATGTGTTCGGCTGAACATTCGAATACTTTGGTGCTCAATCATCACTAGTAAACATAATGAAAACGCTGATGACAACACACCAGCAGACTGTCCCTTTACCATCTATTCACAATTATATGAAGCAGCTTCACTAAGTTGAAAACATTCATGTGTTTTTATCTGCTCCATCTGCATTCTATCTCCACAGCACACAAGACATGACAGGAGAGCATCTGCCTTGGAGTCCAAGTCCAGTTTCTAGAGATCAGGAGCTCCATTAGAATTGTGCAAAACAATCTTGCTCCCTGTGCAAAGCTATAACAAAAGGATTCCATAGGCATACACATCAGAGGAAGCTGAAGCTGTTTGCCCCAATTTTAATTCAGGAGCAGTAAACAGCGGAAAGCAAATAGAGGTGGTTGAACTCCGCTGCTCTGTGTCTCTTGTGAAGTCAATGTCTCCAGCAATGCCCCTCTTGCGATTTACAGCAAATACATAATTTTCATGTAGAGGTCCGAAAATTATGAGGGAGGCATTTAGTGTATGCAAGCCATGTGCGGCCCCTCTCAATTAAGGGCCTACTTGCTGTTCAGCGGTGCAGTTATGTGTTAAAGCCCTTTCTGCAGTGAAATTTGTTGTGTGACACTGGCTCTTTTTTGGAAAATGTATGGTTGAATGTACACCTCCTTTTGCAGTATGGACCTACGTACTTAGTGGTGAAATTCTTTCTGTGACACTGGCTCTTTTTCGGAAAATGTTATTTATTTAATGTTATTTAATATTTATGTTATGTATGTTCATAATAAAATGGCTGCTGTGGCCAATAAAATCCACCTAGGTTGTCGCGTATTATTGGGGATGGGGGGGTAAGGTAAAGAGAGCGAGTCGACAGTACCCTGGTCATGACACCCTCTCCACTCTGTCATTACTTGTATCAGCTTGTAAAAGAACAAGTTCTGTAGACATCTTTGTGGAATCAGATGATGGCGATGGAAAAGGAGTGCGCTTCTTCTTGGCGCTAACATCGACCTGTAAGGATGAGTTCATACTTGAGTTATGTGGCCAGTTTTGACCCTGTGACTGCCCAAATAAGTGAAGTGTGCAGTGATTCTAAGTGTGACGCCTGTCATCTGCGTGTCATACGGACTCACAGTATTATTTCACTACCAAAACAGACTCCCTATGCGTGTTACTGCAAGGCACAGTGTTCAACACCCCTATAAAGGCTCTCTGCAGACAGGAAATAACATTTTTTTACCGTAATTTGCCGCAAATTTATTCAGATCGAAACCGGCGAATCAATTTTTTTTTTCAATTTGCTCATTTCTAGTCACAAAAATATTAATCCTGGCAAAGAGAAAAAATTTATTATTTTACTGTGACAGAATGAATCTGTCGTCATCTATACTAATTTGACATGAAATACAGTAAATCTGCTTTGAATACAGCAGACAAATAATCCACATAATCTCCTAAACTCTCATTTTCCATTGTGCTCTCTTTGTGATGACAGCTTGCCTTGCTTATTGATGCTAAAAAGCGGTAAGGGAATATTAAACAATGCAACACAACATGTAGAGGCAGATCGACCTTCTCCTTTTAGCATACATCTTACTATTTCCGTTACCTAATACACCACAAGTAGCCAACCTTGCTCTGATTTTACAGCTTTACTTTCATTCTGCAAAAAAGATTTGTCGATAGATAAATAAAAAACGTTTGTATGTGGATTCAATGATTGTGGATTATGAGCTGATTTGCAACGTACTATAAAATGGACCCTTCTTGTGAATGGCAAACATTCCTGGAATTTTATTATACACTTAACATTGCTGATCTCCATACAAATTTCATTACTTTGTATTGTGAAAACAATAGGCATGCTGTAATGAAACTCCGCATTATCCAATGTCTTATTACCACTGTTATTAAAATAGTTGAGCTTAAATACTACTGTCTCTTCCAAAGGTTCATTAAACTCTAGAATAATAATTAGTGACTATATTCTGTAAGACACAGAACAAAGCTGTACAACACAAAAAGGTTGTGTATTATTTGCTCAATAAAGAGAACCTGCTGTACAAGTTTGTGTAAATTCACTTTTAACCCTTTAGTGATTATCCAGTTTTGGGCCTTATAGTGACCAAGCAAATTTTTTTTTATTTTTTTTTTATTTTATTTTTTTTTAATTTTTGCATTCCAAGATCCATAACTTTTTTTCCCCATTGATACGACTGTATGAACGCAAAAAATATACAGTATGTAAAAATATATGTACCAATTATGTAAAGGTTTTTTTTTTTTTTCCATTAAAACCTTTTTTAGGGAAAAGGGTGATTTGTTTTAACTTTTTTAAAAAAATACTTTTTTTTATTTTTAAAAATTCTTATTTATACTATTAACACATCCCACAAGTTGACATGCAATCATTTGATCTTACACTTTTGGCAATCAGACAAATATTCTACAGTATTTGGATGTGCCTCTGGAATTTCCTAATAGGCACACACACAAGGCAGACCTGAGGACCATCATCAGGCAAAGGGGTACCTTCTCCACCTGCCATAAGCAACTGATGTCAGACTAAACCTGCATCGCCATAAAAAGGTATATGTACAGGTTTTAAAGGTGTTTTCCATTTTGCATCAATATTCTTTAAATAGTCATCTATTAAGGTAGCTGTTATTTTGTAATATATTTATTTTACTTGTATTGCTCCTATCTACAGGGTGGGCCATTTATATGGATACACCTTAATAAAATGGGAATGGTTGGTGATATTAACTTCCTGTTTGTGGCACATTAGTATATGTGAGGGGGGAAACTTTTCAAGATGGGTGGTGACCATGGTGGCCATTTTGAAGTCGGACATTTTGAATCCAACTTTTGTTTTTTCAATAGGAAGAGGGTCATTTGACACATCAAACTTATTGGGAATTTCACAAGAAAAACAATGGTGTGCTTGGTTTTAACGTAACTTTATTCTTTCATGAGTTATTTACAAGTTTCTGACCACTTACAAAATGTGTTCAATGTGCTGCCCATTGTGTTGGATTGTCAATGCAACCCTTTTCTCCCACTCTTCACACACTGATAGCAACACCGCAGGAGAAATGCTAGCACAGGCTTCCAGTATCCGTAGTTTCAGGTGCTGCACATCTCGTATCTTCACAGCATAGACGATTGCCTTCAGATGATACGAGATGTGCAGCACCTGAAACTACGGATACTGGAAGCCTGTGCTAGCATTTCTCCTGCGGTGTTGCTATCAGTGTGTGAAGAGTGGGAGAAAAGGGTTGCATTGACAATCCAACACAATGGGCAGCACATTGAACACATTTTGTAAGTGGTCAGAAACTTGTAAATAACTCATGAAAGAATAAAGTTACGTTAAAACCAAGCACACCATTGTTTTTCTTGTGAAATTCCCAATAAGTTTGATGTGTCAAATGACCCTCTTCCTATTGAAAAAACAAAAGTTGGATTCAAAATGTCCGACTTCAAAATGGCCGCCATGGTCACCACCCATCTTGAAAAGTTTCCCCCCTCACATATACTAATGTGCCACAAACAGGAAGTTAATATCACCAACCATTCCCATTTTATTAAGGTGTATCCATATAAATGGCCCACCCTTTACTTTTCTGGGCTGTGTCACAGCTTTTTCTTATTTCCTGCAATGTTATGTCCATGGTGGTGTTAAAGCAACAAAAGGGGTAATGACAGGAAAATGTTTATGTAAATGCATGTCCTGAAACACACTGCTTAAAATTGTGATTGTGTTTCATGAAAATGTGAGTAGTGAAGCGTCTATATTATTTGTTAAAAAGTGACAGGTACCACGCCCCTTTTATTGTTTACCAAAACCCCTCTCGTCAACACGCCCCTTTCGTCCTCTTAACAGGTCCCCTACCCCCACCCCTTCGCCTCCTCCCTCCCAAATCTGAATAATGCATGCCTGGACATGTCTAGAGACCGCGTTATATTATGGTAGATAGCGACCTCCACCCCGCCCATATCGTTATGATTATGGGTTTATTAAAACATTATGAATTTGTAAATTTCTCACCTACACCTCAATCTTTTATGAATGTATTAATATATTATGAATTAGTCAATCTCTCAGTCAATATGTATTTATTAAAACATTATTGAACGAGTGTATGACACCTCTCATACCACGTATAGCCGCCCATACAGCAACATACGGTAAAAACGTGTCTGGGCATGTCTAAAAAGCACAACTTATGATAGATCCGTGCCTTGACATGTCTGGAGACCACATTATATTATTACGGTAGATGCGTGCCTGGACATGTCTAGAGGCCGGCACAGCGAGCCCCTTATTGACAGTAAACGAATTGAGCAGAAACAAAAAACGCTGAGTTTTAAAAACTTTATTGAGCAGATAAACAACTTGCAGAAAAGCGGCAATGTTACAACACATATATAAATACAAAAATACGTTTAGCTTGGTTACAATATACATTACATTAATAATATCTACACATAATCCGTATTCACAAGCTTAACCAAGAAGATTGTAACATTGGCAATGTCCTTTTAGGTAACAGACTACCCTGTCTTATACCCATAGGTGTGGAGGGGTTTGTCAGGAGAGTGCGATTAGGTTTGACACTTACAGAAGACTCATTCAAGTTAGTTTTTAAACCGTCCAGAATCTCTCTAGTAGATGAATTACCCACAACAGTAGACGGCATATTTATGTCCGCCATGGCATGCATAAATGCAACCCAGCCTGGTGTTTTTTTGTTTTTTGGCAGTCTGTGGTTTTGCATCTCATTGCGCACAAGATCCATCATGTTAGAACCAGGAATAACATCACCCTTATAATTAAATTCACCTTTATCATTCCTCGTTGTAACACTGGCATTCTGCTTCATCCTGCTTAACAAAAGTTCAGCATTTTTCTTAAAACGGGGATTGACATGTGTTACAATTTCAAGGACAGAATCGTATTTATCAGCGGTTGTATTTGGCTGTTGTTGATGACCAGGTTCAGATTGGTTAACAAGGTTTAAAGTCGCTAGCTCTTTAGTCTCCTGTTTGGCTAGAACTAAGTATATTTGCATTATATTGGTGTATCTTTTAATTTTCACATCATCCGGCAAGCCAGAGCTGTGTAAAATACTGTTAATTTCATCATCAATGCGTTGTATCACGCTCTGCCTTACACCGGTCGGTGGTGTAAAGACCTGACTCATCCTCTTGAGCTCGTGTTTTGGAACCAAGTACATTTTCTCCGCATGATCCATTATTTGTTAAAAAGCAAACTCGTTATTAATGGAATTGCAAACCCCAATAGCGGTCCTATGAAACCACCTGTCTGATTCACTAAGCGCTTCTTTTTCATTATGGGGATGGTTTTATCACACAGCCGCCTTATAGCCTTACGCCACTTCTTTAGTATCTTTTTCTGACGTTCCTTTAGCGGAATTCGTCCTTTTTGGGTTGTTTAAGGCAATCTCACTTATGGCATCTATTAAATCATTGCTCGCATGGCGCAAAATAGATTTTCTGACTGATGGTGTCGCTTTTACAAGCATTTTTAAGAGAGCCCACTTAAGGTGTAATCTCTCCTACATCCTGTCGCTGCTGTGTAAACGTCCTAGAATGCGCGTAACCTTCTAAATCTCACTTTTTAAAACAATTTCTCTTCTGGATATACACAGCCGGCAATGCTGGCGGTAAGAACCCCGACCTTAAATGAAGTTGCTCTGGTGTAGTAGCCCTTAAATCTACTAGCAGGTGGCCATAAGGATCCCGCGTAGCGTCCTCAAAAGCATCCAAGAAGAAATGTGTTTTCCCAGGATACATTTCTCTCGCTAATGTTACAATTTGCAATTTTATCACGCGGATTATTAAAGAGAACCATGTATTTGGTGTTTAAATTTATCGTTCTACTCTTTTTACCCTGACAAAATACAAACAGGATTCCAAAAAAGTTGGGACACTAAACAAATTGTGAATAAAAACTGAATGCAATGATGTGGAGATGGCAAATGTCAATATTTTATTTGTAATTGAACATAGATGACAGATCAAACGTTTAATCCGAGTAAATGTATCATTTTAAAGGAAAAATACGTTGATTCAAAATTTCACGGTGTCAACAAATCCCAAAAAAGTTGGGACAAGTAGCAATAAGAGGCTGGAAAAAGTAAATTTGAGCATAACGAAGAGCTGGAAGACCAATTAACACTAATTAGGTCAATTGGCAACATGATTGGGTATAAAAAGAGCTTCTCAGAGTGGCAGTGTCTCTCAGAAGCCAAGATGGGTAGAGGATCACCAATTCCCACAATGTTGCGCAGAAAGATAGTGGAGCAATATCAGACAGGGGTTACCCAGCGAAAAATTGCAAAGACTTTGCATCTATCATCATCAACTGTGCATAACATCATCCGAAGATTCAGAGAATCTGGAACAATCTCTGTGCGTAAGGGTCAAGGCCGTAAAACCATACTGGATGCCCGTGATCTCCGGGCCCTTAAACGACACTGCACCACAAACAGGAATGTTACTGTAAAGGAAATCACAGAATGGGCTCAGGAATAATTCCAGAAACCATTGTCAGTGAACACAATCCATCGTGCCATCCGCCGTTGCCAGCTGAAACTCTACAGTGCAAAGAAGAAGCCATTTCTAAGCAAGATCCACAAGCTCAGGCGTTTTCACTGGGCCAGGGATCATTTAAAATGGAGTGTGGCAAAATGGAAGACTGTTCTGTGGTCAGACGAGTCACGATTCAAAGTTCTTTTTGGAAATCTGGGACGCCATGTCATCCGGACCAAAGAGGACAAGGACAACCCAAGTTGTTATCAACGCTCAGTTCAGAAGCCTGCATCTCTGATGGTATGGAGTTGCATGAGTGCGTGTGGCATGGGCAGCTTGCATGTCTGGAAAGGCACCATCAATGCAGAAAAATATATTCAGGTTCTAGAACAACATATGCTCCCATCCAGACGTCATCTCTTTCAGGGAAGACCCTGCATTTTTCAACAAGATAATGCCAGACCACATTCTGCATTAATCACAACATCATGGCTGTGTAGGATAAGGATCTGGGTACTGAAATGGCCAGTCTGCAGTCCAGATCTTTCACCTATAGAGAACATTTGGCGCATCATAAAGAGGAAGGTGCAACAAAGAAGGCCCAAGACGATTGAACAGTTAGAGGCCTGTATTAGACAAGAATGGGAGAGCATTCCTATTTCTAAACTTGAGAAACTGGTCTCCTCGGTCCCCAGACGTCTGTTGAGTGTTGTAAGAAGGGGAGATGCCACACAGTGGTGAAAATGGCCTTGTCCCAACTTTTTGGGGATTTGTTGACACCATGAAATTCTGATTCAACATATTTTTCCCTTAAAATGGTACATTTTCTCAGTTTAAACTTTTGTTCCGTGATTTATGTTCTATTCTGAATAAAAAATTAGAAGTTGGCACCTCCACATCATTGCATTCAGTTTTTATTCACGATTTGTATAGTGTCCCAACTTTTTTGGAATCCGGTTTGTATGTTCTGCACCAGATACAATATACTTAGATTTCTATGATGCACGTAACTTGGTGAATGCCTTTTCAAGCTCGCTATTTTCACTAGCGGAATCCATAAGATAATCAACAATAGTCAAATTTACCTTGTCGGGTGGGAATAACTCCTCATCTACAAACGTATGCGGCAGGCCTTCAATAAACCTGATGTGTGGAAAGCATAGAGAAAGTTTGTCAAAGTTTTTGCCAACAAGCATAAACCAAACAATATTATCGGGTTTGTGGGATAAATGCGTGTCAGTATTTTCTAACAAAATAACTCTTTCCAGATTTGGACGGTCCTGCTAAAATGCATGAAAAAGGGTGTTGTAGGCGTGTGTCCATGGTATTAAAAACCGAACGCTCTCGTTGTAAAATTGCGTGATGGCGGCCTTTCAAAAACAGGATCCAGGACCTTCTTAAAAAGAGCAACTAATTCACCTGAAAAAAGAATGGTGTAACTGTCATAACGTTATTAGAACCCGAAAGGTAGCGTGGTAAAATAGTCTTGCAGATGCCTTTTTGTGTATACACACCTCTGCGTTTTGCGCAATAGCCTTGTTTCAATCTGCCACAACTGCTTATTTCTAACAAAACCTGGTTGCACCACAGATATAAATTTCTGACATTTAAGATCACTGTTTAGGATGTAATCCAGAACTAAATCCTTTAGGCTTTCAAAATTAATATCCCTAGCATTAGCAACGTTTAGTGTGATCCCCTTAACCTTTAAAACCGTCTTACCTGCATTCAGTTTGTACCCGTACGATTTTGGACCCGTAGATACAAATTCTGTGATGTATGTGTTATCTGGTATTTCACTGGTTAGTTTGCCCAAATAATTGCCTAAAGGGGGAGCCAGTAACCTTCACGATGAACAAAAATGACAGAATCCGTGTCGTGATAAAGACACCTTTCCTGCAGTCTGTCCAGAAGGGTGTAGAGTTCTAGTCTGGCGAAGGCTGTTGTAAAACATGCTATAAAAATGTTTGTGTTTTTGTTAATTGTGTGGTGGTTTTTTGCATATTTTCAATGGATCGATGCGGTTTCATCATCAATAAAATTTAGCTCAGAAACCTCGTAGTATGGGAGAAAGACATAGCGAAAGAGCTCATCAGGGTTATTCACGATGCTGGTACAGGGTAAATTAGATCGCTGCGCAAACTTTCCCCATAATGAATTTAAGAAAAGTTTCGAGATCTGTCTTTTTGCCAGGTTCACAGTGATATTTGCAGGGTCTAATTGTACACCTTCTTTTTCAAGAAATGTGTTGATGTATTCTTTTTGCTTATCAGAATCTGTAAACCAGCGTGGATAGCCCGATGCCTCCTGCTTGTCCCAGAGATGAAGCTCGATGTAAGGTGCAAACAGTTCGTCCGTCGTTTTGGGAAAATGCCACACCTCATAGACCTCTGCGATCCTGTATCCCTTTTCTAAAGCAAGCTCTAACTCTATCGTACACCATGTACCTGTCAGAGAACGTTGTTCATCGCTATGCGTACAATCACCCGTCACCAAGTTTGCGACGCATGTGTTGCAAAAGGGGAACATTAATTTATTGTTCATTTTCACCGGTAGGACCGGGAAAAACAAGTCTCTCGGTGGATAAACCGTAACCCTGGCAATGCCAAAGTAATTTTTTATGTAGCCAAAATTGTCATAAATGATGTTGGGGTGTCCTACCGGATATGTTTTTGTTTTGTTGACAAAGGGATACAGACTCGTGAAATCGTAGTAGTGTATAGCTTCCCCTTCAGCCTGTTTGTGATAGAGCTTTATGGCGTTAGTCCTACCGCATGTTAAGGAGGTATGCTTGAAGTCTAGAATCTTTCTCTACCATTTCATGCTACTCATGTTCCCAAAGCACACACACTACATAACCACAGCTCTGTAGAAAACGTTTTTTAATGAAAAATGTGTGGTACAACTGTCCATAGCTGGTGTTTGTAACACTATTGGTGTCATTTTCGTTATAGCAGATGGGGCATCCGTGGTAAAAGCACCCCTGAAATTCATACACTATGTGCACCCCATTAACTCTGGCATATCCATGTAGAAAATATCTGCCTACTTGTTTTTTACCTCCTCTCAAAGCATGCTGAATGTCAAAGTTTTCAGTGTGTGCAACATACATGAGCCACTGAATAGCCGGTGATGAGTAACGCCTTTTAGTTTTGTGGTAGTTGTCGGCTGGTAAAATGGCTATGGTATTTTTGGGGAGGAACTTAAATCTGTACATAGCCATACTTACAGATGCCAGGGTGATAAGCTGAAAAGGATCGATGCTCTAGATAGTTACAAAATCTCTCTTTTGTCGTTCACAGTATTTTGTCATCTTTTTTCTATTCATCTCCATCACACGCTCTCTGTAATGCTCACAGGCCTGTCTCAAAACATTGACGTCCTAGATACAGAATGATTTTAACTCTGCCTTAAAATCAAAAGTAGTGCGTTTCTGCGTCTCATACCACTCCAAGAAATCCTTTTTATCACTAGGCATCATATATTCAACCCCGTAATACTTAACAGACGGTAAGGGTCCCACATAGTTTTGATTTTCCTCAGTGTTGAAGAAATGGGGAAAATGACCCTTTGAACCCGAGAATCCTAACGCGTCTGGTAAGCGACTTAATCTCATTGGTAGGAAGTTAAGGGAATCTATGAACCTTAATTTTAAGTCAGGCACTGTCACACACAAGAGTCGCCCACCTTGAGTAATTATTTTTATGCGCAGCTTTTCCTTAATCAACTCCTAACAATAAAGTACCCGTCGTACCTGCTGGCATTATGAGCTATCAAAGTGTACCCGGCAAATTTACCACTGGTAAAGAAGCTAACAAACTCCTGCGTACAAGTTTTACCCACAAACTCCCAGGAATTAGCACCATACAACTACGTGGCATAAATGTAATTGGACACGTGCGTCCCCGTCTCCTGCATGCATTCAAAGTCATAGAAAACATATAGATCCGACTCTTTACTTTGTAAGGTTGCATATAGCAAAGATGATCGAATTTATCGATGAGACCCCCACAAATGCTGCATCGCAAACTGTTACACTTGTGCTCTTCCTCTCTATTGTACACAAAACGACAACAACAATCTCAAAACGTTTTAAGCCTACAAAACTCAGGCTTATCTCTAGCCAACAGGTTGTGGTGATCTAAACACGCGACTGAACGACAAAAAGCGCGGTTGTTGGTGAACACACTTAACATAATCGTCTTTGACAAGCCCTACAGAAATATTGACACGATTGGTTGTCTTTGTGATGATACACTGAACTACACTTTTCACAGAAGTATGCCTCACCGATAAACGGCTTCACATTTTTGATACCATAGTAATGCCCGTCATGATACAGAATATACACAGTTTTTTCCGTAGACTTTTTCTCAGTTTCAAAATAGCGGCAATCACCACTACTGTGGTACAAGACCTTAACCACTTGCCATCTGGGCCATTTGCCCCCTTCCTGACCAGGCCTAATTTTGCAAAACTGACATATCTCACTTTATGTGGTAATAACTTTGGAACGCCTTTATTTATCCAAGTCATTTAGAGATTGTTTTCTCGTGACACAGTGTACTTTATGATAGTCATAAATTTGAGTCAAAATATTTCACCTTTATTTATGAAAAAATCCCAAATTTACCCAAAAATTTGAAAAATTCGCAATTTTCTAAATTTAAATTTCTCTGCTTTTAAAACAGAAAGTGATACCTCATAAAATATTTATTACTTAACATTCCCCATATGTCTACTTTATGTTGGCATCATTTTGGAAATGTCATTTTATTTTTTTTAGGACGTTAGAAGGCTTAGAAGTTTAGAAGCAATTCTTCTAATTTTTAAGAAAATTGCCAAAACCCACTTTTTAAGGAACAGTTCAGGTCTGAAGTCACTTTGTGGGGCCTACATAGTGGATACCCCCATAAATGACCCCATTGTAGAAACTACACCCCTCAAGGTATTCTAAACCGATTTTACAAACTTTGTTAACCCTTTATGCGTTCCACAAGAATTAAAGGAAAATGGAGATCAAATTTTTAAATTTCACTTTTTTGGCAGATTTTCCATTTTAATCCAATTTTTTCTTTAACACATCGATGGTTAACAGCCAAACAAAACTCAATATTTATTACCCAGATTCTGCGGTTTACAGAAACACCCCACATGTGGTCGTAAACTGCTGTATGGGCACACGGCAGGGCGCAGAAGAAAAGGAACTCCACATGGTTTTTAGATGCCATGTCCCATTTGAAGCCCCCTGATGCACCCTTACAGTAGAAACTCCCAAGAAGTGACCCCATTTTGGAAACTAGGGGATAAGGTGCCAGTTTTATTAGTACTATTTTTTGGTACATATGATTTTTTGATCATTCATTATAACACTTTATGGGGCAAGGTGACCAAAAAATAGTTTTTTTTAGCACAGTTTCTATTTATTTATTTTTACAGCATTTACCTGAGGGGTTCAGTCAAGTGACATTTTTATAGAGCAGATTGTTACGGACGTGGCGATACCTAATATGTATACTTTTTCTCATTTATTAAAGTTTTACACAATAATAGCATTTTTGAAACAAAAAAATTATGTTTTAATGTGTCCATGTTCTGAGAGCTATAGTTTTTTTTATTTTTTGAGAGATTTTCTTATGTAGGGGCTCATTTTTTGAGGGATGAGGTGACTGTTTTATTGGTACCATTTTGTGGGACATACGCGTTTTTGATCACTTGGTGTTGCACCTTTTGTGATGCAAGGTGACAAAAATTGCTTGTTTTGAGACATGTTTTTTTTTTTTTTTTTTACGGTGTTCATCTGAGGGGTTAGGTCATGTGATATTTTTATAGAGCTGGTTTTTACGGACGCGGCAATACCTAATATGTATACTTTTTTTTATTTGTTTCACTTTAACACAATAATAGCATTTTTGAAACCCAAAAAAATATGTTTTAGTGTCTCCATGTTCTAAGAGCTATAGTTTTTTTTATTTTTTGAGAGATTTTCTTATGTAGGGGCTCATTTTTTGCGGGATGAGGTGACGGTTTTATTGGTACCATTTTGTGGGACATAGCGTTTTTGATCACTTGGTGTTGCACCTTTTGTGATGTAAGGTGACAAAAATTGCTTGTTTTGACACAGTTTTTTTTTTTTTTTTACGGTGTTCACCCGAGGGGGTTAGGTCATGTAATATTTTTATAGAGCTGGTTTTTACGGACGCGGCAATACCAAATATGTCTATTTTATTTTATTTTTTCTATTTTTCTATTTTTTTTTTATTCCTTACTTGGGGACTTTTTTTTTTTTACATGTGAAACTTTTTTTTATTTTATTTTTTCAACCCTTTATTTTTTTTTATTTTTTTTTTACACTTTTCGTCCCCCATAAGGTCATACAAGACCTCTGGGGGACATTTGCTTAACTTTTTCTTTTTTTTTTCACTGTTGATTTCTCCTCAGTTACAGAAGAAATGCACCCCCCAGAGAGGCTGTACAGCATAATTCTGCGCTGTACAGCCTCAGAGCAGGGCTGATCGAGGTCTCTGAAAGACCTCACACAGCCCCTGCACTCTCCGGTCACGGCGGTCACATGACCGCCGGGCCGGAACAGGAAGCGCATAGCGCTTCCTGCTCTGCATACACAGCGCTCGGTGAGTGCTGTGTATACAGCGATCTACAAGGCAGGGACACCTGGGCACTGTCCCTGCCTTCTCTCTGGGTTGCCCTGCTGTCACTGACAGCGGGCAACCCGATCAGCAGCTGCACAATTAGCGTGCAGCTGCTGTTTCTGAACGGAAGTTTTAAAACGTGCTTTCAGAAATAGAGGTCCACCCATAGGACGTTTATATCCTATGGGCGGACGGAAAGTGGTTAATGACAATGTCAAGCTGGCTCTCAAAAGCATCTATACCGCTGAAACTGACCAACTCATTATCAGGGATACGCAAATCAGCGTGTATCTGTCTAGCCCATGACAATAAACTAGCGTCGTCGTCAGCACCATCACCTATCAGAGCGCATAAGCTGGCAGCAAAACACAAATTAGAGTGTGTATTATTAAAGTCATACAACCACCGCTTTTTCTGCTGAATAATCTTACTGTATACTATGGATTTCAAACGGCATTTCACCCCACCACGTCGATTTCTAATGACAATAACCACAAGTTTGAGCTGTTGTGAAGAAAGGATTTAAGCGTTACTCTGGAGCGCAGCCGCAACCGCATTGAGAAACGTCTCTGCGTTAAAGACCTCTCGCAACTGCTTTGTAAAATAAATGGCGTCTAAGGCGTGACCACCTTCAAGTCTTAACTGAACAAAATCACCAGGGTTAATATCTCTGAGAACTCTGTCCAGTAAAGACTGGATGGCAGCATGCACAGCCACCAGAGCATCTACAAACGAATGTATACGATCTAAATTTTTAATCCTAAAGTGATTGATATACTCAACGCCGTTAAAGCCTGTTAGACATCTCTCGTTGTGAAACTGATGGTCTAGTACAGTGATGGGCAAACTGCGGCTCTCCAGCTGTTGTAAAACTACAAATCCCATCATACCCTGCTGTAGGCTGATAGCTGTAGGCAGACTGGGCATACTGGGAGTTGTAGTTTTACAACAGCTGGAGAGCCGCAGTTTGCCCATCCATGGTCTAGTATCACAGGGATGTCTACCGATTGAAGAACGTTGTCTGGTGATCGTTATATTGGGCCGGATGCAGGATGTACAGATCTGTTTGGTGGCGCCCTCTGTGTACGGGATTGTGTGGAACGTGAGGTAGTATCGAAGTCTTCTAGAGGAGCATCATAACCACGCGTACCAATCTCGTGTGTGTGTGTGTACTCTGTAATTCAAACCTGCATCGCTAGGGCCTTCTAAGGGATCGTCATAGTGTTGTTTGTGTTGTTGCGTTATTGGCTGTTGCGCTTTTGCTCTGTTAACCCTTCTGCGCTTCCTGGTTGCTAAAGATCTCTTAGAGACCGACAACATTTTCAGTGCCCTTTTTACAGACTTTGGCCTTTTAAAAAGGGGCTCTTTACGTTTAGAGATTTCATTCAAACCGCCACCGACCATATGTAGTCATAATGTACTACTAGGTCTTGCCAGCACAGTCTTAAATCGAAACGGCATCTCTGGGGTTCTCAGGAATGGACTCTCAGGCCTTCTCAGAGATGTCTCGAACAGAGAAGCGATATTCTGCTTCAACTCAGACAATTGATTAATTTTATCCTTGTCTGGCATGGATAAACTTAATTCTGAGTGGATATTTACTAAATAATTCAATTGGTTGCGCAAATTGGTTAAGTAGAGACATACACCAGACAGTTCGCTTAATGTGTACAGTGACTCTCGCGGCCACTGCCTGTGGTTACGAGATGGTGACCACTGACTACATGGTGTACGTGTTGTGTGTGAATGAGAGTTTGGCAAAAGTTGATTGTGGCAAATCTGATTACAGTCTGAATTAATGACTTGTTGCTTACCGATGTTGTCTCCATCGCCTATGCTTTCGTCCACTTCAGGTATCGTAGCTAGCGTAGTAGGGTTATTACCAGTGTTTTGCTTGTTGAACAATGATTGTGCAACAAGGGGCTCCTTCACTGTACTAAGTGTAATATGTCGCTTGTGATGTGTAGCTGTACGTGTAGCGTTGTTTTTGCCTGCGACGCATACTCTTGATAAAGGTGTAGATTCGTCGTGATGGCGAGAAGGCGACGGCGCTGGGATGCCCTTTTTTATTGGCGTGTCCTTGTACGGATGTGTCAATGGGTGACGGTGTGACGTTGATTTACCTTTTCCTGTTATTACACCTAAAAGAGAGAGTCAGACTTTGTATCATGTATGAATTATAAACAAACGCTGAAACATACTGTAGAACCGACACCTCGGGAAATAACAATTTACCTATGGGTAGAACTAAAGCGGATGCTGGTCTCGGCCGTTTTTTATAACTTATATGTATAGCACAGGCTAATTATATATACGTACAAGACTGGGTTGCTGTGCTAGGACCCGGTGTTTGACAATTGTACGCTGCTGGGTTGGGGTGTATGTTCTCTTTAAAACTGTTCTTTCTTGATTTAGTAAATTTCCACTCTGCCAACACAATTCGAAATGTGTAAATATATATATTAAACTTATTTTACTATCACCCACATTTTATTTTAATTTTAAACTACAATATGCGCTAGTACCTTTTTTAGCCTTGGAGTTAGTCGCTGTCGTCTTTTTCTGTGCGTCCTGAGAATAACGTGTTCAGCGCTACCGGCGTCACGTCTACGCTAGATAAATTACCCGCTGTATAAAATCAACAAATAGTTACATTTTTGCAGGCGTTTTGTTAGATGTTTATGTATATTTATGAAAATTACTTACGGTTGAGGAACGGTTCCAAAATAGCATCGGCGATACTGGTCTGACCCTGCGTTAAGCCGCAATGATCTGTTGCTAGGTGTTCTTCAAAAGACTCAATTTTAAAATAATACAGATTACCAGCCATGTATAGTGTTTGTGTGTGTGTGTGTGTGTGTGTAAAAGCATAAAACTGTAAATAAACTCTATTTACCTAGTTGAGAATCCGTCATTCCAGGAAACAAATCTTCAAAACCACAGTGATTCAGTTGCGACATCTAAAAATGAATATTTTATTAAAATAGGTTTACTACAGTGCACGCGTCATGAGTTAACTTTCAAATATTACTGAAAGTAAAACAACTAGCACGTGTGCGGATATTTGATAATACCACAGTGGTTCACTAAATATAGAATAACAACGCTAAATGCTATGTTTTAATACATTTCTAGTGCAGGAAAATGACAGCTATGCCTTATACTATACAAATCTCGAGCTCTCAAAAAATTTAGTAAGCTGTATAGTATCGGGGCACAGACTGTCTCGCAAAATATAAATAACAAGATAATAAAATACACTTTTACAAATTTGCTAACCAATCTTGTATACACAAAACAATGAAAAACAAATATAAAACAATAGCGGTAAAATGATACCTAAAAATGCATGATAAAAACTACTTACATTTATGGATGGTCCGCCGTGAGAAATAAGGTCATAGTGGCGACCATCGACTCGCAATGGCAAAGCGACCTGTGTGATATGTCAAGCTACGCCAAAGAAAATGACGGTATAAAATATATTTTAACCGTGATTGATGTATTATCAAAATATGCGTGGTGTGTTCCCCTGAAAGATAAGACAGGTTCCTCTGTAGTGAGAGCCTTTGAATTGATTTTCAAGAATGATCAGCGTGTACCTAAAAAGTTACAGACGGATCGAGGTCGGGAATTTATGAACAATGCTATGAAGCAGCTTTGTAAAGTGCGCAATATCCACCATTTCTTTACTACAAACACAGTGAAAGCCGCTTTAGTGGAACAATTTAACAGAACGTTAAAAACAAAAATGTGAAAATGTTTAAATAGATGCAATAGATTTCACTATATAGATGTTCTAAATAATTTTTTATACAGCTATAATCATACATACCACAATACAATCCTGTGCAGACCTGTTGACATAACAAAAAACTATTCTTTAAGAATATGGAGAAACATTTATGGCAAATGCATGAGTCTTAAACCAGCGAGACCCTACTTTAAAAATTGGAGACCATGTAAGAATTAGTGAGTATAAAGGGACTTTCGCTAAAGGGTATGAACAGTCTTACACGGAGGAGATTTTCCTCGTCTCGGGCGTTAACACAAGATTTCAAAAACCTATGTATAAACTTGTTGATTTGGGTAATGATCTAATAGAAGGCTCATTTTACAAAGAAGAGTTACAGAAAGTCCCTGCGACTGCTGAATGTGTGTACAGAATAGAAAAGATACTGCGAAAAAGACATGTGAGGGGTGAAACTCAAAATTCCCCACAAAATTCAATAGCTGGATCGGTGAAGAGCAACTGACTTCTCTATAAGCCATGGAATCTGGGTCCTTTTATTTAACGCTGCCTTGTAATGCATCTTCCAAAATTTACCCTGAAAATTCAATAGCCGTTTATACAACAAAACTCACAAAAGCCGTTCATTTGTCGGGTCCTTATGATGTCGCTATGACCGAGATCCAGTATCCGTATAGCTGTTATACCGTCGGATCGCAAGAAGGCATCTTCTTCTTTGGTAAAAAAGGTGAAACTTTAACTGAATACCGCATCAAATCTGGAGCTGGCCGGCGGTGGGGCACAGGGAGATGAGCGCTTCCATTGTGGAAGCGCTCATCTCCAGCCATCTGTATCACCGTCCTCAGGACAGCGATACAGATGCCTGGGCTGCGGCAGGGGAGGGAGAAGCGTGTCCCTTTCCCTTCCTCTGATAGGCTGCCGGCCTAGTGCCTGCAGCCTATCAGAGGCCGGCGCAGGCGGCGCGATGACGGGGGGGCTGTTATTACTGGCACAGGGGGCTGTTATTACTGGCACAGGGGGGCTGTTATTACTGGCACAGGGGGGCTGTTATTACTGGCACAGGGGGGCTGTTATTACTGGCACAGGGGGGCTGTTATTACTGGCACGGGGGGGGCTGTTATTACTGGCACGGGGGGGCTGTTATTACTGCCACGGGGGGCTGTTATTACTGGCACAGGGGGGGCTGTTATTACTGGCATGGGGGGCTGTTATTAATGCTGGCACATGGGGGGCTGTTATTAATACTGGCACATGGGGGGATGTTATTAATACTGGCACATGATTGGGGGCACTATAGGGGCATCTACTGAGGCCACAAAGAAGGGGTATTTTATATGGGCGCTCTGTACAGTACAATTTTATACTGGGACACATTATGGTGGGTACTATGGGGAAGGGGGGAGAGGAGTACTATGGGATCATCTACGGGGGGCACTAAGAAGGGGTATTTTATACTTGCAAATTATGGGGGACACTGAGGGCATCTACTGGAGCATTTTATACTGGTACATTATGGGGGACACTAGGAGGAAGGAGGGTGTGGAGCACTATGGGGGCATTTACTAGGGGCACTATATAGGGGTATTTTATACTGGGACATTATGGGGGCACTATGGGGACATTAGCTCAACTGGGGGCATTACAAGGGGGGATTTTTTTTGCACTGTCACATTACAAGGATAATTATTTCTACTGGGGGGGCATTATGGTGGGCTTTATTACTCCCCCATGGAATGACCCCCTAGTAGAAGCACCAGCCTCTCCCTGCTCTGCTATCCCTCTGCCAAATCCTTATTATGAAATGTTTCTCATTAGGATAAAACACAACATCAGCTCCACCGAGCCCCCGGCCAAAGTGTTGAAGTGGCGTCCGAGATCCCCAAGGGCCAAGCCAAGTAATTGTAAGTTTTCATGTGAAATATGTTTGTTATACACATATAGCATACACTGTGTAGTCTGTTCTATAATCACCATTGTTTTGTGGCGGCGGACAGAAAAAAAATCTGAAAGTGCCCCTCCCAAAATCAGGCTCTGGATCCGCCACTGCCGTAGCGGATGTTGTAAAAGCTATTAATGAGCTATTAATGCTTGAAAACTTAAACATTTTGAGCGAGCCCTTTAGATTGAAATATGACCCCATTAAAAGGTCTGTTTATACACAGGAATCACAGACACACATTTTTATGCCCGGTGAAAAGCTTGGGCCTATTTTAGGACTACGCTGCTATGTTCTAGCGGAGCGGCATGTACGCTGACATACACTCGGGATCTTATACGCTATTTGTTTATTTAGACATTGTTCAGCATTCGCTCGTTGGAAATTCATACGCTCAACTTTTAAAAACTGTAGAAATTACCGGTAGAAACAACGAGATTGTCACCCTAAAGTATATGCGGCCCGACTATATCCCTGTATCCAATAATTATTTCGATACAATTTCAATAGCCATTCTAGCGGACCAGTCTCGACCTGTTAAATTCAGGTACGGTAAAACCATCGTGAGATTACATTTCAGACCATGCAAGGAGGTGACACGCTAAAAATGCTGTCCCAGAGACTGTACGTCGATCCCAGTGTGTATGCCCAGTATTACGTTAATCAGGCAGGTAACGGGTTAGAGGGATTCCGTGGTGATGAATACATGTGGGTCTGGCCTTGCTGGCTTGTTTAGAGGACTTTTTAGGAGAGCAGTCCCGCTTTTCAGGAGAGGCATTGAGCTTGTGAAAGCGCATGTAAAACTGCGGCCAGAAATATCGCTAAAGACGCCATCATGAGTATATCATCTGCTGTGATGGATAAATTAAGCCAGCCCCCAAAAGATTAGAAAGGCTCGGGCCTCGTTTATGTTGTGAAAAAAACAGCTAAAAGAAAATCACGCTCGGGTTCATCGTTTCCTCCTGTGTTCAAGAATAAAACACCACCGCGTAAAAGACGTACATGCCAGAAAGCTGTTAGACCATCTGGAGACTACATCTTTTAGTGAAATGCCATGGCTTTCATACACAACGGATCTGTGGAATGTACCAAATCGGAGCTAGATATTTTTTTGATTTACCCCTGACGCAGATGAGTATTGAAAAATCGCTCTTTGTAGAAGTCCAACCCATAGCTGCATTGGTCGACAATGCCCCGTTGGAGTTCGTCATTTCAGGCAGTGGCGAATATTATTACGACCTGAACAACACACTCTTGTATATCAATTGTCGTATTGTGAAGTCGGATAATACCACTATTCCAGCGGATGCCTGTGTTGGATTGATTAATTACCCAATCGCCACGCTTTTTTGTTAGACGGACGTGACACTCGGGACAGACTTATTTCACGCTCAGATAATTTGTATAGTTACAGAGCGTACATAGAGACTATTTTAAATTACAGCCCTCAAGCGCTGTCGTCGCAGTTTACGGCTGGCCTGTTCTATAAAGACACAGCGGGTCATCATCATGAAGTAACTCTTGACGGTAACAATTTGGGGTTTAACAAAAGGGTTAGGGCTACAGCCCGGTCTAGGCCTGTAGAGCTTTTGGAGCCCCTTTTTGGTGATATATTTAATCAACCAAAGCTCATACTAAATGGATTGGACCTGAAAATTAAACTGACCAGAAATAAAGATGCTTTCTGACTGATGTCTGCAGATGCCGAGCAGTTTAAAGTACAGATATTACAAGCAGCTCTGTATGTAAAGAGAGTTCAGGTATCCCCGACTGTCAGAATAGGCCACAGTCAGGCCCTTCTATCAGCCACCACGAAATACACCATGGATAGAGCCTGTCTCAAGGTGTACAGCATACCGTCTGGTACAAGAATTACCAATCAGGAGAATCTGTTTCTGGGGCAGCTTCCTAAAACAGTAATAATAGGTTTTGTTGAAAATGAAGCCTTTAGCGGCTCATACAATCGTAATCCGCTATGCTTCCACCACTATGATGTGAATCAGGCATCGCTGTACCTGGACGGCCAGCAGATACCCGCAAGGTCCTTTCAACTGAATTTTGAGATGGAATCGGCAGTCAGGGAGTACGCGTCGCTTCTCCATATATCAGGAAAACAGAGAAATGATAGTGGATTAGACATAGACAGATACATTTATGAACTGCTACACATTTTTTGCATTTGATTTGTCACCAGATCAAGAACCAGGTGGTCATTTTTCGCTCAATAAAACTGGAAATCTTAGAGCAGAGGTGCGGTTTGCAGTGCCAACACCCCACACAGTAAATATGATAGTTTACTCTATAAATACAAATAGTGGAAATTAATAATAGAAGGGAGATAGTGTGTGACTTTTAACTAAGCATCCCTGCAGATTTAGAGAATGAATAATCTACAGCTTACGATTCTGGCTAAATCTGATCCGTATATGAGCCACCTATTCGCTGGTGTATTTCCATGCAACTTTCTTCCGGACGAACCTGTGCTACAGAGGCCTGCTGCATACATCGTGAATACAGATGATTCCCGTAAACAGGGCAGTCACTGGGTGTTAATTATACTGTATGATAAGGACGCTATATTCTTTGACTCTTATGGGCTATCACCGACTTTTGAAATGTATCCTCGTACCTTTATTCAATTTATAAAAAGGAATTGTGAGAGATATATCTATCAAAATAAAAGCAACGGAGCGGGGGCGCAGCCATAGCGCAGGGCGAGCTGACTTAGGGGGAAGACTGCAGGCTAGGAGAGGGTTAAAATTGCCTGGTGGTATGTTAAGGGGTTGGTAGGAGTTAGGTGGGGAGGAGTTGGGTTTCGGCGGGAGGATATAAGATTGGGAGGAGGAGCTTAGGTTCAGTTGCAGCCTTTTCAGCGTGAATTTCCCACCCTCCCACCCTTTTTGCTATTGTTTGGAGATTGGTGGTAGTAGTAGGGCTGCTGGAAATAGGATCCTGGGGAGCAATTCAATGGTTAAGAGGTGCAGGACATGTTGGAGCCTGCATCTCAGATGGTTTGTTAATGCCGAGGATGGGTCCCCTGTTTGGGCTACAAGGCCTACAGGGGGGGTACTAGTATACTTTAAGGAGTTGGTGCCCTTGGGTCGGTGAGTGCGGCCAAGGGTAAGTCTTGAAGTGCGAAGTGAGGTGGTGAAGGAGGATACGGCTCGTTTGGGTTGTCCTCCAGGATCCTTGTTACGTGTGTAAAATGCCTGATGTTATTATGGTTATTGTTATTATTAGTATTATTAATATTGATGTTATATGGTGTACGATGTGGTTTTTTGTTATGCGTGGAATAATAAAGTTGGCCATCATGGTCATTTTACCAAGCAAGTAAGTGTTGGTGTGGTCATTTAAAGGGGGTAACAGGGTAGGTTTTGTAACCGGAGGAGATTCTTCCATCCTATTAAGTCATAACCAATTACAAGACATGAACAGCAGTGTTTGCGGTGAATACTGTATCTTTTTTTTATATCATCTGGCGCGGGGCGTCTCTTATATGAATGTTTTATATTTCTTTAATAAAAAATGTGATCATAATGATAAAATAGTTGAAATATTTATAAAAAATAAATTAAGAGGCGACCTATGCAATTCTTTATCATGGTGTGTTTATCACCAGGTTTGCACTGCATATTGTTAAGTCTCTTTATTATCTGAGGATGGGAAACTGCTTAGATTACTCTCTCGGTTAGTGTCCTTGGTTACGAGCTGGTGACCATTCACCACGTGTATAGTCAAATGCATTATCGGTGTGGGATTAGTCATGCTAAAATTGATATGTAAAAGTGCTGTTAGAATTAGTCATGCTAATACATTATCTGTGGGGGATTAGTCATGCTAAAATTTATATGTAAAAGTGCTATGAGAACCGGCTGTGGGGATTAGTCATGCTAATAGCATTTTGGAATTTATATGTAAAAGTGCTGTATCTCTTTACATTATGTGCTGTAACATTGCATCGTATTTCTGCACTTTGTCTGCCCAATAAAGCTATTGAAACGCAGCAATTTTTGTTTGTGACTAGGGTTGAGCGAACCCGAACGGTAAAGTTCAGGTTCGTACCGAACTTTAAGATTTTTGGACCCTGGACCAGAACCTGAACTTTTTCGTAAAAGTTCGGGTTCGGTGTTCAGCGCTTTTTGAAAGGCTGCACAGCAGCCAATCAACAAGCGGTTAACTGTCTGACCTTAGAAGCCATCACAGCCATGCCTACTAATGGCATGGCTGTGATTGGCCAGAGCAGCATGTGACCCAGGCTCTATATAAGCTTGAGTCACGTAGCGCTGCACGTCACTTTGCTGTTACAAGTGTAGGGAGAGGATGCTGCTGGACTTGTGATTTAAGGGAGAGAATAGTAGAGAATCTAACTTAGCGATCTACAGAGAAATAGTTGTGTGGATGCAGGACAATTGTTTTACCCTGCCCTGAGGCCATTGACTAAAAAAAAACAAAAAAACTTTTATAATTCTGTTAGTTAGGTGGGTGGGCGGCGGCGGCCATTTTTTTTGCGAATCTGAGTGCACCAGCACTGTATCTGAGCTTTTGGGACATTGCAAATCACAATTTTTTGGGCAAACTACAACATCTGGAAAAGTCAGTGTGCAATTTAAGCTAGAAATACACCTATAATTTTCTGGGGTTTAAAAAAACACTTTTTTTTTTTCAAAAAAACTGTATTTTCCTGTTCTGCAAGTGTTAAATTCAAGTTTAATATATACAGCTTTCATATTCTGTTACCAAAAAAACACTTTTTTGGCACTCTACAACATCTTGACTAGTCAGTGTGGAATTTAAGCTAGAAAAACACCCATCATTTTCTGGGGTTTAAAAAACACACTTTTTTGACAAAAAAAAACACAATTTTCAGGCCTTGCAGCATCAGCACGTGTGGAATTACAGACTTATATACTGCTGTCAAATTCAGTTGTTAAACAAACACTCGTTTAGGCACAAATATCTAGTTGGCAGCCTTTGATGCAGATGTCATTGTGAGATACACCCGTAATAGATTTGGGTTACATTCAGAGATTTGGTGCACCAATATTGAATTCAGGCCTACACTGGTTCAGACCGTGTGAGATACTCCCTCTACATACAGGAGTTTGATTCATGGATTTGAAATACAGCCATTTGAAATACAGCCGTTTTGTGCAAAGATATATTTACTTCAGGCCTACACTGGTTCATACCATGTGAGATACCCCCTCTACATACAGGGGTTTGAATCAGGCATTTGAAATACAGCCATTTGAAATACAGCCATTTAAAATACAGCCATTTTGTGCAAAGAAATATTTACTTCAGGCCTACACTCAGGGCCGGCGCTACCATAAGGCAGACCAAGCGGCTGCCTTAGGGTGCGCCCTGCGCAGGGCGGAAATATGAATGCCCTTCTTTTTTTTATTTTTATTATAATTATTTTTATAACTTACTTGAATTTGTGCCGCAGCGCCGCCGCCTTGCGTCCGCCCCCAGCCTGCGTGTGACGGCCGCTCGGAGACACGGCAACACACGGTCACATGGGCTCAGCCTGCCACGGGGGCCTGACTGGTAGTGAGCGGCGGGTATCGCAGGGACTAATAGGCGAGGCTCGAGCTGACTGATTGTGTTGTGTCTGACTCCCACAGACACACACAGCCGTCAGCCAGATTAGACCACTAGACACATTGGCAGCCAGCAGCAGGAGTCAGGACAGGTCAGTAGTGGACTAAGGACTTGTTAGGGTAGGTCACTTGAAGTTTGAACTGTTCCAAATTAAATGAATGGTATATAATAATTAATATGATCATTTAAAATTATTTCAAAATGATGAAATGAGCGCATAAGCGCTAGGCTAGCGCACACTGACTAGTCTAGCACCAGAGCAGAGGCGCTCAGGCTTAGCACGGCATTCAATGATGTGTTTAAAAAAAGTAATTACAAAACAACACACCCTGCCCCCCCCCCCCCCCATTATTAATGATTGTTGTTTTGTAATTACTTTTTTTAAACACATCATTGAATGCCGTGCTAAGCCTGAGCGCCTCTGCTCTGGCGCTAGTTTTAGTGACCGTGACATGATGGAGGGAGGGGGGACAATGTAAATGTCTGAGTATGTGACATGGGAATGGGGCCAGGCCGCCAGGAAGGGTCGGCCGGTGGGGGGGATGATGTGCCATGGGGGGGGGGGGTAAAATGTGACACAATAAGGGGTAATGATGTGATCATGGATGGGGCCAGGGCCGTCTGGGTGGGGGGGATTAAGTGCCATGGGGGGGGGGGGAAGTGACACAGTAGCCTATTGTGTCACATTTCTCCTCCCCCCATGGCACATCATTCCCCCCCTGCCCAGACGGCCATGGCCCCATCCATGATCACATCATTAGCCCCTATTCATGGATTGGGTCAGGGCCGTCCAGGCGGGGGGGGGGGGGGGGGGAATGATGTGCCATGAAGGGAGGGGAAGAAATGTGACACAATAGGGGGTGATCATGAATGGGGCCAGGGCCGGGCCGGGGGGGGGGGGGGGGCGCCAAAATGTAGCTTTGCTTGTGTTGGAAAAAATCCTTGCACCGGCCCTGCCTACACTGGTTAAGACAGTGTGAGATACTCCCTCTACATACAGGGGTTTGAATCAGCCATTTGAAATACAGCCATTTGAAATACAGCCATTTTGTGCAAAGAAATATTTACTTCAGGCCTACACTGGTTAAGACAGTGTGAGATACTCCCTCTACATGCAGGGGTTTGAATCAGGCATTTGAAATACAGCCATTTAAAATACAGCCATTTTGTGCAAAGAAATATTTACTTCAGGCCTACACTGGTTAAGACAGTGTGAGATACTCTCTCTACATACAGGGGTTTAATTCAGGGATTAGAAATACAGCCATTAGAAATACAGCCATTTTGTGCAAAGATATATTTACTTCAGCCCTACACTGGTTCAGACCGTGTGAGATACCACCTCTACATACAGGGGTTTGAATCAGGCATTTGAAATACAGCCTTTTGAAATACAGCCATTTAAAATTCAGCCATTTTGTGCAAATAAATATTTACTTCAGGCCTACACTGGTTCAGGCCGTGTGAGATACTCCCTCTACATACAGGGGTTTGATTCAGGGATTTGAAATACAGCCATTTAAAAAACAGCCATTTTGTGCAAATAAATATTTACTTCAGGCCTACACTGGTTAAGGCCCTGTGAGATACTCCCATAGGAGTTCCATCGCAGCACGTCTCGGATGATGACGAAACAAAGGTGCCAACTGCTGGGGCTTTCGAAAGTCTGCAGACCGACAAGGAAGTCAGGGGTGAAGACTGGGTGGAAGATGATGTGGAGGACGATGAGGTCCTCAACCCCACATGGAATCAAGGTCATGCGAGTGACCGATGTAGTTCGGAGGAAGAGGCGGTGGTCGCACAGAGCCACCAGCACAGCAGAAGAGGGAGCAGGGTGCAAAAGCAGAGCGGCCGTCCTCTAGACAGTACGCCTCCTACTGCCCACAGCAGCAAGGGACAGAGCACACCAAAGCCAGCTCCAAGGAGTTCCCTGGCGTGGCAGTTCTTCAGACAATGTGCTGACGACAAGATACGAGTGGTTTGCACGCTGTGCAATCAGAGCCTGAAGCGAGGCATAAACGTTCTCAACCTGAGCACAACCTGCATTACCAGGCATTTAAGTGCAAAGCACGAGCTGCAGTGGAGTAGACACCTCAAAAACCAAGAAAGGTCTCTGGCTCCTCCTGCTTCCTCTTCTGCTGCAGTCGCGGCCTCTTCATACACCTCTGGAGTGACAGTGCCACCTGCCACTAGAGATGTCCAGAACTATTCGCCGGCGAACAGTTCCCGGCGAACATAGCTTGTTCGCGTTCGCTGCGGCGGGCGAACATATGCGATGTTCGGTCCGCCCCCTATTCATCATCATTGTGTAAACTTTGACCCTGTACCTCACAGTCAGCAGACACATTCCAGCCAATCAGCATCATACCCTCCCTCCCAGACCCTCCCACCTCCTGGACAGCATCCATTTTAGATTCATTCGGAAGCTGCAGTCTTAGTGAGAGGAGGGACAGTGGAGCTGCTGCTGATTTAATAGGGAAATCGATAGCTAGGCTAGTGTATTCAGTGACCACTACAGTCCTGAAAGACTCATCTGATCTCTGCTGTAAGGACAGCACCCCAAAATGCCATTTTTTTGGCTAGAACATCAGTCTGCTTTTTTTTTTTTTTCCTGTGTAATCTAATTGCAGTTTCCTGCCAGCGTGTGTGTCAGGCTCACAGCGTAGCTCACAGCGTATACTGTGCCCACTTGCCCAGTGCCACCACTCATATCTGGTGTCACAGTAGCTTGCATTAAAAAAAATAATAATCTTTTTTGACTGTAAAATAATAGCAGTCAGTTGCCTGCACGCGCGTGTGTTTCATGCCCTGCAAGTGCACAGTGTCACCAGCGCAACTCATATCTGGTGTCACAGTAGATTACATTTAAAGAAAAACAAAATTTTGACTGTGAATAAATAGCAGTCAGTTGCCTGCACGTGTTTGTGTGTTTAAGGCCCTGCTGCAAGTGCATAGTGTCACCAGCGCAACTCATATCTGGTGTCACAGTAGCTTGCACGCATAGTACAACTAAACTAATCTAAAAAAAATGACAGGCAGAGGCAGGCCACCCCGCAGGGGCCGTCGTGGTAATGGTGCTGTGATTCCCTTTGGCCCTAGAATAATGCCCAGTGTTCAGAGGCCACGTACCCTAAACTCGAAAAGTTCTGAGGACAATGAAGCGACCACCTCTATGAGTGTGTTGGCAATGGCAATGTTGGCACACCCCAGATAAGGTCGTTGCTTCATTGTGAACAGACCAAAAGCGATCGGCTGGATAATTTTGCATAGAAAAAACATTAATTTTCTTTGTGATCATCTAAGGCGATCATTAAAGCCTACTAGGCCAACAATGGGCCCACACTGCAGAATCATTGTTTTCTGGGTCACTTAACTGTCACTGAACTACCTCAGCACAACCATAGGCTTTGAAAAACCCCCATCACCTGCAATCTCCCAAACGTGCGCACGAGCACAGTCATCACTACACCAAGATTGACGCATAGAGGAATAAAGTTTATGTCATGAGTGTGTCAACTATTGACAACTCTTTGCGGTTGTCTAAAATCTATTCCATACACCTCCCCTGATAGGAATAGTACTACTTAACACACCACTCCTATCTGGTGGCACAGTACATTACACGCGCAGTGCCCCAAATTGGAAGTAGGAGGACCGACCAAGCATCTTTTCCCATCTCCCAATTCCTAAAATCTATTTCATACACGTCCCCTGATAGGAATAGTACTACTTAACACACCTTATAATAATAATAATAATAATAATACTAGTGGACGTAACAGGGATTAAACTGATAGGAATAGTACTACTTAACACACCACTCCTATCTGGTGGCACAGTACATTGCACGCGCAGTGCCCTAAATTGGAAGTAGGAGGACCGACCAAGCATCTTTTCCCATCTCCCGGTTCCTAAAATCTATTACATACACGTCCCCTGATACAGTAGGTGAACCCGATTTTGTGTCAATCTCGCTGTATTTCTCGGCGAGATTGAGCACATACGAGCCCCATCGCGGGAGCCAGCGCCGAGCTGGCTTGCCGCGATGGAGAGCAAGCGCGTCATAGAAGCGACGGGAGATCCGACTTGGATTCCCGCCAATTCTACACGTGTGCGGCGTTTGTTATGAATCCTGAGGGGGAAGTCCCCGCCGGATTTTAAATAAAAATCCGGCCTGGGTCCCGCCCTCAGGAGCATACCGGGCCCTTAGGTCTGTTATGGGTTGTAAGGAGAGCCCCCCCTACGCCGAAAAAAACGGCGTAGGGGGTCCCCCTACAATCCATACCAGACCCGTATCCAAAGCACGCTACCCGGCCAGCCAGGAAGGGAGTGGGGACGAGCGAGCGCCCCCCCCCTCCTCCTGAGCCGTACCAGGCTGCATGCCCTCAACATGGGGGGTTGGGTGCTCTGGGGCAGGGGGCGCACTGCGGCCCCCCCACCTCAGAGCACCCTGTCCCCATGTTGATGAGGACAGGGCCCCTTCCCGACAACCCTGGCCGTTGGTTGTCGGGGTATGCGGGCGGGAGGCTTATCGGAATCTGGGAGCCCCCTTTAATAAGGGGGCCCCCAGATACCGGCCCCCCACCCTAAGTGAATGAGTATGGGGTACATCGTACCCCTACCCATTCACCTGCAAGAAAAGTGGTAAAAACACAAATAAACCACACAGTGTATTAAAATATTTTATTTTTCTGCTCCGGAGGCCGCCCCCTGTCTTCTTTATTAGCTCTTTTACCAGGGGGGGGCTCTTCTTCTTCCGATATCCCGACGGGTCTTCTCCGCTATCCGGGGGGGTCTTCTCAACTCTCCGGGGTTCTCCTTCTGTCTTCTCCTTCTGTCTTGTTGTCTCCTTCTGTCTTCTGTCTCCGGGGGGGGCTCTTCTTCTTCCGATATCCCGACGGGTCTTCTCCGCTATCCGGGGGGGTCTTCTCAACTCTCCGGGGTTCTCCTTCTGTCTTCTCCTTCTGTCTTCTCCTTCTGTCTTGTTGTCTCGGCGCACCCCGATTCTTCGTCTTCTCTTCTTGTTTTCGCCTCTCTCTGTTGTTGACTCGGCGCACCCCGGTTCTTCGTCTCGCGAGACGAAGAATCGGGGTGCGCCGAGTCTCGCGAGACGAAGAATCGGGGTGCGCCGAGTCTCGCGAGACGAAGAACCGGGGTGCGCCGAGTCAACACTGGTGAGTCGCTCGGCGGAACAGCACCACTTCACCACCAATGACTGGGCCTCCATGCGAGACCTGTGTTCCTTGTTGCGCTGTTTAGAGTACTCCACTAGAGCCATTCTCAGCGTTACTATCCCACTTCTATGCCTCCTTGAAAAAACGCTCCTGGCGATGAAGGAAGAGGATGTGGCACAGGAGGAGGAGGAAGAGGGATCATTTCGTAGGGTTTCCAGCCAGTCATTCCCAAGTGGCTCCGAGTGTGGGTTCCTGCACCCACAAACCCAAGTTACATAATTGTCCAGCCAGGGCACAGTTCTGGAGGATAAGGAGGTGGAGGATGAGGAGGAGGAGATGGAAGAGGAGGAACCATGTTCACAGCAGGGTGGCACCCAGACCAGCTCATGGTTATCACTGGTGCGTGGATGGGGGGGGATACAGAGGACACAGACGATACACCTCCCACAGAGGACAGCTTTTCGTTGCCTCTGGGCAGCCTGGCACATATGAGCGATTACATGCTGCAGTGTCTCCGCAATGACAGCCGAGTTGCCCACATTCTAACTTGTGCTGATTACTGGGTGGCCACGCTGCTGGATCCCCATTGCAAAAACGTACCGTCCTTAATTCCGTCACTGGAGCGTGATCGTAAGATGCGCGAGTACAAGCGCACGCTGGTAGACACGCTGCTGGTAGCATTCCCGCCTTACAGCTGGGGCACAGTGGAAGCACAAGGCGAAGGCAGAGGACGAGGAAGAGGTCGCCAACGCATCTGGGGCACCGCCAGCACCTCAGAAGGCAGGGTTAGCATGGCCGAAATGTAGAAAAGCTTTGTCAGCACGCCACAACAACCAGCACCACCAGCTGATATGGAACGTCTTAGCAGGAGGCAGCATTTAACCAACATGGTGGTGCAGCATGTGTGCACACGCCTACACGTACTGAATGACGGGTCTGCCCCCTTCAACTTCTGGGTCTCCAAATTGGGCACATGGCCTGAGCTTGCCCTTTATGACTTGGAGGTGCTGGCCTGCCCTGCAGCCAGTGTATTATCTGAATGTGTGTTTAGCACGGCAGGGGGCGTCATCACAGACAAGCGCAGCCGTCTGTACACACCAATGTGGACAAGCTCACGTTCATTAAAATGAACCAGGCATGGATCCCTCAGGACTTGTCCGTACCTTGTGCAGAATAGACATGTATACCAGCACTAAGCAGCCATTGTTATACTGCAGCACGATTGCTCATGTCTGTATTTTGGATATTTCAGACTCTTTTGGAGTGTACCTTAATTTTACAAAAATTTTATTAAAACCAAAAACCTGTGTTGGCTATCTCGAGCTCCTCCACCGCCGCTTCCACCTACTCCACTACATCCACTGCCTTCTCAAACTCCTAATCCATATGGAACTCCACCTCATAAATCCTTTTTTTTTTTTTTACGTGTTTTATTTTATATCATTTCCCTACTTTGCAATTTACTTTTTCGGGTGAAATTAATCAATTTTGGGTGTATAGTACCACTGCTATACGTAGTCTACCTAGTTGACAGCTTAATAAATTTAAATAATTTTTCTGTTACATTCTTGGGTTGACATTATACAATTTTAGACGTGAATAAACACCTGCTATGCATAGGTGACAGGGAATAAAATGTAATATATTATTCGGTGATTAATGCGCGCCACATCCTTTCATTCAATGCTTAAACTTTGAAAAGTTGTCACACTTTTACGCTTTAATAATTCCTCCCATATTTCAATTCTATAATTTTAAATTTTAAAAAATGAATCCTACCTTGGATGTGGTCTCTTTCTCACGCTCTCTCTCTGGCCTGGAACCCTGATTCTCGCCACCCGTGATCACCATGGTAGGCGCATAAAAGAACATCGAAAGTTGATAGAGCAGATATTAATTTGGATCGTGAACATCACGGGGACGTGCAACATGGTGGGGCAGTAAGTGTGCACACACCTACACGAACTGACTGACAGCGGTCAGCCCCTGCAACTTCTGGGTCTCCAAATTGGGCACATGGCCTGAGCTTGCCCTTTACCCCTTGGGGGTGCTGGCCTGCCCTGCAGCCAGTGTATTGTCTGAACGTATTGTCTGGAGGGGGTTATCACAGGTTATATTTCCCAATGTTTTGGGGTGTACCCTAATTTAAAAAATAAAATTTAAAACCAAAAAGCAGTGTAGGCTACCTCCTCCTCCTCCGCCGCTTCCACCTACACCGCCTTCTCAACCTGCTACTCCATATGGACCAGGTCCTCCTAGATCAAGATTATTATTTTTTATTTTTAGGTATTTTATGTTATTTTAAGTCATTTCCCTATCCACATTTGTTTGCAGAGCACTTGCCATGCTCTTAACAACATTTTGACGACATTTGCAGCCCTCTAGCCCTTTCCATTACATTTTTAGAGCCATTTAAGTGCTCAAAAGTTCGGGCCCCCATTGACTTCAATGGGGTTCGGGGTCAAGTTCGGGTCCTGAACTCAAACTTTTTCGGAAATTCTGCCGAACCCGTACATCCAGGTGTCCGCTCAACTCTATTTGTGGCCGATTTGTATACTGATTTCATAAATGATATGGGCGGGGTGGAGGTCGCTATCTACCATAATATTATAACGTGGTCTCTACACATGTCCAGTCATGCATTATTCAGATTTGGGAGGGAGGAGGCGAAGGGGTGAGGGACCTGTCAAGAGGACGAAAGGGGCGTGTTGACGAGAGTGGTTTTGGTAAACAATAAAAGGGGCGTGGTACCTGTCACTTTTTGACAAATAATAGACGCTTCACTACTAATGTGCTTGTGCCTGAGTTTCCATAAAGTTGCATAGGGAGAGGGAGGAGGGAAAAAGAAAAAGAAAAAGAAGAAAAAGAAGTCCATCTCAGCAGCCATTTTGCAGAGTTATCAAAACGCCAGAGTTAGTTCCATGTACCAGCCCATATATTACATAAAATCCAGGCAACCCAGAGAGGGAGGGAGAATATTGGCAAAGGAAGGTAATTGTCGTTTATCAGGCTCTAGTCTCCTTTGCCTTAGCTGGAGAGATTCTAAGCAACTAGCTACCCACCATAACCAAAGACAGAAAGACCACCTGTTGGAGATAGTATTCCTAGACAGGATAGAGAAGTATATGACTATACAGTACAGCAGAAATAGTATATTCCTCCAGCCTCAAGAAACAAAAATCAAAATGGCTGCACACCGTTATATATACAAACAATAGAACTAGGGGTCATTCTAGATAAAAGTGGTACAATACAGACTATAAATGAGTATAAATGAATAATAGAAGCTCTTAGCACACCCCTTTTAGACTGGCCCATCTACCAGGGACTTCTGAGCAGAGTACGTTTGTAGCTGGTTCCTACACTGCCCTGAATATTGTAGGCTTAAGTAAGTCCAAAGTGAGGCAGTTTCTTTAGTGATAGGGACCCATCTGCGGAAGCCACCTTGACGCCTGGTAGATGTATGTGCGCCAAGAGCTTCTATTATTAATTTATACTAATTTATAGTCGGTATTGTACCACTTTTATATAGAATGACCCCCATTTCTTAGCTCTATTGTTTGTAGATATAACGGTGTGCAGCCATTTTGTTTTTTGTAATTATGTTTGCTTCATGGATATGCACCTGTGAGTCTGAAGGTTTTAGTCTAAATTTGCCTGGAGAAACAAGGGAGAAAGATTGACTAATATAGAGGAAAACGTCCCCTTATGCAACTTTTGGGAACTAACCTGAACTATTGTAGAAGCTGCCTTGCTGTAAATGACATTTGCGCACATTGATGACCTTTGGATCAGCTTCAGTAAATTACTGGGAATTTGTTAAGAGAACTGGTCTCCTTATTATGCAAACTTATCACCTATTTGCACCTTACGGAGCTGGCGTTACAAACAACCGGGGTCCCAGTCTCAAAAGCACTGTAAACACCTACACCATCAAGGGCACCTCAACTACCATCTGTCTGGTGATCCCTGTACTAGAGAGTCTTCCCCATCACTGCACGCTGGCCCAGGGGGGCTCTGCTAACCGTGAGTAAATCAACTACTATCCCCATTGGCCCACCAACACACTCACATATTGCCCCTGCGGACCCAGTCTCTGCATATTTTTGGCGTCCGTGAACAGGACCAAAATCCTCTGTGCCTTATTATAGACAATATATATGTGCTCCCAGACTATTGCTGAAGACCACAGCATCTGTAAAACTCCATGCAATTACTTTATTGCATTTATTTGCTGCTGCGAAGGGTAAATCTGCATTAGTTGCAGCACAGTGGCAAAATAAGGTTAATAAGCCATCTTGGATTTGGACACACCCAGCAAAGGGGAGGGAACCATACAGCCCGCCTCCACAGAGGAACCATTCTTACAGCAGGAGGATCTAAAGTGCTAAGTATAAGTTCCCAGGGGGACACAGAAATTGACTGCACTCCTACAGGGAGTGAAGTGGCGGCCATTGTGGAAAGGGAAAATGCAGTTCCTTCTTCCCTAGCTCCTGAGAGGCAATGTCCAGAGGTTTGAGTGAGTACTGCTGGAGAAAATAACCTTGCTAAAGACTGTAAGGGGCTATAAACTGCCTGCCAGAGCATCATACTCCTTGAAATTGCACAGTTGCAGCGATTCTTAACCTCTTGCGGACACAGGGCGTACCTGTACGCCCTGATGTCTGAGTCCTTAAGGACACAGGGCGTACAGGTATGCCCTGTGTATTTCTGATCACCGCCGCGCGGCAGGTGGTGGTCGGAACAGAATACCTGCTGAAATCATTCAGCAGGCACTCTGTGACAATGCCGAGGGGGGTCCTGTGACCCCCTCGTATCGGCGATCGCAGCAAACCGCAGGTCAATTCCGACCTGCGGTTTGCTGCGTTTCCGGTGACCCGATAACCCGGAATAGGATGGTTATCGGTGGTGTGATAAAACACCACCAATCACCATCCTTAGATCCTGAGAGGTGGCGGTGACATCACCTCTCAGGATTGCTTCCTATTGGCTGGACGGGTGGGCGGGGGTTAGCTTCCCACAGCTCTGCTCTCCTCCTCCACATTGCTTCCGTCGAGAGAGGAGCGTCCGTCCACCTGAGCCCAGCACCTCCAGCACCCCCATGTGAGCCACTCAAAGTTCGCAGGGAAAGGTTAGATTAGGCAGGGATAGTTTTAGGGGGAAAAAAAAGTTTTAATTTTGGGCTTCACCCTCATCGGGTGTCTGACCCCCCCCCCCCACATACCCACCTTTTTTAGGGGCCGCAAGCTTCGGACCTCTGATCAGCGAGTTTGAATCATTTTTAATTTTTCCAATTTTTGAAGCTCTCTTTTTTTTTTTTTTTTTTTTTCCGTTTAGGGCTGAAATGTCTGCATTATGCAGATAATGCAGCATGTCCCCCCCCCCCCCCCCCCCTGAGGTAATCCTGCCCATGACCGCCTGTACAAAATCAGGATGGTCATCGATAACTTCGGGGCCAAATTTTTGGAGGCCTATGCACCTTGAAGGGAGGTCGCATTCAAGGGGAGACTCATTTTCCATCAGTATGTTCCCTCTAAGCGGGCGAGGTATGGCGTGAAGCTGTAAAAACTTTGTGAGAGTACCTCAGGGTACACTTACAAGTTTCGTGTGTACGAGGGGCGAGATTCCGTATTGAACCCCCAGAATGTCCCCCCACTCTGGGTGTTAGCGGGAAACTTGTGTGGGACTTTATGCACCCACTGCTAGATAAGGGTTACCACCTGTACGTGGATAACTTTTATACTAGTATCCCCTTGTTCCAGTCCCTCGCTGCCAGATCGACATCCGCTTGTGGGACCGTGTGGAAAAATCAACACGGCCTCCGTACCCACCCCCTCTAGGTACCTATCCCCAGGGGTGAGACCCGTGCCCTTACCAGTGGAAACCTGTTGCTGGTCAGAAATAAGGACAAGAGGGATGTCCTTGTCCTGTCCACAATTCACAGTAACGGCATCACCCCTGTCCCTGTGCGAGGTACCGCGGCAACGGTCCTCACGCCCGATTGTACCGTGGACTACAATCGGTATATGGGAGGATGTGATCTCTCTGATCAAGTCCTCAAGCTATATAATGCCATGCGCAAAACCCAGGCATCAGTGGCGTAACTACCAGGGAAGCAGGGGAAGCAGCTACTTCGGGGCCCGGGCTGACAAGGGGCCCGGAGCAGTAGTAAACAGTCAGATTGGCCACACCCCCTCTACACTCACTTCACTGCTTCTTTAGAACGTCCTGGGAGCAGAGCAGGGAGCTAAGCCCCGCCCATCAGCACGGACCATTAATAGAGGAGCCTGGCTGCTTAATAGTGCAGCCAGGGCTCAGTACAGGGTGCTACAGGGAGATCCTGTCTCCCCTCCCTCTCCTAACTATTGGTACAGCCCAGCTTCTGCTACAGAGACTGCTCTGTAGTCGGCAGTAACAGGAGGGAGAGGGGAGACAGGAAGTGCTGCAGAAAGAAGATGCTGTGCCTGTCACTATCAGGAGCCCATACATTCCAGGCTTATCCCTGCCAACCCTAGCTGTCCTGCATCTCATGTAGCCCCCCCCCCCCAGCTGCATTCATCTGCTGTCCTTTGCCCCCACCCAGCTGCATTCATCTGCTGTCCTTTGCCCCCACCCAGCTGCATTCATCTGCTGTCCTTTGCCCCCCCCAGCTGCATTCATCTGCTGTCCTTTGCCCCCCCAGCTGCATTCATCTGCTGTCCTTTGCCCCCCAGCTGCATTCATCTGCTGTCCTTTGCCCCCCCCAGCTGCATTCATCTGCTGTCCTTTCCCCCCCCAGCTGCATTTATCTGCTGTCCTTTGCCCCCCCCCCCAGCTGCATTCATCTGCTGTCCTTTGCCCCCCCAGCTGCATTCATCTGCTGTCCTTTCCCCCCCTAGCTGCATTCATCTGCTGTCCTTTGCCCCCCCCAGCTGCATTCATCTGCTGTCCTTCCCCCCCAGCTGCATTCATCTGCTGTCCTTTGCCCCCACCCAGCTGCATTCATCTGCTGTCCTTTGCCCCCACCCAGCTGCATTCATCTGCTGTCCTTTGCCCCCACCCAGCTGCATTCATCTGCTGTCCTTTGCCCCCCCCAGCTGCATTCATCTGCTGTCCTCCCCCCCCCCCAGCTGCATTCATCTGCTGTCCTTTGCCCCCACCCAGCTGCATTCATCTGCTGTCCTTTGCCCCCACCCAGCTGCATTCATCTGCTGTCCTTTCCCCCCACCCAGCTGCATTCATCTGCTGTCCTTTCCCCCCACCCAGCTGCATTCATCTGCTGTCCTTTGCCCCCCCCAGCTGCATTCATCTGCTGTCCTTTGCCCCCCCAGCTGCATTCATCTGCTGTCCTTTGCCCCCCCAGCTGCATTCATCTGCTGTCCTTTGCCCCCCCCCGCTGCATTCATCTGCTGTCCTTTGCCCCCCCCAGCTGCATTCATCTGCTGTCCTTTGCCCCCCCCCCCCATTCATCTGCTGTCCTTTGCCCCCCCCCAGCTGCATTCATCTGCTGTCCTTTCCCCCCCAGCTGCATTCATCTGCTGTCCTTTGCCCCCCCCCCCAGGTGCATTCATCTGCTGTCCTTTCCCCCCCAGCTGCATTTATCTGCTGTCCTTTGCCCCCACCCAGCTGCATTCATCTGCTGTCCTTTGCCCCCCCCCCAGCTGCATTCATCTGCTGTCCTTTGCCCCCCCCCAGCTGCATTCATCTGCTGTCCTTTGCCCCCCCCCAGCTGCATTCATCTGCTGTCCTTTGCCCCCCCCAGCTGCATTCATCTGCTGTCCTTTGCCCCCCAGCTGCATTCATCTGCTGTCCTTCCCCCCCCAGCTGCATTCATCTGCTGTCCCCCCCCCCCAGCTGCATTTATCTGCTGTCCTTCCCCCCCAGCTGCATTCATCTGCTGTCCTTTCCCCCCACCCAGCTGCATTCATCTGCTGTCCTTTGCCCCCCCCAGCTGCATTCATCTGCTGTCCTTTGCCCCCCCAGCTGCATTCATCTGCTGTCCTTTGCCCCCCCAGCTGCATTCATCTGCTGTCCTTTGCCCCCCCCCCGCTGCATTCATCTGCTGTCCTTTGCCCCCCCCAGCTGCATTCATCTGCTGTCCTTTGCCCCCCCCCCCCCCATTCATCTGCTGTCCTTTGCCCCCCCCCCCAGCTGCATTCATCTGCTGTCCTTTCCCCCCCAGCTGCATTCATCTGCTGTCCTTTGCCCCCCCCCCCAGGTGCATTCATCTGCTGTCCTTTCCCCCCCAGCTGCATTTATCTGCTGTCCTTTGCCCCCACCCAGCTGCATTCATCTGCTGTCCTTTGCCCCCCCCCCAGCTGCATTCATCTGCTGTCCTTTGCCCCCCCCCAGCTGCATTCATCTGCTGTCCTTTGCCCCCCCCCCAGCTGCATTCATCTGCTGTCCTTTGCCCCCCCCAGCTGCATTCATCTGCTGTCCTTTGCCCCCCAGCTGCATTCATCTGCTGTCCTTCCCCCCCCAGCTGCATTCATCTGCTGTCCCCCCCCCCCCAGCTGCATTTATCTGCTGTCCTTCCCCCCCAGCTGCATTCATCTGCTGTCCTCCCCCCCAGCTGCATTCATCTGCTGTCCTTTGCCCCCCCCCAGCTGCATTCATCTGCTGTCCTTTCCCCCCCCCAGCTGCATTCATCTGCTGTCCTTTGCCCCCCCAGCTGCATTCATCTGCTGTCCTTTGCCCCCCCCCAGCTGCATTCATCTGCTGTCCTTTGCCCCCCCCAACTGCATTCATCTGCTGCCCTTTGCCCCCCCCCCTTAGCTGCATTCATCTGCTGTCCTTTGCCCCCCCCCCCCTTAGCTGCATTCATCTGCTGTCCTCCCCCCCCCCCCCAGCTGCATTTATCTGCTGTCCTTTGCCCCCCCCCCTTAGCTGCATTCATCTGCTGTCCTTTCAGAAGCCCCCTCCAGTCCTGTCCTGTGGGCCCCCTACTTATCTGATGCCCTGCCCTCTAGGCCCCCTATCCATCTGATGCCACACTGGGCGCCCATGTGCAGCTTGGGGACACCAGTATGAGGCCAGAATGGGGACTGGAAGATCACGGAGCGGCGGGGAGCAGGCGAGTATGGTTTTTTCAACAACTGTACAATGCACCGCTGGTTCACATCACATTTTTGTCCCACATTTAAGGCTGGGTTCACATCACGTTTTTCCCATCTGTTTAATATATACAAAAAAACGTATCCGGATGCCTCATACTGATGCCATGACATCGACATCCGTTCACCATAGAGTTTCATTGCAAAAAAAAAAAAAAAGTATCCATTTTTTTTACTGGATTGTGCAGGATACAAGAACGTGGAGTACTGCATTTTTGTATCGTGTACGTCATAGTCCAGTAAAAACACATGTATGTTAAAGAATCAAATGCCACTGTATGACGCCTGCCTGCCCGTCTAAAAATTTGCTGTGGGGCCCAGTCATTTCTAGCTACTCCACTGGTTACCAGGGGCTCAGACCATGGGGACAGACTACAGTCGGTGTCAGCCCTGCAGCAATACATAGAATGGGTGCCTATCCTACAGCCGGGGTCATCCTGTGCTGTACATACAGTGTAGTGTGATGTCATGTTCACCTCTCCGGGTATATTACCCAGGAAAGCACAATTCTGCAAAAAGGACATTTTCTATCTTTTGGTGGAACAGAAGTGCGGAATGGAACCCCACGGAAGCACTGCGTAGTGCTTATGTAGTGTTCCGTTACGTGATTCCGTTTCGCACCCTTCCGCATCTCCGGATTTGCGGACTCATTGAAGTGAATGGGTCCACATCCGTGATGCGGAATGCACACGGAAGGGTGCCCATTTATTGCTGATCCGCATATGCGGTCCGCAATACAGGAATGGCTGGCCCCTTTTCACACAAACGATACGGGTTGGCTCCGGATGCGTTCAGGATGCGTTCAGTGAAACTCGCACCATTTTTCAAGCAAGTTCAGTCAGTTTTGTCTACAATTGCGTTCAGTTTTTTCTGCGCAGGTGCAATGCGTTTTGATGCATTTTTCATGCACGTGATAAAAAACTAAAAGTTTACAAACAACATCTCCTAGCAACCTGGTGGTGAGCGTGGTGACGTCGGCGCAGGTCCTGCTGTATGAAGATAGAAGATTTCTATCTTCATTCAGCAGGACCTGCTCCGACGTCACCACGCTCACCACGTTGTGAGCGCGGTGACGTCACCAAAGGTACTTTTCCTGCCAGGTCCTGAAAGAAGACGAGCCAGGCTGCGCGATCAAGTGGATGAGGTGAATAATTAAATATTTTATTATTTTTTAACCCCTCAAGCCACATGTTACTTAGCATTCTGTATTAAGAATGCTATTATTTTCCCTTATAACCATGTTATAAGGGAAAATAATAAAGTTCGGGTCCCTATTATCTCCTAGCAACCATCCGTGAAAATCGCATTGCATCCGCAATGCTTGCGGATGCAATGCGATTTTCAAGCAGCCCCATTCACTTCTGTGGGGCCTGCGCTACGTGAAAAACGCAGAATATAGAGCATGCTGCGATTTTTACGCAACGCACAACTGATGCGTGAAAATCACTGATCATGTACACAGCCCCATTGAAGTTAATGTGTCCGGATTCGGTGCGGGTGCAATGCGTTCACATCACGCATTGCACCCGTGCGGAAAAGTCGCCCATGTCAAAGGGGCCTAAGACTTTGACACGGCCCCCACAACAGTATGATAGAATGACACTAGATGACAGATAGAGTATGTGTGTATGTATATAATATATATATATATATAGTAGGAAAAGGATGGCGTGGCAGCCTGGTCTGGTCTAGATCGTGCCAAAGGAGCGGGGTTTACACAGGGAAGGGGGGGGCTATGCAAAAATTTGCTGTGGGGCCCAGTCACCTCTAGTTACGCCCCTGCCGGGCATGGTACAAAAAAGTTGCGGTCTACTTGGTACAGGTTGCCTTGTACAACTCTTTTGTGCTCTTTTGGCAACACAGGGAAATTCCTGCAGTTCTATTAAAGGGAATCCTCAAGGCCCTGAACTTTTCTGACCGAGAAAGAGCAGGCCAGAGTACCTCGGGAACTGGAGGCGCCCGGATCATCCCTGGCCAACACTTTCCAGGTGTGGTCCCCCATACTGGAAAGAAGGGACGGTCCCCAAAAAAGTGCAGAGTGTGTCACAGGAGGGGGATACGGAAGGACACCACGACTCAGTGTGACACGTGCCCCGATCATCGGGGCCTCTGCATTGACGGTTGCTTCAGGGAGTACCACACTTCCATGGAGTACTAAATTTATAATCTCCTTCCCCAATTTTTATTCTATTTGGCCACAATCATCCAGAAAAAAAATAATAATAAAAAAAAATAAAAGAAAATATGGCTCTCATGACCTAACCCCTCAGATGAACACAGTCCAAAAAAAAAAAAGTGTCAAAAATTACTTTTTTTACACCGTTTTTTTTGACTGTTCATCTGAGGGGTTAGGTCATGTGTTATTTTTATAGAGTAGACTCTTACAGATGCGGCAATACCCAATATGTCTACTTTTTTAAATTTATTTAGGTTTTACATTATAATATCCTTTTTTTTTTAAAAAACATTTTAGTATCCCCATAGTCCGAGAGTCAGTTTTTTTTTTTTTTTTAGACGATTGTCTTAAGTAGGGGCTCATTTTTTGCGGGAAGGGAGGACGGTTTTATTGGCATTATTTTGGGGTGCATATGACTTTTTGATCGCTTGCTATTACACTTTTTGTGATGTAAAGGTGACAAAAAAATGGCTTCAAATGGGACAGTGTAAATAAACCAGTCCAGCAAAATCTGCCTTCCAGAAACTATATGGTGTTCCTTTCCTTCTGTACCCTGCCGTGTGCCCGTACAGTAGTTTACGACCACATATGGGGTGTTTCTATAAACTACAGAATCAGGTCAATAAATATTCAGTTTTGTTTGGCTGTTAACCCTTGCTTTGTTACTGGAAAAAAATTATTAAAATGGAAAATTTGCCCAAAAATTAAATTCTGAAATTTCATCTCCATTTGCCAATAACTCTTGTGGAACACCTAAAGGGTTAACAAAGTTTGTAAAATCATTTTTGAATACCTTGAGGGGTGTAGATTCCAAAATGGGGTCATTTTTGGGTGGTTTCTATTATGTAAGCCTCACAAAGTGACTTCAGACCTGAACTGGTCCTTAAAAAGTGGGTTTTGGAAAATTTCTGAAAAATTTAAAGATTTGCTTCTAAACTTCTAAGCCTTGTAACGTCCCCAAAAAATAAAATGGCATTCCCAAAATGATCCAAACATGAAGTAGACATATGGGGAATGTAAATGAATAACTATTTTTGGAGGTATTACTATGTATTATAGAAGTAGAGATATTGAAACTTGGAAATTTTTGGTAAATTTGGTATTTTTTTAATAAATAAAAATGACGAAAAAACAATCTCAGAATGGCCTGGATAAGTAAAAGCGTTTTAAAGTTATTCACACATAAAGTGACACTGGTCAGATTAGCAAACTGGTCGTTAACCCCTTAGGGACGCATGACGTACCGGTACGGCATGTTTCCCGAGTCCTTAAGGACCCACCGGTACGTCATGAGTTTAAAATGAGATTGCGGCGCTGCGGGGGTTAATCCGAACAGGATGCCAGCTGAAATCATTCAGCCGGCATCCTGTCACAATGCCGGGGGGGTCATGTGACCCCCCCGTATCGGCGATCGCAGCAAACCGCAGGTCAATTCAGACCAGCGGTTTGCTGCGCTTTCTGCCGATTCTGATCAAACTTTAAAATTCCTAAATAAAGTTTTTATCAGGCGGTGGGGGCGGTGCGGGAGGCGGGCGGTGCGGCAGGCGGGATTGCGATCCCCCGCCCGCCTCCTCTTGAATATTCATTGGTGTCCAGTTATATACCAGAGTGTCAGCACATTGCTGACACTCTGATATAAACGGCTGACATCTGTGATGCGATGTCAGCCGTTTTACCCTTTCCATACCGCGGTCCGTACGAACCGCTGTATGGAAAAAGTTAACAGTAAGAGGGGGCTCCCTCCCTCTCCCATCTCGGGGCTGTTGTGCCTTTGCAGCCCCCCTCCTTATCCTTCCCCGTCTGTGAAGTTGTGGTCACAACTGAGCAGACGGGGAAGGTTCCCATGGCAACAGGACGCCTTCTCAGGCATCCTTCTGTCCATGGTGCTGAACAGATCTGTGCTAAAGGCATAGATCCGTTCAGACAAAGTGTAAGTAAAATACAGTACAATGCACTATATACTGAACTGTACTGTATTATACAGACATCAGACCCACTGGATCTTCAAGAACCAAGTGGCTCTGGGTCAAATTATTTAAAAAAAAAGTTAAGATTAAAAAAAACACACACTTCTCACTGAATAACAAAAAAAATAAAAAATAAAACACACTACACATATTAGGTATCGCCGCGTCCGTAACGACCCGATCTATAAAACGGTCATGTTACTTTCCCCGCACGGTGAACGCCATAAAAATAAAAAAATAAAAACTATGAGAAAATTGAAATTTTGCCCACCTTACTTCCCAAAAAAGGTAATAAAAGTGATCAAAAAAGTTGCATGTACGCCAAAATAGTACCAATCAAACAGTCATCTTATCCCGCAAAAATCATACCCTACCCAAGATAATCGCCCAAAAACTGAAAAAAACTATGGCTCTTAGACTATGGAAACACTAAAACATAATTTTTTTTTGTTTCAAAAATGAAATCATTGTGTAAAACTTACATAAATAAAAAAAAAGTATACATATTAGGTATCTCCGCGTCCGTATCAACCGGCTCTATAAAAATATCACATGACCTAACCCCTCAGGTGAACACCGTAAAAAAATAAAAATAAAAACGATGTAAAAAAAGCAATTTTTTGTCATCTTACGTCACAAAAAGTGTAATAGCAAGCGATCAAAAACTCATATGCACCCCAAAGTAGTGCCAATCAAACCGTCATCTCATCCCACAAAAAATGAGACCCTACCTAAGATAATCGCCCAAAAACTGAAAAAAACTATGGCTCTCAGACTATGGAGACACTAAAACATGATTTTTCTTGTTTCAAAAATGAAATCATTGTGTAAAACTTACATAAATAAAAACATTGTATACATATTAGGTATCGCCGCGTCCGTGACAACCTGCTCTATAAAAATACCACATGATCTAACCTGTCAGATAAATGTTGTAAATAACAAAAAAAAAAAAAAACGGTGCCAAAAAAGCTATTTCTTGTTACCTTGCCTCACAAAAAGTGTAATATAGAGCAACCAAAAATCATATGTACCCTAAACTAGTACCAACAAAACTTCCACCCTATCCCGTAGTTTCTAAAATGGGGTCACTTTTTTTGCAATTTCTACTCTAGGGGTGCATCAGGGGGGCTTCAAATGGGACATGGTGTAAAAAAAAACAGTCCAGCAAAATCTGCCTTCCAAAAACCATACGGCGCACCTTTCCCTCTACGCCCTACTGTGTGCCCGTACAGTAGTTTACGACCACATATGGGGTGTTTCTGCAAACTACAGAATCGGGGCAATAAATATAGCATTTTTTTGGGCTGTTAACCCTTGCTTTGTTACTGGAAAAAATGGATTAAAATGGAAAATTTGCCAAAAAATTGAAATTCTCAAAATTCCTCTCCATTTGCCAATAACTCTTGTGCAACACCTAAAGGGTTAACAAAGTTTGTAAAATCAGTTTTGAATACCTTGAGAGTTGTAGTTTCTAGAATAGGGTCATTTTTGGGTGGTTTCTATTATGTAAGCCTCACAAAGTGACTTCAGACCTGAACTGGTCCCTAAAAAGTGGGTTTTTGAAAATTTCTGAAAGATTTCAAGATTTTCTTCTAAACTTCTAAGCCTTGTAACATCCCCCAAAAATAAAATATCATTCCCAAATTTATCCAAACATGAAGTAGACATATGGGGAATGTAAAGTAATAACTATTTTTGGAGGTATTACTATGTATTATAAAAGTAGAGAAATTGAAACTTGGAAATGTGCAATTTTTTACAAATTTTTGGTAAATTTGGTATTTTTTTTAAAATAAAAATGATATTTTTTTTACTTCATTTTACCAGTGTCATGAAGTACAATATGTGACGAAAAAACAATCTCAGAATGGCCTGGATAAGTCAAAGCGTTTTAAAGTTATCAGCACTTAAAGTGACACTGGTCAGATTTGCAAAAAATGGCCAAGTCCTTAAGGTGAAATAGGACTGAGTCCTTAAGGGGTTAAAGAGGACCTTTCATCGGTCCAAATATTGTGAACTAAGTATCATGATCTGTACAGCGGCACCCAGGGATCTCACTGCACTTACTATTATCCCTGGGCGCCGCTCTGTTCTACCGCTATGCCCTCCGGTATGTTCGGTCACTTGGTTATAGTAGGAGGAGACTGCCCTTGTTCTCCAGGGTGTCTTCTCCCAGGCTGTAGCGCTGGCCAATCGCAGCGCAGAGCTCACAGCCTGGGAGTTTTTTTGGTCCCAGGCTGTGAGCTCTGTGCTGTGATTTGCCAGCGTTACAGCCTAGGAGAAGGCGACGCCCAGGAGAACAAGGGCAGTTTCCTCCTACTATAACCAAGTGACCGAACATACCGGAGGGCATAGCAGGAGAACGGAGCGGCGCCCAGGGATAATAGTAAGCGCAGTGAGATCCCTGGGCACTGCTGTACAGATCATGATACTTAGTTCACAATGTTTGGACCGATGAAAGGTCCTCTTTATTGTGAAAATGAGCCCGGTCCTTAAGGGGTTAAAGGAGCCACGCACCAATTCTGCTGCCATTGCCCATGGCAATGCAACACAAAAAGTGTCTAAAACTGAATTTAACTTGCATTAGATTGAAAGACTATCATTCCCATGTCTGAACAAGGAGATAATAAGCAGCCTGACCTTAGCAGATCCCCTGCAGTAGCCGCAGCTAGCATCACCAGTCGCTGCAGCACCAAGCATGATGCCCTTAACAATGCCTTATTTTCTAGGAGCACCCTGGTCCCAACGATATGCTTGGGTAGCTCATACTTTAAGAGAATTTAAAGAAAAATGTTGTCTGTGTTCAGATTGTACTTTATGTCAGCAGAACAACAAATGAAAATCCTCATTGCACAATTGGAAGGTGCTGCCCTCAGAAGTGAAATCCTAGCTAAGCTCAGAGAAAAGAACAGTGGAACAGATATTTGAATGACTCTACGCCACTTTTGAACCCAGGACTGTATCAGAGGTCAAGTTGAGATTCTTCAGCAAGAAGCAGCAGCCTGGTCACTCAGAGACTTTGCATTATCCTTACAGGAAGCCCTATGAGCTGTTATACAGGTAGACCCTTGAGAATCAAGATAAAATGTTGAGAGAACAATTCATGGAATGTGTTAGGACAGAAACCTTAAAGAGCCAGTTAAAAATGTTAGTTGCACATCACTCAAGTTCTACAGGGAGTGCAGAATTATTAGGCAAATGAGTATTTTGACCACATCATCCTCTTTATGCATGTTGTCTTACTCCAAGCTGTATAGGCTCGAAAGCCTACTACCAATTAAGCATATTAGGTGATGTGCATCTATGTAATGAGAAGGGGTGTGGTCTAATGACATCAACTCCCTATATTAGGTGTGCATAATTATTAGGCAACTTCCTTTCCTTTGGCAAAATTGGTCAAAAGAAGGACTTGACAGGCTCAGAAAAGTCAAAAATAGTGAGATATCTTGCAGAGGGATGCAGCACTCTTAAAATTGCAAAGCTTCTGAAGCGTGATCATCGAACAATCAAGCGTTTCATTCAAAATAGTCAACAGGGTCGCAAGAAGCGTGTGGAAAAACCAAGGCGCAAAATAACTGCCCATGAACTGAGAAAAGTCAAGCGTGCAGCTGCCAAGATGCCACTTGCCACCAGTTTGGCCATATTTCAGAGCTGCAACGTCACTGGAGTGCCCAAAAGCACAAGGTGTGCAATACTCATGCCCAAGGTAAGAAAGGCTGAAAGACGACCACCACTGAACAAGACACACAAGCTGAAACGTCAAGACTAGGCCAAGAAATATCTCAAGACTGATTTTTCTAAGGTTTTATGGACTGATGAAATGAGAGTGAGTCTTGATGGGCCAGATGGATGGGCCCGTGGCTGGATTGGTAAAGGGCAGAGAGCTCCAGTCCGACTCAGACGCCAGCAAGGTGGAGGTGGAGTACTGGTTTGGGCTAGTATCATCAAAGATGAGCTTGTGGGGCCTTTTCGGGTTGAGGATGGATTCAAGCTCAACTCCCAGTCCTACTGCCAGTTTCTGGAAGACACCTTCTTCAAGCAGTGGTACAGAAAGAAGTCTGCATCCTTCAAGAAAAACATGATTTTCATGCAGGACAATGCTCCATCACACGCGTCCAAGTACTCCACAGCGTGGCTGGCAAGAAAGGGTATAAAAGAAGAAAATCTAATGACATGGCCTCCTTGTTCACCTGATCTGAACCCCATTGAGAACCTGTGGTCCATCATCAAATGGGAGATTTACAAGAAGGGAAAACAGTACACCTCTCTGAACAGTGTCTGGGAGGCTGTGGTTGCTGCTGCACGCAATGTTGATGGTGAACAGATCAAAACACTGACAGAATCCATGGATGGCAGGCTTTTGAGTGTCCTTGCAAAGAAAGGTGGCTATATTGGTCACTGATTTGTTTTTGTTTTGTTTTTGAATGTCAGAAATGTATATTTGTGAATGTTGAGATGTTATATTGGTTTCACTGGTAAAAATAAATAATTGAAATGGGTATATATTTGTTTTTTGTTAAGTTGCCTAATAATTATGCACAGTAATAGTCACCTGCACACACAGATATCCCCCTAAAATAGCTAAAACTAAAAACAAACTAAAAACTACTTCCAAAAATATTCAGCTTTGATATTAATGAGTTTTTTGGGTTCATTGAGAACATGGTTGTTGTTCAATAATAAAATTAATCCTCAAAAATACAACTTGCCTAATAATTCTGCACTCCCTGTAGCTTCCTAGACTTCAAAGAGCTAGCTATAAGTATTCTGGGGAAATAAAAAAAACACAGTCAGAGCCTGCTAGGCCTGCCTAAATGTCTGTGAATAAGCCAGCTATATCTCCAAAATGTCACCCTATAGTTAGTCAGAAAGCCCAAGCCCCAATTCCTGAAGCAGTTGCTGCCTTGACAGATCAAGTCAACTTCCTAACCAAAAGTCTGGAGAAAGTATGTCAAAAACTAGAACAGTGGGAGAAACCTTTATTGCTGGAGGATAAGACACCATTACCAAGGAAGCATTTCCCTCCTGATGGTAAAGAAAATTATCCCAGAAACTCTGGTAGACGCCCCACTGACCACTTTAACGAGCAAAAGCGACCCATTTGTACATACTGTCACAAGCAAGGCCATAGAGAAATGATGTGCTGGCAGTTAAAAGGTCGACCCCCGAGGCCAAGGACCGCCCCTTGGCTACCTCCAAGTAGGTAGGTAGGTCCAGAAGATCCCAGCTGGATGCCCAGATATGTAGGACCCCGTCCAGAAGTGGCTCTCCGAATCAATGGGGTTCCCTTTGTTGCCTTATTGGACATCGGGTCTGAAGTCACAACTATTCAACAGACTGCATTTGAGAAATACTGGGACCCCAACCAGCTGACACAGCCACCCGAATCCTGGCTGAGCATTATAGCCAGGAATGGCAAACCTGTGCATGGGTACTGGGAGCCAACTCTTCAAGTGGGAGGAACCGCACTACCCCAACAAGGTATCATCGTTGTGCAAGTCAGGGAAGATAACAAACCTCTAGTAGTCCTAGGAATGAACGTCCTTAGGAACTGTTATACTGAAATGCTTGAAGTTTTACAAAAGTCCATGCCTACCACTTCACCGGCCTCCAAAAAGGTGATACAACAGACCATCCATGTATTAAGTGCACAACAGAAATTTGCTAATGAGAAAGGATAGATTAGCTGTGTTCGCATCTAAGGTAATCAACCAGTAATTCTGAAACCCAATACTGAAACATTCCTACGGTGCCGAGCTGCTCTTGGAATTCAAGGTCAAGACTACTAAGCCCTAGTAGAATATATCAACCCAGAGGACCATCCTCTAGTCCGAGCTGCAAGAAGCTTAGTGACTAGGGTTGAGCGAACCCGAACTTTAGGATTTTTGGACCCCGGACCCGAATATTTTCGTAAAAGTTTGGGTTCGGTGTTTGCCGCTTTCTTGGGGCTTTTTGAAAGGCTGCACAGCAGCCAACCAACAAGCATCATACTACTTGCCCCAAGAGGCCATCACAGCCATGCCTACTAATAGCATGGCTGTGAATGGCCAGAGCAGCATGTGACCCAGGCTCTATATAAGCTTGGGTCACGTAGCGCTGCACGTCACTCTGCTGTTACAAGTGTAGGGAGAATGTGCTGCTGGACTTGTGATTTCAGGGAGAGCATAGGAGAGAATCTAACTCAGCGATCTAAAGACAAATAGTTGTGTGGGTGCAGGGCACTATCGTTTTACCCTGCCCTGAGCTCATGGACCAAAAATACAAACTTTTAGAATTCTGTTAGTAAGGTGGGTGGCGGCGGCAGCCATTTTATGCATGCTTAGTGCACCAGCACTGCATCTGAGCTTTTGTGACATTGCAAATCACCATTTTTTTGGGGCAAACTACAACATCTGTATTAGTCAGTGTGCAATTTAAGCTAGAAATACACCCATCATTTTCTGGGGTTTGAAAAACACACTTATTTGACAAAAAATACTATTTTCAGGCCTTGCAGCATCAGCACGTGTGAAATTACAGGCTTCTATACTTCTGTCAAATTCAGTTGTTAAACAAACCAAAAATTTAGTTGGCAGCCTTTAATGCAGATGTCATTGTGAGATACACCCTTAATACATTTGGGTTACATTGAGAGATTTAAAATACCACCATTTGGTGCACCAATATTGAATTCAGGCCTACAGAGGTTCAGGCCCTGTGAGATACCACTTCTACATACAGGGGTTTGAATTAGGCATTTGAAATACAGCCATTTTAAATACCGCCTTTTTGTGCAAAGATATATTTACTTCAGGCCTACAAAGGTTCAGACCGTGTGAGATACCCCCCTACATACAGGGGTTTGAATTAGGCATTTGAAATACAGCCATTTTGTGGAAAGATATATTTACTTCAGGCCTACACAGGTTCCGACCGTGTGAGATACCCCCCTACATACAGGTGATTGAATCAGGTATTTGAAATACAGAAATTTGAAATACAGCCATTTGGTGCAAATAAATCTTTAATTGAGGCCTAGTCTGGTTCAGGCCGTATGAGATACACCCTTTACATACTGTCGTTCTTTACTATTAATTAAACCATTTAGGGCAAGATCCTAAATTCAAAAAATATGAGGAGAGCGTCTAATAAGGGACGTGGCCCAGGTCGTGGTGCTGCTGGTGAAGCTCCTGTTGCAGGGAGAGGACGTGGTCGATCTGTGCCAGCTACACGCACAAGTGAAACACCTTCCTCAGGTGCGAGTAGGCGACAAAACCTGCAGCGGTATTTGGTCGGGCCTAATGCTGCTCTACGAATGGTGAGGCCTGAACAAGTACAGGCAATAGTAGATTGGGTTGATGACAGTGGATCCAGTTCCTTCACAATGTCTCCCACCCAGTCTCCTGCTGAAAGACCACAGTTGGCACCTACAGCCGATGTCCATCAGTCTTTCACCTCACCCCCTTGCAAATCAGCCAAGCAGTCTGAGCCCCAAGTCATGCAGCAGTCTCTTCTGCTATTTGATGACTCTGCTAGCAGGGTTTCCCAGGGCCATTCACCTAGCCCTGCCCCAGAAGTGGAAGAGATTGAGTGCACCGATGCCCAACCACTTATTTTTCAAGATGAGTACATGGGAGGACCATCGCAGTACGTCTCGGATGATGACGAAACACAGGTGCCAACTGCTGGGGCTTTTTTAAAATAACATAAAATACAGAAAAATTTAAAATAACAATCTGGATCTAGGAGTTGGAGGTTGAGGAGGCGGTGGATGTGGCGGTGTAGGTGGAAGCGGCGGTGAAGGAGGAATAGGTAGCCAACACTGATTTGTGTTTATTTTTAAATTGGGGTATCCCCCAAAATATTGGGACATATGGTGGTATAAATGTCTATTCTGCACAAGGTACGGACAAATCCTGTGAGATCCATGCCTGGTTCATTTTAATAAACGTAAGCTTGACAACATTGGCTGCGGCCTGTGATAATGCTCTCTGCCGTGCTAAACACACGTCTGCCGTGCTAAACACAGTATGCAGACCGACAAGGAAGTCAGGGGTGAAGACTGGGTGGAAGATGATGTGGAGGACGATGAGGTCCTCAACCCCACATGGAATCAAGGTCATGCGAGTGACCGATGTAGTTCGGAGGAAGAGGCGGTGGTCGCACAGAGCCACCAGCACAGCAGAAGAGGGAGCAGGGTGCAAAAGCGGAGCGGCCGTCTTATAGACAGTACGCCTTCTACTTCCCACCGCAGCAAGGGACCGAGCACACCAAAGCCAGCTAAAGGAGTTCCCTGGCGTGGCAGTTCTTCAGACAATGTGCTGACGACAAGACAAGAGTGGTTTGCATGCTGTGCAATCAGAGCCTGAAGCGAGGCATAAACGTTCTCAACCTGAGCACAACCTGCATGACCAGGCATTTAAGTGCAAAGCACGAGCTGCAGTGGAGTAGACACCTCAAAAACCAAGAAAGGTCTCTGGCTCCTCCTGCTTCCTCTTCTGCTGCAGTCGCGGCCTCTTCATCCACCTCTGGAGTGACAGTGCCACCTCACAAACAGAGAATCTTCCAGCAACACCAACGTCTGGGTCACCAAGCATCTCCACAATGTCACATGGAAGCGTTCAGCTCTCCATATCCCAAATGCTGGAGAGAAAGAGGAAGTACCCCCTTACCCACCCACGATCCCTAGCCCTGAATGCCAGCATTTCTAAATTACTTGCCTTTGAAATGCTGTCATTCCGTCTGGTGGAGACGGATAGTTTTAAAGGCCTTATGGCGGTGGCTGTCCCACAGTACGTCGTGCCCAGCCGCCACTACTTTTCAAGGCGAGCCATCCCTTCCCTTCACAACCAAGTAGGGGACAAAATCAGGTGTGCACTGCGCAACGCCATCTGTGGCAAGGTGCACCTGACTACGGATACGTGGTCCAGTAAGCACGGTTATGGCCGTTATATCTCCATAACAGCACACTGGGTAAATGCAGTGGCAGCTGGGCCTGAGGTGGATAGCAGTTTGGCGCATGTCCTTCCACCACCGAGGATTGCAGGGCGCTTCAGTTTGCCTCGTGTTGCTTCCTCCTCCTCCTACTTTGCTTCCTCATCCTCTACCAGCTCCTCATCCGGTTAGCGTAACACCTTCACCACCAACTTCAGCACAGCCAGGGGTAAACGACAGCAGGCAGTTTTAAAACATATCTGTTTGGGGGACAAACCCCACACCGCGCAGGAACTGTGGACGGGCCTTGAACAACAGACCGATGAGTGGTTTGTGCCAGTCAGCCTCAAGCCCGGCCTGTTGGTGTGCGATAATGGGCGAAATCTCGTTGTAGCTCTGGGACTAACCGATTTGACGCACATCCCTTGCCTGGCGCATGTGCTGAATTTGGTGGTGCAGAGATTCCTTAAAAATTACACCAACATGTCAGAGCTGCTGCATAAAGTGCGGGCCGTCTGTGCACGCTTTCGGCGTTCTCACCCTGCTGCTTGCCTTTTAGCGCTGCAGCGTAACTTCGGCCTTCCCGCTCACCACCTCAAATGCGACATGCCCACAAGGTGGAACTCCACCTTGCACATGCTGGCCAGACTGTGCGAGCAGCAGCAGGCGATAGTGGAGTTTCAGCTGCAGCACGCACGGGTGAGTCGCTCGGCGGAACAGCACCACCAATGACTGGGCCTCCATGCGAGACCTGTGTTCCTTGTTGTGCTGTTTTGAGTACTCCACTAACATGGCCAGTGCCGATAACGCCGTTCTCAGCGTTACTATCTCACCTCTATGCCTCCTTGAAAAAATGCTCCTGGCGATGATAGAAGAGGATGTGGCACAGGAGGAGGAGGAGGAGGAAGAGGGATCATTTCGTAGGGTTTCCAGCCAGTCATTCCCAAGTGGCTCCGAGGGTGGCTTCCTTCACCCACAAACCCAAGGTACACAATTGTCCAGCCAGGGCACAGTTCTGGAAGATGAGGAGGTGGAGGAGGAGGAGATGCAGGAGGAGGAACCATGTTCACAGCAGGGTGTCACCCAGACCAGCTCATGGCCATCACTGGTGCGTGGATGGGGGGGATACAGAGGACACAGACGATACACCTCCCACAGAGGACAGCTTTTCGTTGCCTCTGGGCAGCCTTGCACACATGAGCGATTACATGCTGCAGTGTCTCCGCAACGACCGCAGAGTTGCCCACATTCTAACTTGTGCTGATTACTGGGTGGCCACGCTGCTGGATCCCCATTACAAGTGCAGTATGCAGCCCTGCAGGGTGAGCGAATGTGAGGTCACAGGGGTAGTTAACAAACCGAGGGTTGTTCTTGGTACTCACAGTTTTTATATACCCTGGGCAGGCGTACAGCAGTGATGGAGAGGCTGGCACATGGATCCTCTGGGGAACTCTCTGTGTATAGGGACCAGGCCAGGTGGTAGGTGAGGTGCCCTGGGTGTTATAGGTTTAGTGTGCCTGTGGCAAGATCCCTTATAGTACGCGACGCTAGTGCCGTTAACGGTGGCACAGCGATTTATTGTAATTAGAATTGAGGTACACACAGTTGCAGTGAAGTTCCAGAACTTCTTTTTACTGAAAAACTGTATACAGTCTTCAGTTAGTTCCATATGTATAATGTTAAATACAGGCAGGCTTCATACAAATGGCAGGCAAAGTCTTTGCAAGATACTCAGAGGGTATAACACTTACAGATCAGGCTGTACTTTCCTCAGATCCTGGCTGGCTTTCACCAAGGCCGGTATGCCCTATTGCTGGCTTTATCCTTAAGTAGGGGAAACTTTCCTCTGGTATATATCTTCTTACTTTAAATATCCTTCTGCCCTTCAGCTTTCTATTTGGCTGGATAAAAGTGTCTCTGCACTGTACTTTTAAAGGTGCTATATATCTTCAGGAGGTAACTTCTTACCCTGGATTAACTTCTGAGCTTCTATTGCTCAGGGACCTCAGGCAGGCTAGCCTGAGCTATTTAGGCCCAGACAGGAAGGGGTTAGTTCAGTCTAATCCAGGAGGCTAACTATATATACTAAGGGGTTCCCTAGCTCCCTCTACAGCTTGGGAGGAGAAATTACACCCCTAACAGGCCTGGTACACAGGAATTAACATTACATTATACATTACATTGCAATATAAAATACCATAGCCATTTCCCATAGGATGTGGGGCAACATGACCCTTAGTAGTGCCCACCCTTACGTAGTGGGATACTACACAAGGACAACATACCGTCCTTAATTCAGTCACTGGAGCGTGATCGTAAGATGCGCGAGTACAAGCGCACGCTGGTAGACGCGCTGCTGGTGGCATTCCCACCTGACAGCGGGGGCACAGTGGAAGCACAAGGTGAAGGCAGAGGACGAGGAAGAGGTCGCCAACATAGCTGGGGCACCGCCAGCACCTCAGAAGGCAGGGTTAGCATGGCAGACATGTGGAAAAGCTTTGTCAGCACGCCACAACAACCAGCACCACCAGCTGATATGGAACGTCTTAGCAGGAGACAGCATTTCACCAACATGGTGGAGCAGTATGTGTGCACACGCTTACACGTACTGAATGACTGGTCTGCCCCCTTCAACTTCTGGGTCTCCAAATTGGGCACATGGCCTGAGCTTGCTTATTACGCCTTGGAGGTGCTGGCCTACCCTGCAGCTAGTGTATTATCTGAACGTGTGTTTAGCACGGCAGGGGGCGTCATCACAGACAAGCGCAGTCGCCTGTCAACAGCCAACGTGGACAAGCTCACATTCATTAAAATAAACAAGACTTGTCTGTACCTTGTGCAGAATAGACATTTATACCACCATCAAAAATACATTCTTGTACTCAAGTAAAGTGCAATGATTCTTTGTTTTCTTTTTTTTTATTTGTCACAATATTTTGGGGGCTACCTACCCCAATAAAAAAAAAAAAAAAAAACATTGTTGTCTACCTCTTCCTCCTCCTCCATTGCTGCCTCCACCTGCAACACCACATTCACCGCCTCCTCAACCTCCGACTCCATATCCACCTCCTTCTCTGAGTTGCAGGTTAATAATTTGTAAATTTTATTTTAAGTTATTTTCCTATCCACATTTGTTTATAGAGCAGTTGCCATGCTCTTAAGCACATTTTACTGCCTTTTACATCCCTCTAGCCTTTTCAAGGTCTATTTTAGAGCCATTTTAATGCAAAAAAGTGCCAATTTTAGTGCCCTAAATTGAAAAAATTCTTATTTTCAATTGTTGGGTGACATTTTACCATTTTTGGCGTATACAAACCCCTGCTGAGCCTGGGTGAAAGGGGCCTAAATCTCTCAAAATCCTCTGTTTTATTGCTGGGTAACATGAACCCCCTTTTGCCGTGAATGAACCCCTGCTGTGCCTGGGTGACAGGGGCCTAAATCTCTCAGAATCCTCTGTTCTATTGCTGGGTGACAAGAACCCACTTTTGCCGTGAATGTACCCCTGCTCTGCATTGCTGACAGGGAACTAAATTTAGTGAAAACATCTGTTACTGTTTGGAAAATGCGCGACTACAAGCGCACGCTGATGATAGCATTCCCACCTGACAGCGGGGGCACAGTGGAAGCACAAGGTGAAGGCAAAGGAGGAGGAAGAGGTCACCAACGCAGCTGGGGCACCACCAGCACCTGAGAAGGCAGGGTTAGCATGGCCAAAATGTGGAAAAGCTTTGTCAGCCTTGGAGGTGCTGATCTGCCCTGCAGTCAGTGTATAGTGTGAACGTGTGTTTAGTACGGCAGAGAGCATTATCACAGGCCGCAGCCAATGTTGTCAAGCTTACGTTTATTAAAATGAACCAGGCATGGATCTCACAGGACTTGTCCGTACCTTGTGCAGAATAGACATTTATACCACCATATGTCCCAATATTTTGGGGGATACCCCAATTTAAAAATAAAAAATAACACAAATCAGTGTTGGCTACCTATTCCTCCTTCACCGCCGCTTCCACCTACACCGCTACATCCACCGCCTCCTCAACCTCCAACTCCTAGATCCAGATTGTTATTTTTAATTTTTCTGTATTTTGTTATTTTAAGTCATTTCCCTATCCACATTTGTTTGTAGAACAGTTGCCATGCTCTTAAGTAGGGATGAGCGAACCCGAACTGTATAGTTCGGGTTCGTACCGAATTTTGGGGTGTCCGTGACACGGACCCGAACCCGAACATTTTCGTAAAAGTCCGGGTTGGGTGTTCGGCGCTTTCTTGGCGCTTTTTGAAGGGCTGCAAAGCAGCCAATCAACAAGCGTCATACTACTTGCCCAAGAGGCCATCACAGCCTTGCCTACTATTGGCATGGCTGTGATTGGCCAGTGCAGCATGTGACCCAGCCTCTATATAAGCTTGGGTCACGTAGCGCTGAACGTCACTCTGCTGATACAAGCGTAGGGAGAGGTTGCAGCTGCGACGTTAGGGCGAGATTAGGCAGATTAACTCCTCCAAAAGACTTCATTCAGTGATCGATCTACAGCTGTGGATCATTGAACTGCTGATATTCAATTGCTCACTGTTTTTAGGCTGCCCAGAGCGTTTTTCAGTCACTTTTTTCTGGGGTGATCGGCGGCCATTTTGTGGCTTGTGGTGCGCCAGCACAAGCTACCACCAAGTACATTTAACCATTAATAGTGTGGTTATTTTTTGCTATATACTACATCAGGGTCAAGCTTTCATCAAGTGCATTTAACCATCAATAGTGTGGTTATTTTTTGGCCATATACTACATCAGGGTCAAGCTTTCATCAAGTGCATTTAACCATCAATAGTGTGGTTATTTTTTGGCCATATACTACATCAGGGGCAAGTTGAGCCTGTCACTCAGCGCCTAAAAAATAGGCCTCACATTTATATTCATCCAAATCTGTACTGTTTTAGCTGGTCAAGTTATTTTTAGTGACCGTCAAAGCACAGTTGTTGTTCTGGGTTGAAAAACAATTCCCAAATTTGCAATTCTCAAAATTAGTGGTTTCTGCTGTATCAGGCCTACTTTAAATCTATCCCTAAAAGGGTATATTAGATTCAAGGTGCTGATAGGGTCATTCTCAAAAGCGCCTAAAAAATAGGCCTCACATTTATATTCAGCTAAATCTGTCATTACTGGTGTGCCTGTATTAATGTAATACGGTACCTAAATAGATAGCCAGATAGTGTTAGGTGTCTGTAAAAAAAGGCCTGAATTTTAATTCAATACATTGGCCCGAATAACAGTGGTGAACGGTAACAAGGAGGAAAACATCTAGTAAGGGACGCGGACGTGGACATGGTCGTGGTGGTGTTAGTGGACCCTCTGGTGCTGGGAGAGGACGTGGCCGTTCTGCCACAGCCACACGTCCTAGTGTACCAACTACCTCAGGTCCCAGTAGCCGCCAGAATTTACAGGGATATTTGCAGGGCCCAATGCCGTTCTAAGGATGGTAAGGCCTGAGCAGGTACAGGCATTAGTCAATTGGGTGGCCGACAGTGCATCCAGCACGTTCACATTATCTCCCACCCAATCTTCTGCAGAAAGCGCACAGATGGCGCATGAAAACCAAGCCCATCAGTCTGTCACATCACCCCCATGCATATCAGGGAAACTGTCTGAGCCTCAAGTTATGCAGCAGTCTCTTATGCTGTTTGAAGGGCATCCACCTAGCCCTTCCCCAGGGGTGGAAGAGAGAGAATGCACTAACGCACAACCACTTATGTTTCCTGATGATGAGGACATGGGAATACCACCTCAGCACGTCTCTGATGATGACGAAACACAGGTGCCAACTGCTGCGTCTTTCTGCAGTGTGCAGACTGAACAGGAGGTCAGGGATCAAGACTGGGTGGAAGACGATGCAGGGGACGATGAGGTCCTAGACCCCACATGGAATGAAGGTCGTGCCACTGACTTTCACAGTTCAGAGGAAGAGGCAGTGGTGAGACCGAGCCAACAGCGTAGCAAAAGAGGGAGCAGTGGGCAAAAGCAGAACACCCGCCGCCAAGAGACTCTGCCTGCTACTGACCGCCGCCATCTGGGACCGAGCACCCCAAAGGCAGCTTCAAGGAGTTCCCTGGCATGGCACTTCTTCAAACAATGTGCTGACGACAAGACCCGAGTGGTTTGCACGCTGTGCCATCAGAGCCTGAAGCGAGGCATTAACGTTCTGAACCTTAGCACAACCTGCATGACCAGGCACCTGCATGCAAAGCATGAACTGCAGTGGATTAAACACCTTAAAAACAAGGAAGTCACTCAGGCTCCCCCTGCTACCTCTTCTGCTGCTGCCGCCTCGGCCTCTTCTGCTGCTGCCGCCGCCTCGGCCTCTTCCTCCGCCTCTGGAGGAACGTTGGCACTTGCCGCCCAGCAAACATGGGATGTACCACCAACACCACCACCTGCGTCACCAAGCATCTCAACCATGTCACACGGCAGCGTTCAGCTCTCCATCTCACAAACATTTGAGAGAAAGCGTAAATTCCCACCTAGCCACCCTCGATCCCTGGCCCTGAATGCCAGCATTTCTAAACTACTGGCCTATGAAATGCTGTCATTTAGGCTGGTGGACACACACAGCTTCAAACAGCTCATGTCGCTTGCTGTCCCACAGTATGTTGTTCCCAGCCGGCACTACTTCTCCAAGAGAGCCGTGCCTTCCCTGCACAACCAAGTATCCGATAAAATCAAGTGTGCACTGCGCAACGCCATCTGTGGCAAGGTCCACCTAACCACAGATACGTGGACCAGTAAGCACGGTCAGGGACGCTATATCTCCCTAATTGCACACTGGGTAAATGTAGTGGTGGCTGGGCCCCAGGCGGAGAGCTGTTTGGCGCACGTCCTTCCGCCGCCAAGGATCGCAGGGCAACATTCTTTGCCTCCTGTCTCCTCCTCCTCCTACTCAGCTTCCTCCTCCTCTTCTTCCACCTGCTCATCCAGTCAGCCACACACCTTCACCACCAACTTCAGCACAGCCCGGGGTAAACGTCAGCAGGCCATTTTGAAAATCATATGTTTGGGGGACAGGCCCCACACTGCACAGGAGTTGTGGCGGGGTATAGAACAACAGACCGACGAGTGGTTGCTGCCGGTGAGCCTCAAGCCCGGCCTGGTGGTGTGCGATAATGGGCGAAATCTCGTTGTAGCTCTGGGACTAGCCGGTTTGACGCACATCCCTTGCCTGGCGCATGTGCTGAATTTGGTGGTGCAGAAGTTCATTCGCACCTACCCCGACATGTCAGAGCTGCTGCATAAAGTGCGGGCCGTCTGTTCGCGCTTCCGGCGTTTACATCCTGCCGCTGCTCGCCTGTCTGCGCTACAGCGTAACTTCGGGCCTTCCCGCTCACCGCCTCATATGCAACGTGCCCACCAGGTGGAACTCCACCTTGCACATGCTGGACAGACTGTGCGAGCAGCAGCAGGCCATAGTGGAGTTTCAGCTGCAGCACGCACGGGTCAGTCGCACTGCGGAACAGCACCACTTCACCACCAATGACTGGGCCTCCATGCGAGACCTGTGTGCCCTTTTGCGCTGTTTCGAGTACTCCACCAACATGGCCAGTGGCGATGACGCCGTTATCAGCGTTACAATACCACTTCGATGTCTCCTTGAGAAAACACTTAGGGCGATGATGGAAGAGGAGGTGGCCCAGGAGGAGGAGGAGGAAGAGGGGTCATTTTTAGCACTTTCAGGCCAGTCTCTTAGAAGTGACTCAGAGGGAGGTTTTTTGCAACAGCAGAGGCCAGGTACAAATGTGGCCAGACAGGGCCCATTACTGGAGGACGAGGAGGACGAGGATGAGGAGGAGGTGGAGGAGGATGAGGATGAAGCATGTTCACAGCGGGGTGGCACCCAACGCAGCTCGGGCCCATCACTGGTGCGTGGCTGGGGGGAAACTCAGGACGATGACGATACACCTCCCACAGAGGACAGCTTGTCCTTACCTCTGGGCAGCCTGGCACACATGAGCGACTACATGCTGCAGTGCCTGCGCAACAACAGCAGAGTTGCCCACATTTTAACGTGTGCGGACTACTGGGTTGCCACCCTGCTGGATCCACGGTACAAAGACAATGTGCCCACCTTACTTCCTACACTGGAGCGTGATAGGAAGATGCGCGAGTACAAGCGCACGTTGGTAGACGCGCTACTGAGAGCATTCCCAAATGTCACAGGGGAACAAGTGGAAGCCCAAGGCGAAGGCAGAGGAGGAGCAAGAGGTCGCCAACGCAGCTGTGTCACGGCCAGCTCCTCTGAGGGCAGGGTTAGCATGGCAGAGATGTGGAAAAGTTTTGGCACCACGCCACACCTAACTGCACCACCACCTGATACGGAACGTGTTAGCAGGAGGCAACATTTCACTAGCATGGTGGAACAGTAGCTGTGCACACCCCTTCACGTACTGACTGATGGTTCGGCCCCATTCTACTTCTGGGTCTCCAAATTGTCCACGTGGCCAGAGCTAGCCTTTTATGTCTTGGAGGTGCTGGCCTGCCCGGCGGCCAGCGTTTTGTCTGAACGTGTATTTAGCACGGCAGGGGGCGTCATTACAGACAAACGCAGCCGCCTGTCTACAGCCAATGTGGACAAGCTGACGTTCATAAAAATGAACCAGGCATGGATCCCACAGGACCTGTCCATCCCTTGTGCAGATTAGACATTAATTACTTCCCCTTAACCATATATTATTGTACTCCAGGGCACTTCCTCATTCAATCCTATTTTTATTTTCATTTTACCATTATATTGCGGGGCAACCCAAAGTTGAATGAACCTCTCCTCTGTCTGGGTGCCGGGGCCTAGAAATATCTGACAGTGGCCTGTTCCAGTGGTGGGTGACATGAAGCCTGATTCTCTGCTATGACATGAAGACTGATTCTCTGCTGACATGAAGCCAGATTCTCTGCTATGGGACCTCTCTCCTCTGTCTGGGTGCCGGGGCCTAAATATATGACAATGGACTGTTCCAGTGGTGGGTGACATGAAGCCTGATTCTCTGCTATGACATGAAGACTGATTCTCTGCTGACATGAAGCCTGAATCTCTGTTATGGGACCTCTCTTCTCTGTCTGGGTGCCGGGGCCTAAAAATATCTGACAGTGGCCTGTTCCAGTGGTGGGTGACATGAAGCCTGATTCTCTGCTATGACATGAAGACTGATTCTCTGCTGACATGAAGCCAGATTCTCTGCTATGGGACCTCTCTCCTCTGTCTGGGTGCCGGGGCCTAAATATATGACAATGGACTGTTCCAGTGGTGGGTGACATGACGCCTGATTCTCTGCTATGACATGAAGACTGATTCTCTGCTGAGTCGCTGACATGAAGCCTGAATCTCTGTTACGGGACCTCTCTCCTCTGTCTGGGTGCCGGGGCCTAAAAATATGTGACAATGGACTGTTCCAATGTTGGGTGACGTGAAGCATGATTCTCTGCTATGACATGAAGACTGTTTCTCTGCTGACATGAAGCCTGAATCTCTGCTATGGGACCTCTCTCCTCAGCCTGGGTGCCTGGGCCTAAATATCTGACAATGGACTGTTCCAGTGGCGGGTGACGTGAAGCCTGATTCTCTGCTATGACATGAAGACTGATTCTCTGCTGACATGAAACCAGATTCTCTGCTATGGGACCTCTCTCCTCTGCCGTGGTGCCTGAGCCTAAATATGTGACAATGGACTGTTCCAGTGGTGGGTGACGTGAAGCCTGATTCTCTGCTATGACATGTAGCCTGATTCTCTGCTATGACATGAAGACTGATTCTCTGCTGAGTCGCTGACATGAAGCCAGATTCTATGTTATGGGACCTCTCTCCTCTGTCTGGGTGCCGGGTCCTAAATTATATGACAATGGACTGTTCCAATGTTGGGTGACGTGAAGCATGATTCTCTGCTATGACATGAAGACTGATTCTCTGCTGACATGAAGCCTGAATCTCTGCTATGGGACCTCTCTCCTCTGCCTGGGTGCCTGGGCCTAAATATCTGACAATGGACTGTTCCAGTGGCGGGTGACGTGAAGCCTGATTCTCTGCTATGACATGAAGACTGATTCTCTGCTGACATGAAGCCAGATTCTCTGCTATGGGACCTCTCTCCTCTGCCTGGGTGCCTGAGCCTAAATATGTGACAATGGACTGTTCTAGTGGTGGGTGACGTGAAGCCTGATTCTCTGCTATGACATGTAGCCTGATTCTCTGCTATGACATGAAGACTGATTCTCTGCTAAGTCGCTGACATGAAGCCAGATTCTATGTTATGGGACCTCTCTCCTCTGTCTGGGTGCCGGGTCCTAAATTATATGACAATGGACTGTTCCAATGTTGGGTGACGTGAAGCATGATTCTCTGCTATGACATGAAGACTGATTCTCTGCTGACATGAAGCCTGAATCTCTGCTATGGGACCTCTCTCCTCTGCCTGGGTGCCTGGGCCTAAATATCTGACAATGGACTGTTCCAGTGGCGGGTGACGTGAAGCCTGATTCTCTGCTATGACATGAAGACTGATTCTCTGCTGACATGAAGCCAGATTCTCTGCTATGGGACCTCTCTCCTCTGCCTGGGTGCCTGAGCCTAAATATGTGACAATGGACTGTTCTAGTGGTGGGTGACGTGAAGCCTGATTCTCTGCTATGACATGTAGCCTGATTCTCTGCTATGACATGAAGACTGATTCTCTGCTGACATGAAGCCAGATTCTATGTTATGGGACCTCTCTCCTCTGCCTGGGTGCCGGTGCCAAATATCTGACAATGGACTTTTCCAGTTTTGGGTGACGTAAAGCCTGATTTTCTGTTATGACATGAAGACTGATTCTCTGCTGACATGAAGCCTGATTCTCTGCTATGGGACCTCTCTCCAATTGATATTGGTTAATTTTTATTTATTTTATTTTTATTTTTATTCATTTCCCTATCCACATTTGTTTGCATGGGATTTAACTACATTTTGCTGCCTTTTGCAGCCCTCGTGCCCTTTCCTGGGCTGTTTTACAGCCTTTTTAGTGCCGAAAAGTTTAGGTCCCCATTGACTTCAATGGGGTTCGGGTTCGGGTTCGGGACGGAGTTCGGGTCGGGTTCGGATCCCGAACCCGAACATTTCCGGGAAGTTCGGCCGAACTTCTCGAACCCGAACATCCAGGTGTTCGCTCAACTCTAATTGAAACATTAGCTCTTTCTGCCCATGAAGTAGAAATTGATCTTGTGGAGTGAGCTTTGAAATTCTTGGGTGGCGAAGCCCCCTTAGCATTGTAAGTTTCTAGTATCGCTGATTTGATCCATCTGGCTAAAGAGTCTTTTGTGGCTCTATGGCCTTTAAATTTTCCCTGAAACTGTACAAACAGATATCTGAAATCAGATTTCTGAAAGCCTTTGTGGCCTCCAAGGAGGTTGATGTGGCCCTGCACACACCTAGTTTGTGAAATCTTTCTTCACCTTCAGTTTTTGGATTGGGACAGAAGGAAGGAATCACAATCTCCTCCTGTCTATGAAAATTTGTAACTACCTTAAGAAGGAAGGAAGCATCCAACCTAAACAGCATTCTGTCTGGAAATATCATGAGAAATGGCTCCACTATCTTCAGAGCCTGGATCTCACAAATTCTACGAGCTGATGTGATGGCCACCAAAAACAAAGCCTTTAGTGTGATGAATTTTACCGACACATCAGACAATGGCTCAAAGGGTGTAATAGTTAACCCTGAAAGGGCCAGATTAAGACAAGCGTGGACAAGCTGACGTTCATAAAAATGAACCAGGCATGGATCCCACAGGACCTGTCCATCCCTTGTGCAGATTAGACATTAATTACTTCCCCTTAACCATATATTATTGTACTCCAGGGCACTTCCTCATTCAATCCTATTTTTATTTTCATTTTACCATTATATTGCGGGGCAACCCAAAGTTGAATGAACCTCTCCTCTGTCTGGGTGCCGGGGCCTAGAAATATCTGACAGTGGCCTGTTCCAGTGGTGGGTGACATGAAGCCTGATTCTCTGCTATGACATGAAGACTGATTCTCTGCTGACATGAAGCCAGATTCTCTGCTATGGGACCTCTCTCCTCTGTCTGGGTGCCGGGGCCTAAATATATGACAATGGACTGTTCCAGTGGTGGGTGACATGAAGCCTGATTCTCTGCTATGACATGAAGACTGATTCTCTGCTGACATGAAGCCTGAATCTCTGTTATGGGACCTCTCTTCTCTGTCTGGGTGCCGGGGCCTAAAAATATCTGACAGTGGCCTGTTCCAGTGGTGGGTGACATGAAGCCTGATTCTCTGCTATGACATGAAGACTGATTCTCTGCTGACATGAAGCCAGATTCTCTGCTATGGGACCTCTCTCCTCTGTCTGGGTGCCGGGGCCTAAATATATGACAATGGACTGTTCCAGTGGTGGGTGACATGACGCCTGATTCTCTGCTATGACATGAAGACTGATTCTCTGCTGAGTCGCTGACATGAAGCCTGAATCTCTGTTACGGGACCTCTCTCCTCTGTCTGGGTGCCGGGGCCTAAAAATATGTGACAATGGACTGTTCCAATGTTGGGTGACGTGAAGCATGATTCTCTGCTATGACATGAAGACTGTTTCTCTGCTGACATGAAGCCTGAATCTCTGCTATGGGACCTCTCTCCTCAGCCTGGGTGCCTGGGCCTAAATATCTGACAATGGACTGTTCCAGTGGCGGGTGACGTGAAGCCTGATTCTCTGCTATGACATGAAGACTGATTCTCTGCTGACATGAAACCAGATTCTCTGCTATGGGACCTCTCTCCTCTGCCGTGGTGCCTGAGCCTAAATATGTGACAATGGACTGTTCCAGTGGTGGGTGACGTGAAGCCTGATTCTCTGCTATGACATGTAGCCTGATTCTCTGCTATGACATGAAGACTGATTCTCTGCTGAGTCGCTGACATGAAGCCAGATTCTATGTTATGGGACCTCTCTCCTCTGTCTGGGTGCCGGGTCCTAAATTATATGACAATGGACTGTTCCAATGTTGGGTGACGTGAAGCATGATTCTCTGCTATGACATGAAGACTGATTCTCTGCTGACATGAAGCCTGAATCTCTGCTATGGGACCTCTCTCCTCTGCCTGGGTGCCTGGGCCTAAATATCTGACAATGGACTGTTCCAGTGGCGGGTGACGTGAAGCCTGATTCTCTGCTATGACATGAAGACTGATTCTCTGCTGACATGAAGCCAGATTCTCTGCTATGGGACCTCTCTCCTCTGCCTGGGTGCCTGAGCCTAAATATGTGACAATGGACTGTTCTAGTGGTGGGTGACGTGAAGCCTGATTCTCTGCTATGACATGTAGCCTGATTCTCTGCTATGACATGAAGACTGATTCTCTGCTAAGTCGCTGACATGAAGCCAGATTCTATGTTATGGGACCTCTCTCCTCTGTCTGGGTGCCGGGTCCTAAATTATATGACAATGGACTGTTCCAATGTTGGGTGACGTGAAGCATGATTCTCTGCTATGACATGAAGACTGATTCTCTGCTGACATGAAGCCTGAATCTCTGCTATGGGACCTCTCTCCTCTGCCTGGGTGCCTGGGCCTAAATATCTGACAATGGACTGTTCCAGTGGCGGGTGACGTGAAGCCTGATTCTCTGCTATGACATGAAGACTGATTCTCTGCTGACATGAAGCCAGATTCTCTGCTATGGGACCTCTCTCCTCTGCCTGGGTGCCTGAGCCTAAATATGTGACAATGGACTGTTCCAGTGGTGGGTGACGTGAAGCCTGATTCTCTGCTATGACATGTAGCCTGATTCTCTGCTATGACATGAAGACTGATTCTCTGCTGACATGAAGCCAGATTCTATGTTATGGGACCTCTCTCCTCTGCCTGGGTGCCGGTGCCAAATATCTAACAATGGACTTTTCCAGTTTTGGGTGACGTAAAGCCTGATTTTCTGTTATGACATGAAGACTGATTCTCTGCTGACATGAAGCCTGATTCTCTGCTATGGGACCTCTCTCCAATTGATATTGGTTAATTTTTATTTATTTTATTTTTATTTTTATTCATTTCCCTATCCACATTTGTTTGCATGGGATTTAACTACATTTTGCTGCCTTTTGCAGCCCTCGTGCCCTTTCCTGGGCTGTTTTACAGCCTTTTTAGTGCCGAAAAGTTTAGGTCCCCATTGACTTCAATGGGGTTCGGGTTCGGGTTCGGGACGGAGTTCGGGTCGGGTTCGGATCCCGAACCCGAACATTTCCGGGAAGTTCGGCCGAACTTCTCGAACCCGAACATCCAGGTGTTCGCTCAACTCTAATTGAAACATTAGCTCTTTCTGCCCATGAAGTAGAAATTGATCTTGTGGAGTGAGCTTTGAAATTCTTGGGTGGCGAAGCCCCCTTAGCATTGTAAGTTTCTAGTATCGCTGATTTGATCCATCTGGCTAAAGAGTCTTTTGTGGCTCTATGGCCTTTAAATTTTCCCTGAAACTGTACAAACAGATATCTGAAATCAGATTTCTGAAAGCCTTTGTGGCCTCCAAGGAGGTTGATGTGGCCCTGCACACACCTAGTTTGTGAAATCTTTCTTCACCTTCAGTTTTTGGATTGGGACAGAAGGAAGGAATCACAATCTCCTCCTGTCTATGAAAATTTGTAACTACCTTAAGAAGGAAGGAAGCATCCAACCTAAACAGCATTCTGTCTGGAAATATCATGAGAAATGGCTCCACTATCTTCAGAGCCTGGATCTCACAAATTCTACGAGCTGATGTGATGGCCACCAAAAACAAAGCCTTTAGTGTGATGAATTTTACCGACACATCAGACAATGGCTCAAAGGGTGTAATAGTTAACCCTGAAAGGGCCAGATTAAGATCCCAAGTAGAAACATAAGGTCTAATAAAGGGTCTCAATCTATCTGCCCCTTTCAAAAACCTAATAATCCAAGGGTGGTCCACGATTTTAATATCAAAGACCGTGCTTAGTGCTGATACATGCACCCTTAAAGTATTAGGACGCAACCCTTTATCAAACCCAGATTGTAGGAACCCTAACACCGTCTGAATGAAAAAAAATATCCGGCAGGAATTTTTAGATTGAGAACACCAAGCACAAAATTTTGACCAAACTCTGGAATAAATCTTAGAGGTCACCACCTTCCTGCTAGCTGCCATTGTATTTATTATATCATCTAAAAAGGCCTTTGGATTTTAAGGTTAACCTTTCAGATTCCAGGCAGCCAGGTGTAGTTTTTCTACCCGGGGGTGACAGATTGGACCTTGGGCTACAAGGTTCTTTGTCCAGGGGAGGATCCATGGACTCCCTAATGACAGAGTTTTCAACAGAGGGAACCATGATTTTTTCGGCCATAGTGGGGCTATCAGTATTACATGAGCCCTTTCTTGCCTGATCTTCCTCAATACCCTGGGAATTAATGCTAGGGGAGGAAATCCCACTTTTGTGCTAGCGCATCTACCCCTATGTTCCCGTCGAATGGATTTAAAGAGAAGAACTTCTCGAGCTTTGAATTTTGTGCTGTTGCATAAAGGTCTACCTGCGGAATCCCCCACATTGAGGTTATATGGAAAAAGACCTGTTTCTCCAGACTCCACTCTGTGGATTTTAGAGGAACCCGACTTAAGAAGTCTGCTTTTACATTCAAAGATCCCTTGAGATGTACTGCTGAAAGGGAATTTACGTAATTTTCTGCACACAAAAGATTTTTTTTCCGCCAATTGGCCCAGACTCTCGCTTCTTGTTCCTCCCTGATGATTTAGGTAGGCTACTACCGTAGTATTGTCGGATCTTACTTGCATATCCTTCCCTATTGTCTCCTGAGACAGGGCTTTTAATGCTTCCCAAACCGCCCAGAGTTCTCTCTGGTTTGAGGATTGACTTTTCTGATCCATAGACCACCGTCCTTGGCAGGTATGGAGGGAGCAGTAAGCTCCCCACCCCCACAGACTTGCATCGGTGGTGATTGTCTGAATCTGATCGGGAAACCACTGTACTCCTTCTCTTAGGTGGTCCGGGTTTAACCACCACTGGAGGGAGTTTTTTACCCAAGAAGGAATAGGAATCTAAGGCCTCCTGCCTTCTGTTCCAACCTCTGAGAATCCACTGCTGCAAAGTGCTAGTGTGGAATTGGGCCCATTTTACTGCAGGGATGCACGATGTTAGGGAGCCTAACAGTCTTATGCTTTCCCTAACAGAACAACTTTTTTTATACTTTTTTTTATTATTTCTGATACTTTCTCGGCTGGAAGAAACGTCTTTTGAAGTATGGAGTCTAGGCATACTCCTAAAAAAACTAGTCTTTGTGAAGGGGAGAGTTTTGACTTTTCCCAGTTTACGATCCACCCTAATTGGGACAGTATCTGACAAGTTTTTGATATTTTTAACTCTAGATCCTCTTCTGAGTTCCCTACCAATAGAAGGTCTTCTAAGTAGAGTATTATTAAGAAATTCCTTCTTAGATGTGCCATGATGACCTCTGTCATCACCTTCGTGAACACTCTCGGCACGGAGGTGATCCCGAAGGGGAGAACCTGAAACTGAAAGTGACACAGTCTTTTCCCCAGAAATACTGCAAACCGCAGATACTTCTGGGCTTCTTTGCATATAGGTACATGGTAATATGCATCTCTTAGATCTATGGATGCTAAGAAATCGCCTTTTTTCAACAAGTTTATGGTTGACCTTAGGGTTTCCATCTTGAACCTTTCGTATCTTATGAATTTGTTAAATTTTTTTAAGTTTAGGATCAACCGGAACTTCCCGCTGGGTTTTTTCACCAAAAACACTGTTGAGTAGTAACCCTTCTCTTGTTGAGAATAGGGTACTGGAATAATGGCTCTTTGGGACAAAAGATTTTGGACACCCTCCTCGAGAGATTCCTGAAGGAGGGATGTTCTTTGGATGGGTGTTACCCTGAAAGAGTTTTCTGGGGGAAGAAAACGGAATGAAATATCTAGACCTTCCGCTATGATGTTTAACACCCATGTATTCTGGGTGATATTTTCCCAGCTTTCTAGAAAAATTTTTAGCCTTCCCCCCCACTTGAATCTTGGAGTCATTGCTCAGAAGCTTCCGTATTTTTGGGGGTGAACATGAAACCTCTGTTCCTTCCCATTTTTAGATTTTTCCCTTTTGACCACTGTCACCCTCTATCTGTTCTTTTAGACTGAAAGGGACCCCTTTTCTTTGCTTTAAAAAACGGAAATTTTCTTTTGTTTCATTTGGAAAGGATTTTTTTGAATCCGCTGCCTTCTCTAATATGGATTCCAAGTCCTTTCCAAACATCAAATTGCCATGAAAAGGTAAATTACATAATTTTATTTTAGATGCAACATCTCCATTCCAGGATTTTAACCATAGGGCCCTCCTAGCTACTACTGCTAGACTAGAAGCTCTGGCGGCTATCCTAACTGACTCCGCTGTTGCGTCAGATAAGAAGTCTACTGCCTTTAATAAAAGGGGGACGGAATCCTCTAGGGTATCATAAGGTCTCCCTTCCTTAAGTAGGACTTCCAACTGCTGTAACCACTTTTTTAGAGACCTTGAAACTGAAGTGGCAGCTAAATTGGGTTTAAATACAGCCATAGCAGCCTCCCAGACTTTTTTTTAAAGTGGAATCTACTTTCTTATCCATGGGATCTTTTAATGATCCCATATCTTCAAAGGGAAGCAAATTGGATCCCTTAACTAATTTTGCAAGGGAAACATCTACTTTAGGGCAAGAGGTTAACAGAGTTTCATCCTCCTCATTAAAGGGAAACCTACATCTCATGGTTCTGGAAATAAAGAAAATTTCTATCAGGAGATTTCTATTCTCTTTTAATCATATCTAACATATTTTTATGAACTGGAAAGACACGTTTTTTCCTGTGCTTGAGCCCCCCATACATTTAGTCTTGAACAGACCTATGAATTTTTTCGTCGGACTGATGTGGACTGTTCCGCAAACACTGCCCGCATCTCCTAGTTCATCTCTAATGGATGGAACTAAATCTCTGGCCATGACAGAGAGAGAAAGAGAGAGAGAGAGAGAGATAGATAGATAGATAGTATCACGGTCGGCATGACTATCACATACGTGACACAGAGGGAGGGAACAAGGAAGGCCCTGCCCAAGTGAGAGGGAAGGTGGTGACCCCTGACTCACCTAGCGGCTGGCACCTGGCTGCCCTGACGTCCCTAGACGGGTTCCTCACCCGTACGCCGATCACGTGCCTAAAGCCCTGGCTTTCCCTAAGCTGAGCCCTAGATAGTGAACAGGGCGGTGGGAACACTAGTCCGCACCACTAGCTCTAAAGGAAAACACCAAGGGAAGGACAGACAATACAAACTCAACATATAATCCCAGGTGGGCGACAACAGGAGACAACAAGAAGCCCAACAGGGATCCGGAGGGAAGCACTCTGGAACGACAACCAGGATTCACAACTCCAGTGGGTCAGTATAGATGTCCAGGCAGGAAGCTCTATAACTGGCAACTAGAGAAGAGTGAGGGGAGAATATAAGGAGGTTGGGAGTGGCAGACAAGAAACAGCTGAGGAGGAGAAGCTACGGATCCCTGATTGAGACAAAAAGGATAGCAAGGCAAACACAGAAAACAATCACTAAGAAACAACGTGATCTTTAGATATAGAGCGCGCAGCCACCCGCTGCGACCTCCTGACCCCGGGTATAACGGAGTCAGACGTGGCTCTTGATACCCTCGTGACAGTACCCCCCCTTTCACGAGGGGCCTCCGGACACTCAGGACCAGGTCTCTCCGGATGAGAGGCATGGAAAGCCTGAATTAACCTGTTGGCGTTTACCTCTGACGCTGGAACCCACATTCTTTCCTCGGGACCGTAACCCCTCCAATGCACCAGATACTGAAGAGAGCGGCGGACCCGACGAGAATCAACAATTCTGGCTATTTGAAACTCCAGATTACCATCCACAATAACAGGAGGAGGTGGCAACGGTGATGGTTCTAGAGGTGGAACTGTCATGGTCTTACCTTCTTGCTGTTCTCCTTCGTTTGACATGTGCTGGCGGCCATCTTGGTTTCTGGGTTTCTTGTAGCCTCCCACCCTGCGGCTCCTCCTTCCCACTGGGAGGAGCTGGATGCCTAGCTCATATATATAGGAGGTCTGTGGCTTCAGTTCCTTGCTTGGTCCTCCTGTGTTCACATGCTTCTAAGACTGCTGCTGCTTCTGGTTCCTGATCCTGGTTTCGTCCGACTACCCTGCTGGTTCCTGATCCTGGTTTCGTCCGACTACCCTGCTGGTTCCTGATCCTGGCTTCGTCTGACTACCCTGCTGGTTCCTGATCCTGGCTTCGTCTGACTACCCTTCTGGTTCCTGACCTCTGGCTTCGCAAAGACTCTGCTTCGGTTTCGCCATCCGTTTGGACTTTTGCTTTACAGCTTTATTTTCAATAAAGCCTTCTTATTTTCACTTATCTCTTGTTGTACGTCTGGTTCATGGTTCCGTGACATTAGGACCAAGCCATGAATTCTGACGGTACAGGGCCATCCTCGCTACCCACGCTGGTTGCCAGACTTGATCAGCAGGATCACCTGTTGGGTCGGTTCGCTGTGGCGTTGCAAACCCTGCTTGAACGCACGGCTCATTTCGCTCCCGTTGCCGATGGGTCGGTTGTCGCTCCTGGGCTCGCTCCTACTGCCGCTCCGGTTGTTGCGCCAGAGTCTACCCCGACACCTGTTGTTGCGCCTGCGGTGTTTCGGGGTATGACCGGTTCTGCCCCTCTTCCACAGCGCTTTGGGGGAGAGCCAACTCAGTGCCGAGGTTTCCTTAACCAGGTGGGCATTTATTTCGAGTTGCTGCCACATGCCTTTCCTACTGAGAGATCGAAGGTGGGCTTCTTGATCTCGCTGCTCTCGGACAAGGCCTTGGCCTGGGCCAGCCCTTTATGGGAGAACAACAATCCGGTGGTTGCCAAGTTTTCCGGTTTTGTTGCTTCTCTTCGGAAGGTATTAGATGTGCCGGCTCGTGCTGCCTCTGCTGCGAAGCTCCTTATGTCCATCAGACAGGGTTCACGATCCGTAGCTGAATACGCCATTGAGTTTCGTACCCTGGCAGCAGAGGTGGGCTGGAATAATGAGGCTCTGGTCGCTGCTTTCTCTCATGGTCTCTCGGATGCCTTGAAGGATGAGGTTGCAGCTAAGGACCTACCAGTGGAGCTCGAGTCTCTTATTTCTTTCCTGATTTTGATTGACACCAGACTCAGGGAGAGACCTTCCTTTAAGGAGAGCCTGCGGAGGTTTTCTAACAGATTGGCGCCTACGTTTGCTGTCCCACCCGTGCCTCCCTCTCCTCCCACGCCTCCTGGGGATGACTTGTCTGGGGGTGAACCCATGCAGCTGGGGTTTGCTCGCCTGTCCGAGGGGGAGAGGGTACTCCGGAGACGCGAGGGCCGATGCATGTACTGTGGTCTCGGTGGGCATTTTCGGTTGGCATGTCCGAACCGTCCGGGAAACGCTCGCACCTGAGATCCTGTCGGGGGCAGATCTTGGGTGGAGTCTCCTCGTCCCCGGTTTCCCGTGTTGACAAACCACTGATCACTGTTGTCCTCTCCTGGGTCGGGGGCTCGGTGACGACCCAGGCGTTGGTGGACTCTGGTGCTGGTGGTTTGTTCATTGATAGTGTGTTCGCTGCCGCCAATTCCATTCCTCTGCAGGCTCGAGGTTCCCCACTGGCTCTTGAGGCGATAGACGGCAGACCCCTTCTGCCGCCACACGTGACTCATGAGACCCTTCCAGTGGGGATAGCCATTGGTGCCGTTCCCAGAGAGTCGGTCTGCCTCCAGGTTATTTCGTTTCCACACTATTCGGTGGTCTTGGGGTACCCCTGGCTCCAGAAGCATAATCCGACTTTCGATTGGAGATCGGCCGAGATCCTCTCGTGGTCACCGCAGTGTGGGGCTAGTTGCATCCATGGGTCTGTCAAGTTGCTGTGTACTTCCTCGGACTCTCTGTTGCCTCCTGAATACGAGGAGTACCGGGATGTATTCGATAAGGTGCGCGCGGTTGCCCTACCTCCGCACCGCCCATACGATTGTGCCATAGAGTTACAATCTGGTGCCGTTCCTCCTCGTGGCAAAGTCTATCCACTGTCGGTAGCGGAGAATGAGGCCATGGAGGAGTACGTGAGGGAGGCGCTTTCACGCGGACACATTCGCAAATCCTCGTCCCCGGCAGGGGCTGGATTTTTCTTTGTGAAAAAGAAGGGCGGTGAGTTGAGGCCTTGCATCGATTTACAGGGGTCTCAATCGCATCACGATCGCTTACCCGATACCCTTGATTTCTGAGCTGTTCGATCGCCTTAAAGGGGCCACGGTCTTTACCAAACTCGACCTGAGGGCGGCATATAACCTGGTAAGGATCAAGGCGGGCGATGAGTGGAAGACCGCGTTTAACACCAGGACCGGTCATTATGAATCCTTGGTTATGCCCTTTGGGTTGTGCAATGCGCCCGCAGTCTTTCAGGAATTCATCAACGATGTTTTCCGTGACCTGTTGCAGCAGTGTGTGGTGGTCTATTTGGATGACATCTTGGTATATTCTGAATCCATGGAGGCCCACATTCTGGATGTCAGACGAGTGTTGCAACGGTTACGAGAGAACAAGCTGTTCGGTAAGCTTGAGAAATGCGAATTTCACCGATCCCAGGTAACCTTCTTAGGTTACATCATTTCCGCTGAGGGGTTCTCCATGGATCCTGAGAAGGTTTCGGCTGTCTTACAGTGGTCCCAGCCCAGTGGTCTTCGTTCCCTGCAGCGCTTTTTGGGCTTCGCCAATTATTATCGGAAGTTCATCAGAGACTTTTCCATGCTAGCCAAGCCTCTCACGGATCTGACCAGGAAGGGCAGTAATTCCCAGGTCTGGCCGCTCGAGGCCATCCAAGCTTTTGAGGCTCTAAAGTCCGCCTTTGTGTCGGCTCCGATTCTGTCGCATCCCAACCCTGGGTTGCCCTTTGTCCTCGAGGTGGACGCGTCTGAGACGGGAGTAGGCGCCCTTCTGTCTCAGCGTAGAACACCAGAGGGTCCTCTGCTTCCTTGTGGGTTTTACTCCCGGAAACTGTCTTCCGCGGAGTGCAACTATCAGATTGGTGACAGGGAGTTATTGGCCATCGTGCAGGCCCTTAAAGAATGGAGGCACTTGCTCGAGGGTTCGGTGGTTCCGGTCCTCATCCTGACGGACCACAAGAATCTGACCTACCTTTCTGAGGCCAAGAGATTGACACCACGTCAGGCCAGATGGGCTCTGTTCTTGTCACGTTTTAATTACGTGGTCTCCTACCTACCCGGTTCCAAGAACATCAGGGCGGATGCCTTATCACGGCAGTACTCCGAGCTGTCCAGGGAGGAGTCGATTCCGACTTCGGTCATACCTCCGAATCAGATCCTGGCCGCCATTCGCACCAGCCTGACCTCTCCACTGGGTGAGCAGATTTTGGTGGCTCAATCTGGTGCTCCCTCTGGGAGACCCAACGGCAGATGTTTTGTGCCTGAGGAGTTGCGCACTCGGTTGTTGCGAACCTACCATAACTCCAAGACCGCGGGGCATCCTGGAAAGAATCAGCTGTCCTGGGCTGTTTCACGTCTGTTCTGGTGGCCTTCCCTACGTTCCGACATCGCCGCATATGTAGCGGCATGCTCCGTTTGTGCCCAGAGTAAGTCCCCTCGGCACCTTCCATTGGGCCTTCTGCAACCCATAGCCACCGGGGAGCGCCCATGGTCACACCTGGGGATGGATTTCATTGTGGACCTCCCTGCATCCCGAGGCCATACGGTCATTCTCATGATTGTGGATCGGTTTTCCAAAATGTGCCACTGTGTTCCTCTCAAGAAGTTACCCTCTGCACAAGAGTTGGCCACGATTTTTGCCAGGGAGGTCTTCCGGTTGCACGGTTTGCCCAAGGAGATTGTGTCGGATCGGGGGAGTCAGTTTGTGTCCAGGTTCTGGCGCGCCTTTTGCTCCCAGTTGGGGATTAATCTCTCCTTCTCCTCGGCCTACCACCCTCAGTCCAATGGGGCCGCAGAACGATCCAATCAGGCCTTGGAGCAATTCCTTCGTTGCTATGTCTCCGATCACCAAGACAATTGGGTTGACCTCCTGCCTTGGGCTGAGTTTGCCAGGAATACGGCGGTGAACTCTTCCTCTGGGACGTCTCCCTTCATGGCCAATTATGGGTACCAACCTGCCGTGTTACCGGAGGTATTCTCTCCCCAGGATATTCCGGCTGTGGAGGATCACCTTTCCGTCCTACGTGCTTCTTGGGTACAGATCCAGAAGTCCCTTGAGGTCTCTGCGCAGCGCCAGAGACTCCAGGCTGATCGCAGACGAGCGCCTGCTCCTTCCTACCAGGTCGGAGACCGTGTATGGTTGTCCACCCGCAACCTCAACCTTCGAGTGCCCACTCCCAAGCTGGCGCCTCGCTTTGTTGGTCCCTTCCGAGTGCTTCGCAGGGTAAACCCGGTAGCCTATGCCCTTGCGCTTCCTCCTGGCATGCGGATCTCCAACGTGTTTCATGTCTCCCTGTTGAAGCCACTGGTGTGTAATCGTTTCACTTCCTCGGTTCCTCGGCCTCGTCCGGTCCAAGTGGGCAATCGTGAGGAGTATGAGGTGAGCAATATCCTGGACTCACGCCTGGTCCGCGGTCGGGTGCAGTTTTTGGTCCATTGGCGTGGTTATGGTCCAGAGGAGCGTTCCTGGGTTCCCTCCGCAGATGTCCATGCTCCTGCCTTGCTCCGAGCCTTCCACGCACGCTTCCCTCAGAAACCGTTCTTTACTCCGCGGAGGAGGGGCCCTTGAGGGGGAGGTACTGTCATGGTCTTACCTTCTTGCTGTTCTCCTTCGTTTGACATGTGCTGGCGGCCATCTTGGTTTCTGGGTTTCTTGTAGCCTCCCACCCTGCGGCTCCTCCTTCCCACTGGGAGGAGCTGGATGCCTAGCTCATATATATAGGAGGTCTGTGGCTTCAGTTCCTTGCTTGGTCCTCCTGTGTTCACATGCTTCTAAGACTGCTGCTGCTTCTGGTTCCTGATCCTGGTTTCGTCCGACTACCCTGCTGGTTCCTGATCCTGGTTTCGTCCGACTACCCTGCTGGTTCCTGATCCTGGCTTCGTCTGACTACCCTGCTGGTTCCTGATCCTGGCTTCGTCTGACTACCCTTCTGGTTCCTGACCTCTGGCTTCGCAAAGACTCTGCTTCGGTTTCGCCATCCGTTTGGACTTTTGCTTTACAGCTTTATTTTCAATAAAGCCTTCTTATTTTCACTTATCTCTTGTTGTACGTCTGGTTCATGGTTCCGTGACAGGAACATACTTCTTGAGTAACGATTTATGGAAGACGTTATGGATCTTAAAAGTCTGAGGTAGCTCCAGGCGAAAAGCCACAGGGTTAATGACGGCTACTATTTTATAAGGACCAATGAACCTAGGGCCCAGTTTCCAAGAGGGAACCTTCAACTTAATATTCCTAGTAGACAACCACACATAGTCATTCACCCCTAGGTCCGGACCTGGCGACCGTTTCTTATCGGCCATGCATTTATATTTACCACTCATCTTTTTCAAGTTAACTTGGACCTTCTGCCATACCGAAGAAAGAGATGAAGAAAACCTTTCCTCTTCGGGAACCCCAGAAGACCCCCCCTCTTTGAAAGTACAAAATTGGGGATGAAAACCGTATGCACCAAGGAATGGTGACTTGCCAGTGGACTCCTGATAATGATTATTTATGGCAAACTCAGCTAACGGTAAATATGATGACCACAACTCTTGGTTTTCAGACACAAAACACCTTAAATATGTTTCTAGGTTTTGGTTGGTACGCTCAGTCTGTCCATTCGACTGAGGATGGAAAGCTGAGGAAAAGGACAAGTGTACCCCCAAATGGGAACAAAAAGCTTTCCAAAACTTAGAAATAAACTGGGTTCCCCGATCCGAAACCACATCGGAAGGGACCCCGTGAAGCTTCACGATTTCACTGATAAACACCTGAGCAAGAGTTTTAGCATTAGGAAGTGCGGGTAGCGCAATAAAGTGTACCATTTTGCTAAACCTGTCTACTACTACCAAAATAACTGTTTTACCCGCAGACAACGGTAAGTCAGTGATGAAATCCATTGACAGATGTGTCCATGGCCTATTGGGGATAAAAAGAGGCAATAAAGACCCTGCTGGACGTGTATGAGAGACTTTCGCGCGTGCACAAGTAAAGCAAGTAGACACGAAATCTATTACATCCTGACGCAACCTTGGCCACCAAAAACAACAAGATAATAGCTCCAAGGTTGCTTTACTACCCGGGTGCCCAGCAAGTGCCGAATTATGATGTTCTTTTAATAATTCAAGACGCAGGTTTAACGGTACAAACAATTTCTCTGAGGGGCAAGAGGCCGGGGCGTCCCCCTGGGCCTCTAACACCTTTCCCTCTAGAACAGAGTGTACAGCAGAGACAACCACTCCTCTTTGTAAAATAGGTACCGGATCACTAGCATTACCCCCTCCAGGGAAACTACGAGATAACGCGTCTGCCTTGGTATTTTTTGCCCCAGGACGATAGGTGATTACAAAGTTAAATCTGGTAAAGAATAGCGACCACCTAGCTTGTCTAGGGGTGAGACGCTTAGCCGATTCTAGGTACAGAAGGTTTTTGTGATCCGTAATCACCGTGACGGGGTGGATTGCTCCCTCTAAGAAGTGACGCCACTCTTCAAGCGCCAGCTTAATCGCCAACAGTTCCCTATTTCCAACATCATAGTTCTTCTCTGCAGAAGATAATTTTTTGGAAAAGAAAGCGCAAGGGCGCCATTTGCCAGGAGACGGACCCTGAGACAATACAGCCCCCACTTCCACCTCTGACGCATCTACCTCAACAATAAAAGGCTGGGAGACATCTGGTTGAATTAGAACAGGTGCCGACGTAAACCTCTCTTTTAGAGAGGAAAATGCATTTTTAGCGGCGTCAGACCATTTAGAAAAATCAGTCCCCTTCCTAGTCATGTCGGTAAGGGGTTTAACGATCACTGAATAATTTTTAATGAACTTTCTATAGAAATTTGCGAAACCCAAAAACCGTTGTAGGGCTTTAAGGTTCTCAGGAAGATCCCAATCTAAAATTGCCTGGACCTTCCCAGGATCCATACGGAAACCTGAAGCAGATAATAGATATCCCAGGAACTGTATTTCCTGAACGGCGAAGACACATTTTTCAATTTTCGCATATAATTTATTCGTCCGTAGGACCTGCAGTACTTGCCTGACATGCACCTCATGTGATTTCAGATCAGCCGAATAAATTAAGATATCATCTAGGTATATGACTACAAACCTGCCGATGAGATGACTAAAAATATCATTAACGAAATGTTGGAAGACAGCGGGGGCATTGGTCAGACCGAAAGGCATAACTAGATTTTCATAATGCCCCTCAGGGGTGTTAAAAGCTGTCTTCCACTCATCCCCTTCCCTGATACGAATCAGATTGTAGGCCCCCCTAAGATCAAGTTTGGAGAACCACCTAGCACCCGCAATCTGATTAAAAAGGTCAGGAATGAGAGGAAGAGGGTATGGGTCTCGGATGGTTATCTGGTTTAGCTCACGGAAATCTAGGCAAGGACGCAGGCCCCCATCTTTCTTTTTAACAAAGAAAAACCCTGCAGCCACGGGTGAAGAAGAGGGTCTGATGTGTCCCTTAGCCAGACTCTCGGAGATATAATCATTCATGGCTTGTCTCTCGGGACCCGAAAGATTATACAACCTGGACTTGGGTAATTTTGCACCGGGAATCAGGTTAACCGGGCAATCATAAGGACAATGAGGTGGTAGCTTCTGACAACCCTTTTCAGAAAAAACGTCCTTAAAGTCCGAAATAAATGTAGGTAGGGAAGCTATAGAGGCGATTAAGCAATTGTTATTTAAGCAATTCTCTCTGCAATGCTCACTCCACTCCAATATCTCCCTGGCCTGCCAATCCACCACTGGATTGTGCGCTACCAACCAGGGAAGACCCAATACCACAGGAGAGCGAAGGCACTCCAGAACGTAACATGAAAGACACTCATTATGGTGGTCCCCTACCCGAAGGTGTAAATTATGAACAATGTGGGTGAGGTTTCTCTGAGACAGAGGAGCCGAATCTATAGCGAATATGGGAATAGGTCTCTGCAGCGTACAGAGAGACAAACCCATAGTGCGGGCAAAATGGGCATCTATCAAATTTACCCCTGCTCCACTGTCTAGAAAAAAAGAAATAGACTCCGTCTTAACACCAAAAACAATAACCGCTGGTAACACAAATTGAGATGTTCGTATGGAGGAAACGTATACCCCCCGGCTGACATCCTCCGCACAGCCTGGGGTTAGTAGTTTTCCGACGGTCTTTTGTTTTTGAGAAAGGAGGGACAGACATTAATGAAATGACCCTTCCCCCCACAGAAAAAACAAGCCCCCCCCCCTACGGCGAACCTCAGGAGGACGGACCTGACGAGAAGTTCCGCCTAGCTGCATAGGCTCATCTAAGTCAGTACAGACTAATTGTTGCTTGGGAGAGGTAACCAATTGCTCAGGAATTTTCGATCTCTCCCTAAGACGCCTATCTATTCTGATAGAGAGGGACATAACAGCATCAAGGGAAAGGGGGGTCTCATACAGCGCCAGTGCATCCTTAACCCTTTCAGATAACCCAGAGCAGAACTGACTCCTGAGAGCCGGGTCATTCCACTGAGTATCCGTAGCCCACCTACGGAACTCTGAGCAATATTCCTCTGCTGACCGATCTCCCTGTAGGAGTCTCCGTAACTTCGACTCAGCCAGGGCGACTCGGTCAGGGTCATCATATATGAGACCCAAAGCCCCAAAAAATCCCTCCACTGACCGGAGAGCCTGGGAACCAGGGGGTAACGAGAACGCCCAGGATTGTGGGTCCCCCTGAAGCAGGGAAATGACAATCCCAACCCGCTGTTCTTCATTACCTGAGGAGTAAGGGCGCAACTTAAAGTATAATTTGCAGGCCTCACGGAACGTCGCAAATTTGTCCCTTCCCCCAGAAAATCTGTCAGGAAGAACAACCTTGGGTTCTGTAACAACCTGGTTACCCATAGCAACCGCTGGGGGTGCGGTCTGCTGTATTTGCTGCTGTTGTTGGAGGACAGACGCCTTCAATCCTGCCACCTCCAAAGACAGGCCTTGAAGCTGTTTTGCCAAGGCAGCAATAGGATCCATATTGGATTCTAAGTAGAGAAAAAAAAAAACAACAAAAATAAAAATTTTTATTTTTATTTTTTTCTCAAAAAGTAAAGGCCAGTTATAATATCACGGTCGGCGTGACTATCACATACGTGACACAGAGGGAGGGAACAAGGAAGGCCCTGCCCAAGTGAGAGGGAAGGTGGTGACCCCTGACTCACCTAGCGGCTGGCACCTGGCTGCCCTGACGTCCCTAGACGGGTTCCTCACCCGTACGCCGATCACGTGCCTAAAGCCCTGGCTTTCCCTAAGCTGAGCCCTAGATAGTAAACAGGGCGGTGGGAACACTAGTCCGCACCACTAGCTCTAAAGGAAAACACCAAGGGAAGGACAGACAATACAAACTCAACATATAATCCCAGGTGGGCGACAACAGGAGACAACAAGAAGCCCAACAGTGATCCGGAGGGAAGCACTCTGGAACGACAACCAGGATTCACAACTCCAGTGGGTCAGTATAGATGTCCAGGCAGGAAGCTCTATAACTGGCAACTAGAGAAGAGTGAGGGGAGAATATAAGGAGGTTGGGAGTGGCAGACAAGAAACAGCTGAGGAGGAGAAGCTACGGATCCCTGATTGAGACAAAAAGGATAGCAAGGCAAACACAGAAAACAATCACTAAGAAACAACGTGATCTTTAGATATAGAGCGCGCAGCCACCCGCTGCGACCTCCTGACCCCGGGTATAACGGAGTCAGACGTGGCTCTTGATACCCTCGTGACAGATAGATGGAGAGAGAGAGAGTTAACAAAGTTTGTAAAATCAGTTTTGAATACCTTGAGGGGTGTAGTTTATACACTGCTCAAAATAATAAAGGGAACACAAAAATAACACATCCTAGATCTGAGTTAATTAAATATTCTTCTGAAATACTTTGTTCTTTACATAGTTGAATGTGCTGACAACAAAATCACACATGCACATTTGTGGCCTGCTGGCCTGTCTCCTGGTAGCGCCTCCATGCTCTTGACACTACGCTGACAGACACAGCAAACCTTCTTGCCACAGCTCGCATTGATGTGCCATCCTGGATAAGCTGCACTACCTGAGCCACTTGTGTGGGTTGTAGACTCCGTCTCATGCTACCACTAGAGTGAAAGCACCGCCAGCATTCTAAAGTGACCAAAACATCATCCAGGAAGCATAGGAACTGAGAAGTGGTCTGTGGTCACCACCTGCAGAACCACTCCTTTATTGGGGGTGTCTTGCTAATTGTTGTCTATAATTTCCACTTGTTGTCTATCCCATTTGCACAACAGCATGTGAAATTGATTGTCACTCAGTGTTGCTTCCTAAGTGGACAGTTTGATTTCACAGAAGTGTGATTGACTTGGAGTTACATTGTGTTGTTTAAGTTTTCCCTTAATTTTTTTGAGCAGTGTAGAATGGGGTCATTTTTGGGTGGTTTCTATTATGTAAGCCTCGCAAAGTGACTTTTGACCTAAACTGGGTTTTTGAAAATTTCTAAAAAATTTCAAGATTTGCTTCTAAATTCTAAGCCTTGTAACATCCCCAAAAAATAAAATATCATTCCCAAAATGATCCAAACATGAAGTATACATATGGGGAATGTAAAGTAATAACTATTTTTGGAGGTATTATACTATGTATTAGAGAAGTAGAGAAATTGAAACTTGGAAATTTGCAATTTTAACATTTTTGGTAAATTTAGTATTTTTTATAAATAACAATTTTTTTGACTTCATTTTACCAGTGTCATGAAGTACAATATGTGACGAAAAAAACTATCTCAGAATGGCCTGGATAAGTCAAAGCATTTTAAAGTTATGACCACTTAAAGTGACACTGGTCAGATTTGCAAAAAATGGCCGGGTCTTTAAGGTGAAATAGGGCTTAAGGGGTTAAAGTCATGATTCCTTCTTGCTTGTGGGCCAATGAGTCATTGACCCACAAGCAAGGAGCAGGGAGGAATCATGTTTTTGCTCGGCAATTGAAAAATTTGCAATAAAAATTTGAATATTTGAATATTCGAAATTACGAATATATATCACTATATTCTAAATATTCGTGAATTTTTGAAGTACCTAAATTCGCAATAAAAATTCGAATATTCGTGATAAATACTACCCATGACTAGGGTTGAGCGAACTCGAACTGTAAAGTTCGGGTTCGTACTGAACTTTAGGATTTTTGGACCCTGAACATTTCAGTAAAAGTTCGGGTTCGGATTAGTTGTTCGCCGATTTCTTGGCGCTTTTTGAAAGGCTGCAGAGCAGCCAATCAACAAGCGTTTAACTGTGTGACCTTAGAATCCATCACAGCCATGCCTACTAGAGATGGCCTTGCGGTTCGCCCGGCGGTCGTTTCGCGGCGAACTTTGCATGTTCGCGATTCGCTGAACATGTGAACATATGGAGAAATTCGCGCCCGCCATATTCTTTTACATTGTGAAGAACTTTGACCCATGACACATCCATCAGGTGGTACAGGACAGCCAATTGAGACATTTCAGCACATGGACATACCCCCTACCTTATAAATAAACCTGATCTGGCCGCCATTTTACTTTCAGTGTTTTGCCAGTGTAGGCAGAGGTTGCTGTGTGGAGCGGGGACAGGCTGTTAGGGACACCAAACGCTAGCCAATAGGGCCTCAAAAGTCATTTTAAGCACTAGTATAGGTGTGCTATTGATAGGTGTGATACACAGAGGGGTGCAATATACTTATAATATACTTTTATAATGAGTCAAAATCACATAGATCTATATAGTGATCACCTGGAAGTCAGGGGCCCAGGGGCTAAGGGCTTACTTGGGCCATTTTCATATAGGGTAAGGTTCCGGATAGGGTCGCTCTTATCAGGGCGGGTGGTCTGTGGTTAGGCTAACAGGGCCAGAATAGCACCCCCCTGTAGGGCAATATCAGGGACAGTTCTTTGCCCACCCTGTCCTTCAATACCACATCATCTAGCCCAGGAATGGATGTTTTTTTGCTTTCCCTCCTGGATTCATCGATGTGCACTGGAACCCCCCGAATTGTGGTAGGACATAGGGTTTCTGATTTGGTGCCGCCGAGCACCTGATTTAGTGCCGCCGAGCACTTGTTATTGCCTTCCACATCAATGCTTTTTGCTTAACTTTAATAATTTAATTTATTTTCTTTTTGAGGGATATATTTTCCATTCACACGTAAAAATCATACGGACATCTGAATGGAGCCTTACAGGGGGGTGATCAATGACAGGGGGGTGATCAATGACAGGGGGGTGATCAGGGAGTCTATATGGGGTGATCAGGGGTTCATAAGGGGTTAATAAGTGACAGGGGGGGTGTAGTGTAGTGTAGTGGTGTTTGGTGCTACTTTACTGAGCTACCTGTGTCCTCTGGTGGTCGATCCAAACAAAAGGGACCACCAGAGGACCAGGTAGCAGGTATATTAGACGCTGTTATCAAAACAGGGTCTAATATACCTGTTAGGGGTTAAAAAAATCACATCTCCAGCCTGCCAGCGAATGATCGCCGCTGGCAGGCTGGAGATCCACTCGCTTACCTTCCGATCCTGTGAACCCGCGCGCTTGTGTGCGCGCGTTCACAGGAAATCTCGCGTCTCGCGAGATGACGCGTATATGCGTGACTGTGCGCAGGGCTGCCGCCTCCGGAACGCGATCCTGCGTTAGGCGGTTAAAGAGAGTTTTGCTTCCGCTCCCATTTTGGTACAACCTGATGTCTCTCTACCTTTTATTGTTGAGGTGGGTGTGGGTGCGGTCTTCTCAGGGTCCATCTCCTGCCAAATGGCGACCGTGTGCCTTTTTTTCAAAGGAAACTCTCCTCTGAAGAGAGAAATTACGATGTGGGAGAAAGGGAGTTGTTGGCCATCAAATTAGCTTTTGAGGAATGGTGCCATTGGTTAGAGGGAGCTAGACACCCTATTACCGTGTTTACCGACCATAAGAATCTGGCCTACTTGGAATCGCCCAAGCGTCTGAACCCGAGACAGGCTCGATGGTCTTTGTTCTTTTCTAGGTTTAATTTTGTTGTTACATTCCGCCTTGGGGTTAAAAATGTGAAGGCGGATGCCCTGTCACGCTGTTTTCCGGAAGGGGGGAACTTTGAAGACCCAGGTCCCATTTTGGCTGAAGGGGTGGTCGCCTCTGCTCTTTATCCTGATTTGGAGGCAGAGGTTCAGGCAGCCCAGGCAGAGGCTCCTGATCTTTGTTGTTTGTGCCTCTCGGTTGTTTGTGCCTCTCGCTTTACGACACAAGGTTTTTAAGGAGCACCACAATACTGTCCTTGCTGGGCACCCGGGGAGTAGAGCCACAGTGGATCTCATTGCTCGGAGATTCTGGGGGCCGGCTCTTCGTAAGAAGGTTGAGGGTTTTGTGGCAGCCTGCGAGACCTGCTCTCATGCCAAGGTCCCTCATTCACGGCCATCGGGTTCTCTCCTCCCGTTACCCATTCCTTCCCGTCCTTGGACGCATCTGACCATGGACTTCATTACGGACCTGCCTCGTTCCTCGGGGAGGACTGTGATTCTGGTGGTGGTGGACCGTTTTAGCAAAATTGCACATTTCATTCCCTTTCCTGGGTTACCCAATGCTAAGACGCTGGCGCAAGCGTTTGTTGATCATATTGTTAAATTGCATGGCATTCCTTCAGACATAGTTTCTGATAGGGGCACGCAATTTGTTTCCAGATTCTGGAAGGCCTTCTGTTCTCGCTTGGGGGTTCGGTTGTAGTTCTCTTCTGCTTTTCACCCGCAGTCCTATTGTCAGACCGAACGCGTCAATCAGAATCTCGAGACATATCTGCACTGTTTTGTGGCGGAGAATCAGGAGGATTGGTATTCTTTTTTGTCCCTTGCTGAGTTTGCTTTAAATAACCGTCGCCAGGAGTCCTCGGATAAGTCAAAATTTTTTGGTGCATATGGGTTTCATCCGCAGTTTGGGGTATTCTCTGGAGAAGGCCTTTCTGGTTTACCTGATGAGGAGAGATTTTCCTCGTCTTTGTCATCTATTTGGCAAAAGATTCAGGGTAATCTGAAGCGGATGAGTGATAAGGGTCTGGCGGATAAGAGACGTGTGCCTGGTCCGGACCTGAATGTAGGTGATCTGGTGTGGTTGTCTACAAAGAATATCAAACTGAAGGTTCCCTCCTGGAAGTTGGGTCCTAAGTTTATTGGGCCTTACAAGATCTTGTCCGTCATCAATCCTGTTGCCTTCCGTCTTGATCTTCCTCAGACTTGGAAGATCCATAATGTTTTTCACAAGTCCCTATTAAAACCTTATGTCCAACCCACTGTACCCTCACTTTGCGGTTTATACTACTTCCTGGATGAAGTATTCACTGCTGGAGGCTGCTGCTGCTGTTTGCTCAGATAAGTCTTTTACTTTATTGTGTTTCCTTGCTGGCTTGATTCTAGGTGACCCTGACTCCATCCGTATTAAGTGCAGGGAGCTGGTGGTCGTGTCCCCTCACTATAATAGGGTTTTCAGGTGTCACACAGTCTTAGGTACGTGGGCATGCAATTGTCTACCATTGAGACCATTGAGACCATTGAGACCATGCAATCGTCTACCATTGAGACCATTTATAGGGCTCACCTACAGTACAGACCAAAAGTTTGGACACACCTTCTCATTCAAAGAGTTTTCTTCATTTTCATGACTATGAAAATTGTAGATTCACGCTGAAGGCATCAAAACTATGAATTAACACATGTGGAATTATATACATAACAAACAAGTGTGAAACAACTGAAAATATGTCATATTCTAGGTTATTCAAAGTAGCCACCTTTTGCTTTGATTACTGCTTTGCACACTCTTGGCATTCTCTTGATGAGCTTCAAGAGGTAGTCCCCTGAAATGGTTTTCACTTCAAAGGTGTGCCCTGTCAGGTTTAATAAGTGGGATTTCTTGCCTTATAAATGGGGTTGGGACCATCAGTTGCGTTGAGGAGAAGTCAGGTGGATACACAGCTGATAGTCCTACTGAATAGACTGTTAGAATTTGTATTATGGCAAGAAAAAAGCAGCTAAGTAAAGAAAAACGAGTGGCCATCATTACTTTAGGAAATGAAGGCCAGTCAGTCAGCCGAAAAATTGGGAAAACTTTGAAAGTAAGGGCTATTTGACCATGAAGGAGAGTGATGGGGTGCTGCGCCAGATGATCTGGACTCCACAGTCACCAGACCTGAACCCAATCGAGATGGTTTGGGGTGAGCTGGACCGCAGAGTGAAGGCAAAAGGGCCAACAAGTGCTAAGCATCTCTGGGAACTCCTTCAAGACTGTTGGAAGACCATTTCAGGGGACTACCTCTTGAAGCTCATCAAGAGAATGCCAAGAGTGTGCAAAGCAGTAATCAAAGCAAAAGGTGGCTACTTTGAAGAACCTAGAATATTACATATTTTCAGTTGTTTCACACTTGTTTGTTATGTATATAATTCCACATGTGTTAATTGATAGTTTTGATGCCTTCATAGTCATGAAAATAAAGAAAACTCTTTGAATGAGAAGGTGTGTCCAAACTTTTGGTCTGTACTGTATATGCTCCTTAATTTGGGATCAAGCGAGTCGGTCGTTTATTTATAAGTTCCAGCTATCTGCAACTTCACTCGTGACACTGTACGTGTGAGATACACACTTTAGATACTGTAGTTATATTCTTCTATTAATAAAACACCCTTTTTGAATCAGCACGTGTTGAGTTTTACACCCTTTTGCATCAGCACGTGTGAAATTCAAGGGATATATACTGCTGTCATATTCTGTTATTTAAAAAACAACCATTTTGGGAAAAAAAACTTAAATTGCGGCCTAGTCAGCATCTGTACGTGTGAGATTTAACCTTTACATACTGTCGTACTATTCTGCTATTAATTAAACACCCATTTAGGGCAAGATCCTAAATTTGAGAAATATGAGGAGAGTGTCAAATAAGGACGTGGCCCAGGTCGTGGTGCTGCTTGTGGAGCTCCTGTTGCAGGGAGAGGACGTGGTCGATCTGTGCCAACTACACACACAAGTGAAACCCCTTCCTCAGGTGCGAGTAGGCGACAGAACCTGCAGCGGCATTTGGTCGGGCCTAATGCGGGTCTACGAATGGTGAGGCCAGAACAAGTACAGGCGATAGTAGATTGGGTTGCTGACAGTGCCTCCAGTTCCTTCACATTGTCTCCCACCCAGTCTCCTGCTGAAAGATCAGAGTTGGCACCTGCAGCCCATGTCCATCAGTCTTTCTCCTCACCCCCTTGCAAATCAGCCAAGCAGTCTGAGCCCCAAGTCATGCAGCAGTCTCTTCTGCTTTTTGATGACTCTGCTAGCAGGGTTTCCCAGGGCCATCCACCTATCTCTGCACCAGAAGTGGAAGAGATTGAGTGCACCGATGCCCAACCACTTATGTTTCAAGATGAGTACATGGGAGGACCACTGCAGCACGTCTCGGATGATGACGAAACACAGGTGCCAACTGCTGGGGCTTTCGAAAGTGTGCAGACTGATAAGGAGGGCAGTGGTGAAGAATGGGTGGAAGATGATGTGGAGGACGATTAGGTCCTTGACCTCACATGGAATCAAGGTCATGCGAGTGATCTGTGTAGTTCGGAGGAAGAGGCGGTGGTCGCACAGAGCCACCAGCACAGCAGAAGAGGAAGCAGGGTGCAAAAGCAGAGCTGCCGTCCCCTAGACAGTACGCCTGCTACTGCCCACCGCAGCAAGGGACCGAGCATACCAAAGCAAGCTCCAAGGAGTTCCCTGGCGTGGCAGTTCTTCAGACAATGTGCTGACGACAAGACACAAGTGGTTTGCACGCTGTGCAATCAGAGCCTGAAGCGAGGCATAAATGTTCTCAACCTGAGCACAGCCCCATGGATCAGTTTTGCACCGGAGCCCCATGGATTATGTGTATGCCACTGGTGGAGACTGAGAGTTTTAAAGGCCTTATGGCGGTGGCTGTCCCACAGTACGTCGTGCCCAGCCGCCACTACTTTTCCAGTCAAGCCATCCCTTCCCTGCACAACCAAGTGGGGGACAAAATCAGGTGTGCACTGCGCAATGCCATCTGTGGCAAGGTGCACCTCACTACGGATACGTGGACCAGCAAGCACGGTCAGGGACATTATATGTCCATAACAGCACACTGGGTAAATGCAGAAGCGACTGGGTCTGAGGCAGATAGCAGTTTTGTGCATGTCCTTCCACCACTGAAGATTGTAGGGCGCTTCAGTTTGCCTCCTGTTGCTTCCTCCTCCTACTCCGCTTCCTTATCCTCTATCGGCTCCTCACCGGTCAGCGTAACACCTTCACCACCAACTTCAGCACAGCCAGGTGTAAACGACAGCAGGCAGTTTTAAAACGTATCTGTTTGGGGGACAAACCCCACACCGCTCAGGAGCTGTGGACAGGCCTTGAACAGCAGACCAAGGAGTGGTTGGTGCCAGTGAGCCTCAAGCCCGGCCTGGTAGTGTGCGATAATGGGCGAAATCTCGTAGCAGCTCTGGGACTAGCCGGTTTGACGCACATCCCTTGCCTGGCGCATGTGTTGAATTTGGTGGTGCAGAGAATCCTTAAAAATTACCCTGATAGGTCAGAGCTGCTGCATAAAGTGAGGGCCGTCTGTGCGCGCTTTTGGCATTCTCACCCTGCTGCTGCTCGCCTGTCAGCGCTGCAGCATAACTTCGGCCTTCCCGCTCACTGCCTCATATGCGACGTGCCCACAAGGTGGAACTCCACCTTGCACATGCTGGCCAGACTGTGCGAGCAGCAGCAGGCGATAGTGGAATTTTAGCTGTAGCACGCACGGGTGAGTCGCTCTGCGGAACAGCACCACTTCACCACCAATGACTGGGCCTCCATGCGAGACCTGTGTTCCTTGTTGCACTGTTTCGAGTACTCCACCAACATGGCCAGTGCCGATAACGCAGTTCTCAGCGTTACTATCCCACTTCTATGCCTCCTTGAAAAAACGCTGCTGTCGATGATGGAGGAGGATGTGGCACAGGAGGAGGAGGAGGAAGAGGGATCATTTCGTAGGGTTTCCGGCCAGTCATTCACAAGTGGCTCCGGGGGTGGGTTCCTGCACCCACAAACCCAAGTTACACAATTGTCCAGCCAGGGCACAGTTCTGGAGGATGACGAGGTGGAGGAGATGGAGAAGGTGCTGCGTGGCTGGGGGGATACAGAGGACACAGACGATACACCTTCCACAGAGGACAGCTTTTCGTTGCCTCTGGGCAGCCTGGCACACATGAGCGATTACATGCTGCAGTGTCATCGCAACAACCGCAGAGTTGCCCACATTCTAACTTGTGCTGATTACTGGGTGGCCACACTGCTGGATCCCCATTATGAGGACAACATACAATCCTTAATTCCCTCAATGGTGCGTGATTGTAAGATGTGCGAGTACAAGCACTCACTGGTAGACGCGCTGCTGGTGGCATTTCCACCTGACAGCGGGGGCACAGTGGAAGCACAAGGTGAAGGCAGAGGAAGAGGATGAGGTCGCCAATGCAGCTGGGGCACCGCCAGCACCTCAGAAGGCAGAGTTAGCATGGCCGAAAATGTGGAAAAGCTTTATGAGCACGCCACAACAACCATCACCACCAGCTGATATGGAACGTCTTAGCAGGAGGGCAGCATTTCAGCAACATGGTAGAGCAGTATGTGTTTACACGCCTATACATACTGAATGATGGGTCTGCCTCCTTCAACTTCTGGGTCTCCAAATTGGGCACATGGCCTGAGCTTGCTTATTACGCCTTGGAGGTGCGGGCCTGCCCTGCAGCCAGTGTATTGTCTGAAACGTGTGTTTAGCATGGCAGGGGGGCGTTATCTCAGACAAGCGCAGCCGCCTGTCCACAGCCAATGTGGACAAGCTCACGTTCATTGAAATAAACTAGGCATGGATCCCACAGGACTTGTCCGTACCTTGTGCAGAATAGACATGTATACCGGCCTTACCCAGCCATTGTTACACTACAGTGCAATTGCTCATTAATGTATTTTTGATATTTCCCACTCTATTGGGGTGTACCTTAATTAAAAAAATATATATATATTTTTTTTTTACAAAAAAACTGTTGGCTACCTCGTCCTCCTCCACCGCTACGTCCACAGCCTCCTCAACCTCCTACTCCATATGGACCGCCACCTCATACATTAAGATTATTTTTTAAATTTTTTACGTATTTTATTTTATTTTAAGTCATTTAACTAATTTGTCTGATACATTTTTGGTTTACATATCCCACATTTTTGGCTGTGATATACCCCAGCTCTACCTAGTGGATAGTTTAATACATTTCACTAATTTGTCTGTTACATAGTTGGGTGACATTCACCAATTTTTGGCTGTGATATACCCCTGCTGTACCTAGTGGACAAGAAAATACATTTCACTAATTCGTCTGTTACATTCTTGGGTAACATTTTACCATTTTTTCCGCGAATAAACCCCTGCTCTGCATAGTTGACAGGGACTTATTTTTTGTAAAATAGTCTGTTCAATTGGTGGGTGACATGAACACAGTTTTGCCGTGAATAAACCCCTGCTCTACATAGTTGACAGGGCCCGAAATTTTTAAAAATCATCTGTTCCATTGGTGACTGACATTAACCCATTTTTGCCAATGAAAAACCCCTGCTTTGCATAGGTGACAGGGACTTAAATTTCTAAAATTCATCTTTAATTGGCCCTTTCATTCGATCCTTCCGCTTTAATAACTTGTCCCACATTTCAGCTCGATCACATTTCAGCCATTGACCTCCCTTGGATGTGATATCCCTTTCTCATGCTTCCTCTCCGGCGTGGAACCCTGATTCGCCGCTAACCGTGATCAACATGGTAGGCGCTTCCACCTCCTCCTTAACCTCCTACTCCATATGGACCTAGTCCTCCTAGATGAAGATTATTATTTTTTATTTTTATGTATTTTAGGTTATTTTAAGTCATTTCCCTATCTACATTTCTTTGCAGAGCACTTACCATGCTCTTAACCACATTTTGATGCCATTTGCAGCCCTCTAGCCCTCTGATGACTTTTTTAGAGCCATTTTAGTGCTCCAAAGTTCGGGTTCCCATTGACTTCAATGGGGTTCGGGTTCGGGGTCAAGTTCGGGTCAAGTTCGTGTCCCAAAACCCCTGAGGACGCCAAGTGTTTTGCGAAACATGTCGGGGGGCAGAGAGTGAATGCTAGATGTATTTTAAATAAGCGAGTGACTGCACAAGCAAAGACATGTAGCCTGAATGAGCAAATAGGAAGTGATAAGAAGGAGCCTACAGAATCAGAGGAGCAGCGCACTGTGAGACAAACAGTGTGAGCCCATAACAGCACGGTAGATACCGTGGGAAAATAGAAGAGCCTGTTAGGCAGAAAGGAATGAGAGCTCCATAGGTAGCCCCAATGCAAAGAAACAAGGCAATAAGCAGGAATTTCAGAAACCGCTGATAATTTTAAAGTGTCAGTTATAGGTAGGGACTTTTAATGATAAAGAAATAAACGTTATATTTTATACATAGGTACAAACTAACACATGTAAACCTAGAGACAACTTGTGGTCCTAGTGACCAATTGTAAATAATCAATAATGTTGTGTCTCAACATGTGTTAAATAGGTCAAGTGTAAAATATTTAAAGTTCGGGTCCTGTCGAACCCAAATATCCAGGTGTCTGCTCAACTCTATTGGCCAGTTACATTAAAGGCCCCAAAAATTATGCATTCAATATACAGAAAAGATCAAGTTATAATGTGGCTGGAGGTACATTAGGCAGTCAATTTTACTGTTGGCCAGTTAGATTACAGGCCCCAAACATTAGGCATTCACCGGACAGAAAACATTAAGTGATTATGTGGCTGGAGGTATATTAGACAATCATTGGATATAAATTTTACTGCAGACCAGTACAAATATATATCAAATACATAGGTTTAAAAGAACTAAAAATATAAAATTGGATTAAAAACATGGCTAACGAAATCCCCCCTCTTGGAAAAACCCCAATGGTAATAGGTGAAATTCAATTAAACCTGGTCGTCACTGGTGTTGAAATCCTCCGAGTGTTGGTGTGGGGGGAAAAGGCAAAATACAACTGTATAACATGCATTTTACAATCCACAGGATAGCGCTATAACTATCACTGAAAACACATTAAATAATAGTGCAAAATCTCTGAGAGAGCATCTCCACACTATTCAAGAGTTGTTTTGTGAAAATAGCAATACAAGTGTGCAACAAGTGTTTTACAATACAGAGTGCAGTTTTTTCAAATCTCAGTGAAAACACGTGAAACAATAGTCCAAAATATGGGACAGAGCATCTACACACAGTTCAATATTTATTTTTTTAAATAGCAATACAATTATGCAACATGTGTTTTACAATGCAGTGAAAATACTGGAAATACTAGTCCAAAGTCTGTGACAGGACATCAAGACAGATCAAGGGTTGTTTTGTTTTGCAAAAATTAGCAGTACAAGTGTGCGGCATGTGTTTTACAATCGAGAGGGTGGCATTTTAAATCTGAGTAAAAACATGTGACATAATAGTAAGGAATATGAAACAGAGCATCTCCAGACAGCTTTAGGATTGTTTGTTTTGTGATATATAGCAATACAAGTGTGCAACGTGTATTTTACAATCAGAGTAGTGATTTAAATCCCTGAGTGAAAACACTGGAAATACTAGTCCAAAATCTGTGACAGGGCATCTCCAGACAGTGTTGGTGTGTGGATATGGGGAAGGGGGAGGAATAATCTCATAGTAGGTTAACAAATTGTGTTTTTACACTAGAGAAAGCTTTTTTCATAATCTACATATTTGAACACACAGAAGACATTAGGCCCAAATCTGCATTATTTCCAAAATCAATTGTCAATTGTCATTCCTTAGGGATCAAAAGGGTACTTCGTTCCCGCCCTTCAGCATTCTGGAAAGCATTTCTTAGGACCTGTTGAGGATAGCCTCTCGCCCTAAAGCAGTCCTAAAGCCTCCTTTATTCACAGTAAAAACTCTGCATCTGAACAGTTTCTTTTCATTCTCAAATACTGGCTGTGGGGTATCCCTTTCTTAAGGTTCAAAGGGTGATAACTGTCCCAATGAAGGAGATTGTTCGTAGCAGTGGTCTTCCTGAAGGTGGTTTTGACCAAACTGTCCATCTCCTTGGTGACCCTGAAATCTAGAAACGTGAGTGTGTCTGGATGAAATTCAAAGGTAAATGCCAGACCTAACTCATTTGTATTCAGCATCCTAACAAAGGACTTAAATTCATCAAGGTCACCATTCCAGATGACAAAGACATCGTCTATATAACGTGTCCAAAAAACTATTTTGTCACACCACCACGCTTGATTGTCAGGAAAGACCACTTTATCCTCGCACCAATCGAGGATGAGATTAGCATAAGTGGGAGCACAGGGGCTCCCCATAGCGGTCCCTCTGAGCTGGTGTAAGAAGCGTGAATCGAGCAAGAAAAAATTATGCGTAAGAACAAACTCAAGAAGAGTCAGCACAATATCATTATGAGATTGGTAACAGACTGCCCTTGTCTTTAGAAATTCTGCTACCTCCATCAGCCCTTTAGAGTGAGGAATAGAACTATATAATGATTCTACATCAATGCTCGCAAGAGAGCATGATGGTTCTAGATTTTGATGGTTTCAATTTTCCTTAGAAAGTCCATTGTGTCTCTCGTGAAAGACGGAAGCACTGAAAGAAAACCCTTGAGAATCTTATCAATGTAAATACCACTTATCAATGTAAATACCACACAGTGTTATAGAGTTCACCCCAGATACAATAGAACGACTCTTCAAGGGAGATAGACCCTTGTGGATCTTTGGTAATCCATAGAACGTAGCTATCTGGGGTGAACTCTGTCTCAGAAAGCAGTATTCAGACTCACTAATGACACCTTTTGTAAGGCCTTCATCAAGGATAGACACTAATTATTTAAGAAAGACCTCCATAGGGTCAGATGCTAAGATACGGTAGCAGCTACGATCTCTGAATGTTCACACATTTGTCTGTATTAGTTGCAGTCCATGATCACAAGGTTACCCCCCTTGTCGGCAGATTGAATAATTATTGAGGAGTCTTTTTCTGCACTCATAAGGGCCAGTGTTTCAGAGCCAGAGAGATTGATATGATGGTACAGATAAGGATAGCCTCTCAATGTCCGCTTGTCACAGCCAGACAGCTGAGAAGCGCTCACAGGAGCTTCTTAGATCCTCCTCCTTGAATTTCTTTGTTTTGGTTTAGTTTCTCATCTCGTTAGTCTATCTCAGCTGTCACGCAGTTGGATTGATTGCTACCCTTTAAGTTCCTCCCCATAATGCAGTAGTGTGCGGCTGATACAACTTCCTGGAGTGTGTGTGCATGCTGTTCCCAGTTCCCAGTTCCCAGTCCACAGTAGTCTGCAAGATAAGTTCTGTTTATGTATTTATGATTTTCTGTTTTCTGGATCCAGGTGACCCTGACTCCCTCCGTGTCTGTGTAGGGAGCCGGTGGTAGTGTCCCCTCACTATTGTAGGGCCTTCAGGTGTAAGATAGTCGAGGTACGTGGATATGCGCCCATCCACCTTTGGGGTGGTCGCATAGGCTGAGCAATAAGGGAGAGCGGCAGGTCTCTTGCAGGGGTCTCCCTTTTGTTCCTTAGTTGTGGATCCAGTGAGTCATTGTTTATATTGTATTGTCTTGTTTCCTGTACACCATCCGTGACATTATCAGCCGCCAAAACCGTCTCAAGCATGGATCCGGTTTCACTTTTGGCTGAACGCCTCCAGGGTCTTTCATTGGAGGTAGCTGATCTCCGTAGGATTTTTTCTCAGTTTCAAGTGACCGGTTCAGCTTGCGTTCATGGAGTTTGTGCTGAGCCTAAGATCTCGCTCCCGGATACGTTCTCCGGGGGTAGTAAGAATTTTGTGCGTTTTAGAGAGGCTTGCAAACTCCATTTTCGCCTTCTTCCCCATTCTTCTGGTGATGAAGAACGGAGGGTGGGGATCATTATATCGCTGCTCAGGGGTAACGCTCAGTCCTGGGCCTTTTCGCTGCCGGAGGGGGCACGGCCCCTCCGTTCAGTGGATGAATTCTTTTTAGCCCTGGGTCAGATATATGATGATCCGGATCGTATTGCTCTGGCTGAGTCTAGTCTACGTCTGTTATGCCAGGGTAAACAATCCGCAGAGATATACTGCTCAGAATTTCGGAGATGGGCAGCAGATACGGGTTGGAATGATGCTGCACTCCGAAGTCAATTTTGCCAGGGTCTTTCAGAGAAATTGAAAGATGCATTTGCCTTTCATGAGAGGCCAATCTCCCTGGACTCTGCTATGTCTCAGGCCGTTCGTATTTACAGGCGTCTTAGAGAGAGAGGAGAGATCTCTCCTTCCTGTCATGCTTGGTCCCGGGACAGTGCAGCGTTCTCATTCTGTGCGCAGGGGTCTCAGTCGCTGTCAGCCCCTTCTGAGCAGGAACCCATGCAGCTGGGGTTGATTGCCTCAGACAATAGAAGATTCAGCCCCCATGGGAGGGTTTGTTTTTGTTGTGGAGGTATAAATCATTTGGCAAATGTTTGTCCCTCTAGGAGATTCAGGCAGTTTTCTGGGAGTAATAAAGAGACAAAAAGGAAAAAATCTTTTAAAAATGTTCCGTCTGTTACTATTGGCAGGGTTGAGGCGGAGATTGAAGGTTTTCCGTTTGCTTGTAGTTCCCGTTTTGTCCTGCCTGCTAGGGTGGCGCTAGAGAGCAAGAGCATTTTTTGTGAAATTTTTGTGGATAGTGGAGCAGCTGTCAACCTCATTGATAATCAATTTGCAATAACTCATGGTTTCCAGGTATGCACTTTGGGAAAGGATATTCCTGTTTTTGCTATTGATTCAGCTCCACTTTCTCAGAAATCATTAACCACTTCAGCCCCCAGTGCTTAAACACCCTGAAAGACCAGGCCACTTTTTACACTTCTGACCTACACTACTTTCACCATTTATTGCTCGGTCATGCAACTTACCACCCAAATGAATTTTACCTCCTTTTCTTCTCACTAATAGAGCTTTCATTTGGTGGTATTTCTTTGCTGCTGACATTTTTACTTTTTTTGTTATTAATCGAAATTTAACGATTTTTTTGCAAAAAAATGACATTTTTCACTTTCAGTTGTCAAATTTTGCAAAAAAAACTACATCCATATATAAATTTTGCTCTAAATTTATTGTTCTACATGTCTTTGATAAAAAAAAAATGTTTGGGTAAAAAAAAAATGGTTTGGGTAAAAGTTATAGCGTTTACAAACTATGGTACAAAAATGTGAATTTCCGCTTTTTGAAGCAGCTCTGACTTTCTGAGCACCTGTCATGTTTCCTGAGGTTCTACAATGCCCAGACAGTACAAACACCCCACAAATGACCCCATTTCGGAAAGTACACACCCTAAGGTATTCGCTGATGGGCATAGTGAGTTCATAGAACTTTTTATTTTTTGTCACAAGTTAGCGGAAAATGATGATTTTTTTTTTTTTTTTTCTTACAAAGTCTCATATTCCACTAACTTGTGACAAAAAATAAAAACTTCCATGAACTCACTATGCCCATCAGCGAATACCTTGGGGTCTCTTCTTTCCAAAATGGGGTCACTTGTGGGGTAGTTATACTGCCCTGGCATTCTAGGGGCCCAAATGTGTGGTAAGGAGTTTGAAATCAAATTCAGTAAAAAATGACCTGTGAAATCCGAAAGGTGCTCTTTGGAATGTGGGCCCCTTTGCCCACCTAGGCTGCAAAAAAGTGTCACACATCTGGTATACCCGTACTCAAGAGAAGTTGAGGAATGTGTTTTGGGGTGTCTTTTTACATATACCCATGCTGGGTGAGAGAAATATCTTGGTCAAATGCCAACTTTGTATAAAAAAATGGGAAAAGTTGTCTTTTGCCAAGATATTTCTCTCACCCAGTATGGGTATATATAAAATGACACCCCAAAACACATTCCCCACCTTCTCCTGAGTACGGAGATACCAGATGTGTGACACTTTTTTGCAGCCTAGGTGGGCAAAGGGGCCCATATTCCAAAGAGCACCTTTCGGATTTCACAGGTCATTTTTTACAGAATTTGATTTCAAACTCCTTACCACACATTTGGGCCCCTATAATGCCAGGGCAGTATAACTACCCCACAAGTGACCCCATTTTGGAAAGAAGAGACCCCAAGGTATTCGCTGATGGGCATAGTGAGTTCATGGAAATTTTTATTTTTTGTCACAAGTTAGTGGAATATGAGACTTGATTATTATTTTTTTTTTTTTTTCATACAAAGTCTCATATTCCACTAACTTGTGACAAAAAATAAAAATTTCCATGAACTCACTATGCCCATCAGCGAATACCTTGGGGTCTCTTCTTTCCAAAATGGGGTCACTTGTGGGGTAGTTATACTGCCCTGGCATTCTAGGGGCCCAAATGTGTGGTAAGTAAGTAAATGACCTGTGAAATCCGAAAGGTGCTCTTTGGAATGTGGGCCCCTTTACCCACCTAGGCTGCAAAAAAGTGTCACACATCTGGTATCTCCGTACTCAGGAGAAGGTGGGGAATGTGTTTTGGGGTGTCATTTTACATATACCCATGCTGGGTGAGAGAAATATCTTGGCAAAAGACAACTTTTCCCATTTTTTTTATACTAAGTTGGCATTTGACCAAGATATTTATCTCACCCAGCATGGGTATATGTAAAATGACACCCCAAAACATATTCCCCAACTTCTGCTGAATACGGAGATACCACATGTGTGACACTTTTTTGCAGCCTAGGTGGGCAAAGGTGCCCAAATTCCTTTTAGGAGGGCATTTTTAGACATTTGGATACCAGACTTCTTCTCACGCTTTGGGGCCCCTAAAATGCCAGGGCAGTATAAATACCCCACATGTGACGCCATTTTGGAAAGAAGACACCCCAAGGTATTCAATGAGGGGCATGGCGAGTTCATTGAAAAAAAAAATTTTTGGCACAAGTTAGCGGAAATTGATTTTTTTGATTTTGTTCTCACAAAGTCTCCCTTTCCGCTAACTTGGGACAAAAATTTCAATCTTTCATGGACTCAATAAGCCCCTCAGCGAATACCTTGGGGTGTCTTCTTTCCAAAATAGTGTTATTTGTGGGGTGTTTGTACTGCCCTGGCATTTGAGGGTCTCCGCAATCATTACATGTATGCCCAGCATTAGGAGTTTCTGCTATTCTCCTTATATTGAGCATACGGGTAATGAGATTTTTTTTTTCCGTTCAGCCTCTGGGCTGAAAGAAAAAAATGAACGGTCAGATTTCTTCATTCGCATCGATCAATGTGGATGAAAAAATCTCTGCCAAAAAATGAAAAAGGAGGGGAAAGGCGTCTGCCAGGACATAGGAGCTCCGCCCAACATCCATACCCACTTCAGCTCATATGCCCTGGCAAACCAGATTTCTCCATTCACATCAATCGATGTGGATGAATAAATCATTGCCGGGATTTTTTTTTTTATATATACAAAGTGTTTGACAAAGTATATGAACACCGCCACCTCCTCAGCTCATATGCCTCGGCAAACGTATCTTTTACTGCAGAGGAGAAATCTCGTCTTGCAGCGCCGCATACACCGACTTGCGTGTAATCTGACAGCAGCGCAATGCTTCTGTCCGAATGCACATCAGTGCTGCAGCTGGTCGATCGGTTGGTCCACCTGAAAGGTAAAAAAAACAAAACAAAAAAGAAAAAACCAGGCCGCAAAGCAATAACTTTATTAACTGTTGAACAGAACATAGAAACTTTTTTTAAACTTTTTTAACTGAACGTTTAACTTTTTTACTTACCGGTATTTTTTTTTTTGTTTAGTTTCTCGATGATCTCTTCCTGGAATCTGAGGAAGGATCCTGTCTCCCAGCCTTACTGTAGAGAACAAAACTATTGTAGAGCGCCAATTGAATTAAATATACAGACACCTTCTTATACCAGCGTCTGGTTCTGCGGGAAACTAAATACGGAGACAACATCTGGTCATTGAAGTCCACCCCTCCCATGAGCGCATTATAGTCGTGGACACAGAGGGGCTTTTCAATGACACGGGTTGCTCGCTCAATTTGGATTGTCGTGTCTGCGTGAATGGAGGAGAGCATGTAAACGTCACGCTTGTCTCTCCATTTCACCGCGAGCAGTTCTTCGTTACACAAGGCAGCCCTCTGCCCCCTTGCAAGACGGGTGGTTACAAGCCGTTGGGGGAAGCCCACGCGACTAGTTCGCGCGGTGCCACAGGCGCAAATCCGTTCTAGAAACAAATGCCTAAAGAGGGCCACACTTGTGTAGAAATTGTCCACATAAAGATGGTACCCCTTGCCGAATAAGGGTGACACCAAGTCCCAGACTGTCTTCCCACTGCTCCCCAGGTAGTCAGGGCAACCGACCGGCTCCAGGGTCTGATCTTTTCCCTCATAGATCCGAAATTTGTGGGTATAGCCTGTGGCCCTTTCACAGAGCTTATACAATTTGACCCCATACCGGGCACGCTTGCTGGGGATGTATTGTTTGAAGCCAAGGCGCCCGGTAAAATGTATTAGGGACTCGTCTACGCAGATGTTTTGCTCAGGGGTATACAAATCTGCAAATTTCAGGTTGAAATGGTCTATGAGGGGCCGAATTTTGTGGAGCCGGTCAAAAGCAGGGTGGCCTCTGGGACGGGAGGTGGTGTTGTCGCTAAAGTGCAGGAAACGCAGGATGGTCTCAAATCGTGTCCTGGACATAGCAGCAGAGAACATGGGCATGTGATGAATTGGGTGCGTTGACCAATATGACCGCAATTCATGCTTTTTTGTCAGGCCCATGTTGAGGAGAAGGCCCAAAAAAATTTTAAGTTCGGAAACTTGGACTGGTTTCCAGGGGAAAGGCTGGGCATAATAGCTTCCCGGGTTAGCGGTTATAAATTGTGTGGCATACTGGTTGGTCTCTGCCACGACTAAGTCCAAGAGCTCCGCAGTCAAGAACAGCTCAAAAAATCCCAGGGCCGAACCGATTTGAGCCGTCTCAACCCGAACTCCAGACTGGGCGGTGAAAGGGGGAACTACTGGTGCGGCTGAAGTTGGTGACTGCCAATCAGGATTTGCCAGCACCTCAGGGACTCTAGGGGCTCTACGGGCCTGTCTGTGCGGTGGCTGCGACGGGGTAACTATTGCACGTGCCACCGTACCAGCTTCAACTGCCCTTCTGGTGCTCGCTACTTCACCAGGTTGTACGGCAGTGCTGGTACTAGGTCCAGGAAGGGCTGCGCTGCTGGTGTATGCCTCACCACGTGATCCGGCAGCGACAGCCCCACTCTGCTGCTCTTGAAGCGGATCCTGCGTAACCTGTGGTCTAGCGACATGGGGCCGGGTACGCCTGGTGCTGCCAGGGACCTCCACCTCCTTGTCCGAACTTTGGGTCAGAGAGCCACTGCTTTCCACAGGTTCATATTCTGACCCGCTAGATTCGTCAGATGAGGGTTCCCACTCCTCATCCGACTGGGTCAGAATCCTGTAGGCCTCTTCAGAAGAATACCCCCTGTTTGACATTTTGGACTACTAAATTTAGGGGTATTCCCTGAGACTACCCAAGAAAAAAAGCAAACCTGTCTTACAAAGGGGAGGCTAGCGAAGTACCGGAGGCCGCTGCGGTTGATAAAAAATATCAAAACTGATTTTTTTATCGCCGCAGTGCGTGTAAAATGAATGTGCAGTGATCAAAAAATATATATATTTTGTCACTTCGGTGGGGCGGGCGTGGGTGAACGCACGTGTGGGCGACCGATCAGGCCTGATCGGGCAAACACTGCGTTTTGGGTGGAGGGCGAACTAAAGTGACACTAATACTATTATAGATCTGACCGTGATCAGTTTTGAGCACTTACAGATACTATAAAAGTACAAATGCTGATTATCGATACGCTAAACAGCGAATAAAAGTGACTGCGGTGCGGTGGGGTGGGCGCTAACTGACGCTAACTACCTAACCAAGGGGCCTAAACTATCCCTAAAACCTAACAGCCAATACCAGTGAAAAAAAAAAAGTGACAGTTTACACTGATCACTTTTTTTCCTTTCACTAGTGATTGACAGGGGCGATCAAAGGGGTGATCAAAGGGTTAATTGGGGTGCAGGTGGGTGATCTGGGGCTAAGGTGTAGTGTTGGTGCTACTCACAGTTCAGTCTGCTCCTGTGCTGGATCCAACCGACGAAAAGGACCAGCACAGGAGCAGACAAGCCATATAACAGATCATATTTACTAATATGATCTGTTATATGACTTTGGATTGGATTTTTTGAAAATCGCCAGCCTGCCAGCCAATGATCGTTGCTGGCAGGCTGGTGACGAAGTACTTCTTTCAATTTTGCCGGCCCGCGATGCGGATGCGCGGGCCGGCTTTGAGCGAAATCTCGCGTCTCGCGAGATGACGCGTATATGCGTGACTCTGCGCAGCGCTGCCACCTCCGGAACGCAATCCTGCGTTAGGCGGTCCGGAGGTGGTTAAAGGGCATAGTTCACAATATCCATTTAATTTTGAGTGATGCTCATGTTGAGGATGTGTCATGTTTCGTCCTTAGCGGTTTGCCTACTCCTCTAGTGTTGGGGCTACCCTGGCTCACTAAACATAACCCCACCATTGATTGGCAAGCGAGGCAAATAAATGGTTGGAGTGACTTTTGCAGAGAGAATTGCCTCATAACATCTGTTTCTGAGGTTTCTACTAAGACTGTACCACCTTTCCTCTCTGAATTTTTGGATGTCTTCTCTGAGAGTGGAGTTCAGGGTTTACCTCCGCACAGGGAGTATGATTGCCCTATTAATCTCATCCCAGGCGCCAAGCTGCCGAAATCTCGTTTATACAATCTCTCCCAACCTGAGAGGGTTGCTATGCGTGCTTATATCTCTGAGAGTTTGAGAAAAGGACACATACGACCCTCGAAGTCACCTGTTGCCGCTGTTTTTTTCTTTGTTAAGAAAAAAGATGGTTCTTTAAGACCTTGTCTGGATTTCAGGGAGCTGAACAGTATCAATATTCGTGATCCTTATCCGCTTCCTCTGATCCCGGACCTGTTTAACCAGGTTGTTGGGGCTAAAGTCTTTTCCAAATTAGACCTAAGAGGGGCATACAACCTGGTCAGGGTCAGAAAAGGAGACGAATGGAAGACGGCTTTCAATACCCCTGAGGGCCATTTTGAGAATTTGGTTATGCCTTTTGGTTTGATGAATGCCCCAGCCGTTTTTCAGCATTTCGTCAACAGCATTTTTTATCATTTAATGGGAAAATTTGTATTAGTGTATTTGGATGACATTTTGATTTTTCCTCCTGTTTTCAAGACTCATAAGGAACACTTACGTCAGGTCTTGCTCATCCTGTGGGAGAATAAATTATATGCGAAACTGGAAAAATGTGTGTTTGCGGTTCCAGAAATCCAATTTCTGGGGTTTCTTGTCTCCGCTTCTGGTTTTCGCATGGACCCCGAGAAGGTCCGCGCTGTGCTTGAGTGGGAGCTTCCTGAGAATCAGAAGGCGCTGATGCGTTTTCTGGGCTTTGCCAATTATTACAGGAAATTTATTTTGAATTATTCCTCTGTTAAACCACTCACTGATATGACCAGAAAGGGAGTAGATTTTTCTTCCTGGTCGGTAGAGGCGCGTAAGGCCTTTTCTAATATCAAGGAGAGTTTTGCTTCCGCTCCCATCCTAGTACAACCTGATATTTCGTTACCCTTCATAGTTGAGGTTGATGCTTCTGAGGTAGGGGTGGGTGCGGTCTTGTCTCAGGGTTCCTCTCCTGCCAAATGGCAACCGTGTGCCTTTTTCTCAAAGAAACTCTCCTCCGCAGAGAGAAATTATGATGTGGGAGATAGGGAATTGTTGGCCATCAAGTTGGCTTTTGAGGAATGGCGCCATTGGCTAGAGGGAGCCAGACACCCTATTACCGTGTTTACTGACCATAAAAATCTGGCCTACTTGGAGTCAGCCAAGCGTCTGAACCCGAGACAGGCCAGATGGTCTTTGTTCTTTTCAAGTTTTAATTTTGTTGTTACGTTCCGCCCTGGGGTTAAGAATGTGAAGGCAGATGCCCTGTCACGTTGTTTTCCGGGAGGTGGGAATTTTGAAGACCCGGGTCCCATTTTGGCTGAAGGTGTGGTGGTCTCTGCTCTTTTTCCTGAATTGGAGGCAGAGGTGCAGGCAGCCCAGTCAGAAGCTCCTGATCTTTGTCCTCCTGGGAGGTTGTTTGTGCCTCTCGCTTTGAGACACAAGATTTTTAAAGAACACCACGACACGGTCCTTGCTGGGCACCCGGGGGCAAGAGCCACACTGGATCTCATCGCTCGGAGATTCTGGTGGCCTGCGCTTCGTAAGTCGGTTGAGGGTTTTGTGGCAGCTTGCGAGACTTGCGCTCGTGCCAAGGTCCCTCATTCACGGCCATCAGGTCCTCTCCTTCCTTTGCCCATTCCTTCCCGTCCTTGGACACATCTGTCCATGGACTTCATAACGGACTTGCCTCGTTCCTCGGGGAAGTCTGTGATTCTGGTGGTGGTGGACCGTTTTAGCAAAATGGTGCATTTTATCCCTTTTCCTGGTTTGCCCAATGCTAAGACGCTGGCGCAGGCATTTATTGACCACATTGTCAAATTGCATGGGATTCCTTCAGACATAGTCTCTGATAGGGGCATGCAGTTTGTTTCCAGATTCTGGAAGGCTTTCTGTTCTCGCTTGGGGGTTCGGTTGTCATTCTCTTCTGCTTTCCATCCGCAGTCGAATGGCCAGACGGAGCGCGTCAATCAGAATCTGGAGACATATCTGCGCTGTTTTGTGGCGGAGAATCAGGAGGATTGGTGTTCTTTTTTGTCCCTTGCTGAGTTTGCTTTAAATAACCGTCGTCAGGAGTCCTCTGATAAGTCACCATTTTTTGGTGCATATGGGTTCCATCCGCAGTTTGGGACTTTCTCGGGAGAGGGCTCTTCTGGTTTGCCTGATGAGGACAGATTCTCCTCGTCTTTGTCATCTATTTGGCAAAAGATTCAGGATAATCTTAAGAGCATGAGTGAGAGATATAAGCGTGTGGCGGATAAGAGACGTGTGCCTGGTCCGGACCTGAATGTTGGTGATCTGGTGTGGTTGTCTACCAAGAATATCAAATTGAAGGTTCCATCCTGGAGGTTGGGTCCTAGGTTTATTGGGCCTTACAAGATCCTTTCTGTCATCAATCCTGTTGCCTACCGTCTTGATCTTCCTCAGACTTGGAAGATCCATAATGTTTTTCATAAGTCCTTATTGAAACCTTATGTTCAACCTATTGTACCCTCGCCTTTGCCTCCTCCTCCGATTATGGTTGATGGAAATCTTGAATTTCAGGTCTCTAGGATTGTGGATTCTCGTCTTGTCCGCGGTTCCCTCCAGTACCTCGTTCATTGGGAGGGTTATGGTCCTGAGGAGAGGATGTGGGTCCCAGTGACGGACATTAAGGCCTCTCGTCTCATCAGGGCTTTCCATAGGTCCCATCCTGAGAAGGTGGGCTCTGAGTGTCCGGAGTCCACTCCTAGAGGGAGGGGTACTGTCACAGCCAGACAGCTGAGAAGCGCTCACAGGAGCTTCTCAGATCCTCCTCCTTGAATTTCTTTGTTTTGGTTTAGTTTCTCATCTCGTTAGTCTATCTCAGCTGTCACGCAGTTGGATTGATTGCTACCCTTTAAGTTCCTCCCCATAATGCAGTAGTGTGCGGCTGATACAACTTCCTGGAGTGTGTGTGCATGCTGTTCCCAGTTCCCAGTTCCCAGTCCACAGTCGTCTGCAAGATAAGTTCTGTTTATGTATGTATGATTTTCTGTTTTCTGGATCCAGGTGACCCTGACTCCCTCCGTGTCTGTGTAGGGAGCCGGTGGTCGTGTCCCCTCACTATTGTAGGGCCTTCAGGTGTAAGATAGTCGAGGTACGTGGATATGCGCCCATCCACCTTTGGGGTGGTCGCATAGGCTGAGCAATAAGGGAGAGCGGCAGGTCTCTTGCAGGGGTCTCCCTTTTGTTCCTTAGTTGTGGATCCAGTGAGTCATTGTTTATATTGTATTGTCTTGTTTCCTGTACACCATCCGTGACACCGCTACAACCATTTGTAGAAAAATGTCTATATGGTCATAATTTATAGGGGGAGGGAGTTTATTGCTCTTTGGACGAAGGTCTGTGAATGGTCCATGTCCTGGTTTTCATGTTCCTTCCACCAGAAGGTTCATAAATATTTTGAGGACTGTAAATTCAACATCCTGAATACCAAGTTGCTCACAGTAAGTTTATTATGTTTAATACATTTATGCCATTTCAATTTCCTCAAAAACAAATTTAGATCTTCAACCCAAATAAAAGGGTCAAACTTGGTTGTTGGGACAAATGATAGTCCCTTTATTAACAAATTAATCTCGGTCTTACTGAGAACACGGGAAGAGAGATTCATTATTTGTAACTCATCACCTGCTTATAATCCTCCCCCACCCTTATTCAATCTCTCAACTGATAGGGAGTGCTTTTAGCTAAAGAATCCCCCTGGGCACTGGTTGTAGAAGGAGTGGAGGAAGAAGAGGGTAAGGGATGCTGACGATTTGCCTCTCTTCCCCCTCTGACCGCCTGACCTTGGCAATCTTCTAGTGTTAAGCCGTCCTTTCCCACCGCCCCTTTGACCACTTCTATAGTTAGTTCTACCCCCGAATTGGGAAGATTCTGAGTCTGAAAATTCCTGTTCCGACATTTCATCCTCGGATTCAGAGGGGAAAGGTGGCTTCTTGTCCAGCTGATACGCTCAATTTTCTTCAAACTCTTTGAGATATTTATTGAACTGTCTATGCTTACGCTCTTTGATCAGACCCTGAAATATCTCTACAGCAGTCTGTAGTAATGACTCTCTTTTATTGAAATCAGGGTCAGTATTAATGGTCACAGCAAGGTAAATTAGTTCTTTTAATCTCACTGAAGATTTTTCAAAGAAGACTTTCTTCTTCAAGAAGTAAGGTCATAAGCCTGAAGGAACTATTAGTCAGTTCCTGTTCCCAAAGTACCAGTAATCCTGGTGACCGTATACACGCTGCTGGAAAAACAGGGATACGGAGTCCTTTAGGGATGATTTTATGTTATAAATAACTCTAATGATTTAATTTCCCACCATGATTTAATGTTATTCTTATATTCATCATACAAATCAGTGAAAGCGAGCTGGGGAGCTTGTACTGAGCACTTTAGTTCCTTCTGTTGTAAGAATGGTTCCTCTGTGGAGGCGGGCTAATTGGTTCCCTCCTCTCTGCTGAGTGTATGTCTTCTTCTCAACACACAATGCCCAAATCCAAGATGGCTGATTAACCCCCGTTTTGCCACAGTGCTGCAACTGATGCAGATTCACACTGTCCAGCAGTAAGTAGATGCTATAAAGTCTCTTGTGGGGAGTTTTACAGATACATGGGGCCTTCAAGGAGCAAAAGTAGTATCCTGTTCATGACGCCAATGTTATGCAACACAACATCCCTCAGGGCCCTATTGCGTCCCAGGTGTAGTAGAAATGCCGAGTGGTGTAGTGCGGCCTAAATGTCTCTTTATGTCAGAGTGCTCCCACCTGCATACTGCCGGACCCCAGACTTTGGCTCCGAAGCAGAAAATAAAGGGGGGTTGACTTGAGGAATGATAGAAAGATTTAGTCGAGACCACGGGCCACACAAGAAAGGCAGCAGGAGATTAGGGAGATTAACAAGTAGCTCAAGAACTGGTGTAAGAAGGAGGGGTTTGGGTTCCTGGAGAACTGGGCTGACTTCTCTATCGGCTACAGGCTCTATCGTAGGGATGGGCTGCACATCAATGGGGAAGGGGCAGCTGTGTTGGGGAGAAAGATGGCTAGAAGGTTGGAGGAGTGTTTAAATTAGGGACTGGGGGGGAGGGAAATTACGTTATAGGAGGAGAAGATAGTGCAGATAGAGACCGGGGGCAAGGTAGTGGGACTGGGGGAGGAATGGAAGGAGGGACTAAACCAGTTCAGAAGGAAAGGTGTAGGGTAAAAAATATACATAAACCTTTCAAATGTATGTATACTAATGCCAGAAGCCTGACTAATAAAACTAGGGAACTGGAATTAGTGTGAGAATAACGGAAACATGGCTGGATGATAGCTATGACTGTGCAGTTGATGTAGAAGGTTACAGTCCGTTTAGAAAGGATCGTCAAAACCGGAGAGGGGTCGGGGTCTGCCTTTATGTAAAGTCCTGTCTAAAGCCCACACTTCGGGAAGATATGTTAGGGACATGAACATGTGGAGTCACTGTGGGTAGAGATATATGGAGCTAAAAACAATAATAAATTGCTAATAGGAGTTTACTATGAACCACCTAATATACCAGAGTCCACAGAAAATCTACTACTAAACGAGATAGACAAGGCAGCAAATCATAATGAGGTGGTTATTAAGGGAGACTTCAACTACCCAGATATAGACTGGGAAACTGAAAGCTGTACATCCCATAAAGGAAACAGGTTCTTGGCAATAACCAAAGACAATTTCCTCTCCCAACTGGTTCAGGACCCGACTAGAGGGACAGCCATACTGGACTTAGTATTAACTAATATGCCTGACAGAACAACAGACGTGCAGGTTGGGGGACACCTGGGAAATAGTGACCATAAAGTAATAACCTTCCAATCATCATTTAAAAGAGCGTTTCTACAGGGAGGAACAAAAATACCAAAACTTCAAAAAAGCTAAATTTAGCCAACTAAGAGAGGCCATAGGCCTAACTGGAATAGAGTCCTCAAAAATAAAAATACAGCCACAAAATGGGTTATCTTTTAAAGCATCCTAAAATCTCATTGTGAGAGGTACATAGAACATGTAAAAAACAAATAAAAGCGGCCAAACTAGAGACCGAGAGATTAATTGCCAAAGAGTAAAACTAACCCTAAAATGTTCTTCAATTATATAAATGTTAAAAAGTATAAATCTGAAAGTGTCGGCCCTTTAAAGAATAATGAGGGGGGATTCGCAGAGAGCGACAAGGAGAAAGCAAAGCTGTTAAATATTTTTTTCTCCAATGTATTCAGATGAAATGCTGAATGGAAAAATAAATTCCCCATTAAAAGTGTCCTGTCTGACCCAGGAAGAAGTACAACAGCAACTTAAAAAGATTAAAATAGACAAAATCGCCAGGACCGGATGGCATACACCCCCATTTCCTAAGGAAATTAAGTAATGTCATAGCCAGACCCTTATTTCTGATATTTGTGGACTCTATACTGACAGGGAATGTACCACAGGATTGGCGCATAGCAAATGTGGCGCCAATATTCAAAAAGGGTCCAAACACAGAGCCTGGAAATTATAGGCCGGTAAGTTTAACATCTGTTGTGGGTAAACTGTTTGAAGGTTTTCTAAGAGATGCTTTCTTAGAGCATCTCAGCAAAAATAAGCAAATAACGCCATATTAGTATGGCTTCATGAGGGATCGGTCATGCCAAACTAATTTAATCAGTTTCTATGAGGAGGTAAGTTGTAAACTTGACAGCGGCGTATCAATGGAGGTCGTATATCTGGACTTCTCCAAAGCGTTTGACACTGTACCACATAAAAGGTTAGTATACAAAATCAGAATGCTCGGACTGGGAGAAAATGTCTGTAATATAAACTGTTAGTAATTAACACTGAAGAGGACAGTATACTACTACAGAGGGATCTGGATAGACTGGAGGCTTGGGCAGATAAGGGGCAAATGAGGTTTAACACTGACAAATGTAAAGTTATGCACATGGGAAGGAATACTACAAGTCACATGTACATATTAAATGGTAAAACACTCGGTAACACTGACATGGAAAAGGATCTAGGAATTTTAATAAACAGCAAACTAAGCTGCAAAAAACAGTGTCAGGCAGCTGCTGCCAAGGACAATAAGATAATGGGTTGCTTCAAAAGGGGCATAGATGCCCGTGATAAGAACATAGTCCTACCACTTTACAAATCGCTAGTCAGACCACACATGGAGTACTGTGTACAGTTCTGGGCTCCTGTGAACAAGGCAGACATAGCAGAGCTGGAGAGGGTCTAGAGGAGGGCAACAAAAAAAAAAAAATAATGGAATGGGGGAACTACAGTACCCTGAAAGATGATCAAAATTAGGGTTATTCACTTTAGAAAAAAAGACGACTGAGGGGAGATCTAATTACTATGTATAAATATATCAGGGGTCAGTACAGAGATCTATCCCATCATCTATTTATCCCTAGGACTGTGAATGTGACGAGGGGACATCCTCTGCATCTGGGGGAAAGAAGGTTTGTATACAAAACATAGAAGAGGATTCTTTACGGTAAGAGCAGTGAGACTATGGAACTCTCTGCCTGAGGAGGTGGTGATGGTGAGTACAATAAAGGAATTCAAGAGGATGTACTTCTGGAGCGTAATAATATTACAGGCTATAGCTACTAGAGAGGGGTCGTTGATCCAGGGAGTTATTCTGATTGCCTGATTGGAGTCGGGAAGGAATTTTTTATACCCCTAAAGTGGGGAAAATTCCTTCTACCTCAGTTTTTTTTTTCCTTCCTCTGGATCAACTTGCAGAATGAAAGGCCGAACTGGATGGACAAATGTCTTTTTTCGGCCTTATGTACTATGTTACTATGTTACCTTGTATGTAGTTGAACAGAAACTTTACTTGTTTTGGTCCCAGCAGGCTTTAGCAAAAACTGGCAGGCAAACTCAACTCTGCTTTCTCTCTTTCTCTGCTGTACTGATAGTCTTGCTTATAAACTTTGTTTTCCTTCTATAGACTGTGCTAAATTCAGCTTAAATCTGGTTTATGTACTCCTGATCTTCTCTGGTATTCTTGGGTGGGGTGCCGTAAAAGTTTTTTCCCCTCCTTACACTCAGTAAACAACTTATTTTAAGCCAAATAATTATTCCTCTTGCTTACTTTTCTTATGGTGGCCGAAGAACTATTTCTCTGGCCTCTATGGCTTCCAGACATCTTTCATAGCCAGCAGAGCTTAGGGTGCTCTGGCTGGCATAAGCACGCCTGAGCGTGCCCCACCTTGCTTTTCTCCTGTCCAACTTACACTAACTCTCTCTCTGACTGCTGCCCCACCCTTCCGGCAGGAAGCAGGACTGGCCCACTTCTGCCAAAAGGGGGGAGAATGGAATGGTGAGTTCCATTCTCTCTAACTATAGCTCATTTACACTGACACCTGCTGGTGAACCAAGCACATTACACGTAATAAACAGTTGCATAGTAATCATAGCATTGCACAATGTAGACGATCTTGACAGAAACACATAAGTTGGCATTTATGTTAGACCAAGATAATAGCAGGGTGTAGGAGTGGTAACACCACTCCGGTGTATTACATATATTGTTATCTTTCAATAGCTATTTTTTAAGACCGTTACTACCAGTATTGATACCTGTACCACTAATACCAGTACTGTAAGGAATCATTTTGTAATGCATTTGAGGTTAGTCCTGTAACATATTGCACGATTTTGACTTCTAATGCTAGTGTGGAACATTTTCTATCCTTTCTTTTTATCTTTTTGTTACAAAGGGAAAACCTCTTATACTTCAATAGGTTACCACATGGCTGTACATTTTATTAACGCATTCCATTAATGGAAGCACATTAAATGGTTCTGGTTATTCAATGAATGATTCATTTAATTTTATGTAGATGCTACAAAAAGTTATGATTTTTTAGCTATTTTGTGTTCAGGCTGGTAATCATTTTATAATCTAGCAATGTGTCACAAGGTTCCTCCAGGCATTTCTCTCTCTTTTGCATCTATAGTTGTCTGTTAACATTGAATAGACTTGTTACTGGAATACAAGTTTAGCTTGTTTTTCTGGCTTGCCTGTGCAATGATTCTACACGTTTCGCTTAGATTTTTTTCTTAGTAGAATATTGCTAAATATTTCATGAATACAAAGCATTAATTATGTATTACTTTACAGGTCACTTTTGTACCTACATAATTCAGGTATAGATTATTAGGAGGAGATTTAACTTCCTTGAATTAAATGTTCAACCTTGAATGGTATTTAGGCTTAGATTTTTACAAAAAAATATGTTCTGTATTGTGTGCTGATAAAAGGTATTGTCTCAAAAAAAATTCTATATTTTTAAACCATCTCCTGGATCTGAATACTTTCAGAGTTGCATGCAATAATATTACATGCTATAGCTACTAGAAATGGGTTGTTGATCCGGGGAGTTATTCTGATTGCCTGATTGGAGTCGGGAAGGAATTTTTTTTCCCTTAAGTGGGGAAAATTGGCTTCTACCTCACATTTTTTTTTTTTTGCCTTCCTCTGGATCAACTTGCAGGATAACAGGCCAAACTGGATGGACAAATGTCTTTTTTCGGCCTTATATACTATGTTACTATGTAATTAAAAATTAAGTATAGCCACTGAGTTATTCAATCAAATCTATCCGTATAGCTCCACCTGCTGAATATTCTTTCCCTTATTTCTCTGTTTACCTAAGTAACATTGTTGTGGTGGAGGTACATGCTCATATTCATCCTAAAACTCCCCCCCCCCCCCCCCCCCGAGCTCCAGCAGAAAGGACACACCCCCTGAGCTGCAAGCTTGAAATAAATCTAGCAGGACAATTAAAGCAACAAATGTGTAGCTGGATCCATGTGCGGTTCAGGAGCAGTGTCAGATTTTCATAAATATACATAGTCGAGTCACATTATTATGACCATTCCCAAATAAAATTTTACTGGTGGGCCCTAGGTACCCCAGTCCGACACACACTGGGTAAGAGTAGCCATTTATCAGAGTTTCAAAAAGAGGTGATTATTGGTTTTTGGGCTGAGGGTGTCAGTATTTCAGAAACTGCGCAGTTTGAGAGCTGTTTGTGCTTCACTGAACAGATGGAAGTTGGCATGTCAGGCAAGAAATATCAGAGAACAAACCATTTACAATTGCTGAAAAAACACAGCTGATGGTGACAGCATTATGGTCTGGGGAATGTTTTCATGGCATTCCCTGGGCCCACTCATTCATGTTGAAGACACAACAGGGGTGCCCCTAGCTTTTCAGCTGCCTAATCCATCCTTGCAGATCACACACACTCATACTGTACATGCCGATTGTCTTTTTTGTGGAAGATAGGAGCTTTCAGCAAGACAATTTAACATGTCACATGGCTACAAATGAATGACATTGGTTGGATCAAGTCTTCCAAGTACTACCCTGGGCCCCTAATTCCCCAGAATTTAACTCAATTGAGCATCTATGAGACAACCTTGATAGTAATGTTTGCTCTATGTAGCTGTGGGATGCACTGCAATATACATGGCTGCAGATGCCTGTTATAACCTTCAAGGATCTTATTGAGCTACTGTGTGTGTCTGCTGCTGTCACTCATCTCTAATATGTATATTAGTGATCAGTGAACTTTTCGTGATTCAGTTCGCAAAATTCAAAAAGTTCAGTTTGGAACCAAAGTAATTTTATCTGAACCAAAGTTGCTCCAATTGCACTGAAAATTGTTATATAACACCCTATAGTCACCTAGGACTTAAGGAAAAAATGTTATACAATTTTTTTATAAATTTTTGCATTTTCGCTCCCATCTCCCCCCTCCCTAAGCTCTTGAACACCATGACAGCAATAGCAAATAATGTCAGAGTGACACTGACATAAATACAGTAGCTAAGAGTAAACACATGTTTGATGGCATTTACAAACAGCGGGGGAGATTTATCAAACTGGTGTAAAAGAAAACTGGCTTAGTTGCCCATAGCAACCAATCAAATTCCACATTTCATTTTCCAAAAGAGCTCTAAAAAATTAAAGGTGGAAAGCCTCTTTTCTTTTACTCTAGTTTTGTTAAATGTTCCCCAACGTGTTTTGTTTTTCATATCCACCCGAGCCAGAGCCTACTCACCTCCTGGAATGACTGTTAAGATCCATTAAGATCCATTAAGTACACGTGAGACGTTCCTCAGTAGTTTTTTGGGAGATTAGTCCAATTACAAAAATAAACATACAGGACATCATGTCTAGCAGGCAACCAAAAATGACTATAGACCGTGCCTAGACAGACCACAAAACATAGCAATCCTTCATATGCTATTCAGGGGGAATTGAATTTGTAAGATTATCTTATAAAAAAGGGAATGGAGCCTCTTATTCCCAGAAAAATGGAAGTTCTTAGTAAAAGCATTTAGTGGTAATGTACAAGTTACACATGTTTTTTGTTAATTGTTTGATTAGGGCTGGGTAGGGGTTGTCTGTTACTGGGGTATGCAACCTTGGATTTGTCTTTCATTCTAATTTGCAAAGAAAGAAAAAAAAGGGGGTCAGTCAACACATACCAAACCGCAGGAGCACATTGCTATGGCAGGGAACAACATTAAAAGACAAAAACATGGAATGCGACAACTCACTGCAATATAGAGTACAAAATTGCATAATAATTACAAGTGCTACACTACAAGTGAGAGATACTTGGCAAATCGTTTTGTACAAAATTATTTGAGCCCGTCTGCCGTACGTCAAGGCGATCTCTGTTAGACGGGTTCCTACTAGAGTTGAGCGAACACCTGGATGTTCGGGTTCGAGAAGTTCGCCGAACTTCCCGGAAATGTTCGGGTTCGGGATCCAAACCCGACCCGAACTTCGTCCCGAACCCGAACCCCATTGAAGTCAATGGGGACCCGAACTTTTCGGCACTAAAATGGCTGTAAAACAGCCCAGGAAAGGGCTAGAGTGCTGCAAAAGGCAGCAAAATGTTGTTAAATCCCCTGCAAACAAATGTGGATAGGGAAATGAATAAAAATAAAAATAAAATAAATAAAAATTAACCAATATCAATTGGAGAGAGGTCCCATAGCAGAGAATCAGGCTTCATGTCACCCACCACTGGAACAGGCCACTGTCAGATATTTAGACCCCGCCACCCAGACAGAGGAGAGAGGTCCCATTGCAGAGAATCAGGCTTCATGTCATAGCAGAGAATCATGCTTCATGTCACCCACCACTGGAACAGGCCATTGTCAGATATTTTTAGGCCCCGGCACCCAGACAGAGGAGAGAGGTCCCATAGAAGAGAATCAGGCTTCATGTCATAGCAGAGAATCAGGCTTCATGTCACCCACCACTGGAACAGGCCATTGTCAGATATTTTTAGGCCCCGGCACCCAGACAGAGGGGAGAGGTCCCATAGTAGAGAATCAGGCTTCATGTCATAGCAGAGAATCAGGCTTCATGTCATAGCAGAGAATCAGGCTTCATGTCATAGCAGAGAATCAGGCTTCATGTCACCCACCACTGGAACAGGCCATTGTCAGATATTTTAAGGCCCGAGCACCCAGACAGAGGAGAGAGGTCCTATAGCAGAGAATCAGGCTTCATGTCATAGCAGAGAATCATGCTTCATGTCACCCACCACTGGAACAGGCCATTGTCAGATATTTTTAGGCCCCGGCACCCAGACAGAGGAGAGAGGTCCCATAGAAGAGAATCAGGCTTCATGTCATAGCAGAGAATCAGGCTTCATGTCACCCACCACTGGAACAGGCCATTGTCAGATATTTTTAGGCCCCGGCACCCAGACAGAGGGGAGAGGTCCCATAGTAGAGAATCAGGCTTCATGTCATAGCAGAGAATCAGGCTTCATGTCATAGCAGAGAATCAGGCTTCATGTCATAGCAGAGAATCAGGCTTCATGTCACCCACCACTGGAACAGGCCATTGTCAGATATTTTTAGGCCCCAGCACCCAGACAGAGGAGAGAGGTCCCATAGCAGAGAATCAGGCTTCATGTCATAGAAGAGAATCAGGCTTCATGTCACCCATCACTGGAACAGGCCATTGTCAGATATTTTTAAGCCCCGGCACCCAGACAAAGGAGAGAGGTCCCATAGCAGAGAATCAGGCTTCATGTCATAGCAGAGAATCAGGCTTCATGTCATAGCAGAGAATCAGGCTTCATGTCATAGCAGAGAATCAGGCTTCATGTCACCCACCACTGGAACAGGCCATTGTCAGATATTTTTAGGCCCCGGCACCCAGACAGAGGGGAGAGGTCCCATAGTAGAGAATCAGGCTTCATGTCATAGCAGAGAATCAGGCTTCATGTCATAGCAGAGAATCAGGCTTCATGTCATAGCAGAGAATCAGGCTTCATGTCACCCACCACTGGAACAGGCCATTGTCAGATATTTTAAGGCCCGAGCACCCAGACAGAGGAGAGAGGTCCTATAGCAGAGAATCAGGCTTCATGTCATAGCAGAGAATCATGCTTCATGTCACCCACCACTGGAACAGGCCATTGTCAGATATTTTTAGGCCCCGGCACCCAGACAGAGGAGAGAGGTCCCATAGAAGAGAATCAGGCTTCATGTCATAGCAGAGAATCAGGCTTCATGTCACCCACCACTGGAACAGGCCATTGTCAGATATTTTTAGGCCCCGGCACCCAGACAGAGGGGAGAGGTCCCATAGCAGAGAATCAGGCTTCATGTCATAGCAGAGAATCAGGCTTCATGTCATAGCAGAGAATCAGGCTTCATGTCATAGCAGAGAATCAGGCTTCATGTCACCCACCACTGGAACAGGCCATTGTCAGATATTTTTAGGCCCCAGCACCCAGACAGAGGAGAGAGGTCCCATAGCAGAGAATCAGGCTTCATGTCATAGAAGAGAATCAGGCTTCATGTCACCCACCACTGGAACAGGCCATTGTCAGATATTTTTAAGCCCCGGCACCCAGATAAAGGAGAGAGGTCCCATAGCAGAGAATCAGGCTTCATGTCATAGCAGAGAATCAGGCTTCATGTCATAGCAGAGAATCAGGCTTCATGTCACCCACCACTGGAACAGGCCATTGTCAGATATTTTTAGGCCCCAGCACCCAGACAGAGGAGAGAGGTCCCATAGCAGAGAATTGTACCTACAAGGCATAAAAGGCTAGCTCTGGCCACGTGGACAATTTGGAGACCCAGAAGTTGAATGGGGCCGAACCATCAGTCAGTACGTGGAGGGGTGTGCACACGTACTGTTCCACCATGTTAGTGAAAAGTTTGCCTCCTGCTAACACGTTCCGTATGAGGTGGTGGTGCAGTTAGCTGTGGCGTGTTGACAAAACTTTTCCACATCTCTGCCATGCCAACCCTGCCCTCAGAGGAGCTGGCCGTGACACAGTTGCGTTGGCGACCTCTTGCTCCTCCTCTGCCTTCGCCTTGGGCTTCCACTTGTTCCCCTGTGACATTTGGGAATGCTCTCAGTAGCGCGTCTACCAATGTGCGCTTGTACTCGGGCATCTTCCTATCACGCTCCAGTGTAGGAAGTAAGGTGGGCACATTGTCTTTGTACCGGGGATCCAGCAGGGTGGCAACCCAGTAGTCTGCACACGTTAAAATGTGGGCAACTCTGCTGTCGTTGCGCAGGCACTGTAGCATGTAGTCGCTCATGTGTGCCAGGCTGCCCAGAGGTAAGGACAAGCTGTCCTCTGTGGGAGGCGTATCGTCATCGTCCTGCGTTTCACCCCAGCCACGCACCAGTGATGGGCCCGAGCTGCGTTGGGTGCCACCCCGCTGTAAACATGCTTCATCCTCATCCTCCTCCACCTCCTCCTCATCCTCGTCCTCCTCGTCCTCCAGTAGTGGGCCCTGTCTGGCCACATTTGTACCTGGCCTCTGCTGTTGCAAAAAACCTCCCTCTGAGTCACTTCGAAGAGACTGGCCTGAAAGTGCTAAAAATGACCTCTCTTCCTCCTCCTGGGCCACCTCCTCTTCCATCATCGCCCTAAGTGTTTTCTCAAGGAGACATACAAGTGGTATTGTAACGCTGATAACGGCGTCATCGCCACTGGCCATGTTGGTGGAGTACTCGAAACAGCGCAACAGGGCACACAGGTCTCGCATGGAGGCCCAGTCATTGGTGGTGAAGTGGTGCTGTTCCGCAGTGCGACTGACCCGTGCGTGCTGCAGCTGAAACTCCACTATGGCCTGCTGCTGCTCGCACAGTCTGTATAGCATGTGCAAGGTGGAGTTCCACCTGGTGGGCACGTCGCATATGAGGCAGTGAGCGGGAAGGCCGAAGTTACGCTGTAGCGCAGACAGGCGAGCAGCGGCAGGATGTGAACGCCGGAAGCGCGCACAGACAGCCCGCACTTTATGCAGCAGCTCTGACATGTCGGGGTAGTTGTGAATGAACTTCTGCACCACCAAATTCAGCACATGCGCCAGGCAAGGGATGTGCGTCAAACCGGCTAGTCCCAGAGCTGAGATTTCGCCCATTATCGCACACCACCAGGCCAGGCTTGAGGCTCACCGGCAGCAACCACTCGTCGGTCTGTTGTTCTATACCCCGCCACAACTCCTGTGCTGTGTGGGGCCTGTCCCCCAAACATATGAGTTTCAGAATGGCCTGCTGTCGTTTACCCTGGGCTGTGCTGAAGTTGGTGGTGAAGGTGTGTGGCTGACTGGATGAGCAGGTGGAAGAAGAGGAGGAGAAAGCCGAGTAGGAGGAGGAGGCAACAGGAGGCAAAGAATGTTGCCCTGCGATCCTTGGCGGTGGAAGGACGTGCGCCAAACAGCTCTTCGCCTGGGGCCCAGCCGCCACTACATTTACCCAGTGTGCAGTTAGGGAGATATAGCGTCCCTGGCCGTGCTTACTGGTCCACGTATCTGTGGTTAGGTGGACCTTGGCACAGATGGCGTTGCGCAGTGCACACTTGATTTGATCGGATACTTGGTTGTGCAGGGAAGGCACGGCTCTCTTGGAGAAGTAGTGCCGGCTGGGAACAACATACTGTGGGACAGCAAGCGACATGAGCTGTTTGAAGCTGTCTGTGTCCACCAGCCTGAATGACAGCATTTCATAGGCCAGTAGTTTAGAAATGCTGGCATTCAGGGCCAGGGATCGAGGGTGGCTAGGTGGGAATTTACGCTTTCTCTCAAATGTTTGTGAGATGGAGAGCTGAACGCTGCTGTGTGACATGGTTGAGATGCTTGGTGACGGAGGTGGTGGTGGTGTTGGTGGTACATCCTCTGTTTGCTGGGCGGCAGGTGCCAACGTTCCTCCAGAGGCGGAGGAAGAGGCCGAGGCGGCAGCAGCAGAAGAGGTAGCAGGGGGAGCCTGAGTGAGTTCCTTGTTTTTAAGGTGTTTACTCCACTGCAGTTCATGCTTTGCATGCAGGTGCCTGGTCATGCAGGTTGTGCTAAGGTTCAGAACGTTAATGCCTCGCTTCAGGCTCTGATGGCACAGCGTGCAAACCACTCGGGTCTTGTCGTCAGCACATTGTTTAAAGAAGTGCCATGCCAGGGAACTCCTTGAAGCTGCCTTTGGGGTGCTCGGTCCCAGATGGCGGCGGTCAGTAGCAGGCGGAGTCTCTTGGCGGCGGGTGTTCTGCTTTTGCCCACTGCTCCCTCTTTTGCTACGCTGTTGGCTCGGTCTCACCACTGCCTCTTCCTCCGAACTGTGAAAGTCAGTGGCATGACCTTCATTCCATGTGGGGTCTAGGACCTCATCGTCCCCTGCATAGTCTTCATCCCTGACCTCCTGTTCAGTCTGCACACTGCAGAAAGACGCAGCAGTTGGCACCTGTGTTTCGTCATCATCAGAGACGTGCTGAGGTGGTATTCCCATGTCCTCATCATCAGGAAACATAAGTGGTTGTGCGTCAGTGCATTCTATGTCTTCCACCGCTGGGGAAGGGCTAGGTGGATGCCCTTGGGAAACCCTGCCAGCAGAGTCTTCAAACAGCATAAGAGACCGCTGCATAACTTGAGGCTCAGACAGTTTCCCTGATATGCATGGCGGTGATGTGACAGACTGATGGGCTTGGTTTTCAGGCACCATCTGTGCGCTTTCTGCAGAAGACTGGGTGGGAGATAATGTGAACGTGCTGGATCCACTGTCGGCCACCCAATTGAATAATGCCTGTACCTGCTCAGGCCTTACCATCCTTAGAACGGCATTGGGCCCCACCAAATATCGCTGTAAATTCTGCTGGCTACTGGGACCTGAGGTAGTTGGTTCACTAGGACGTGTGGCTGTGGCAGAACGGCCACGTCCTCTCCCAGCAAAAGAGGGTCCACTAACACCACCACGACCATGTCCGCATCCGCGTCCCTTACTAGATGTTTTCCTCATTGTTACCGTTCACCACAATAAGAAAAAAATTATTTGGCCCAATGTATTGAATTCAAATTCAGGCCTTTTTTTACAGGCACCGAACACTATCTGGCTATCTATTTAGGTACCGTATTACACTAATACAGGCACAGCAGTAACGACAGATTTAGCTGAATATAAATTGTAGGCCTAGTATTTAGGCGCTGGGTGACAGGTATACGTTTACGGACAGAATTAAACTTGGAAATGCACGGTAGCGTGTGTGTGAAGTAATTGAGAATGACCCTATCCGCACCTTTAGTCTAATATACCCTTTTATGGATAGATTTAAAGTAGGCCTGATACAGCAGAAACCACTGATTTAGGGAATTGCTAAGTTGGGAATTGTATTCAACCCAGAACAAAAACTGTGCTTTGGCGGACACTAAATAAATTGACCAGCCTCAGCAATAAACACAGATTGAGCTGGATATAAATTTTAGGCCTATTATTTAGGCGCTGGGTGACAGGTATACGTTTATGGACAGAATTATTTAAACTTGGAAATGCACGGTAGCGTGTGAAGTTATTGAGGATCAATTTTACATTAAAGGGTTTCTGTCACCCCGCAAAACTCATTTTTTTTTTTTTTGATAGTTAGATTCCTCATAGCGCGATATAGGAGAATATAATAGTCTTACTTACTTTCATGCGGCCGATTCTTTATAAAACGAACTTTTATAATATGTAAATGAGGGCTCTACCAGCAAGTAGGGCGTCTACTTGCTGGTAGCTGCTGCAGAAATCCGCCCCCTCGCCGTGTTGATTGACAGGGCCAGCCGTGATCTCCTCCTCCGGCCGGCCCTGTCAGTAATTCAAAAATCGCGCGCCTCTGGTCATTCGGCGCAGGCGCTCTGAGATGAGGAGGCTCGTCTCCTCAGCACTCCCTCAGTGCGCCTGCGCCGATGACGTCTTCTCTTTCGGTGATGTCATCGGCGCAGCGTACAACTTTGTCACTGCTTGTTTTTTCTTTATTCTTTAATAGATCATTTATATCTTTGTCTTTTGCCTTCCGATACGCTTTGTGTAGAACTTTTTTAGGGTAGCCACGTTCTAAGAATTTTTGGTATAGGATTTTACTTTCATGTTCAAAGCTTTCCTCTGTTGAGCAGTTCCTTCTCGCTCTATAGTATTGGCCTACTGGAATTCCTCTTTTGAGAGGTGTTGGGTGGTAGCTAGACCAATGGAGGGAAAACCGTACAAGCGCTCCGGAGAAGAATATCAAAACATCTAAGCGATATTAATTTAAAAACAGACACCACGCTCTCTAGACACATACAAGCAGAACATGACGGCAGGAGTGATAGTTTGAAAATATGGGGGATAACCAAAATTAAAGCAGGCCCGAGACAGGGAGATATAGATAAAAAACTAAAAATCAAGTTAGACTCTTCTGGCAAACTATCAGTGCTAAATCAAACTAATATCAACAGAGAGTAGGTATCAATATATCATATTTTTAATAAAAGGAATTAAAAGAAGCAGATAATCACCTACACATTGAGAGAATTGCCAAAAGAAAGAAAAGCAAGAAAAGGGACTAGGCAAAACATCTAAGTATACAGACATGCGCAGAATAATGAGAGATCTAGCAGTTAAAAATCTCTAAGTATAGAGGCATGCGCGGTACCCTTTCCAGCTGATCCCATATATTCTAACTATACCAGAATATCGGCAACTAATCCTAATGTAGGCAGACGAGTCAGCAGATCGGAGCCGTAAAGCTCTAAGTATGGAGACATGCGCGAGAATAGAGCGAAATCGCGTGAGCACTGACGTCAGAGCCAGGGCGATACTAACAACCTATCAAAGACCATGATAGAAAAAACAGGAATAGGCCCAGTAAGGAGCAAGGCGATTGCTCAAACAGTACCGCGTCATACCGGTGGGAGTTTTCAAATATACCCGGCAACGCCACTCTCCCCACACACTGCTCGATCCCCTGAAGACGCCATATCTATGGTGAAACATGTCGGGAGGCAGCGCTTAAGATTTTAGACCACAGAGGGCCTATTATGAAGATGCTAGCTACTGAATAGCAGATCATAGCCTAGCAAGTGACTGCGCCGCCAGGACAGCACAGCGAGGGACTGTGTTGTAATTTGAACGCCACTGAACGAATTTCATTAACAGGATAGGCAGCAGGCAGCTATAGCAGCACTTGCATCATTATCGATGTTCTAATACAGTGCATACAAGCAGCAATACTGTACAGCCTGCTGACAATGTGCAACAACTGTTGCAAAATAGTGGACACTGGTATTCATTTCAGCATACAATGAGGCAAACAGCCAGCTGAATATAGCTACAGTTGCCATTGCCAAACGGCTGTCAGCAGACCAACATACCTAGTGCAGCATCGTCAGGCCCACTGGTGATAGTTTTAAATTTAGAATTTAGGTAGGCTAGTTATTAGTTGTCATTATTTATTAAATTTAATTAAATAAAAGTTAATTTTTACCACAAATAAGACCACACAAAAAAACCAATGGTCTTAGGACCAAATGTAAAATACAATTATAAATGCCTCTACGTACACCGGGTATACATTAATGTAAAATTGATTTCAAATATAGGGGAAAACCCTAAAAAGCTATACCCCTTTTACAAAAGGAATAAAAGTTGACAGATGCTATAAATTAAGTGTAAAATGGCTGTTTTTTTATCTAGCCATCCCTCAACTCACATATCACTAGCAGAAGCAAACCAAGTGTTCTCCACAGAAAATCTACCAATAAATAGTCTGGATATAAATCAAGCCTATAAAGAACTTAACAAAACCTACAAAAGCTATGTGCGGTCAATGTGGGAAGTGAGGAGTCTGGATACCTATATACAACAAAATATAGTGTATAGAGGAATACGTATCAACATCACGCCCAACTCGCACCAAGAAGACCCTGAATTCCTAAAAGGGTGGGAAACTCTACTAACAGAAAACTCCTTGCGTATGCAAGTCTACTTGTTAGAGTATGAAAAGAAACTCATGCTAAAAATCTCCCAACAACTTGAAAAAGAAGTAGGAGACATCAAAATATTTCAGACTCATCCTGAGTATACCCAGTTAGAGACCAATTTACAAAAAAATATTGAAAGCCTACAAGGGGAGATAAAAGAGAGAAAGCATCGCAAGTATAATAGAGACAGGAGAGATTTCGAATCCGGTAATATATACACTAAAAAGAATACCAGCTTTCGAAGTGGTAATTTTAATTACCGAAAACCTACCCAGTATACAGATATCTCGGAATCAGAAGTATCTGAGTCTGATTCAGGGCCAAACACCTCTAAACCGGGTATTAAAAGAAAAGCTAAAAACAAATTTGGGCAGTATCAAAAGAGACACAATTATAATAGTGCACCGAAATGGGCAGGCAATCAACAAAACAAATCTGGTGGACAAACCACACAACACATGGAGAGAGGAGGAGCTCCAAGTATAGACAGAACAAACGAAACTGCTCCATTACTATTCTCCTCAGTTCCATCCTTCCTATTTGTGGCAGCACAGGCCCCTATAGGAATACCAAATACAGGTCCTCACTTACCATCTCCGTCTTTAGCCTCCTCGTCTTCTTTTTTAGTGTCAGGGACACAGCTGAGAGACCGGGACAAGTGGGGATATCAGCCCAAGACGTAGCACTTCCTTCAAAAACAAATGAGATGCAAATTGTTAATTTAACAAACATCATTCTAGATTCGGAACATGAAAGACTAATACAAAAAGGGCTTTCGTACACACCAGCACCATATTTTGACTGCTTCACATGGGTAAAGGATATAAATCTTTTTGCAAGGAAACTAGCATTGCACAAAGAGTTCAAAAATAAAGACAAAGATGCCCAAGAGATGAACAGACGTGAATGTGAAGCAGTCAAAATATTGGAGGAGCTACAGCAAGAACATCTGGGACAAATCCCAGTACCCAAACCACCATTCTCCACTATGACCCCCCAGTCTAAGTTTACACCACCCTTTACAAAATACAATAATATTCAGACATTTGTAGATCTAGTGACTCTTGAACTACAAACAATCAAAGGGAAAAAGTCACAGGTTGGTAGTAATCTTAGTAATAAAGAAAAGAAAGCTTTACAGGAGCTGACTGAAAATAAAAATTTGGAAATCAAACCGTCAGACAAAGGGGGCAACATAGTACTAATGGAGAAATTAGAGTATAAAAGAATGGTCATGGATCTATTAAAAGACACCAACACTTATCAAATACTGCAGAATAATCCTACCATCAAATTTGTACAAGAACTCAAGAGCTTATTACAGCAAGCTAAAGAAAAGAATTTAATCACTAAAGAAGAGTTCAAGGTTCTGTACAAGCCGAATCCAGTACTTGCAACATTTTATGCCATTCCCAAGATACACAAAAAACGACAACCAATTCCGGGGAGACCCATAGTATCTGGGAATGAAAGTTTGTGTGAAGGAATAAGTGGCTATGTCGATGAGGTGATATCCCCATTTGTCCCCAGTCTAACGTCATACCTGAGAGACACTAAAGACGTTTTGAATAAATTGAACAACATACATGTAGAGCAGGGAACCTCACTAGCAAGCCTAGACGTGGAGGCTCTATATACCAGCATACCCCACTCTAAAGGCATAGATGCAGTAAGATATTACCTAGATAAAAAAGGCACCCAGTATAAAGATCATAATGAGTTTGTTTTGTCACTATTAAGTTTTTTACTCACTCACAATTATTTTATTTTTGACAGTGATTATTATTTACAGATCACTGGCACCGCAAAGGGCACGAAATGCGCACCAAATTTTGCAAACCTCTATTTAGGGTGGTGGGAGGACCGAATTGTTTTCACTGAAGCACACAGCCAGTACATCAAACACATCACATTCTGGGGTCGTTATATAGACGACGTTATAATACTGTGGGAAGGTGCACAACAAGAATTTCATGAATTTATTAAAATTCTCAATATAAACACTATTGGTTTAAAATTCACGGGTGAAATTAAAAAAAACAAACTCAATTTCCTGGATGTAGCCTTAAGCCTTTCAGAGAATGGTAATATAGAAACGGAAATCTATAGGAAGCCCACGTCGAGCAACAGTCTTCTCCATTGGTCTAGCTACCACCCAACACCTCTCAAAAGAGGAATTCCAGTAGGCCAATACTATAGAGCGAGAAGGAACTGCTCAACAGAGGAAAGCTTTGAACATGAAAGTAAAATCCTATACCAAAAATTCTTAGAACGTGGCTACCCTAAAAAAGTTCTACAGAAAGCGTATCGGAAGGCAAAAGACAAAGATAGAAATGATCTATTAAAGAATAAAGAAAAAACAAGCAGTGACAAAGTTGTATGCTGCATAGGGACGTTTGATATTAAACATCAAGAGGTTAACAATATCCTAAAAAAATATTGGAACATTCTAAGATTGGACGAAGATATAAAAAATTTTATCACTAAATATCCCTCAATCACTTACAGAAGAGGTACCAATCTTAGAGAACAACTGGTTCATAGCCATTTTCAGAGGAATTCCCAGCAAATGGAAAAAACCACATGGCTAACTACAAAAGGGTCTTACCCATGTGGAGACTGCCAATTCTGCAGTAAAATGCTTGTATGTAAAGAGTTTGACAATCCGGTAGATCATAAGAAGTACAAAATCACTCAATACATAAATTGCAAAACAGTGGGGGTAGTTTATGCGATACAATGCAGCTGCCCCAAAATCTATGTAGGGAAAACCGTACAAGCGCTCCGGAGAAGAATATCAAAACATCTAAGCGATATTAATTTAAAAACAGACACCACGCTCTCTAGACACATACAAGCAGAACATGACGGCAGGAGTGATAGTTTGAAAATATGGGGGATAACCAAAATTAAAGCAGGCCCGAGACAGGGAGATATAGATAAAAAACTACAGCAGGAAGAAACCCGCTGGATATATAGACTTAAAAGTCTTTCACCCCTGGGCCTAAATGAAGGGTTCACTTATGCATCTTTTTTGTAAAAATTACTGTGAAAAACAAAACAACAAAAACCAATAGTGGAAAATACAAATAAAATAAAAGAAAAGAAACTAGACCTTCTTGAATCTAATAGTTGAGAGAGTGGGAAATAACAAAAATAAAACAAAGACTAAGCACAGTAAAATACAGATTCCCAATTATGATTGAAGTACTTCAAGGAGCCTATATAATGTATTATCTACTGCATGATTCATCGCCACTGACAGATCTGTGGAACAAATGATAAACTATTACAATCAACACCAACATGTCGATAAAAATAAAAATAATAATGGGTATATTACCTTCTAAAAAGATCTAGATGATGTCGACCGAGCCTGTAGGAGAAACAGGAGAGAAAAATTAATATAACCCAAGAAAAATATTTGTATATGAAAAATTGTGAAAATAATAATTACATAATCAATAACACCCAAATTAAGTATACAAATGAAATCAAGTTAGACTCTTCTGGCAAACTATCAGTGCTAAATCAAACTAATATCAACAGAGAGTAGGTATCAATATATCATATTTTTAATAAAAGGAATTAAAAGAAGCAGATAATCACCTACACATTGAGAGAATTGCCAAAAGAAAGAAAAGCAAGAAAAGGGACTAGGCAAAACATCTAAGTATACAGACATGCGCAGAATAATGAGAGATCTAGCAGTTAAAAATCTCTAAGTATAGAGGCATGCGCGGTACCCTTTCCAGCTGATCCCATATATTCTAACTATACCAGAAGATCGGCGACTAATCCTAATGTAGGCAGACGAGTCAGCAGATCGGAGCCGTAAAGCTCTAAGTATGGAGACATGCGCGAGAATAGAGCGAAATCGCGTGAGCACTGACGTTAGAGCCAGGGCGATACTAACATCCTATCAAAGACCATGATAGAAAAAACAGGAATAGGCCCAGTAAGGAGCAAGGCGATTGCTCAAACAGTACCGCGTCATACCGGTGGGAGTTTTCAAATATACCCGGCAACGCCACTCTCCCCACACACTGCCCGATCCCCTGAAGACGCCATATCTATGGCGAAACATGTCGGGAGGCAGCGCTTAAGATTTTAGACCACAGAGGGCCTATTATGAAGATGCTAGCTACTGAATAGCAGATCATAGCCTAGCAAGTGACTGCGCCGCCAGGACAGCACAGCGAGGGACTGTGTTGTAATTTGAACGCCACTGAACGAATTTCATTAACAGGATAGGCAGCAGGCAGCTATAGCAGCACTTGCATCACTATCGATGTTCTAATACAGTGCATACAAGCAGCAATACTGTACAGCCTGCTGACAATGTGCAACAACTGTTGCAAAATAGTGGACACTGGTATTCATTTCAGCATACAATGAGGCAAACAGCCAGCTGAATATAGCTACAGTTGCCATTGCCAAACGGCTGTCAGCAGACCAACATACCTAGTGCAGCATCGTCAGGCCCACTGGTGATAGTTTTAAATTTAGAATTTAGGTAGGCTAGTTATTAGTTGTCATTATTTATTAAATGTAATTAAATAAAAGTTAATTTTTACCACAAATAAGACCACACAAAAAAAAAAATAAGTGCACGTCAAGAGCAGGCAACCAATGGTCTTAGGACCAAATGTAAAATACAAGTTATTGAGGATGACACTATCCGCACCTTCAATCTAATATACCCTTTTATGGATCAATTTAAACTTGGCCTGATACAGCAGAAAAAAAATATTTAGGGGATTGCTAAGTTGGGAATTGTATTCGGAAAAAATAAACTTTCCCTTAGTGCTGGATGCGGTGTTTTTCCCCCAAAAAAACGCATCCAGCAGCGTGAGGCTTCAGTTTTAACACAGTGCAGTCTGCAGCCCCAAACAGCATAAGGGGAATCGCAGCACTGAATACATAGCATGCTGGCAGCGCGCAGCCAGCCGCATCAGTGGTGATTAGTAGCGACCTGTTACCCCATATTAAGGAAGGGGATGCTGTACAACACTATAGTAAATAAGATTAGACAAGTGAGGACTGCGACGCACTGGGATTTTAACATATAGTTAAGTTAGCAACTCGTTTTTACAGTATACTAATAAAAGTTAAATATTAGGTATTTTGGAATAGGTGCTGGATTAACAGGTGTATATTAGTCCTTCGGACATCAGTAGTTATTATTTTTGGGGAATTGTATTCAACCCAGAACAAAAACTGTGCAGACAGCAGACAGTATTACAATTGGCTAGCCACAGCTGAAACACCAGATTTAGGGTACTGCTATTTTGGCCAATTGTATTTTACCCCTCAATAAAATAGCAAGCACAGCCAAGCCCCTGATGTAGGATATAGAAAAAAAATAACCACACTATTGATGGTTAAATGGACTTGGTGGCAGCTTGTGCTGGCGCACCACAAGACACAAAATGGCCGCCGATCACCCAAGAAAAAAGTGACATAAAAACACTCTGGGCAGCCTAAAAACAGTGAGCAATTAAATAGCAGCAGTTCAATGATCCACAGCTGTAGATCGATCACTGAATTAAGTGTTTTTGCTGAGTAAATCCCTGCCTAATCTCGCCCTAACAGCAGCAGCATCCTCTCCCTAAACTGATCATAGCAGAGTGACGTGCGGCGCTACGTGACTCCAGCTTAAATAGAGGCTGGGTCACATGCTGCACTGGCCAATCACAGCCATGCCAATAGTAGGCATGGCTGTGATGGCCTCTTGGGGAAAGTAGTATGACGCTTGTTGATTGGCTGCTTTGCAGCCTTTCAAAAAGCACCAAGAAAGCGCCGAACACCGAACCCGGACTTTTACGAAAATGTTCGGGTTCGGGTCTGTGTCACGGACACCCCAAAATTCGGTACGAACCCGAACTATACAGTTCGGGTTCGCTCATCCCTAGTTCCTACACTAAATGTTGTTCCCTGCCATAGCAATGTGCTCCTGCGGTTTGGTATGTATTGACTAGTATCTCTCACTTATAGTGTAGCACTTGTAATTATTATGCAATTTTGTACTCTATATTGCATTGAGTTGTCGCATTGCATGTTTTTGTCTTTTAATGTTGTTCCCTGCCATAGCAATGTGTTCCTGCGGTTTGGTATGTGTTGACTGACCCCCTTTTTTGTCTTTCTTTGCAGTTTGTACTGGAGGTGTGGCTGCCTCCTCATTCATGCACTCCTGACCACCCTGTCTGCCCTATAGGCTGATTTTAATTAGTGTTAGTACATAGTCAGGCCTGCTCCCCCTCACTCACTGAAGCCATGGCACCAGGAGTGAAATAGTTTGTGGACTCTCACTGCAGTCCTTGGTGTCCCTCTGGAGTCGGTGGTGTTGTGGATTGGGCCTGCTGTGGAACCTACACTCCCTGAAGTGTATGGTAGCCGTCATGGCACCTAACAGGTAGAATTTAGTGTAGGAACCCGTCTAACAGAGATCGCCTTGACGTACGGCAGATGGGCTCAAATAATTTTGTACAAAACGATTTGCCAAGTATCTCTCACTTATAGTGTAGCACTTGTAATTATTATGCAATTTTGTACTCTATATTGCAGTGAGTTGTCGCATTGCTTGTTTTTGTCTTTCATCCTAATTTATCACATGATATCAAAATGTGAACCAGGCATTAAAGGGTTCCACCCCTTATGCCCGGGCCCCACACACTGATTCTTCATTCCTGGCTCCCAACTCCTGGTCCCCGCACAGCCGCTGCTGCTTCTCCCTGTGTGCGGATGAAAACATTGGGGGGGGACGACAGCCAATGGCAGGCAGTGACGGGGGATGAGCCTCCCTAGCATCGCAGGTGACGCTATTGAGGCTTATCCCCGTCATCCCCTGCCCCCTTCCCCCGACACTGGATGTTATCATGGGGAATTTCAATATGTGGATAATTTCCTGTAATATTAAGGGATTGAGATCCTGATAGAAAATTATGTTGGTGCCATGCCAGCTTAGGCAGTTTAAACCTGATGCAATATTGGGAGATATGCATCACTCTAGTTACCCTGGGGACCAATTTAGCATTTACAATATTTATGGCCAGAATGGCAATAACAGTTCATTCTGTAGTAGCCTGGAAGGCATGATTTTGACTGAACTAACCCAACATAAACTAGTGGGGAGAGACTTCAACAATGTACTGGATGTTGGAGATGATAGGAGCCATAATTAGCTTTCTCACAGGTGATGGGGTCGTACGACAAAGCTCTGCAGCCGCTGATTGATTCTACTGGGTTAATCAATACCTGCCTCTTTTTCACCCTGATGATAGAAGTTTTTCCTTCTTTTCTCACTCCCAAAACTCCTGGTCACGGATAGACTACCTTTTTGCCTCCACAGCATTACAACCTAGGATAGAGTAGGCTGAAATAGATTTGGTCATTTCAGACCATGTTCTGGTACACCTAGATCTATGGTACTCTCAGCCCAGAGGTTCAGACTACTTGTGGCATTTCCTTTCTCACGTAATTATGGGTGACTGTCTTTGTTAGCCTCTTTTATGATGGGCTTTATCAGGATATGGGCAACCTGATTGCCATTAAAACTTTTCTTGATAGGGTATATCTTCCAAGTATCACCCCATCATAAAAGCTGAGATTACTGCTTCAGAGTTGCCATGCCCTGGTAAATGCCTAGGCTTCCGAACCTGACAGATTCTTTGTGAGTTCTATAAAGCTCTGGAGACTGATATTACTCAACCCCTGTCGTCTTTATTTAATGAGACTCTTAGGGTGAAGAAACCACCAGACTGGGCAAATACTGTATATTATATATCAAGTTGTTTCTGAAACTCAGGAAG